>NC_079474.1:13564186-14845186 GCF_026230105.1 Diorhabda sublineata | reverse complement strand
CAGGTCCAAGAGGGTCCTATCATTTAGAAAACATTCTGTATTTTTTAACGTATTGACAGAAATCTAACGTATTGATATTATTTTTTTTAATTTTTCCGGGTTTCCGAATTCCTTAAGGGGACCACGACATTATTTTAGCCCCGGGCCTTATAATTCTTAATCCGGACCCACACTACAAAAAAAAGTTTGAGCAAACTACAACAACCGCCAGATTCAGTATTTCGTAATTTAATACAACATTTAAAATTATAATTTACAGAGTAAAGTGTAAATATTTGAATTAAAATAAGCAGTTTGTACGGATTTTTTTGTCCCAGCAGCGTTCTTAAACATATTTTTCTCATTCTAAATTTCTTTCTTTTAAGCATGGTACAGTTGCAACTTCGAGTGAAACGAGCGTCGGGACGCAGCCAGGTGGTAGTGTAACTTCTCGCACAGCTTCCGAAACACCCCAATTACAACCTTCGATCAGCCACCATCAGACAGGTGCGAAATTTCGTCATGGGCTGTTACAACTCATGATACACACCATTGATCCAATGCACGACGGTCAGTATGCAGGTAGTTCGTATAAATCCTAAAAATATTTCCAAAAAAAACCGTCAGTCCAGAAAAAAAAATTGAAATTTTTATGATTAAAATATTTGAAAGACCTGTCTCTAAATTATATTAACCTTTAAAAAACAATAGTATTGTTTATATAGGGTGATGATAAAAAAATGTACAATGTTCACTATATGATATAGATTTCAATCATCTACGGAGTTGTACAAGTCATTTCATATCTAATTGACACTATTGAGTCTTCTAAATTTTTTGACCGGTTTATGTAAACATGAAATTTGCCATCAAAAGAATGAGCTGAGTCAGCTCAACCTGGTTATCCAGAAACCTTCAAACACTAAGATCATAATATGCAAGTGCCCCATCTTATTGAAACTAAATACTAATATTCTTTTATTCTTTATTATTTGGATCCGAAAAAACCACAATTAGGTCCATAAGCATTGTCATATGAATATGTTAACTTAGTTGTCAAATTGACGATAATAAAATGAAAATCAATAAATGTGTGTTTAGTCTGAACCACGAAGTTAAAATTGACTTTTACATTTTCTGTTAGTTCTTGATAATAGGGATTCCACTATTTTTTCTTTTATACACTTTACCACTATTGTGTTTTGTAGAACGATCTAAATATCTCGTAAATCATAAATTTTATCGAGATAAACAAAAAGTGTCTTTTTATCGACAGAATATTTGTGAAAATCTAGTCTATCATTCAAATAAGTTACATTGAAAAGATGAAAATATTCTTCTAAAATGCTCGTTACTAAAATATTGATACTGAATCTCTTAAAACGTACACTTATAGAAGTCAAAATTCGAGAAACTTACATCTATTATCAAATCGGATGGTGTCGATCAACGCGCGGTGATTAAATAAGTCTAAATAAGATGACCCAAATCCATATTCATAAAGGATACGTTGAGGAAATATATCAAATTGAATAGTAGACGTTAGCTTAAATGTGGGAGACAGTCGTTTACGCAAATGAGGCACCCAAAGTTTATACCACACATAATCATGGTGTCAGAGATGTCATCGATATAAGATTAATAAGAATTTTATCTATTAGTATACTTGATGGATCCAATTCAAGAAAAATTCTTTCGCTTTCGTTTAATTTTAGTCAATATACCAATTTTGTATAATGCTATTATAAACATCTACTTGAATTCTGTCCTAGAACGGTTGCCCAAATTAGAAACCATCTAGTTATGAATTAATTATATATTTTGAATTATTTTTTCCAGGTAAAGTAGACGAAAAAGCCACCCAGCTTCATGCCATCGCCTCCCTCAAAGTGCTGTTAGATGCCACCAAACCCCAAAATGGCGCAACAACGACCTCTGCTGCCAATCATATTAATTTAGCAACAAAGCAAGAAACTATGCTTGCTCCATCATCAGGCTTAACAGACATACCAAACGGAGTAGCTAACGCTTTGACTGATATTAACTTGGATGCGGTAAGTTGTTCGTTATTTTATTTTTTTTTCCTATTATCTACCTTCGAGAAGATTTGAACAATCACATTAATCATTTTAAATGTATACAAAAGTATCTACATTAATTGTTAAAAAATTCATTTGTGACCAAAATAAACTTGTTTCTGTTTTATTCATTCATGGAAAGAAAATACATTCGTTTCGATGAAAATGCAAATTGTTGTATTTTGCACACTATTTCTTCTATAGTTTATTTGAAAATAGGTTTTTGGCGAAGTCTATACTTGGATACACAAGATTACAATGTACCGGGTGGGCAACTGAGAATAGCCGTGCGCAATATCTCTAAAACGGATTGTATTATAAATTATTACAAAAGTCGCCCTCTAGCATCCACGTTTACTAATTTAGCTGCTTAGAATTTATATATTTTGTATATTGATTGACAAAAACCCTTCCAAACAACATCTAGTTTATTAAAATCGTTGAAGCAGAGCCGGACTTTCTTTTGTACCCGTTCTTTCCTACATCGAATTTTAAGAGAAAAAATAAAACTAAATGGTCAGAATTTGTTGATGAATTGGATTATTGTATATATTTGGATAAATTTCGAAAAAAATTGTTTTTTCAATTCTATATTTTCAAAGCTATGCACTTAAAATTATTTTTTCTTGAGATATAACCGACAGACGCTCTTAGTTGCCCGGAGGTTTTATTGTTTCATACATTTGGATTCGTCGAATCTATAAATGCTTATCCTTCTGATTCTCTGAGTCATTTTGAAAATAACACATTCTGCCGATCAGAAATATTGTCTTCCTCAAGAAAGCTGAGGGTTAATTTTGTTAAATATTTTACATAGGTACTTTATTTTTCTTTATTAAAATGACTTGGAAATTTAGCGCCAGAATTGAAATAAATTTTTTAAGAAATTAAAAGATTCGATCGTGGACTAAGTGATAATTCTATTTTAGAAATTCCTCATGACTGATTTATAATTATAAAATATCATAAATATTCTATGAGCTTAGATAGTGAGATTTTTCTAAAATTAATCGATTATTACTGAGCTTTTCATAAGAAAAATTGACTATTTCAATTGTGATTTAGTACAACTACAATAAAATTAAAGTAAAGTTTAAAGGAAATATTAATAAATAATTTTATTTAAAAAAACTCATATCGATGTGTGATTGTTCAAACTTCAAAGATTAAATTGATCAATTGCCGTTTCCCAAATTATACCGTTTGGTTCTACTATTAAGAAATTGTAACACAACTGTCAGAACAAATTTGATGTGTCCATTAAAGCTGCAATATAATTTTTTAACAAATTGTATGCGGCCAATCGCTTTTTCTGATCGTTGATTTTGTTCATTTACTATAGTGCCTAATCCTATTTTTCTCGTAGTTCCTTTCATTTTCCTTTTTGTGCTTATAATATATTCGGTTTTTCATAGTTTATTTTTGATTAAGTCCTGATTAGCGAATGTTTACAAAAAGGATCTTTTATTGGTCCTTGGAGTGCTACCTAAAATAACGTTGATAGTGAGTTCCCCTACATCACCATTTCCACGTCTATCTGTTTTAGTATAATTCGATGTGTTTTTCACAGCATATATCCTTTTTTTGGGGCAAAATTAATAAGAAAATATGACTGATTTCTTCACAATCCTTATTTTTTTAGTACAACATCATTAAATATTAAAAAAAAAGCCGTGTGCAGCAGAGCTCCATCACGAAAGTCGAATTTTTCATCGAATGAAGAATTTAAGAATTCACAAACAAATCTTTCCATAAAATGAATTTCTTGGTAATGATATCAATTCTCAATTTAATTTCTTTACATGGAAAATTTGCTATTCCTCAATAACTTTTCATTTCACAAGTTAACTCTCTCTCTCGAATGAAAATTCATAATTTCAATAGACCCGGTGGTCTCGAACCCTCTTGTTCAATTCCAATTGACAACAAAGAAAAAATTGTCATAATGATTTAATCAAAATGATTTCGGGCGTTTTGTGCTAGAAGAACTGAAGAAGAAAACATTGTACTTGAGAAAGACAATTCTTCAACATCACCCCTACTTGCATGCGAAGTTTGAACCCTCTAGTTAAACTTTTTCTGGCCAAAAAATAAGGAAATATAACAAAAATGACCATAAAATAGAGAGGGGTGGAGATGGAGAGTTTCGACCTTAGACAGGAAATCATCTCGCAACTAATTGAATCTACATGTGAAATTTCATTTTTCAGTCGCTTTTAGTTTGACCTGCAGAAGTGAGCAAAGGTCAAAAACCACTTTTTTTGCACTGCGACCCCTCGAAATATTCATTTGTTTTCAACCAAACTCTAATAACATCAATCCGCCGCCAAAAAAGCCATGTATGCTAATTTTGAACCAAATCGGACCCATAGCAATTGCTCGAGAGACGAAAATAAGAATTGTAGCTTAAACAGATATATAGACTACAGACATTCGAAAAACCATCCTAATCGTGTTCAGGAGGTCTCAAAACATGGGAAAAATGATGTGCCCCCCATTTTTCTTCTAGTAATTCCTACCATAATAGTCTAATTTTTCCTTGAAAATTTAGTATAGTTCACAACACAATCTAATAATAGTTGATGCTTAAATTGAATGTTTTTACTATATATAAAGTAACTGACTAGTACTTTATAAATGACAGTTGTCTTATGATTAAATATTTAAAAAAAAACATTTTACTGCGTTGAATTGTTTATTAGAAATAGCAATATCCTTGGACACTTAAATAAATTGTAAGTTTTGGTGTTTTGTGTTAGGAGTTGGATTTGTTGATTGGTTTTTGTACACCCCTGTGCTATAATCCCATGAATGCGAAATGTGTTCTTTGTTCTTTTTTTTATTTTTGTCGCTTCTACAAAAATATCGGAAGCATTATAATCGATTTGAAATGTAGCATAGGTATATTGTTAAAAATTGGCATTAAAGAAACTGAAAAGACGGAAACGTAGACGGTATTTCAAGCTTAGTTTCTTTATAATGTAATAAAACATTTAAAAGGGGGTTAAAATTCGTGTCCAGAAATGCAAACCACGATTCTACATTAACCAAGTTCGTCTACAAAGCATCGTGATTTCTTTTGTATCAATTCTAATTTATTTGGTACTATATACAATGTGTACCTGTATAAGTTTTTTTGAGGTTTACGCTTGCTCTAAAAAGGACTAATTAATGAAATTATCAACAAAACCTATTTTTCTATGAAGGGAACTACCTTTTATGTTGCAAATATAGAAAATGTTATTGAGAAACATTGTTTAGAAACATCTAGTCCCATTTACCAAATTTCAAAATCATTATCAGCACTTTACCTTACGTTATTTATTAAAGCAACTAATTTGGTTCATTTTAAATATTTACTACGCATTATTATATAATTTTTTAGATGACGCCATCTGAAAGTTGTTCGTTCTGTATTCATTTACATACCGAAAGGTGCGTTTTGATTGTTCCATGTATTGAAAGTGACAGTTTCGTACTGCAAAACACTTTCGGGACACTCTGGAGTGACTCTAGCCACTTCAATGTTGACAGTTGACAGTTTCACTTCGATGATTTTGCATAACCTTAAATTTTTAATTTTCTGAAATTATTTGTTTTATCCGAAGTTTTGTCTAAATTAATGAATGATGATGGATAAGAAAACATCAGCGATGAAGAGCAATGCGGCCATTCTTAATTCGTTGCTGGATAAATCTCGAGCAAGGTACGAAAACACTCTTTATGAAGTGTTGTGATCAGAAAAAGGCGAAAAACCCAACGGAAAACGTTGCGCTCGCTTATTCTTCAGACAAATATAAAATCTGGAAAAGTTCTACTTTATGGTCTACATTTTCGATGATTAAAAGTACTTTCACAATAAAATTAAATGTTCACATCAACAAATATCCAAAACTCATCAATTTCCTAATATAACAAAACAAAGGGTACACTGCAAAAAAATCAAAAACTTTAACCAGAGAAAATATAATAGAATTCTTGTTACATTCTTATGTGTCGTCTAAAAAATGTTGTGTACGCCTCGACTGAAATTCTACTTTGTTGAACTCATCTGTTACTCGTCCAAAAAAGTAGCACTTTCAGTCATAGGGATACAAATAACTGATATGTCTTTTAAGTATCGTATTTGCTCTAGAAATATTGAATTTTTATACATTACACTAGAGACTTTTTTCGTTCTTCTGTCTACTTGGAGTTCTAGACAGTCCACGAGAATATGTCGATCTATGATTAGACTAGAGCTTGATGTACAGCATTTGCTTTGCCTGTGTATATATTAACAGTCAGCAACAACAACAAAATTGTTCAGACAATTTGATGAATTAAACACCAATGCTAGCGAAATACGGCGTGTATCGGTGTCTGATGATGGTAGATGAAATGAAAAAACGTTTTCATGGAATAATCCCTGTACTTATTACAAGTAAAGGAAAAAACAATCAATTGTCTACAAAAGATCAATATTTCTCATTAATTATAAAAGTGGTAAAGTCACAATAATGAAAGAATTAAGAAAAAAGAAAAGAAAAGAAAAAAAAGATTACCAAAAAAGCCTAGTTGTGAAACCGATTATCAATAACGAGCTTAATTCAAGATGCTGATCTAATAGATAATCACAAGATTATCTAACAAAACTCGTGCAGCAGCTTTCTTTACAAAGTAAGCGATCAGAAGAGGTGTAGTATCATTTACTAGACTTTTTCACCACATTCGGAGCGTCTAGTATTTTGAAAAACGAATTTGCTAACAAAGTAGTCAAAGAAGTCTGAGGTGAGAATTGAAAATCGTACATGGTAAACCACGCCACATCCAATCACAAGGATATGTTGAAAGGGCCAACCAAAACGTGAATTCTACTTGGTTGGAATCTAACAAGACGAGGAAATGTTCTAAAGAATTATGTTCGAGGTGATGTTAGGCTGTAAAGATATATTGAAAAATTCTTATCCTACTATAGAACCAAATAAAATTTAAATGTCAAAATATTTTTATTACTCAACATATTCTTCTCTTAATTGGTTACATTTATTACAGTGAACCTGCAACGTCTCTAGAACTTTCCAAAAAAAATGTTTCTTATTGCTCTGCAAACCAGACCTCCACAGCTTTCATTACTTCCTCGTTTGAAGAAAATTTACGACCTTTTAAACTTTTTTTTAGTTGAAGAAAGAGATGGTAGTCAGACGGAACCAAATCTGGTGAAAAAGAGGGGTGTTCTAGTAACTCAAACCCTAAATCGCGGATTTTTTGCATGGCAACATCAGATTTGTGTACAGAGGCGTTGTCCTGCAAAAATAAAACACCTTTGAGTAGCTTTCCGCGTCTTTACTCTTTAATTTTTTCCCGTAGAGTGGTCAGTAATGTCGAATAGTAATCTCTAGTTATTGTTCTACCCTAAATCCAAAAAATCAATCATGATTACTCCATGGCTATCCCAAAAAACTAAAGTAACAACTTTTCCAGCAGATTTTTGGACACGAAACTTTTTAGGTCTCGAGTGCCGCCATTCCATCGATGGTTGCTTCGTTTCTGGATCGTAGAAATGTACCCAAGTCTCATCCATAGTAACAATTTGGTTTGAGAAGTCGTTTTCAAATCGAGCACAGATAGAATGCGATGCTTGTACCCTTGCAAGCTTTTGGTCAACATTCAAACATTTGTTGATCCATTTTTCAGCAATTTTTCTCATGTCCAAATTGACGTGAACTATATGATGAACGCGTTAGTATGAAATATTCAGTGCTTCAGATCAGATATCAGTTTTAGCCCAATTCGACGGTCTGATAAAATCATGTCATAAACTGCATCGATATTTTCGGGGACTGACACAGAAACTGGCCGCCTTCCGGATCGGTCATCATCTTTAATGGAAAATTCACCTCTTTTGAAGCTTGCAGTCCAATTTTTCAGGGTCACATACGAAGAACATTGATCACCAAGCGTATTAAGCATATCTTCGTAAATCTGCACTTGATGATGGCTCGATACTCCAATTTTTCGATTTTCACAATTTCGATGGACATCTTTTTTCTTTTAACTTATTGCGTAACTCTTTATGCATGAAGCAGGTCTAGGCTAACTAGATATCAATACATCCTCGTATATTCAATGTTTCTGCTTGGTGAACTGTCTATGGAAGTAGAGCTAGAATCTATATTAAAAGACGAAAATCACTTGGGAAGCCGGACCCAATATCGCCTCCCCTGTGATTATGATAACCAAAAGAAAATTAACGGAAAAATAGTTATTGCTCTGATGGAAAAATTATCAGGCAAGAAGCAGAAGTCATTCATAAGTTGGGTACCAAGCATGGGATTCTAGCTTAGCTCACTATCTGCAAAATTGATTTTGATCCCCAATACGAAGCTATCATCAGAAAAGGTGCAAAAAACTGTACTGGAGAATGCATTTCTAGCTTATATTGACTCTTCTTGTAGTCAAAATTTGACCCTTGCCCCAATCAACTGAATGATTCATTTTCTAATGTGTCAGTATATAAAACTTCTAATGGTTTGTATATCCTTTTCACAGGAGATGGGCAAGGGCTGATCCAGAGTCCTGGCAAAGGGGGGTCATTAGTATTAGGACGAGTCCTCTTCCAAAGACATGGCATTTTAAGCCTTTTACCCACAAAATATAAGTTAATTACTTTGTGTTATTGACAACATAATTACGCAAATTAAAAACTGACATTTGATAAACTCCGGATTAAATGTTAGGCTTCGATAACCTCCTTAGTAGGTATATCTACAATTTTGCAGTATATTTTTTGTGTATTTGTGGTCTAAAGCAGCCGTGGAAGCACGGAAATTAATGAGATTGAAAAGAAAGATATAGAGCGAACGGCTTTGGTTTAATTGTTTTAATAGTGGAAATTTCACGCTTGAAGATCGTCAGGTCGTCCAACTTCGTGGGGTATTGAGGTTACGAGGGAGGCAGTTGAAAACAAACCTAGTAATTAGGAATCGCCGATTATCGACTTCTTAAAAAGCATTTTTTTCAAATAATTAAAAATAATCTTTCTACAATTTTTTTACTCTAAACATTTATATATTTCCTGATAAACTAAATTTATTTCAAATTATTTTTCATATCAGTCAAATGTAAATTTAGTTTGTATTGTTTGAATTTGAATTTTTTGTTCACACATTCATTTAAAAACATATTCACCTTTCAAAACGATGTAGATTATACAAATAATTATTCATATTGTTGTTTTTAACTAATATTGCTATTTTTATATTCTAAAACTGGCATTTGATCACCGGGTCGGCAAAAAAATAAGGTAATTCGCTTTAATTTGATGAATAGAGTCGATGCTTTGATGCTTTTGTATTTAAATAAGCTGTAACAGCAATCGTAGAAATAATATTCCACTAAACTTAGTTTGTATTATATATTTCAGCTGTGGTTTGTTAATATTGAGTGTTTTTCTGATCACAGTTGACGCATAGCACAGATATTGTCTTCTTATCAACTGTTTTTCCGAATTCGATCCTGGTCGCACTTCGCTACAGGATCAATCATCTGTGACATACCGTGAGATCAAGGCATTAATTCCTCTCGCATACATTCAATTTTCTATGAACATTTGGCTGTAAATAGATTTGATCCCGCATAATTTGCCAATCGATCAAAAAAAGTTCGTGACGATTGAACAACAATTGATAAGTCAAAACCAAACAAAAGTTGTTTACGCACAAAGCACTTCGAAGCAAAGATTCGACTGCATTTGTTGGCCAGAAATGTTCGCAAAAATCAGGAAAACCTATCGAAGACGATTCATTCACATCAGTTCAAAAAAAAAACGTTATTGATCAATCAAAACATCGAATTGATGGTTCATCCTCCGTACAGTCCTTATTTAGCACAAATATTATGAAAAACAATGGAACCATATCCAATTATAAATACTTGTTTTTGTTTGTCTCAAAACTTAAATAGCAACTCCATCTTCTGATATTTCTGACTAGATGTCTGTTACCATATATATGCATTCGAACTTTTGTTTTTTATTAAAGACACTTCGATATTTGTAAACTGTTTCTTGAACTACTGAAATTGTATAATATTGGACTAAAGCTTTTTTGTTGCCAATTCCATTTCCGATTACCGCATCTACTGCCAGCTTCTATTGATTAAGTACTCCTCTGTTGTTCTGCATCCATATCTAATATCTTGAAGTATCTATCTCAAATGAGATTTCAAAATATGCTATGAAATATGAAGTGTGGCATTTTCCTTTATGGTTTCTGCTTTGAAATTTCGTTTTCCACAAAAAATAACGAATGGGGTACAAAAAGAGCTCCGTTCACGTCTGGTAGCCTGTTTAAGCCGAACGCCCTTACAGGCAGATACATTTTACTCGTTTATTTACGTTTATTAATTTAATAAGTAATAGTGAGGGATGGTAATATCATCGGTCGCTTACGGCGGAATCAAATCCCTTTCTAACTATCGTACCCCGTTGCGCCCCTAACAAAAGACAGTATGAATAATTAAAGAAACGCTTTTACAGATCACGCACTCGTTTTAAAGAAAACGTTCACAGTAAAACCAAAATAATTGCTCCATACTGTATATTTTATATCTCGTTTGTATCTGGTTGTTGTTTCTTGTAGTTTTCTCTTTGAAATCGTTTACGGAATCGATTGTTATTTTTTTGCATGTTTTACAATTTTACGTGTTTTCAATTGGTTCGAATTTTGAAATGAGTTTTTATCTACTTTATTAATTATTCGTATCAAATACTTTCTTCCGCATTTTTGCTTGTGTATTTTATCAAGCGTTATCTATTTGCATCTTGTTCGTAGTTTCGTATTTTATGGTAAGATGTTGAATTATTTTATCTTTGGGCTTTTGTACAAGAACTAAAATTATTGTGTTGGTAAACATTCATACGTCTTCGTTTTTATCGCATGCTGGACCCCACGAAATTATCCGTTTTATAATATTTTTAACAGCCTACTCCGTTTTTAATACTTTCAACTTTCATTATCTTAATAATTATAATTACTCTCAGGTTTTTCATGTCGTTTAACATTTTAATTTCTTTGAAGCTCGTAATTAGAGCTTGGTTTCAGTGATCGAAGATGAGGAAAATGATGAGTGAGTGCATTCAATAATTCAATCCATCTAATCCTTGAGAAAATGTAGAATAAAAGAATCCCATAGTTTCTCTAAATATTCACTCAAATTAAATAAAAAAATAAACAAGAAAAAACAAACTAATAGTAGTAAAAGATGTTCAGATCGAAATTTTAAATTAATAACATAATTTTTTTGTTTTTCATATTTAAGAATAATGGAAGACAGGCTTTTTAGCACGTCCACTCACTATGTGATAAATCTTTTAATGGAAGAAAATCTCTTTTCAGTGAGAGCCATAATTACTGGTGCACATCATATAATGCCGGTCATCAAAGAGCGAAAATGTCAATTCGTAAAACCACCTTTAAAAATTGTACAGAGTTGTACTTAATATAACAAGCGAATGTAATTTCAGTAAAATTAAATACATAGATGAATTTTTTGCTTCATAGTTTTATTTGTAACATAGAGCTAGAAAATCTTCGGCGTGAAAAGTTCTTTTCGCTTGTTGTTGTTGCCTTAATATAGACTCAATACATTTTATAACAGTGGGCAAGGAAATTTCCAAGAGTTCCTAGAATACAGAAAAAAATCAGCTTTCATTTCGTTCTTTTCGTTGTTTATTATTGTCTTAAACACCTTCGACAATTGGCACATCGTGTGTAAGCACCTATTTATGTATATCTGTATCTATTTACTTTTTTTGTATTCGTTTTATCGTTGATTTTCTTTTTATTAAATATGATGTTACATTTTTTTTGAATTTACTTTTTAGCGGCGCATGTCGTCGGTGCGCGCACGCAAGTCGTTAACTTCACAAGCAGTCGTATGTCTACAGGTCGATGGTGTCGAAGAAGATCCTCCCGAAGCTATGGACATCAGCTGGCCTTCGGGGTTTCGAAAAAGAATTACATATGTGCTCTTAGCTCCAATCGTCTTCCCATTATGGCTCACCCTGCCAGATACGAGGTCGCCAAGGGGTAAATATCATTCATTAGATCATAAATTAGTCACGTATACAGGAAGTCCCGCGTAATAATTTGCGTCTAAAATATGACGATTAGAAGCGATTAAACTCTATACCGAGGTGCATTTTTGATGAATGATAGGGACCAGAATTCATTCCTTTGCAACCCTCTTAAGGGCATTAAGCAATAATAAGTAGAAGACGATCGAAATATTCTGGGGTCTTAATAAGGGGTCACCTATAATTAAAATTTCACAAAAATTGTCTCACAACAGTTTTATTTTATACCATGGATAATTTGGTTTTCAAAATTGTTTTAATCTCGTAACTTCTTATAGAAATTTTAAGGTTAGTTCACCCCTAATTAACGCATCAGAATTCTTCCTACCATTTAGTTTTATACAGTATACCAAATTTGGTATGTTTAAACTAAAGGGCTGCAAAGGAATTAATTTTTTTCGAATTTTCCTACCTACTCCTCGGGAATGCAATCGTCATACTTTGGATTCCCATAAAGGTTTCTATGGTGATTCTTATGCGAGACACCCTGTAATCTTTGTAGGTGATAATTGCGAGAATATTCTTGCAGAAACATTTAGTATGATTGGTTATAGTTTTTATACTTGTTCCTGTAGGTAAAAAATTTTTCCCCGTAACATTTCTCGGAAGCATTGTATGGATAGCAGCTTATTCTTATCTTATGGTTTGGTGGGCCAATATGGTAGGCGATACCGTACTAATACCCCCGGAGGTAATGGGATTAACATTTTTGGCGGCAGGTACCTCCATTCCCGATCTCATTACTTCGGTTATCGTAGCCAGAAAAGGTTTCGGTGACATGGCTGTCTCATCTTCAGTCGGCAGTAATATTTTTGATGTTACCGTCGGGTGAGTACAACAATTTATACGGTGTGTTCATAAAGTGACGTTATTGCCGAAATAAAAAAAGATGTTTTTCATTATACTAAACAGTTCATTAGACTAACCTATTTTTAAAGCAATCCAAATGAGACCTTCATTAATTTTATTCCGATTATTTTTCAACAAGCGAATTTGTGGATATGGTGATATTTTATGTCAAGATAAGACCAAATCCTGAGCCGCTGTGAAAACATCTGGTTTCGTGCTACATTAAAATCAATTAGATTGTTTCCACCCCAACCCGAATGTTTTCAAATTCGTTATTAATGATAATGATCTGAGGTACATCGCTGGGGAACACCATTATTGATATCTGATTCTGAGGTGTGTCTATCGATAAGATAGATCGGTCTTTTAGAAAGCTACTAAGCCAGTCGATGAATGTGGACAATGAACCGTACGATCTTAATTTATTTAGAAGATTAATATGCCAAACCCTGTAAAAAACCTTCAATATATCCAGTGCGATTGTTCTGAATTCCCCATATTTCTCTATACTTTCAATCTAAACGTTGGTGACGACATCTACGTATTGATGGTCACTGATGTTAGTATATTCAATATTAGCTGGTTAACAACATTCTCCATAATCTTGCCAATGGCTGGGGTTAAAGGAATCCGATTCTTTTTTTATGGTATGGAATCCGAACAAGTTTACAATCTGCTAAGAAGAAACATCTTTTATATGATAGAGAAAAGAGTTTTCATAGCGGGCTTGTTGTCATTGAAATATTCCTCCCATCTGTGTATTAATAGTTGTCTGGAGTTAATGTTAACGTCTTTTGAAAGTATTTCGAGAAATTCTAGATGGGGAAATTCTCTATGAACTCCTTACCGTATTTGTCACTTCCATGATGAAGATTTCTTGCAGTTTTCCTTCAACTTTTGGTAAACCGGTTAACCAACGAAATGGCCGATGAAAGGGGATAATATAGCCGCAGCTGTGTTCGTTTACTTGAACGAAATAATTTCAAAAATAGTTATTTATACTATACTCTATTGTCAACCACGCTAGCGCACAATCTGTTTTTTCTCATATAGCTTTTAAATTAGTTTTCTTGTGTTAATGTTAAGTCTTTTATTGCTGCAGATTCGTTTTTTTAATGTATATATAAAAACATGTAGAAAAACAAAATCGAACGGTTTCTGAGAACCGACGCATGCGCTAAGATTTAGACTCTTCCATCATAACCGAACAGTACCGGCTTCACTGTCCATATCATGGACGAGTTCGAAACAATAACATGTCAAAATTGATCATTTCTGGTGTGATGTTGACTCATTTTGCTAGGTATTATCAATACCATTATTATTGGATATTATTTGTAGACAAACGGGTTGAATTAGCCAAAGCGCTTAGATATTTCGACAAATAAAATAGTTGCTATAATAAAAAATGTAACAGATTCAACGTCATTTGACTTTTTATAATATCAAGTTTCGTGTTTTCAGATTACCAGTGCCTTGGTTGCTGTATGGCATCATTTATGGGAAACCAGTTGAAGTAAATTCTGTTGGAATGGTTTGTTCCATTACAATCCTTTTCATGATGCTTATTTTCGTGATTATGTCTATAGCCTGCTTCCGATGGAAGATGAACAAAGGACTTGGTTTTACCATGTTCATGCTCTATTTCGTTTTCGTCGCTGTATCATTAATGTTCGAATATCAATATCTAGTATGTCCTTTTTAAGAAAAAAATACGAGATAATAAGGACAAAAAACTATAAATATAAAAGAAAAGTTTAATGAGAGTGATATAGGTCGTATTTTAAACTAACGTCTCAAAAAAATTACTCGTATACAATGAAATCCTAAACTATACCTCGTAAATCATTAAAACTCGTTCCAAAAAACCGTTCCTTAATTAATTATCAATCACGGTGATTTGAATCAGGCATTTCTTCAAATATTCTTTAACTCTTTCGTCATGATCAGACAATGTGAAGTCACATCTTTAAATTTGCTCCATTATGTTTTTCTTTTCTTTTTACTCCAAAAATCTTACTTGTTCATTTCACTATTGAATTTGGTTGAATTAGACGTTTCCGGCTCTTCGTCTGCTATTTCATTTCACTCTAGTTAATTTAGGAAGTCTCAAACCAGCGTGGATCTTATGATATTAAAGCTCAAATCTTAATCATTCCTTCGATTGCTTGAAAAGTGCTTACTCAAGCTTTCAGAGTATTTGTTTCTGGATTCCTACACTTTATTTTAGCTATATTTGCAGTTATGGAACCGTCTACTGCACTTTATCCAACTCCTTCAAAGGTTCTTGTCTAACGAGTACTCCATTTTCAGTTCCTGTCAATACAAGATACCCATTCTAGTCGTATAAATTACCTACAAGCCCCATTCGTGTTTTGCACCATCGAATCAAAACCATATTTTTGCCAAAAACACTTGCATCGCTACTAGATGGGCCATTTTCTCAAAGTACAATAGGACTTTCCTATTTTCTTCTTTATCAATTCCATGTTGCAGATTTTCTGTGGTTTTCTTGTAGTCTGGTAAACTGCTACATCAGCCGCAGTTCTTATCTAAACGAAACTCCAATCTTTTCAATGATAGTTATTCATGCTATAAGAACCTTAACCCTTGCTACCACTCAAGCGCACAATCGTAATTGTCACCCCATGATGGTAAGTTGACTTATTTCTTATGAAAGCACAACTTTTACTATGTATAACTTGGAATTAGTGCGGATTTTGCTTCCCCCAACCATTTTTATGATTAACTGATTTCTGTAAAATAAACGTTACCGCATTGAAATACAAATATTTGCAGGAAACATCAGAGCCTGTAGTTCTGAAAATATCTCACAGGAATTATTGAAATTTTGTTTAGAAACTTCAATTTCGTATACAAAAGTTGATTTGATAGAGGATTTTTCATTTGAACTCATTATTGATTGTTATAATGGATTGTAAATACATCTACTCTTAATTTCACAAACATAATAAAATTTTGATTAAGTTTTCGTTATCAATTGGATGATTTCCTTATAGTTTTTTTATTAATTCTGCTTGACTAGTTATTGTTAACATGTTAACATCAATACGTCATTAACTTCTTCTTTGCCAAATTTGCTTGAGCTAGTCCGTTCACAAATTATCAATGATCCTCTTATCAGAACATTTTTCTAACCTTTTTTTTTGATTTGTTAATGGAACTTTCTCTTTTTAATATTTTAAACCTTATAATCTTGATAATCATTTCAAATTTGTGATGATAATTTTTCTTTAATGAAAATCTGACTTCCATTTTCGTCAATTTCATTTAAGTTAATAATATTTGTCATTACCTAACTTTCAAACTAAAACTGTAACAATTAAATATGAATTATCTCAATCTCAATATTTTGGTTTCTACTTTATAGCGTATGCATCTGTGGTACCTACCATGCATATTCAGTTCCTGGTCTCTCCACGGTGAACGCGAGTGCAAGTATGTGAACTCGCCTTTACTCGCGAGCTTTCGAGAGTGAATCAAAGCACGCGAGGACGTGAATAAATCGAGAGTGTGGATTGGTAGCACTTCGTTCGTTTCGGGAGCTCTTGGGAGGTTAGGTTAGAGCAGGTTGGACTGTCTTCCACATTTGAACTCGCGTCATTACCTATTGACTCAGTTATTAGACATTGTGAACCCCTCTAATTTATCCACTTGCCTATTTGCGTTGGGGTATACTCTTTCAAACTTAAATATTCGAACATTACGCGAAGATACAATTCATTTTGATATTGAGGTGTAATTTTCGGGCTTCTACAAATATATGTTTCAACATTTTTAGATTTGTCAGTTTTTAGATTGAATCTATACATATGATACTATGATAAAAAATGATTGTTTTGATCTATATATGGGTCAGGGGCAGCACAAAGAGACCAGCCTAAATATTAGTTAAATATTTTATAAATAATTGACGTTAGTTTCGTATACGGCATTAGAAAAGTTTTTTTAGGAGAATAAAATCATAAATATTATTGTTATTACATACATATGGACAGTCTAATAACCTATATTTGAAAAATTTATTAACAAAAATTCCGATCAAGAATGAAAGAATCTTCTAATTAAGATTCGGATACAAAAATTCTTCAGAGTTTTACATTTTTAGTGCCTCCACAGGTAAATCAAGTTGATTTGGTAGAGTCGATTTAGAGTACCAAATCAAATTCTATATAAACAACATATTTACGATAGGTACTGTATAAATTATTATTTTAATAAATACACTTGTTGTTATACAATGAGTTTCGAAAAGTCGAAACTATTATTATTCATATCAGAGAATTTCGTATGTACACTGTTCAAAAGTAGCAATCAGGTTATAAAAATTCTAAATTTTCAGATGGTGTACAGAAGAGGACAAAAAAAATAAGAAAACATTGAACAAGAGTATCTACATACTGAATACACTGTTTACAGCATCACGACACCAACAATAACAATTAGTCTGCCTAACGTGCGTTTCGATAACCAAGTTATCGTCTACGGAGACTGAAGATCAACTGAAACTCTTGACTTACATGTTTTATACAAAATCTTCCCACCAATAAACTTTCTTTTGCGAAAATTAGTTCCAGTGGGAAAAAACTTCTTGGCGGGAATCTTCAAAGCATCCAACAAATTATTATTGGATACATTTTTCAACAATTTTATTTTATGTCATGATTATGACTGGCAGCGTGATCGGCAATACCTGATTTACCGGTCCGTCCATATTTCAAATGAGCTATGTGCTCTTTAAACCGAACAATAACGGATCTCTTAGTCTGCCCAATATACTACTACACTTGAGCTAATTTCATATATACAAATCTTCTCCAAATTTGGTATTTTATCCTTAGGATTACCGAACAATTGTTTTAATGTATTGTTGGATTTATAAAACAATTTAAAATCTACTATGGATTGAAAGGTATCATAGCGAATTTTTCTTGTTTTTCATTTTGGGTTTTGGAAAAAAGTGGTTTCACTTAGAGATTACTTAAACCCACGACGATTGATCAACATATTTACAATTCTATTATCATAACCGTTGAGTACAGCTACATCCTCAATGTAGGTCCTTTTCTAATTGAATCTCTCGATGGTAAATGGAAAGTGGATTAAACGATGTGTCAGGAAAAGGAGACTGGCTATCTTGTGTTAATTAGAATCAAAAGAATCATCCAGGATATACCTGCACGTAGCGGGGGTTTTTCTGAATATATCAAATTCTAATCTATTACTATTTCTAATTATTTGAAAATGGTGTCCTTCTTCATATTGAATATGGCGAAAATATCATCCACATACCTGTACCATACCCTGGAAAAATACTGACTGATTTGCTTTTCAAAATGACTCATTAAAAATTCAGCCATAAACTGTGATAGGCAGTTTCCCATTGAATTTGAAATTGCTAGATGTAAGAGTAGCTTGAAAAGGGACAAAGGGCCAATTCCTTACAGCCTAAAGTTTAGTAATCAAAGAATGAATATGAATATTCCCGCCAAGGAGAATTTTCGTGGAAGAAAGTTTATTAGTGGGAAAATTTAGTTTAAAACAGTCAATATTTTACCTTCAGTCTCTGAAGACGATAACTTGGTTATCGAAACGCATGTCAGACAGTGTAATCGTGAGTGTTGGTGTATACAATGTGTTCAGTATGATTGTCGTCAACCAGAAATTCCAACTTAAGAGTATCTACTCTGAATCTTACTGATAATATCATAATCATCAACTGATATCATTGGAACAAAACGAATTCGAATTAGCCTAATTCGGACTAATTTGTATAGAGCTGAAGACATTTTTGTATATAGGGAATAAAAAATAAACAATAAACTATATGTAGGTATTTTTGGGTATATAGAATTCAATTCTAAATATTTGATAATATCCAAAACGAAAATAGTATACTCTCGATTAAAATCTCTATTTTTTGTTCTCCTCTGTACATCGTTCGATAATTTAGAATTTCGGGATTTTCTGGAAATTTGATAATTGAAAAGTTAGTGCAGACTTTTTGATACTCAGTGTAATTCACGAAAACAGTACATTAGAAATTAACATGTATTGAATTGTCCAATTCCTCTAGCGCTAAATGAAAAATTTTTGTTCAATTCCGTCGTAATGGTGAGAGGAAAGAGAAAAAATTTTCCATGACCTTAGAAGTTATGAGAGATACTTGATATTCTCTAATCAATTGTCAAATTAAACAAGATGTCCTAGAAATACATTCGATCTAGAATTTTAGACAAATGTTTACTAAACATTCCAAAATTTACAAATCACAAGATGAGTCAGCTGTATTCAAAAAAACGTTTTTTCTCGTAGTCTATACGATTTAAGAGTATTTACAACTATAAAGAATGTCCTATGAGCTGTTAAACATATCAAAAATAAGATTTTTTGGTGGACTTGAAGTGCTATTACATGTTTTGAAGTTACGAATATCAGTATTCAGTTCAATACATCGTCATAACTGAATTTCGAATATCATAATTGATAATTCAATGGATTCTTTGGGGCGTCACAGAAAAGTTTGAACTTGGCGAACCATTTTTCAACTATTGGTTTTCTGCTTCAATAATATTTCGTTGCCAATAAAATAATGCTTCATTAACCAAGACGCTTCACTCTAAATACCAAATTCGTACACGTGTCTGTTGAAGATTAGAACTAACCAAAAATTATATGAATACAATACTAGTAGCGTCATCTATGTGTCAGCCTACTTATTATATAAGACTTGCTTAAACCACAGCGTATATTTAACTTTTGAAACTTTGTATACGATTGTTTATAGATTTAGAATCGTAGCGGTAATTTTTCTTATGACTTTGGGTAAGAATTTTCTAACAATACACAATTCTGTCATCTGTCATTAGGGAGGCGCTACAATCGCATGAGTGTAAATTTTAAATAAAGCGCTAAAAATTTGAGAATAAGGACAGAGAAAGAAAGAAATACAAAAATTCTTACCAATTCAAAATAATTGACATTCAGCGTTATCTCACAGTAGTTTTTCTAGGTTACATTTACAAAATTATTTTGTACTACGTGAACAATTTAGATTTTTTATACCAATATTGAATTAACGACTCTAGTCAATTGAAATATAAAATTTTCTAACACTGCATACTTCACTCTATCTAAAATAACTAAGTTCATATGATAATTCGTCCGACAGGAGCGCCATTCTGGTCAAATTTTGAATTATAATTTACCGTCTACAAGCGGACAGTTTTTAAGCTAAGCCCCCATATGAGATGGTCCTCCTTACCTCTACCCTCCATACTTTGAACAAGGATGTTTCCTAACCTAACCTAACCTAACTATATCTCTCCCTTCTTCTTGCCTTCCAATATTAATGTTGTCACGTTCTTTGTTCAACTATTGTTTGATATGAATTTTAGGACATCTTGAGCAAGTTTAAGAGTTGACACCTTTCACTAAAGTCGTGGAAAATACGAATGCGTAGGCTGTTCAATAGAACTAGTTTGAATTAAGACCTCAATAGGAATAAATTATAATGATAAGTGTAGTGATTGGAAAGACTTTGATTTAATGATTATTTAATAGTATATCGATTCGAAATTTATTATTTTTTTGTTGGAAATATCTTCTTCACGCAATAGCAATAATAAATATTTTTGGTAATGATTACGAAAGAAGATATTCAAGTATAGAATCAAAGTACAACTGCTTCTCATATAAAGTAGATATGGCTTAGTTGTTATAAATAGTTTTATGGATATTAGAAACATTTTTAAAAAATTTTTGTAATACAAACGAAAAACGGGTGAAACTTGGAATAAATAGATTTCATATACATTAAGAGGGTAAATTATGAAATAAAATTATTATTTATATGAATTTACAGGTGAGGTAATTTTTTTGTTTCGAAATTACAGTTTTTCAATTTGAATTTTGTACGAGGACAGTCCCAGAAGTACCCAAACAAAGAAAAGTTCGATATCATTTTTATTGTAAGAATCATTAAGCATCACCTCTTCATTGTTGGTGAATCTTTCTGACCATCGACCAATTTTTTCAAGTGTGGAAACAGAAAATAATCCGAGGGGGCTAAATATAGCAATTCGAACTTTAATTCATTAAAAATTGGGCCATTGCAATAAGGGATATGTGAGCTGGTGCATTGATCTTGATGAAACAACATTTTCTTCGTAGCCAAATGCGGGGGTTTTCCTTGATTTCTTCACTCAAACATTCGCATAATACTCTCACTTGATAGTTTTTCCTTTTTCAAGATAGTCAATGAAAATTATCCCACGCGCATCCCAAAAAACCAGACGCCTGCAGATGGAACGATCTTTGTCTTTTTCGGATCCGTTTCTGCCTTTTCAGTCCATTGTTTTGATTGTTCTTTTGGTTTCGAGCGTAAATTTATGGAACTACGTTTCAACTATGGTTTGGCCAAATACTCGTTGTAAACATCTCCACGGCGCTGTGAGCTTCCATCAGATAATTAAAAGTTTCCTTTTCCAAACTATAACATTCAGGTGACCTCAGTGAAAATTGAGGAAATCTAGTACGAAATGATCCACTAGGCATAGTTTAATTCATTCATTTTGGACGTTGCAAAAAGGTGTGTGTGAGTTCGTACATTGACTTAAAAGAACAATCATCTTAGCCAAATTTGGCCACTCAAACGTCGTAATAAGTTCCCATAATATTCTCCGTTGATGGGTTTTTCTTTTTCAAGATAATCAATGAAAATTAGTCAATGCGCATCCCAAACCGAACCATGAACCTTGACTACAAATGGAACGGTCTTTACCTCGAATGAAAACATCTTCACGACGCTGTTTTTATTCTATTGTGAGCAAACGCTATAACCATCTTGCGCACAGCTTTTTCATTTCCAAATTTTCAGTTAATTTGTGATGTATCGCACTTTTTGAAATGCTCACTATGTCTACTAGCTCGCACACTTACAGTCGACGATCATCCACTACCGCTTTGTAGATTATCTTCAACATTTCTGAAGTTTTCACCTCATTTGGTCGACCACCATATTAACTGTTAATAAGGAAGAAGCAGTCTCATCCAGAGTAGAATATAGTTCATAACGATGACCAATTTTTTACAAATTCACTAAAAACGTTCACTATTGATGGCTGCCAAACAAATACTAAACAACGTAGGGTCTTCAAACTGTTTAGATGTGTACTTTCTTATTGCAGTAGTACTTTTCAAGCAACTACCGCCATCTCTAGGTCACGCTAGGGACTGTGTCAAAAGTGGTGATGTCTCCCATTAATATTACAGTAAAAAATTTCAGTAATACAATTTTCGTTTCTTCCATTGTTATAAACAAAAAGAGTAAAGTAAAATAAAGTAAAAAAGTAAATTTTTTCTATTGTCCTGGATATCTTTCCGAATTTCTAGTATACAAATCACGACACAAACCAATAAATGGCTTGTTACAAAAAAATTTTACGTTTCCAGTCATTATTAATTCTTTGAGCCTTGTTTTTGCATATTTAAACGACACGTGGTCACCACTCGCACGACTCAAATACAATCCCTGAAAAATTTCCTCTAAGTAGTTAAAAAAAAACCAACGATCTTCCCTCTTCTTCTCTAATGAACATTGATTCCAATATTTATTTAACAATGAAATATTTTTGTCCCTTCTCTTGTAGAGCACATTTCTGTACGAAACGACTTGGCGGACAGCCGGTTTATGCATGGTGACTTCGAGTGATCGAAAACGAGTAGCATCCGATATTCAAGAGAGATAGACATAATAAGGGGAGGAGCCTAGAGTGACTCTTCTAGTCTTGTTAATATTCCGTGGTTGTTCTCTTTCTAACGATACATATGTGACAAGTACAGAATATTATCTGTGGTACCGGTCAAAAACTGCAAGCTTGCCAAACTTACTTAAAAGACCATGTCCTATAGGTTATGGTGTCATTGGTGTTGAAGGCTCAAAAGGAAAGGTCAGACTGGAAAAATTATACACAGATACATTCGATATTACCACTGGAGTAAGACAAGGAGAGAAGCTTTCAAAGCAACTAAAGCTATTCCAAGAGGAGCCAATATTATGCTGATGATGTAGCTTTAATAGTAAGAAGCACGAAAACTAGGTTTGGATATGAATGAAGATAAGACTGATTAGTTGGAAGAGTTGCAGAGCCCAATCATTCATTAAAGCTTTAAAATTACAGAAGTACAGAGGATTTACTATGAACAGCAACAATAAAATAGAAGAAGAAATACAGATGAGGTTAAATGCAGCCGGTAGATGTTTTTGATCCTATCGAAATTACTTAAAAGTAAAAACTATTGTCAAAAAAGACTAACACTAACAAAACACATCCAAAAGAAGTTAATAACATTTGAAAACGAACGCTTGGATAAGAAGTAAAAGAATTAGGTGGCTGGGGCATGTAAGAAGAAGGGATAAAGAGACAACAATAAGAAGAGTGTGGAGAGGTCAACCAGAAGAGAGATCAAGAGCAAAATCGAATGACCAAGAGGATGAAGATGTAAGGAGACTTGGCGGGGAAGTAGACATGGCTGAGGATAGAAAATTATGGGGCCAACTTGTTGGTGAGGACAAAATTCAACTTGGATTTGAGTGGTCCAGTAGTAGTAGAAGTAGCAACTGAGTTAGAGGGTGTCGGTTAAGGTGGGATTAATTAGTAAGATAAAATCAGATCAATATTATTGATAATGGGTATAAAATATGTCTGAAATGAATTTGATTTCCAATGTACGATATAATATAAATATATTTGTTTCAAGTTGGCCTAAAAACTTCCCGAAAATGTATAGATAATATTACTGATAGTGAAATATATACATATCTAGCTTGTAGATATTGAATTTAGAAAATCGACAAATTAGTGTACATAATAAAATAGTTTAGTTGTTTGGCGTGAATATTTCAATAATTGTTCTCTAACAACGCCTTTCTTTCTGTTTCAAGTATGTGATAAAAATCTATTAGAAATATTAGAATTTAATATGCAACACGCACACGTGCTTCTTCGTAAATGTTTGTACCAAAAAAAAAATGACTTTATTTTAACATAAAATGTTGTAGTGAGAAAATTGTAATTTTAATAAATCTGCGATGAATGACTTTTCCACAAGACGTTAAATACAAAAATGACAAGTTTTCATTCATTTTAACAATATTGTATTATTTGTTTATATCTATTTATTTATACACATTACTTTATTAAAGACACTACCCACTAATATATGATAGTACAGTCATTCGAGCTTAAAATCGACCGAATCTTCGCAATTTTAAAGACCTTCATCGATCTTCTTGAAGAAAAAGTTCATTTTACCCTCCTCTTCAAACCTGACATGGTCGCAAAGTATCCTTTTCATTTTTAAGGGGTGAAAATCACCCCTTACTCCAATAAATTGAAAACTAATGAATTAAAGCGGTAATGAGCTATAGTTATGTTCAAATATAATAAATTTTGATTGTTTTGTATCATGACTTTGATATTTTACAGCTCACCTACCCTTAAAAACAACCCGTCATACAAAGATTATTTAAAAAATAAGGTAAGAAACATGAAATTTTTTTATTTTGGATCGTAATAGGAGAATTTTTGTTTTTCAAGTATAACAAATCTGACCCTCAATATTTTCAATAATGCAACTACCAAAAACCACCCCTCAGAATGGAAAAAATTACTAAATGGAAGTAGTTATAGGGCTCATTATGTTCAAACATTTGAAATGATTGTTGTTTTATTAAAATGTAATATTATTTCTATTTTTTATATGTAACTACCCTTAAAACAAACCTGATACATGAGTTTTCAATTTAATTCAACCCCTAAAAACTACCCCTTATCACAAAAGTATGTGTGTATATGAAGATATATAAAGAAAGAAATTTTAAGCAGGTGTTCATCACGAAAGAGTCCCTTCCTCTCTTCAATTTCTCTCTCTAAGAATCACGACGAAAGAAACGCACTTTTATTTTCTATCTTCAACTCATAATATTATTTTTTTGCATGTTTTTCATGTTTATACATGTGGGAATCCAGATATATAAATACAAAGGATTCGCAGCATGTATAAAAGAATAAATACTCCAAAATGTTGAAAACTTGGACGTTTCGTGATTTTCCAGCATTATCTCTGGAAAAATGTATTCGGTTTTTTACTAATAACTCGGTTTCCCTTTAAGTTTTTTTTATTCATTCATACATCATTTTGAATTTCATAAACTACAAAACCATTAGAGTTGCAACCCTACTAGGCCCTTTTGATTTTGATGTTAAAGGGTAAAAAAAACTCTCCCTTCAATCAATACTTTAATAGCTTATATCTCATTTAATTTTCAAGCTACGTGAGTTTAAAAACAAGCAAAATGTTCAGTAAAATATAAGCTAAATTTTAGTTACAGAAAAATTCTTTCGTCGATCCAATAGTTTTTGAGATATTTTGAAAAAATAACGTGTTGTTAGGGCTTAAACAAAGATAATTTTATATGTGCTACGATTAATTTTAATTTTTCCGCACATGGTTCAAATTTAACGACATTTTTTTTTTTCAAATTCAAGTTACATATTTTCATCGTAACTCCCTTAATTTTCATGCTAGACGGTTTTATAAAGGTCTAAAAAAGTACTTTAAACATGTTTATTACAATTTTTTATGAAAAATTGATCGTTTTTCCGTTATTTGAACTCAAACCTCTGCATAAATTTACGAAAAAGAAAAAACTGGCTTTCAGTGACTGATAAGTTGCTGAATATTATTTAAAAAATTCAATTTGAACCGACTAATTTCTTTGTTTTTTTATAAGCTTCAATTTTGATGAGAATAACTTTTCCATAAAATGCGTAATTTTCGAGTTTTTCGTGAAAAAATGTTGAAAAACGTGTTTTTTCTAATTTTCAATCACGAATAACTCAGACATTATTGAGTTAAATAAAAATCTTCATTCCACATTTTCTTCATTAAATTCAATTCTCCATCGATTCCCGATTATGAAATTTTAAATTTCCACCCCCAAATAAGGGTGGGTAGAAGAATACATTGACACCAAATCAGGTTTGTTACTTGCATCATTTTTGAGCTTCTGTCAAAATTTCAAACAAATCCATGAAGGTCTTTAAAATTGCGATGGGATTTGTGCTTGGTTCACTGTACTATGATTAATTTTACGTCGATCATATCAAAACTTTACTGCAGGATATTACCCAAATACCTACTGATTAGTCCTTTAGAAGTCTGCTAAAACGATTTTTGGGACGCTATACTCTGTGGTAGGCGTTTTCTTGGTACCTGGAGATCACTCATCAAAAAATAATTTTTGGTGGCTGCCTTCGATGGAGAAGAGTCACCGTACACAGCGTCCAAAGGCTTTTACCAATATTGCCATTTTTGAATGTTCCTAATATCCGCTTCCACAGGTACTACAAATATAATTACGATACAGATCTGGCTGAAATTTCTACAAGAATGTACTTAGTTAAAATGAATTTCTCCAAAGATTTTAATTAGTGAGACCAGTAAGAATTAGTAAATGCCCTCGTACCTCCAACATGTGAATAGGATAAATAAAAAAAGTTTCAGTATTGGATTAAATATTTAAGAGACTTTGGATAACGTAAAATTGTTCTGCTATTGGTTCAAAACTCATATTTTCAACTCAATTGAACATATTTCATCAGCTGGAGTTCAGAGTACGATCTAGAAAATATTTTATGCTTTTAAATTAATAAGAAATGATATAGTTGATATTTAAACTGAAAGATGGGATGATCAAATTAAAATTCATAATTCATGAAGTTTGTTGTAAACACGATAGAAAAATTAGGATCATGAACGTTATTTACAAATTTTCAATGAGTGTTTTCTCGTTTTTATCGACCTTATTAACCGACTCTATTATTTTTCCATCTCTAACCAAGTTTCCTGATAATCTTTGGTAATTGCAGGAGACTTTTAGTACGTTATATTTTATAAAATTTTATTAGCAGCTTCCTTATTATAAGGGAGAATCCAATATATTTCCAATATAAAGTGAAAACTTTGCAATTTTACTTAAACTAAAAATAGAGTTTCGCCCGACAGGGTGTTATAAACACTTTCCATTTTGATATCGGATGAAGAAGAGAAAATTAAAATGAACCATGTGGGATCTTATACCGATATAAACTAATTCAATATAACGGGCTTCTTTTAGGGTTGCAGCTAAATTGATGGTCTACCAAAAACTAAACAAAACATTTGATTAATTACACACCTTATGTTCAAAGTAAAAAAATTGACGACTACTTCCGGTTTGAATCGGGACATCCAAAACCTACAGCTCCGTAATTTTAGTCCACCCGAATTTATATACCATTCAATTTTTGAAATCATTATTTGAATTATTATTCATTGCTCTAAAATGGAGTTTTTTGGAACCGTGGGTGATGTTCATGATGAACACACTGTTAACACTACACCAACACTCACAATTACATTGTCTGACGCGCTTTTCGATAAGCAAATTATCGTCTTAGAGTCTGAAGGTAAAGGTAAACCTTAAGTCTTTGAAGATGATAACTTGGTTATCGAAACGAGCATTAGACAGTGTAACTCTAAGTGTTGGTGTAGTGGTAGTGTATATAGTGTATTCAGTATTCATTGTCAAGTCACTCATCGCTTGAACTCAAAGTACATTTGAAAAATTTTTGTTAAATAGAGAAATTTAATTAAAGAATTAAAGAAAATTTATTGAGGCATAATCGAAAAACACTTTTTGGAGAAGAAAAAGTAATTAAAAATAACGATATCTATACATATCTCATTTGCGAATGATATATCGATATAGTCTAGTATACAAGCTAAAAAAAATTTTCTTATATATAAAAATGTAGCGATTTTTTACGAAATAGGTGGTCGTCTAATAAAAATGATTTTTATTGTGGAAAATATGCAAAATACATGAATATTTTCGCAAACTATGAAATGGTTTTAGAAAAATTGCAATTTCTAGCAAAATATGCCTCAATAAAATTTTTTAATTTTAAAAGCCTGTAGATTAAATTGGAACAAATTAATTTTTATATATGTATATTTTAGTTTTCGAATAATGTGGAAAAAATTGTATATTCAAAAAGAAATTGTTGCAATACTACGAAACTTTGAGGTACCGCAAAGAGCTTAAAATTTATTAAGTAAAAAACTTAAAAAATAAAAAACGGACCCCGGTATTCTTCTATTTTAGTTGAAGGTGCCTTTAGGTACAAAAATAATATTACCTTGAAAAACCACACTCATTTTACTTAGCAGTTTCATAGATATTGTCAGAGATTCCTATGCTAATATACAAAGTTTTGGCAAAAATTGTTAAAAACAGACTAGAGAACTTATATGCTACCTATTCATAGATTACAGAAGGGCCTATGCCACCGTCAAGAGAAAAAATCCGTTATCCAAAATTCACTACATCTCAGTTCAAGAACTCATACTAAGAAAAAGTGTTTGTCTTGTATATGAGGACGATTTACAACTCATGTCAAGATCCAGGAAATAACTTGAAACTCTTCAAACTACCGAAAGAAATGGCAAGAGAATATGAACAAGAAAAGGAAGAAAAGCGGGACAAATCGAATAAAAAAAATTAAGGAGACTAATGGAAATGACGATACGAAAAACAGAGATCGAATTAATTTTGGAGGGCAGTACTTCCAGCGAGTTTATGATAGGAAAAGGTCTGAGATAAAGAGATCCATTATCCAAAATTCACTGCATCTAAGTTCAAGACTGATACCAAGAAAAAGTGCTTCAAAAACCCAAAGTTTGATTATAGAAATGAACGTCATATGAGAACGATTTACAACTCATGTAAAGATCCAAGAAATAACTTGAAACATTTCAAACTACCGATAGAAATGGCAAAAGAATATGAACAACAAGGAAGAAATGCGGAACGAATCGAATATTTAGGAACGTAAAGAAAAATTATGGAACGTAAAATGTTCAGAAAGACTTATGGTGAAATTAAAGAAGATAAATACTAAAAGATGGTAAAAAGAAGAGGAAGAGCGAGGAAAAAATGGTTGGTAGAAATTAGATGAGATTTAAGAATAGCAGGTTTGAGAAATTTGCAGAATTAGACAAAAAACAGAAAAAAAATGGTAAATTTTCATTTTTCTTCAATTATTACTTAGACTTTGCACCTGAAAACGTATATCAACCATTTTCTTACTATTTTATATTTAAATTGTATGAAAAATTTCAATTTGATTAAATTTTAAGTCTTTACAGTACCTTAACAAGTACTTCAATTTTTTTGTAAATCTTTAATTCATCTAATCTATGACAAAAGATAACTTTTTCGAATTATTACTGCGAATAAAAAATTGTTTTTTTTTTCGCTCCAACCTATTGTAGATATTAGAAAACGTGAAAATATAAACATTTTTATAAGAGTTTATTTGTGTAGTTTACAGTGTGTTTGCAAGAATCTTCCCACTTTAGGTGAAATGTTGTACAGTTTTATAATTTGTTTAGAAGGAACGAAATGTGTCACAAGTGAGAATGTCAGAGACATTTAAGCGTATGAAGGAAAAAAATAGTCCAGTAGCATATAGGCATATCATATTTCGGATTCCTGCTTAACTTGTTATATTAAAGTATTTTAGAACTTAGAAATTATATAGAAATCTATAGAAAATAAATATATTGTTAAAACTGTGAATATACACTATAACTTGTTGAGAATTATAACACGTGAACAGATAAAAAATTTATTTCATTTCGTTTTTATTAGTACGTTTAATAAATTATAATATTTATTACATAAAGTCAGTCATATGTTCTATTTTTCATTCACGACAATAATAGAAATATCATTATTTGAACAAACAAAACTTCAGATAAAAAATATAGTGAAAATCACAAAAAACTTTTTACTCATTAGAAATTGATTTTTAAAAACTTGTTTAATTCACCTCAACAAACAACAAAACTCGCACAATAAACTAACGAATTAAAGGTAAACAACAATGTGCTTAATCTCATCTTGATTAGAAAAAAATCATAATTAGTTGCCTATTTACAATCGTTACATCCAAAGCGCAATCCAATTTCGTGATGGATTTGACTACATCGTTACTCAAACATAGATTTTATTATATTCAAAGCATTATATTGTGAAATTATCTTACCCAATTCTTCAATCGCTTCTGTATTAGTAACCGGCAACACATATCAGTTAGTTCTCCACAGCTAAATCATTATCTATAATGCATTTTGAGCTTTGGTTGATTCTAAGGACAAAAAGAACTGCACCAAACATCTAGTTCCTTTTCTATAACAACCTGGTGATGTACCAGCTCCATTTGGTTCGCTGAATCAAAGTTTCGTAGGGTGTCAGAGAGAAGACAGAAGATCGCAATTCCAGTTGAATTCATTTGGCCGATAAACCTGGTCGTGGGGTTAAAGAGAAATTTCTGTGACTGGAAGAGTGGAGAGGTAGGAATTTCGTTCGTCTAAATCGATCAGTTGTGGAAAGCTAGGAAATTTTCGAGAAATTGTAGAAGAAGAAAAAGCTTGGGTTTACGTTAAATAAAATTGGAACCCATAGGACCATTTTATCCGGAAAAATCGAGATATCAACTAGACGAACGAAATTATTGCGGTACTTTTAGACCACAATAACTATTTTCCAATTTCTAGAATTCAATTTGTATCTAAGAACGACATATTCTGTTTAAAAAGTTATACTTTTACTCAAATGGTAGCAGATATTGCTTAGTTTTGAAAAGTATCGAGTGATATTTTTGAAAAATTCAAATTTTTGGAAAAAAATCAAACTATATGAAAAATCTCACAATAATTAAGCAATAATCTACTTTCCTCTGGACGAATAAAGCTTTGGGGTCTTGTTTGGAGATATTTATGACTATGTTTCTACCCTCTCACTTTTAAAATTACCTTAAGTTTTGAAGAGCGATATCTAATGAACTATTCGACCTAAAAAGCTATAATTTAACTCAAATAGTTGCAAATCTTATTTATTTTTACTATATAGTGACATTTTTGTAGAATACACATTTTGTAAAAAATCAGAGCTTTATAAAGAAAACTCTCAATACTCCAGAAATCGTCCGGTTTTACTTGGACGAATGGAGTTTTCTTAGTACTATCTGGGAATAAATAGGACACAATTTTTGAAAAAAAAAAACGATCTAATAAGACCAAAAAACTATGAGTTTCTTCAACTATTACTTTCTACTTTTAAAGTTTCTCGCCATGATTGATCTTGTTTTTATATCTAGAAAAACTATGATTCAACTTAAATTGTAGCAAACCGTGTTTATTTGAAAAAAATATTTTTTTTATAATTCAAACACAGATTTTAGCGACATTTTTAAGTACCATATGCTCAGACTTTCAAACTCTCAATAATCCAGAAATCGTCCAGTTTTACTTGGACGAATGGATTTTCTTGGTACTATCTGGGAATAACTAGGACACAATTTTTTGAAAAAAAAAAACGATCTAATAAGACCAAAAAACTATGAGTTTCTTGAACTATTACTTTCTACACCTTTTTACAGTTTCTCGCGATGATTGATCTTGTTTTTGGATCTAGAAAAACTATGATTCAACTTAAATGGTAGCAAACCGTGTTTATTTGAAAAAAATATTTTTTTTATAATTCAAGCACAGATTTTAGCGACATTTTTGAGTACCATATGCTCAGACTTTCAAACTCTCAATAATCCAGAAATCGTCCAGATTTACTTGGACGAATGGATTTTCTTGGTACTATCTGGGAATAACTAGGACACAATTTTTTGAAAAAAAAAACGATCTAATAAGACCAAAAAACTATGAGTTTCTTGAACTATTACTTTCTACACCTTTTTACAGTTTCTCGCGATGATTGATCTTGTTTTTGGATCTAGAAAAACTATGATTCAACTTAAATGGTAGCAAACCGTGTTTATTTGAAAAAAATATTTTTTTTATAATTCAAGCACAGATTTTAGCGACATTTTTGAGTACCATATGCTCAGACTTTCAAACTCTCAATAATCCAGAAATCGTCCAGATTTACTTGGACGAATGGATTTTCTTGGTACTATCTGGGAATAACTAGGACACAATTTTTTGAAAAAAAAAACGATCTAATAAGACCAAAAAACTATGAGTTTCTTGAACTATTACTTTCTACACCTTTTTACAGTTTCTCGCGATGATTGATCTTGTTTTTGGATCTAGAAAAACTATGATTCAACTTAAATGGTAGCAAACCGTGTTTATTTGAAAAAAATATTTTTTTTATAATTCAAGCACAGATTTTAGCGACATTTTTGAGTACCATATGCTCAGACTTTCAAACTCTCAATAATCCAGAAATCGTCCAGTTTTACTTGGACGAATGGATTTTCTTGGTACTATCTGGGAATAAATACGACACAATTTTTTGAAAAAAAAAACGATCTAATAAGACCAAAAAACTATGAGTTTCTTCAACTATTACTTTCTACTTTTAAAGTTTCTCGCCATGATTGATCTTGTTTTTATATCTAGAAAAACTATGATTCAACTTAAATTGTAGCAAACCGTGTTTATTTGAAAAAAATATTTTTTTTATAATTCAAACACAGATTTTAGCGACATTTTTAAGTACCATATGCTCAGACTTTCAAACTCTCAATAATCCAGAAATCGTCCAGTTTTACTTGGACGAATGGATTTTCTTGGTACTATCTGGGAATAACTAGGACACAATTTTTTGAAAAAAAAAAACGATCTAATAAGACCAAAAAACTATGAGTTTCTTGAACTATTACTTTCTACACCTTTTTACAGTTTCTCGCGATGATTGATCTTGTTTTTGGATCTAGAAAAACTATGATTCAACTTAAATGGTAGCAAACCGTGTTTATTTGAAAAAAATATTTTTTTTATAATTCAAGCACAGATTTTAGCGACATTTTTGAGTACCATATGCTCAGACTTTCAAACTCTCAATAATCCAGAAATCGTCCAGATTTACTTGGACGAATGGATTTTCTTGGTACTATCTGGGAATAACTAGGACACAATTTTTTGAAAAAAAAAAACGATCTAATAAGACCAAAAAACTATGAGTTTCTTGAACTATTACTTTCTACACCTTTTTACAGTTTCTCGCGATGATTGATCTTGTTTTTGGATCTAGAAAAACTATGATTCAACTTAAATGGTAGCAAACCGTGTTTATTTGAAAAAAATATTTTTTTTATAATTCAAGCACAGATTTTAGCGACATTTTTGAGTACCATATGCTCAGACTTTCAAACTCTCAATAATCCAGAAATCGTCCAGATTTACTTGGACGAATGGATTTTCTTGGTACTATCTGGGAATAACTAGGACACAATTTTTTGAAAAAAAAAACGATCTAATAAGACCAAAAAACTATGAGTTTCTTGAACTATTACTTTCTACACCTTTTTACAGTTTCTCGCGATGATTGATCTTGTTTTTGGATCTAGAAAAACTATGATTCAACTTAAATGGTAGCAAACCGTGTTTATTTGAAAAAAATATTTTTTTTATAATTCAAGCACAGATTTTAGCGACATTTTTGAGTACCATATGCTCAGACTTTCAAACTCTCAATAATCCAGAAATCGTCCAGATTTACTTGGACGAATGGATTTTCTTGGTACTATCTGGGAATAACTAGGACACAATTTTTTGAAAAAAAAAACGATCTAATAAGACCAAAAAACTATGAGTTTCTTGAACTATTACTTTCTACACCTTTTTACAGTTTCTCGCGATGATTGATCTTGTTTTTGGATCTAGAAAAACTATGATTCAACTTAAATGGTAGCAAACCGTGTTTATTTGAAAAAAATATTTTTTTTATAATTCAAGCACAGATTTTAGCGACATTTTTGAGTACCATATGCTCAGACTTTCAAACTCTCAATAATCCAGAAATCGTCCAGATTTACTTGGACGAATGGATTTTCTTGGTACTATCTGGGAATAACTAGGACACAATTTTTTGAAAAAAAAAAACGATCTAATAAGACCAAAAAACTATGAGTTTCTTGAACTATTACTTTCTACACCTTTTTACAGTTTCTCGCGATGATTGATCTTGTTTTTGGATCTAGAAAAACTATGATTCAACTTAAATGGTAGCAAACCGTGTTTATTTGAAAAAAATATTTTTTTTATAATTCAAGCACAGATTTTAGCGACATTTTTGAGTACCATATGCTCAGACTTTCAAACTCTCAATAATCCAGAAATCGTCCGGATTTGCTTGGACGAATAGAATTTTCTTGGCACTATCTGGGAATAACTAGGACACAATTTTTTGAAAAAAAAAACGATCTAATAAGACCAAAAAACTATGAGTTTCTTCAACTATTACTTTCTACACCTTTTTACAGTTTCTCGCAATGATTGATCTTGTTTTTAGATCTAGAAAAACTATGATTCAACTTAAATTGTAGCAAACCGTGTTTATTTGAAAAAAATATTTTTTTTATAATTCAAACACAGATTTTAGCGACATTTTTGAGTACCTTATGCTCAGACTTTCAAACTCTCAATAATCCAGAAATCATCCGGTTCTGCTTGGACAAATAGAATTTTCTTGGTACTATTTGGGAAGTCTCTTGTGATTGTCTTGGGTAAATTACTTTTGAATATGAATATAAACAGTTAAATTTTCCTCTTGTTAACAATCTATTCGTGAAGAAGTGGTTTTAAGACAAAATCAGCTGTCATTTCGAGGTGAAATTCCTAATATGACATACTATAAATTCTTTTAGTTTAGAATAATAAAATACAAAATAAAAAATTGACATATGACTGACATATGACTGAAAATGCGAAATTTCATTTCCTGGAATAAAATAAATATACCAGGAAATTTAAGAGTAGGATAATGAAGTTTTACAAAAAAAATGGCTTTTTCTGTAACTTCATATTTGTAAACTATGTTATATTTGTTAGATACTGATGTTTTTATTGTTAAATTATTTATTAATTATTATTTTCTAATTTGTTAAAACCAACTCACTCCACTCACGAAATAACAATAAAAACATTAATATGATTCGTTTTTTAAAACGAGACACGAGAAAAGTTGTTAATGGTGTATCTAGTAGATTGTTATTATTAGAAAATTTTTATTAATATTAGTACACTAATGATGAAACCAGTTTATGGTATGTTAATTTTTGCTGACAATATAACATATATAAACAAAAGTGTTTCATTTTTAACCGCTTCATTACAGAAATGAAATCCTCAACATTATATCAAAATCAGACTCCATTTTCTGTGAACTCAGGGATTCACACATCCATGGAGATTATGTCCACGCGTGTTCGTGGAAACGAAATGTCAATATACTGTTTTTAAGGACGATAAGACGATGTACTTCTTACAGGGTGTAAATGTTGAATTTTCATCCCTGCTATCAGGGGCGAACATACGTACTTTCGTCCGAGATGTGAAAAGTAAAGACTCTTTTCAGTAATTATCTGGATTAGGTTACACCCCTTCGATTTCGTTAACAATTTAGTATGTTATAGAGGAAATTATGCTGAAAAATTTGATATATATATGTAGGGCGCGGAAATCATTCCTTCACATAGTTTTTCAATTTTTAAGTTCCAGAAAAAGAAAAATAATTTATACATCATAGTTTAGCTTCGCATGTCTAACCTAACCTAACCTAACTTAACCTAACCTAACCTAACCTAACATAACCTAACCTAACCTAACCTAACCTAACATAACCTAATCTAATCTAACCTTACCTAACCTAACCTAACCTAACCTAACCTAACCTTACCTAACCTAACCTAACCTAACCTAACCACTAATTTTAACTAAGAATATTGATAGAATATCAATCAATAAACAGCCATACTCAAAACTTTCATAGAATTTTATCTTTTTCATTATAAAAAAAACAAATATTGATAGATTTACTAACGATAGTCGCACGTAAACAAACTAGACTAAATTCTCTGCAAATTTTATGATAAATGTAGTTATTATTAGGTAATGAAGACATGCGAAGCTAAACTATGATGGATAAATTATTTTTCTTTTTCTGGAACTTCAAAGTTGAAAAAATATGTGAAGGGATGATTTCCGCGCTCTAGATGTATATATCAAATTTTTCAGCATAATTTTATTTATAACATATTAAAATTTGAATGAAATCGGAGGGGTGTAACCTAATCTATAATTCACAAAATAAACGTGAAGTACTACTTTTTAGACAATTTATTTTTAACAGAGTCAAATGTTAATTGATTATTTATCATAAAAAAATTTAATTTAATCGAATATTGATTAATAGTAACGTTTGAACTACTTTCAACCTAGCTCCCGAGGATGGTCCATGTTGCTGCTGATAAGAATCGTCAGATATTGAAGATTCCATCATTCTCTCAGATAATAAATTTATTTATTATTTTCTTAGAAATCTCAATTTTGTTATTCACACTATCTTCTATATATACTTCTACTACGCAGGCAAATATCCAACCATCCTACTATCGATGATATCGATTTGATTTCAATTGGCAAATGATTGTGCATTTTTTTCGCATTATACAGTATTGAGGTCTTAACTAGCGTGAAGTAGGTTGATAAAGATTGTGCTTCGCGTTTCTAAGTAGGTACACGTGCAAAGATATTTCTAAAATAGGAGAAACATGCTTACGAATTAGGCAAACGAATTCAAATATAAATAAGATGGGAAGAGTCTCAATTTTGACAGAATCGCATCATGATTTAAGGGTTATTAGGTTACTAGAGTTGCCATGACATGAGGGCTGCTCCAAGAGAAACTAATATCGTCCATAAGAAAACATATTTTACCGCTGATGTCTAGATAAACAGAAGAATCAAAATAGGGCCTAGTAGTGAGCCTTGAGGCACTCCACATTCTCTTGGTGTACGAGAAGACATTGTGGAATGAATTACAAGCTGATATCTGATGGTAACGAATGACTATGCGAAATATGTTACCTAATTTGTTAAGTAAAATATCATGATTTACATAATCAAAAGCCTTAGAAAAAAAGTTGTTGCAGTTAAATGATGGTTCTTAAGGATGGTGTAAATATTTGGAAGGGAAATCATTTGTGCCTTTATCAGTTAAAAATCCAAATTGATGGGTAGTATTTCAAAAGAAATGATAGAAACCTTCTTTTGACCATCTAAAGCGAATGGATGAAGGAAAAGCTATGAACGAAATCTATAGATAGAGGAAAGAAAAGAGATTAGACGTTCTAGAAAAAAATGGTTAGATAAGGAAGAACAGATATAAAACTCTAAAGCCGAATAGTAATAATCTAATTCAAGTTATTTCAAAAAAATTGTAAATTTTCTCTGATATGAATCTAGCATGGTTGTAAAGAGAACTGGATGAATATAACTAAATAAGAAGTGATGCCACTTAATAAGGTGGGTATTAATCGCTTATTCAATTTGAAAAATCCATATATAGAAAAATTGAGAGGTAACGTTGATATTAAATTGGATAAATCAATCATATTTTGCTTAAGATATACATCATGTATATCTAGTTGTATGATATTAATCAACTTTCCAACTTCTAGACCTGCCATTTCTATGTTGTCGCATAAAATGATGAAACGAAGTACCAGAATCTGAAAATTATAAATATTTTTACCACTACTCAACCAAACACTTTAGTATATAAAAGAAACTGCCATTATAACTTAAATAACTTCATGATTAATGCAAAAATTTCCTTGTTACTTTCATCAATTCAATAATTGGCAAATGATTCTGCATCTTTTTCGCATTATACAGTTTTGAACTCACTTACTAACGTGAAGTAGGTTGATAAAGGTCATATTTCACGTTCCTGCCGTGGAAAGACCTATCTAAAATAGGAGAAGCGTGCTTTAGGATTACGCAACGTTGTGATGTATTAAATTCCAACGAGTTCGTAGTAAGCACGTTTATTAAACTGAGACATGGGGACTAAACCCTAAAATGATATTCTGGATATACCAAACGTATGATCACATATGCAGCGCTTGTTTGATAGACGAAAACAACAGCTCAGCAGTAAAAAACTAAATAAGATTCAAAAGCTAATTTGTCTAGGTCATACAGGAAAAATGTTAACTTTCTCTACTATAGAATTAGGGGCGCTACTCCTCATCTCATAGTGAAGAAAGAGGAATTTAGCGATGCCCACACACACCCAGGTTGAAAACTCATCTGAAGTAATGTCATTTTTGGATATTAGAAAACATTGAAGCGATTTTAAGCAGTCAATTGAGAACTGTTCAAGTTGTGCCTCATTCCAAGGAAAATACTTTGAAGCAAACAACATTCAATAGTAATTCTACTGGAATGAAAGTAATTTAAAAGTTCTACTTACGAAATGGGTTAAAAAATAAGGACACACCATTAGATTGTACATATCCATATCGGCTTGTTCGTATATTATAGAAAACCCGAAATCTAAAGCGATCAAAATTTCTACGAAGCTGGATGTTATTCTTATAAATATAATGAATCCGAATAACTCGTTAAACATATTAACTGCATCGAATATTTTCTTGTACAACATTCTTATTATGTTTACAGATTCAATTCCAATGGTACCACGTTTAGTTAATTTCGTCATATTTTTCAAAATAATTATTCTTTTTTTCAAAATGCCTAGAAGATGAATGAGAAAAATGTCCAACAACAACAGTTTATTCAAATAAATCCCCAAGTAAATCATGATGAACCAATTCGAATCGAAAATTTTTTCCAGATTAAAAGAAAAAATAAAAGAAAATACGGCTATCGAGAATAAATTTAGTATGATTGAATACAGTTTATAATTAGCATTAACTTTACCAAGCTTCATATCGATATATAAAACGGTTTCAATGAAACATTTCCATAATTTTCTTTTCGAAAATATTCCGTAAAAGCATATTAAATCTACTGAAAACAGAATCAATCCTAAAATCATGAATAAAATTGTGTAATTCGATGATGAACTGTAATAAAAAATTGAGGTTATGTCACAAACTATAAATGAAATGATTAACACTGTCGGGATATAATTTCTCCTGGAAATCCACGGAATAATTCCGAAAATACCGCTGTAGATATTGAGAAATTTTAATAAAAAAATATCTTTGTTTGTGCTTTCAACTAACATTCTCGTACAATACAAATATAATTAGTATAAGAAATATGTTGTGGACTTCTTTTATATATTATCGACATTAATCTATTGAAGGTTCATATTATTAATCGAAATATAGAGTGGACAAAAAATAAAGGAAATCGATTGAGATACATTCTAAACATACATCAACCATCAACCTTCCACTTCCCTAACCTCTTTCGATAGTAGTTCGAGTAGTGCCTTCCGTGGCGAAATTCCTGGTTCATCTATGTTTACGAAAGCCGTATTGATGGTTGCTGATGATCTTAGCAGACTCAAGATTTACTGGTTAACGCCATTCTGCATGACCTTGGCAATGACTTGGATCAAAGCAATAGGAATTTTTTCCTTCTTTACCATAGGTTGCTCCACGAGCAAGTTTACAATCTGCAGGGAGAGACCTCTTTTATAAGATAGAGAAAAAAGTTTGCATAGCGGACTTGTTAGTTAAGCATTCCTTAAATATGATTGATGGCATTCCATCTGGGTCAGTTGGTTTTTTTGATGTTTAAGCCTTTTAGAATTTTCACCATCAACATTTGTGCTATTGAGAAGATTGTTTTCCACTCTCTCATCATATTACTCTTTGCAAGTATCTAGTACAGTTTCCATTAATCTTTAGATTGTTGTCTGCTTGAAGGAATAAGGAATATAAGTTTCTATACCTGCCAAGATCACTTTCGAAATCTTGTTAACACACACTGAAGGTTTATTGGAATTGAAGCAAACTTCCTTTCAAAGAAACAAAGAAAGGAAATCCTTTAGATGCTTCCATTTAGACGATCTATAATGCTAAACTTAGTTAGATCCTGAGTTCAGATTTCTGGTTCATACGTTGATTTAATTAGTTTGTCATTTGATGTTCCGAGTGGTACGATTGCGTTGTACAGTTAGATCTTAGAGGCTAGCAAAAAGACCATCTCGATCAATGAATCTAGATGGTTCATTGGTTAACAGATCCTGTTAGCAGAATTTTCAGTTTCCCGTCCCTCATCGTCAGTTTTGTTGGGAATAATTAACCAGCTGACGCGATGAACATTCAACTAACTTAACCTAACCACATAACATTGAATTCTGAAGGCTTCAGATTGTTTTACTGTTGGAAAAGTATACAGGATATATAAGGTGAACCTTGAATTTCGTTGGGCTCATCTTTGTTTCTGCTAGAGCAATGATATGAAGTTTCTTAGACTGCAGATGCTGGTATATAGCGTGTGTGTTAAAACCTGATATAACATCCGGACTAACCTTCACTGGAACCTCCGAATGGTAGGCTATTTTCCCTCTGGATTATTTGGGTTAGAAAATGTCATCATGGTATTTTTTCCACGCTGGAAACCGCATCAGCACAGCGACTAAACCAGGGACTCTTAGAGCCAATTCCCGTCGCCTAGATCTGATGCGGTGGTTAGTTTAAAAATCTCCAGGTTTACTTAGGAAAAATACTGTTGACTCCCAGTTCATAGTTTTTTGAGCCACCGATTGTTTTGCTTTATATAATTTAATACCATTTCTAACCTATATCTTTACTTTATAATACTGTCAGTGATTTCTCTTATTTCATCAGAAATAGTCTCGCTATTTTTAACAGTAGTTAATAATGATATAATTGAAAGCGATTTGAAATATCTGAATCGGCTTCTTAGAAACGTCAAATATTATTTTTCGATTTAAGAAGCCTTCACTGAAGCCGATAAGCAGACCATTCAAATTAAGTCTTCTACATATATTTTGTAGAATTTTTTGAAGAAGATTAAATCAATATAACAACTCTAGTTTCATCAATCGATAAATATTCAAAGAAACCACTGATTTTAATGATATTTTTTATTTCCTTTGGGGAGTTAACTTCATTGAGACAAGGATCGTAAGTAAATAAATTTAGATATAGATTTTGATATCATCTAAAAAAAACCAAACATAATTTTTTCTTAGCATGAGCGATTTATTGATTACATTTTCCTTGAATACCAAATTGGATCAAAATAATTAAATATGACGTTAGTCCACTTGTTATACTGAGTAGAAGTTCTTTATTCATCACAAAAAAACCTGAAATGGAAAACGTGAGTGGTTGTAGTGTTATAAAAGTGGACAAATCTTCTAACTGCTGCTTCAAATACGGTTCTTTCACTTCGGATTGTATAATTTTACATTGAAGAGCTAAATTTATCCCAGCGTCCGTTACATTTCCACATAAAATTATACAACGCACAACAAAATACTGAAAATAAAATATTATATATAATAATTACGAATTGCTTTTAAAAGTAATGGATATCGAATGATGTTAAGAGAAAGGAGAATATGGAAATGAAATTAATAATATGGATGAGAAAGGTGAATAAAGAAAAAATTGAGAAATCTAGACAGAAAGGTTGAGAAAATAACCTAATACAACTTGTCTAAACTAAAATTGCTAATCTGGACCGTTTTTGGAAGCGTTTAAATGATTTTTTTGCCCAATCTCCGGCTATACACGATTTTACAAAATTCAGTATTTCAATACCAAATGCTCAGAATTAGATAAATTAAAATCGTAACTATTAATCCATATATTTGTTCGAACTTGCTAATCTGGACCGTTTTTGGAAGCGTTTAAATGATTTTTTCTGCACAATCTTCCGCTATACATGATTCTCGTAACAGTACTTCCAGGAAGAATATTTACAGTATTCAATATTTCAATGCCAAATGCTCAGAATTAGATAAAGTAAAATTGTAACTAATCATCTATAGATTTGTTCGAACCTGCTAATCTGAACCGTTTTTGGAAGCGTTTAAATGATTTTTTCTGCACAATCTCCAGCTATACATAGTTCTAGTAACAGTACTTCCAGGAGGAATTTTACAGTATTCAATATTTCAATACAAAATGCTCAGAATTAGATAAATTGAAATCGTAACTATTAATCCATAGATTTGTTCGAACCTGCTAATCTAGACCGTTTTTGGAAGCGTTTAAATGATATTTTCTGCGCAATCTTCCGCTATACATGATTCTCGTAACAGTACTTCCAGGAAGAATATTTACAGTATTCAATATTTCAATGCCAAATGCTCAGAATTAGATAAATTAAAATCGTAACTATTAATCCATAGATTTGTTTGCACCTGCTAATCTGGATCGTTTTGGAAGCGTTTAAATGATATTTTCTGCGCAATCTTCCGCTATACATGATTCTCGTAACAGTACTTCCAGGAGGAATTTTACAGTATTCAATATTTCAATACCAAATGCTCAGAATTAGATAAAGTAAAATCGTAACTCATTATCTATATATTTGTTCGAACCTGCTAATCTGAACCGTTTTTGGAAGCGTTTAAACGATATTTTCTGCGCAATCTTCAGCTATACATGATTCTCGTAACAGTACTTCCAGGAAGAATATTTACAGTATTCAATATTTCAATGCCAAATGCTCCGAATTAGATAAATTGAAATCGTAACTATTAATCCATAGATTTGTTCGAACCAGCTAATCTGGACCGTTTTTGGAAGCGTTTAAATGATATTTTCTGCGCAATCTTCCGCTATACATGATTCTCGTAACAGTACTTCCAGGAAGAATATTTACAGTATTCAATATTTCAATGCCAAATGCTCAGAATTAGATAAATTGAAATCGTAACTATTAATCCATAGATTTGTTCGAACCAGCTAATCTGGACCGTTTTTGGAAGCGTTTAAATAATATTTTCTGCGCAATCTTCCGCTATACATGATTCTCGTAACAGTACTTCCAGGAAGAATATTTACAGTATTCAATATTTCAATACCAAATGCTCAGAATTAGATAAAGTAAAATCGTAACTCATTATCTATATATTTGTTCGAACCTGCTAATTTGAACCGTTTTTGGAAGCGTTTAAATAATATTTTCTGCGCAATCTTCCGCTATACATGATTCTCGTAACAGTACTTCCAGGAAGAATATTTACAGTATTCAATATTTCAATGCCAAATGCTCAGAATTAGATAAAGTAAAATCGTAACTAATCATCTATAGATTTGTTCGAACCTGCTAATCTGAACCGTTTTTGGAAGCGTTTAAATGATTTTTTCTGCACAATCTCCAGCTATACATAGTTCTAGTAACAGTACTTCCAGGAGGAATTTTACAGTATTCAATATTTCAATACAAAATGCTCAGAATTAGATAAATTGAAATCGTAACTAATCATCTATAGATTTGTTCGAACCAGCTAATCTGAACCGTTTTTGGAAGCGTTTAAATGATATTTTCTGCGCAATCTTCCGCTATACATGATTCTCGTAACAGTACTTCCAGGAAGAATATTTACAGTATTCAATATTTCAATGCCAAATGCTCAGAATTAGATAAATTGAAATCGTAACTATTAATCCATAGATTTGTTCGAACCAGCTAATCTGGACCGTTTTTGGAAGCGTTTAAATGATATTTTCTGCGCAATCTTCCGCTATACATGATTCTCGTAACAGTACTTCCAGGAAGAATATTTACAGTATTCAATATTTCAATGCCAAATGCTCAGAATTAGATAAATTGAAATCGTAACTATTAATCCATAGATTTGTTCGAACCTGTTATTCTGGACCATTTTTGGAAGCGTTTAAATGATATTTTCTGCGCAATCTTCCGCTATACATGATTCTCGTAACAGTACTACCAGGAAGAATATTTACAGTAGCCAATATTTCAATACCAAATGCTCAGAATTAGATAAAGTAAATGGATCGTTTTTGGAAGCGTTTAAACGATATTTTCTGCGCAATCTTCAGCTATACATGATTCTCGTAACAGTACTTCCAGGAAGAATATTTACAGTATTCAATATTTCAATGCCAAATGCTCAGAATTAAATACAGTAAAATCGTAACTAATCATCTATAGATTTGTTCGAACCTGCTAATCTGAACCGTTTTGGAAGCGTTTAAATGATTTTTTCTGCAAAATCTCCAGCTATACATAGTTATAGAAACAGTACTTCCAGGAGGAATTTTACAGTATTTAATATTTCAATACAAAATGCTCAGAATTAGATAAAGTAAAATCGTAACTCATTATCTATATATTTGTTCGAACCTGCTAATTTGAACCGTTTTTGGAAGCGTTTAAATAATATTTTCTGCGCAATCTTCCGCTATACATGATTCTCGTAACAGTACTTCCAGGAAGAATATTTACAGTATTCAATATTTCAATGCCAAATGCTCAGAATTAAATACAGTAAAATCGTAACTAATCATCTATAGATTTGTTCGAACCTGCTAATCTGAACCGTTTTGGAAGCGTTTAAATGATTTTTTCTGCACAATCTCCAGCTATACATAGTTCTAGTAACAGTACTTCCAGGAGGAATTTTACAGTATTTAATATTTCAATACAAAATGCTCAGAATTAGATAAAGTAAAATCGTAACTCATTATCTATATATTTGTTCGAACCTGCTAATTTGAACCGTTTTTGGAAGCGTTTAAATAATATTTTCTGCGCAATCTTCCGCTATACATGATTCTCGTAACAGTACTTCCAGGAAGAATATTTACAGTATTCAATATTTCAATGCCAAATGCTCAGAATTAGATAAAGTAAAATCGTAACTAATCATCTATAGATTTGTTCGAACCTGCTAATCTGAACCGTTTTTGGAAGCGTTTAAATGATTTTTTCTGCACAATCTCCAGCTATACATAGTTCTAGTAACAGTACTTCCAGGAGGAATTTTACAGTATTCAATATTTCAATACAAAATGCTCAGAATTAGATAAATTGAAATCGTAACTATTAATCCATAGATTTGTTCGAACCTGCTAATCTAGACCGTTTTTGGAAGCGTTTAAATGATATTTTCTGCGCAATCTTCCGCTATACATGATTCTCGTAACAGTACTTCCAGGAAGAATATTTACAGTAGCCAATATTTCAATACCAAATGCTCAGAATTAGATAAAGTAAATGGATCGTTTTTGGAAGCGTTTAAACGATATTTTCAGCGCAATCTTCAGCTATACATGATTCTCGTAACAGTACTTCCAGGAAGAATATTTACAGTATTCAATATTTCAATGCCAAATGCTCAGAATTAAATACAGTAAAATCGTAACTAATCATCTATAGATTTGTTCGAATCTGCTAATCTGAACCGTTTTGGAAGCGTTTAAATGATTTTTTCTGCACAATCTCCAGCTATACATAGTTCTAGTAACAGTACTTCCAGGAGGAATTTTACAGTATTCAATATTTCAATACAAAATGCTCAGAATTAGATAAAGTAAAATCGTAACTCATTATCTATATATTTGTTCGAACCTGCTAATTTGAACCGTTTTTGGAAGCGTTTAAATAATATTTTCTGCGCAATCTTCCGCTATACATGATTCTCGTAACAGTACTTCCAGGAAGAATATTTACAGTATTCAATATTTCAATGCCAAATGCTCAGAATTAGATAAATTGAAATCGTAACTATTAATCCATAGATTTGTTCGAACCTGCTAATCTGAACCGTTTTTGAAAGCGTTTAAATGATTTTTTCTACACAATCTCCAGCTATACATAGTTCTAGTAACAGTACTTCCAGGAGGAATTTTACAGTATTCAATATTTCAATACAAAATGCTCAGAATTAGATAAATTGAAATCGTAACTATTAATCCATAGATTTGTTCGAACCTGCTAATCTGGACCGTTTTTGGAAGCGTTTAAATGATATTTTCTGCGCAATCTTCCGCTATACATGATTCTCGTAACAGTACTTCCAGGAAGAATATTTACAGTATTCAATATTTCAATGCCAAATGCTCAGAATTAGATAAAGTAAAATCGTAACTAATCATCTATAGATTTGTTCGAACCAGCTAATCTGAACCGTTTTTGGAAGCGTTTAAATTATTTTTTCTGCACAATCTCCAGCTATACATAGTTCTAGTAACAGTACTTCCAGGAGGAATTTTACAGTATTCAATATTTCAATACAAAATGCTCAGAATTAGATAAAGTAAATGGATCGTTTTTGGAAGCGTTTACAGGATATTTTCTGCGCAAACTCCGGCTGTATATGGTTCTCGTAATAGTACTTGTATCAAAAAGACCTTCCTGGAAACGGTTCAAGGCGTGCAACGGGCTTTAGCACCATAGTATAAGATCATGGCCAATTAAGCAAGTTTCCTGAAAACTTTGATTGTATAGAGATAATATGGTCACTGAAACTGGTCACAAGGTCAATTAGCAGCACGTGCATCTTCAACCAGTTATATCCGTCTTGTTTTAAACTCGCGTTATCAACGGAAGCTCGTGAGGAACTCGAATCACCAAATGTACGTTGTTGACTTGAAATTTGAGAATGCAATTTCACTGGCACTCGAATAATTTTAATATCGAGTGTATTCAATTAGATTGGTCAGCACGAAAATCATTTTATACGTGTATTATTGTTTATACTTACCAAAAGAAGAAATAGATATGGAGCCAATATGAAACTTAAAGTTGTAGGAAGTTCGTCGATAGAAAGAAAAGCTTGACAACACACCAAAATTTCTATGCTGGTAAGAAATATTCTTATAAATAACATGTACCCGTAAAAATCATTGAAATTTTTAACAACCACATAAATTTGTGTGTAAATTTTTTTGAAATAAGATCTGTAATTCTTCTCGACGAAAGATATGGTCGTTGGAGAATATGTTGTTTGAAGAAATTGTTCTATTTTCTTCAATCTAATTTGTAAAATATTAGCAATATCTATAGCCATTAAATCGACGAAGGACATTTTTGCGAATAGTCCAGTAGCAGGTAATGAATAGATCCAATGCTCAGATGAATTTTGTTGATTTAAGGAATAACCGAGTATAAAGCTCATAACGATTGTCGTGAAAAGGTGTAAACATTTTTTGAAATAGAACCAGTTTTTAATTTGTAGCGGTCCCACTTTTCTATCTATAGAATATAAATTCTTAACGATCTCGAACCATTGTTTACTTTTGAAGATAAAATTGTACAAAGATATGAAATTAAACAATATAACTGATACCATAATAGGCAGCATCAAAAATTTACGATCTCCAATCATTATAGTGTGACAGGAGTAAACATATACTGAAGTTTCAATAAAAATTTTCATCACTGCTATAATATTTTGAATCCGCTGATACTTTTTCGTTAAAAATAAGGGTGTTATTGTAAATACAGTACTAATAGATAAAGATAATTTAAATATTTTCATATCTGAATTTAACGATTCGTTTTTAGTCCACATCGTGACAGAAAGCTTCGAAAATAAATGTTTCAATCCTCTTAATTACTTAGATTGAGTCATATTTTGTATGTAATGTAATCTAATGTAATTTTCTGTTTATGAATAATAGGAATATCAAAAAATAATATGTGAAACGGGTTATATTCCCCTTTAGGTAACAAAAAATTACATAACAAGTAATTTATTTTTTCATTCACATAGGGAAACTAATGAGCACAATATTTGATGATATTTTCATGATACAGGGTGTCCCACGACGAGTTAAAAGTAGCTATATATAGTAAAATACTTATAGTAGAATCATGGAAATTTCTACGTTTGGGTCTTCTGATACGATCTTTTTAACTAAAATATTTTCAAAGATGACTGTAACTTTGTTATTTTAAATGGAACACCCTGTATATTAATACATTTTTGAAATCTACGTATAATTTTAGTACACTTTTGTCTAAGAACTTTTTTCGAAAAATGCATACTTTTTGAGTTACTAATTTTTTTGTTAAAAAATGGACCAATGCAGACCCTTATAAATTATTTTTTAATAAGGATACTCTTAAAGATATGAAAATGGTTTCTGTTCGGTTGTTTTAAGCATGGTCAGACGTATTTGAATCTATTTTGAAAAATTTTTCATTTCATACAGGGCGTGTAGAAAAAGTGTTCAAAGTTTAACTTCATAAATATAAAATTTCTTTTTTTTCTATTTTAATGAATTCAGTGGTAAAAAATAAGGTAAATTTATGTATACTCTCCTGTACCTAAACCTTACCGTTATTCAGATATTAAATGTTTTCTGTAAATTTTTAGAGATACAGGTGTGGTCTAAATTTTATTTTGACCCGTTGATATAAGCACTGAGAAATAAAAAAGTATTTTTCTCCATCTTGTCAAGGTGTGTATAAAAAATAAATTTGCCTTATTTTTCACCCCTTAATGCATTAAAATAGAAAAAACCGGGTGATTCTATTTAAAAAAATAAAGAAATTTGATATTTATGAAGTTAAGCTTTGAACACACCCTGTATAAAATGAAAAATATACATACAAACATAAATTCAAATACGTCTGACTTTGCTAAAAGCAACCGAATAGAAATCATTTACCATATCTTTAAGGGTAAAGCGTAAAAAAAATTTATAAGGGTCTGCAATGGTTAAATTTTGTACAAAAAAATTAATAACTCAAAAAGTATGCATTTTTCGAAAAAAGTTCTTAGACAAAAGTATACTAAAATTTTAGATTTCAAAAATGTATTAATATACAGGGTGTTCTATTTAAAATAACAAAATTACAGTAGACTTCTGATAGAACCGGAAGTCGGCCATCTTTGAAAATATTTTAGTCAAAAAGATCGTATCCGAACACCCAAATGTAGAAATTTTCATGATTCTACTATAAGTATTTTGCCATATATGCAGATAGTTTTAACTCGTCGTGGGACACCCTGTATATAGAGTGAATGTCCCTTTTGTGGTCTATTCAAGTAAATTTATAACTTTAACGAATGAGGATTGAGGTCTGCGGATACGCCGATGTCCTGGTGATAACCATGCGAGGAAAGTATGATTATATCATAGTGAATCAAACGCATTTGCCCAATCAATCGCTCAAAAATGGTGTGTCAATAAAAGTCTGAGCATTAACCCTTCAAAAAACACTCCAGTTCCATTTACGAGGAGGAACAATTACATTCTAAAAATCTTCAGAATGAAATATTCGAACTAGGTTGAATATTAAATATCTTGAAGTTACCTTCTATCAAAGACCGACACAAAGATAACACCTTCAAGCAGGAAGCCATAAGACCTGAATGACTTTATTCAACTGCAGCAAAATGGTCGATCAAAATTGAAAACACTACAAAAACCAAATTTAATAATATAGATTTATTGGTTCTCAAATGGTTTCGACTCTATCGGGAACGTATAATATGTACCTTTATCTCTAAATAAAAATAAAGTCATCTCCAAAAATATAAGATGTCTTATAAATTTACAAAATCAATACGTGGGTTAAATAGGATAGATAGCGTCGCCATCTTCTGCAAATATCTAACCTATTAATAGTATAGATTTCTATTTTACTGCTTCTTAAACTCGTATAGTGGGGGCGTAAGTAGTATTACATCACTCCAGTATGGACGGAGATTTAAGAAAATTTAGAATGTCAGAATCGAGGTATATAAAAGAAGAATGGGATAGATGAAGAAATGTCAAGGATGTTATAGGAGCAGTGTTGAAAAACTACAATTTGTTATATTCGCCTATATTCCAATTCCAAATAAGAATGATATAAAATTATTTATAATAAGTGCATCTTTATAAAGTGAAATATTAAGTTTACATGTGATCGTGTGTTTGCGAAGGGTAGATTGTGTACTCGTACTAACTGTAAACAGACATTCCCTTTGCTTCGTAAACTGGAATCGGGCAGATGATAAAATTATTGTAATCGCTTCAGTTTTCTTGTAATGGATAGTGCAATGGAACGTGAAACTGGAGCATTGGGCGGACTCTTTCAACAAATTATCCAGGATATGAAGGTAAATTATAAAACTAGCATAATAAACTGGTTAAAAATAACTATGGTTTCTCCAATCAAATTTTCATTTAACACGACTGTAAATTGCATCTAGTTTAGAATTATTGAACCAGAAACGATCCGGAATAAATAATTTAAAGATATTACTATCAATGTGCATGTAGAATTATTTTTTGGCGTTTATTAAATATACTAAAATTATTCAGAAAGTAATATTGAATTTAAGATATTTCAATATTTGGTTATTTACATAATGTCGTAAGTTTTTTATTAGACTGTCAATTATTATTAATCTAGGTTATTATAAGCAATTATTTTGAAATGAGTCCTCTTTCGAATATCTATGTCAAACAATTTTAATTAAATGTTGTTTTTATAAATTAGGACAACCCTTTCATATTCAACTATATCTCATAATTTGCTAAAGTATTTTTTTAATGTTTCTTGCAGAATGGAATGCCCTTATGGGAAGATTTTGTTACAAAAGCTTCCAAGCTACATTCTTCCCTTAAGTAAGTATTAAAATTGTGCACTTGGAAATTTCATTTTTATTATTTATTTAAATTAAAAAAATATATACAGGGGTAGAATGAAACAACAAGATTTTAGTTACTACTTTTATTTTTTGTATAGGGCAACTATTTTGGCAGTCACAGCATATTTAGAATCATTTCAAAGAATTGCTGATTCTGCTACTAATACTAGAGGTAAGTTAATGTCATTGTAATAGCTATTGTATACATGTAGAAAGGAATTTTTTGTCATAAACTTGTTTCTTTGTTTTTCTTTTATCTGCTTTTTTATAGTCTTATTTTTTCTCATAAAAAATCTATGGAAATTAGAGGATGTTGAGAGAAATGTTGAATAAAAAGTTTGATGCGATAAAAAGTTATTGCATAAAATTAAGGACAGTTTTAAAGGAAATAAAGACAAACCTTCCACAATGTTTGGACATTTTTTGAGTACAGTTTATCATTTATTCATTACTTTGTAGTCAATTCAATGAGGTATTTTTTTATTTCAAATACAATTTATTATATAAATTTAAGGACTGCAAATTGAATATCTCAGGACAGTTTATTAATGTTTTGTCAGTTTTTGGTTTAAAACCAGGTTTGGGTACATATCAATTTTCTAAATGATTAAGGACTAATCAATAAACGTGTACATTTATTTTCGCATATGCTTTTATTTGATAATGGAAATTTTAATGAAAAACCTGTGTAAAGAAGAATAGTTGTCAAAAATTCCTGCCATGTGATTATGACCTACTTCACCCAATGATTAACAAACTTATGTTTTATCAAAATTATGTGAATAATTTTTCTAAAAACTGTAAAATTGAATATATATAGAACTGCCGTGCAAAATTATGTCAATTAGTAAGCCATAAAATCCGTTAAAAGAGAGAGATTCGTTGAAAAATTTTTGATGTAGGATAAGGGAAGTTTTTTATAAGAGATAGGTTTGTTGGAGTTGGCCCTGATATATGAGTTAATTCTCTGCAAGGCTGGGGTTCTGAAGGTTGCGTAGGGTTGTGCTCGCTGGAAAGGAGGGAAATCGAACGACCATTGGCCAGAAGACTCTTCTCTATTTGGTTTTTTTTTGTCAATAATTTGGATGGTGGACTGGTTCACCAGGTTACAGGGAAACCAGAAAACCTGCAACACTGTGTATATACGTTAATCATTCTATTGAGAATTGTACCAGCTCCAATTGAGCTCTTTCGACCCTGTATTTTTGTGGATGGTCAGCCCACATTTCATTCCTATTCTATTTCATTGTATATCTCGCACAATCTGATCTTCCACATCTATTTTTTGGTCAATCTCTTCTCGTTCGGTCTCTATTCTGTAATTTTCCTTGTACCCTGTCGTTTTTCCATTTTTTAACGTGTCCGTTCTATTCATTTTACTGTAATTGAATTTACTATATCCTAATTATTCTCCTCTCGTATATCCTTAGTTGTTATTCGTCCATATTTGTTAGTCTCATAGGAAAAAAAAGATAATTGTAAATAAATGTTTGTAAGGTTAAAAATTTCCAACATGTGTCTGTCTATCTTTTAGTAAATTATATTTTTATGTAGATTTGGCCTCGTAGGGACAAAAAAATAATTTACGAACATACGCGAGGTTGTAAAAACAATCCTTACTCATCAATAACTCAACTTTCTATTAATGAAGTAATTTTTGAAATTTATGGAATATTTTTTTTAAAATTAGTACAAACGCACATACAAATTTTTTTATTTCGCGAAATTAATTTTTGTGTCAATTGAACAGGACCGTTAACAGTGAAGAGTTGAAATGTTTATAGTCCATTCACCTATCGGGCGAATCAAATTACCTGGCTGAAAACAATATAAATAAGATGTTACATGGTGGTTTTCTCTATAATAAACTTAATTTCTCACATATACTCGTCACAATAATATAATCAATTTTTTTTACTATTCATTATATGTGAAAAGTTGAAATGGTTATAGTCCATTCATTTAATCGAGTATTAACCGTGATGGCCGTTATTTCGTGACCAATATTTTCTTTTAATCATGTCAGGGAAGTCGCTTTGTAAGTTTGTAAACTATTTGACATAACCCCACAAGAAAAAGTACATAGATATTAAATCAGAGCTGCGTAGAGGCCAACTTGGGTCATCTCTCCTGAGATCAATTTGCCAGGAAAAATTCCACAAAGTCGTGACTGAGATCTACGAGGACGGTCCCAGAAGTACCTGGCCTGACCTAGAGATTAGAAAGTATATAATCCATACAGTTTGACGAAAGTTGTTTAGTATTTATTTGGCAGCCATCAATAGTGAAGGTTTTCAGTGAATTTGTAAACATCGTTATGTGATATAATACTTTCATTTAAAAGGCATTTGCCTAACCAATATAAAAGCTGAATGCTGATGAGCATCGCAGTGGTCGACCAAATGATGTGATGATTCCAGACTGGATGATCGTCAACTGAAAGTACGCGAGCTAAGAGACAGTGGGCATTTCAAATAGTTCGATACATCGCATATTAACTGAAAATTTGGACATGAGAAATCAAAACAATGGACCTAAAAGGGAGAACCGGCCCTAAAGAAGGCAAAGATCGTTCCATCCGTAGGCAAGGTCAGTTATTTTGCCATGCGCGTGGGATAATTTTCATTGACTATCTTTAAAAAAGAAAAACTATTAACGGCGATTATTATGCGGAATTATAGCAACGTTTGAGCGAAGAAATCAAGCAAAAACGGCCGCGTTTGGCTAAGAAGAAAGTGTTATTTTATCAAGACAATACACCAGCTCACAAATCCGTTAAATCACTGGGAAAATGAATGAATAAAAGTTTGAATTGCTACCAGATTTAGCTCCCTCTGATTATTTTCTAATCCCAAAGTTGAAAAAATGGCTCAGTGGTCAAAGATTTTTAAACAATGAAGAGGTGATGTCGCTTCTTATTATAAAAACATCGCTGATAAAAGTGTATGGATCTAAAAAGAGGATAAGGTATTTTCTTTGTTGAGCCAGGTACTTCTGGAACCATCCTCGTATATCAAAATCGATCGTATCATTTTTATTGGTTGTGTATCACGTAAATTATAGGGTGCGCGAAAACTTTTAACCGGTAGTATATATAATTGAGTTGTTCAGATTGAAATTGATGGAATACACAAAAGACGCGTGCTTAGTTTAGTATTAAAACCGTATAATTGTTTATTGCGATACCGCTGGATGCACAAACCTCATCGATTGACCCACATTTTTTCTCACAATATAACAAACGCTTCTGCAACGTTGATAGTCGGCAAAAAGGCCATTGCACCCTATTTTCAAGGCGATATATTTTGTCTATTTTTAGTTAAAAGGGTTTATATTCCATATGAATTTAATCTGTAAGCGTGTTTATTTCTTTTCGTGTGATGCTGTTAAAAAATTTATCACGTGATGTTTCCGCGTTAGAATATAATGGCTGTCGGATATCAGCTTGTCCGTTAATTAGACGCAACTGTTTGGTTTTAAAAATCAATCTAAAAAAAAAAACATAAAATTTCGTATTCATTGATCATGAATTATATCCAGTATTGCTGTCTAGCAATCTACTCTTTGATGTTAATCTGTAGAGGTCTGAGAAGAAGAGATTGCAAGTCTTCCAAAAAGTGAAAAAGTGTCCATAATAATTCCTGCTGTCAACTTATTTATTACGAGGGTTAACTTTTAAGTTTTTGCCTTAAACCTTAGTTCTTATCGATTCTGCTAGGAACTAAAGGAAACATCAGAGCATCTCTGTGAGTACGAGGCGAGTGTTCATAAACAAAGGCTACAGATCTTCCATTCAAACTTTTTAAAACCAGAAGAGGTACGCCGCGCCGCATAAATCCCAAACAAGTTCTGGGCACACAAAAAATCGATGGGTGAAAGTTTTAGCGAGATACATGAACGAACTTCACGCCCTAGCTCATCTAATTTATTCTAAATCGCCAATATAGACCTCAAACCTATGTTCAGATGATTAAACCTCCTTTCTCTACAAAAAATTTTCTGTTTCTCTAATCTTGAGGGGAGATAATAAGTTTTACATTTAAGATAAGTGCAGCATCTATTTTTTCAATGTTAATGCTGTACTTTGCCGTTTATCACGTGATATTGGTCACATCACTGCATTTGTAAACATTGTTTTTTTCCTCTATGGTCCTGCGTCCGTATGTGATGAATGTCGAGAAGCTAAACCAAAATCGATTGTCATTACGTGAAACGTCGATACTGTGCGCCAAAATGGTTAAAGATGATCGGAATGTAACTCACAGACAGTTAGAGGCTTGTTTTAGGATATAGCAGACTGCAACACAATCCATTTGGCATGAACATTTAGGTGGAATCCGCATGTCGGCTCCCATAAAACACATCAAACAACTGAAGGAGAAAAACATTGAATTAATGTCTCATTAACCGAACTCACTCGATTTATAACCTTGTGACTTTTTTTTGTTCTCTAGTTCTTACGATATCATCTAGTAAGTGAAAAGAAATATTTCCAGAATGTCTTGAGCACACCAATTTTTAGTTTTCTCGTATCTTGGAGTGGAAGCCTGTGTGGAAAAAAAATCAGTATCCCAATGACCATAAAACAGGGAAAATAAGAAAGTTGAATGCTTGAAGATCGTTGGTAGAATATGCAGTATGATGTTTTACCCATTTCCAAATGTGAAAGTTTAATGAAAAGTCTTCTAATCCATATGTTTTATCTTAATACGAATGGGAAAAATGCATTTGATATATGGTTTGGCTTCTGGTAACTCGTTAGAAACCAGAAGGTTGTATACTGAATGCTTTCCGTGCAGAATTATACATGATTGTACAACTTTTGTTAGGATTTATGGAACTTGGAAAAAACAGGTTTTCTACTTGAATTAAGTAAACCAGTTTCCATTATTTTTTATAAAATGAAATGGAGAAGGTCAAAATCGAACTATACGAACACCAACTTTAGAGCAAAATGCATTAGATGCAGGAGATGTTGATCCCACAACTAACTTACGCAAAATGTCACATACAATTCACGGAAATGTCTTCCGTAGATTCCGAAAGTGTGTTTATTTTAGTTTTTTTTGTAGTTGTCCTAACCAAGTAAATTTTTAACATTTCAATTTTTCTTTATGTAAGTAACACGATGTTCAACAGCATGCAGTATGCAATGAGAAATGTTTTTATCCCTCCTTTAAATATATTGAATACATAATTACAATTTATGATAATTTTCTTCAAATGTTTCTTTATGGCAAACAATTTCCTTGGAATGTACAACGATTTAAAAATCTGCATAACTCTTGAACTATTTTTGTTGAGAAATCCATTTTTGTAAACTTTAGATTGTACAGGCTGTCCCTGTAAAAGTTACGGATTGTTAACCATTAGCATGAGCCTTCCCTAGCTTTCAAGTAGTGTAGAATTATTTGTTTCGTCAAACACACCAGGTACACTCTGTAGAATCGAACATAGTCGTTCAAGATAATTTTGACGTTAGTCCTTTTATATGTTTCGTCCACTTTCTCGTCCAAAGTAACGTCTTTGGTTTCATGTGAATTTTCTTATCGACTTTGTTGATATAAGAAATTTCTCATTATATTTGTTATAGGAGCAACTAGAGAAATAGGAACAGCTCTAACTCGAATATGCTTACGACACAAAGCAGTCGAAAATAGACTCAAAAAGTTTACGAGGTAATAAAAATTTTGTTGTTGTTTCTTTTGTACTAAATTTCAATCTGATTTCGAATTATAAACAACAATTTATTTTATATGAAATATATATGATTTGTAGTGTCATTATGGAATGTTTGATTGTTCCATTACAAGAAAAATTAGAAGAATGGAAGAAAATAGTCGTGAATTTGGACAAAGACCATACGAGAGGTAAAATATATTTTTCTTAAACAAATTTTATGAATTTTACAGACACGAGATGGCGGTTTGACGACAAAAAAATATTTGCTTTTTTGCTATATCAGGTCTAATAATTATTATGTGATATTTTGTACTTATATGAAAAAATTCCACTATAATCTATTTAGAAAAATGGTTTTTTAGGTAACAGCTATGAAAAAATATAAATGTTACCATATAATATAAAAGAAATACCAATACTTTGTTTTCTTTCTAACCTTTTACTTTTTAGACCTGTGTGTTTCGTGAATTAACTTGATTTTAAGTCTCTTTTCCATGAGCTTTCTATGAGCTCAAATTTTTGGTTTCAACATACTTTGGTCTTTATCAAAATTTAGCTTCTTCCTTTGGTTTTATAGTCTGCAGAGGCTTTTCCTGGTCTCGATGCTCAATGTGATATTTTCGTCTCCCTCCAGTTTTAGAGCTACTAGATTTTCACCGAGTCAGTAGGTCGAAAATACCAATGCCTCCTCGTCGTTAAGGTTTTTTATCTCTCCGTTGATCATTGATGTAGATGTAGAAAATACACAACCTCCGAGACAGATTCTTGCATGTTAAGCAATTCAAACCAACAGTCGTCATCTCTATTTGAGTTCGCACAGTAGTAGTTGAACACCATGTACATTGTCTTGATTAAACAGTGGTTTTTTCTTCAACGTATGAGGTCATCGTTGCTTGATTTTTGCATTTTGGAGATAGTCGATGAAGAACATCCCAAAATACTGAAGCCATAACCTTCTCAGCTTGTTGTTGTGTTTTTGGACGCTTCGGATTCGGTTCACCGGCTGCAGTCCGCTCAAATGATGATCGTTTTGATTTCGGAGTGAAGTAATTGATCCTTGTTTCATACATTGTCACATATCAAAACAAAAAATGTGATTTATTACGTGTAAACATGACCAAACACTGCTCTGAATCATCAACGCGTTATTTTTGATCGACCGTGAATAAATTTCGAAGAAAGCTTTCTAATGGTCAAATGTTCATGCAGAATTGTAGACTTCTGATATCTTTACGGCCTCAGCTATCTCACGCAATATCAATTTACGATTAGATTTAGCCAATTCGTGGAGTTTTTTTGTTTTCTGGAGTAACAACCTCAATTGGATGACCAGAACATTCACCATCATCTATGTCTGTACCACTGCACCAAATTGTCGATGGAACATAATCCGGCTAACACTTTTGAAGCCATTGTTGAACTTCTACAGTATTTTTTTTAAATCAAGAAGCAATGATAAATTAACACACGAAATTGTTTTGAAAATAACAAAATTAGCTTCACTTAAATAGCTGTCACTTTTTCCTGGCTAATCGAAATGTCATGAAATTTGATACATAGTCATTTGAAAGTTGGTACTTCATAAACGTCATATAGATTTAACAATAGTAGCGCCATCTGTGTGTTAGTCACACGACTTATTGAGTGATGTAATACGTTAAAAATATATAACAATGGAAACTCTTTTTTTCTCCGTATTTACCTAACAACGAAAACAATTTTCTTTATGTCAGTATTATAACTAATCTAATTGAGTAAAATTTTGATAGATGATGTCATAAACATGGGGAAAATTAACAATATAATCACAGTAAACTCTGAAGAAACAGTTTACCGCCAAACCGCTCTTTTAGACCAACCGCCCACGGGGCAACTGTTTTGAAACAAAGGTTTGAAACCAGTTGATCTTGCAACGGTTTGACAACGTATAACATCGGGAAGCCGCATACGAGGTGACTCGAATGAAACTAGTTTGCAATCGGTTGTACTTAATCATGATTTCGCGGTCGCGGGGTTGTTTCATCATTATTTAATTTTTTTCAATATGAAATAATGATCGTCAAGAACTAAACTTCAAATTTTTGGAAAAATAGCTTTTTATCGATATTCGATAAACGTTGTATCTGTCTGCTGCTGCGAACTCAAATTTTGACTAAGGTACTGATGGATCCAATATTCTCGCTGTATCCTGCATTGTCTGTGGTATTGATAATAATCAAAGACGTCTTCATCATCTGTGTCTGAATACAAAAGTTTTACTATTGCAAGATTAAATGTTTCAAAACAGTTGAATTGTGGGCGGTCGGCTTTATATGCAAACATTGATTCTCCTAAATCAAAATTTCTCTATTTAGATTTCAAAAGAGCGAAATCCGAACTTAAGAAAAGATCGACAGATACGTTGAGGTTACAAAAAAAATTGAAAAAAGGCGTGGGCGGTGATGTGCAGAAAAGATTCGAATGCGGACTTCAAGATGTTACCGAAAGACGTCAATTGTTGGAGGAAACGGAAAAGCATGCCGTTAGAGCTGCTTTGATCGAAGAAAGAACTAGATTTTGTTCGTTCGTCGGACTGCTTAAACCAGTTGTGGTAAAATCTCGTTGAAACGAATTTAAATATATTTTTTTACTATTATTTATTTTTTATTGAATAGGAAGAAGAAATAGCGATGCTTACGGAAATGGGTCATTTACAAGAAGCCGTCCAACAATTAGAAAAACACACCTACGATCCAAAATCTTTACCGCCAGCGTCCGAACAAATTATAGCGGATTTAAAAAGTTCGGAGAGCGGTTGGTCGTTTCAAACACCGCCTTCTTCGCCGTCCAGCTTAGGCTCGAGAAAATCCTCCATGTGTTCCATAAGTTCCATCAATAGCTCTTCATCGAGCAGTTCCAAAAGTCACCATTCTCCCAGTCATCCATGGCAAAGGTCACTTTCACAGGTAAATCTATATAACAAATTTACAATTGGACGTTTTGTTTTGTTTCTATTTATTTAGTGTAGTTGATTTTATTTATGTTTTTATTTTAATTTTTTTTTTATTTTCTTTTTATTATCAAACAGCCAGTAGGTCGTAGTGGTACAATGCGTGTTAGATCCGTATCTAGTCAAGATTCTGGATTTATGTCACAAGATACACTTTTTCTAAGACCACCTTCAGCTTTTAGCGCTACCCAGGTAAGTTTAGGTATTGAAACGATTTATATAAAAAAAATTTTTTACATCAAAACTTGATATCGACGAGCGTTCTGGGCGACAGTTTCCTTTCACTTCTTATAGGCATTTCCGGAACCTATTTAACCACTTGTTCATAGTTGATTCCATTCAGAAAATTTGTATATTCTTACTACTAAATAATCTTTGACCTTTTCGAAGTCATATTGTCTGCCATATTAGTTGATCTAATTATTATAGGGGTTTGACAAAATTTATTTTTTTAGATATCCAACATGTCAGAACACAGCAACAACAGCAGCAGTTCAAGTACTCCTTGTACTCCTTTTCCTGTAACTGCGGCTCCAACAACGACAGCCACGTGGCCAAATTTACAAGAAACTATACAGTTTGAAAGAGCAGCTTCCGCAATCATCAACGATAGACCACATACTATATCATCAGGTAAAAAAACACTAGTGGCATCAATATATTTGTGTTATTAATTTCCACCATTTCTAAATACTTATTTAATCCTGAAACCTTTCCACCTTTTCAGGTGTAAATCATGCAAGAGTTAAGTCATTACGTGGGCTCCATTTTCGATTTTCCTATCCTCTGTCTTTTGTTTTATTTCCTGCTATCTTATTCTTAATTTCTCCTGTCCAGCCCCGCTTATCTCCCATTCTTATAAATGGGTCGAACGAACTTGAATGCCTTCTATTTTATTTTGAATTTTATAAATAAAAAAATAATAAAATTAGTTGCAAGCTGAGTTTCAAAACGTACATTATTTTATTACAGCTTACGAAAAAGGACATCAGCGATCTCCTTTAACCGTATATACATTCCAAGCTCCAGATCAGACTTTATCTCAACCAGCTAGTCCGGTTACATCAACTGGACCCACAGATACAACTTCGAATATCGTACCGCCCAAAAGTCCGGGAACTGCGGTTAAATCGTCTCTATCTAAACCGCCTCTACCTTTGGTAAGTAATCTCAAATAACTTCCAATATTATTCTAAATGTTTATTGTTGTTTCTAGCGTTGTTCTTCCTTGGAACGTCCAAGCGGTCCTTCGATTCCGGCCAAAACAATTACGCAGGGTGTAAGAGTATTGCCTCCGGGGGCAGAATTATCGGTAATCAAAAAACCGTCTCCGTTACCGTCTCATTTATCTAAAATTAATACCCAACCGACGTACGCAAATATGCACGAACTCGCAATTATGGCGGCTGCTGCCAAAAATCAGGATAAGGGCTTCCCGCCACCTCCTCCTACGGAGTTCACTAGTCCACCAGAAAAGGTAAAAAAAATCAACTCTCTATCTGTTGCCGCGATAATGCTCAATTATATATCTTGTTTTCGTCAAATCTAACCTCAAAATTCCAACGTTTCACATTTTATTCCAATTTTCGGACCTCATTTCACCTTTTCAGACCTAATTCCAACATTAAAGACTTAAATCCAACGTTCTAGGCCTTATTCAAACATTCCAGACCTTATTAGAACGTTGCAGACCTTATTCCAATAACCACACCTTATGGTAACGTTTCAGACATTATTATAACGTTCTAGACCTTATTCCAATGTTCCAGATCTCTGATACCTTCCAGACTAACGTTCCAGACGTTATTTCATCAATACAGACCTTATTCCAACGTTCCAGGCCTTATTAGAACGTTCTAGACCTTATTAAAACGTTCCAGATCATATTGGAACGTTCCAGATCTTATTAGAACATTGCAAACCTTTTTCCAATATTCCAGACCATATTCCAATATTCTAGACCTTATTCCAACGTTCTAGACCTCATTCTAGCGTACTAGACCTTATTCCAACGTTCTAAGCCTTGTTTAGACGTTCTAGATCTTTCTACTACCTTCCAGGCTAATCGTTTATATTGTGTCTCGAAATTGCTAGAAAGGTTAAATCTATGATGTTAACTAACAGGCCAGACGATAATTCATTTTATTTTTTCATTCGTTTCAGGCTGGCGAATGCGAAAAAGAAAGTAGTACGAGCGAAAGTTCCTTAGAATCATCTAGCGGATACGGAAGTCAAACTACTTTCAATTTCGAGGAAATACATCACGTAGAAAATATGAGTAATACAGGAACGTTACGTAATACACTTTTGAGAAGAGGATCTATACAAAGTCAAAAACCTCCACCGCCGATAAGGAGAACGTCGTCTATAACAAATACGTCCACTATAGGTAGTTTGGAAAACTTGCCACCGCCGCCGCCTTTTTTGTTGGAACCTTCTATTCAACCGCCGCCTAAACAGCAACAACAACAACAACAACCGACTACCGGTAAATACGTCAATTATTTGTGGAATTTTGTCGTTTTAACTTTTATCTAATTCAGGTATAAACGTCGCGGAAACTGTAAAGGCTTTGACGGAATTGAATCATACACCGGCCAGCCCGAATTCAGTTAGACGCATGTCGACCTCGTCCCAAAATATCTTCCAAACTACGTCACAGACACAATTCGCGACTCCTCTACTGAGTACTTTTCAAAATCAATCCAAAGTATCGTATTTATCGCAATCTGGCGGCGTGGTTTACGCTCAACCGTTACAAATAACCGGTAGTCCGACTACGATGAGACGAATACAAAATTTACGATCGCAAAGCGCCGATAGAAAATCCGATGGTAAATAAAGTTTCATCAATTTTATCTTCGCATTTCGTAAATTTATTTTTCAGGTCCCGGTGGCGTCAGTTCTAATTTCATAGCGTCGCTTAGCGCCAAATTGACGCCGCATCTCAGTCCGAAATCATCGAGAAGATTATCCGATGATAGTACCACACCGACTAATTCTCCTATTAATAAACACGCTCATCATCACAAATCTGGTCCGGGTCAAAGTTTTTTGGATTCTTTGAACGCCAAACTTTCACAGACGCATACTCTAAGCGCTCAACCGACTCAATTGAAGGCCAATAAGATCCGTCAAATGATTAATAGTAGAGCGCAGGTGAGAAAAATGTTTTTTCAACGGTAAACCTGTGAATTGATACTTGAAAGTGGTACTTTTATATACAAAATTATATCAGTTTATGCTGGAGTCACTATATATTCAAAAATACACAATTATGAATGAATCACTCCTTATTTGCGAAAGTTAAATCACCCTATATATTCAGATTCACGGTTCCATAACAATAAACAATAATAGTGCTGGAATCACACTATATATTTAAGCTTTGAAAACACCAGCTTCGAAATTTGTTCCATAATATTTGAATTACCTCATATTTTGAAAAATTACTGTGTATTTTTCTTCTAATCACCCTCTATATTGAAATTTATGATTTTTTATCAGCTTATATTGTATTTTTTGTATAATGCTTGATTCACCTTATATATTTGAAAGATGATGTTTGAATTGTATAGTTTTTACAAAATTGCTTGAATCACCATGTATATTCAAAATGTGATGCGTATCACTGCTTAAATCACCCTTTATATTCATGGATAATTAACAATAAACAATAATAGTGCTGGATATAATACTATATATCTATATATCTGAGGTTTGAAAACACCAGTTTTGAAATTTGTTCCATAATATTTGAATCACACTATATTTTTGAAAAATTGCTTTGTATTTTTCTTCTAACCACCCTGTATATTGAAATGTATACTTCTTGAATCATCCTATATATTTAAAATTGTGATTAAACAACAATTTATTGTAAATTTGTTCCATATTAATGTTATAATCACAATGCTAGAACCATCCCATTCATTCAAAATTAAATCGCTAATATTACTTGAATCATCCTGTATATTTAGAAATATGGTTAAACAACTGCTGGTTGAAAAAGTTGTTCACTAATTCTTAAAACACCCTATATATTTAAAAGCTGCTAAGTAAATATGCCTCAGTCATTTTATTTTTGTAATGTGTTCCTTAATAATGTTTGAACCACCCTATATATTTAAAATTTGTCCATAATAATGTTGGAAATCCCAACATTTTGAAAATTTGATCTATAATAACTTTGATCCACTGTAAATATTAATAATAATGTTTATGGAACAATTTATTCCAGTAGTTGTTTTGTGATAGAGCTCCAATCACCCTGTCTATTTAAAAACTTTTCCATACTAATGCCTGCACACCCTATATATTTGAATTTATGTTTATATTGGCTAGGAAAAATTGTCCTGACTGATTATGAATTATTACAGACATTCGACCACAACGAAAAATTTTAAATTTAAATCGTGAAAGGTGAGCATTGAGTTGTAAAATAACAATGTTTGAAATTATTTCCTCATTCCAATCGAGTCCTGTATTTTCATTTAAGGATAAAATACTATCTTAACCTATAAATACCTTGAGATAGTAGTTTACGGTTTAAATGAATACTTTGGTGACTCTTGATGTGTGTTTTTACTAATCGTTTGAAGATTTACGTCACCCTTATTAAAACTATTACTATCCTCACTATTTTTTTTATTTAAAAAGCGAGCACAAGAGGGTAAACATTATTACACTCGAGCCATGTGAATATGGACCTTTTGCATGTTGTAGTGTTCATGAAAAACGTGTCTTGATATCTGATTCCACAAGCTCGCACTTCTCCCAAGAAAGGAGCTCCGATAAATTGACGTTCTAGACATCTGCACGTGAACTCGATGCTCATGAGCCACGTGCACTTCTCGAGTAGGTCTTGGAGACACTACTCTAGGTGGGATTATGTTGTAAAGCTCGGAAGAGCATCTGAAGTGGCAGTATCGGTAAAATAACGACCTCTCTTCTTTGTTCTAAACTTTTTTGGTGAACACTGGATCGCCTATAAGTCGAATTGCTCGTTTGTGTATTGAGGCGATCATCATCAGATAGCTGCCTTAGATAATTACGCCACGCTGCTATGCTCTCAACCTCAACACTCAACAAGAGTCCTCAACAGAACCATATCCTGATCTTTTTTGCATTAAATTCAATGAGATTGCTTCGATACTACTTCAAAATGTTTCCAAGATAGGTATTGATGGTGGTGACCTGGAGAAAGAGATCAGGTGACAAAGGGAACACTAACTGGACCTCAAAGCTTCGGTCCTTACGTTGGGTCATAGACCAGGAGATCCTCGATTGATCTATGCTTCTATCTATATCTCCATGACCTTGGGACTAAAACAGTCGAAGCAGTAGTTGTTGGAAACTGTCTTTTGGTATGGGTTGATCCCGAACAAGTTTCAAATCTACAGGGGATAGGGAAAAGAGTTTGCATGTTACAATTGGTGGTATTCCATCGGGAGCAGTGGCTTTATTAATAACAATTTTTGCCACTTATTCTTACACCTTTTGTCATGTCCTTCAAGAACTAATATACATTTGAGTAATTTTTGTGATAAGATCAGAAGATTTATTTTAATGTTTCAGCCTGATCCGAAAGTTTGTCATGAATCGTTGATGGATCAAATTAAAAAAGGGGCAACTTTGAAACGTGCCAAATCAACGAACGATCGATCAGCTCCGAAAATATGCTAGTGAAATTTTAATCACTCGGTATAATCTTTTTAATATATCTTGTCGATTTAATATAGTTTCGGTTTGGACTTAATTTGAAATTTGATATTTTTATGCGAAGTACGATTTTTGGAATAATTTTTTTTTGTTGCCAAATAATTTATTCTAATCCACTAAATTATAGTAACCAATTTGAAACGTCCACTGGTGGACGTTTAAATATATTATTTTTGGTATTTTGGTATTAAATTTCGAATTAAATCTATCTAACACATGTTTTAACATATCGTTAAGCTGAAATATCGAAATCCACCCTTAATCCTTTTAACTTTATAATCTTATATATCGTATTATGATGTATTATTATATGTACCTTATTTTGAGTGCTTGATAAAAAAATATTGCGTCCGAGGGCCAGTACGGTCCTATTCTTTGTTTACGTTGTCGAGTGAATTTGGACAAGTGACAAGAACAGGACCGTACTAGCTTTCGAGCGTTTCTTTGGTGGATTTTGATATTATTTTAATAGTAATAACATTTTTTTATCCAACAATGTTCAATTGGTGTATTTAGTAACGTCCATTTTACATTAACTTGACTGAATTATTTTTATAAATGTTAGTAGAATAGTAGGTTCAAGAATAAAAAAAAGTAAGGTAGTATCGATTCAATTATGGATTATATTAATATTAACAATGAAAACGGAATATGATGATTTAAAAATTTTCATTGTTCATAAATCAATTAATTATTGTAGAAAAAACAGATTCACAAAACTTATTAATTCCATCATTCATTTATTGTAGACGCGTCATTATTAAGGTCCATATTGGGTAGTTTTCGGATGTTTATTTTCCCCCTTTTGATATTTGTCATAATAAATTTCTCAATATCGAATTCATACAAATCAAAAAATTACATCACCTTGGATTGTATCTACTTTAAACAATATTTTCATCTTCTGTGTATTTTTTTTTTGAAATTGCTCAGGTTATGGAGCTGTAACTCAAAACAAAGCCTTGCTTCCATATTCCCACTAGATTCTAGTAAAAAGAAATGGTATTCCAGAAAATATTGTAGGCGTTCTTACAATTCGTTTGATTTGATAATGTGAATTGTTTCAACACTATGATCTTCAACTTCTTCAGAGTTTTCTGCTACGTAACACATCAATCGAAGAAATTTTTAATCTTCTTTCGATATTTAACAATTTATGTTTAGAAGATGTGATTTGTGGTGACCTCTATTTGTCAGATCCGTGACCGATTGTTTTAACATCATCTTCATCTTCTTCAGAGTTTTTTACCACGTGACATCAACTGAAGAAATTTTTGATATTTGTCTGTTAGATACACGTTGTTTGCGATGACATATTTTCCGTTTTCATTGCGAACTAGATTTTAAATATTTTTTTTAAATATTTGTAAATAGCCTGTTTAAGTAGTAAAACCACTTTCAGTAACAATGTATATAAACATTTAAATTATGTAAGAGATGTTAATATATTCAAAACTTGTAGTATTATCAATTAGAACGCAACATTTTATTTTATAGTACAATTTTTATATATTTAGAGAGTTTTGTTCGATTAGAAGGTCTTTAACTTGATACTTTAACTTCTACCTCTATGTTATTAAAAATAACGCATTTTCTTTTTTCAGTTTCTAGAACAAAATAAATCCTTATATAGCTCAAATTTTTAGATTTTTTTGCTACATTTCTACGTTATGTATCAACAATGAAAAAAAAATTATAACGTGTTTATTGACCTGTACACTTCTTGTTTGCTTTCTCAATTTATGTATACACTAAACTATACACTAAGACATCAGATTATTTACTGACTTTCTCCTTGATAAACCATCGCCTATTTATATAAAACGGATTTCTAGATAACTCGGATTCTAGAATTTCCCGCATCCACCAAATTGGACTGTATCCAGAATCTCCTTATTTCCAAACTATCCCCAACCTTATATCCCTTATATAAATTGAACACATTATTTTAGCTCATACCACATATCCCCATAAGGACACGTAATTTTCAATGACAGTATACAGGTGGTATTTGAAAATATAAAAGTGAGGTGTAGCTACCATGGGACTATGAAATGTAATTAATCTTCACCTCGTTAAGAAGGCGATTTAATACAATTTTTTTTCATTCTGTCGTTTGAGCGAGATATTACTTGAATACGATAACATGGGACAATCTGTATACACTACATATATGCAGGTTAATGGTAAATTTTGTTGAACAATTCATAACGCATTGACTTTAAAATAATTCTATTAAATATTCTGTTTCCTGATTAAAATATTTCAGTTCCTTTTTTATGAAGCTTTAATTTATGTTTATATTTTATAAAAATTTAATTTTTTAATAATTATATTTGTTGATCGGTTGCGTTCCATAAATATTTCGAATTATTACACGCAATTGGACTCTTAAACCACGTTTATATCATACAACTATTTGCTTTCCGTCAATAATGTCAATAATTACTTACTCAGTAAGTTTTTGTTTCATTATTTAATTATTTTTCAAACAATGAAAATATCTAGTATCATTCCTGAACTATCAAACAACCAATCAGAGAATATTCGCTAATATTGTTATAGTAATTTCAATTTTGTTCAGTTGACACTACAATGACATATGTCAACATTTAGAAATGTCAATAATGACAAAATGCCGCGTAATATTCTATTATTCTCTAATTATACAAAAAATTGTTTCTCCATATTCTTAAATTTATTATTTTCTTGTATTAAATCAACATATTATATGGAACGCAACCCCATCGAATTGATAATTCTAAATATATCTACAGGATTGTTGCCAATTCTTTTAATGTATCAGCTGTTGTAGATTTTTTCGGATTAATATTAGGAGATGCTGATATCAAGAATTGATTCGAAACAGAGTAATATCAGGAGATGCTGATATTAATGATTGATCTGAAGCAGATCAATATCAGGAGCTGCTGATATCAATAATTGATTCCAAACAGATCAATATCAGAAGATGCCGCCGATATTAATACATTGATAAAAGCATTAAAAATAAGAATCGAGTGTTGCCAATGCTGATAATCTAGCTCAATATCAGGAAATTCTGATTTTAATGATCGATTTAAAGCAGGTAAATATCAATGCTGATATTAATGATTGATTTGAAGCAGATAAATATCAGAAGATGCTGATATTAATGATACTAAATTACTATCTTTGTTGATAGTCCACGGATGCTGATTTTTCTTAGATTAATATCAGGAGATGCTGGTATCAATAATTGATTCGAAACAGATTAATATCAGAAGTTGCTGATATTAATAAATGATAAAAGTATTAAAAATAAGAATGGAAATATTAAATATTAGCATCAATTGTTACCGATGTTGATATTATCAGCCTTAAGCCTTAAAATCACCGAAGATTATTGCTGATGCTAATAATTGTTGATTTTGCAGCAATCCTATATCAAACCGAATGAAACTAACGTTATATTTGTAACGTAAAAGAAGAAAAAATTACTAAATGAATGTATAATAGCTCTAATATTTACTGGAAACAACTCGAAAATGTATATAATAATAACAATTAATGTCTATGACTTTTCATATGCGTTAATACTTTTCGAAGTATGGTTACTAGTTAAGACAATGTGTAAGGTTTCTGGAGTTCGCTTGATTTGTGTTGTAAGATTATTAAAAACTAAAAAATATCTAACTTTGTTTTATTTACCAATATTTTGATGATTGTTATTGAGCAATTATCAATTATTTACCTACTTACCTTTGCACTAAAGTTAAATACTAAAAAGTCATTTTTATGCTGAACATATAAAAACCGCCCTCAACAGCATCTTATTAAAGACACTGCTCATGAATGAGAATTTGAAGAAGAAAAAATAATTCTTAGGATTTAAAAAACCATAGACAAATTAGCATTCACCTACTGGTCCACCAAGGTAGGAACTAAAATCCGATTAAAGCCGAAACTAGAAACACGCCACTTGTCGGATATGTGTGCGTATTATGTTTTTCCATTCAATATGGCCCCTTTGTATGCCAATCAATGGAAAAGTTTTATCGCATTGGGTTTATATTAAAGATTGACTCTAATTCCAACAAGTGTTTCTCATAGAAAAAGTGTCACATAAACCGACGTGGCGTATTGCTAGTGGGTTTCGATCCTCAAAACTCCCATCAGTTTCCGAAAATTCCAATAATCAGCTAATGAAGACATGTGGACGTCGAGAAGACGCAAAGTCAACAGAAAAGTAGAAGGTAATTATAAGAGCAATTATTTAGTTAAGAAAAAGACTTATTCTACTGAAAACACTGTTTACATCACCAACACTCACAATTACACTGTCTGACGCGCAATATTTTCTCGTGACGTGGCGTTCTGCTAGTAGGTTTCGACCTTAACTCGATCAATTTCCAATAATTCCAATAGTCAACTAATGAACACGTGGACGTCGAGAAGACCCAAAGTTGTAGATAATTATAAAAGCAATTATTTAGGTAAAAAAAGGCTTCTATATCGGACCACTTCTATATTATTTATTTTCAGAATTGGTTTTTTTTTTTCACTAAAAACTTTAATCTACCTCAAAATGGCGAACGTAGGATAAACAATCGATTTTCGCGTGGCGTGGCGTGCTGCTAATGGGTTTCGATCTTAATCGATCAATTTCCAATATTCAACTAATGAACACATGTGGATGTCGAGAAGACGCAAAGTCAACAGAAAAGTATTAGATAATTATAAAAGAAATTATTTTCATTATTTAGTTCAAAAAAGACTTCTATATCAGATCACTTCTGTATCAGACTTCTATATTATTTGATAAATAAATTTCACGTGGATGAATTGCGACTTCATGGAGTCAACACCCCATCAATTTTTGTGGAATTTGTTGAATTTTCACTAGTTTCTCGATTCCTTCTAATTAGAATTCTCATATTTGATATTTGCAGAGAGCTTAATAATTATGCTAGTAATTCATCTAACGCTAATTCAGATTGTGATAAATCAGCAGATCTCTTATAAGTACACCGTTATCGACGTTGCCAAATCTCTCTTATCTGGCACTGTTTCATATTAATTTAATGGTGTTTTAAATTTCATCCAATTCATTATAAAATAATTCTGATCATAAATATCTCAAAAATAGTGAAATATTTTTTATAATGATTGTTGGAATCGGATCTAGATGACGTTATCAAAAATCAAATAGACAATCTAAAAAACAGATACGTCTATGTCAAAATGGCGGACGTAGGGTAAACAATCGATTTTCTCGTATCTACCCGTGTTAGCTTTTCTTTTTCGGCAGTGAAAATTGTCAGCTAATGGAAAGAAGAGATCTAAACATATTCTAATAATAAAAGAAAAGTAAAAAAAGAGTATAAGTTAATAAAAAAGCAGGTTAAATATTACGGAGATAAAGTTAACACATTGTTACATGATAAAAAAGTTAATGAAGAAGATCAAAAACATCACTATATAAGCAGGAAGGAAGTAGAACAAGCGACACATGAAGAAAATAATGTACAAGCCAGTGGAGGAGATGGAATAGCCTCAGAAATGATCTAATGGCTGGAACAAAAAGATTTGGGAAATATGCGTATACAAAAAAGAAGAGCCAGATGGAATTGGATAATTCTAGAGCTGTATGCCTAGTAAAAACAGGCTGTAAGTTATATAATAGAATAGTTAAAAATAGGTTAAGAAAATGTGGAGAATATAAATAAGAATTCAGACCAGCAGGACAAAGAAATGATATTTATAGTGCGACAACTAATTAAAAGGAAATTAGAAGAAGAAGAAATGTTTATAAAATTCATTGATATCAAAGTAGCTTTTGACATAATAGATAGAAGAGAAACAGATGAAAGTAATTAGGGAATCAAATGCTAGAGCACAAATATCAAGAATGGAATTAGAAGAGGGAGAAGGGGGAAGAGAAAGCATATTAGTTTTATGGATAAAATCGGCTACATAAATCTGAAACCAGTAAAGACGAACTTTCTACTATAATCAGATGTATCAATACCACATCATCTGAATACAGTAGAAAACTAAAGCCAGAAATAATATGATGAAGCTAGTAAATATATGAAAGAGCGACAAATACACAAACGAAGTGACAACACAAATAAGTAAGGGCTAATAATAAGAAAAACGGTATCAGACAGACGTATAAGAAAAATAATAGATCGAGAAGAAAGTGGCTAAATAAGCAAACTTTCGATGTAAAACATTCTATTTTGATATTTATTTATTATCTTCACCTTCAATATAAACCCTTCCCTTATCCCTACCGCATTCCATACGAATCTCCCGTTGTCTTCGAAACATAATAGGAAGTACGCGTACCGGTATTTCTTTTACAGCTTCAACAGACACAAAACTTGTAGCTTTCAATGTGAATTTGATTCGTCATACGTTTCAGTCATTCTCCATCGCATTCAAAACGTCAATACAAATATTTTTGTTTAGTTAGGTTAGGTTTGGTTAAGTTAAGTTAGGTTAGGTTAGGTTTCTTATTGTTAAAATGTTAGGATTTTAGGTATCAGTTTTGTACAGACTTTTCGCACGTAAAAATTTTCATCCATTTCTGTCGTGGAAGGGCGATCTCTAACATTTCGGTCATCTTAAAAACGTTTAAATCACTCAAAAACATATCTACGCGACAAATATTCATTGCCATACACATTTCATGTGAAATTTTACAACAATTCGTCATCATTTTTAAGGTAAATAAAAAAACAGTCCCTATAGAATCGAAGGCCACGACTACACCTCGGATGCCATAATATTCTAGTTGTGTTAATCAGAATTTTATGATCAACACAATCGAAGGCGTTAGCGAAATCACTGAAGCCGTATAAAATTTATTGTTAAGTGGTATATATTTCATTGAGAACAGAAAACATAGCGTCATTAGGTAGGAAACCAAATTGTTGAGCTATTAAGATTTAATGTTTGAAAAGAAAGATTTTTCACTAGTCGTTCAATAATCTTCAATAGATTTGGTAATAATACAATAGAACGATAGTTATTGATGTTGGTGAAAAGCCCCTTTTCAAAGGATTCGTTGATTAACATAAAAAGTTAATCATCAATTGTAGAAAATTAAAAAAAAAACTTATCTAATAACCAATAGTTGCCGCAAGAAATCTTGTTTTGAATGCTAAGTATGGTTTTCTCTATGATATGATATGACAACGTCGCCTTTTAGAAGCACCCTACATTGAAACCTATAAAGAGAATAGAAGATAAGTAGCGACAAGGCTATTGGAATATCGCATTTATTACAAAAATCACTTGTCAGCACTTACTACATTTCGTATTTTAATTTTTTAAAAAAATAAAAGAACTTCCAATCCAAATACTTTTATTGAAGTATATTTTATTATTTAAAACTAGACGTTATATTATTAACCATTAGGATCGTATTTGGAGGAATCGTTGTTGAACTGGTATTTCTGAATTCCCATCGTTGTGATATTTGTTTCCATATTCGATCTTTAGATATCCCCATAGGATTCTGTAGCAGTTTCAACCAGTTTGGTTGCCATTTTCCTGATAATAACTAAAAGAAAAAGAATAAGCAATCTATCACTAAAGCACTTAAAGTTATTATACCTGATCAAATGGACGAGAATTTATATTGAACATCGTATGAAGTAATGAGATTTGTTTTAAAAAACCCCTTTGTGGCTGGATATCGTCTACCTCATCGTTTACCCCTAGCATCTTGTATATATAATTGGCGTTACATTTTACGAACCAATATAGCATCTGAAAACAAAACTTAGTCCCTCACAAGTGACATGCTGATAATGGTGTCACGTGGAGTGTTATGGACGTAGACGAAGTCGCATCAGCGGGATCCTTTTCTAAACCCCTCTAATACGATGTCACAAAGTGACACTCACGCTTAGAGTCAAGATAAATACCCACTTTACCCCATGGACTACTAGTTTATCTACCTTTCCCTTAGATAACTAGCATAGGTCTATCATCAAACTTCTTGTTTCTTTGATGATTTTCCTATTATAAAATCCATATCTCAAACCTTACCTTTCCACTCTTCGGTGTTCTTTCTCATTCAATAGGAGCAGGTCCTGTTCAATCCTGTATGTTTGGCCGTCTTCCTGAGAAGCTGAACTTCATCTCTCGTAGGCAGACCACCAAAGAGGTCTACCTACAGGTCTGTGTGTGTTCGGTCTCTGAGTTTTAGCCCAACTGTCTCCTGGCATTCTTTCTACGCGATTTCTCCAGAATCTTTTTCGTGCCTTGACCTATTTCACTACATCCTGTACGCCCAATTCTTCTCTTATTTCATCACTCCTTATTTGGTCCCTGAGGGTGACTCTCTTGATGGTTCGCAGTATTTTCATCTCTGCGGATCTTATTATTCTTTTGGTTGTTGATGTCTCGGCTCTGGTTTCTGGTTTCTGAGCTCTTAAGTCAAATAGGGAATGATGCAACCCCAGCTCACCCACTCTTCATATCCCTTTTACAGGACTTTGCTTCAATATTTTTTCTTCAATATAAAAATTTTACTCAAAATTTTTGTTAATTTATAGAAAAAAATCGTAAAGGAAAAATTTTTTCATCCTTTTTATTAACGGTTTCACTCGATATTTTAGTTAAAACGAGTTTTTTCAATTTCTTTCTCAAATTATGACGTTGGATTTTCATCAATAGATATTTACTTGCAGAAATAAAATCTTTATAAAGATCCTCTACAACTTTTATTTGAAACTTGCAAAATATATTTGGAAATCATTTTTTTCCATTTAATTTCAGGCATATCTGCCAAAAACAAGACTGGGCTATTAACGTAATTTAGGAAGGAAAAATTGAGTTAAAAAAATATCCCAGTTACTTATTTAATAGGTTAATTACTAATGACCTTTATGGTCATTAGAAAATAATTTTACTTGCCTTTAGGCTGTTTTTACCAGTGTCTGAAGCTAAAATTTCACTAACTGCGACTTCTGCGAAAATCTGATTTTCTTCCAATCGTTTATACGTGCTTACTGCCACCTCGCTTTCAACGTAAGATTTAACTTGACTTAAGAATTCATCAATTTGATTAGTATGCTTATTATCTTCGTCTATGCTACATAAAGATTCAGCTACAGCTAGAGCTATAGCTTCAGGTGGATTATTAGTAGCTGCTATCATTGATGTAATTTCTTCTATACGAACCTCTTTTTTGATTTCTCTCGATTTTCTCAATAAATAGCTAAAATTTGATAAAGAAAACAATGATTTCTTTGATTGCATTCAGAGTTTAGCAACCTGTAAATAGAACAAACAAGAATTTGGACTAAAGTTGAATTATTTAGTGGGACGATATCCGCTAGGATGTGTTCTTGTAATAAAGATGATATTCTGTATAAAGTAGGGTTAATGTAATCCCAAAATTGGCTAACACACGCTAAAATTATAGACATCCCTTGATACATAGTTGCTTCGGTTTGAATTGCATGAATTACTGTATCTGCAACGATTGGTAGTATTTCTGTTGTAAAATTTAGAATAGCTTCATACCAAGCTGGACGAATTTGATTCCATACCTATAACGAAATGATCAAAAGTATTACAAATTTTACATGTAGAAAAAAAAATTATACATTATATGAATTAGTGACTATTTTAAACTTCATATCATAATTTCTATTCAACAAATGTGTTTTATAAACTGCTTTCCATAAATTGAGAAACTTTAGAAATCAAATACTCTGTAAACAAATTATCATTTTGTCAAAAAAGAGCCATTCATTGAGCTTCTCTTATACACTACAAATAAATAGATGACGTCAAATTTTTACAAAGGATTTTTCACCATTAGAATGACAAAGTAGACGGAAACATTTTCTAAAATGTGAAAACTCAAATTGGGTTATTATTTTCAGCATTGACGTGTCTGAGTGGAAAGTACGAGTCACAGGCATGGGGATAATTAAAAAATAAGGTTTTTCCAAGCTTTCAGACGAATTGATTGTCACCTTAAATTATTTTCTCATTCTAAAGATATGAGGGCTCGTTCCAACCCATCAAAAAACCGTTTCCGGGTCTGTCTTTTCGATACTTGGTTGCTAGCAAGTACTAGCTGGAGATTGTGCAGAAAATATCATTTAAATTGTTCCAATAACGATCCAGACTAGCAGATTGGAACAAATATATAATAACACGAGGACAGTTCAAATTTGGTCGCTGTAGATGGCGCCCTTATATGTTTTGAAAGTCGCCTATTGATTATGTGTTAACTGGGTCCCTTATTAACATTTTAGCATATTTTTGGACGCGAGCGTACGTTTCACGCATGTGTTACGATAATAAGTGAACGTTAAGGCCTCTTTTATGCACGCGTTTTTTATCGCTGGTCGCGCGGCGACAACAAAATCGGCGTTATTTTATGAAACAATATCCAAGCGTTTCTCATCGCGTATCGCTTCCAAATTTGATCAGTTCCAACTATTGCAAGTGGACCACACAACGGCAGTGATTAAAAATGGATCCGTGTTTTTTTACGTATTTGATACATGAAAATTTCATTGAAAAAAGACGCCAGAGACGTTGGGATGTGCATCCAATTAGAATGCAAGATTTCTTAGAAGAGCATGCTATGTGAAAAGTTAAAAAGCAATTTTATTACAAATGTGGAGTTGGTACGGGGATTTGCGTTTGAACCAGGGAAAATATTATCAATGACGTTGAGGTCAGTACTTTTTATATTGTATTAATAGGTGATACTGCTGATAAATGAATAGATATAAATCCGTTGTACAAATATTGCCTGTTTTTGTAATCCGATGATGAATCCCACAAACATGTTTTCTCATTTATTGCATCAATAAAAAATTCAACGTCCAGATTTTCCATGGTACTTCTTCACACATAAACACGACTCTGCAAACTGACTGTTCAAAATGACAACGACAAACGATAATAAACGCACTGCATAAGAGCACCAATTGAAATCAATGTACTTTTGAAACGCCTGTCGCGACGCCTTTTGTAATTCCACGCGACAGGATTTCAGTACGCCACGAAGCAGGCGGCGAGCGGCTGATTGACGTCGATGCATAAAAGCGCACATTTAACAATGTGCTTTTAGAAAATGTCGCGTTTTTTGTCGCCCCACGACCAGCGACATTAAACGCGTACATAAAAGAGACCCAAGTGACGAACGATGTTAAGCAACGTATTGTCGTTCGTTTTTTGACGTGGAGAGGCATTAAAAACACGAAAATTCTTCGGCGTTTATGGAATGAATTCAGCATTGAGTACCTGAGTAGGTATGTTGTAGTTAAATGAGCAAAAGGGTTCAAAGTTGGCCGGGAAACCCTCGGGAATAAGCTGCGTGATCGTTGATTACATTTAACAACGTGCTTTTAGAAAACGTCGCGTTTTTTGTCGCCCCACGACCAGCGACATTAAACGCGTACATAAAAGAGACCCAAGTGACGAACGATGTTAAGCAACGTATTGTCGTTCGTTTTTTGACGTGGAGAGGCATTAAAAACACGAAAATTCTTCGGCGTTTATGGAATGAATTCAGCATTGAGTACCTGAGTAGGTATGTTGTAGTTAAATGAGCAAAAGGGTTCAAAGTTGGCCGGGAAACCCTCGGGAATAAGCTGCGTGATCGTTGATTACATTTAACAACGTGCTTTTAGAAAACGTCGCGTTTTTTGTCGCCCTACGACCAGCGACATTAAACGCGTACATAAAAGAGACCCAAGTGACGAACGATGTTAAGCAACGTATTGTCGTTCGTTTTTTGACGTGGAGAGGCATTAAAAACACGAAAATTCTTCGGCGTTTATGGAATGAATTCAGCATTGAGTACCTGAGTAGGTATGTTGTAGTTAAACGAGCAAAAGGGTTCAAAGTTGGCCGGGAAACCCTCGGGAATAAGCTGCGTGATCGTTGATTACATTTAACAACGTGCTTTTAGAAAATGTCGCGTTTTTTGTCGCCCCACGACCAGCGACATTAAACGCGTACATAAAAGAGACCCAAGTGACGAACGATGTTAAGCAACGTATTGTCGTTCGTTTTTTGACGTGGAGAGGCATTAAAAACACGAAAATTCTTCGGCGTTTATGGAATGAATTCAGCATTGAGTACCTGAGTAGGTATGTTGTAGTTAAACGAGCAAAAGGGTTCAAAGTTGGCCGGGAAACCCTCGGGAATAAGCTGCGTGATCGTTGATTACATTTAACAACGTGCTTTTAGAAAATGTCGCGTTTTTTGTCGCCCCACGACCAGCGACATTAAACGCGTACATAAAAGAGACCCAAGTGACGAACGATGTTAAGCAACGTATTGTCGTTCGTTTTTTGACGTGGAGAGGCATTAAAAACACGAAAATTCTTCGGCGTTTATGGAATGAATTCAGCATTGAGTACCTGAGTAGGTATGTTGTAGTTAAACGAGCAAAAGGGTTCAAAGTTGGCCGGGAAACCCTCGGGAATAAGCTGCGTGATCGTTGATTACATTTAACAACGTGCTTTTAGAAAATGTCGCGTTTTTTGTCGCCCCACGACCAGCGACATTAAACGCGTACATAAAAGAGACCCAAGTGACGAACGATGTTAAGCAACGTATTGTCGTTCGTTTTTTGACGTGGAGAGGCATTAAAAACACGAAAATTCTTCGGCGTTTATGGAATGAATTCAGCATTGAGTACCTGAGTAGGTATGTTGTAGTTAAACGAGCAAAAGGGTTCAAAGTTGGCCGGGAAACCCTCGGGAATAAGCTGCGTGATCGTTGATTACATTTAACAACGTGCTTTTAGAAAATGTCGCGTTTTTTGTCGCCCCACGACCAGCGACATTAAACGCGTACATAAAAGAGACCCAAGTGACGAACGATGTTAAGCAACGTATTGTCGTTCGTTTTTTGACGTGGAGAGGCATTAAAAACACGAAAATTCTTCGGCGTTTATGGAATGAATTCAGCATTGAGTACCTGAGTAGGTATGTTGTAGTTAAACGAGCAAAAGGGTTCAAAGTTGGCCGGGAAACCCTCGGGAATAAGCTGCGTGATCGTTGATTACATTTAACAACGTGCTTTTAGAAAATGTCGCGTTTTTTGTCGCCCCACGACCAGCGACATTAAACGCGTACATAAAAGAGACCCAAGTGACGAACGATGTTAAGCAACGTATTGTCGTTCGTTTTTTGACGTGGAGAGGCATTAAAAACACGAAAATTCTTCGGCGTTTATGGAATGAATTCAGCATTGAGTACCTGAGTAGGTATGTTGTAGTTAAATGAGCGAAAGGGTTCAAAGTTGGCCGGGAAACCCTCGGGAATAAGCTGCGTGATCGTTGATTACATTTAACAACGTGCTTTTAGAAAATGTCGCGTTTTTTGTCGCCCCACGACCAGCGACATTAAACGCATGCATAAAAGAGGCCTAAGTGACGAACGATGTTAAGCAACGTATTGTCGTTCGTTTTTGGACGTGGAAAGGCATTAAAAACACGAAAATTATTCGGCGTTTATGGAATGAATTCAGCATTGAGTACCTGAGTAGGTATGTTGTAGTTAAATGAGCAAAAGGGTTCAAAGTTGGCCGGGAAACCCTCGGGAATAAGCTGCGTGTTCGTTGATTACATTTAACAACGTGCTTTTAGAAAACGTCGCGTTTTTTGTCGCCCCACGACCAGCGACATTAAACGCGTACATAAAAGAGACCCAAGTGACGAACGATGTTAAGCAACGTATTGTCGTTCGTTTTTTGACGTGGAGAGGCATTAAAAACACGAAAATTCTTCGGCGTTTATGGAATGAATTCAGCATTGAGTACCTGAGTAGGTATGTTGTAGTTAAATGAGCAAAAAGGTTCAAAGTTGGCCGGGAAACCCTCGGGAATGAGCTGCGTGATCGTTGATTACATTTAACAACGTGCTTTTGGAGGTATTAAAAACACAAAAATTATTCTGCGTTTATGGAATGAATTCAGCATTGAGTACCTGAGTAGGTCTGTTGCAGTTAAATGGGCCAAAAGGTTCAAAGTTGGCCGGGAAACCCTCGGGAATGAGCCGCGTGTTAGATGATTACTACATGAATGTTCGAAAAACTTCAAATATATGTTCCTCATAACTCTGTACATGTCATATGAGAAGTCGCAATTTCTAAACTTACAATGAATATGAAATACGAAGATTATATACTTGTAATAATTGGTGAAGTTTTTTTTTCTTGTGAAATCTTGGCTCTCGACTTTCGGTAATAAGAAATTATACTCACATGTCTCCTTTCTAAACAATATGCCCAATTAGGTTGTTCAATAATTAGAGGTAACAGAATATCCATTAAATCCGTTTTGTTACCAACAAATAACAAGATTTCTGTCGAAGACAAAATCAAATTATAATAATGGATGGCTTGTAAATTTCCAGAAACCACATTCTCGTCTCCACAGGATCCTTCTTCATTACATAAAAAATATGAACATGTTGAGTTTTTATTTAATGGTTTTTCCATCAAAAGCGTAAAATATTCTCTCATCGAGCTCAATATTATTTGTAGGATTTTGTATTTATTCATGCATAATACCTAAAACAATTATTTCGTATAATGAGACCAGTTTCTATATTAATTGCATCACGAAAATCCAAAACATAACTCAAAGTTATGACTGTGGGCACTCATGAATCGTACCGCCTTCTGATAGACACTTACCATTATAAACTGACAACAGCTGATGACCTTAAAAACTCCAATCAGGTACTTATATTTAAACCTAGCTAAATTGTGAAGCTCAACCAATTGTTTGAACCTCATACGTGCAATTGCTGGTAATTCACCTTTCACGTGATCTGCACGGAAATGTCTTCTTAGATGACCGGGTCTGGTTAAAAGATTATTGCTAGACAAGCAGGAAGCCGGTCTGTAGGTGCGTTAGGTGCTCCGAATAACCTCCAAACAGACGATCTTCTGAGCAGACTCCTCAGCGATATGATCGCCAATCCACTAAGAATGGACCTTAAGCCCACTGATGGATTTCCTTATAACATTTTGGCGAACCAATGACTCCTTTCATTACCCGAGTGATCGAGCAATTAAACTAGCTGGATCAGGCAGTCATCGCCCACCAGTTCACGTAGGAGTTCTTTGCACTCTAGCACAAACATAGGTCACTTCGTTAGAATCAGTTGGGCGTTCAAATCACTTTCATTTTGTCATACAATCAGTGACTACTGACTAGTGCCAAGTGAAAGAAATTTACACAATCATACTCGCGCATATGAAAAAGCTCTTTTCATGAAGCATTTACCCCTGGACGAATGCGCAATAAGACATTCTATATTTCATCAGGACCTCATCGTATTTCGTGTTCCGAGTCCATCTACAGTGACCTAGACAGAGCTGGTTACCAGACCAATGTACCAAATCCTTCAGGTATTTTCCTGCAGGATAATATGTGACCTCATATGAATGAGGGAATGATTTATAAACATATCAATAAAATTTTTCATGTTAATATGATTTAGAAAAGCTGAGTTTTATCGAGTTCTACATTTACCTTCAACAACTGAGCCCAATTTAGTTGCGGCTGACTCAATAACACTGTAAGTTCAAGAGCTATATAGATATCTGGATTTAAATCGTCAATTTTAGTTCCTTGCTGAATTTTTTCATCAAAAATATTTGGTTGTGCGAATGTCATCCATGGGGCAATTCCAGATGTTTTCGATTTACACATTTCTATATCTAAACCTTTGTGGAATACCTAGGAAAGTTATTAATCAAATTTCTGATTGCTTACAACAATAATATTACAAATTATAATTCAAAAAAATGTAAGTTATGAGGTATCAAAAGTTAAGGAATGTCAGCTGTTTAGTTTAAAAGCCTTGAGTGGTTAAGTGTTATCTCTATATCTCTCTATATCTAAGCCTTTGTGGAATATTTAGGAAAGTTATTAATCAAATTTCTGGTTGTTTATAACGATAATCATACAAATTCTAATTCAAAAAATATAAGTTACGAGGTATCAAAAATTGAGGAATGTCAGCTGTTTAGTTTAAAAGCCTTGAGTGGTTTAAGTGTTATCTCTATATCTCTCTATATCTAAGCCTTTGTGGAATATTTAGGAAAGTTATTAATCAAATTTCTGATTGTTTATAACGATAATCATACAAATTCTAATCCAAAAAAATTTAAGTTACGAGGTATCAAAAATTGAGGAATGTCAGCTGTTTAGTTTAAAAGCCTTGAGTGGTTTAAGTGTTATCTCTATATCTCTCTATATCTAAGCCTTTGTGGAATATTTAGGAAAGTTATTAATCAAATTTCTGATTGTTTATAACGATAATCATACAAATTCTAATCCAAAAAAATTTAAGTTACGAGGTATCAAAAATTGAGGAATGTCAGCTGTTTAGTTTAAAAGCCTTGAGTGGTTTAAGTGTTATCTCTATATCTCTCTATATCTAAGCCTTTGTGGAATATTTAGAAAAGTTATTAATCAAATTTCTGATTGTTTATAACGATAATCATACAAATTCTAATCCAAAAAAATTTAAGTTACGAGGTATCAAAAATTGAGGAATGTCAGCTGTTTAGTTTAAAAGCCTTGAGTGGTTTAAGTGTTATCTCTATATCTCTCTATATCTAAGCCTTTGTGGAATATTTAGAAAAGTTATTAATCAAATTTCTGATTGTTTATAACGATAATCATACAAATTCTAATCCAAAAAAATTTAAGTTACGAGGTATCAAAAATTGAGGAATGTCAGCTGTTTAGTTTAAAAGCCTTGAGTGGTTTAAGTGTTATCTCTATATCTCTCTATATCTAAGCCTTTGTGGAATATTTAGGAAAGTTATTAATCAAATTTCTGATTGTTTATAACGATAATCATACAAATTCTAATCCAAAAAAATTTAAGTTACGAGGTATCAAAAATTGAGGAATGTCAGCTGTTTAGTTTAAAAGCCTTGAGTGGTTTAAGTGTTATCTCTATATCTCTCTATATCTAAGCCTTTGTGGAATATTTAGAAAAGTTATTAATCAAATTTCTGATTGTTTATAACGATAATCATACAAATTCTAATCCAAAAAAATTTAAGTTACGAGGTATCAAAAATTGAGGAATGTCAGCTGTTTAGTTTAAAAGCCTTGAGTGGTTTAAGTGTTATCTCTATATCTCTCTATATCTAAGCCTTTGTGGAATATTTAGAAAAGTTATTAATCAAATTTCTGATTGTTTATAACGATAATCATACAAATTCTAATCCAAAAAAATTTAAGTTACGAGGTATCAAAAATTGAGGAATGTCAGCTGTTTAGTTTAAAAGCCTTGAGTGGTTTAAGTGTTATCTCTATATCTCTCTATATCTAATCCTTTGTGGAATATTTAGGAAAGTTATTAATCAAATTTCTGATTGTTTATAACGATAATCATACAAATTCTAATCCAAAAAAATTTAAGTTACGAGGTATCAAAAATTGAGGAATGTCAGCTGTTTAGTTTAAAAGCCTTGAGTGGTTTAAGTGTTATCTCTATATCTCTCTATATCTAATCCTTTGTGGAATATTTAGGAAAGTTATTAATCAAATTTCTGATTGTTTATAACGATAATCATACAAATTCTAATCCAAAAAAATTTAAGTTACGAGGTATCAAAAATTGAGGAATGTCAGCTGTTTAGTTTAAAAGCCTTGAGTGGTTTAAGTGTTATCTCTATATCTCTCTATATCTAAGCCTTTGTGGAATATTTAGAAAAGTTATTAATCAAATTTCTGATTGTTTATAACGATAATCATACAAATTCTAATCCAAAAAAATTTAAGTTACGAGGTATCAAAAATTGAGGAATGTCAGCTGTTTAGTTTAAAAGCCTTGAGTGGTTTAAGTGTTATCTCTATATCTCTCTATATCTAAGCCTTTGTGGAATATTTAGGAAAGTTATTAATCAAATTTCTGATTGTTTATAACGATAATCATACAAATTCTAATCCAAAAAAATTTAAGTTACGAGGTATCAAAAATTGAGGAATGTCAGCTGTTTAGTTTAAAAGCCTTGAGTGGTTTAAGTGTTATCTCTATATCTCTCTATATCTAAGCCTTTGTGGAATATTTAGGAAAGTTATTAATCAAATTTCTGATTGTTTATAACGATAATCATACAAATTCTAATCCAAAAAATATAAGTTACGAGGTATCAAAAATTGAGGAATGTCAGCTGTGTAGTTTAAAAGCCTTGAGTGGTTAAGTGTTATCTCTATATATCTCTATATCTAAGCCTTTGTGGAATATTTAGGAAAGTTATTAATCAAATTTCTGATTGTTTATAACGATAATCATACAAATTCTAATCCAAAAAAATTTAAGTTACGAGGTATCAAAAATTGAGGAATGTCAGCTGTTTAGTTTAAAAGCCTTGAGTGGTTTAAGTGTTATCTCTATATCTCTCTATATCTAAGCCTTTGTGGAATATTTAGGAAAGTTATTAATCAAATTTCTGATTGTTTATAACGATAATCATACAAATTCTAATCCAAAAAAATTTAAGTTACGAGGTATCAAAAATTGAGGAATGTCAGCTGTTTAGTTTAAAAGCCTTGAGTGGTTTAAGTGTTATCTCTATATCTCTCTATATCTAAGCCTTTGTGGAATATTTAGGAAAGTTATTAATCAAATTTCTGATTGTTTATAACGATAATCATACAAATTCTAATCCAAAAAAATTTAAGTTACGAGGTATCAAAAATTGAGGAATGTCAGCTGTTTAGTTTAAAAGCCTTGAGTGGTTTAAGTGTTATCTCTATATCTCTCTATATCTAAGCCTTTGTGGAATATTTAGAAAAGTTATTAATCAAATTTCTGATTGTTTATAACGATAATCATACAAATTCTAATCCAAAAAAATTTAAGTTACGAGGTATCAAAAATTGAGGAATGTCAGCTGTTTAGTTTAAAAGCCTTGAGTGGTTTAAGTGTTATCTCTATATCTCTCTATATCTAAGCCTTTGTGGAATATTTAGAAAAGTTATTAATCAAATTTCTGATTGTTTATAACGATAATCATACAAATTCTAATCCAAAAAAATTTAAGTTACGAGGTATCAAAAATTGAGGAATGTCAGCTGTTTAGTTTAAAAGCCTTGAGTGGTTAAGTGTTATCTCTATATATCTCTATATCTAAGCCTTTGTGGAATATTTAGGAAAGTTATTAATCAAATTTCTGATTGTTTATAACGATAATCATACAAATTCTAATCCAAAAAAATTTAAGTTACGAGGTATCAAAAATTGAGGAATGTCAGCTGTTTAGTTTAAAAGCCTTGAGTGGTTTAAGTGTTATCTCTATATCTCTCTATATCTAAGCCTTTGTGGAATATTTAGGAAAGTTATTAATCAAATTTCTGATTGTTTATAACGATAATCATACAAATTCTAATCCAAAAAAATTTAAGTTACGAGGTATCAAAAATTGAGGAATGTCAGCTGTTTAGTTTAAAAGCCTTGAGTGGTTTAAGTGTTATCTCTATATCTCTCTATATCTAAGCCTTTGTGGAATATTTAGAAAAGTTATTAATCAAATTTCTGATTGTTTATAACGATAATCATACAAATTCTAATCCAAAAAAATTTAAGTTACGAGGTATCAAAAATTGAGGAATGTCAGCTGTTTAGTTTAAAAGCCTTGAGTGGTTTAAGTGTTATCTCTATATCTCTCTATATCTAAGCCTTTGTGGAATATTTAGAAAAGTTATTAATCAAATTTCTGATTGTTTATAACGATAATCATACAAATTCTAATCCAAAAAAATTTAAGTTACGAGGTATCAAAAATTGAGGAATGTCAGCTGTTTAGTTTAAAAGCCTTGAGTGGTTTAAGTGTTATCTCTATATCTCTCTATATCTAAGCCTTTGTGGAATATTTAGAAAAGTTATTAATCAAATTTCTGATTGTTTATAACGATAATCATACAAATTCTAATCCAAAAAAATTTAAGTTACGAGGTATCAAAAATTGAGGAATGTCAGCTGTTTAGTTTAAAAGCCTTGAGTGGTTTAAGTGTTATCTCTATATCTCTCTATATCTAAGCCTTTGTGGAATATTTAGGAAAGTTATTAATCAAATTTCTGATTGTTTATAACGATAATCATACAAATTCTAATCCAAAAAATATAAGTTACGAGGTATCAAAAATTGAGGAATGTCAGCTGTGTAGTTTAAAAGCCTTGAGTGGTTAAGTGTTATCTCTATATATCTCTATATCTAAGCCTTTGTGGAATATTTAGGAAAGTTATTAATCAATTTTCTGATTGTTTATAACGATAATCATACAAATTCTAATCCAAAAAAATATAAGTTACGAGGTATGAAAAATTGAGGAATGTCAGCTGTTTAGTTTAAAAGCCTTGAGTGGTTTAAGTGTTATCTCTATATCTCTCTATATCTAAGCCTTTGTGGAATATTTAGGAAAGTTATTAATCAAATTTCTGATTGTTTATAACGATAATCATACAAATTCTAATCCAAAAAATATAAGTTACGAGGTATCAAAAATTGAGGAATGTCAGCTGTGTAGTTTAAAAGCCTTGAGTGGTTAAGTGTTATCTCTATATATCTCTATATCTAAGCCTTTGTGGAATATTTAGGAAAGTTATTAATCAAATTTCTGATTGTTTATAACGATAATCATACAAATTCTAATCCAAAAAAATTTAAGTTACGAGGTATCAAAAATTGAGGAATGTCAGCTGTTTAGTTTAAAAGCCTTGAGTGGTTTAAGTGTTATCTCTATATCTAAGCCTTTGTGGAATATTTAGGAAAGTTATTAATCAAATTTCTGATTGTTTATAACGATAATCATACAAATTCTAATCCAAAAAATATAAGTTACGAGGTATCAAAAATTGAGGAATGTCAGCTGTGTAGTTTAAAAGCCTTGAGTGGTTAAGTGTTATCTCTATATATCTCTATATCTAAGCCTTTGTGGAATATTTAGGAAAGTTATTAATCAAATTTCTGATTGTTTATAACGATAATCATACAAATTCTAATCCAAAAAATATAAGTTACGAGGTATCAAAAGTTAAGGAATATCAGCTGTTTAGCCTAAAGCCTTAAGTGTTACCTCTATATCTCTCTATATCTAAGCCTTTGTGGAATACTGGAATATTTAGGAAAGTTATTAATCAAAATTCTGATTGCTTACAACAATACTCTTACAAATTATAATTCAAAAAAATGTAAGTTACAAGGTATCAAAAATTGAGAATTGTCAGCTGTTTAACCTAAAGTCTTGAGTGGTTTAAGTGTTTTTAACATGACCGAGAAGATGATTCACGTTCTGGTCGCCCTTTCACATCAAAAACTATCGAAGAAGTTAACCTGGTCAAGTGTTTATTACAAAAAAAGAAGCACAAACTCAGATAAAAATAAAATATGAATGAGTCACAACCCGGTATCCAAATGATCTTGTCGAGCAACGCAAGGTGATTCAATACTTTTGCTTAAAAGCATTGATCTCAACAGCATAAGGATTTTGTGGATACAGTAGTGAAAATATAATATAGATAGACGGTCACGTATAGACGTATATGCAGGTAGAGCAATCTCAAACAAAAATAAAAGTTAATAGTCTCTTGTTGCCGGATAGATATATAACTAATGAACAGTTACACCTGTAAAACAAAGTGAATTATTTGCTTTTTATACCTTATTAAGTATGTCAATAGGAGCAGCTCTTAACAGCAAACAAGTATACAATTCTTGACATTTCGTATGGATATCTCTTAATATTTTAGTACCAGTATTATAAGAGGTACCCGTCAATTCTTTAGCATTATCACATAAAGCAGGTAATAATTCTGCTATACACATCAATACATTGCTTATATCTACCACTATCAATTGATTGCGAGTCTCAGATGGTACTCCCTAAAATGTATTGCAGATAGTGACAAATTAGTTTGTACTACAAAATTTTAAAATAATAAAACACTATACAGGCCCCAAGTGAATAAAAGAATGTTTTTAAATTCGAAAAGATTCGTTGAAATTATAAAAAATTATAGAAACAACTCATCGGAAAATGGAAAAGTTATTTTAACAAAAAAGAATGTTGACAGTCGTTATAATATATAGCAATGGAAGAAGGACTCAAAGCTGGCAGTATTGCATGGAGCAGTTATCTGGTACACGTGTAAAAGCTTTTCAGTTTGACATTGATTTTGCCTGATTGTCTTTTCCATTTATATTGGTAGTTGTAAGTGGGGCATGACTACGAACTATGAAAGTAGTGAATATAAATACAAAAATGTAATAAAGCCCTACCTGCGTATATCTCACAGTTAAAATAGTCAGTGATTCATTTAACATGCCTCCAAATACTCTTTGTGCCATTCTCGGAGGCACGGTGCTCCATAAGTCTTCTTTCGTACCTAAATGTATGAAAATTCACTCGTAATATATATATTTAAATCTCGTTAACTCTACGTTAGTCGCAAATGTTTCTGTCGAAGGCTATAGAGTCTTTAAAAGAAGATTCTGAACAAAAATTGATGGCCAAGTAACCGTAACAGTAATACGTTATAATAAAGAACTTGTCTCATGGCCAAGAGCTTAAGACTACGGTGAATAGATCATATCGTGCAGATGGATGAAGAGTTAATTCTAAAAAGGTTATTGATGATATAAGAAAGGCCGAAAACCGAAGTTAAAATAGCTGGATAACGTCAAAGGAGATGCCAAGATTTGGTGGTGGGCCACCCCTTGACAGAGACTACTGGAAGGAATTATTAGAAACAGTCAAGATTCAATAAAGATCCTTTCGTAAATTTTGTGCCCCCAAAGAAGCGTGCCATGTTTTCCCGTAGACTCTAATTTATATTTATTATTGACTAATCTTCAATTCTTCACTCTAAATCAAGTAAAAATATTTTTCAATTGACATAACTGTAGATTTTTAGAAAGTCACTATTTTGAAGACAAAATTCCGTTTATATTTTTGATATTCCATGATTTGTTGATGCAGTTTCAATTTTTATGACATTGATGACTTTTTAATCTGTCTTCCAAATATTGAGATGTCTGTCATATGTAATTACAGACGAAAAAAATTCCTATCTTATGCAAACCTTGTACTAACATTTACAGTAGAAAAACAAAAAAAAATAAACTATTGCCAAAATTTATACCCAAGACAGTCATAACGAAAATTAGTCATAAGTAGTTTTATTTAACAACAAAATTTTGATCAAGCTCTTCAATTTCAACTAAAATCTTTTAAAGAGAAAATACTATTCATCTATTTAACTTCAAAAAGAAGAATTCTTAACAGCTTAAGAAACATCATCCAACCTTTTTCGGAAATTTAGCCTAGGAACATATCGAGATCTACAAACCTAACTCATCAAAATTCAAACCATTAATGATTAGGACCTCACATTAAAGAAGCAAACCAAAAGGAATGAATAGAGGTCGCTTTTGGATGACCTCTATCTATATAGTGTCTAATTCATCCCTCTTATAAGCTGAAAAATTAATGACTTAAAGCAAAGGAATCTAGTAAATTCAAACTTATAAAAGACGAAATGAATAACAAAGTTTTGTTCGTCCTTTACAAAATTTGTCCAGGAGAATTGCGAATCCAGCAAATGGAAAGGAGACTATGGAACATTCGATGTCGAGTCATCAATATTTTTTGATATAAATCAACCAAAACAAAATTATACAACTGAATCGATTTTTAGTCTTAATTTTGTTCCATTGTTAATTAAAAAAGTGACAGTACTCAAGAAATTTATCAAAATTTCAGCTTCGACAGATACATCGAGAATAACAACAATTGGTGGTATGCTATTAGTGTAACCTTGCATGTATAACCACCACATTTGGATTGTATAAGATCCTCTTTCGGATTCAAAAAAAGGTTTTTCGTCTTCCCAATCCAAACATTCAGCATCTTGTAGAATATAAAGAGATATAAGTCTACAATGTAGATCTAGTAACCTTTCCGCTAACGCCTCGCACATTTCATGATATTTCTTGTAACTGGTTTGCAAATTTTCTATGTTCGTAGTTTTTTCATCTTTTATAGCTCGTATATAGAACCATAGACAGTTTTTTAATAGAGCGGATGCTCCGATTGTTCCAGTGAGAACGGCCAAATCGGCGTGATCTAGAGCTTCTTGGGTAAGGACGTGGAGATGGGCTGGAACGAAATTTTAGCAAATTTTATTGCAATCAAAAGAATCTATAACATTCATCACGTTATCAATTCAAATTTCTTCGTTTTCTTACTTTTGAACCTTATTAGTATTAGTTTTTTTATTTGTTTGTTTATCTGTTTGGATGAAACTTTCATTTTCAAACAATATATTGACTTGAAATTTGAAAGTATTGAAAGCTGGTTATAATGTATAGAAAAGGATTAAAGAGTCAATGAATATAGAAAACCATAGTGCGAAATGTTGATGTATACAGTGAGAAAAAATTCATAACGTATCAAGACACGTAGAGTTTAATTTTTTCTGGGTTTGAATTTTTCAAAGATTTCCCGAGGCGCTGGTTTACTATTAGACAGTTCTGAAGAAGAAGATCTGTCATCAAAAGTCACCAGAACGAGTAGAATCAAATGTCAATAGACCAAATTTCCTGTTGGTGGAGATACACGATTTGAAAAAGTTTTATTTCACTTTCTGGAAGCACTCAAGCATTAATGTTATATGCAGCTAGTCTCATGCACTCAGATTCCAAAAGTACAGCAAAATGCTTGAGAAAATTTGCCATTAGAATCTGTAGCGTCTTTCGGACAGTATCAACGATATCTATAGACCTCCAGGTGAGGAAAAGAAGCTTGAAATACGGTAAAGATAATGTAAAATAAAAGAGAAGAAGGTATCAATGGAAAGCTACCAAAGAAGATGGGATAGTATGGCAGAAAAAGGTAGTTGAACGATTAATAGAAAACAGGGATATGTAAATTATGACCTGAAACAGTTACTTGCACGACGTGAATGTTTCATGGCCTCCTTTTTTCGTTTTAAAATTACAGAATCATCAATTTTTCCTTATTATCTATACTAAAGATTGCAGAAGAAACGTACAACAACCAGAAAATATTGTTCATAAAATGATAGCTAGTAAAGAAGTCTGGAAAACCGTATATGGTGATAAAAATTTTAAATTAGAGACAAAAAGATTTAGTGAATAGACCAAAATAAGTCCAAGCAGTATGATGAAGTAACACCTTCTGGTGGTTCCGTTGAGAAGCGATGAGGAGGGGATTAGTGGGTAAAAATCCCACATATCATAGCAATTCCAGCAGCGGAGATGTTTTTCGATGATATTCCCTTCCACAAAAAAACTTTTTCCAACGGAAACCTATTTGTTTTAAAAGTTATTATGTAGAACAGTGACAAGAACATTGTCTTTTGCTTGAAAATCTTTTCTTTCAAATAATTTTCTATTTGAAATTTTGTTTTTCTTGGTGCTCGGCAAATTTCTCTTCTTTAATAACTCTATAAATCGTAGAATTTCCAAAACCAAGTTGTAAACAATTAAATATCAATATTTTTTCCTTTGCCCTCCAAATTTTCCATAACCATACTAGAATTTACTAAAATTAATCTATTGACAAATATTGGCAAACCTGTGTAAAGATTATGGCTTTTTCTTATATCAATGACAATCAAATCCACTGTTAACCAGCATTATCAACTGATCAATAATTATATTATAAACGATAATGAAAGAACCAACTTAGTTACTTAGAGAGATTGATATCAAATTTTTACCTAGCAACTGATCTGCCGATTTGACAATAAGTGAAACAAATTTAGAAGGATCAGAATCTTTAACGATACCCCCATTGTCATCATCAAGTTGTGTATCTTTTTTGCATTTAGATTTCGGTAAAAAACCAGACGGTTTTTTATGAGCTGCTTCAAATTCTTTCTCCCACCATAACACTAATTTTACTGAAGCGAATGAGGCCGATCGTGGAAAATCTAGTTTCCCTCCGATAATTCCTGCACATATAGTTTCTTGTAAAATAGTTTGATTTTTCTGAAAAAAGAAATTATGACACTTTCATCGTATAAATGAAATACTTAGAATGAAGACTGGTCATGGGAGATATTCCGCCCATCTTGCCAGGCCGGGTATTATACAAACATCAACCTGTATCTCCATGATCTGCTGATCTCAATCGCATTATTTTCGGATGCAGCAATCACATTTATAAAACAAAGAATTTGTTACAGTTACTTGTTAAACAAAAATACTTCATACCTCAAACCTCACACACCTTTTAAGCATAGATAACCGAATAATATTAGATCTAATAGTAAATTTTATCGAGGATATTAAAATTAATATCCAAGTAGTATCAATGAAACTTTCTGTGGCTGATGGATTTGCTTCCCAGCCATTTTTTTACACACACTCATATCGTAAAAACAAATTTCTAATTAACTAATAAATATTAAACCCTTTGAATCCGAAAACACTATGGCCACGACGACGTTTTTAATCTAACAAGCGGTCTCGGCTTCTTTTAACTTTAATGCCATTTACCATGACATTACATTCGATTATATCAAACGTTCGTTTAGATTTTTAATTAGAGTAAGCTTTTGATTAGCTTTAATCAATCGCGGCACCAACATTGAATATATATTATATCAGTTATATGTATGTATATAAAACATATTAAAATCACGAGTGGATAAATGTCAAACGGGTCCGTTCCTCCTTACTCGCTTTGCGCATGCTCTGGAATGTAACGTCGTCTGTGCGGTCAGCTCTCGTCAAATGTCGTCAAACACTTCAGGTAGAAACTTTGTACTTGATTTCTTTTTCAACTATTAAACAATTTGCGTTAATATTTACGTGTACATATATTTTGTATTGATAGGTAAATCATTGAAGTAAGAAAATGTGTAATATTTACGTATATACGTATCGTATTACTTAACTAAAATATCATTTTTTATAACCTCAAAGTAGATTATGGAAGTTAATAATAAAGAAGAACTGATATCTCAATTATTTATTATGGAAAGTAAGAATGAAGAGGAATTGAAGTCTGGATTATTTAATTGTCGTGAGTTAAATGTTATACATACTTTTTATGTATTACAGATAACTATTTACATACAATTACAAATTCAAAACCTAATTAATAAATACACATTTTCCAAATCTATTTTCTTAGTTAATGTTGAGTTATGTGAAAATATTTAGTATTCGAATATTTTTGTATGAATATAAATCCAATTTATTGTAAGGGAATGTTGTCAATGTGTTAGTAATATCAAAAGGGAACAATTTGAATTGATTTTAGAAAAAAATAGTGAATAGAACAAAAGTCCATCCAAATTTTATCGAAAAAATTTTCTGAACGAATATCAATTTTTAGTATCAACATTTTAATAAAACAAAACTAATCACCAATTAATTAAAATCCAATTTTCTGAAGTTTCTTGTAATCGAAGGATGTTATTAATTAATATCAAAATCAAACTGAATAATATGCAAAAAATAGATTAGAAAAAAGCTCAATTTGAACTTTTTTCGAGTAAATTTCTAATTCATGAAAATGTTTTACTGTTTGAACGAACATTTTATTGATATGAAATTAATCCGTCAATAATAATAATATTCTACCAATGAACAAATACTATTTCAAAAGTACCCGCCGAGACGCAGCGCATGCGCAAGGCTAACAAAGAGGAACGGACCCGTTTAGCATTTATCCATTCGTTTAAAATCTGCTAGCGACGTCATACGGGGTAAATTTTATGAATCTACGTCAGATAATAGATTGTGGGACTAGATTTTTGATTAATTAATTGAGAAAAGACTGAAGTCTTTCGTTTTTAACTGTTCGCTTCCATCTCTTCTTCAACCAAGAGGCCTTGTAGATATTATTGAACACATACCATGGAATATTTGTTATCATCCTCAGAAATGACTGAAACCTCATGATAATATTTGTTGTAGACGTGGAACTCCACAGTTGGATTCCATTTGCCGAAATAAGTTTAAGATTGTCTTAATTTATTCTCGATGGATAGTAGGAGTTTTCCGCCAATAAAGTCTTCTATCCAAATAGATTTCAAGATATTTGATTCCTTGTTTTTGCGAAATTTCATGCTCGTTAATTGTAACGAAGAGATAGTTTTCTTAGGTCACGTGGATAGATTTAGACTCGTTAGCTTGAATTCACCATATTGTTGAATCCTGTCCAGATTTAGTTGGTGAATTTGCGATGCAGTTTGAGGATTCCGGAGCAGTACTTTTTACCTTCCAGATCTAGCTCACGGAATCCAAATTGAGTAACTTAGTGTTTATTAAGGCTGAGTATTACTTTGGTCTATAGGAAGTAACTTCTTCGGCCGGTTTTGTAGGTTTAAGTAAGAGGATTATTTCGTTTCGGCAAAATCGTAAGAAATGTGTATATTTTTTCTTCAACTACCTTTATCTTTCATACGTGATAATTTTCTAATCCTAGAGACTAAATTATCCTAAATTAATAAACGACTTACTGTATAGTATTCCATGTCTCTTTGAATAAGGATGTTCACTTTGTCCATTAAATTTCCATCTTCCATTACCTCCATGTTTATTTGAATACTTTGATTGATTGCTTGTATGAAATTTGAATTTACGTTTCAATAAAATGAAATCCGAGTATTTTTATGATATATTTATACACTATTGATCAAACTTAACTCAATCAACAACTAGTTAGTGATAATTATATGAGATGGCGCTATAATATATTCTCAATGCAGTTTCGTGAATATCTTCTTTAATGAGTAAATTTAACGATCAACTTGAAGTATTTTTTCGATAAAAACTTGATGAATAATCTATACAAAATTCATTTCGTGAGTAATTCTCTGTTCAAACATAACTAATTCAGGGAAATTGGATTTCGAACCCGGCGCTCACCTATCCGTTCGACAAACATCAACCGTATTATTACTTGAAATTGACATATGCATTTCAAACTGTATACAGTAAAACTAACCCAATAATCTCTTGATACGTTTGATTGAAATGAAATAGAAACTTCGAGACATCGATATCAATAAATAACATTATTGTCTGCTTTGTTTATTGTTCCATATTTTCAGGTTAAGAAAGGGAAATTATCAAACATTATTGTCATAATTAGAAAAAATAATTTCAATCGGAACGAGTTATTTATATCCTTTTTTATTTTATTCAAATCTGCATTTGAGGTTTCTAGTATACAATATTGAAACAATCGGATAGATAACTTGAAAATTAGAACGTAAAAAACTGTTAAATGACTTACGATTTGTTCAAAACATTAACATTTTCAAAGTATACTAGATATTAAATTAAAAAGATCTTATATATTAAAAAAATTGATGATTTCCATTCAGGCGTTCTACCCAACCTATTTGCTTAATTTTTTTTTTTTTTCGACGAAAGGTATTGATGCACAGATCAGCCATCAACCATCGGATTTCATCTAATTTTCACCATTCTCAAGTTATACTCAAATGCGATTTCCCCCTGTACATTACTTATGGGAGTTTTTCACATACACACGTTCTATCCTCAATATCTCAGGTCTCTATCTATACAAGATAGACCCTCGCTGAAACACCTTCTTTCTTTTGAGTTTTTGAACACTTAAATCGGTTGAGTTGGAAAGGAGCTAGGCGCGGACATTCAATTTGGAGTTATGGATTTTTGTAGGTTTTTGGCAATGTTTCTACATTCAAAGATCTATATCTCAGGTTCTAATATAGCTTTAGAAGTCATTCTTTTCTATTATAATGATTTTTTATACTAATTTAATGGATTCGACGCGAGCGAAGCCGCGGGTAAAAGCTAGTAAACCTGAAAAATTTAGTGTATGACTCAAAATAATAAGAAAATTAGAAACAGGAATGTCTTTTTTAAATTTGTATCTACTTGAGAAAATTAAGAACTTTTGGGTCTCAATTTAAACATCATCAAAGGACCTGAATAAGGTTAAGTCATATTTTCTAATCATTCATCTAAACCAAGGCTGCTCAACCTTTTGAAGTGTCGGGCCAAACGGTGGATTCAGTCGTTGACGACGGTCCACTTACATTTCCTGTTTCAGTTACTCTCAGGACAAGCGCAATAAAAATTTAATTATTAAGAAAATAAAATTGAATTATTGTTTATTAGGAACAAATTGTAGCTTATTCTAAAATCTAAGTGTAGAAACAAAATTGGAATTGAATCTAGGGTAATTTGTTTATACAATCAATGTGATTTCTGCCACTGTTTGTCTTTTAATAATTTACTTATGTTTGGCGACAAATCCGACGTTGACAGTAACAACAACTCACAAATATGTTGCTCAGTTAATGTTGTGCGGTATTTATTTTTTGAGAATTAAGATCTGAAAAACCCTTTTTGCATACAAATGTTGATCCAAAACTACTTAAAAACTGTAACGCCAGGTCAGCTATTGCTGGAAATTTGGTACCAGAAATCTGCAAAATCTTCTAATCTTTTTTCACCGTATCATGATTTTGCAGTTCAACAAATTCTAATTGAATATTGGCAGGATAAGTAACTATTTCAGCCAAACTTATTACGATTTATAAAAATTTTTACATTTTGTTTTTTACTCTCGAAATCTTGAAATCTCCTCTCAAATGACTGTGATAAGCATTTAATTTTAGATTGGTATTTAGAGTAATTAACAGAAACAATATTGAGCTCTGCTTTCTAATGTTTAAGTGTGGGGAAGAGAGCTAATTGAAAAGAGATTCAATTTTCCTTTGAATACGCTTATTAAATTAAACGGAAGTGTAATTTGAGATTCAAAATATTGAGGTAATTCTTAATGTCAACAAGAATCACTCAACCAGGATGTATTCTTCAGTAAATCAACTTCGAATGGTGAAGCCCCTCTCTGCTCTAAAAATTGCGACACCTGTTCTCGCAAGATGAAGAAATGTTTCATCATGCTGCCCCTTGAAAGCCATCGCACAGCACAATACAGTTATAACTCTCCATATTCTCTGATTTTTTCTTCAAATAATAGCCCGAATTGACGTCTGTTAAAAGCTTTTGCACGTATGTAATTTATGTAACGTACAACTGGATCTATAATGTGCGTCGCGGGATTTTTTAAATTGATGCGTATTTTTAAACCACACTTGCGCGAGCCACTTAAGATTCCACACTGTGGAGTTGAACAGCCTGAATCTAAACGATTAGTTCTGAGAGTATTTGAAGTGAAAAATCTAAAACCTAGTTTCACAATCAGTGGCAACTGGCGGGATTTTACCAAACTACCACCTGTGAGTTAATCCAAGCTCTACAAAGCTCTTCATTTCACAATAATATCATTTATGGATACTTGACCATATGGTTAAATAATTTTGAGGTTATATGTATTTCTTTAAAACTTGAGATATACTATTCTTCTTTTTCTCTTTAAGTTTTCTAATATGTCTTCCAAAACCTCTTTTTATAGTTATTTGCTAACTCTTTTCCAAACTGTTTCCCTGTTCTTTCCTTTACTCTTCTAATTTCTTTCTTGATGTTGTTTTCTACACTTTTTTTTACACTTTTCTGCACAATTAACCGAATTGAAAATCGATATGTTACATAATTGATAACAGATGACGTTGAGACGGATATTGATGAATTACTTGAGTTTAGTTAACTACAAGTTAACCTCACATTTAATGAATAACCTACAAATTGTAAAACAATATATTATGTTCATTAATTACAAAAATATGTGAAACAACAGATATTTCATTACAAAACAATGTAATTTCACCATTACATGCTCGAAATATATATATGAAAATGGCAGTACATGAATATTATCATTTTTTTGTGTATTGTCGTTGATGTTTTGTTGGAATCATACATACATATACGTTGGATATAGACATTGAATTTATCATGAAGTGAGGCGCTAGGTCTGCCACATAATACTATTTAATTAACCACAAGTTCATTCTAGTAGAATATTATAGCAGTAATTTAGCGTAGTGGGTAAAATTGACGGTCGTGGATGATACGTTTTGTCATTATAATACGTTAAACTTAATAAACGTATACAGTATGGAAAAATATTTGAAATTATATTATTTTTATCGTGCAATTTGTTTTCCGCATAAAAAATGAACCATATACTTTTCTTTCAAGCTATTTCAGCAGTAAAAAATCATTTATTGTCGTATTAACTTTGATATGTTGTTTGATCTCCTCGGTTGCTTCATTCGATCTCTTCTGAACTGTTTTTTTCTTTATTTCCTTTTTCTATGTTTAGGGAGTTGTATGCAGATGGATTTATATTCTATTGGTTGTTTCTGTGTTGAAATATTGTCGCTTAACTTCTGTTTGCTGTGTTTCTCTTCTGTTGTCTGTTTTTTGACGAATCTATGTTCCTGGGCTCTCGTTTGCTGAATTCCTGTTCTGTTACTTGTTTTTTGTTGAAGTTAAGTAGCTGAAATCCTAATTTCTGTTCTATTGTTTTTGTATTCTGTCGACTGTTTTTTTGAATTTTGAATTTCTGAATTCTTATTCTGTTGGTACTTTGTTGTACTATTAAGAGTTTTTCCCTGATTTCATATTTCTGTATACTTATGAGGTCTATTTTTGTTCTATTGACTATTTTTTTCCATAAATTCATGTTACTAGACCAGCATTTGCCTAATTCCTGTTCTTTTGGCATTTTTTTATCTTTGTTAGCTTTATTTCTGTTCTGTTGGTTTTGCTTTGTCAATTTCATGTTTCTAGACTTTGATCTATTCATATTGCATAGCTTCTTTAAATAAATTTGAGGTTGCTGCTCTCCTGTTTTTTTTATCGAATTTATGTCGATGAATTCCTAGATTGAATTTCTGGAGTGAATTTTTTTTTTATTTATGGAATTATGCTTCAGGATCCCTGTTAGTTTGATGTCCATTCTGTTTTGATCGCGCCATTATGTTAAAATAATATTGCTGAACCCAGTTTGCTGAATTCCTGTTCTTTTGGCAATTTCATATTTCTAGATATTTTTTGATATATTCTTATTACATGGCTTCTATAAATAAATTTGAGGTTGCAGGAATCCTGTTTGCTGCTTTCCTGTTTTGCTATCTGTTTTTTTTTATCAATTTATGCCTATGTTTTCCTAATTTCTGGAGTCCTGTTCTGTTGGGAATTTTTTTTATGAATTTATGCTTCTGGATTCCTGTTAGTTTGATGTTTACTCTATGGACCATCTTTTTTCATAAATTCATGTCACTGGACTTCGATTTATTATATTCTATTCTCCTTATTCTGTCTATTTAATATTCTTGGACTAAGATTTACAGGATTTTTGTTGTGATGACCTTATTATATTAAATTTAATGTTCTCGGAATCCTGTTTCGCTAGCTGTTTTTTTGTTGAATTTGTGTCGATGAATTCCAAATTTCTGAATTCTTGTTAATTTATGCTTCTGGATTCCTGTTAGTTTGATGTTTACTCTATAGATCATTTTTTTCATGAATTCATGTCACTGGACTTCGATGTATTATATTCTATTCTCCTTGTTCTGTCTATTTGATATTGTTGGACTAAGATTTACAGGATTTTTGTTGTGATGACCTTATTATATTAAATTTAATGTTCTCGGAATCCTGTTTAATGCATTTTTGTTTTGGTACCTGTTTTTTTGTTGAATTTGTGTCGATGAGTTCCTAATTTCTGAATTCTTGTTAATTTATGCTTCTGGATTCCTGTTAGTTTGATGTTTAATCTATAGATCATTTTTTTCATGAATTCATGTCACTGGACTTCGATGTATTATATTCTATTCTCCTTGTTCTGTCTATTTAATATTCTTGGACTAAGATTTACAGGATTTTTGTTGTGATGACCTTATTATATTAAATTTAATGTTCTCGGAATCCTGTTTCGCTAGCTGTTTTTTTGTTGAATTTGTGTCGATGAATTCCAAATTTCTGAATTCTTGTTAATTTATGCTTCTGGATTCCTGTTAGTTTGATGTTTAATTTATAGATCATTTTTTTCATGAATTCATGTCACTGGACTTCGATGTATTATATTCTATTCTCCTTGTTCTGTCTATTTGATATTGTTGGACTAAGATTTACAGGATTTTTGTTGTGATGACCGCATTATACTAAATTTAATATTCTCGGAATCCTGTTTAATGCATTTTTGTTTTGGTACCTGTTTTTTTGTTGAATTTGTGTCGATGAGTTCCTAATTTCTGAATTCCTGTTAGTTTATGCTTCTGGATTCCTGTTAGTTTAATGTCTACTCTATAGATCATTTTTTTTCATGAATTCATGTCACTGGACTTCGATTTATTATATTCTATTCTCCTTATTCTGTCTATTTAATATTCTTGGACTAAGATTTACAGGATTTTTGTTGTAATTACCTCGTTATGATAAATTTAATGTTACCTGTTTTTTGTTGGATTTCTGTCGCTGAACTAATTTCTGAATTCCTGTTCTGTGTTCAGTTTTATTTTGGATTCATGCTCTTTCTTCTTAGCTTCATTTTTGTTTTATAAGCCGTTTCTTTCCATTAACTCGTGAAGCTTAATTCCTGTTCTTTTCAGCTTTTCTTTGTTAATTTCATGTGCGTGGGCTCCTGTTCTCTTTTGTAATTAATGTCTCGAAACTTTGAATTTCTGATTTCCTATTCTATTGGTAAGTTTTGTTCTTTTAGATTGGCTTTATTGTTGACTACTTGTCGATGAACTCCTGTTGTCCTATTACCTCGATTTTTATTTTGGTTTAGATATTAGATTGTGTTTGATGAAATTGTATAATTACTTTTTAAAAAGGATTCTTTTTACAATCAACTACTAAGAATCCTTAAATTTCGTCTACGTTTGCTGAGGTGAGAAATATTAAAAATGTGACTTTTTGTGTGTTTGGGAGTAGTTAGATTTTAATCCAAAGCTTCCTGATAGAAACTGTACTTCTAAGCACTCAACTAACCTCCATTTATTCTTTACAGCAAAATTGCACATCAGTAAGTAGTTAGTCGAGTGGAAGCTAATCAGATTTATCGATACTTCACCATATATACGTGCTGTAACCAAACTAATTAGATTATATTTGAATAGTCAAAGGCTTATGTTAATTTGGTCGTTCAATGTATATTCCATAAAGGATCGATGTGAAAGAAACTTTTAAAACAGATTATTCCACGGCTCTTTATAGTGTCATTTCATGTGGCAAATGTGAATTGTTACATACTGTTTCGTTACCTAATAACAATCCTTCTAAATTATATTATTGAAGTTATAAAAATTGGCAACGCTGTAATCATCTACCAATAGAACACACAAAAATATAGATAGATGAAAATGAATAATATTGAAATTCATATGAACCAGGAAGTAATTATTTCAATAAAAATTCATAGTTTTTTTCATTTATACGAGGGTGGTGCTAAATGATAACCGAAGCTTTGACAACTGAGTGACTGTTTAAATATTATGACACATGTAATAGCAGCAGCTCAATTGTAGTCAGATCTGACTATTTAAGAATGATGGTACTCAAAAATGCAGTGTTGCCAGCTTTAACTCTTCTGAAATCTCAAAATATACAGAGTGGTTCTTGTCTTTTGGATTCTGACGCTAAAAATTAACTAAAACGGTTACAAATACAAAAAAAAACGGTTAAAATACAAAGTGGCTGTCTTCTATTCTAGATCACATTTTCTAGCACGTTGAAAGTTCTTTTCATAGTATAATAATAATAGTTTATAGTTTTAAAATATATTCAATATAAAATATACAGAATATTCATACATAACCTTTTTTTGCTTCTTTTCTGTCATATTCAGCTGAAGGAAGATGATGATGATGATGATGAATACAAATCCAATCGAAGAATCCTAAATTGTTCAGCATATTTCCAACGATCTCAATATTGTTTGAATTTATAATTTTCTATAAATTTATGTACAACTCTTTTAATAGCACTCCAAGCAAGTTTTCTGAAGTTAATCTTCAGATCATCAGCAAGCTGAATTTCAGGAGAATTCTTGGAGGCTTCTTTGGAATCATCATCGTTTCCAGTGATTCCAGTGTGCAATGGAAGCCGCATGAAACAGACTGTTATATCAAGAGCAATGAGATTTTGGTAGATATCGTGAATGTTTTGGACGTGGCGATAGTTTTAAGAACAAAAGAGATAAATCTAAAAGCTTAAAGGATGCTGTATATTTATCCAGAATAAAAACTACACGTCGAAGGTAACGAACCTATGAGTTCGTATTTGTAATGACTGCGGGTTCAGTTTTGGAGGTATTAGTATAGAGAATGAGATCGAATGATTTTTTATGTAGAATTTCTAGAAATGCTTCCTTATAAGGACGTTGGAGGATTCATCTTTATCGTAAAAGGTAAGTGAGGTGTTTACCATGGGAATGTTTTTAATCCAAGGCGGAAAACGGTAAAGGAATTGGGGAGGTTCAGTAAAATTTGGTATTTTTGAGTAGAGGTGCCATCAATTCAGGCATAGAATTTATAATTGCTTCTGTTGTTAGTTGGTAGATAAGTACCGAATGAACAGGATTTAAAGACACTTTAGCATTATATGACAGGGGAAGAATTGTCGTGTTAAGGATCGTGGTGGCTGATTAGCTTCAATATTGTCACTGAACGCTTGAGCGGAAGGTACCAAGACAGTGCTGTTGTATACAGAGTTCAAAAGGTCAGTCTTGGAGCGGACATATAGATAAAACAACCATAGTCAAGTTTGGAACGGATGAGAGCTCTGTAAACCTCTGTAAAAAAAAACTAGCGAAAAAGAATTATACCATGTTGCCAAATTAAACTGTATATCAGATATAATTACGACTTTTTTAATGAAGCTTGTTTCTTTTTTACAAAAACAAATCTGTTAACGTTTCAATTTCCAATAATTATTTTTAGCATACAAAGAAATGAAAATGCGTTTTGTTTGTAGCTTTAACTGATGGAGTATTCCAATCGAATGACTAACTTTTGATTTACACGGTTCAACTTTCCGGATTTTGTAAATCGAAGGGTGAAATGAAAAGTGATTTTCGTCCGTGATGTAATGGCCTAGAAGCTTTGATTCACGTACTTTTCATGTCACGATTCAGTAAATGTATCTGTGGAATAGAAGGATTTCCCCGAGGAACGATTTTTGTTTTATGTGATTGAGTTGCTGTTATTACTTTTTAGATTAATAGACAATTCAATGATATGTATATACTTAAATAAAGTATAGAATGTAAATTAGTATAACTAAGAATAATTATATGTATTAAACACTTCGTCAAATCGTCAAATATCAAATAAATTGATTTTTAGAAGAATATTTAAAAGAAATGTTGATTGAACTTTGTTTATTTTCAGTTTTTGTTCAGCACAGATCGAAAGTATACAGTTTTTGTTTTATTAGGCATTTTTAAATTAGTGATATCCAATCATATTAGGGTTGAAAGTTTATAAATCTTAGTGTCTGTTATATTTCAAATGTCTACCCGACTATTTATAATATTTTCGAAATTTGGAATTGAAATATTGGAGCTTCCTTTTTTGTGACTGATGTTTTTACATTTTTCAACAAATCTTCTCTTCCAATCAATCAAATATTCAACTTTATGTTTATGACAAGAGGATGGTTCTAGAAGTCCTGATCTAGAGATGGTGGTAGTTGCTTGAAAAAGACCACTGTATTAGCCCAATCAATATGGTGGGATTGCTTCTTCGTTACCAACTGAGAAATTTTGGGTATTTGAGTTTAATCGAGGCCGTACGACCTGCGAAGACCACAATGGCAGTGGTCGACCCTATGAAGTGACGACTCCAGAAATGTTGGAGAAAATCGTCTACTGAAAGTGCGCATTTCGAAAAGTGCATATTAACTCAAAATTTGGACATGAGAAAGCTTTTCGCAAGATTGGTGCTCACAATGAAACGAAAACAGCGTCGTGAAGATGTTTAGCAATGTTTCATAAAAATAAAACCAAATTTTCAAACCGTTTTATAACCAGGGTTCAATCATTTCACACCAGAACTAAAAAAAAATTAAAACAATGGACTGAAAAGGGAAAACCGGCTCTAAAGGAGGCAAAGATCGTTCTATCTGCAGCATGCGTTCAAATCACATGTTTTGGTGTTTAGGTATCTCAATCGGAATGGAATTGGTTGAAACTTATGAGAAAATGGAAAGTATTTTAAAAAACCATGACGCCATAACCAATTATAAATATTTGTTTTTATTAGATATTAAGTAGCATCCTTTGTACACAAATCTGAACTGTATTCAACTTATAACTTCGTTGTACTCTCTTGGATACGCTATTAAAGCGAATTTATTATTTTTTTTTTCCTTTTTCTTAACTTCTAATTTCGTTCCATTAAAAAGCAGGTAGCGCTCAATTTAATATTATTACTTCACCCCCTCTGAGTACCAATATACAATATTAGTGTTAATAAAATGTTTCTCTCTACCATCAACTGTATTAATTCTATTTACATTGACCTTTATAGATATGAGTGAGAATAAACAAAACTATAAAGATATCGATATTTAGATTCAACATTGTTAGTAGTGGAAATTAGTGTCATAAAGATGATTCTTGTTCAATTATTTATAATTAGCTGTTTTTGTGTGCTCAATATAGAATCACAGTTTTTTAACTATATAACAATAAAAATATTCCGCGACGATCGACCACTGACTCTACTGAAAGCTGATACTGTTAATAACGAACTAGATGTAACTGAAATTATAATAGAAAACGAAGATTTACCGATTTTGAAAACAGGTACCTTCCAAAATCTCACGAAACTAAAAAAAATTCATATAAACAGTAATAATTTAGAAACTATAGAAAATAACATATTTTGGAATCTTCCTACATTGAGAATTTTAAATCTGAATTTTAACAAGATTCGACATATTCCTAATAAAGTTTTTGCAAATTTGGCAGTTTATAAAATGTCTTTTAAAGGGAACGGAATCGAAACTTTAAGTCCCGAAGCTTTTAACAATCTCACCAACTTACATATATTGGATTTAAGTTCGAATCAAATCGAGTTTTTACCACAAGATTTATTTACGAAAACAAATAATTTGAAAAAACTCGACCTGAGCTACAACAAATTGCGATATTACCCAAAAATTCAGTACAATTATTTTGAAGAAGCTTTCGCGAACTCTGTACGATACGAAGATACTTGCATCGATTTAAGCTTCAATAATCTTCTTTTTTTAAGCAATATATTGTTAAAAGGAATCAGATATCTTAAGGAATTAAATCTTAACAATAATAATATAAAAGGAATTGGGGAAACTGCTTTCAACGACTTGAAATGGATTGAAAGCGTTAATATAGAAGGTAACGATTTGGAAGAATTAAATGACGAAGTTTTGAAACTATTAGCTATGGCACGAAGTATTAATGTGGAAAATAACCCATGGACAAAGGATTTTGTGTGTAAATATACTATATGGTGTTCTAATAATGACGTTATCAATACTATGGATGTAAAATGTACATGAAATAAATATTTTAAAATAGTTTTTATCGTATTTTATTTTTATTCCATTCAATCAGCATGGTGAGTTTTTTTCAAGGTTTTTGAATATCAAGGAGTTAGCTCCAGCCTGAAGGGTGTATTATCGTAGTATCTTCCTGAATGAATTGCTCTCTCTACATCTGAGAGCTTCATCTGTTGTTTATCTTCACATGGATCCTAAAGGCTTAGCCAAAAGATTTAAGATGGGACAATAGTTTTCCTCGCATGGTATTTGGATATAAATTAAGGGGCGACTGCACGTTCCTGAAGAGGATCTGTCAATGATCGAGATCTTAAGTAAGCATCTACTCGCTGTAAATGGCAGAAAAGTGTAACAGATAAAACAAGAAATGCTACTGAAATGCATCTGACCAAAATTAACTTTTGCAATTTCGTGAAGATCGTCCAAAATCGTCATTTGAGACCCTCCAACGCAAATGGTCGCCTGTTTTTTTTTGAATAACAGGACACGACATTAGAGCAACTTAGAATGGTTAATTCTGAATGGTACACCAGAATTTGTTTACCAAGAGGTCAACATTGTAATGCTTTAAATTGGATAGGGATGGTTGGTAGATGTTCCTGTCAGATTTTTGCTATAAGATTGTGTCCAGTCAGATCCTGTGCAACATATTGGTCGTCTTTAGAAGTTTTTGATGATAATTTGTTGATGGTTCTGAATAGAGCCCACGAATCTTCCTGTCCCTCTTTTGTATGAAAGGTTACATAAGAAAGCAAAGTTGGGTACTTAATACTTATTACTACGATATGTTACAACGAGTCTACACTTTGTTGTGAATCTTCTTCTCACTAATTTGGTTGCCGTAATAATTTTAGAAACGGAACAAAAACGAAAAATGAAGGATTTATAATAAATTAGAAGTGAAAGTTCAAAAGAGCTAAACGTGGATATTATGTTTCTATCTCAAAGTTGTCAGTACGAAGGTATATTATGACAGTGACGATAATATTTTGGGTCGGAAGTAAAACGGTGTAAGAAAAATTTCTCGACGTTTATGGAAAAACGATATAATTCCATTGGAAACATGAGCCGTCAAATGTGATTAGACCGTGCAGTATTGTGAGAGATTTTCATTTAGATTTTATATATTGAAATTTATTTATTGACAGGATATTTGATAAATTAATCTCAATAAAGTAAAAAAGAGATTTCACAATTTGACGTCATGACTAATGGGAGCGTCTTGAATGTCAATTGTTACCAATCGTCTCATATATCATAAGTTCTATGTTCACATCTGTCCTATGTCACGGCTGAATCCAGACATATTGGTTGTCATTTGTCAAGTGTCACATCTTGTCATATGTTTTATGATCTCATCTGTCAATGATACAATTTGTTGTAACTCTGATGAATTAATGTATTTCTGTAGTCTCTTGTTAAGTTTATCTGTTTGAGTTCTTTCTTGACAATTTTTCTCCATGTTAGCACACGTCGGTGTCTTTTTCCTTTTCCTATTTTATTGCTTTTTCCACGATATTTATTGTACCTTAATTTTCGTTGATTTTTAGATCGACTTGATCGATATTTGCATGTTTATATAATTCAGAAAAAACTTCAGTCATATTTATTCTATGTCTTTTTGACTCGAATAAACTTTTCCCGAATAGTCTGTTAGTTTTCTTTGTATTGTATTTCAACTAAATTCATATTTATACCGGGTGCCCCATGACGAGTTAAAACTATCTGTGTATAGCAAAATACTCATAGTAGAATCATGAAAATTTCTAAGTTTGAGTTTTCGGATACGACCTTTTCAACTGAAATATTTTCAAAGATGGCCGACTTTCGGTTCTACCGGAGGTCGATTGTATCTTTGTTATTTTGAATAGAACATTCTATATATTAATACATTTTTGAGATCTACGTAAAATTTTAGTATACCTTTGTGTGAAAACGTTTTTCGAAAAATACATACTTTTTGAGTTATTAATTTTTTTGTACAAAATTTGACCATTGCAGACCCTTATAAATTATTTTTTTACGAAGATACCCTTGAAGATATGAAAATGGTTTCTGTTCGGTTACTTTTAGCAAGGTCAGACGTATTTGAATATATACTGAAAAATTTTTCATTTTATACAGGGTGTGTATAAAAAGTGTTCAAAATTTACCTTCATAAATGTCACATTTCTTAATTTCTTAAATGGAATCCCCCGTTTTTTCTATTTTAATGCATTCGGGGGTAAAAAACTAAGTAAATTCATGTATATTTTCTTATACCTAAACCTTACCGTTATTCAGATATTAAATGTTTTCTGTAAATTTTTAGAAATGCAGTAAATTTTATTTTGACCCGTTGATACAAGCACTAAGAAATAAAAAAGTATTTCTTTCTATACCTTGTCAAGGTCTGTAAAAAAATAAAATCAAATTGTATTGACTAATCCTATTTCAACTTTTAGTCGTTTCCGAGATATTTGAGATTTTAAATTATTATTGTATTAACAAGTTTTAATTTTTTATGTATACTTTTAGTAGGCTTTGTAATAAATGACATTTATTTAACTGTCATTAGTCATTAAAATGATTCGTTCTTAATTTAATAACGAAGATTATGTAAATTTGTAGTAGAAAAAACCGGGTGGTTCTATTTAACAAATAAAGAAATTTGATTTTTATAAAGTTAAACTTTGAACACTTTTTATACACACCCTGTATAAAATGAAACATTTTTCTACATCGACTCAAATACGTGTGACCTTATTAAAAGCAGCCGAACAGAAACCATTTTCATATCTTTAAGGGTATCCTCGTAAAACAATAATTTATAAGGGTCTGCAACGGTCAAATTTTTTACAAAAAAATTAATAACTCAAAAAGTATGTATTTAAATTACATTTAAATTAAAATTTTACGTAAATTTCAAAAATGTTAATATATAGGGTGGTCTATATAAAATAACAAAGTTACAGTCGACTTCCGGTGAAAATATTTTAATTAAAAAGATCGTATCCGAAAACCCAAACGTAGAAATTTTCATGATTTTACTATAAGTATTTTACCATATACAGATAGTTTTAATTCGTCTTAGGGCATCCTGTATATGGATGTTCATATTCTAGTAAACTTGGTATAGTGTAGACATCGCAAATTTCGTGAAAGTTAATTAAAAGTAATAGCACACAACGCTGCTTTCCATAATGCTGACCCGGGAGATCATTCATTACGTTTCCATGGAATACTCCGAAAACAACCTTGTGTGTTGTTATTTTACCACATGTTTCTATCCCTCGTAGATGGGAGTTTATGAGTATAAGTTTATTTCAATTAAGTATATCAATTCAAATGAGATTTATGGGAGATTCGCATATTATATTACGAAAATGTCTATTTACCGACACTATTTTTAGTTTATTACAGCGGATATTAAATTTTTTGCCAAAACAAATGAAAAAATTCGTTCATTCATTCATTTTTTGATATTAGATTGTTTTTTTATAAATGTACTTACACTATCGGGCAAAGGAATACAAACAATACAATACATTTTATTCCAATACTCCAAATATGTGAATTGGAAGTAGGACTCTGCTTTCTAACGTATCTGTCTAATTTGTCCCCCAACAATTCATTCGGGTTTAGGTCGCGCGAAATTCTTCCTTTCAGTTCCTTTCCAATTCTATCAAATTCTCTTTGCAAAGCTTGGAGGAATGCCTTTGATCGTTGTCACGCTGAAAGATAAATTTTCTGTCAATCAATCGCTGTCCAAAACGTACTACTTTTTTCTTCAAAATCCCTTCAATGTTTACCAAATCTCCAGTCGGTCTTCCTCCAAAACATCTTCAAGGCATCACCGTGTTTTACAGTCGGGATTACACACACAGACTTCTTTGGTCACCACCCTTTAAGGGTGATAACTCGGAAAGGGAGGGATGAGAAAATTTATTTTCATACGAATAATTACCTCATGAATGTTGTCGCATAAATATAAAATAAGCACCCTGTATATTTATGTAACCAGCAGGTGTTTTTGAATTTGGGATTCAACCGCGCGCTGCTCGACTTGTTCCATTTTGTTACTGAGATGTGACTCTCTTCAATTGAGGTTTCTAATTCCAATGTCCTCAAATTTTTTTCTTGTAAATGCGTTTTAGATTTTAATTTTAATTTTTCCGAGTGCAGTTTAATCATTTAATCGATAAAACAAATTTTATTTCTATCGAACGCTCTTTTTTTTTGATATTTCGAATCGCATTTATTATGAAATCTAAATGGAGCCTATAAAATTCTCGGAATATTCTGTTACCCTACAAAAATGGAACATTTGAAAATGTTTAACTAACGCTCATGAACATTTTCTCGCTCTACGACCTGCGCGGAAAAAGGACGAACTATTACAGGAAAACGACGCAGCATCCCTCATTTGAAGAGCGTCTGTGTCGAGAGTATTTCGGTGTTATTTCACTTAGTCCTCTTTGGGCATTGATACTGTGTGCCACGTTTCAGAACCTAACCTCCCTTCTCCGAAACCCTCAATACCTATTAAAATAGAACGTTAACCTGTGACACGTTCGTCAATTTTCCTTTTAGGTAAATTTCAAAGTGAAAATCGCTTAATTTTTATTATCGCGCGTCTGTCGACGGCCAAATTGACTCAGAACTCTCAGAAGTTGGTCAACACTACAAGTAAGTCCAATAAATTTTGTTCTTCCAATATCCAAAATTAAAGATACAATTTAACTTTATTACATTTAACTATAGTTATTTCTAAATCTATATATTGAGTCCGGTAACTTTATATTTGTTCTAAACAACTAATTCACTCAGGATATTACAAAGTTGTAAAGTGTAGACTGCTTTTTGATTTCTTTGTACAATTTCTCCCACAACTCAAACAGGTTGAAATCTGGCGACTATGGTGACCAAATCATTACTTTTAGTACGTTCCTCCTTCTAGATCCAATCAAATACTCTTTATACAGCTTCGAGGAATGCATGAGATCGTTGTCATGCTGGAAGATAAATTCTCTGCCGATCAGAAGTACCAAATTTTCCTGTAATATTTTTATAGCCTTCTTCCTTTAAAAGTCCTCAGTCGCTCTTTTTCCAAAACATCCCCAAACCCTCATCGAGCCTCCTCCGTGTTTTTCACATGGATCTAACATCCGTTCCTCCTTTGACATGATCCCAAATACTTTTTAGTCCACTGCAACTTCATAATTTCATTTTGACGACTTAAAAAAGGTTTTTTTCATTGCCACTCTTCCAAAAAGGCAAAAACTTTCGACCGGTAATTTCTTTGTGTACGTCACGTTTTAAATTACTACGAGGGTTGTTTGGATAGTTTCCACAGAAACAAGACATCTCATACACTTATTCCAGAGATATTCTGAACTTTTCAACCCTTCTACATTCTAGTTTTCGTGTTTTATTTCAAAATAATCGCTTACGAAAGTCATGAGATTTTCGTCTGATAAAAAGTTCTCTCATGCAAATGAAGCTTTGAGGTTAGGAAGCATCAATCGGATCTGGTGAATACGGTGAGTGGTCAGTCAAGTCAAAGTCATAGTGAAGATAGTTGATGGACACAATCCCATGAATGTCCCAAAAAAAAAACGATCGCTATCACTTTTCATGCCGATAAAATCGTATTTGCGTTTTTTGGGGCAGCTTAACTCTTGTTGTGCAATCGTTTCTTCATGATGCAGCCTCATATTTATTAAGGATTTTGCTTGGTCTACCCATCTAGTTGGAGATCTACCTCTTAGACGTTTGCCTTCTACTTTCCCTCCAAAAATTAATCGTTCCATTCATCTTCTAGATCTTCGAAATATATTTCCAAGGTACTGCAGATACATGCGGTTGGTCCTAGTTAGCGTGGACCAATTTCTTGTACGTTGATTTGATGTTCTGTCCACGATACTCGTAAGCATCTATAGTCTATAAACCCACATTTCGAAAACCTCTATTCGCTTTTTATCTGCTTTTCTTAAAGTCCATGTGTTGGTAATTGAGGAACCAAGATAGTTAAAAGTGTTAACAAATTCGTAGCCTGCAATTTATGATGTTTGTGCGGAATGGAATGTGTCATTGAGGTACCGCAGGTTGTTGATCCTCTTTCCGTTTCGTCAATCATCTAGAACCTCTATCAAAACATATTCGTTATAAAGTTTAATAAGGTAGGTGGAAGATTGCAACCTTGTCTAACTCCTGCGGCCGTTTTGAAAGTCTCCGAGTAAACCACGTCGATTATGAATTTCGCGTTGTTTTTCTGATAGAGGTTGCGCACTAGTTGAAACAGATGTTTTGGCGTTTCCTCCATTATGGTACAAAGATAGCTCCAGTTGACTTTATCAAACGCTTTTTGATAATCTACTAAACAGAGATATAAAAAATTAACTAAACCCACTATATAAAAAAGACAAAACATCATATTAGAAATCAAAGCTTTACTTCACTATTTAGTTTTAATAGTTTGTAGAAATCAGTTTGTGTGTAGGTAAATTAAAAGCTTCAGAACAACTTTTAACATTTCTGGTAATCAATAGAATAATATATTCTGCAGGAAACTTAATAATTTAAAATAATGCTCGTGAAATAGCATATCAGCAATAATTTTAGCACCGTTTCTCTGGTCTGATTGCTTATATATTAAACTTGTACAAGCACTGATTCAAAATTAATACTGAAAACGGGCAGTACGTTAATTAACTAAAACTATATTTGCTGCTGTATTCCATTCTAAACATTATAGTTCTGACATAGTAACATAAATTATTTATAGTTGTTGTTTCAATTTTTATAATCCATATTAGAACTGCTGGTAAACTACTTTATTAAAGTCGATCTACATCATTGATTGTTTTAAAAATCTCAAGGATTTTCTACTTTCTATGAAGAATTACTTCACCCCTTTCTTGAAGTGTAGAAAAATAAATCGAGAGAAAATTTCTCTAATGGAAGACGCTACAATAAACAAAGATGATTGTTAATTAATTAGGGCAAATAAGAAAAACTTCATACGTTATTTTCAATGTCGTATTTATAAACTGAATCAAAAGTAATTATATGGAAACATCACTCATTGGATCTTGGATTTCCATCGTGTACTTTACGAGATAAATGTGCCCAAAAATCTTCAATTGGACGGGCCTGAGGTAAATTGTTATGGTATGAAATTCCGGTCCGGTCATAACATTGTATGATTTCTAACGTGATTTTTTTGAATCAACTAATTTAATGAAGCAGTTTTTAATATACCTTTCAGTATGTACTCCTTTCCCTATTACTTGACCCATATAATGTTTGGATGTTGTCGAAATCGCATACCAGTCTAGCAATTTTACGTTGCCAGGACATTCTTCTATCCATGTAAAAACCACATTTCCTTCGATTTCCCAATTGGATATTTCATCGTCTTTAACAATGATTCTATGATTTGCAGAATGTATCAACCTGTCTGACGACGGTATCTTGGTATCCACGCTAATTGGTTTGCGGTATTTTTAGACACTGTCGTGGTGGTGGGTATTTTTGACTATTTCTTGTTACTTCCCGAGATGCGGTACTCTTTGAAGTATGGTAGTGCTTATTTTCCTGATCTTTCTTGGGTAGAAATTCTCTTTTTTGATGGTTCAAACATGGTATTCTCTTTTCCTTTTCGACTATCGTACGGTAAATGCTTCTGCGTGAAATATTCTGGTTTTGAAATCGGTTTAACCAAATTTTGTTAGTCCCAAAAGTTTCAACAAAGAAAAGACGAATATTTTGTGAAAATATATACTTATTTTTCAACTTTATCTCGTTTTAGCACCTTTTATAATAAGAATCGTCAAGTTACTCAAAATAGCCGACATCACCTCTTCATTGTTGGAAAATCTTTGACCACCAAACCATTTTTTCAAATCTGGGAACATAAAATAATCCGAAAGGGCTAAATTTGGTGAATAGGATGCATTAGGTAGTAATTCAAACTTTAATTCATTAATTTTGGACATTGCAATACCGGATGTGTGAGCTGGTGCATTGTCTTGATGAAACATTTTCTTCCCAGCTAAATGCAGCCGTTTTTGCTTGATTTCTTCGCCCAAATTTTCCCATAATATTTGCCGTTGACAGTTTTTCCTTTTTCAAGCTAGCTAATGAAAATTATCCCACTCGCTTCTCAATAAAAAAACGACGCCATGACCTTGCCTGCAGATGGAACGATCTTTACCTTCTTTGGAGCCGGTTCTCCCTTTGTCAGTTCATTTTTTTATTGTTCTTTTGTTTTGGGTGTGAAGTGATAGAACCATGGTTTTGAAACAATTCAGAATTTCGCTATTTATGGCTGCTAAGCAAATACTAAACAACACGGCGCTTCAAACTGTATAGATTGTGTGCTTTCTAATACATAGTTATTTTGGGAACATCCTTGTAAGACATTTTAATGCAAATAACGTAAAGAAGAATTGACTAAGTTTACGAAAATAATAAATTTGTTTTACAAAGCTATTTAGATATTGTATCATTAAAATCTATTTTTAAATCAGAATTTTCAATAAAAGCTTCAAGGTATTTATGTACAATTGGATCTAGAAACTCCTTGATAGCTTTTTGTACATTATCACATGTTTTATATGCAACCAATTTAACGAAATAGAGTAATTTTTAAAGTATTCAAGGAGGTAGCAAGTTTGGATATACAAATAGTTGAAGAGGATAAGACAGTTCATTGAAAAACGGAGATTTGGACAACAGTATCTTCAACAGTAAACATGTGTAGATTACCATTCACCTCGTCTATCAATAAATCCATAAAATAACTTTATGTCAGCAGCAATATTCATCATCACAACACTCCACATCACTACTGTAGTTATATGCATTTCACTCGTTTCCTTTCCGAGATATCGGCCGAAAAGTGGTAAAAATGTAAAAGTTTGATCAAAAAGTCTTCAAAAAACAAAGTTCCGAGCCAAGATTTTGCTCGAAAACATCAAATTCATGTTCGTTGATGGATATTATGAAAATCAAAACTTTCGTCTGAACTTTAATTATTTCACTATTATGCCTTTATGGATACAACTTCTATTTTGTTCAAATATTATAAATAAACAAATGCAGATGATGTGCAATTAAAAAAACGAATAGAGAACTTGTTTTTATTCATTTTCCAGGTAAAATTAGAGAATGAAAAGCGCAGAAAATTTAGCTTGGGATGAAATAAAAACATCGGTATTTATGTTATATATTTTCGCCGCCGCTTAACAATGTTTGCAATTTCAATAAAAATTCTTTCAGATTTTATTTCTAGACTAAGTGGATTTAATTTAGGTAGTACAGAAAAAAAAACGAATGAACAGAAATTGTCTAAAGACAAATGATCTTTGATGTATTCCAGTTAATTTATAGCAAGAATTTCAACATCTAAATCAAAGTAGAGACACAGATATTTCAACTAAGCAATGTTGGTACGAGAAAATTGAGAAATCAATAATAAAAATGTGTTACAAACATTGATTCAATAGGACAATTGAATAGAATAAGGGTATTTCATTATAAAAAATATAAACAACTTATGTAAATTCCAATAGAACGAATTTCTTTCAAAATTTACCTTTTTAAGAAGTTACCGCTTGTTTTATTAACAACAAAGGAAGGAATAAATAATTGATGATACCTGTGTTAAAAATACCAGCAATTGACGTTTCAGGGTTTAAAGCTAAAAGGGTATATCCTTTTGCTATTCCTGAATACCTTTCAAGGATTTCTGATAGTGATGATAGTTCGCGCGAATATAAATAACCAATACCTACACAATAAATAAAAAAGTGCAAATGCCTGGTACACCACTTTGGCCGAATTTGCTACAGTCCCCGCTGTGGCTTAATCCGGCACTGCCTATCCACCGTTCGCAAAAAATTATGGGTTTGCTGGATCAGGATATAAGTTTGTCAAAGTTTGCAAGCTGCGTTCGTCATGCTCTAAAAACGCTCGCGAACAAATAGTGTTTTATAAAACTTGTATAATGATTAAATATTTCAAATAATTCATAAATCAAGTCCGTTCTGTTATTACAAAAAATTGAAGAGTCTTGTACATATTCTATCAGTAGATATTGTCAAATAAACTCGTCAGTACTATAATGAATGTTCCACAATATATTAAAAAAAAGATTTTATATTACAAATAGCAACTCTCAATTCCGTGTCTGTATTCAGTCGATACTTGGATATGGTCTTTAAATCAACCACCACAAGAAAATCCGGCTTCGGAAATGTAGGAAATTCAAAGTGGCAATAATATACGAGACGCTCTTGTCTTCTTTTGAGAAAAGGTATCATCCGCTATCGCCCAAAAACTCAAAGAAAGATTTAATAGTGAATTCTCTCTTGATTTTTCTGCTTTCTATAGGCTTCTTATTCAGTTGTTATGAAAATTAAACCAAATGTGGTGTCCATGGAAATAGTATATTGGGCAGCAAGTGGTTATATCTAATCCTAATTTGGAATTGTTTGAGATAGCTGAGGCCTTGAAGGTATCAGAAAGTGGTGTGTTTACAATTATACACGAACTTTTGACCATGAGAAAGCTTTTTTTAAAGTGGGTGCCGCGTTTACTCACAGTCGATCAAAAACAAAGTGTTGATGATTCAGAGGAGTGTTTGGGAATATTTACACGTGATAAATCAGTCTTTTTGCGGTGATATGTGACAATGGATGGAACATGGATCCATCACTTCACTCTAGAATCAAAACCATCAACATTTAAGTGGACTGTAGTCGGTGAACCATGTCTGAAGCGTCCAAATGCATAACAGTCAGCTGGAAAGGTTATGGCTTCAGTATTTTGGGATGTACATGGAATATTGTTCATCTTCAAACAGAGAGACAATCGATAGCGAATACTACATAGAGTTATTGGATCGGCTGAATGCAAAAATCAAGGAAAAGCGGCCTCATATGTCGAAGAAATAACCACTGTTTGACCAAGACAATGCACAGATTCACAAGTCGGTGACAGCGATGGTTAAATTCAAAGAATTACTCTTTGAATAGCTTCCTCATCCACAGTATAGTCCAGATCTGGCCCCCATGCAATTTGCTGATCTCAAAAAAATTCAAATCAAATGAAGAAGCAGTTGCTGAAACTGAAGCCTATTTTGAAGCAAGGTATTTATTTATTTGTATGTGCCCTGCTTATTAGCGCACAATTTAAGACACTGTAGTTTATCGTTCCTCGAAACATAAACCAACTAAAATTGTGCAAAGGAACGCGTTTGGTGGTAAATAAATTGTTGAACAATGTGATTTACGCGACGATACTCAATGGAAAATTCGAAGATGGGGAAGTTTTCATTCCGAAGACCCCGATGCCGTTTGAGTTTAAGAGACTTGAATTTCCGATCCTCCTTATATTCGCCAAGGCCAATTTTCTAAAGTTTTTGGTATTAATCCATGTTTTTCCCATAATCAATTAAATGTGACATGTTTACCATCTGCGTTATTTGTTCTTGCGTCTAATAATAAAACTTGATTTGTTTTATTTATATTTCTTATCCAAAGAAAAAATGAAATTAATTAAATTCAAAATCTACTCAGACAAAGTTTCAGGTTTAGTCAGTATAAATCAGAAGAAGAATAATATGAATTATTTCACAACCCATATATATGAAATAGAAAATGACATACTAATGACTATATTAGATTCAATATTTCCAATTTACAGATTACAAAGTCGGAAAATTATCAATTGTTCCGCGATTTATCACTTCTCCTAATTTTCCAAACTTTTCAGTAGGATACTTTAAAGTGATAAGAAAAGAAAACTAATTTTGAATATTTAATAAGTTTCTGGAAACTTTCTAGAAAGATAAGGGTGGAAATCTTACGATCGCTAATTGCAACCTATTTTTCAATTACTTTTATGATTGATAATTCATCAGTTGTTCGTAGCTTGCACGCGTCTTCTATAATTCAATTTTTGCATTTACTTTCCGTTTTTTGTTTGCATATCATCTATTAAAAGTTGTACAATGGACCTATCGAATAATTTATATCCTAACCGAAATCCCATATCTTGTAATTTTTACGTTACTAAATACTATAATAAAAATTATTAAACACAATATTTATACAAATTAGAAAATAGAAAAACTGCATCGGACGATTTTACAAAATAATCACTAACCCAAAAATATTCTTTTTTCTAGTAAATAATTGCTGTTGAACGTAAATACTCCTTTTAACACCTCTTCCTTTTCCTGGATAGCTCTGCCTTTCATGGTATGTTGAAACCCTTTCTTCCAGGTCGTTGAGGGCCTTCCCGATCTTCTTCTATTTCTTATATTTTCTTTTGTTATTTCATTCCGTTATTTTTCCCAGGTTTTTTCTTACACTTTCTCATAGATCGCATCTTCTTCTTCAATTGACGTGACTATCTAGAATATGTCTTCATCTGTCACACCAACATCAATTTTTTAATCCATAATCAATATCCTAAATTTCAACTCTTCAGGATCAGAATCATTATCGGATACAAGATAACATGTTAGAAGTTTCTGAACCAAAGATTCTTTCAGCTTCACACTTCTTATGTGCAGCAAGTGGTGGAAGATTACCATTTCTCTTGGAAGTAGCAAGAAAAGTTTTTGAATGAAGGATCACGGGTGATAAAGAACGTGTCACATAGGATGATAATATGCTAAAGAAAACTGGTTGGCACGTATCGTTATTGTTTAACAAATTTGAAATGATCTTGAGCGCTCAAACCTGCTAAATTTGATTATTAGAAAGACGACAATGCTAGACCACTCCATGCTATGTTGGAATATCATTTGTACAGGTCTCTGTAAACTTCTGTTGATATTGTGCTCTGTAGAGGATTGAAAAAGTCATATTTTAGCTCAACAAAGATCAAAATTTTATGGTAACGATATTATTGAATCACTAGAAACATCATCAATCATAACCGCACGTATATTATTGATTAATAATTATACTTAGTAAAAACATGAAAAACCCCAATTATTTCTTCAAAATCCATTATATTTACATAAGTATCCAAAAATATCTCCCTTTTCACACCTAATGATTCTTCTCAAAAGTAAAACGCGCTAACCTACATTCCACTCAACCAGTGGTGTGATAGAGATGACAAAAGACTTTTCCATTCGCCAATTCCTCTCATAGAAATCGACTTATCAAAGCTTCTGCTTGAACAAATGATACAGAATGTAGGAATTCAAGACAAGGTATAGTCAGATAAACATATTAAAATGAGTTCTATCAACCCATAACCAAGAATATGAAATATTTTAAAGCAGCTTGCTCAAGTATGTGTCTGATAAACTAGTTTTCATATAAATTGATACATTTTGTACAATGTGTTCACAAAGATTCGTCAGAAACAAGATTGACTACATTCTTAAATTTACTGTTAACTAAAGTTCGACAAAAGGAACTCAACATCAACATGACAATGGAAAACTAAAGAAATACAACAGAATTACCAAATAAATAGCCTCTAAAGAAAAAAGAGTTGTGTGAATGCTCTACTTTTTCTAGACAACGCTCCAAGACATCCTGATAATTGAAAGCTAGTACTCCCAATGATTATGTACCTTACAACTACTTTATTTAAACCAATAGATCAAAATTTCATGTGATAGATGTTTCAGCATAGCCAGATGTTCTAGAAACCTAGAAATCAGTCCGGACAAAGATGTTCAAATTCAAAATAAAATAAATTTGCAATGCTGCTTGGTGCCACACGAAAAGAGTGAAGTATCCGACAATGATTCTGATCCTGAAGAGTTGAAATTTGCAACGAAGCGGAATCAAACTTTAGGATATTGATTATGGATTAAAAAATTGATGTTGGTGTGACAGATGAAGACATATTCTAGAATGTCGCGTCAATTGAAGAAGGAGATGCGATCTATGAGAAAGTATAAGGAAAAATCTACAATTTATCTGTATTTAACAGTTTGCTGCTTTGATAATTAATGGTTCAAGAAACCCTGAATAGTTGAAGAACTAAAATTGAGAGAATGGGAATTGAGTTACAGGATAAGTGCCTAATAACCTGGGAAAAATAATGGAATGAAATAGCAAAAGAAAACATAAGAAATAGAAGAAGACCGGGAAGGCCCTTAACGAACTGGAAGGAAGGGTTTCAACATACCATGAAAGGCAGAGCTATCCAGGAAAAGGAAGAGGTGTTAAAAGGAGTATTTAAGTTCAAGAGCAATTATTTACTGGAAAAACGGATATTTTTGGGTTAGTGATTATTTTGGAAAATCGTCCGATGCAGTTTTTCTATTTTCTAATTTGAATAAATATTGTGTGAAATAATTTTTATTATAGTATGTAGTAACGTAAAAATTAGAAGTTATGGGATTTCGGTTAGGATATAAATTATTCGATAGGTTCATTGTACAACTTTTAATAGATGATATGCAAACAAAAAACGGAAAGTAAATGCAAAAATTGAATTATAGAAGACCCGTGCAAGCTACGAACAACTGATGAATTATCAATCACAAAAGTAATTGAAAAATAGGTTGCAATCAGCGATCGTTAGATTTCCACCCTTATCTTTCTAGAAAGTTTCCAGAAACTTATTAAATATTCAAAATTAGTTTTCTTTTCTTATCACTTTAAAGTATCCTACTGAAAAGTTTGGAAAATTAGGAGAAGTGATAAATCGCGGAACAATTGATAATTTTCCGACTTTGTAATCTGTAAATTGGAAATATTGAATCTAATATAGTCATTAGTATGTCATTTTCTATTTCATATATATGGGTTGTGAAATAATTCATATTATTCTTCTTCTGATTTATACTGACTAAACCTGAAACTTTGTCTGAGTAGATTTTGAATTTAATTAATTTCATTTTTTCTTTGGATAAGAAATATAAATAAAACAAATCAAGTTTTATTATTAGACGCAAGAACAAATAACGCAGATGGTAAACATGTCACATTTAATTGATTATGGGAAAAACATGGATTAATACCAAAAACTTTAGAAAATTGGCCTTGGCGAATATAAGGAGGATCGGAAATTCAAGTCTCTTAAACTCAAACGGCATCGGGGTCTTCGGAATGAAAACTTCCCCATCTTCGAATTTTCCATTGAGTATCGTCGCGTAAATCACATTGTTCAACAATTTATTTACCACCAAACGCGTTCCTTTGCACAATTTTAGTTGGTTTATGTTTCGAGGAACGATAAACTACAGTGTCTTAAATTGTGCGCTAATAAGCAGGGCACATACAAATAAATAAATACCTTGCTTCAAAATAGGCTTCAGTTTCAGCAACTGCTTCTTCATTTGATTTGAATTTTTTTGAGATCAGCAAATTGCATGGGGGCCAGATCTGGACTATACTGTGGATGAGGAAGCTATTCAAAGAGTAATTCTTTCAATTTAACCATCGCTGTCACCGACTTGTGAATCTGTGCATTGTCTTGGTCAAACAGTGGTTATTTCTTCGACATATGAGGCCGCTTTTCCTTGATTTTTGCATTCAGCCGATCCAATAACTCTATGTAGTATTCGCTATTGATTTTCTCTCTATTTTGAAAATAGCTGATGAACAATATTCCATGTACATCCCAAAATACTGTAGTCCATTCAAACGATGATCGTTTTGATTTCGGAGTGAAGTGATGGATCCATGTTCCATCCATTGTCACATATCGCCGCAAAAAAACTGATTTATCACTTGTAAACATTCCCAAACACTCCTCTGAATCATCAACACTTTGTTTTTGATCGACTGTGAGTAAACGCGGCACCCACTTTAAAAAAAGCTTTCTCATTATCAAAAGTTCGTGAATAATTGTGAACACACTACTTTCTGATACCTTCAAGGCCTCAGCTATCTAAAACAATTCCAGTTTAAGATTAGATATAACCAATTGGTGGACTTTTTTGCTGTTTTCTAGAGTAACAAACTCAATTGGACGACAAGAACGTTAACCATGATCGGTGTTTGTACAACCACGTTTAAATTCATTAAATCAACGACAAATGGTCCTTTCGATGGAGTAGCGCCCGGATAACACTTTTGAAGCCATTGCTGAGCTCGTACAGTATTTTATCCATCAAGAAGCAATGATAAATCAACACATGAAATTGTTTTGAGTCCATTGTTTTGAAAATAATAGTAGCTTCACTTAAATAGCTGTCACTTTTTTCTGACCAATCGTAATGTCATGAAATTTCACATGTAGTTTTTTGACAGTTGGTACTTTAAACGTCATATGGATTTGACAAAGTCAGCGCCATCTGTGTGTCCGTCATACGACTTGAAGGTTCAAACTAAACGAAGGAAATATCAAAAGTGTCAGTAATTGAAATATAATAACTCTCATTTATAACTTATAGTCGTCAAAACGCCTTCGTATTTTATCTCATCTCATAATACAGGAAAGGTCATAGTTTATTCCTGATAATTGAATTTTTTTAAATGTTTAAAAATATCTTTTGTTTGTATTATATAGGAATTATGAAAAAAGAAACATAATTCCAGTTACTGTGCCGTATTCAATCCCGAGCTCTCAATTAAAATAGTTGAATAGTGATTCCAGGTTCATCTCTCGCATTGTACATTAGTTAGACGAAAGACAAGCAAATAAATTGATTTCTTTTGACTTTAATACGAACGGATGGATTTAATAATTGGATTTTTAATTGAAAGGAAAATTTAATAAACGATTTTGAGGAAAAAATATTGTTCTATATTCATCCACAGTTAATATTAGAATCGTAGTAGATTCACATAAAATTGCGAATATACAGGGTGTTTATCAAAAGACGATTCCGTCTCTAGGAGCAGTTGGAGCTTGCAAATATCACTTTAAAATTATTACCGCCATCTTTTGGCGAATTTGTAAGTCTTATTTGTTTCTTTTTAAGCCAATTTATACTATGAACTGTCCTCGGTAATTTGTCTAAACTTTCTATCTCCTTGAAGACTATTTTAAATCAAAAATAAACTGCTTTTTCATTCAATAATATAATAAATGTTACAGCAGACAAAAATCTTGCAAAGTTGTAGATAAAATTGTATTTAGAAGCCTTTGTTGGACATTTATTATCTTACTATTCTGATACCAACTCCTAATGCCAGAAAGATATTTTTAATGATGTTTATATGAATCAAATCGATATGGCGTTCAACCCAACGACGATATTGATTGTGTCTATTTTTTTATAACACCATTTGTGTAATAAAAAATCACAGATCGTGTCGATGAATTTGAGGAGATGCTGCGAAGACCGCAGAATGAATCGGATCCAACAAAACGGACTAATTTCATTACAAGCGAAAGCAAGCAGACCTGTGAGATAAAACATAGAATTGAGTTGACTAAAACTAAAGTATATCTTCCAAACGATATGCCTCAAGAAAAAAGTTATAGATCAATATGAATTGCCAGTACATACGGAGCAGAAGCGATCACGAAACATCGATGTTAGATTTTTTTCTCAAAAACAAAGTTTCAAATAACTAATCGCAGAAAATGTCATGTAGTACTTACGCAGTGGAGAGATTTATAAACCTAGGTTTGCGAAAAGACGCTGGGAATAAGAGATTTTGTAGTGGAGACCTCGTCAAAACTTTCACCTAGTAGGGGACGTCCTCTAGCGAGATGGTCCGACAATATTAAGAGAATGTAATTAAACTGGATGAATACCATACAGACAGGAGCTGAATGATGATGATTTTTGCTTCGAAATTTTCAAAATTGAATTGAGATTTGAGATTTTAAGTTGGCATTTAAACGTTTTCTATGCCTTTGTGTGTACTTTCACGTATTTCAAGGCATATCCACAAATTGAATGGTTGTTGTAAATGTACTCTGATTTTGGTTTCTTTGAATAATATGACGATCTTACAATTCTCACAATCATCATAAACATTTTTTTGATAACATTCATTCCTCACGTTTTGAAATATTTTATCGACATCTGAGATTTCCCTATTTTTAAGATAAAGTAACGACAATGTTCTGGTAGATCGAAAGAGGGGAATTGAAAAGTGAGTCGGAAACTGTATAACTGATAAAATCGTGTCATTTCCCGGCACATTTTATTTTACAAATAACCGAAAACGCTGCGGAGGAATCGATCTTTTCTCACAACGGCCATAATTATTTTTTTCTCTTCTAAAATGCTGCTCTCCTTTGAACATTTCTTGAAAATAAATGAGAAAATCTAGGAAATAAAGTAGATGTTTTTGATAATTTGATATTAGAAAAAAAAATATTTTTCACGTAAAAATGAGGCATGGAATGACAACGCAATACAAGTCAACTTGTTATTCTAAAACCAACAGTTTTTATTGCAGGAACCAGCTGAAAAAGACACATTTACAACAAAAATTTTATCTAAAAAAAAAAAAGAAACTAATCTGTGTTATCCATCTTGTGTTCTTTGTCTTCTGTCATCCATCTTGTATTCTCTATCATCTGTCAACCAACTTGTTTTCTGTATCATCTGTCATCCATCTTGTGTTCTCTATCATCTGTCATCCATCTCGTGTTCTATGTCATCTGTCATCCACCCTATACTATCTTTCTTTTTCGTCATTTTAGGCATCATTTGTTTATTTATTGGCAAACGCTGCTAATTTTACTAATTTTGTGAGATAAAGGTTGTTTTATACAAACATACTAGAGCGTCTAGTTGAGTGCGCCTACTCCTAGAAGGGATGAAATGTGGGCTAGCCAAGAGCCATGATATCTCTCCGAATGATTGACAAGAAGTCAAATTTCGGTTTATATACTACACTGTATAATTGCACTCCAAAGGTGACATAAATTCTTGCTTTGTAGATGCGGCGTAAAAAACAAAATTAAATTATTGCGTCAATCTTCTACTACAGACTTCAAATGATTTTCGGATCAAAAAAATCCATTTGATCATTTCCTGCGTTATTTCGTCCTATCCGCAAGCTTTCCCCGTAAACAAATTTAAATATTTTCTTCATGTCAAATTTGAACTTTAAATTACTTAGAATTAGAATCAATTACTTATCTCAATTTCCTTTGTTCTAATTCCACGAAATCTTTATAATTATTCTAGAAGGCAGTGGAGAATATTCGCAATGTTTTATAGAGTAAAATTAAAATGTTTTTCCCTCTGACGTAGTCGTTTCAAATAATTGATAAAAGTTTTTGAAATGGGAAAAACTACACAAATGGAATTTAGCACTATAAATATTTTTCTACAAACTAAATTTTTTGTTATCATTTCACAATAAATTTTTGATTCTTGATTATATTGTCCTTCTTAGAATGTAATTTCGAATGATGTTGCGGGTTGAGGACACAAAATAGAAAAAATTTTTAAAATACCAACGTTTCAATCCCTTATTTGATATTAATCAGATAGTATAACGATATAAAAATGAATATGAGACAAACTATATAATATTGTTACGAACAAGTTTGCGAAATAGGTCTTTATGCCGGCCCTGAAATTTTAAAACGCGGCGAATTCGCGCGGTGTCTACTTTCTATAAATTTCGGATGCGCCTTTGATTTTCCTTTTAGAACTTTTTATTATAACAGGCGGTTTATTTACAGTATTTCTTTTACATAATTCCTAGGGAAGTCTATTTCTTTATTTTTTGTGTTTTATTTAGGATGTATAAGGAGTTGTGTGTAAGTAAAATAAATTAGTGAAGTGATATTTGTGAGTGAATTATTATGAATAGTGTATAGTGTGTTTATACATTGAGAAACAATATTAATTAAACAACCTTACGAATAAAAAAATTTAAATTAATATGAAAAACATTACAATTTAAGCAAATAAGAACATTGTTGTATAAAACCTTGTTTTTCTGTGGACCTTTATTGAGGATGTGGTTGTACTCAGCAGTTATGATTAGAGGATTATAAATAGGTTAATTAATTCAAAGTCATAGGTTTAAGAAATGAATAAAAATGAAGAAAAAAGAAAAATTTGCTCTGGCACCTTTCAATTATTTTAAACAAAGCGATTGGAAAACTTCGTTAACCAACTGGAAATATTATAACGAGGTTCACAAATTGTTGGAGCAGGTCTCATTGCCAAGTTTGTGAGTATTCCGCGAGAGAAGGTTGATTGGTTTGGTATAAAACAGGTAAGTCAAGTTATCAGATTTTAGTTTACCTTCAAGACGATTACTTGGTTATCGAAACGTGCATCAGACAGTGTAATTTTAAGTGTTGGTGTAGTATTAGTGTAAACAGTGAATATCACTAACAAAAATTCCAACTCAAACTTTTTGGAATGAAAAATACGCAAAATTTTATGAAGAAATCGATTATTGTGTATCGGATGAATTTTGAAAAAGTTTTTCATTTTTATATTTTGAAACACGTCCTCTAGTGGTGAAATTGACATTCTGAAAATAATTTCTCGAAGCCAATTTTGTTATAATTTGCCATTTCTTTACTATGCTTTTTCCGATTTTATCTTTTATTCAATTATTTTGTCACAATATAAGAGAAGCTGTTTTGTGTCTCAGAAATGAGTAGGTATATTGAAAATCAAATCAATACCTTCCATTCTACATACTATCAGTAGGAAATTTTTGTCAAGTATAAAACAATGTCGGTACACGTATTCGTATATATATATATAGGTATTGTTTTAACTTGTGTCTATCACGTTTAATTCTATTTAAATATTCTACATTAAAATCAATACACCATTCGTATGGGTATATTCTCTGCCTCGAGTTTGCCGTCATTTTACCTACATTATTGATTCGTTCATTCAATTGATGGATTATTAAGCTACCCGACTCAACTTTATTATAATTTATAATTCAATAAGCAAAACGTCAAATCTGATAAACTTCTACCAACTAACTTTTGTTATAAATACTACGTCTCGTTATATTTCGTTTTTTTTTGTGAACAAAAATGAGGAAAACAATCAAGAATGTTTCATAGTATGAATTTTTGATATCAAGCATACGAGGTTTGTCTAAAAAGTTTTCGCTTTAACATAACCATTTTTATTTTTCGATAACGTCCTCTCTTCGTTTTTTTTTGTGAACAAAAATGAGGGAAACAATCAAGAATGTTTCGTAGTATGAATTTTTGATATCAAGCATACGAGGTTTGTCTAAAAAGTTTTCGCTTTAACATAACCGAAAGAGTCGGTGGTCGCTAGATCTGGTAAATACAGTGACTAGTCGATGGTATCACCGTTCAAATGGTCTAAACTCAATTGAATGGTCGACCAGTACCATCAAGTGAACTTTCTCGATGATATATCTGGTTGTCGCGACAGCCCAAAAATTTTTTAAAGTCGTATGGTGCAGAATCTCCAAACACTATGTCTTGCTCCTCTTTTTCACATGAAGAAAATTTTTGGAAGGTGCTGGAGCTACTAAGAGTCCTACAAAGGGTAATAATGATAGACTAACAAATACTAATGCTTTTACAATCAAATTTGGATTGCGCAGATTTTAAATATTGCTTGATGGTTAGTAAGTCAATTGCTAAGTCATTTTTAAGACATCCTGGTCAATATTTTCGTGTTGTTCAGACTATCTCTAGTACCCCAAACCACTATCATCATCTCACGATTACCATTTACCTAACCTAACCAAATATTTTTACCAATCAATGGCTTCTCCAGCTAGCTAAAGGGGCTTGAGAATTAGTTTTTTCCATGTGAAGGTAATTAGGAAAAATCTTATTAAGGTGACACCACTTTTTTGTGTATTTGAGTCCTTTGAGTGTATTCTCACTTTGCGTTGACGAATGGTGTCTTTTGGTGCTGTTTGTTATCTTTTATTCTGTGTCACCTGTCATCCATCTTGTGTTCTGTGTCACCTGTCATCCATCCTGTACTATCTTTCTTCATCATTTCAGACATCATTTGTTTATTGATTGGCAAACGCCTTTTAGAAAGGATGCCACTGCCACCGCTGCTAAATTTTGTGTGATAAAAGTTGCTTCATACAAATATACTAGAGCGAGTAGCCACTCCTAGAAGAGATGAAATTTGGGCTAGCCAATACCCATGAATCTACGAATCACTAATTTCAAAAATGGTTTTGGAAAAAAATATTTTGTTTTTTTGCCATGAAGTCAACTTCCGTATCATATTATAACTTTGTCTTTTGAAATTAAAATATATTTCTCCAAACGAAATTTTGTTAAAAAAAAAAAAATAATAAAATTCCGTGACTTTTTCATGTAATAATAGGTAGATTTTTACGACCAAAGTTCTAAGTGAATTATGAAGTAAATGGGAGCGACATTGCAAGTGAAAAGCATAAATATTTCAGGTAATGGAAAAGGTTCCCCATCACGTAAAAGGGATTCTAGCAGCGGGAGGAATCCCGAGTTGATGCCTGAATACTTGTCACAGCTGTCAAGGAGGAAACAACGCGAATGACGCCGTACAGGACTCCACTTCGGTCGGTATCGATTACGCCGGCTGCTTCCATGGAGAAAACAATCATTACCTGCTTCCACGTTACAATGGATGAATCCATATTTTCACTAGATATATACCGGGTGGTAACTCGAACAAACTAGACATAAGAAACAAAAATGGAGAGAATATCTACGAAATAGGGCAACTGAAGACTAAGAAAATTATAAAATTGAAAGAAAAAATGTTCTTAAAGATAAGAAAGAAATGAAAGTGAAAAGAGAGAAGAAAACAATGAAGGAAATCAGAAACTCTTAAAAATAAACATCGAGACAAGATGGAGAAGTTATAAAACGTTGGAAGGAATACTTTGAGGAAGTGCTGAATATAGACCAAAATTTTTCCCTTGTGAAGTACTTATTACTAGTTCAAGTACCTTTCCATTGTAGAGCTTCCCAAGGACAACTGGGAGGTACACCTGGATCACTTTGAGAATCACTGATTTAGACGAAGGGGAACAACTGGAAATCCACATTAAAGCAGTCTAGAACTAGATGAAAACGAACAACTGATACAAAGAGAAGAAACTGAAACAGATGTACAGAAGAATGCTAATAAAAATGCCAGAACTAATACTGATTGTAGAAAAAACTAACTATTTAGACCGCGATGATTCTAAAGGCATAACATTGCTAAGCGTAGTACTGAAAGTCCCCGAGAGTATCTTAGAGAACATACTAAGAAAAATCGTCTTCTTCCTACGAAGCCATCTCCCTACAGAGGTTGGCGATCCAAATGGCTATTGTCGCACGAGAAACCGCAGCTCTGAAAATTTCTGTAGACGTCTGTCCGCGACATCTGCGCTAGTCTTACAGCCATGAATTTTGTCTACGACCGACCGAACGTTTTACTTCGATCTTATCTCTCTTATCAGGCGGAGAACCTCCATCTCTAATTATATGTCCTAAATATTGCAACTCTCTCTCCTTGATTGTAGTGAGATCTTTATGTTCGTCAATTTGCTGTTCGAACGCATCAATTTTCTTTTTTGTGGCCGCATCCATGGTCCAACTTTCGAATCCGTACAGAAGATCAGTAAAGATGTAACAGCGAAGCATTTTAGTCCGGAGATCCAGGCTGAGGTTGCGGTTTACCAGAAGTGTCCTCATGTTCAAGAGTTTTCCGCGTTTGCTCAATTCTTGATCTGATTTCAAGTTTTGGGTCGCATTGCTGATTGACGAGCGTGCCAAGGTGACACTTGTCCAATGATCTCTCCATGGAGTCTTAGGGTAGCGAGAAACGTAGAGAACCAATATTAGAAGGATCGCAAAGCGAAAATAATTACACAATATTATGTATTTACTTTGAAATCGGAAGGTATACCTCGGTTAGGTTAGACTAGTTTAGAAACAAGAAAAAATGGAGTCAAATTGAAGAACTACATCAAATGTGAAAAGAAAAACAACAAAGAAAGATGTGAGGAAAAATAATGATCAATCAGGAAGATTTGACAACCAAAGAAGGTTTAAGACAGAGGAGTACTGAGTCCAGCGCTAAAAAGAAGTGAACACAAAAGTGGAACAAATACGAGTAGGATACAGAACTATGGAAATAGTTGGAATTTCTGAATGTATTTCGCTATAATCTTAAAATAACTTTTATTTCTTCTACAAAGATACATCCAGAACGGAGACATCCTTGAAAATACGCGCTAAGCAAATTTCATGATGGAAACTTTTCAGTTCGTTACGAGATTTTCGAAAATTTTGACCTTAACATACGATATCACTCCCTCGCAGCCTTTCATTACTTCCAGCCCCCGTATCTTTCACCCTTCCATCTATCAATTCACAATCAGTATGGGTACATTCCACTTAATGATTATAATACCCTTTGTATCGTTCCACTTAAAGCCGTCGTAAGCGATCGCTTGACGTCACTGTCCTCCATGTCGTTGCGCCCATTTTGCCCATAAATTTTATCAAAACGAGACGGAAAATTAAACAATGGATTACAACAGCTAATCGAAACTGTCGCTTTAGTGTAAGTGTAAGTCAAAAGTGCCACGGGAATCCATATTGAATTATATTTTACTCCAGTACATAAATTGTAGTCCAAACTGCACTTTTTCATAGGTCGCCGTATTGTAAGCTCACAGCGCTGAAGATATGCGTTCCAAATAAAACTCTCACTGCATTTCAAGTTAAGGTGCAATTTCATGTTGACCCTCGACGCTGGCTTAGAGCGTCAAATCAACTTACGTGATACAATTTTTACTGTAGTGTTATCTTAAATTAATACAGCGTCAAAACTAAACATTTTTTAGCTTTGTAAACCGGGTATCTGACTTAAGAATGTAACACGTTCATTAATATTTAATCACTGATAATTTATATTTAACATACATGTTTATAGGTTAACAGACTATTGGCAGAGGTGGTATATTTTAGTGTTCTTTTCCAGCGTTTTGAAGCTTGATTCTCTTATATTTGATATATTAATTTAAAATGGCGCTCCGGTCAACATTATATCACATGACCTCATTTGACTCTTTAAAGCAGCTTCGAGCTTCAGCATGAAATTACACCTTAAGTGGAACGGGAATTGCAGCGTTGAATGGAACGTACCTCATAATGCACCTTCTTGTGGTGGTACCATTCGACTATGACTAACTAACCTTAAACGTAGATTCTACCATTAGAAAACAGATACAATTCAAAATGTCCAAAATTCAAAAACGATACTGTTTCAAAAATTATTTCACCACAAACACGATGCTGGATACATTTTTAAGTAGATGAAAAAGTTTATAATACGTATTAATTCACGTACTTTCACCTAAATTTATACATAAAACAGATTATCACTAAAACGATAATAGAAATTACTATTTAGTATTATTTTTAATATTCCTGAACATTATTTTTTTTATTAAATTTGTCTTTTATCTAATCTAATATAGCCTCTCAAGCGCATTGACCATAGATAAATTACATTTCATTTCATAAGAAGAGAAAAACTGTATTTATATCGCTTAGTTCTATGATGTATTTGATTTTAAGACAAAAAATCTATTCTAATATAGATGTTCATTATATGGTTTCGAATATTTTTCTGTTTATATAAAGCTGCAAACTTTGAACAACTCAATAGATGTTTCCGAACGTACTTTATTAAAAGTATCAATGGAACGCGTATCGTTAATCGAGAATAGCGTTTTGTAGCAGTCGTAATCGTATAACGTAAAACGCAAAGAGCGTCGAAGCCGCCTTGATCTTGATAATTTTACATTTGGAGTTAGGGTACATTGACGAGGAAATTAAAGTGTAATTAAGTGGCTGTGATTAAAAACAAAACGTAAGCATCATTATTATGTTTGTAAATTGTATAGATACGTATACGATATTTTATACAAGACATAAAAGCATACATCGTAAATATTATGGTTATGTCTACAATGCTATTCTCAAGGGTTATTCTTATTTCTAGCGAAATATTTTTTTTTATTTATTTGGCACATTCACCGCGTATACTAAGTACAAATATTCTATTTATAGTAATATATTTTAGTTAGTATGGACAAGCAAAAACAATTTTATTTTTACCGATCTCGTTGCTTTTGTTTATGCGTAGGTAATGATCGGTAAATTGTGTAATTAACATTCAGTATGAAATATTTTGCTAATTTATTCATATAAATAACAATTAAAATAATTATTCGATGTGTCTAAACTAAAATAGCAACAATGGGTACTTGGAAAAAATTTTATGAAGCAATACAACTTATTTTATAAGTAATAGTTCAGTTGACTCATTTATACGTTTTTTAATTTCAAAATTTCATTATTAATAACTTGTCACCAATAAATGTAATAGATATGAGGCAATATTGATATTAAAATAAGAAGAAGATTGAATTTGTATAAAATAGCCACCGCGATTACCCGATTTTAATCTATTAGAATCTTTTCTATGATATCATTTGCAATACATTGTAAATTGGTATGAATTAGAAAATATAATTATGGAAAGATGTTTGTAAAAATTATTTTTCAGATCCACCTGTAGCTGACGTAAATATTCATTAAAAATGGACGGAAGGCTTGAACAGAAAATGATGAATGACGATTCAAACGTGCAAATCACAATCAGACTGATAATGCAAGGAAAGGTAAACAATTAATTTATCAAATTCAGTTACAAAAATATTTTTGGTTGTAATAATTATATGTGTTCAAAATATTTATTATCATTGTTAATATCGAATTGATAGTTTCATATGAGACAGAAAATGATGAATATGATTAAAATTTCCAAATATATATTAGCAAAAATAAATCAATATTAGGCGTTTATAACAATTTTACACATTGAAAAATTTCAACTGTTGACATTTTGATTTTTATATTCTCACAATGTATATAAATGAAATGAAGTATTTAATATTATAAATACATTCTGTGAAGAAAATATAATTGAGAATTTATCATTTAAAAATTACCATCAAAGGGTTTGTTGAATATCAAACCTCTGCTGAAATAGTGTTATAACACAAAAAATTAGAAAATCTCTTTTATTGTACTGTTAGTACTAGAAATTTTGAAATCTTTTCTCAAATAATGCCAATTAAATAGTTGCTATTGCAGTAAAATTGTCAGTTTTTTGTTATTTGTCAGTTATCATAGAAAAATGAAAAATAAAGTTAGAATTAATTTCAAATGCATATTATTTGGTAGTTTTATTTTTTTTTGTGAATTATCATTAAAACTAAGTATTTTGGAAACTATCTTCTCGTTCTACTTCCTTCTATCATCTTATTTAGTTCTAACATATTCTATAATTCTTGATTTTTTCGTTGTTTTTGTTCGATTCTCTTTATTCTTTTCTTAGAAGTTTTGAAAAATGTAACCAGTATGAAAATTTTTCTGTACTTACGAGGGTTATCCATGAAATAAGGCGGAATTTGGCGAGTTGCTCCTTTTCTCCAATTTTCCGCCCAGGCGAGCTGTTTACAACTTTCATTCTTGTCTTGGTAGCCGTAAAAGATGCAGTTTCAATTTCTCAAATTAGCAGCAAATTGAGCTGTGTGATTCGTTTTTTGTGTGCAAAAAACGTTTCTCAAGTGGACATTCATTCACAAAAGTGTGCAACATGTGCACAAATGGTGCACATAATACTGTCTGGACAATAGTGGAAAGGCTATGGCTTGAGTATTTTGAGATGCATGTGAAATATTGTTCATCGACTATCTCCAAAAAGGAGAGACAAGCAATAGCAAATACCACATAGGAATGTTTGAATATAAAAATCAAGGAAAAATATGTTGAAGCAAAAACCGCAGTTTGACCAAGACAATGCCCAGATTTACAAGTCAATGGTTAAATCGAACGAATTACACTTTGAATTGCTTCCCGAGGAAATATAGTCCAGATTTGGCCCCCACTGCTTGTATTGCTCTTAAATTGATAGGTAAAAACGATTTTTGACAAAAACTGTGTTTTTGTATCACACGACTTAGTTTAGTATCTGTAGATTTTGTTCCTATTTTTTTCTGATCCGTTATTTTATTCAATGTAGTTTTTTCTTCTGTCTTTCTTAGATATTTCAATCCCAAACTATGTACCTTATTTTACGTGGTGTGATCCATGTTTTGGCTTCAAAAGTGACAATTTTTTTAAAACTTGTTTTTTGCTTTCTTTGGTATTATTATTTCCAAAGAGTCTTCCTACTGCCCCTTTTATTTCTTCCTCAATTCTTCTATATTTGAAGAAAGGTGTTTGAAGTTATTTGTTACTGTTTTTTTTTTCATTAAGATAAATGTCATTTAATTATTTTATCATTGCTTATGATAATTGTCATTTATCTTCATGTCGATGTTCTCTGCATATACATAAATTACTAGTCAATAATTCAGTTTTATTATAAAATATTTTGCTTTGTAGGAAAAAAATGATAGTCAGTATTTTTCAGTATATTCATCTATTTTAAACGTGTGCAAAATGCAGGTTTATAATTATAGACGGTAATTAATAAAAAAGATTTTAGTTTTAGTACATACCTCAACGATGATCGTGAATATCTTGGCAGTGCTCTTAGTGATTGACCCAGACTAAAATTTTACTGCAATCCCAGTGTTCGATCTATAATTATATATGTAATTGGCACTAAACAAAAGAAATTATCTGTTAATTAACCAAGATAATAAACGAATGAGTCGAGTCGATATTATATTTTTATATTCTTAATGAATTCTACGTAACATCAGATGTCGAAAAAATAAGAATAGAGATACTTCAATAACGTTAATAAGTTTAGAAAAAAATGTAAATATTAATAGAATCAGTAGTATGGCCAACAAACAATCAATATATAAAAATTGACAAATCAAGTTTCTTTGTAAAGATTTATTTTTATAAAAAGTACAAAAATCACTAACATGTTATGGTTTTTGTGAATTTTGGCTTCTGGTTGGGCCCCTTTTAAGTCTCCATCGATAATCAGCTAGCATTTGTGGACTTTTTACCTTTAATAGCCTTTTTTTATAAAGCAAATCTCTCCCCTTGTTTATCATTAACAACACTCAAATTTTCGGGGAAGAAATAGAATGAGACTGCAGGATATATTGCATCCCAAAGTTTTGTATGAAATTAGAAGCTCATTGATTAAGTCTTTGTATCTCTTATATTTTATCTGAATCTCCTATAACAAAAATCTACGTTACTTGTTTCCTCTGGCGTTTTTTTACCAATATTTACAGAAATTCTTCTTATAAATAACTGAGCTCATGAGTACCTTGACGAGATTCAAATTTTTGTCCGCCCGCAGTCCAGATTTAGATCTGTTCGAAAATTTTATTCTAAAGAATCACTCTCACTCGATATATTTTGTTTAATTGATAAGCTGAATTTGTAGCATTGTCATGATTTGGTTAATGAATCAAAAATGGATATAATAACATAACTAATTAAATCGTTTATTTGTAAATTCGTTCTGTTGGTATATGAACCATTATTTGAAACTAACATAAACCCAAAGCCATACATATTATTTTAATGAGATTTACTTTAAAACCTTTTACTGGTAATAACATGATCCCATACTAATATCCATATTTTTATTACTTGTAAGAGTAAAAAAAAGACTAATTCAATATTACGAGGGTTATCTGAGAAGTTTTCGTCTAACAGACTAGTCATATTGGAATAAAAATTTATTGATTTCTATTCAACATGTTCAACCATAATAAAAAAAACTGTAAAAACATGTGGTTAAATTTCAAGTGACAGAAACAATATGGCCGGTTTCCTAGTTTCTGATTCAATTTGTAATCAAAAAATTTAACTATGGCTGCCATAAGAGCTCATGTCAAAGAAGCAAACTTTGAACTCAAATTTCTTTAGATTTTGATCAATAGCACATTTAATGAAGGGTATATATCGTGTTTCGCGACATTTTGTAAAGTTAACATTTTTCCCAGGGATCTTTTTAGCTCTTTCGAATAATAGTTGCCGCCTGTCCTCGAAATTCGTCTGATGAAAATCATTTATGGTTAGGTCACATAAAAACTGAGGGTCTAAAATGGTCGGAAATTTATCAAACAACTCTCGTAAAAGTGAATGTAAAACGACTTTCAGTGAGGTATTACAATCCGAGACACATTACAGATGTGAGTGTCAAGCGTTTAGAAATAGATATAATTATTTATGTATTGCCGTCTTTGTCTAGATATATATATATATATATATATATATATATATATATATATATATAGAGAGAGAGAGAGAGAGAGAGAGGGAGATAAATTATTGTCTTCTCATTGTTCATTGGCAAGACTCCTCTTAAATTCCAACTTGTTTTTTCCAGGAGGTTGGAAGCATTATTGGCAAAAAAGGTGAAATTGTGAACAGATTTCGGCATGAAGTAAGTAGATTTTATCAAACTATTAAAAAAAATTCTGATTACTGTAGATAAGATTTTGAAGAAGGATACCAGATTAGGACTGTCTGGTATTCTTTACATGCGTTTGGGATAATTTGCTATCAACTTCAAATTGCGACGATATTTCCAAGAATAGTCATTTTGATATTCCTTTTACCGAAAGTATCGCTTCTAAGATAGTACCTGGTAAACATTTAAGAGATCGAGACGTCTAACTGTGAAGGTCCTTTTTGGTAGTAAAATGAAACTCAATGAAAATGTAGCTGGAGAGAGCTGTAGGTCAGCGAAGATCCGTTCGAATATAAGATGAACCTACAGTGGACTTGATGTTTAACCGCAACCAATTCCATTGAGGATTCCACTATAGAGATCGGCAGGTTACACACCTGTAAGATGTTGTTTGGTTATAAGATGAGGCTACAGTGGAACCGACTACAACCAATTCTATTGAAGATTCGAGTAGAGAAGTTGGCAGGCTACACACCTTTAAGATGAAGCAATAGTGGAATTGATTACAAGAAATGCCGTTAAGAATTTGACTAGAGAAGTTGACAGGTTCCACATTGAATAAAATCGCCTACTTTTCAGTGGTGTGTACTTATTTCTGGAGGAATTATTCCGATGAGGAGACGCTTCTTTTCATTTGGCCTTTGCTTATATGACTACTTATCCATTGAATATTATGAAGCTCAAAGGTAAGGAAGTCAACGGATAAATTTTGAAATAACGTTACAATTTGAAGTAGAAACTGTTAAATATCTGCTCGTTTCACTATGACAGAGAATTTTCTCCTGGTTTTTTTTGTTTATTCCTACAAGTATTTTTAACTTTCATTTTTCAGAGTGGTGCAAAAATTAATATATCAGACGGATCGTGCCCCGAAAGAATCGTTACCGTAATAGGATCAACGAGTGCGATATACAAGGCGTTCACATTGATATGCAAAAAATTTGAGGAAGTATGTTTTTATTTAATTTCCATAACGTTTAATTGCATTTATCAATATTGGTATTTCATTTATTATTCTGCTGCAAAGTGTTTTACTCCTTGTATCTTTTTATATAGTTTACATGATGAAATTATCTTGATCTTGGTCTCTTGACCTAAAATCAAGACAATTCATCACGAAACAAAATTTATTTTATCGAATACATTATTTTGATGTAATTTACTCACAAAAGCGCCTCAAAAAAACCAGTCAATTGCTAAGAAGAAAAAAGGCAATTTAGAGTGTCTGTAGTGGAGGAAATAGTAACTTTATGTGGCATGTGAAGATTTCCTCATCTAGACATCAAACTACTGCAAAACTTTATTCTCAAGGGCTGCTATTGACAATAACGATTGAATCACTTCCAGCCGAACAATTGGACTGAAGGTGTCTGTATAATCAATACCTTTTACAATCAGTCTTGCAGGATACTTGTCAATACTATCTTCAGGATTACGCTTGATACTTTAGACCCACTTATTATTGTTTCCCCGAAGAAGTTCGCATCTTTTTGGATTTGAATTTGATTCCAGTATCCCATTAGCTGCTACTTTCAGACTGAATAACTTCATTAAAAGTCTTGACTCATCTTCTGTAACAATAACTTCAGCAAAGTGATAAGTCACTTTCTACCTTTGGAGTCGTCCTAATCGTCACTTGACTCATCACTGGAATCATCTAATTTTGGGTCCAAATGGCCAGGCTTATGCGGCTTAGCCGTAATATGACGAGTTTCGTTTTCCTTGCAAGACCAAACTAGTTTAAACACCTGGGAAGATGTTTAAATGGAGCTGCTCCATTTGGTCCTTGTGCTTTTTTTGAAGGTATCTTCTACTCTATTGACCATTGGTGGTTGTTCTTCTCCGTATACTTCGAATGGCTTTGCAAAGATCAAAGATTTATTACATATATGAATAAATTATAAAAAAGTTTTTTGATAGTTTGGTTTTAATGAAAATAATTTATACCATACTTGAATCTTATTTATTAAGAAGTTGAAGAAATTTTTATCGGTAATCTAATTTGTAGTTTCAAGAAATTAACAGCGGAAGTAGTTCAGTACCGCGTCCTCCGATTACTCTACGTCTGGTCGTACCGGCTAGTCAGTGCGGATCGTTAATCGGTAAAGCCGGATCTAAAATAAAAGAAATCAGAGAAGTTACCGGAGCGTCTATACAAGTTGCATCAGAAATGTTACCAAATTCGACCGAAAGGGCAGTTACGATTTCTGGTACTGGAGAAGCGATCACTCAATGCATTTATCATATTTGTAACGTTATGCTAGAGGTTAGTTAGTACGGATCGTATCAAATATCGAAATAGTTTTTTAATAAAAATTTTGTTTCAGTCCCCTCCCAAAGGAGCGACCATCCCTTTCCGCCCTAAACCCCAAATAGGTGGTCCCGTAATCCTCGCCGGTGGTCAGGCCTACACTATCCAAGGCAACTACGCCGTTCCCGCCCATTCAGACGTAAGTAGCTCTATAGTAACGCCACCTCTATTCGCTCCCGCTCATCATCCCACCCATCATCGACCTTTGTCTCTATGCCATCCTCTAACGGCGGCGGTCGCCCCAGCGCAGCTCGTAGCTGCTTACGAACCGCTCAAGAACGGACATTTGCAGGCCGCCATTCCGCCCGCGCATCTTTTGACAGATGTAAGTTAATCGTATTGGTACTTCCCCTGTGTCTCTATTTCTCTTTCCTTTCATATTTGTTGTAGATCACGGAAAACCCGCTGTCGAAATAAATTTGTGTTTACCTCCCCTTTCGCACTTAACCGTCATTATTTCGCCAACAAAGGTTCGATATTTTTTGTCACGGAATCGTATAAACTAATTAAAAAGTATTTTTTCTTATAATTAATCGATAAAGAACCAGGAACATCGGTAGTAACCTTGGAAATAAAAGTTTTGTCATACATAGCTATAGTTCTACATGCTGATGAAGTTCAACTGGTCATAACAAAATGACTATGGTGGATAAGGAAGTTTCCTCTTGAATAGTAGTAATCACACAACAGTCTTAGAAGTCATAAATGGTATTAGTGAGGCTCAATCAACACTTGCATTGGCAGTATCTGAGAAATGAGTGCTTGCAAGACTAGATTACGGATATAAAATAACCAGAAAAAGTCGTTTCCACTTTAGTTTTACTGTTTTATATATATATATATATATATATATATATATATATATATATATATATATATATATATATATATATCATTTAGTAGTAGCCGTAGCCACTTTTGACTCTGGAGCTTTGTTTTGGGGACAGTACTGAAAAAACCAACTACCATAACATCTATTGTTGAACTGACATATTTCTGGAAGGTAAACGCAGCGACAGGGTGCAAAAACTAATTGGATTATCGAAAACCCAATTACCACCAAAGAAATCATTTTTTTTTCAATCACTGATTGGTCTTAAAAAATATCATGACATCATTTTTTTTGAGTTTCATGTCAGTTTGGAAGCACCGCTCTCCTAGCCACTACTTCAGTTCAAGAGCAAGATAAATATCACTTGATGCTAGGTAGGAACTATATGGTGGAGTCAGAAGGGCATTGTAGTGGATCAGAACAATTTTATTAGACTTGATTCTGGAACGCTACAAGCAACCCAATAACCTAGCTGACTTAATTACGTTAAAGCTAATCCTGATTCTCAACATAAGGGACTCTGGAGGTAATGGAATAGCCGAAGATCTGGTCAATATTGGAGCCACTTACCAGACTTTCTGGTGGGAATCCCCTACTTGTATATTGAGTATTTTAAGCAAGTGATTGAGGACACATTCTTCCTCTGTTATGTTATGCAGACTGTGCTAGTGGCTGCAATCATTGCAGCTTAGCTTCAGTTGCACCAGCTGATTCTGGAATGCTATAAGGAGCTAGCTGACAAATAAGCGTTAAAGCTAGACATATTCTTCTCCCAGAAGGGTTTAGATCTGTTGCACCAGCTGAGTCCAGAATGCTGCAAGGCACTCAGTGAGTTGGCTGGCGAAAGGGGGTTAGAGCTGTTCGTGACATCTGAATATGGGGAAATCGAACTTGAAGATAATTAACAACTGGTAGAATTCAAATTTGCAATGGGAATCTTTTTCTAGTGGATTGAGGAATATCTTGAACTATACGAAAAGGAGAACTGCTGCAGTTATTTAGCTGCAAACCATAGTTAAGTAGATGGGAGGCAAAAGCTAGTACATCTAATTACAGGGTAAATGGAAGTAGATACAACATAACTAGGGTTTGGCAAACCGAACTGGAGTTTCTATGGAATAGAATACACATCCTCTGTGACTGTCAAGCTTCATTAACACAAATATTTGATTTCCAATATTATTTAAACCTATTTTCCTGGATGTAATGTTTACTGTTATACATTAGCTGTAATTGAAGTATTATGTCAAATATTTTTGTTTTAATAGTCATTTCCTTTCAAAAAATTTCCTGTATCCGTATTACTATTTCATCGTCTATTTATCTACCTAATTAAGTGTCTATATTTCATATTGTGATACATTCAGTCTCTGAAGATGACAATTAGATTTCCGAAACGTGTAGTGATATGAGTTGATCAAATTGAATATGGTAAAGGGGATGTAGTAGTAAAAAATCTATTCGAATGAACTTGGAGGCAAATAGTTTTTCGTTCGTTTGATAAAAAAATGTCACCTTTGTAATCCTATGACGTCATTTACACCTGTTTCTTCATAGTTCATAGTTTCTTCATAAGTTGGAAACGGTAAAAAATAGAAATTGAGTTCATTAAGTATGACATTGAAAATAATGTACTGAAACTGGTTTTTGAGCTCATAAAAAATGCGAGTTATACAAAATGTATTTAGATTTTTTTTGGTTTGTTTGTTTTGAATTTGGAATAGTTTTACATAAAATACCAACTGTTGATCTTTTTCATTGAAAATTTTCTCTATGAATTTTTGAATCCTTATTTGTTATTTTTTTTCGCTAAATATTCGCATCTTTTTAAATATTTGTTTATACTTTTCACAGTATTCTATGTTATGAAAAACGTTTCAATGCATTTCGGATGAAAATGAGTTATCACATACAGCACTATATATTTTTCACCGTTTCCGATTTGTTAACAAGACTATTATCCAATTAGGAGCATGCAATTACTATGTTACCTCCTCTGTTTGTCGTACTCAACATGTAACAATAATTTACATTCGAACAACAAATATTAAATATAATTTTTTCAGTGTTCTAAATTTTTTTTCGGAAAACAAAAAAGTTTGATCCAAATCATTTTCATTCGATTTCTTCGGTGATTGTTATTTTATGATGTTTCCTGTAGAAATAGCCTCGATTGTAGTCAAGCTTTTGTCAGATTTGGCAACAATCAAGAAGCCACAACTTAGAGGAAGATTCATTTATTCATTATTACAATTTTTTATACTTTCTTCAGTACCACAACTTCCTCTTCTTTGTTATTAACTCTTCAATGAAATATTCTTCCTCAATTCCAGTCAAGCTTTTTTTCAGTAACATTCCCAAATGTTTTGACAGATTTGGCGAAATTCGAGAAATAATTTTGGATTATTTGGCAGATTATAGAGAAAGTTTTTGAAGGGAGCAGATTCTTTATTATTATTTTATAACGTTTCTTATAAAAATTGTTTTTTATACTTACTAGTCAACTTTTTGTCAGATTTGGCAAAAAATCGAGAACGAGAAATTTTTGAGGGGTTATTATTATTATTTTTTATACTCTCTTCGTACCACGGCTTCCTCTTCATTTGTCATTAACTCTTCAATGAAACAATCTTCCTCGATTGCAGTCAAGCTTTTGTTTGACAACAACACTAGCAACACCCTTAAATTGGTTCGCATTTCATAGACATAGTTCTTGGTTTATAGTCAATCAATCAAGAAACTTTTCCAAATTTTTTTTCAGATAGAGTTTTTGGAGACTAGTAATTCTTCAATATTTCCGACGTTTTCTGTACAATTTTTTTTATAATTGCCACATTTACCTCTTTCATTTATTATTAAACAATTGTAACGTTTTCACTGCTTACAGCCTGCTTTACTTTTGTTGTTATAAACGAGTAGCTTTATTCCTAAAGATATCTCAACCTATTTCTTTACCTTTCTCAGTTTAGGTTAATAAATTGAGTGGCGCCCCATTTGGGCATACAAAAATTTTTGTACATTTTAAACACAACAAAATCTTGCAACGAACCCTGACAGCACACATTAACATGATGAGCTTAGTCGGTGCCCAAAATGACCTTTTAGGTAACACAATAAAGGAAAGTGCATTCTGTTATGGTCAAGTTTAAAGATCAGTCAAAAATTAAGAAGAGTTTGTCAACTTTTTGGCAAATTATAGTAAGAGTTTTTGAAGGGTTGAAATTCTTTATTATTATTCTATAAGGTTACCTAGACGAATTTATTTTGTACTTTCTAATCAATTTTTTCTCAGATTTGGCAAATATCAAGAAACATATTTCAATTTTCTGTTAGATGGAGTTTACGGAGACTTGTGATATTTAATTATTTTCCAACGTTTTCTGTAAAAATTATTTTTCATGCTTCCTCATTGCCACTCTTCCATTCGTTATTAAACAATAAAACAAAGTGCGACCTGGTTGTGGTCAAGTTTTTTTTACAGATCTAACAAAAATTGAGAAATGTCTGCCAAATTTTTGGAAAATTATATAAATAATGTTTAAAGGGTTGAGACTTTTTATTTAAATCTATAACGTTTCTTATGTAAATCTCTGATCAAGTTTTTGTCAAATTTGGCAAAAATCAAGAAACATCTAACTTTTTGTATTTTTTGGCAGATAGAGTTTTTGAATCTGTCCATTTTCTATATTTTCTATTTCACCGGTTTCCGTGCAATTATTTTTTCATACTTCATGCCACAATAACTTCTTTCATTCATTATTAAACTATAGAGGAAAGTGTTTGATTGGGGCTGATTTTTTTTAAATATCAAGACTTCACTACATTTCAATCCTATACAAAAAAAATAGTTGCACGTTGGGTATTGTAACCATATTTATAAAATTGTCTAGTAGATCTAGTACCTAGATCTAGTTTTCATGCTACCTAAACACTTTTAAAAATTTTTGCATGGTTCGCTTACACATAGAAAACTATTTAGAATTAACCTAAAATTTTGGAATGGAATTTCGAAAATGTAGTCAAAAGTTCCTTTCAGATCTTTTATATGAGAAGGGGAATACCATATATGATTAATGTCACGTTATCCATACTGTTATTTTACGAGAACATAAGGGGATGCTATTTTATATTTACGAGGTACGATCAAAAAATAATTATTTAAACTGTATCTGAAGTATATTGTCATGAAGTGTGGAATCAAGTTGTGAAAGAAGAATCTTCAACAAAACATTAACATATTTTTTTTAAATTGTGAAATAAGTGCCGTAGAAGTTAACAAAATGATAAAATCTTCCTTGGTAACGATGTAGTAACTTCGAAGACTCTTTATAAGTAGTTCGAGCGGTTTGAAAGATCCAGATTTAGCACAATTCGATTTTTTTTTTTTTCGAAAAAACTACTAAGGAAGAAGTTTTCACACTATTACTTACAATGAAAATAGAAAAGCATCAATTTTACTTTATTTTTAATAAAATAATTCACTGAATTTTTTTGATTCTACCTCGTAAAAGAGATATATAATTATCAATATGAGCTTATATACCATGTTGAACATAACCAGTCCGGATCTATATTACTGGTTAAGGGGGTATTTTAGTCTAGAAGTCTAAATTTTATGCATTTTTGAAACTAATGTAAAAAAATGAAAATCATTACTTTTTAAGAATATAAAAAAGGTAGTAAAAAAATCAGAATTTCAATAAATTACAGGCCAATAAAATGGGGGCTACAAAATAAACGGTGCATCCTCGTTGACATGATTCCAACCATCGTAGTGATTTGGAACAAAAAAATTTGGAAAATTTTTAATCTGTAAAGTTATCGCATTGATCTTAGCCAAACATTTCCAAAATGGCGTCGACCTTTCTTTGACCTTTTCGAATTTTTTTAAAAATATTCTAAATTGAACTTTTTTAAAAAGCCAAGGCAGACGTGATCTATCTCTGGAAATAATTTTCAAAAATCCGCTTAAGATATTCTTAAAGGTTTGAGCTTTGAACATTGCAAAAAAATCGTTTTTTAAATTTCTAAACCAGAATACCTCCTAGAAATATCTAGACATAACCTAAAGAAAATGGAAATGTCTGGATTATCCTTTATTTTAAATTTATTAAACTTTTTGTCATATTTTGACTGTCATAATCGACATATGGATTCAAATTTTCGTATTTTCCATACATAATGCCCTGTTTATATTCATGTTTATCATTTCAGCTGGCGAGTTTAGGTAAAAATCCTCTTGCAGGATTAGCAGCATTAGGATTAGGTGGTTTGGCTCCGTCAGCCGCAGGAGGACTAAATCCAGCAGGTATTTTCAAAAAAAAAATGAAAACGTTAACCGATAAAATTGAATTCTATAATAAAAATTTACTTTTCAAATTTTTTTTTTCAATTAATTTGCTCTTAAATTAATAAAACTCTATATTTCTCTCCGGGTTATAGTTTTCGCAATAATATTTTTAGCTTTGGCAGCATTGGCGGGATCTCAATTAAGGACGACGAATGCGAGGAACCAACAGAACTCTAATCAACAAACGCATGAAATGACAGTACCTAATGAACTAATCGGTTGCGTTATCGGTAAAGGGGGTACTAAAATAGCGGAAATTCGACAAATTTCCGGCGCTATGATTCGCATATCGAATTGCGACGATAGAGAAACTGGTACATCAGAACGAACAATCACGATATCCGGAAATCCTGATGCGGTAGCATTGGCGCAATATCTCATCAATATGAGGTACGTATATTTTTTTATTTTTATTTTTTTCAGAAAAATCATTTTATCGAAAACAAAAGAAATTCATGTTTTTTTTTATTATATCTTTAAAAATTTTGCTTTTTTTTCGTTCACCCTGTACAATTCACTAGTTCCATCAAATTGAAACCAAAAATTAACTTATTCTTTTGTTTTAGAACGCACTGTATATTTTATTTATAATAAAAATAAACTATTGGAATTAAGACTAATTTTCTTTTTTGAAAATTCTTCCGTATTTTCCTGGCTTAGAATCAATTAAACACGCTAATTTGGCGCTTTCAAAATCGTAGAATCCATTTATCGATGTCTTAGATCTCTTAGTACTTCCCTTTTTACCACTAATTGGTTTAGTTGACCTCCGGTCTTGCACTAGATTTATGAATTACAAGTGAACATAATAGATATTTATCATTTTTCCTAGTTACTGGACAACCTAAACTAAAGTAAAGCTAAATTTAATCTGACTTGTTCCCATCAATGTAAACCTAATTGTATCGGAACCAAATTAAATTCAACTTAATCGGTTCTAATGTGAACTTAAGCTTATTGAAACTTCAGTAAACCAAACCTAATCGAAGCTAATGTAAACCTGTAACCCGAGCTTAAGTAAACCTTACCTAATAGAAGTTGAAGTAAACTTAAGCTAATCTAAGTTGAAGTAAACCTAACTTAATCGAAGCTAAAGTAGATGGGAAGTTGGGGAAATAGAAACTTGAACAACAATTATTTTTGACTCATTTCAAATAAGAAATAGTTAAATTTTTATAGTACGACTACATTGAAATCAATTTTCATCTCTTTCATTCGAATCGTGCTATATAACATATATTTTTCGAAAAATATGTTCTATGTTTCGAAGACATTTTTTTGTAAAAAAATGTAAAAGATTGTGAAAATCGTCATATATATGAACTTTTTAACTGCGAATAACTTTTAAACGAATTGACTTAGCGAAAAATTATACCAGACCTTTTTTTAGGCCGTTGAATTTACTACAAAAATATCTATTACTTTTTACTACACAATAATTCGTTGAAAAACAGTAAAATTCCAAAAAAAAAAGAGAAAAATTCTCGTGTAGTTTAAATAGGTAATAAAAAATCACGATGCGGCATATCTAAATATTGATATTAAGAGCTCAAACTTAATCAGAATTTTTTTTTCGTCACCTTGAAGGATATTTTTGTAGTAGTTAAACAAAAAACTTTGTTTTGGCCCACCCTAATCATCAGTCCTTGACAAGTTTGTTATTAATTTGATCGTTAAAAGTGGATAAAACAACTAGAGTTCAAATATTCTTTCAATGCTATCCTGGTGATGCTGGCTAGGATAATAGTAAGAATTTATGAAATTATTCTTCGTTTTCAAAACATAAAAATCGAATGTACAGTTAGAAAAAATTTATTTTTTTTATAACAAAGTCTTTATCATTAGGAATTGACTCTCCTATCAAATCTTCCTCGTACATATATACAGCGTGTTAATTATACATTATGGAAATATAATTATAGGTGATGTGTGACTTTTTTATTGGAAATATCCTTTTCCCTTAGGGATTTATCCAATTTTTGATGTTTTGGAAATATCAACAAAAAAAAACATGTCGAATGAGATATTTTTTGAAAGTTTTTTCATCTTTTTTACTTTGTGAATTAAATTATTTTTTATTTAATTTTTTTAAAACTCAAAACTAACACTTTCCAAGATGAAAATCATTGGAAAATGTTCATAATTCAAAAATAAATATCAAAAATATATTATAACATGAATTTCTTTTGTATTTACTGAGGTGAGTTGAAATTATACACAGTTTATTAAAACTATGTGAAAAAAAATGTTAGTTGTGATATTTTTTCTTGTTGATGTTTAGAAAATGAAAATCAGTTTTGTCATTTGATGTGTAATTTAAAAAAAATATATAATATTAAAAACGCTCTTGGTCCGTTCTCTATCCTTCTACAGCCGAGATCATTTGTTCCTCTTTTTACAAATAACACATCAATTGATCCAGTAAAATTCTCCTTTTTGAGAATTTTTTTTATTTTCTTGTAAATTTACTATAATATATTATCAAATAGAGTCTAATTGTTCATTACAAATATAATTTACATATTTTCAGACTTGATTATATTAGTTGTAAGTTTACAAGATGTTTATCGATTCCCATTTGAAGTTATCCAATCGGAAGCCCTACCAATGAATGTATTTGTAGCCTAGATGACATTTATTGTGTCATTTCGATTATTCTACACAAATAAAAATGAATCCATTGGATTGGTTACATTTAAGAACTAATTCAATAATTAAAAAAAAATTTGTTACCTATAAATTATATTATATCGGTTGACTAAACTGAAATTTGTATCCCCCAAATATTTTGAAAAAATGCGAACACAGGTCATGTTTAACATGCCAAGGGGTGATGTGTTATCGTAGTTTCCACCACCTCTTTAGAAACTTTTAAATAACAAGAAATTCAAGTAATACATCTTTTCGAAACTGTTTTTTCTCTACATTAGTTGTTGAACAATGACTACTATCAAAACACTAACTTCTCAATGCGCACATTAATAAGTTTGAAAAAAACTACAATTGTATTTAATGATAAAGTTAACAAGCATAATTGTCGTTATTGAATATAAATTCGATTTATAACATTCCATCGTGATGTATGTAGCTCCTAGTAGAGCAAAAGGCATCTTTCAGTGTTTCAGCATCTGTCGTAAAACGATGAAGTCGTTTTGTGGATATCTTTCAATTTTATTCATGAATCCTTTCCATTTCCTTCTGTTATTCATCTATTTTTGTACCCTCTTTCCATATTAAATTAGTTTGTTCCAGTTTTTTCTCAATTATTCTTCTCCATGTTTTCACAAGTCCTCTACTATTCTTTTTCTTCTTCAGTCTCGATTTTCTGATGCCGTATGAAGTACATGATTCGGCCGATCTCTTTTGAGGTCTACCAGCTGATCTGCTGGTAAATGGTTGGTTTGAGTTCTATTAGTTTGCCTTAATGTCTTCATAAAATCTTGTAGTTAATTCTTTTAAACGCTAGTATTGAGTCACCGTGTGTTGTTCAACAAGATTCATTTTGACGTAATGTTTTGATTTATAAATTTATTTTATCGTTTATTAGTTGCGACTGTGTCAAAAGCTGTTTTTAGATCTATAAAAATCTCTTTAAATCACAATTTTAACCCCATTGGTGAACTTATATAAATTTGAAAAAAAAATGAATATTAGTTAGTATCTTTTCAATTATTTTATTTAAAGGCTACAAATACAAACCCCCGTCTTAATCCAAATTAACGTTCCCATCAAACATCACTTTAGCAATAACACATCCCATATTTTCTGTTATGTTTTCCTAGCGTTGAACTGCAGAAAGCTAACCTTGAGGCCCAAAACTCCCCCAGTACCGGCCAGTCCTCTAACTCTAACACCAGTACCAGTACCAGTGCCGCCTCTCCTCTGGCTAGTGCCATCCCCATTGCGCAGTTGCTAGCCAAACCGGGCGCCCTCAATGCGTTGACAAACCTCAGCGCGTTGGGGGGGCTAACGGAGCTGCTAAGCGGGCAAGGGGCCGGCTCTCCCTCCATCCAGACTACCGGTGTCCACCGCCCCCACAAGAGCTATACGCCCCGCCTCCGATCGCCTGGTGGTGGTAACGAGGGAAGCAAGTTGAAGAATGAAAGAAATAAGTTCAATCCTTATTAGGTGGCATATTTTTGTTTGTTTTCATTTTTTCTTATAATTTTTAGTTTTGAAATAGGTGTACTAGTATTATTACGTCATTGATTTTACACGATTGCATTGGTACGATTTAATTAACAAAAAAAAATGGAAAATTATAGGGACCAATTTATAAATGAATTATTGCGTGGATGATTTTTGGTATCTGATGAAATAATCTCGAGCTACTCTAATTAATTATTATTAGTATCAGTTTCGAAATTATATTTACTAGTCATAGTACGATTTTCGAAATTATTTAGTGTAAAATCAATGACTTTTTAATTTTTTTTTCTATTTAATATATAAGAATTAAAAATTTATTTTTCTCCTTTATATAAAATTTTTATAGTACAATTTATGTGAATCTTTATTATGAAAAAAATTCGTTTAATTATTATATTATTATTATTATAAATCAACTCGCTAGACTTGTACTATAAAAATGGAATTTTTCTGTAAAACATCAACATTGATAAACTAAGTTTCGTTTATTTTTATTTAAAACAATTGGTCATCAAGTGTGTGTATGATTGGAATTTTTTATAAAAAAAAATAGAGAAAAAAAACGAAACTTTGGTGTACCACCACCACTACATTCAATTGGGGTTTGTTAATACAATTATTTTCTTTATAATTATTTATACATAGTTGTTAAAAGCAATAATTTTTTCTTAATTATTTTTCGATCTCTTGTGTAAATTTTTTTTTAGTTTTATACATTTTCAATTTTTATTTCAATCATTTAAACTTTTGAACTAGACCGAATACACCATTTATTTTTTATTGATTTAAATGTTTTTTTTTTTCATTTATTATTATTATTATTATTTTTATACTAAGTAATTTTTATATGATGAATACTCTTCATTTGCAATGAAGGATGATTGAAAATGAGCTACATAAAGACTTTTTGGGTATATTAATGCTGAAATAGTATTTACTGTATAAAATAATATCTGTGTAGAAAGGTTTTTCTTTTTTACAGTAATCGTGGATCTTAGTAGGAAATCGTATAACTTCTAAAAATTCGAAATAGAAACCATAAAAATTCAAAATTTTCATTCATAAATGTTCTATTTAACCTTATACGTAATAAATAAAAAATTAATTTAAATTAAAAGGGGGTCTTTTGGGAAGCCAGAACATATTTATCTCACTGGATATTGGACATATACATCCCTTTGGTAGGATAAAGGGCTTTGAACAAAAATGCTAGTTACTAAAAAAGTTTATTCAAAAAATAAGTGATACCAACATTATGATAAGCATGTGTTTATTTGAAAATAATTTAAAAAATGTTCCAAACCGTCCCATATTTTTGAACAGATTATATAGCGATTATGAACATCACGTTTTGTTATATCTTAAACCTAATAATTAATAAAAATTGTACCTAGTTAGATCAGTACCTTTGGTTCAAACGTACCATCATTGACAGTTGGAATTGGTAGTTTCAGAACCAAATCAAATTAATCTACTGAAGACTTGTCACAATTCCACATCCACTTTCTCATAAAATTTACTCTGTATTCGCTTAAACCTATTTTGTCAATTATTATTGTCCTACAAAGTGCCCGATATTTTTTTTGTTCTAAACTTGACTAATAATTAGAGAGTAGATCATCTTTTTTCGTAGTCTAAAAATGTTACTAGAATCACTATAAGGTATTTCTTTTCTCTTTCAGAACCTTCGCATCTTTTCTTGGTCTTATTCTTTGTTTTTGTACCTTCTTTTGATATTGGATTCAATTTTCGCTTTATTTTTCTCTTTTCGGCCAGTTTTTTTCCACATCTAAACCTTCTTTTACCATTCTACCCAAAATTTCTTCCTCTTTTATTTTTTTTTCGGTGTCTCAGTCAAAACTGTCGATTTAAATTTAGTAAATTTTTATAAAAGTCTTGACTTGAAATGGTCTGACTTCTCCAAGAAGAAGATTAACAACGTCTAGTAAAACGTCAAGTTTTGTTAAAAATCCAGTTGAGGTAGCAACAGTTACAGTCCATATTCGTGGCTTCCGAAAGCCTAATGAGCAAATTTAACTCGACCCGGAAGATCTTCTACGGATGATCTGCACCCTGGATTGGACAACAGCCAGTCATTAATTACAACAATGGTACTTCTCCCTTCATCTATCTTGGTTGTAATCTAGTTCCAACGAGTTTAATATGTTCATCTTGTGGACTCTAAACTCACCAGATATTCCTTCATAATTAGCTGTTCCCTAGGGAATCTGCTTTTCCTCATTGGAATCCTACTGGTGATAATTTTGTTTAGTTTGCGAATAAAATGGGAGATTTTTTTAGAAGTTATACAATAATAAACCGCTTTTAGTTAATTAAATAGTTTGCCGATTATTTATAACAATAACAATTAATTAAAGACTTTATGTAGACGTTTCGTTTTATAGTTGGATCGATAAACTTAGCTACTTTATTACTTTATAATTTAATCGTTAGGTGTTGAGAATAGTATACTATTTATACAACAATCACATTTGTTTCATTTACATTATTCTTCTTTTTTTTTTGGAAAATGTACGTGATGTAATAAGATTATTTTTACCGACGACACGCCAAGAAACTACTTGAAAAATCACTACCAATAGCTCAGAAAATTAAAAATGGAGAATTAAACAGGTCATTGCGCCACATCAGCACAAGACATGTACATAAATTTAACAGAAAACTATAATAAAATCGAAATAATGATAAAAAATATATCAATTCACTTTTACCGTGAATAAATTCCTAAAAATAATATGTAATATCTTTTTAATTATCAAATAGGGACCCAATAATAACCGGAATAGCATTTCTTCAGCGAGATGTTAGATAGCGCAATTAATTACCTGTTCAGTTATAACGACGTGGCTTATTCTAATCGACTTTTTGGTAGCGTTACATGTTCCTGTTTCGTTTTTTCTTTTGATCCCAACTAAGTGAAAAACTCATGTATACGAGGGGTTTGCAAAACTTAACAATAAATGTCGAAGATAACGTCGAGATCTTATACTGTCGATTACAGATAATTTTAATGGAAGATTTCAAAATGGAAACATCAGAAAGAAGATCGCGCTTTGGAAGAACAGCTGATCCGAATTTTTTGTCAAAAGTCTTTACTGGTGATGAGTCATGATGGTGTAGATGATCCAGAATCAACGCAACAGCCAAGTTCATGGAAGGCAAGACCCTAGTTCAACATTTTCTGTGTATGAGATTATCAAGAATGACAGGCATTTTGTTACCCGGACAGTTTTACGGTCTCCATTAAATCAAAAGGAGCTGAGTATATACATAAAATGGTAGACTTCCTAATAGTTTACCCCTCTTTACTTCGTCATGGTTCGACAGTTTTCTCTGATTCAGATGTCTGGTCTAATTCCTCACCTAGGTGTATCTTTTTTGGCCAATCATTGGTAGATTTTCAAGACCCTGATATCAGAATCGAATCAACAGTTAAGTCCATGGAAAATATCATCATCGACTTATCTTTAGTGTCTTCTGCATGACTCAGCAGTTTTCTTAGATCTTTGATGTCGGCGTAAACCCTTAGCTATGTGTTAAAATGGATCCTCAGCTCTTTCAATATTTTCCTGGTGGATGATTTCTTATATCTTTGAAAAATTCTCGATTGATCTTGAGGATCTTGATAACAGAATCCAAGAAAGTACCATAATCGACCATTTTTAGTGTCTTCTTGATGAATCAGCAGTTATCTTGGATGTCTGGTGTACACCCTCAGCTAGAATGGATCCTCAGCTCTTTCAATATTTTCCTGGTGAATAATTTCTTATGTCTTTGACCAAATTCTCGATTGATCTTAAAGATCTTGATAGCAGAATCCAAGAAAGTACCATCATCGACCCATTTCTAGGGTTTTCTTCATGATTCAGCAGTTATCTTGGATGTCTGGTGTAAATCCTCAGATTTTATTAAAAAAATTTTTTTATCGAAAACTTCTAGGACCACCTTGTTAATATAAAATTGGTACTAAACAAATCTAATTGAGGAAAATTCTACCAAATGTGGTACCATTTTGAACATCTAGTTTCTATTTGACAATTGTATAAGTGAGTTTTTCTGAAAATGCGACTATGAAGACTAAGGAAAGTGCTTTTCCATCAATCTCACACTTAGATAATCCCCATGGCCAAAAATTACACTTCGAATTGGTTGACCAACCACCGTATTCACCAGATTTGGTTCCCAGAAACTCTTATTTAATAACTTTATAATTTTATTCGCATTAAAGAGATTTTAATTCAGCAAGTATGCCAACGTCTATTTTGAGAAAAAACGTGGAATATTATTTTTAAGATTTAAAATGCTTAAAGCAGCATTGTAAAAAGTGTATAGACAAAAATGTTGGAAAATAAAGAAAAATTGTTTGTTAAATCGAAAACTTCTCATATACACCTCATACATAAAGGTATTTGAATGTATAGAAATTGCAATTGAGCAAAATAAATTTTTAGATAGTTAAATATTGTTTGTAAAATTTTACACAACATACATGGTGTGTAGTGGAACGTTTCAATAAAATATAATTTTTAGTATAAAAGTTTTGAATTTGCAGATGGAAGTCTCGTAAATCTAATTAAAAAACTTCCACATATTTTAGGAATTTTTATATTGGTGAGTATTCCTAAAATCAACTGTAAAAATTGAAAAGTTTGTTGTTTTTTGTTGCTGAATCGTTTTGATTTCTGATTGAAAATTAATTTTTTAAACATGACATTTCAAAATATAGATTGAAATAGACGAAAGTTCATACGTGGTTTAGTAATTATATAGATTAGATTGCAGGGAGCAGGTTGCGATATTAAGGGAGCAGAAACCATCCCTTCAGGTATTTTTTTTCGTTTGAAAAATCAAATAATTCTATTAATTTTCAGTGATTGTAATTCTAATTAATCGTTGAAAGAAATAAAAGAGGGACAGAATAGGACACTGTAAAAAATTGGTCTAAATATAAATGAACAACCCCCCGGCTCGTTTCACCCCTCTTAACCATCGATTTTTATTTTTTATAAAACCATAGACAATCGTTGAATTTAATTCAATGATTACTTAAAAATTGATGGTTGAAAGAGGTTGGAGGGTTGAGGGTGGTGTTACAACTAACTAAAAAAGACCAATTTGTCACACTATCCTATTTTGTCTTCCAACGATTAATTTAAATATTACAATCACTGAAAAATTATTACAATAATTTGATGCTTTAAATGAAAAAAAGTGCCTGAAGGGATGGTTTCCGCCCCCTAAATATATATTCTTGTTCAGCGTAATTTTGACTACAACATACTAAAATTTCAACGAAATCGGTGGGTTGTAATATAACTTAGATAATTGGCCGTAGTTTAAATATTAATTTTCAATTAGAGGACGATTTAGTAACATATTGAAGGGGTCTGAGGAATTGAAGAAATTTATTTATTTGGTCACTAATATATCGAACTTTTTCAACAGGATATCCATGGAAACAGCTGGTCTTCCTCTACCCGGTTACCATTACATCGCTCCAAATCACATCGTAAAAGCTCCGATTCATTGAAGAAATTAATTTAGGCAAATCTCGAATCCAGTTGGTGTGTTAATTTATCGAAATTGACGTCGTTTGATCTGTGAAATTATACTGTTTGACAATATATGTCGTTTATAAAAACCACTAGATTGGTACTGGGAACAAAACCAAAGATTTTTATTTAATATTTAGATAAATTCACAACTTATCATTTTTTATTATTCGTTAAGTATTTTCTATTATAGTTAGTTCCATTTTTCGCTAAATCATGAAAAAACTGATATTTTTACAAACAGTTAAATTGTTGCAGATATATCAATGTTTAGTAGTTAGCATATTTGTTTATTGTCCTGTTAGAATAATTAATCGCCGATTATTTATTGAATTCCCGTTGAGATTTTTCTTTTCATTCGTTAACTGTTACAGAACTGTCCAATTTTTTGTATCCCAGCGCCGTGTTTTTTTAGTAAATTAGTAGATTTGATATTGTCTCTTAATACACTGCTGTCTAAAATCAACGTGTAATTTTGTCTTCTTATTTCAATAGGACCATCATTTTTTCTTAGATTCATTTTACTTCATTTACATATTGTTTACACTACATTAACTCTCATAAATACACTGACACTAACGCGCGTTTCGATAACCAATTTATCGTCTTCAGAGACTGAAGGTAAACTCTTAAGTTCCAGTCTCTGAAGATGATAACTTGGTTATCGAAACGCACTTTAGACAGTGTAATTGTGAGTGTTGGTGTAGTGTTAGTGTAGACAGTGTGTTCAGCTCTGCATTAGCTTAATCTTTTTTTTTTAACAAAAAAACAAAACGTTGGTATCTACTCGATTTTCTTTTTTTTTTTTTCGTAGTATTTATTCTCTTCTGAGCCCTTTTTCTGACGATGATCTCCATCTCTTTTGACATCGGTGGTCTTTATTGTTCATTGTTGAATATTTTTTTATCGGTATGTCTCAATACGTTGGTGTCTACTTGATATTCTTCTTTTTCGCTCAATAGGATCATGTTCTGTTTAATTTCGAATATCTATCCTCTCCTTGAGCTCTTATTGAGACGATGTCTAGTATTCTCCATCTATTTGATTTCTATTTTTTTATCAATGTGGTTTCTGGGATTCTTTCGATATGATCTCTACAATTTTTTAATTCATCTTTCAAGTACTGTTTACTTTCTTTTCCTTCCTATCCTGTGCTGCTTGTATTCTAATCTCCAATTTCTTCGCTAAATATTTTTTTATAATATTTCTAACAATATGTTAGCCAACAGTATCATATTGGACAGCTCTAAACTAGACAATTGCCCTATTTTCTACCAAAAAAGTTGTTTTCAAAAAAAAAATGATATAATCTCAACTACGATTTAAAACTTCCTAAAAAAATTCAATAAAAATGTGATATTAAAAAAGGAATCAACTAAATCACATTTGAGTATCGTTTTTATTCATTTTTCTTTGTGGCTCTGTAATTTTTTTAATATTATATCACCTTAGAAGAAATGAGTGTTAAAAAGATTTTTTTCTTTAACATTAGTTTTTACTTGTTTTTGTTTTTAAACTAATTTTCTATTGAAAAAGACCTAAAGATTTATCAAGAAAAACGCATAAAAAAGTAAGAAGTAAAGAGACATGATTTTTTCGAACTCCCTCGTAATTTGTAGGTTTGGGTGATTTTTTTTCGGTGTCCAATCAAAATATTAAACTATATATAGAAAAAAGAATCTCGCCAAGTTTGAGCTCTTGATATCAATTTCAAGTATTTAAAATTTAAATATAAAAAAAAATTTTTTTAAAATTTCTAATACTTCTCACTTTTTACAATAATACAAATCCACCTTAGTCTAGTCTAAAGCGATTTCGAAGAGCATAAACTTCACCATAAGGGGGATTTGTATTAATGTAAAAAGTATTAGACATTTAAAAAAAAAATTTTTTTAATCATAAAACTTCATATTTAAATATCAAGGACTTTAAATTTATATTAAGAGCTGAAACTTGATGAGGGGAGTTCGAAAAAAATCATTTTCTTGATAAATCTTAAAGTTTTTGGTTTTTTTTATAGAAATGATTCACCTTATTGTAGGTACATAATTTTACTTATTTTATTTCGATTTATTAGATTTACATGTTTATTTCCAGATCCATTTTGGTTTTTATTTAAAAATTGTTTTAATAAAAAATACAAACATTTTAAATTATTATTAAATAAGGTTTCAGCAATAATCTAAATTATATTGTGATACAAAAAATATATAATGAAAAAAAACATATAAACAGGACAATAAGTAAATGTTTTTATTGTTTTATATGTATCGTGTTTCAAATTAGGAATAGAGTCGTCACTTTATACCAACTCTAATATGCTCTTAGGAATCTGCAATGATAAAAAAAATTGTATACCAACACGGTAACCTTTTGAAAAATCAACCCATTTCAATATATATTTTTTTTAAAAAAGAAATGTCTTCGTTCTCTTCGATGGTAGGATATTCTAAACGGACAGAAAGGGATCAAATTCTATATTAAAATATTTTGATTAAAAATTCATACTGTAAGGTAATCTTGACTGACCCCTAGTAATTTCCTCGATTCTCTTCATGCTAACATTGCTAAGTGTCAATTTTTCAAGCGCTTCATATGACAAATTGCTGACACATCCCAACAATAGCTCGAATGACTAAACTTCAAGGTTGGCGGTAGCCCTACTACATTCTGGTCTTAACATTTATGGTGGTTTCTTTTTCACCTCATTCCATATAACGCGCACCCTTATCGAATCGATTTGATTTTTAAATAAACAAACTTTCCCTAGTCTAGCCACGCATGTGTGCTGAAAATTCCTCTGTCGCATAATAAAATAATCCACATACTAAAGGACTCTTGTAATTTCTGATTTTATTTGGCCTGAAAGTAAAGATTAAGAAGAAAATTAAAAATATACCAAATCAAAAATTTCTATTCTGGCACTATCCAATGAAACGGACGGCTTGTCAAATGTCAAAATATATCAACGTAACCTACTGTCTACAAACATTTCTATTCTGACACTATCCAATGCAACAGATAAGAGCTTGTCAAAATGTATCAACATAATCTACTTTGATGTCTACACTTTTTCCAATGATGCTCAAACCTTTCCAACTAATAGTTGCCCTCTTTTTTCACAACGTCCTCGTTTTATGAAAATTTCACAGTTAGGAAATAGAAAAAAGTCGCCAGTGGCCAAATCTAGTCATTACGGTGGTTAAACCACCAATTCGAAATACAAGTCGTGTATATTAGCCGAGAAGTGTGAGAAAGTGCGTTACTTGATGGAAAAGCACTTTCTTTTTCTTGAATTATTTAGTCGTTTTTCGTAATTGTTCTTAGTACCTTATCAATCAGTGATTCGTAAACATCTTATATTTATAAGTGCCAACATTTTCAGGTTTTCGTATTCGAAAATAAAACAAACTATCCTTGCTTAACAAGCTTACATACTTTGGTCATTTTATGATATGAGTTAGTATAATATTCGTCATTTTGGCAGATTTCATTGACTTCATCTTAAGAAACCCATTGTTTTAACTGATGTTTCGTCCCTGTTGTATTGTGGTGGATATAATCAAATATTTGTAGATACCTCAACCACATCTTTCGTGCTTGTACTGTCACAATTGAGGTTATTAAACCACTGTTTCACCTTAACTTACCAGAGCTTTCATATTATTTATAATGGTTTGAGTGATGTTTTCTCTTCTAAAAAATAATTATTGGAAAGCTTTCGAAATCCATTTTTTTTCTATTTTCTTCTCGAAACAACATAATCTACTATTAATGGATGCCAAACCTAACCTAACCTAACGAACTAAGTGACGTAGCTGGCTCAAATTTTGACAGATGTTTGTTGACAGGAGTAGTGGTCCATTTTTTTAGTTAAGAGCGGGATATTCAAAAATTCTCAATTATTGACCAGCTCTTTTAGCTAATTACATATTTACATTTAAAAATTGAACTTTTTTGTCGATTATTTTGATAATATTTTTTCTAAAAACTTTTTACTTACATTCTAATATTAATGTTAGGATTAATTTTAAAAAATTCCTATGAGCATATATCGATTAGTGACGACTAATAAATATTGTTTGTTACATATGAACTGTGGAGTGATATGGGCACTTTCTGATTGTGAATTTTTAAATTAGATAAGTAAATTAGGCTGTGGTACATAGTATTTGTTAATTAGTGTATCTTCCAAAGGATTGTATATGTGCCAAAATATTCTAACCTATTGCTCATCTTAGAATACATAATTAGTTGCATATCAACGTTTTCATATCAATAAGTTTAAATTTTTTCACACAAAAAAACGTTTTTCGACTTGTTTTATATAAAATCACAATTTCTCACTAGAAAAATGTTTTTTTTCTCAAGTTTTTGGTTCTGATAACCTCAAAATTAAAACTGTTAAAATTATTCGCCAAAGATTTTTTTTGGCTTTAGTTAATTCTAAAATAGTAAACTCGCAAAATTAGTGTCAAAACGAAAAATGCTCATTTCACTCGTTTATTAATATGAAATCGATGCAATATTTTCACATTTAAAATATACTCGTATATGTAAATAGAGCGGTAGTTTTTCTGTGATCACTTTACCGCAGTTTGCACTAACGTAAAATATGTTATTAATTATTTCGTTGTGGTTATTAGTGTGAATAGATGTAGAGATTGTGAAAAATGTTCTAAACAAAAAAATTGATAATAAATCCTGCGAAATTTACTTACTCATCAAGTTGGGAAAAAAATAATTTCGGTTTCTCTTCTCAAGTTTTTATAATTTAAACGACCTTTAAATAAAAAAGAAATTCTTTGTGTATTATTGGGTGGGATGAGGAAGTTTTTATCGAAAATTTTATTGAAATTAGCTGATGTAGGAGTTACTCCTCTGTAGGGTTGTGGTGGTAGGTTAGACTCTAAGAAGAAGAAAAGAAAGCTCCAGCCTAAAAAACAAACGGTTCATTCCAGGTTTAGGACTACATTGTTCCATATCGAACGCCATTTGGCTGGTGATCCCGTTCATCCTTGAAGATGATCTTCGTAAAGTCATCATTCATTTCTACTTGGTCAACTAACCATTCGGCGTATTGACGACGGTCAATAGGTTTCAGTTCTTGCATGAATAAATCTTTTAAGAGTCTACATCAATTTTTTATTAAAAGTTTCCATCAGTGATGTCTGTGAGACATTCCATTATTGAGCACGTCAGCGAATTGTGTTTGACAGCTATCCTACTGCGAACAGCATTAATACTTTTCATGGAACGAAGTGGGTGAGGATACACAGGTGTTTTTACACCTCGGTTAACTGAAATTTCTTTATAATGTTGACCAAAAAAGTGCGTATTGATGTGATAGAACTCCATTTTCATAATAAGCTTTGCATTGTAGTTGGACTATCCTGTATTCAATCGTTGCTTTGTGTATTTTTAGGTGGAATGAGGAAGTTTTTACAGAAAGTTTTATTGTAGTTAGCCCTGATAAAGGAGTAGCTCCTCTGCAAGGTTATGGTGGTAGGCTAGACTCTAAGAAGAAGAAGCTCCAGACTAAAAAACAAACGGTTCATTCCAAGTTTAGGACAATGAAACCTTTTTTCAATGGGAACGATAAATCTTTTCCTGCAGTAGTAACACTGTGATTAAAAAACAAAACATATTTGCTGTACCAAACAAAAATTTCATCGTCAAAAAAATTCTTGTCGTAACATTATAATTGTTATAATATGGAGTTTTAGAAACTCGTCCTCAGTCCTTTTGATTTGGAACATTCAATTGGCATTTGATATGAATTATGTCATAACCCATACAAAGATGCTGAGGGCACATATCCTATGCATCTTTTATTGTCATTATCTTTATTCTCCTGTACTTCGTAGCCTCCACAAGCTCTATCAGATGTCTACTTTGGTATTTTGAAGTATTTCATCAACTTTTTAAATATTTTGTGCCAACACAAAAAAAATCTATGTTCTATGAGTTTGCTCTGTAGCTATAAAAAGTAACCTCCTAGAATCCCCATTTTAAAATCAGAGTAGTTTTTGATTGAGTGAACTAATGACGTTACTTTGTACTTTAAATCCTATAGGGTGGCTTTACTTAACTTTATGGTCATCTATTATGGAAAACCGAAATTATTTTTTCCCCAATCTATCTATCAATCTGGTTTGAAAATTTGCTCAGAACCAAACATTTCATAATAATCGTTAAATATATATAGTATTAATGTGTCTAGTAAAAATAAATTTAATACTAGATTATTTAGACATAATATACGATGATGACCATTATTATTATGACACATAAATTATTTGTGGTTGATTTCAAGATATTTATTGTTACTTAACAAGTTTAATTGATCCAAAGAAACATTCCTCGATGATAAATCACTCGAAAAACTCAAATTCCTTGAAAATTAATTCAAAATTTCTATTATATACATTCGAATGATTTTTATACAGAGTGTACAAATAATTAATGCTAATGAAGATATTAGCTAAAACAAAAATATTTAGAAGTCACCATTTTGGAGCTACATGCCTCTAAAAAAGTGCTGAAAGTTTTTTCTGTTTGTTTCGTGCGCCTTTCTCTTTCATAGAATTAACTCAAATCGTGTTTCTTTTAATGTAGATTTCACCTTACGAAACAAAATTTGAGAAAAACGGTGGGTGTATGGTGATTGAAGGGTCGCCATGTGTTGAGATAAGCCCAAGAGCCTACAATCAATGGGAACTTGATAAAACCATGTCTTCAAATCACTAGTATATTTTGCTGATTCATATACATTAACGTGATATAGATAAAAGGATTATTATATTATATTGTTAAACTCTAATGGTACGTGTGTTTTGAGTCGAAATGCAGCACATTAATTTATTGTGATCTATAGTTAACATACTTCGTTTATCAACAATGACAGATAGTCCAGCACTGGGATTCTGAAATTAGATATAAACCTCTTTTCAAACCATGCGGAATAAGCCAGTGTAATGGTTGGGTGGAGAACTTTCCAAATTTGGAGTTAATTTTTCTTTATTCTTCCAGCAAAAACGTGATTTTAGTAATTAATTAATTTATTCCTTCCAATGTATGGCGTTCAAAATAACTCAAAATAAACATTTTTATGTTGTTCTTGTTGTTGTTCTCAAATGTCAAAATTTTAGGCACTAATTTCGCTCACACGATTTGTATACTGGAATTATCATCTAAAATTCGCCGTTAGGATTCTTTATCAATTAGTACGTTTCCAGCAATTTGATATTTAACCGATGGTCAGATCAGATCTTCTCACTTTTCCTTTTGCCCTTTATCCATTTCCTCCATATTTTCATGTCCCGTGATAGTATCATTTGATTTAGTGTCTGTTGCCTTTTTTTCCTATATATTATCTGCTATTTGTTAGTTTCTTCTTCTACCTATAATTCTTGGTTTCCATATTCATTTAATCTATCTTGTTCCATCTTTGTTAAATGTCCAAACCAGTTTTTAGATTCCTATTTAGTATTTTTCTTGTTATAAGCTATTCCTTATACTAGTTTTTCCTCCTATTTATTCGTGGATACTTCATATCGATTGCGTTTACTCTTCTATCAATTCTATTGTTAGTTAGCCACGTGTCACTTCCAAACGTCAATGTTAGAACTGTTATCTTATTGTAGACAGTTCTACTTTCTTTGATATCTCTTTCTTATTGAACAACACATATTTGTTGCTTTTCTTATTTATTTTTTGTAACCTTTGCTTCTAATTTTTCATCTGTTATTAGTGTTCCAAGATAGTTGTGACTTTTTTGTTCTTGTTTTGCTATTAGGCAGACTTTGTTTCCATTTCTCTCGTTTAATATCATTGTTTTTCATTTTTCTATGTTAATTTCCATTTGCAGTTTTTCTTTCTATCAAATTTTGTAGGTGCCTCGTCCTTTGTTTTACCCTTTTTACCATCATAAACCTTTCTGATTTCTGTCCATTCAGTTGTACTTTCACTTTTACTCTTTAATATACTTATAATAACTATTTTTTTCTTTTTTGGTATTTCTAATTTATTTAACAACTTTCATAGATTGTTCCTTTGGATTGAATCGAATGCTGCTCTCAGGTCAATGAACGTTAAATTCAATGTTTCTTTTTTGAAAGTTGTTTGTTCCGCTTCCGATCGAATCATATAATTAATTTACTCGATATTGTCATTTTTATTATCTAGAACGTCTTCTAGGTCATCTTCAAAACGATGATATACGGTGGTAAACCTTCATTACAATACTTTTTTTATAATTGCTTGCTCTACTATTATACTAAACATTTCCTTGTTAAAATTAAAACAACTATGATTTGAAGGGTTACGACTCTAGTGATTTGTTTACTGTAGCGAGAGATACTGCAAATTTAAAAAAAATCGCTTTTCACGAATAATCCTCGTACTATATCGAACACTGTATATAAAAAAGTGTATTTCGAAAAGTTAATAGGTTATAACTAAGAAGGGATAAAAAATTGTTAGATATTATTTAGACATGCTTTGCTTTAATTTTTGGACACTCTGTATATATTGTCTAACTAACTTAACTAGCTTAACAGCTAAATAACTATATATAAAGCGTTTAATTCTATTTATTTGATTTGATTCTTGTAATCAACTACAATTTTTGAAAATAATTGAAGTGTATTTACAAAAAGACGTAGAAATATTTTTTTTAATTTATTATTGCTTAGTTTGTAATTTCATATGTTAATAGTATTAATGATATTGTATTCTAGTCCTACAACCTACGGTTTGACATAGAAAAAATACTAGTCATATTTTTTGTTTGTTTGGAATGTATTCTAAAGATGGTACCGAATAGTGGATACCGTCTTATTGTAAAATTAATATTTTTGGTATAATCTAGGTCACTAGTTTTTTAATTGTAAATTTACGTACTAACAATACAAATTTCATTCTTATAATGTGCAATAAAAAAAATTGCTCAGATTTATAAAAATTTTAAGTGACCTACTCGAATAAACATTTTATTTATGAACGTTTGACTATAATGAGGACAATCTGTTGTTATTTTTTTATGTTGATAAATTTAATATAGATATTTATGAAAAACAATGTGTGCCAATGGAAATTTGATAGAAGGACCTTAGCCAGCAAACCGACGTACAAAATTTAAATTATTTTATCGATTTTTGAGATAATAACGTTAAAATCATATATTTTGAATGCGATCTATAAGATTTTTTTACAGCTTAGTAAAACTCAGTTTTCTTTCAAAATTTCCATCAACAACAACAAAAAATTATACTTGTTTATTCAAACACTCTTTTTTTATAATTTACTTAAAATATTTCAATTAGAAAATTTCATACTATCCTATTATTTTCTAATTATTGTTATTAGTTTATAAAATATCGAAAAAATATTTTTTAGTTCCTTAGAATTGCTTAATAATGACTGTAGTGCCAATGTAGTTCGATTCCGAAGACTTGTACTAGGTGTTTGTTGAATTTCATTCAACAAATAATGTTTTTCTGATGCAAGGCGTCGATTTTGTGAAAAATGTGGAGCAGGAAAACATTTAGATGATTTTTTTTTATTAAAAATTAATTATACATATAAACCTGTTTCAGATTATATTCCATTTTGATATTAATATATTAATGAAGTTGAACATATCTTAAAAAATCTAATCGAAGGATTAGAATTATGCTTAATGAATTTGTCACTAGGTGGTTTGTAAGCACAATGCTATTAACGCGAGGGGGTATCTAGTGGCAAAAAATTGATTTTTCACTGTTGCCAGCTTTCGATATCTGTAAATTTGCTTTTTATAAGATACATTTACACTCCATCAAATTTATCTTTACCTTGACATCATGTCTTGCAAAAACACTACCTGACGTAGAAAGTGACTATTGTCGTATACTTATATATCAAATTGACTTTATTTTTACAGTAACAAAAATTTGGAGAATTACAAAACCAAAAATCACTACAATCTACGATTTTTTTTGTTTTACCCGGTATTATCTACAATGCTGCTAAATTTTCTTATATTATATCAATTTTCCAGTTACGCGGTTTCTTATTCATCATTACATATATCAAAAATATATTTTTCGAAATACACATCAAGAAATTTCTCTATTTAAAACTGAGGTAACTTTTGGTACATACTCGTATTAAAAATTCTTCTTACTTATTCATTATCATCCATTGTCCATATATACTGAACACATTGCTTACTACAATTACACCAACACACATAAACCCACTACCTGGTCCTTCGAGCCTTTCATAAAACGCTGGTTCATATCCGGCTCGAAGGACCAGAGAGTTTAATTCTGTGTGTTACGTGCTTGAATCAATTTTGTCGCGTTCTAGTTTCTCTAAATCTCTGATTTAACTGTTGTAAGTTAAGTCAATTAAGGATCTCTAACTTCAGTAATAAATATTTTTGTTTATTATTAGTGACGTCAAGGTAAAGATCGATTTTAACGACTGTATATCCATCGAAAAGTAATATTTTTAAAAACTGAAGATCTTAGTAGCTATTATTTCCAAATTTTTGCGATCTAAAGTCTATTTTATTTATAAAAACATTCAACTTTCATTTTCGTTTCATGGAAACAGTTTAAATGTGAATTTTTCAAAGAAAAGTTTATTGAAATATCAATTTTTAATTTTACTTCTGGAGTTTAGTCGTATGATCTGTCAAATATGACAGAATTAAATAATCTCTGTTATTAAAAATTCCGCAAAAATATTAAATATAATTTTTTAATCAAGTATAGTTTTATTTTAAACTATGACTATGGCAATTATAGTATACGGCCTTAGGATAATACAGACGTATAAGTCTAGTAAGGCAACTTTGGTTCTAAAATATGGAAAATGTTATTTATTTACTGAAGAAGCACTAGTCTAAAAGCCCTTCTCGCTTTTTTAGTAATTAGTTTGTTAGCAGGGGCCTTAAATGTTTGGCTATTTAATAGTTGTCGTGTTGTGCCAGGCAATCAACGGTTAGCTTTGTCTGCAGCATCGTGCAGTACTTAAGGTGCCAAATTGTGGTAGATATTATTAATGTCGTTAAGTATAATTCCATAAATCAATAATCGAAAGTTTTTATAGATTTTTCAACAATAATATCTTACATAACCTAAATAAAAATCTCGTTTTCGACAGTGTGAAAATAATTTTTTTATTATAATTGTTTAATTGGATGCTAAAGTTTCTCGCATTCTCGAAACTTCAATGTTAAATTCATATTTGTTATAAACTTTCACCTTAAAATTTTCAAGTTTTTCAAAAATAGCATCCCTCAACTTATTTCCTTTACCTTGAGCTTTGCTTTAATATCCTACTCAGATTCTTTCCATTCCCATCTGAATGTCTTGTGGACTTTTTCCAATTCAAATATTCGGTAGCCGTATAATCATATAGTAAAAGGCCCAGTTACAAGGGAAAGAAGAATAACAAAAGCAATTGAACAACTTTAAATATTCGTTTTCACCAATGAGAATCAATTATCGCATTTCGAGGTTATTTCTTTGACGTTAACGAGTGTATGAATTATTTAACTAACAGTTTTAGTTTGCTATATATTTTTAGGTTTTATGTTTATAATAAAGTAGGTAATTTTGTGTCTGTTAAACCGTGCTATTAATTGATAAACGTATCGCAATAATTTTTAACTGTTTTTGAGTTAGCGCAAGAATTAAGTGAGAAGTAAACGTTAGTTAAAAGTTACCGTAACAATCATTTAGATAATAGAGAGAAGGACTGTTAAGAGAGTTAAGAAATAATAAAAATAACAGAAAGCAAGCACCGAAAACACTATGGAAATTAATACTATCACGTTTCCTTTTTGGCCTCGTCATAAAAAACAGACTGAAGTGGTATCGGAATAAAGCAGATGAACATGTCTCTAAATTGGTAACCTCTCTTTGTTATCACTTATATTAAAATAATTTGACACAGTTTTAAACCTTTATGGGTCTCCTTTGGTTAGTTTAATCATGTCTTTAGATCTGAAATCCCTGTTGGGGTGTTCGAGCAATGTGCTGAAACTGTAACTTTAACAAAATCCATGCAGCAAAGAATGAAACGAGAGATGCTAGGTTCATCTCTGAGGAACCAAAAGAATTATTGAATGGAGAACAGAGAAGTAGAAGAGTAGGATTCCCAGTTGGATGACAGTAGACGCGAGTGGCCGTTTGATGATGGCGGTTTAGGTGACCCGCTTTGGTCAAAATGTTGAGCTTCATTGACGAAATTTCTAATAAAAACTTTGTCCTAATGAAGATACAATTTGACCTACACAAAACAGGGATCAATTTGAATAAAGAATTATTATCCTTCACAGTTTTGATTCAGAGGGAGATTTTAAAAAAAAAATTGATTCCTGATGGTCGATTGGATCCGACAGACAAAAAATGATTGAAGACTGAATTAATTTTGGCCAAATGGTGGTTGAGCTAGAGTTGGACAGTAAGATACAACGTGGATAAAGGTTTATGACGTGAATAAATGATACCGATGAGTTGTTCGACTTTCGTTTGATACTGGGATGTAGATTGATCAGTTAGAAGGAATCTAAAATATATGTTCCAAGGAGCATAATGACGATCAACTTATTGTTTCCAATAGTTTTATAGGACGGGGTAGAAGATATGAAAATACCTCAGATTTTTAAATAAAAATGTAAACTAAACAATTATTAATACGTTCATAACTTAGAAAGGCGATGAGTACTTTGTGGTTAGTTGATTCGCATTGGTTTTTAGATAGTTTAAATCAACTTTTTTATATTGTATAGTTTAAATTAAAAATTATTTTTCTGTGATATTAAAAGTTGTGATAGTTTTATTTAAAACATCAAATTGAAATTGATGTTTTGGGCTCCTATTATTAATTTATGGAATTATTGACCAAATAATATATTATGTACATAATAAATATATTAAAATTTTTGTAAGTAGATATAAATGTGACTGATTTAAAACAACTATTTTTGCAAGATCATATCTATTGATGCCGAAATTAATATATTTCGGCACCCTGAGTAAATATATATATTAAAAACACAATCAGCTAAAGGTTAGGATCATTTAGAAGCCTTTATTAAATACAGGGTCTTTATCAATTAAGAATATGTAGTTTAAACAGAATTTAGTCCAAATCGGACGTAAAATAAAATGTGTCACGGATTTCTTCATATACTAAATATAAAAATTCCATATCATAAATATATCTAATAGAACTGGTTTTTTTAAAAAATCCAATTTAGTTTTTCTTAGTTGTAAATTCGATATTTAATTTTGCTCAATCACAACTCTTATAATTAAATCAAAAATTAATTACCGTGTCTGATTAATTCGGAAATTACTATCGAATTTATAACTTATTTAATATAATGAATAACAATAATTTAGATAATCATAAAATCCCTGATTCTACTTATATGCAACAAAAATGATTGTTTTCTTTTGATTTTTCAAAAAGTAGCACAACAAATTACTTCCGATCGCATGTCAGTGCCCCAAAAATTTATTTATACCATATATTAAAAGAATCCCGAGACATGTATTGGGACACAGATGGGATAAGGAATTTTGACCATATATACCTTCGTTGTCAACATTTAGGTTGACTTTCTAATGAGTTAAAGTCAATGTACATGATCGATCGTCTTCTTTTTTTTCTTCTTCTTCTTCTTCTTCGTCGTACGTCAGGACTTATTCCTGTGTTTGCATCAATTGTTGTCCAGCTGCAGCTGAGTTATGTTCGCTCTTAGATATTTGTTTGACATCACTTGTTCTACACTCTGATCGTATATTTCGAGTTTACATCTTCTCGGTTCTCTAGATACTGTAAAAGATTTGGTTTTCTTCAGGGATATTTGCATGTTGTAAGCTTTCGCTATTTGTTCAAACTTATACAGTAGCCTTGTTCAGATATTCCCAAAACAGTGTGGATCTTATAACCATATAGCTTAGAGCCTTAACGGATAAGATGATAATCTCATCATTCTCGGACAAATATTTCTGCTTGACAAGTATTTGGTGTATTGCCAAAGGACTGTACTTCAAAATGTTTGTATTTCATTATGTTTAATATTTAATTGGAAAAAATTAGCTTCAATATTGCTGTTTTATTTTTTCAAGTGATTAGTGTTGACAACGCTGTGGTTTAAAAGCGAAAAAGCAACGCGAGCCCTTACCAATATCTCAGTCTTCCAGGATAGTTAACAATAGTCTCGTGGTTGTTCTTTTTGCGATGTGTAATCAAATTAATTATTGAAGGTAAAATCTACGGCATCGAGAATCTTAGTATGAGGTCCTGAACGAGGATCCATTTCATCCATGCCTATTAAGGCTACTACCTATAGACACCAATAACTTCTTTGGATGACTATTTGTCCAAAATATAGGTTATATTAGATGTTTTAGGATGATATTAATTTTTGGACTAAATATAGTGATAAAATCACTTAAATCTCGATCACTTTAATAATCAAATCATCTAATATTAAAGGTTTTATGCATGAGTGGCATTGAATTATTTCAATTCATTAAAAGACGTTATAAAAACTTATTAAAATTAGAAAAATATATTATATTGATGTTTAATTAAAATTGACACTAATTATACACATTCTTCTCATTTTAAACCTTATTTATTGGATTAGATGACATAAAAAACCGTTTTTTATATTTTACTTGCAATATTTTGTGTTTTGTTTACTTATATTTCTTTTTTAGGGCACTGGCAATAAAATTAACCTCGCTGCATATACTTTTGAAAAATCCTATTGAGTAAAATTCATTTAATCGATTAGATTGTGTTAAAATAAACGCATTGTTAGTTTACGTATCTATGTATGATGTTTCTAGTGCTTTTCGCTTCAAGATCACAACACGACTGTAATATTTAGTCTAGGTGCACGCTATTTTCAATCCTAGATATTTTATCATATCTTTCCACATATCTTACACAATAAAAGTGTATTTTTTTAATAAGGTATGGGAATAATAAGTCCTCTTGGTCATACATAATCAGTGGATCGATAGTAGTGAACCCATATTGTTGTTTCTTTCCTAAATATCCTGAAGAACCCGTTGACAAAACTAATTTTCTTCAACTTATCCAAAGTATAACAAATTCGTCACTAGTACCTAAAATTTGGTGTCAGTTTCTTGACGTGGTATGTGTTACATACTTACGTAAAATACTACCAGGGTATTAGGAAAGTTATCTCTTTATAATTGTATTTGGTAATGTTTTTATAGAAGATAAAACTGTTAACCACCTGGACTGTTAAAACGAATATAATATCACTTCTCATACCTTAATCTTGCTCAATATTTTTTTCTAAGAAACGTATTTTCAATGTTAGTAAGCATGCAAATATATATGTGGTGTATTTAAGTGTTTTTCAAGAAAGAAAATATTGAGAAAGACTTGCAAAGATCAAGAAAAGACATTTATGTTGCACATATCATATATTGTTTCTATTTGCAAAATGTTAGCATCTCAGTAACTTAAAATTGTTTTGTTTGTTTTGGTTAATAAAGTGTGATGATATTAAAGTGTTTTTTTACAATTACAAAAAAATATCCCACGTCTACCACTATAGTGGTTCAAAACAAATTCTATACATTTTCCAATTAGAATTATACAAAAGAAAAACTTAATATTCGATGTATATCTCATCTTAGTCTATGGTTTTAACTCGACATTGAGACCACTGCATTTACAACATATCATTTGGAATCAAATTTTTTCCCACGCAAAAATTCCGCTATGTATCTGATGGTACAATATCCGTACTAAATGCTGGATATAGTAGGGGCTCAATACCACCAAGCTCTTTGATCCTATTTCGCGTAACTTTCGCAGTAAGTCGTTTAGCATTGTATTGTTGGAAGTTTACTTGAGGTGAACTAAACCTTATATATTCGGATCAGCTGTCCATTACAAACCTCCTCATTGACAGCTCGACCATCTGAAATGATTTCGAAATACACTATATTGTGACATAATGACAGTGAAACAACATCTCACCACTTCTGATGGGAACCATCAGGATCTGTTAATCATATACTTAAGTGATTCCTTTCACAATTCAGCTGAGAGATAGTTACTCTACTAGAAGAAAATATTTCGACATTTACCTTAATAATACCCACCTTTGATCTGGTGAAAAAATCCATCACCTTCAATGCCAAAACATTATTCAATCAACTACCTTCAGAATTAAAAGTGGCAAATACTCGTATCTAAGGTTTTTTCATGCCCACTCTGTATTTATTGAAAACAGAATATGTTCTTCATTTCAGGATAACCTCTGTGGTGTATTGTAGACACGGAGTTGGGTGTTTTAGACACAACAATATGTCACTTGTAAGGGTGATGAGATTGACGACACTTCCTATCCGATTTACGTGGGTAGCACATGATGTACTTGTATTAGTAATAAATTCATTATTAAGTATTATTTTTATCATTATTCAAGTGTACAACATAATAACCTTCCTCTAGAGATTCAAGCATTAGATGTGGCTTAATATTTATTTTTCTCATTTTCTCTAAATTTAAGCTCATTTTATTAGTGTACGAGGTCTGGCTATTAAATAACGAGATGGTTAAGAAAAAGGGTTTTATTATAAAAATTAGTGAGTGCCTTTAGGAACTTTGTCGTTTTTTGCTTTACCGCTTCCATCGACTCCAATCGGGTCCCTTTCAAAGCAGATTTTATCTTCGGAAAAAAAGTCGCACGGTGCCAAATCTGGTGAGTACGAATACTCGAGTGCGTTTCTGCCAAATACTGCTTGCCCTGGTACAAAATCGGGTCGATTTTTACGAACACATTCTCGTTTGTCAAAACAGACAAATAGTAAATCTGGTTGACGGTCTGATCCTCTAGAACCCATTCAGTCATCACTATACCGTTAATGTCGAAAAAAAAAAAACGATCAACATTGCTTTGAATTTTGATTTGCTCTCTCGAACCACTCAAAAACACGCGCACGAGATAGAGAATTGTCCCCATAGGCCTCTTGCAATAATTTGTAGCACTCTGTCGGAGTTTTTTTTTCAATCTAACGAGAAATTTGAGATTGATACGAGAAAAAATCACGTTCGTTTCAGACCGCTACTGCACTAATACTATAATAGTGACGGAAACGTGTTTAGACAAGATATCTTGCGCACTAACTAACGCACTACTCGTTTTTTACCCCACCCATGTAGAGCGCCCTCTAGGCCCTCATTATTTAATAGCCAGACCTCGTATACTTCGCATCAAGTGACATAGTGACATTTATGCGTTCAATTCTACTTGGAGCAAGTTGTCACTTCTGTGTGGTATTTCTGAGGTGTATTATATGACATGGATTGAGAATTGAATAAACTATTTGGTTTATCGTAATTCTTCGGAATTTTGAAGTGCTGATGGTGTTATAAAGGCAAGAGACTGTATTCAGTAACTAACGATAAATGTATGATAACGTTTGTTGCCTTTTTTTGTAATGTAAATTTTAATAATTGAGAAATCGTCTTGCTAATAACAGTAGAGGCATAACCTATTTCTATAACTCTATAATTTAATATCCACGTCATGTATTATTGAATGATCAATATAAAGGAGAAAATCAATATGAAGTCAAACAATACTTGGTGGTAAATTAATTTACTCCTTTATTGACAGTATCGTTGTACGTATACTTAGAAACAAAATCTGTTACATATATTACCAATTTGTGGTTTATTTTTTACCGTATTGTGAGTATTAACATTGAAGTTATGTTTTGTTTTATTTCACATTCTTTTTTTATTATTACGTGCTGTATGTCACGTATTTAAATTATAATTTTCGTCGCCGTTTCCGAATAACTCCCATGGATAAGTCAGCGACGTAGATTGAAATTTTTACTATATTAGTCAAACATTTTTGTAAAATTTGCGTCTACTCAAAAAAATTTCCTATTTAAAGCAACAAAAAAAACGTAACTTAACTTGAACCAATCTAACCTCAATCTGTCATCACAAACCGATTCGAAAGTTTAATCAGAGGATACAATTTTTTGGATCTATCCTACTAGATATCTTTTAAATACGCCTCTAGAACTTTCTATTCAAATTGAACACAAGCAAAGTTGAGGTTTATTATTTAGAAAAATCCATTTTAGTTCAAGAAACATGCATAAACTCAACTGATGATTTAAGAACAATCCGAAATCAGTACAAAGCCTTTAACATCACAACTGGATCCTAGATGTCAATCCTAGAACGCACAACAATCCCAAAGGACAAAGGATTCCGACAAGAACTTTCTACTAACCCCTCAAACTCGTCGTTTAGAGTCATTAATCTTTTTTATTCACTCTTCTTTCTACTTCAATGGGTTTAAAGAAAATATCCGTTATCATTGGATGTGTCCAGTCTCTAAAATTGTTATTTTCTTCACCGATTTATCATGAGGACCTCAAAGATTTGATCTTCTTGTTAAAGTTGTCTTTCTCCGAGTTATTGCTAGATCAGCAGGTCCTCTATTGCTAATAAATGGTCTTTCTTCTTGTTATTTTTTGAGTCTTCACTATTGGTGGTAGTTAAGCTGTGTTGCTGTCTTTGGGTATCTGGTGGAGTCTTCCCTGGTGTTGTAATCCATCAGCTGGATGTTATATTCCGATATAACAAGCAACATATGATTCGACGTGAACCCACCCATTGTTGCGATAGCTAATATCAATTTTACATAATCTTCTTCAGATTGCTTCGTTGTTTTTCTCTGTCAGTGGATCCGAAATCTAGCGATACAATTTTGTTTTTGTGGTTTCCAAAAGTTGTTTCGTTTTTGATGTTACAGGAGTTGCTTCTGATGTATTGGTAATTATAGATCTGTTTGTTTATTTTGTTTATCCATACTACGTTTTGAAGGTATCCTACGACTTTATTTGCTCTGGCTCTGTTACCTAGTCTTCTACGTCGCCCATCTGGTTATGTCAATTCCAAGGTACCTACATGAATTTTATTATCTTTTGAATGATGCCTGCAGCGCTTCTAGATGAATTGAATAACTTCATGAGGCACTGTTGCCGGTTCAAAGCCTTGAAATAACATGAAGGTTGGGTGGCCATGCTAGCAAATTGCTCAAAAATAGATAACTAGCACAAAGTACCGAGAGAAAGCCTTGGATATGGACTGATTAAACGTTGTTTTGTACTTCAAATCCTTTTCAACCTTAAAACTGATATTTTATTGTGATTAGAAAACCAGAAACTAAGCCTCATTAGTCAACATTGGGGGGATAAAGCGCACAGGTGGTGTAGGTTTAGGATATTTGGACCCACAACGATTAACAACCCTAAATATGAAGCGAAAAAGATGTAACTGTATCAATCCTGACTAAGTTTCTTATCTTCAGGGTGTTCATAACATTTTCCCAAAGTGTAAAATAACGTTAGAAGTCGTTTGGCAATTGCTCAGTAAGGTTAGTACTGAACACACTGTTTACACTACCACTACACCAACACTCCCAATTATACTAATTGAGTGCTGGTGTAGTGGTAGTGTAAATAGCGTGTTCAGTATGAATATAATCAACGGTTCCAGAAGTACAAACTTAGAAGTAAGGTTAGATTCAGCGCGAGAGTACGAAAACTGGAATAAAGATTCATGGCCAAAAATATTGTTCATCAAAGTTCATTATTTAATAGCATAAAGACATCTGAGACGTCTACAAACAACTTAAGAGGTGCACATTTATCGAGGTTATGGTATGTGGAGGGATCAGGTGTGAGACTGATCTCGATTCTTCACCAAGAGTTGTTGATAAGATCTTAACATCAAAATAAGTATCAGGAACTCATTATTAACATTAACAGTCTTCGGAGGAGGTTATACAATGTATTAAATAGCCTATTCAGTTTTTTTTTTAATTAATTATAAGATTCTATTATTTTGGAGATGAATTATACATCATATTTGACATTAAATATGTTTAGTATGAAATTGAATACAAATTAACACTCTATTGAAAATATTTTAAGCCAATCTATCAGAAAAACAACAATTAGTTATTTTTAAAGTTGTTGTTACTATATTATACAATAAATTAGTATCAAACAAAGAAATTGAAATACCCGTGATGATTACACAGCGAATTTATTCTTCTTAAGCATCCATAAAAAACAATCTTTTCGCTGGGTAGGATAAAACTACCTTGCTAGTTGGGTGTAGACCTGTAGACTTGTCATCCGCCCGTTTTGAAATTGATTTAAATTTAGAAATTGCTTCTTTAATCTTGATATTACAAAAATAACTCCACGTAATGAAATTCCCAACTTGTCTGTTTCAGAATATGGCAAAGACATTTATTGGTAACAATTTCAAAGTTTTACAAATACTGCAAGGGCACACTAGTGACGTAACGTGTTGTGACCTCGTCACAACATCTACAATAGTTACAGGGTCAAGGTAAAAGATCATAAATGCAAAGTATACATAAAATTATCGAATATATCATTATTGAATGAGTCAGCTACGATATCAGTACAAACAATTATCGAATTCTATATTAGCCGCGTCCCCACTGGACAAACAATGTTTGCTAAACATTTGTCGAAAATTTCGACAAACTTTTTTCTTTGACAAACAATGTTCGCCGGTGTTTTTGGTGTGGACGCTATCCCAACAAACATTTCATGTATGGGAGGAAAAGGGGCCGCCATATTTGTTGTCTAGAATGTTCCCGTCCTAGATCGAACATTGTTTGTCAGTGACTTTCCCTACCACCAGTTTGGCTTGTTTTAGAGTATTTTGAAGTGGTTTTCTGGCTTAATTTCTGGATATTCAGTGGGAAAGTGTGTGTGTGTGGTTTTTCCGCAAAATGAGTAAAGAGTTTTGGAGCCAGGAGAAGTTGATAAGGTTAATTAATGTTTACGAAGGAAAACCTTTATTGTGGGACCTTAATAATGATGATTATAAAAACAAAATCAAAAGAAGAGATGCATTAGATGATGATTTAGGTGTTAATAATGTCGCCGAGATTAAAAGAAAGATTGAAACTCTTCTAGTGCAATATGGACGAAAGAAAAAGTTACTAGCAACAAATTGTAAGTCCGGGATGGGGGGCAACAGAAAAAAAGAAGCATTGGTGTCCAATTGGAATTTGGATGTCTTTAAGTACTCTTTAAAACCGTTTACAATTGCGGTGCAAATCTCCGGAACAATTTTTGAAATACTTTGTTTGGATACCTTAAATAAATACATCAACGAATGATAGGAATCACCAGAAGCCAATTGTTATAGCCAGACGATCTTGAACTCTGATTGCTTGGCGAAAATTGGTATTTTGTTTACTTATCACTGGTCCAATAATCGATATTAACAATTCAAAATCCCCATTTGTCATTTTCGTAAAATGTGTAAACAAACACCCGGCTGTCAAATCATTTCGGAAATCATCACCACTATATTCATAACGCCGTAAAAACAATTGTCTCTGTCACCATCGACGAGAACGAGGTTCTTCCATTAAAATATAAGCTGCTGCAATGCAAGCCAGACGACGGCGGCGGTTCAAATCGCCCATTCTTCAACAAAACCTAACTTTCTAATGTTTTATGTCGAATCGCAATTGTTTGGTGAAAATGTTTGTCAAACAATTGTTTGTTGAAATCAGAAATGTTTGTTAAAACTGCACTCAACGTGTTTGACAAACTTGTTGTTGTTTGTTCAATGGACCTATACACTGCACAATGATAAGCATTTTAGTAATTTTTAGTGGTCTTCAGTGATATCGACCTAAGCAAGATAATGACTTTTGGCAAGTTGAGTAGTACCTTGAAATCAAACTTACCAATAAGCCTAAAGAGAAAAGTATATGAGCAGTGTGTTATACCTGTGATGTCCTAGGGGGCAGAGACGCATACCCTCACGAGACAAACTGCGGGAAAGATGAGAGTGGCGCAACGGGCAATGGAAAGGGCAATGTTGGGAATTACGAGAAGGGATAGAATTACAAATGAGAACATAAGAAGAAGAACAAACGTTAAGGACATTATTGAAATTATAACCCAAAAGAAATGGAAATGGGTAGGCCATGTAGCCCGAATGACGGATAATAGATGGACGAAAAGAATATTGGAGTGGAGGCCAAGAATGGATAAGAGAAGTAGAGGCAGGCCGCCAACAAGATGGACTGACGATGTAAAGAAAATTGTAGGAAATTGGATACATACAGCTCAAGATAGAGATAGATGGCTTAAACTAGAGGAGGCCCATATCCAGCAGTGGATGGAAGATGGCTGATAGATGAAGATTTAAAAATCAGAAAACCCATTGTTCTAATAGTATTTTTTCAAAAAATTAATAAAATATAGATTTGACATACTCTATATTTAAATAAAATCATATTTTGAGAAGACTATCAATATTATATGCTTTTAAACGGAATTTTGATTGATAGAGACGTAAAATCAAGATATTTTAACAATAAAACCCCATAAAAGATGACTAAGCAGTAAGAAATTAAAAAAATTTATTCGAATTAATAGATAAATATCCTTTTCCCAAATAAACCTACCATTTTACTACTAAGTATTGCTCCAAAACTGATGTTGGAGCGAAAAAATAGAATAGAACCATAATTGAAGCAATATTCATATAGCAGAATCGAATATAACAAACCTACTATCATGTGTTTCGATGTTTTTGATTGAATACGATTAATGATGTTGTAGAGACTAAAATGGAACGCCATACCTATTGGATAGATGACCATCTATACGTCTTTTCTCCTATGAGTCACCCCCTTAAAACTATTCACAATGCGCAGATTCCTATCTTTATCTTTCTCTATACTTTTAGCCTAGAAACAGTACACGTCGCTATCTAGAAAAATCGGAATTATTAACCCTGGAGTAGTGGAGTAGTTTTTTTTTGTGTTAAATGTATTTTGTTGTATTTTTTCTTTTGTATGAATTTTATATTATAAATATGCGACCCAGCGCGATCGTACTTGACAAAAAACAAGGTGCGACTACTCCAAGGTTAAAAACAACCAAATTAGGGATTAGTGGTAATAACCAGCGCAGCTCTACCACTCTACAATATTTCATATTGTATTATTTAACCAATCTTTTTGATGAAATGCTTTGTAAAAAATGATTTTCACTTTTATTGTTCAGTGATAAAACTGTAAGGATATGGGATTGGAACGTTGGATTGGGGTATACAGAACGATCTGTTTCTCCATTACGAGCTCATAAATATCAAGTTACTTGCGTAAAAATCTCGCCTCAAGGTTCATTATTGGCTAGCGCGTCTGTAGATGGAAGTGCAGTTGTATGGAACGTACATAGCTGCATTAAACTGTATGCATTTACCCAAATAAATGGAGATGCTATTAGAATTTGTAGGTAAGAACTACTATTATTATATACTACGTATTTTAAATAAGAAATCATTATAATTTATCTTATTTGTTAAAAGGAACTTTCCCCTTATAATCTTATTTTGTATTGTTTATAAATAATGTGTACAAATTGGAATTTAATCATGATTAAGGAGCTTCGCAAATTTTATACCAGCACATATTCGTGTGTATCGAATATCAAAAAAGAAACCGTTTTAAAGATGTTAGACGAGCATTTGAACGTGCGCAAGATGTCCTTGTAGACAGTACGAAAACTTTTTATCCAGACATAAAAATATAAAATTGAATGACTAAAAGATAAAGAAGTTATCAATAATGTAAAACAAAAGATATGGGAGAAGTTTGAGATAAAAACCGACATGGAAACAACAATAGAGGAAAAATGACTAATAGAAACGAAATAAATTATGATAAAGTATTAGGCATGGTGCAAAAACAAAAAAAGGAAATGATACGACTACCAAAATTATTGATTAATAACCTTATCAAAGATATTTTCTAAATATGAAAGATTACTGGATAATAGAAAGAAAAATTAACATAAAAAGAATTAAATAAGCTGAAGTGGTTTTAGCACTGGACTAGAAGCTCCTGATAACATCTTCACCATAAAGCAAAAGATATGGGAAAAATAAATGTCACAGAAAACACAATTAACAGTCTATAAATTAACAGTTGGGCCCAATATATAGATGTGAAAACTGAACACTCACGAAGTAATCAAAAATAAAATACGAACTCGGGATATAAAGATACTAAGAATTAGAAACGAAGTAGGTAGAAAAGAATTGAAAATAGAATCCGTACCTATTCCAGGAAAACAATAATTGAGAAGAATAAATTACCACAGACAAAAAGATATGGCACGTAAGATCAATTCCGAAATAAAAGAAAGATAGATTAAAGAAGTTAAATGATGCAATATCTGTAAACCTGAAGATGAATAAGGGGATAAGTACTCAAGCTTTAAGCATTATTGCAAACAGTGTAACTACCGCCATCTTTCGGAATCAATAACATTCTAAAAAATAAGAAAATTATCAGCAATAATAACCTGTCGTAGGCGGAGGTCTGTGTATTAATGTTTGAGGGTTATTCGGATAGATTTTTTTGCTAATTATAGAAAAAATACAGAGCAAAAACAGTTTATTTAAAGGTCCAAATAACAAAAGAACAATTAGAAAACATCGTTGTTGGAATCTATAAAAAAAAGTCAAAGTCAAGCAATCAGAAGCTTCCCCTTCTCGCCAAGTACAATTTACCCCGCCTATGTGATACAATTTCCGTTGCAGCCCTTCAGGGGTATTTTCTTTCTATAAATTTCGTTATTTTCGTTATTTCTACGGAACTTGATACTGTCGAACTTTATTTCTTTTTACATGGATCTGATTGCAATTTTCATCGTAGAGAATTGAGAGCAGCTCATTTAAACTTTATACCATCTTTTCTTCACACATTCACAGCTCAATGTTTTAAAATCAACGCCAATTATTACGCTGTCCGATTTCTATCTAATTGATACTTTCTATCTTCCCGAAATTCCATGGAAATTTTCCACCGTAAATGCTATTTTTTTATATGTTTGATTCATTAATATTCTCGTCGATATTACAACCAAATCGTAACATTTTGAAATATATATTTGAAATGATAAAGTGATAAAGTGAAAAGAGCCCATGCAAAAAATTTTATTAAAACAGACGACAGTTTTTAATCGTAAAAGACACTTTTTACAGACAAAAGACGATTCGTTGTACTAGAATCCACTCTTTGACAACAAACGATGGTTTAATTTCGTAAAAGACCATCTGTAAAGACAAATGTTAGTTTGTTTTTTTAAGGATAATGTCTAAAGACAAAAATACAGTTTCTGAAAATATGGATTACTCTAATAAAAGACAAATAACAATGGTTGGTTTCTGAAAAAGACAAATGACAAGTTGTTTCGGTTGGAGTTCCATGGAATCCTCTAGCACAAAGAACACCGCAGTTGCAGCAGTGTCTGGATCTTCCCTTGGTACCTTGACGAGGGCCACATGTTCGTACTCATACCCGCAGCTTCTCTAAGGTGAAGAGCCTCTAGTCAATAGAATAATGTACGTGATGTTTATGGATCCGAGTTCGGTTTTATACTATATCAATATTCCTAAGTTTTCATGGTATGATTCTCATTCCAGGTTTTCTCCAAACAGTACATTATTAATAACAGCTGGAGATAATGGAGCTGTATGTATATGGGATTTGGTACATAGAAGTCTGATTAAGTAAGTGATTTTGAAAACCATTTTATCCTTGTTGAAAATGATCATTTACAATGTATTACTAAATAATTTGGAAGCAATTTCAAGTATTTAACAATATCGCTTCAAACAATGTTGTCTAATTAGACGGTACCAGATTTCGTCAAAATTTAACTCAATATTTTCACAGAGGATTGTCAATTATGTGTTTCAGGACAATATTTAATCATCAAGGAACTACCCAAGCGTTAACATTCACACCCGATTCCTATTATTTGGTTACTGCATGTTCTTTAGAAAATATAATGATTTGGAACACTGAGGACTTACTTGATACTACCAAAGAGACACCATGTGTTCCCGTGGCGAAAGTAGATAGTGCTCAAGACATGGGTGTACTTTCAATGGACATTAACAAACGTATAACATTTATTAGTAAGGATTTCATTTATTAACAACAAAAAACCAAAAATTATAACTTACGAACATCTTACGTTTGAGTTGAAATATTTTATAAAACATGTAATCATAATTGCTACAGTGATTAATATTTTGCACGGTCAACAATTGAGTGGCTCCAGGTTTAGTCAGATCGCATCAGCAATTTCATTTCCACATATCCACGTAAACAGTTTTACCGTCGGTAGTCAGCTCATTGAGTGCTTTGTAGCATTCCAGGATCAGCTTCGATTTAGCGGTTCATATTAGAACGTGGAGATGTGCACAGTTTGGACTGCGTACAGTGGACAAACTCTGTTTGAGCCAGATCATCTTTTTTGCCCCAATCGTGTCACTACCTGAAGGGAAGACATCATTTTGGTTTCATTTATTTTCACTGGGAAGTAATGCATTTCGTATGAAGTAGTTATGTCCGTCTGCACGCTGATACTTATCTGTAAAGATCCGACACCAAGGACAGATCCGTATGCCGTATCAAAGCATCACGTTCCTTAGAATCTATAACAAACCGCTTCTTATTGTTGTGTATCGGGTGATGTAAATTAAATTTCCTTCAGACTTACTTCATTTTTAGTGTACTGTATATCAATTTTTCTTTTTAATTCAATAGAAAACAACACACTATCTCGACAATATAAATTGGCTTCTAGTGGTAATAGTAACGAAATCAAAATATGGACAATTCTTGCGAATTTCATAATAAAGGAAAAAACTTCTACAACAAGTGATATTTCTTTCGAATTATTCGATATCTATGATGGTCACACTTCAACAGTCACATGTGTAAAGTACAGTTCAAATGGGGAGTATTTAGTATCGTCTAGTATGGATAAGTTGGTGAAAGTTTGGGATAATGAAGGTAATTGCGTTGCTTCGCTTGATGGTCACACTAGATATGTAAACTGTGCGGCCATTTCAAAGGATTTATCAATTATAGTATCTGGTGAGTATCGAAATGGTTCACGTAGCGATGAAATAATAAACAATGAAGCTTTAGACTTATTTAAAGATTATTATTATGTACAAAAAAAATATAATTTGCTCCCACTCTAAATACTCTCTTCAGCAGCTATTCGAGCTCATTCTAAATGGAACCCAATGCTCTTAAAGGAGATATGTGCTTTTTTGCTAGTATATGAGCCTTCACATTAAGTCAAGGAATAAATTGCGTTGGACAAGGGCGAAAGAATAATGGAAAAAGAGATGAAGAAGATCATGAACCATGCAGCGGAACTGGAAAATTTCTAATACACCCGGAAGAAGCCATCTGCCAAGTAATGAAAAACTGCACTATTACAAGTAGAGTCGACAGGTACAATTGGTTCCCCAACAGGTACGTGAGTTCATCAGACGAGAAGAAGATCGAACATGACGAGAAGATGAGAAAAGAAGCGGTCAGACTAAACGAAGTGGTCCTGAGGTAGGACAGAAGAAGTTCGAAACAATACCAAAGTAGTGATATCGAAAAAATCACTAAACCTTTCTCCTAAATCATTTTATCTATTGGTTTATTCATATATTTTTATGAAATTTTAGGTTCAAATGACAAAAGTATAATTATTTGGGATACAACCGACAATTTAACTTTAGAATCTGATTTGAATCAACCTAATAATTATTTCGATCGTATATCAGAAAACGATTTGTTCCAGGATGATAACAATGATAATAATAAAGTAACACTTATTGAAAAAATTGACGATTTAGTCGATGGATCGATTAATAGTTGTTGTTTTCATGGTAAACGATTATTGGCAATAGGATCTAGGTGAACAATTTTGATTTCTATTTATTAGATTAGATATTTAAGATCCATGTTTCTTTTTAGTGACAAACTTATAAGGATTTTTAAAATTTCGGTAGAAAATAATGTGGAAGAACATTGCTTTTCTCCTTTTGAAGGACACACGTATGCCGTAAATCATCTAGAATTTTCCAAAAATGGTCAAACTTTAGTTTCATGTTCACAAGATGGTGGTACCGTGATTTGGGATACTAATGTATGTAAAAAGAACTTATCAGATGTAAATATAGTAGATACAACAAATTATTAACGTAAATAAGAGACGTATTAAGAAAAAAATAATTTTATTATTAATATATTTGTACGGAAGTCAAATTTATTTCGTCACAACGCCAAATTGAGTTCAGGAAGTTTGATACAGTGTTTTGAAGCGAATCGTTGTCCATTTAACCACTTATTTTTCGAATTAGGCGATAGTCACTAGGCTCTAGATCCATACTTTTCACTTGAAACATTTGTTACATTGGTATTAAGCCTTAAATCGCTCCCTAGAAGCCATGTATAAGTTGTGGTGATCCCATATACCATGAAATCAACTATAAACACACTTTTTTGGTCAAACTTTGTTTGGATTTTTCTTTGGTTTGTTAGGAGTATGTTTGTGTATCTATTCTTCAGTCTCTGGATCTCCTCATTGTTATCGAGTTTTAGGAACGTAATGGATGATGTTATTGGCTCTTGGTGAATTTTTCTCTTAGCATAAGTCCTCGTATCTCACTGATCATTTGGTTAGCTCGGTAGACGGAGATTGTAGTCGTCATCGTCATCGTCATGGATGTTTATACGATCTTTAGTAAACTTTCCAAACCATTCATTCATCTGATTCATTCATTCATTCATGATTTTAGAAAACAAATTACATCTTACTTGGAAAATTTTGGAAAGAAATTAATTATGAATAAAATTTCTTTCACTGGAAAAGTTATATATCAAAATGAATATTATTAATGGAATGTTTTCAATTTCAGTCGGGCGAGAAGCTTAAATCGATACCAAAGAACGTTTTGTCTATTAAGGTTTGTCGATTATGTCCCGATAATACTTTTCTGATAACCGCAGGGGATGATGAAAAAGCCGTATTGTGGAATATTGAAACAATGGAAAAAATAACGTACGTACTGTTTTATAAATAGTTTTTGATAATTCCTATTTTGAAAACCACCTACCTTCATCATCAAATGCGGGCTGCAACTTCGATATTCACTGAAAACTACCCTCGGTGGTCTGAACTACGAATCTAGCTAATAAAAAATTGAAAATAATTTCGAATAAACAGGTTTATATGAACAAGCTATTTCAGTACTTATTTAGCGTTTGGACACAGTCGGTATATGATATGATTTTATTGTGCTATTGATCAAATTTACTTTTCAGTACTTTTGAAGGACACTCTGATACTATTTCTGGTACATGTATTTCTCCTGATGGAAGAATTGCGATTACAGTTTCACTCGACGCTAATTTTAGAATTTGGTCTTTGGAAAATTATATATGTTTATATACGAAAAAAGACGCTCACGAACATGGGATTCAGAATTGTGATATGTCACCGAATATGGAGCCCTTACCAAATTCAACGGATGACGTTCAATCTTATTTACTAGCAACTTGCGGAAACGACAGTTTCGTCAAATTGTGGAGAATATTAGTACCGAATGTGAGTTTTATCACCGAATTATTACTGTACTGAAATTTTCCTGACAAACGTAAAAAACAAATGGCACGAGTCCGATATCCGTGGCGCCTGGATTTGAATATGTCATTTTGTAAATTGACCCAAAATAAGTTGAAAATGAGGAATAAAATTTTTCGACGTCTCGCTTCGTTTTCGAGATATCGATACTTAAAGTTGGAGAAATTTATTTTTATTTAATATTTGTATATATCAACCTAACCTAACTTAATTTAACCTACCCTAACCTAATCTAATCTTCTCGTGGTACACTTTGAGTGTAAAAAGTTCAAAAATCATGAATTTTTTACAGCCAAAATTATCTAAAAAAATATTTTCTTCGCGTGAGGATTATTTTAGTTTTCTTTTATTATTATTTTTTTTCTTATGGGGGGCTTCGGTACATAATGAAAAACAACCGACAATTCTTTATGAAAAACATTTAATTACCCATGTATTTCTCGTATGTTAAGTCACACACATCACAGAGTTATGAAAATTATCAAAAATGGCTAATTTTGTTTCTGTTTTTTTTCAATATAATTTTTGGAGTATCAGCGTAAATAATATAAGAATTAAATAAAAAATCTTTTTTTTTATTGAATTACAAGTTTCGTATTGAATTTGAAGGGATAAAATATTCATTTGAAACGAAATATTTAACGCCATCTTTTCAATAAAGCGAATTTTGAGTTAACGTTTGATTATAACTTCAAGTATCGATATCTCGAAAACGAAGCGAGATATCAAAAAATTTCAACAAATATTAGATGTGGTTTTATCTTTATTTTTTTGAAACAGTATATCAATCAAAGGGTATTAGTCATGAGGTACGTTCGCGGTTCAGTTCATTCTAATTTTAGTAAATTCTAGAATTTACACCAAAATAATCGTGTTTTATTAATAAGATGGCTAATTTGGGAGAATACAAAATAATCGGTAACCAATAAAGATTCACTCACCTGATATTTTATAGCGTTAACAAAAATACTTTCAGAGAGTTAATAAAACTTTGTCGTTTACCATGGTTAGTATACGAATTGATCAAAAACAGCAAACGGAACTGGAATAGGAATATACCAGAACCAAACATTCTGAAAGCCTAGGGCAGTGCACCAAGCAATTTTCAAGCAGAAATTCATGCAATTGAAAGATGTGTTCGGTTAAATCCAGAAAGGATTGGAGAGCATCATACTGTTCGATAGTTAAGCAACCATTCGAGTTCTAAGCTCCAATATTATAAGGTCCAAAGACGTTTAGGATTGCCTAGAAAAATTAAACGAGCTAGGCAAGAAGAATAAAATTACATACAAGCCCTTCATGGGACACAAACCCTACTGTGGTATCAGCTACAGAACAATGGAAAAAGCAATGGAAAATAAGGTAGATAGAAGCAAAAACAATTATTGGGACAACCGATAAAGGCTGAGATAGGCAAAGACTCTTCTACAAAACTATAACCAGAGTAGACCTACTGAATGTATCAAGCTAAGTGAGAACAATCTACGAATATTAAAAGAACATGCTAGATATTCTTGCAGATGAACGAAAGCTTAATCCACATTCTATCGAAGTGTGAAGCATTAAGAAACTCCAGATCACTACACTTGGGTACGTGTGAAATAGAAGACTTTTTAAAAGGAATAGAAATGATGGATCAGCTGGGTTTTCCAGCATCGCAGCAAGAAAGAGGTTCACAAGATATCTTTTGGGTGGCAGTGTACCCAAGACCCCAATACATACATACATGATTAATACTCTTTTTTTATCACTAAATATACTAGGAAACAATAGGAAAGGGAATTTTATACTTGCACATAAAAGTATTTTAAAATTTTTCACCAGAGTTCTACCAGTTGAATTCCGTTTCAAAATTACTGGTACTCGTTCGAAGTTCGAATGAAAGCGAATATTTAGGCAACCACGATTACAAAAGCTTGTTGCTTAGGTTGTCTAGCTCGCAGAAAAATAATTCTTTTAACGAAAATCCAGCAGCCTTGCGAATAAAATGTTAAAATAGAAATGATGGAAGTCTTTCATCGCGTGACTAATACGTCAGGAATTATATTCTTATTAATCAAATCGACGTTTTACGAATTGCTGATTAAAAAACAGATTCCACTTTTGATTTGTTTGTATTTTATTTATATCAACATATTTTGTATAACTGTTTTGATAAAAATATCGATATACTGGGTGAATAAGTTACAAAATCCAAAATTAATATTAACCATTCTGTAATTTTTGTTTATTGGTAGTATTTCTATAGATCCTGTATTAATTTATGATACTTCAGGAAAACGGTAACCCATCAATCGATTTACTGAACATAAAATTATGGAAATCTCTACGAGGACACGGAGGAAATGTAATATGTGTCCGATATTCTCAAGTATTGGGCGAATTTCTTTGTTCTGTAGCTACAGACCGTCAAGCGAGAATATGGTCTGTCCATAGCGCTTACTGCCTTTATGTCCTGGATCACGATTCGATAATAACATCTTGCTCTTTTAACATCGACTGTTCATTACTTACAACTGGTTGTTTAGATCGAACGTTGTGGTTATGGAAATTACCACAACACTTGGTAAGTTATAATTTTTTATAAATTCAAACAATATTGCCACCAGGTAGACAAATGCGGTCACTAAATCTCCCCCATGATCTCTTTCTTCATTTACTACATTCTTTTACATTTCTTGATGTCAAATTCCATTTTCAGGTCTTATCTATATCGTCCATAAACTGATCCGTCTATTTTTACCGGTTCTAAATTTCTGTAGACAATTAGTGACCACTAGTTCTTCTTTTTTATTGTTTTTATCATACGAGGGCTGTTTTTTTCAAACCTTAATCGCTCCACGTAGAAGCTACGCGGGAATGCGCTGGAGGCGACTGCGAAACTCTCACACTACACATTCCGTCATTGTTGACATTCAGGCGTCAGTCGGCGTTGTGCTGCAGCCGCTTAAACATGGCCGCCATTATTGATACTCCCGCCAAGTGTTTTCTACAGGCTGATGGTTATATTTCTGCAGAAATACATCGGAGAATTAAAGAAAACCGCAGATTCACCATTACTGCTTTTTCTATGGAATTTCCAGAAGTTTCAAGGTCTGTTTTGTTATTGAACGGTTAGGTTACATTGGTGGCAACTTTCTCTGAAGAGGGTATTGAAAAGCTTGTCGAAAATGATTTAAAATGACCAAAATTTTTATTTCAGATGTTTCAATCTACAGTAACAGATAAAATGAAATTGAAATCGAAACCAATAATAAATTGGACAACTTTGGATATTATAAATTGGTTGAAAAATATCGGTTTGCTTGAATTAATATCAAAAGTGAAGTCGAATTCATTGGACGGAAAGAAAATTATCACTTTATCTGAAGAACAAATTTGTACAGAATTGGATTTAGGTAATTTTATTATTAAATATAATAACCTGATTCTTAGTAATTATCTATATATGCATCATCAAGATCAAATTAACGACGTGACTGATAAAACCTACTTTCTAACCCAAAACTTCAAAAGTTTCGACACCAGTCACGGTTCGAGATGATGAGGATTACCATGAACTGTGTCGAAGTGGAAACTTTAAAAAGAAATGAGCTGATGGGAAAAGCATTCCAGAAATTCTATATTAATAAAAAGAAACTATATTGTACCAAAACTATCAAGGGAAAGAAATAAGAAACTAAAGAAGACAAATATTTTATTTAAAAGAAACATGGATTTACACGAAACTGTTATAAGACGAAGACAGGTTTTTTAAAATAATTCATCAACTGGTATAAATCCACCAACAGGAAAGAGGCGTTGACTGATGATAGTACGCATCAAACGATTTTTGAACTGCCGATGGACTTTTGAATCTACTCTCTACTGAATATGATATTGATGAAATTACAGAAAACTATGAACCACGGTGATTGAATCACCACCATTGCGAACTGAACCCCATTGAACTGGTACAGGCACAGATAAAGAGAGAAGTTTAAAAAAAAATAATTTTGAAATGATCGATCTACCAATTGTGAATATTGATCGCAATTCATTTTCTGATTTGGATTTTTTTAACTTTTCAGACGAAGAAGTAAAAGAAAAATTCGTTAAAGAAATGCGATGGTTAAAAAACAAAGAAATTAAAATGGATGCTGCTACTTGGTTAGACGTTCCCGATAAATTCCTGTGTCCAATTACTCGCGAAATAATGAACGATCCAGTTATTTGTAGCGATGGTTATACGTACGAAAAAAACGCAATCAGCGAATGGTTTATGTCCGGAAAATATACGAGTCCGATGACAAATGAAAAACTCGTTAATTCAAATGTAATAAGTAATACGAAATTACGTACTGCAATTTACGAATTTTTAGATTTGAACGGTGATACAGAAGAAGAAGTCTAACTTTTTTATCATTCTTCATAATATAATAAAAATTTAAGAAATTTCATATAGTATTTTTTGTTGTCGTTTGAAATAAAATGGATAATTTACTATTTAATTGCCATATTTAAAGAGAGTATTTCAAAAGAGGTTAATATTACTGTAAAATAAAGAAATTGCTATTTTTCACTTTACACTTTACACTTTACACTTTACACTTTACACTTTACACTTTACACTTTACACTTTACACTTTACACTTTACACTTTACACTTTACACTTTACACTTTACACTTTACACTTTACACTTTACACTTTACACTTTACACTTTACACTTTACACTTTACACTTTACACTTTACACTTTACACTTTACACTTTACACTTTACACTACAACTTCACCAACACTCAATATTATACTGAGTGACGCTCGTTTCGCAAACCACGTTACAACCTACTGAAAACCTTGTATACGAGTGAGGTTATGAGTCAAACAAATTGATTGTTGGTAGTGGTCTTAAGTTACCAGTTCTACATGGAAAAAAGTTGTAAGAGGTAGTAAAATGCTCCTTCTTTTCTATCTAAATCGTCGAAGAAAAAATATGTTATACTATACCTATAAATTGTTGGTCGAAGGAGTTGTTTAAAACATCCTTTCAAAGGGATTAGACTATATATATATATATATATATTCGTGTTTCTATATCGTTCTATATCGTTAGGGAATGCAGTTATAGTGGAAAATTCTACTAGAAAAACCGTTCTTATGGATTAGAAAAGGACCTGCCAGAAAGTAAAAATTGTCCTCAAGAGTTTTAACAGCCGAACGATCTTTTTGCCGCTGGATATTGCTATTGACAGGTGCGCCACGAGATTAATTTTGCATATTTTTTTAAATAAACGGTTTTAAATCTTTTTTTTTTTTAATTAGAATACTTTCCCGTTTTCAAAACTGTGTTTGTAAACATATAAGATTGGCCAATTTTGTTGAACTAACTTTTTTGACACGACATATCTTGAGGGACTCAAAGCTGAAGTGGACCAAGTCCATAAATTAGATATAATATACAGCTTATAACACCAGTAGCACCATTTTACTGATAGATGGCGATTAAACCACTACTGCAGTGACAATTTATTAAAAGTGTTCAATGCCGTAGAATACTAAGTTAACTAAGTTCATTAGTTCTATTTGGACAATATTCCCGCATGCCTTATCGCCAGGATTTTAATTGTTTTGACTTTTTATTGCTTACTTTTTAATGATTTTTAAGTGTTGATATGAATTCTGACGGTAAGTTAGGATAATAACAATGATATTGAGATATTATGTTCTACAATAATATTGGAAATTCTCGAAAAATGATATATTTTAAGGTTATAATTACCGACTTCTAAAATAAGCATGTTTAGAATCATTTACGTAATTAAACAATTAATATTATCTATTTTCAAATTGGGAATCTGAAGACTAACTACCATTAGCTCAGTTAGTACGTTCGAACGATGTAGTGAGATGTCATCCAGCATAAATTCTTATAAAATTCTTTTATATTTGCTTCAGAAAGTCCTGAAAATGACAAACCAGGTAGAAAAAGATCTAGAAACGGAGCCAGCTGGGCTAAAAAGAAACGAAAGCTCTCGAGAAATAGTGCAAAACCTCCAAAACAGCTAAAATATTTGATTCAAATTCTCAAATGTAGAAGAACATGTCTTAGCAGCTTCAAACCGAAAGATTTATCCAAGTTTTTCGAATCGTTTTGGAGTTTAGCTGATTTTAGTAAGCAAAATATATTTCTACGTCAAAATATTGAGAAAGCGATCTAAGGATGGTTCAGGGCGTGAATAGAATTCTACTTTTGTTTACTCGATAAGTATTAAAGTAAACGATAAAACTGTATGCAAAAAGTTTTTCCTTAATACACTACAAATTAGTTGGGGACGGCTGTATCGTTGTTTGATTGAAGAAGAGGTTTTTGCAGTCATAGCCTCCCGGGGAAAGAATGTCCCAACAAATGATTCTGATGTTGTTGTACACATAAAATCATTTCCATCTTATCAGAGGATAACGAAAATAAAACGATACTAAAGGAAAATGTACGATCTTTATGTTAAAAAATGTTCTCAGGAAAATAAATAGCCAGTAAAAGAAAAATATTATTACAAGGTTTTCTCAACAACATTCAATTTTCACTTTAAAGTTCCCAGAAAAAATACCTCTCGCCAATGCGATGAATTATTACTTGAGATGCGTGCTGAAATGCAAGATGAAACGAGAAAAGAACTTGAGTTGCGAAAAAAACTTCATTTAACTCGTGCTGAGAAGTGTTCTTAAGACCGATCAACAGAAGACTTCTGACGATTTTTACGTCTGCACATTTGACATCCAAAAAGCGCTTCCGTTTCCCAAACTTTCGACATCTCTTGCCTACTACAAAAGGAATTTATGTATGTTTGGGACGAAACCGAGGATGGTAGAGGTTCTTAAGATGTAGCTTCGTATATCTGCAAGCATCTTAAAGAAAACGCCTCTAACCATAAGAATATAATTTTGTTCTCATATTCTGGTGAGAATGCTACTGCAAAAGTATCATTTGCGCTTAGTTGCTACATTAGAAATTTCGAAGATGACAATAATATCGAAAAAAATAACAGAGTGGAAGAAAACGAAGAGTTTGGAAGGGAGACCATACCTCAACCTGGACCTTTAGTTGTCAATCGAAGAAAAGCATATCGCAGATTTCTGGTTGACATAAATTTGAATCAAAACGACACAGTGGGTGAAAATGATCGTCATGGTATCTGCAAACATCTTAAAGATAACCATAGGAATATAATTTCGTTCTCAGATTCTTGCACTGTTCAGAATCTCATGCTCCTTAAACTTGTCCAGGATGCTTCAATGGCTGCGAAGACGATTGACCTGAAATTTTTAGTTTCTGGGCATTCGTTTCTTCCTATCGACAAGTGAAAAACGTCAAAACACTTTCGTTTCAGAAGATTGGTTTGACGTTATAAAGAATGCAAAAAGAAAGGAGCCTCGTTTCAACTCGATTCATATACAACGGAATGAATTTTTAAGTACATCGGCATTAGAGGAAGCTATTACAAATAGAAAAAAGGAATCAGATAACTAAAGATTCGTTGGCTTCGCTTTCAAAAAGACGTTAAAAAAACTAGTGGTGCAGGAAGAAAAAAAATTACATCTTCGAATCTCGTCAACCAAAACTGTCTTTACATTACATGGCGACCTGTAACTACTGCCAAAAAGGCAGATATGATTGATCTTATATTCCACCTGTACACCACGGTTATTTCAAAAACTTACCTCAATTTTACTTTTAAACAATTAAACATGTTGTCTATTAATTTATACATTTTACAAAATGTCCACTGGAAAAGTGAACCAAGTTCAGTATAATGATAAAAAATTATATGGATTAGGTGTAAAAAATATTTTTATCAGTTAAGAACTAGTATTAATGTTCAAGTTAAAGTTTGGAAATGAATTTCTAATGTAGTATGAAAAATTATATAAAACTTCGTATACATCATTTACAAAAAACTTCAACTGCTGTTTTCCCAAAATCACATTTCATGGGCATGGTTCACTACAGCTTTGGACCCCTCAAATAATACTCAATTCATCAGGCACATGGTGTACAGTACTCCGTCAGTCTCCCAAAATAAGTTTTCTTCATACCTCGGTCGAAAATTGTAGGGACGAATTACACTACAAGGGAAAAAAGTGGAATGTTTGGCTTCGACTCGGAAATCGAAGGAATATTCAATTTTCATCCCTTGTAGTGTATTTTTTACAGCGGTGACCTTCTCATCGGTAACTTTTGTTCTAAAACGCTCCGCATGTGGCAGGTTTACCCTAAACACTCTATTATGGCTCTAAGTACACTAAAAACCAGTTTTACATCCAATACAGCCACTCGACACTAAATTTTTCACGCTTTAATTTTATATTTGAACCACCCTTTTATAATTATTAAACAACTTTTTGTTCTACGATTTTTAATAGTTTATTGGAAAATTAATGACAATTTAGTAAATCATCTAATATGTTTACAGTAAATCATTCAAGCATTCGATTGAAATGATAGTTATTTTATTACAACGTTAATTTAATACTCAGAATCGTTTTTGAATATTTCTGTCGAAACCAGACATTTGAAATCTTAAATCGCGTGTAAATTTTTTGTGAAATTGGGCAAAAAATACTAAATTAGTGGGATTGAATAGGTCAAAGCGATGAATGAAAGCTATTATTATAAAATTATTCAGTTTATTAATATTTGTATATCGAATTTTCAGTAACACCAATGCTTTATCGTTGTACGATTGTCTGGGAATTGATATTAAGCTATAAATTAGTTCTTATTGATATAACGTCTGAGAACCGTTTATATCTAAGTGCTATAACATAAGCTTCATCAACAGCAACCAGTCGAAAATCTAGATAAACCACATCATGATCAACCGTACAATATTACTTCTTGAGGACGGTCGATGCGTAACTTTCCCTGATGATGTCGCCTAAAATAATTTACAAATTAGCACCCCATTCGGTGAAAAAATTTACCTATACGCGATCGGAAAGCATTATCTGATAATTGGTCAGTTCATATAAAAAGGAAACGTCAGTTGAGCTGAAGTCGACTCTGAAAACGGAAACAGAAATTAAAGAAAGTAAATAATTATCATTCTAAGATAAACACTGTACATTTAATAACAATAATTAAAGGTATTACATCAATTTGTGGTTAAACAATATAAATATAAAATAAATTAAGAAAATGTTATAAACATAATTCGACGATTTTTCGTGAAGATCCATTATTATCAAGATGCGTTTTACATTATTTTGTGTATTGTGGACATTTTGCAATGCTTTGGTAAGTATTTCTATATATAATTAAGACTTTTTTAGATATATCAATGGTTTTAAAAAATAATTTATATATTTTTAGAGCAGTTTAAAACGCTTAGTCTAAATATACTTGAATTAACAAAATCTCTTTGTCTTGATGACATTTCTAAATCAAAGTTTAACCAGAAGCATATCTTTGCAAGTATAAGGTTTCGAGTTAAAGAAAACGATAACAGTACAAACATTTATTGTGTATTTATAATAATAACCTTATTCTTGCAAGGAAGTTCTCGAAGTAAAAAGCTGATGCGGTAAGCTCCAACGTATCTTCGAAGGTTTGTTAATTTCCGGTATTTCTTTTTCATCGGTGTTATTTGAATACATTCTTGCGATCACTTATAATTTTGAGATAAGCTGCAGGGAAAATAATAAAAAAAACGTACATCGAGTCACTGAAGTAGTAATTTTTTTTTAAATAGATTTCAATTTAATTGAACGAAGTGATCCCCATCTGAACTTGCCCTATCAAAAATTTGTTCAATTTTAGTTATCTTTCAGAAAGAAGAACGTGTTCACACGTGTTCAAGTCCGCTGATTACGGGGGTCGTTCTATACATGCGTGTTTAAACTTGATATATCCTAAACCGATGACGCGTTCACTATAAACACAGGTGGCACGTTTCGGGGGCGGCAAATCCTGCGACTCATAACAAGATTCAATTCATTAATATTATACCCACCCCACTTTAGGTGAAAAATGCTATCGCTTGGGACAATTAAGACCGAGAGGCGTTAACACCTGTAGATTCGGAAAAATCAATCAAAATCAATCGATATTAATCGTGAATTGGTATAAAAAAGCTTCAGTAGAATTTTTGTATAGATTTGATGTAGTACAATTCGGCTAAGTATTTTCCTTTAATTTAATCATTAAAAATTCATAATAATTTCATAGGCTAGCATAAATAAATATTTTTTTGATAAAATTTGATTTTATTCGAGGTTTGAGAGCAGGAAAAAGTTACTAGGTGCCAGATCTATAGAATACGGTGGATGTTGAAGCAATTCGAAGCCATTCGAAGCATTGGTTTCTAACAAGGTCTTGAGATAGCTTCTTTTTCTTATTTAAATGGGTCCGTTACTTTGCGATTTCTTCCTTTCTAAGATTGATCATATCAGGAACATACCACCAGTCATTTTTTACATCTTTCCACGCTTTGGAGTCGTTTCATCACGTGTAGTCCGCTCGATTGGACTCTGGTGTGAAAGGATAGAGCCGAATTTAGTCCATTTTCACATTTCGACTAGAAAATTCGGATTTATTACTATTGAACAACGCCAATCAATATCAAAAAACATAAATTCTTTGTTGTTTTTGATCTATTCTGAGCCCGCAAGTCCAAATATTCATTCACACATACGTTTCTTTGATATCTTTAGGATCTCAGCTTTGTTAAGTCGAGCTTCGGCTTCAATGGTTTTATTTTTTCCAAAAACCAATGTTCAATTTAGACACGAAATCCCTTTATATTTTTTCAAATTGCTGTAAGTCACAAACTGATGTAGCGCCATCTATGAATCAGTTTACGAACTTTTAAGGTCACCTAATAATATGTTGATTTCAGCCATCTCCAGATATGACGGAAAATTTAGAACAAGTACACAAATCGCACGCGGATTGCGGCAAAGAATCCGGCTTAACACAAAGGAAATATTTAGAGGATTTGTATGCGGGATCTACCGAACAACCAATAAAAGTTCATTCGGTATGTATGTTGAAAAAAACAGGATTATTTGGTGAAGACAAAAAATTTAGCGGTAGAGATTATGCTAAACCATTCTTTGGATTATTTTTCTCTGACGATGAAGTCGAAGATATAATAAATACATGTTTAACCAGTGATGAACTTAACGAAACTAACGCTTCACAAATAGTCAAATGTATAGCGTCGCATTTCGAAAAAATTGATGAGTATTGAACTAAGACGAAATAATAACCAGAGAAAATGAGAATATATAATTAGAAAAAATACTACTTGCGCAATAGATATTAGAAAGTAGAAAATTCTATTTGTAATCTGTTAAATAAAATATATATTTCGTGTTTTTCTTCAATAAATATTTCGAGGAATATTTAAACCTACAACCTATGAAATTAACCTTCACATTGACGCCATTAAACACAATCTAAATACATTCTATCTAGTTCTATTGATAGTGGAAATACATACTTAACTGATGACACGATAAGTTCTACGGAAATTTCAAAAAAATAGAAAACTTCCTAGCAATACAAATTTTTTGTGAATGTGTCGTATTTTTTTCTCAATTTACTACAAGCTAGTTTGGTTGTTGAATAAGCTAAGTAAGAAGAAATAGTAAATAAAGGAAAATAAAGACTTACTAAAATAAAGGTTTATAAACATTTTGTAAGACTTAAAACTTTATATGGAATGCGTTATTGGATACTAGAGAAAATACTAGAAATGAAATAAGTGAAGATACTATAAACAATAAAGATTGAATGTACCAACTTAATTGAAAATATTTCACGAATATTAAAAAGAATCTTGTTAGGATATCGTCAACTCAAGACTTCGCTAGACTTAGCAGATGATGCAATGTGCTACGTAGAGGAACTAACCTCTATCTATAGATCTTCTAGGTCGCAGTAAAAATAACATATTCAGCTATACATTCACCCACATAGTACATACATTTTTGGGTTGTTTTGATTACAAATTAGTAGAATTATTTGGAAAAATCTAATGGTGTAAGTAAACTTTTCTAAAGTAGCGAGTTTTGTCTTGTGTAGTGAATCGTTTTCATTAGATTTCATTCTAAAACGAGGAAAATAGTGTTAAGAAAAGGAATAAAGAGATTCGGAATAAGATAAACATTAGATAGATACAGAACAATCTATCTGGTGATGCTACATACATTATTTGTGACTCAAAACTCAATATTAATATTGCCGTTATCCAACATGATATTGACGTTGACGTTTTTTATTCTACAGAGACAATTAAACTTTTTGGTACAAACATAAGACTAATAATCATAAAATAAGAATTTATACGTTCATTATTTAATAGAATCTGTGCCTTATCATCGAATAGAAGTGAGATGAAGATTAAATAAATATTCCAGCATATGAAATAGTTATGTGCCACGATTGTTTAATTCTGATCCAAAGCTCGCCCGAAATTGAAATCGAAACGATTACTTACATATTTTCGATCGATATGCCTAACTTAACCAACAAAACAATACAATATTTTGTATAATTTTAATGATTATTCAGCAAAGAGAAAACAATAACTGATCAATATTATCTTGCTGCCGAGGAAATGAGTGCCGCATTTGTTGAAGAAAAGAATTTTGTTTTGAAAAAATAAAACCAAAATATACTTAAATAACACTGCTTGGGTATACAACAAATTGTGTCGATATTGCCCATGGTTTTTTATGTTGATTTTTTCAGTTTTATCCGTATGGAGAACCGTAATGTCTTGGAGATATTATAGAGCATCAGGAAGAGAATTACTCTCTGCATTCCTCGTAGTTCAGATCTAATATTTTCAAGATTTTACGTTTTACCGAACTTTTATAGTCATTAGTTTATTTGTCATGATTAAAACGCTTTTCCATGTTTCAAGTTTCGATGGTTTGCAAAAACTGAATGAAAATCGTCCTGAAAACTTTTGTTTCAAATAAATGAACAATTTTTAGATTGAACAAGTAAAGTTTAATCCATTAATATTGTCGTTCAAGTTGAGTGAACGCACTTATTGATTTCAAGTTGAAATACATCTTGAAAACGCGTCTGCAACTTTCAAGCAGCGGCGATTTTTTAAATAAGAAAATAAAAAAATTAAAATATGCAAATTATTTAGTCGAAACGTTGAAAATATGTAATAAAACATTTCACTTTAAAGTAAAACAGACATAAACTGAATATAAATATGTTGCTATCAAACAAAGCCATCAATAGATATCAAATGATTTGTAGTCATGTTATTTTTTGAGATTGAAAAAAATGTAGTTATAAAAACAAATAAAAGCTGAAACACCATGTGCATTTCTCTGTATTTTTAATGGTGCTAAAACGAATTTTTGCAATTTTCAAAAAAATAGAACATATCGACAGATTTATAAATTATACTTACTATTTCATTGCACGTAGAGCAGTGCACCATCATCATACGTAGTTCTTTGTATGGCTTGACCCACACTGAAGCAGAACTGCTTTTGGGCATTTTATCAATAAAAAATAATAAAACAATACACAACAAATCAAAAATTAATGTTATCTCTTCGAAAGCACAAAATAAATAAAAGCTGACACAAATTGATCTACACCGTATGCTGATTGCTCAACAGAACTCAGGGTTAATGCTGGTTGTCGACCAAAAGCTAAGCTATTTCCCAATTAATCGAAGCGAGCTGAACCAACGGAAGGAAATCTAGAAATAAGTTGGGTGTCCACCTAAAACTATTATAATCAGTAAAAAAAATACGAAATCCAAGATTTATGCCAAGCAAATAAATTCAACGTAGACCAGAAAGTGAGAAAATTTGTTACATTATTTTGGAAATCAGCTGCTGTCAATTATCGCTTTGAATATTATTAAACAAGACACTAAGTTATTACTCCAGTTGACAATTTGTTAGAGGTAATGGATAAAAAAATCGTTATTATCAGTATATTTATTTATTATAGTTACTTTGTAATATAATTATATTATTTAAATCACAAGAATTCAATAAATAAACTTCCTGAAAGGGAAGATGATTTGGACTAATAGTCTTGCGAATATTGATAATTTTAATAATTAATTTTATGCTTTAATATGGTTTATTCAATATTTTAATAAATATAAAATTAACTTAATGTTTGTTATTGTTGGGTCCATGAAATTTTTCACTAACTAACTTAGTTTAGCTCTTGATCAACAACCCGCATAAGGGTGGTTTAAAACGACTTATTTCGAATTTCAAACTGGGAATACATTTTTTATGAATTGTTTGTACAATATGCTATCTTTCAAATATGCGCGCTTTGCATATTTGGCATTTTTTAATAATAAAAAAATGAAATTTTTGATCTTGAATTGCATTCCAAAATACATACGTACGAGTTTCCAATATCTTCATCGATTGATTATTTATTGTAATAATAAAGCTGAAATTTGATTGTCCAAAAAGATTGTATTATATAATATTGGTTGGGGATCATGAAAATTATTTAGAATATTCTAACAGAAACTGTTTTCACATTTTGACATATTTATAGAACGGAATAAGTCTTCACTTAACTGTTTAACATTTATAATAATATTTACATTTTGGTCTATATCACAACGTTTTCCACTGGAAATACACACTTTTAATTTATTATAAAACACTGTTCAGTTGTACCGTATTTCCATAAATCACAGTTAATCTATTACCGAATCACTGATATCAATTTCATCGAAATTGCCAAAAGAATGAATCGACCTCTGGCGGGTACTGCTTCTGAAACAATAAAAAAGTTATTAACGTAAATAGAACCAAAGAATACATATTTAGAGATTTGAAATTCGGCTGCCGATTCACCGTTTTCTACAAATTTTGACGCAGATAATCTACTTTGGAACGAGATGTGGGAAGTGTCCAAAATCTAGCAACGAAACAAGAAAAATTTTCATTTTTTTCTTTTCATCAAAGTCTTTTATGTCTTGATGAAAATCTCTCTCCTTAGAATGTAAATTTAAAACTACGAAGATAAATGTCTTGATTTTTTTTCTTCAAATGTCGTCGCTTTATAAAATATCTTCACCTTATCAAGCAGACACGTAATATTATCCTCTTCTTTTTTTACCTTTTCAAAAGATAGTTGACCACTTTTCCCAAAAAACCGTCTTTTGATTTTTCGCGGCAGATTCGCTTAAACTGCGTCAATAAGGCCTGGAAAATGTTCATTCAAATGGGTTTTTGATCCAGAGTGAGCGGACGTGGCACCAATGGACGGATACCTTTGAGTTTTCAAATTGATGTGTTCAAATAGCCTCTACCATCTTCCTAACCTTCACCTAACGGTAATCCATTACCATTTGGTGATCTTGTGATTAATAATGGTGCAAATAATGGTGCAGAACATCCGTACACAGTGTTTAATTCCATTTTCAGAAAAATCTTCACATCGACTCATGGGATTAGATACATGTCAGAAAACTTTATGGATTTTTTATCTAGCTCTATATCAAACGTATCAAAGTAGTGTACTGTTTGTTTGCTTAAATAAGGGAGGAACTATCAATAATGAACATGCTAGAGGATAATTTAAAAATACCTGAACTTTCATCCCTTGTTCCTAGAACTGAGGAAGGTCTGGGTCGAGGTCGATCTTCATCGAATATCAAACTCTTTTCTTTTCTGTATAAATGAAATACATTTGCGATGCAAGAAAGTTGGGCTTTTCCACCATAAAAATTGTTCTCGTCGACCCCTAGATCTATACCGGAAATCGTCACCAATGGAACTCTTCTACTCTGATAGGTACTAGTAACCTTCATATTGTAATCGTGGGGCTGAACGCGTTGTTGATAGCTACTATTAACCTGTAGAAAATACGCATACCTATAACTTTAAATTACGAAGAATACATTTAACAAATTGAACTCAAATGCACTAAGAAACGTGACGCCATAGAAAATGTTGGTAGGAATGATCGGATGAGGGTTGATTCAATATTGCATCAAGTTCACTCAAAATATTGGCACGTCATTTGAAAATGGAGGACATTAAATTATTCACGCAGACATTCATAACCGTTAACATTAAAAAGGAATTAATCATTGACATAATTTTCCGCTGGATTTCAAATAAAACATTGAGGTTTAAAACCTCCGTTTTATATGAAAAGTAACTAATTCAAATTTTCGCTTACTACGATAATTTATCGATTTTTAGGTAGTTATTCATATTTGGCCAGCTCTAATTAGTACCCCTAATGTTGTCTAGAGTTTAATGTAATTTTGTTCATTGATATTTTCTTTGATGCAAATTTTTAGGAGTAGTGTTAATAAAACTAAAATGTTTAAGAGCCAGTATATTATTTTATATCAAGCCTATACTGAATAAATTGAAAAAGGACCTACGCGCATCTCCTACTAAATCAGAGGGGGTATTGAAAACCAGAGAAATACGACATGGATCCACGGGGTGAGATTGTCCAAAACTAAATAATAATTATCAAGAGAAAACAACTTTCTCAGCGACTTTCCGAACTATCTAGTCTTTGAGGACGATTTGAATTCAATAATATATAAGTTGAGTGTGTAATTTTGCGCAATATGGAAGTTGTTTTTACAGTTTTTTTTTCTTTTCAATCTTCTAATTTTGTTGTATCGATTGGCCTACATTAAAGTCGATTGTCAATCGATATTCATTGATGTCTTCATGTCTATTGGCATCGATTGATGTCAACTGATGTCCAGTGAATTCGGTTGAACTAGATTGCCAATTGATTTTGATTGATGTCCATTGAATTCGGTCAAAGCCTATTGTCGATTGACGTCTTTTGATGTCAATTGATGTCCATTGATTTCGATTGATGTCGATTGATATTAATTGAATTCGGATGATGTCTATTGTTAAGTGATAATGATTGATGTCTTTTAATGTATATTGACGAAATCGATGTATATTGTTGCCGATTTATGTCGATTACTGTAGATTGGATTCGATTGAATTGATGTTGGTTGATATGGATTTATTACCATTGAATTTCATTGATCTCGATCGACGTACATTGAAGTCGATTAATATTGATTAACAATGGCATCGATTGATGTCAACTGATGTCCAGTGAATTCGGTTGAACTAGATTGCCAATTGATTTTGATTGATGTCCATTGAATTCGGTCAAAGCCTATTGTCGATTGACGTCTTTTGATGTCAATTGATGTCCATTGATTTCGATTGATGTCGATTGATATTAATTGAATTCGAATGATGTCTATTGTTAAGTGATAATGATTGATGTCTTTCAATGTATATTGACGAAATCGATGTATATTGTTGCCGATTTATGTCGATTAATGTAGATTGGATTCGATTGAATTGATGTTGATTAATATCGATTTATTACCATTGAATTTCATTATGCTCGATCGACGTACATTGAAGTCGATTAATATTGATTAACAATGGCATCGATTGATGTCAACTGATGTCCAGTGAATTCGATTGATGTCTATTGTCAATTGATTTTGATTGATGTCCATTGAATTCGGTCAAAGCCTATTGTCGATTGACGTCTTTTGATGTCAATTGATGTCCATTGATTTCGATTGATGTCGATTAATATTAATTGAATTCGAATGATGTCTATTGTCAAGTGATAATGATTGATGTCTTTCAATGTATATTGACGAAATCGATGTCTATAGTTGCCGATTTATGTCGATTAATGTACATTGGATTCGATTGAATTGATGTTGATCGATGTCTTTTGATGCCGATTGATATCCATTGAATTCGATTGACGCCTATTGTCAATTGATGTTGATTAATCTCGTGATTGACGTACATTGAAGTTAATTGTAGACGATTGTCAATCGATGTTGATTGATATCTTGACGTATATCGACGTCAATTGATATATATTGTTGTTGATTGATGTAGAATAAAATTTTAAGGTTTTTAATTATGTAGTTTTTTAAATCACACCCAAATTTCTCTACAATCAAAAGTTCTAAGCAACAGTAAGACAGATATTAATCGATGACATTAAAACCAAACGAATAATCTGGTATGGTCATGTTCAAAAAATGTCAATCAAGCTCTAAAGTGGATACCAGAAAAAGAAGAAGAAGAGGAAGACCATAAAGAAGCTGAAGAGAAGGTATAGATAAGACCTATGGTAGGATAGAGGTAGATGCTAGTGAGAAGTTTTTTTTTCATAAATTCAAATACAACTTTAATTTGATTTTGTATTAATTGTTTTTAGTGGTTGTGCTTTTTTTTAAATGAACTTTTTTATTATAGAATCCCTTGCTTTTGTTTACATTTTTTCATGTAAATATGCCTCTTTTGTTTATTTTTCACATGTTGCTTAATGAAAAATGTTCCCTTGTTCAATTTCATTAACAATAGAAACTTTCATTATATTGATTAAAATTTGATAAAACATTATTATCGATCTCGTATACAGGGAGCGTTAGAAAATTTTGGACCGCAAAGCAAATGGTTTTAATTTGAAAGAAGTGGTAGAGAGAAGATTCACTTGATCAAAATTACAATTAAAAAAAATGTGTAATCAACCAACACAAATGAGGGTTACTGCTTCAAAAATCACTTTTCAGATAGAAGTTTATTGAAAGAGTTATTTGTGTATGTAGAATTAACACGAAACTGTTTCTTCTTGATTACAGCAAGAGTTTCATTTTGATTCATTTTCAAATTTCTCTGAAGGAATTTTTAAATTTTTTTTTATATATTTCCCCACCATTTTTCATTTTTTCAATTTACTAAAATTTTCTTTTTTGAATTATGCAGTTTAACCCCCTCACCTCCGATCACCATGAAATTTTAATATATTTTACAGTTTTTCACGCTAAACAAGAATATGTAAATGCTGGAAATCATTTTCACATAGTTTTTTAGGGTTGAAAAATATAAATAGTAGTATGATAATTATACTTTACGAATGTCTGATGCAAAAGGAAGTTGAAAGTAGGGCCCGAGGGAGGGTTCCTAACCTAACCTAACCTAACCTAACCTAACCTAACCTAACCTAACCTAACCTAACCTAACCTAACCTAACCTAACCTAACCTAACCTAACCTAACCTAATCTAACCTAACCTAACCTTTCTCTGTTTCTGAGCTAGGTTAGGTTAAGTTAGGTTAGGAACATACCCACCCCCCTACTTATCATATCCTTTTGCATCAGACATTTGTAAGGGGGTTAAACTGGATAATTACCAACTTTTTCTTATTAAGAAATGACTTTTTCATCATTAAAATATTCAGTATTTGACCAGTTAATTTTCGAACAACTGCAACAACTCTCAGTTATTGTAATCTCCATTTTAAATGGGTGATAAACTTTGAAATAGTCAATACAGAACGTATCGGACGAGTTACAAATTTTCATACCAATTAACTAATCATCTATAATTCAATTATACATACAATTCTCACCGAGCCTCTACGCTATATCATTAAATGTTTATTACAGCATTATTAAATTTTGATTTATGCTCGTAATTGCATTTGTCATTCGAATTGTTACATACTTGCTAGCGTTGCTGAATTGAAGTGGAGTGTGATTAATTAATGATTTGAATTGATAACCGTATCATATCGTTTGTAACTTTTGGAATTTATATGGGAATGTAGCAAAATTAAACACCAAACTGTACTAACTCTAATATATTCCCAACCTTCGAATACTTATGTAATCATCGCCTGGGAATCGATTAGTTAAGAAACGCGGTGTAATAAATATTTATGCTTAAGATTTTTCGAAACAATAGATTTATTTATCACAAAAAGGTGACGTGAATTTTTTTTCAACTTTATTATTTATTTTTTCTATAATAATAACGAATCACATTATCTTATCCACGGGGAAAAAATTAATAATGCTTACGTTGCTTAGTATAATTGTATAACCTACAATTAGTGACAGACATTTTGTGTTAACGACAATCCTTTTAATTTAATTATGTTGTTAGAATTAATGTATACGTAAAACATGTTTATTTATTTCCATAAATCACTCACTTCGAAACTCTGCCTCGTCAGTTCGCTTCTCTTAAATTCAATTAAAGGTTAATAGTCCGTGACAAATTTTCCTACTTCTTCAGTGAAACAAACAAGTGATACTTTATCGCGCGAAAATAAATGCAGAATTTGCGTGTTACGCATCCAAAAGTAAACAGTTTTCTCTTGAAATAACGTAGAAAAGCCCCAGAGGTATTTTTATCATCTCCAACACCATCCACCAATTTGAGGGTAATGGGTGATGGGTGATGAAATCCCAAAACACAAAACATCTGGACGATATACAGTAAAACTCAATATTTTTCAAAGAAACTGTCCAAATCTTAACTTTACGTTATAGCATTTTATAAATTCGTGAACAAAATTTTTTTTCCGCGTTTTTTTATCGTCAGATGACATTTTGCGAACGTTCAAATCTTATTATTTTGGATTTCGCGTTGGTGATTAGTCCGTTCTATTTCAAAGAGCTACTTAATGGAGAAGGAAGCGAACCCATGGTCGGAGATGACAAATAAATTCTCGCAGATGATACCGAGGACATAACTACACATGCGATATAGAAGTGAGATTCATTAGTAAAATGAAAAACAACAGAGCACCTGGGGAGGACAGGTGAGCGGTTAAAACGCCGTGGAAAACATGATATAAACAATTTGAAAAACTGCGAAAATTCCAGTCAACTGAACTTCTGGCGTGTTGTGTCCAATATACAAGACGGGTGATGAAACTAATTGCAATAGTTGTAGTGGAATCAGGTTTTAATTGCTTGAAATTCGAACTTACTGGTGAATGAGAACCAAAAACTCAAAACAATACAAAATTTTCGCACCTAAACATATAAATTAACTATTTAATATCGATTTTTTGTGCCAATTAAATTCCTCAACATCTTTCCATTTGGAAGAATATTATTTTCACATATTTAAAAAAATAAAGAAGTTAAGGAGGAGTTATTTAAATGAAACTAGGTTTTGAAAACATATATTTCCCGTACAGTTACCGGGGCAAACTCACTCAATCAAATTTCAAGATCTTTTTTTTCTTTGGTCTAATTGCAATGCACTTTGAATCTGCGCGTTGATTGCGATGCAGTTTTTGGTTCTCTGTATTACCACAGCCACCCAATTCACCGGATAAATTGCTTTGCGACTTCTTTCTCTTCCCAAAAATCAAAAACGTTATAATAAGAACACAAATAAAACGAAAAATCCGTACATTTTCAAACAGAAAGCAAAAAATGAAGAGAGGAACTTTCCTTGAAGCAGCTTACACTAGGAGTCATTTGCGAAAATTGAGCAGAAATTCAAAATCGATAAAAAATATGTAATAACATTCTAGAGGAACAAGATGCAGTTCAAAAATAAAAGAAAACCACACCCAATTATACTGAGAAGCAGCAAATTATACAAAAATTAAAATTTAGTCATTTACAATGAGTTTTCTCTCGCTAAAAGTTTGGAAATCATTATCGAATCATTATTTTACTCTTGACGGGAGTGAAACGGCCAATACTAAGATTATTAGTCAGAAAGGGGATGAAGTTCAACTCAAAAGTTTTGATATGGTTGGAGATATCTTTTTCTGGTCGTTCTTCAGCATAAAAAGAGTGTGTTAGATCTAGGTTAATGCAATTCTTAAAGAAAAAGCATCCTGAAGGAAATTTTGTCTTTTGACCATATATGACAATTGCTCATTATGCAGAGGACGTTGTGGGAGCTTCTACAAAGTTTAAAAATGTTTATTTCTGCCTCAACTGCGGCTAATCGAACGTTTTAGGCTAAATTTGAAAAGTATATTCTGAACGTTAGACCAGATTCACAATTCAATGCCACATTTGAAAACAGAAATTAGGAAAGCGAACCGAGTGGGTGGTGATTGTTTCAAGTGATAATAATTAAATTAAAACAAACAGTTTGGGAGGAACATCGAATAATTTTATAATAAATCATTTCCTCGTCATAAAATATCACTCCAAATGAACTAATTTCAATATTAATTAAGCTGCGAATAAGTTATATCTCAACAACACCTGGCTTAGATTTACAATCTATTCTAAACTGACCTCTTGGTATTATGGATCTCTGAGAAGTCATTTATTACGTCTAACGCCCTCGACAAGATATTTATGGTTAAAGTTTTAGGTCCCCGAGGGCCCGAACTACTAATATAACTGCTCTTAGTAAATCTAAATCATCTTAATGATCTTAATAATGGGTGTAATAATGATAGTCACGCTATTTGTCAGTTTTTCCTCGAATTGTTTGGACCGAATTATTAACTAGAATATTATTATGTTTGAGAAATTGTAAATAACTGATAGATAAATATATCATTTACTACATAAACATAATCATTATTATACAAACAGTTCAAAATACTCTAAGATATCATTTTATGACAAAAAAATGTCGAGAGTTACATACGAAGAATTTCTGAAGGACATTTTTAAAACAATACCATTGTATCTAATATCATAAACATGTATCAGCATTTATTCTATTTTTGTATGAAATAACGTAAACATGTATCAGCACTATTTTACTATAAATAAGATGTTTGTAAACAATTCGATGATATTTAATGTTTATAATTAGTTCGATCTTGAGATTAATTGTATTCATATAAATATTCAAAAATAAAGTTTTTTAAAAATATATTTCGAAACCCGAAATATATAATTGGCGCAGTCAGTAGGATTAGTGCGGTCGCGAGTTTACGCAAAGTGCGATAAAGTTCCGGCTAAGTACTCCAGTACCTCAGCACTAGATCTACGTATTCAACGAGGGACAGGACTTCAGACAAGCTGTAAGTGCCAAGTCTCCTTATTATTTTGATTCCTTATTATCCATCCTTATCAAAACTTTGAATAGGGAAGAGATAATTTAATAATTTTAAACATATCATTTTATGAACGATTTTGATAAAGTATTAAATACATTCAGTGAATTAAACTTAAAAGATAATCCAGAATATATAAAAATGGCAACGTCAAATCCAAAAACCCTAAATTGGGATTTATTTAAATTAAAGTTAGAAAATATTAAACCTTATGATGGAAACAAAAATACATTAAATAAATTTATAAATCGATGTGAGAACCTTATAGAGACGTATTCAGTATATAATGATCAAGATATTAATAATCACGTCTTAGAATGCATACAAGAAAAATTGATAGATAAAGCCGAGTTAATGGTGGGAAATAGAATTGAGTTGAATACATGGTTTAAATTAAAAGAAGCCTTGATTCAATGTTTTGCAGATAGGCGTGATTTAGATTGTATTTTACAAGAATTAACGAGAACACGACCATTTAAAAATGAAAATTTAACAGCTTTTGGTAACAGATTGCAATTATTAAAAAGTCAGACTATACAAATTATAAGTAATAATTTAAACTTAGGAGAGATTGATAAAAGATGTCAAATTAATCACTGTGAGAAAACAGCTTTAAACACCTTTATTGCGGGATGTTCAGGCGTTATACGTAACAATATGTACTTAAAAAAGCCTAATTCTCTGGAAGACGCTATGGCTTATGTAGACGAGTTTGAAAATTTCGAAAAACTTTATGGTCAATTTTACGAACCTAAAGTTAAATATAATAATAATAATTCTAATGTTCAAATGAATCCATCAAGAAATAATAGAAACAATCAACATAACAATTATAATTCTTTCTACCGACAACCTAATAATAACAATCATGACAGATATAATAATTATGATAGATATAACAATAACAACTATTATAATGAAAGATACAATAATAATAATAATAACAATAATTTCCCTAGTCAACCAATAAACGTAAATCCAATACCGCAAAGAAGACAAAACTACCCAACGAATGCGCAAGTATTTGGTCCTAGGAAAAATGTTTTCCGCCCGAACCAAATACCTGTAAATCGTTTACCTAGACCTGAACCGATGTCAACGACATCAAGAAATTTTTCTGACAGACCAAGTAGACGCGAAAATTATAATAATAATAATACAAATAATAACAAATATTTTAAATCACGAAATGAACCGAATTTTACTTCTGAAGAACTATATAATAATAATTACAAAAATAAAGAAGAAGAAGAAGAAATAATTGATTTTCACCATTTGTTTGAACGCGACGAAGATAATGATCGAATTGTAAATTTTCGGAAAGAGCCTCGGAAAAAGAATCAAACATAGAAGAAATAAATTTTACTCCTAATGATGCTTTAACATATTTTGAAAATTTTATAGAAATTAACGAATCAGAACCCAGTGAACAAATAATTGAAATAAATTTCACATCTAATAATTCCTCACCAGAAATTAAAAAATTAATAAAAATCAAAGAATCAGAATTAAATCATTGTAAAGAAATAAATGAACAAGTAGAACTAGATCTTAGTAAATTATTTGATAAAGAAGAAAAAGATAGATTAAATGTAACAGAAAAGAATTCAGAAGAAAATATTATAATGGTAGAACAAATGAATAATGATACAAAAGGAGAATTAGAATTATTTGATAAAGTGGAATTAAACAATACAGGATTAGATAAAATAAAAATGAATGAAAAGGATAATGAAATTGAAGTAAAAGAAAATGTAATAGAATTAAACAGAGAAATAAAAGAAATAAATAATGATATGACAAAGGACGAAAAAGATATAAATGATGTTATGAAAATAGATAATGATATATTAGAAAAAGAATGTTATGTTATAAAACCTGAATTAAATACAAATATATTGAATATACAAAATCAAAGTAATATCATTGATAAAAGAGAAATAAATAATGAAAATGACGAAGTTGAGATTAATTATGAAACAATTAACAAAGAATTTGATAAAAATAATAATGAAATAAGTTCAAAATATTTCAATAGAAAATTAAATGCTATATTAAATGAAAAGATAATAGAAGAACAATTTTGGAAAAATAGATATTCGTTGAAATGGTACGCAATTCAAGAAATTATAAAATGGATTTTTATACAAAGACTTTTCTTTCTTTTTTATTATTATGTTATAAGAATAGATAAGATTTAGAATTAATGGATAAAAAATAAGTAAAACATAAAAATTAAATTAGTAAACTTTTAGAAACTTTAATAATAAAAACTTATTATTAATTAGAGTATATATAAGAAATTTAATAATATAATCCATAACTTTGTTTATTCAACTAATGGGAAAAGAAAATAATATAAAAATTCAAAATATAATCAGTATAACACAAATGAATCATTTAAAACAATACCTATAACTTTGAATGAACCCCTTAAAGCTCAACCATTTGAAATAAATCAATACGAAATTCACAATTTTAATTATTCAAAAGAAGATAAAAAACTAATTAACGAAAATTATAATTGGCACGAAACTTATAATTGGTGCAAAAAATAAAATAGATATAAATCAATTAATCAAAACAAACCTATGAGTTCAGAAGACGTAGAAAACTTTATTAATAATTGTGAAATGTGTTAAATGAATAAATATAATATAGACCCTTCAATTAAATTTGATTTGATATGTCAATGTTATTAAGATAGTAAATCTTTCATATTCAACAATAACGAGAAAATGTATCTATTTCTCTTACGGTCAAGCATATTCAATGTCAAGTATGAATGGAACTTCAGTTGTTGATAACATATTAAATTACGTTACTCATCATGGGTTACCTTATAAAATAACAGCTGATTGTGGTTCAGAGTTTAAAAATAATGACCTACAAGATTTTTGCAAATTACACAAAATTGAGTTACATTATACCACGTCTAAAAATAGCAATTCTAATTCACCTGTTGAACGTTTTCATTCCAGTTTAATCGAACATTTTAGGTGCATAAAAGAAAATAATAACGATTTGACTCCCGATCAATTGATAAAACACTCAATATTAGCATATAATAATTCAATTCATTCGGTAACACAATTTACACCATTTGAAATTATTAAAGGCCATATAAATAACCCTGATCCATTCGATTTAGACGATCATTTAATAATATCTAATTACATACAAAATCACAAAGAAACCTCCAAATTATTATATGAAAAAATTAAAAATAGAAATGCTAACATTAAAGAAAAAATAATTAATAAGAGAAATGAAAACAGAAACGATCCCCCATCCTATGAAAACCAAAACATAGCCTACATAAAAACAAAATTTCGAGACAAGAAACTACCTAAATTCAAAAAAGCTGAAATTGTAAAAGATTCTGGTATATTATTAGAAACAAACAAAGGGACATATCATAAAAATATAATTAGAAAACCAAAAAACTAAAACAAAAAATTGTTACAGATAATGAAGCTGACAATAGTATTAACGTTACTATTACTTTACAAGACGACCAAAACAGAAGACATAACAGTTACGAACGTAAATAATTTATTATTACCTATCAATTTGGGAACCAGTAATCTTATACATAGTAAACATACTTTTATATACTATATAGATTTAGAATTCATTCATAAACAAATCAATAATTTAAAACAATATTATTATAACCTAAGAAATAATTTATCTCAAGCGAACGCAACAAATCCTATTTCATACCATAACTTAGCTGAACAATCATTGAGTAGAACAGAAATTTTAATTAACACATTAGATAAAAAATCAGAAAATATTTACCCACATTTAAGATTGAAAAGAGGATTAATAAATGCTGTAGGCAAAATAGATAAATGGCTTTTTGGAACTTTAGATTCGGACGATGAAGAAAGATATAATAACGCTATAAATGTCCTACAACAAAATCAGAAACAAATAATTCACGAAGTTAATTTACAGATATCACTACATAAAAAATTAATTGATCATTATAACAAATCGATTACGACTCTATGGGATAATCAACGGAAACTTTTTGATAATATAGAGAAATTTCACATTTCAATTGAAAACAAAATAATAACTTTAAATAATTTTATAACATTTCAAAGTACAATTTCACAGATTAATCTGGATTGTCAGAGTTTAATTACATTGATTGATAATATTGAAAATGCAATAACGTTTTCTAAATTAAATACAATTCACAGTTCAGTTATATCAAGCCAAGAAATTTTAGAAATGATAAAATATTTAAGTACCATTTATAATGAAGAACAAATACCAAAATTTAGTAATATTTTGACATATTATCTCTTTCTTGGTTCACAAGTAACCTTTTCCAAATCCAAAATAATATTTGCTACCCATGTTCCTATCCTAAAACCTAAAACCTATGAATTTTTCCATTTATACCCCGTAATTCAAAACCATACAATATTTATACCTCCGCAACCTTACTTGGCCAGAAGTCAAAAAGAAGTTACTTTCATCAAAGAAGAATGCCCCGAATTAGAAGGAAAATATTATTGTAAAGAAACTTTCAAATTACAAGATGACTGTACTGTTGAACTTTTAAATGGACATTCCGGTAAAAATTGTGTAATTCGTGAAATTAATCTTCAAGAAACAATATTGGAACAAGTAACAAATGATGAACTTTTAGTGATTCCAAATTTTGAAACTGATGTAATTTCTAAATGTGTATCAGACCGCTATTTTAAAATAATGTATCCATCGCTTATAAAAATTCCAAAAAAATTGTAGTATTCAAGTAGGAAGTGAAATTTTCTCAACTAATGTACAAATTAAAAAAGGGAAATCAATAATACTACCGAAATTAAACTTTAAATTTTTGAATAATGAAATTTATAAATCCCCTAATTTAACTAATATAGATTTTAATAAATTGTATGAAATTAATAACATCGCTAAGAATATAAAACCAATTCATGAAATTTATAATCCACAAAGTCATGTATCGATAGGACTATTTACTGTAATAATAATAATTTGTATAATTTTCATAATATCTTGGATAATTCGAAAATATAAATATAAGTTTGTAAGAAAACATAAAATAGAAGAAATGAAGAAAGAAGACATCGAATTAGAAGAGGAAAGACAACAAAGGATGAAAAATACCTCCGTCATTTTTCATTCTTAGGGATGGAGGAGTTACATACGAAGAATTTCTGAAGGACATTTTTAAAACAATACCATTGTATCTAATATCATAAACATGTATCAGCATTTATTCTATTTTTGTATGAAATAACGTAAACATGTATCAGCACTATTTTACTATAAATAAGATGTTTGTAAACAATTCGATGATATTTAATGTTTATAATTAGTTCGATCTTGAGATTAATTGTATTCATATAAATATTCAAAAATAAAGTTTTTTAAAAATATATTTCGAAACCCGAAATATATAATTCGAGCTCTAGTTTATATTGTAAAAATTTGTATTGTATATATAACGGGATGAGGTGGCATGATATAATATTTTACAAATCGCAAAAAAACACTTTACTGGGAGTCGAAAAATATTAGATACCGAAAATAAGGCAATATAAGGTACTATCACATTGAGATTAGTGCTGCACGGATTTAAATCGTATTTAGAAAAAAAAAATAAAACCGATAAGACGAGTTTTGACAAAGTTACTTGGATATAACAAGTTATGGAACAATAAAACGCACCACCATATAAATATTTTTCATTAAAAAATATGTTAAAATTAAAATATAATCTCCAATTTCAAAACCATTCTTAATTTTTGGTGAACTGTTTTCGAGGCTTCCATCACAAAATTTATAGCCTTCAACATCTTCATTTTATAATTTTTCAATGACATTCTGCTTTTCCAGAAAAAAAATTTGAATCTTCCTTCTGCATCTACCTCTTTTTTTTCCAAAATATGATGTTAGCAACTTCCCAACGTCTTCTATTATCGTTTGATTGCCACTTATATAGAGTCTGAGGTGTTCACCACGTTTAAAAATTGATTTTGACTATCCAACATCAATATTAAAGTTTTCTACGCCTCTAACTTTTATTGTCTCTCCACTCCTCTCCACTGTGATTCTTCTAAATGTGGGAAATTTGATATGCAAAGATTGAACATCTTTTAAAAAGTTGCTTGTGACTTCTCTCCATAATTTTCCAATTTGGTCACGGAAAATACCATTTCAATTTCTTGAATGGAAGAAATAAATCAATAAAACTCGTTAGTCAATGAAAAATTGTTGTATATATTTTGTTTTGAAGGTGGTTTTTTGGGGAAACTTGAACTACAGTCAAGATCTTCGAAAAAATTCCTTTTCCTTTCGGGACATGAATCCTTTTCTCAATTTGAAGCTGACTGCGTTTGAGAAACCTTAAACTACAGTCAAAATCTTCAAAACAACTGTTTTTCCTTTCAAGATATGAACCCTTTTCTCAATTTGAAGCTGACAGCGTTTGAGGAACCTTAAACTAAAGTCAATATCTTCGAAAAAAACTGCTTTTCCTTTCGGGACATGAATCCTTTTGTCAATTTGAAGCTGACAGCGTTTGAGGAACCTTAAATTACAGTCAAAATCTTCGAAAAAACTGATTTTTCTTTCAGACATGAATCATTTTCCCAATTTGAAGCTGACTGCGTTTGAGAAACCTTAAACTAAAGTCAAGGTCTTCGAAAAAAAAAAATGCTTTTCATTGTAGGACATGAATCCTTTACTAAATTTGAAGCTGAATGCGTTTAAGGAACCTTAATTTACAGTCAAAATCTTCGAAAAAACTGCTTTTTCTTTCAGACATGAATCATTTTCCCAATATGAAGCTGACTGCGTTTGAGAAACCTTAAACTAAAGTCAAGGTCTTCGAAAAAAAAAATGCTTTTCATTGTAGGACATGAATCCTTTACTAAATTCGAAGCTGAATGCGTTTAAGGAACCTTAAATTACAGTCAAAATCTTCGAAAAAACTGCTTTCCCTTTCGGGACATGAATCCTTTTCTCAATTTGAAGCTGACTGCGTTTGAGGAACCTTAAACTAAAGTTAAGGTCTTCGAAAAAAAATGTTTTTCATTGTAGGACTGAATCCTTTACTCAATTTGAAGCTGAATGCGTTTAAGGAACCTTAATTTACAGTCAAAATCTTCGAAAAAACTGCTTTCCCTTTCGGGACATGAATCCTTTTCTCAATTTGAAGCTGACTGCGTTTGAGGAACCTTAAACTAAAGTCAAGGTCTTCGAAAAAAATGCTTTTCATTGTAGGACTGAATCCTTTACTCAATTTGAAGCTGAATGCGTTTAAGGAACCTTAATTTACAGTCAAAATCTTCGAAAAAACTGCTTTCCCTTTCGGGACATGAATCCTTTTCTCAATTTGAAGCTGACTGCGTTTGAGGAACCTTAAACTAAAGTCAAGGTCTTCGAAAAAAATGCTTTTCATTGTAGGACTGAATCCTTTACTCAATTTGAAGCTGAATGCGTTTAAGGAACCTTAATTTACAGTCAAAATCTTCGAAAAAACTGCTTTCCCTTTCGAGACATGAATCCTTTTCTCCATTTGAAGCTGACTGCGTTTGAGGAACCTTAAACTAAAGTCAAGGTCTTCGAAAAAAATGCTTTTCATTGTAGGACTGAATCCTTTACTCAATTTGAAGCTGAATGCGTTTAAGGAACCTTAATTTACAGTCAAAATCTTCGAAAAACTGCTTTCCCTTTCGAGACATGAATCCTTTTCTCAATTTGAAGCTGACTGCGTTTGAGGAACCTTAAACTAAAGTCAAGGTCTTCGAAAAAAATGCTTTTCATTGTAGGACTGAATCCTTTACTCAATTTGAAGCTGAATGCGTTTAAGGAACCTTAATTTACAGTCAAAATCTTCGAAAAAACTGCTTTCCCTTTCGGGACATGAATCCTTTTCTCAATTTGAAGCTGACTGCGTTTGAGGAACCTTAAACTAAAGTCAAGGTCTTCGAAAAAAATGCTTTTCATTGTAGGACTGAATCCTTTACTCAATTTGAAGCTGAATGCGTTTAAGGAACCTTAATTTACAGTCAAAATCTTCGAAAAACTGCTTTCCCTTTCGAGACATGAATCCTTTTCTCCATTTGAAGCTGACTGCGTTTGAGGAACCTTAAACTAAAGTCAAGGTCTTCGAAAAAAATGCTTTTCTTTTCGGGACATGAATCCTTTTCGCAATTTTTTTATTATTCCTTCAACCAAAACCGATGCTATATTATAAGCAAAAAAGTTTATTTTGATTCCAAATTGTTGTTGAATGGATTAAGACGATTCTAGTGATAGTGAACTTCCCATCCCGACAAGAGGAAAAAGGCATTATATTTAAAAATTACTAAAATAAATTTGTTATTTCCAAATTATTGTTTTCTTCCACAAACACGAGAAATTAACACGAAATGAGAATCGTTTTCACGTGATATTCAATAAAAAATAAGTAGTTACTTACAATTACTCCATTTAGCAGCCATGTAATATTAGCGGATGGATAAGAAGGAGGAGAAGAGCAATTTCCTTTCAGCCGTAAACCTGTATCCAGAATCTCTTTATCTATTCGAAGTATCGGATCGTCAACTGGCACATCTGAAAATAGAGGAAATGACAATTATCAAAAACGAAATATTTTTGATTCTTTTGAACTCAAAAACTCTTTTGTAAATTTTTCGATGAGGAAACAGATTGGGAGTAGCTGTAGGTACTTTCCAATTTATATCTCCTGCAATTATTTCATTAGAAAAAAAACTAAAAAAATAGAAAAATTTTAAAATATTTTTCACTAGAAATACTATGACGCTAGATTATTCACACTTTATTTCCATTTCTAGCTTCCTCCAATCATTTCTTCCCTGGTCTTCCTCTTCATTTTTCCCTCCTTCTCCAACTTTTTACACATCTATAATCTCTCTGCTTTGATTTTATGGATCTGTAGATGAGACCTCAAAAAGAGCTTTCCGGTAAAGGAAGAAAAACTTTTGCAGGAAAAAAAATTACGGACAATTTTGTAGAAAGTGGTTGAACTAGAATGAATAAGAACAAACGATATCTACTAGATCACAAAGAAGAAATAAAAATAATACAAAAGAAGAATAAAATGAAAATCTATCATGGTACGACATTTCAATCTTCATTCTTATTCGAAGAAACTGAGCTTCCAGAACTGAAAAGTGAACGAACCGGGTAGGATTCCCAGCAACGAAATCAGAAATATTAATAAGCCCAGGAAATCGACGCCTTTTCCTGAATTCGTTACATTGAAGGAAACTACTGCCACCACCTCGTAAAGAGGATGCCAATAAACAGTTACTACCGATAAAACTGCTAAAAGATACTTTTGGCACAAAAATCAGAGCGAAAAATCAGGATAAATGATTGCAAAGTACGGTGGAGGATCGGTGATGGTTTAGGGATGTTTTTGGAGAAAGAACAATTCGACATCTGGTTAAAATTGAAGGAATATGATAAAAGAAACCTATAGAAAGATATTGAAATAAGTGTACTACCTTTTGTGTGATCTATATTAGGAAAACAAATTTTTTTTTGTGATTTTAGCCTTAAAAACACTACAACAGTCTTTTTACTTTGTCAATAACTAGTGCACCAAAATGCTTGTATTGTTTTTTTCCCTAAAAATGCTACAAGTAGAAAATCGGAATTTTCAATTCTAGCTAATTTCGATTCATCTTCAGTCTTCAGTCTTGGAAAGGAAGAATATACTGAACGCAATGATTTGACTAACACAGTCGACCGACTTCAACTTGATTGAGTTATTATGAGATAAATAGAACAGGAAAGGCAAAAGAATTGTTTTCAAATCTTAGGAATATCCTGAGAAACGATTGGAACTAAATAGGCGATGACTATTTGTCGAAATTTGTTACAGAAATGAAATGAGATCAAGGACATGGTAATTTTACTGTAAGTTTTTTTTCTAAGATGCCTCGCCCTTAATTCGACAATATATTGATAGAAAAATATACACGCCAATTGGTTCTGAATAAATCGTACACCACAAATAAATGTATAGATCTAATAATTGGTCAGTGGAATTTTTTGAGCATGTACAAACTCAGTTTATACTAGCTTTTACCCCCGGCTTCGCTCGCATCGAGTCCATTAAATAAGTATCAGAAATCATTATAATAGAAAAGAACGAACTCTGTAGCTATATTGGAACCTGAGATATAGATCTTTGAATGTAGAAAAATTGCCAAAAACCTACAAAAATCCATAACTCCACATTGAATGTCCGCGCCTAGCTCCTCTACAACTCAACCGATTTGAGTGTTCAAAAACTCAAAAGAAAGAGAGTATTTCAGCGAGTGTTCTTAAATCAAAACGAACACTGTAGCTATATTATAACCTGAGATATAGATCTTTGAATGTAGAAAAATTGCCAAAAACCTACAAAAATCCATAACTCGACATTGAATGTCCGCGCCTAGCTCCTCTACAACTCAACCGAATTGAGTGTTCAAAAACTCAAAAGAAAGAGAGTGTTTCAGCGAGTGTTCTTAAATCAAAACGAACACTGTAGCTATATTATAACCTGAGATATAGATCTTTGAATGTAGAAAAATTGCCAAAAACCTACAAAAATCCATAACTCCACATTGAATGTCCGCGCCTAGCTCCTCTACAACTCAACCGATTTGAGTGTTCAAAAACTCAAAAGAAAGAGAGTGTTTCAGCCAGTGTTCTTAAATCAAAATGAACACTGTAGCTATATTATAACCTGAGATATAGATCTTTGAATGTAGAAAAATTGCCAAAAACCTACAAAAATCCATAACTCCACATTGAATGTCCGCGCCTAGCTCCTCTACAACTCAACCGATTTGAGTGTTCAAAAACTCAAAAGAAAGAGAGTGTTTCAGCGAGTGTTCTTAAATCAAAACGAACACTGTAGCTATATTATAACCTGAGATATAGATCTTTGAATGTAGAAAAATTGCCAAAAACCTACAAAAATCCATAACTCCACATTGAATGTCCGCGCCTAGCTCCTCTACAACTCAACCGATTTGAGTGTTCAAAAACTCAAAAGAAAGAGAGTGTTTCAGCCAGTGTTCTTAAATCAAAATGAACACTGTAGCTATATTATAACCTGAGATATAGATCTTTGAATGTAGAAAAATTGCCAAAAACCTACAAAAATCCATAACTCCACATTGAATGTCCGCGCCTAGCTCCTCTACAACTCAACCGATTTGAGTGTTCAAAAACTCAAAAGAAAGAGAGTGTTTCAGCCAGTGTTCTTAAATCAAAACGAACACTGTAGCTATATTATAACCTGAGATATAGATCTTTGAATGTAGAAAAATTGCCAAAAACCTACAAAAATCCATAACTCGACATTGAATGTCCGCGCCTAGCTCCTCTACAACTCAACCGAATTGAGTGTTCAAAAACTCAAAAGAAAGAGAGTGTTTCAGCGAGTGTTCTTAAATCAAAACGAACACTGTAGCTATATTATAACCTGAGATATAGATCTTTGAATGTAGAAAAATTGCCAAAAACCTACAAAAATCCATAACTCCACATTGAATGTCCGCGCCTAGCTCCTCTACAACTCAACCGAATTGAGTGTTCAAAAACTCAAAAGAAAGAGAGTGTTTCAGCGAGTGTTCTTAAATCAAAACGAAGTCTCTATCTTGAATAGAACCTGAGATATTGAGGATAGAACGTGTGTATGTGAAAAACTCACATAAGTAATGTACAGGGGGATATCGCATTTGAGTATAACTTGAGAATGGTGAAAATTAGATGAAATCCGATGGTTGATGTCTGATCTCTGCATCAATATCTTTCATTGAAAAAAAAATTAAGCAAATCGGTTGGGTAGAACGCCTGAACGGACTTCAAATGGAAATCATCAATTTTTTTAATATATAAAATAAGATGGATAAAATAATCAATTTTAATAAGTGATATATATATATATATATATATATATATATATATATATATATATATATATATATGTACTTTTTAATGGCATTTATATCAAAAATAGTCGATATATTTTTTACTTGTACTTAATTTAGTTCTAAAACAAAGTTGAACGAATTATATGTCTCAAACTAATGTAGAATCTCAATATAACAATTGGACTTACATTTTCTGATAAAAACCTCTCGTTTAGAGAAAACTGGTAGCTAGACGAAACAGCAGTATTAACATCAAAAATCAATGTTCCAGTTATAACTGTTTTAAGTTAAGCACCTTTATGAAATCTCTTTTTGTAGGGTCTTTCCTTTCCAACCACGAAGATTAATCAAGTGAACTGATGCATCGACCCGACATTATCGAGCTTACCTGTCTTTGCCTCATTTTTCCAACGCATTTTTCACATTCAACAGAGGTAATTCCGAAGGAATTCCGACAAAATCACGTTTCTCCTCATTAGATGCGATTTCGCTGTTATTCGGTGGCTAGATACCCTACGGTGTTTTATCCAATAAAGATCCGCTAAAGAAAAATCTACGTTGTCTCTGGAGATATGATAAAACTTGATACAAATATAAAAAAAATATTGCAGTTTCCCAGAGGGAAGAATATTATTTTCACTTTTTAAGGTTTTGCTTCAAGATGAACGCTGACTAAGAGCTAAATATTGTGTATCAGTATTTCGACAGTTCAAAAAGGGAAAAATATTCGCGTCGCCAAATGTGAAAATACTCTACAACAACAAGAAATTATTATTTTCATCACATTATATATCAAATCTAGCATTGATATTGTCTATTTCACTTTCCAAGTCAAATTTCCATCAAATAAGACTAATTTAAATTAGAATTCATTTTAGAGATCATCAATCATACAACAAAGACTCAATATCTGAAGAATTTCATGGTTTTAGCCCAACGTTTTTCATTGTCTCATTACATTTTCAATATTTCCAATTGGATTAAAATGGATCTGAATAAATAGTTATGGGGCGGTTTTCGACTGCTTCCCTGAACCCTGAACGAGAACAATTTACAAACCTTTCTGATTTTTATTGAGAGAAGTCTAGAGAGAAAATACCTGAAGAAATTGGAAATTTTTATCTCATATCATTAAATTATTGTGACTCTATACCTTAGATATGTGGCCATGTGCCCTATCATTTAGAAATACATAATACAACTTTTTCAATAAAACAATAATACTTCGATCCCTGACTGATCGATACCAGACCCAGGGAATTTCAAGTCAACTTTCTTTTATTATTTAATCCTCTCCGATATACTCAGTACACGTTTTAGGAAAAACCAAAATACGTTTTGCTTGGGAGAGAAGTTCTCTCTTTTTCGGGACCGCTGTTTTTGGAGATTCGGCACGCGCGATTATTATATAATAGACAAAAAACAATTTTCGATTGTTCTTCATAATTAATATATGAATAGGATGAGATGAAAAAACTTACCTACTACGTACAGGTAACCCGACTGCATTAATGTGTAAAAATTAGGAGCGTCTGAAGACACCTCACATTTATAACGACCTGTTACTTCCAACTGTACATTTTTCAGAACCAAGTTATTCGGAGTACTCTTTTGTACCTAAAAATAAAGAATATGTGTAATTGATGGTATAAAGTGGTGAAATACACCCCATAGAAAATATGCAAAATCGCCCCTTGAAATTGAGATCGACATATTTTTCATACAATGAATGGAATTTGAAAATATTATATCTTGATAAAAATTTGTTAGAATTTGATAAATTTTCTTTTCTTATCTCTCTTTTCCAATGCTCAAGATAACCAAGCGTGGTTAACGTATTTTCAAAAGATGAATCTCATTTGCTTATGAGTCTTTATCTATTTTCCTGTCAGGTTAGCTGAAAGGTCCTCCAGGTAGTTGCAGAAAGCTCTCTATAGAAGGCCCAGTCGGCACCTTCAATCTTAACACTTGATTGAGTCACTTACATAACTTCGTTCTATGGAGACTCATCTTCTTAATCCATCAGGTCACTCGTTTACTACAAACTCTTAACAGAGCAATCAGCGATATAAACTTGCGTGATGCATTAGGATATAGTAATCAATAGGTCTAAATTCTTCAGATGCGGATGGCAAATCTTCAACGTCATTAAAGACGCTTTCGTTTCTTTGGAATTGACAGCATACAAATTGGAGCCTGTGGTCTGCTTAACCAACTGGAAAACTATGAGTTCGTCAATGTTAATAGTTTTAAATATTTTTGTTAAATGGTTATAGAAATATTTACCAAAAAGTAACTCAAGAGCTGCTCAGTACTTAGATCTCTTTGGAATAGTAGAAATCCAGTTGAAGCAGTAATTCCGAAAGAGATATTCAATGCCGAATCGGCCGGAACAAGAAGGCAGTAATTAAAATGATAGTGTAGAGGCCAGGTTTGTTTAAAAATAATTGAAAATGTATGAGCAGCTGTCTAAGATAAACCACTGGAAGTCGTTATTAGTGATGGTCAAAATTCGGTAATGGATTGTCGTGGTGACGATAATTCTCCCCAATTCAGTACTGAAAACTGATTCCAATCCAATAGTAATGATAAATATTGATATGCACGTATCACTAATTTAAATATATGTCTAACTTACATCAACAGTTACTCCTGGTAGAGGAAACACTTGAGTACTGGGAAGTTCTTTCGGGATATATCTGTAGAATTCCTTAGAACCTTTATACCACTTCAACGTGTACAAAGGTTCATTTTCCAGGTCGTATTTACATTGGAGCGTGACTGTATCGAAACGTTTCACTGCAGTAGGAATTCTGACTGAAACTTGTCTGACAGCTATTACATCTGAAACAAAAAAGTTACTGAAAAAAAAATAGCATCCTCGAGGTCTGTGAGATCAAATCTTGAAGTATCTGAATTATAGCTTGCGGTCATAGCTCTCTTAAATTTGTATTTTCTCTAGAAAGATTTATTCTTGCAGCATCATAATTTCTTGCACAGTTTCTTTATTGCAACTTTTTTCTTGTATTAACTAGTTCGTCATTATTTACTTCTTTTAATTTCTTGATTTTGAAATTTTCTTGAGCGTGTTTCGGTTCAAAGTCAATCCTGTTGACAGCGCCAGAAATTTCTTTCGACAAATCATTTTCTTTAGAAATATTTCTTTTACATTAACGGCAATAGACTTTTTCACAAATGAAAATTTCAATAGAGAAAAACCAATTTTTCAAAACGAATAAAAAAAAACAATCAATTCAGAATTAATGGAATGAAATAGTGTAGTAACCAGAAGAAAAAAGTAATGTGGAAAGGAAAAACGTATTGAAAGTTATTATGTGGCCATCACAGTCGCCCGATCTCTATCCGATTGAGTTGTTGTGAAACGAATTAAGCAAGTCAAAAAGCAGTGTCCTACGTCGACGTCATATCTTTGATATCTCCTAAAAACGATTAGAAACTACTATTATTCGTTATTTTCTTATCTATATATGTCCTTCAATATATGAATATCAAAATCGATCGTATTTATTTCTTGCAAAACTATAGGGTCGGCGAAAACTTTAACTGCAAATTTTGTATTCAAATTATAGAAAAAACAAAGACTTTCGGCGGTGGGGAACACAGAGGAAAATAATCTTATCTAGAGACCATATCAGAAAAAAGAGAAAGATATAGGTAAACATTTCTCATATCCTCTCAATAAAACGATAATCCATCCATATCTGCCTGACCGATACCTGACCCAGGAAATTCCAAGTAACCTTCTTAATGTCAAAATAACATACAATAAAATTAATCCTATCCAATATACCTGATTTTGGTGAAACCAAAAACCATCTACCTGATCTTTATTTAATTTTTAAACGAACCCAGGCGGGGGGTTTGGAATCGTGGAGAAATTCATTCTGCTTGGAGTCCTCAAAGCGATCAGATTTCGAAATTTGAGATCTCTGAAGATAGTGAATTTAAGCTATTGAACTTTGTTTATTGTGCTATCTCTCCACTATCCTAATACCATATCAGTATTATACAGATTGTCAATTCGCAAATGAGATTTTAAATATGAAGAAGAAATAGCACCAGGTCAAATCCAGCAATGTTCAATGACTTTATCTGGAAATTGTAATTGGTTGATGATGGACACGTAAAGTAAAAATGTTACTTCGGAAAATTCGTGTAGATAGGTAGCAGTAGGTTCGATTTACAGGTAGGATTGCAAAGACCCATCCTGTCTAAACCAGGATAACGAAACTGAAGGGTGTTAAACAATTATTGGCACCAAATAGAGTTCTCGTGCATCATTTTCGATATATAAGGTATATTGATTCGGGTCAATTTTATATTTTGACTTCGTAATATAACAAACTTCTCACTTATCCTTCTTCGCGTTTTATTAAAAAGTAAATTTCCTGAAAATTCACCCTAAAATAAATAACCTGGATTTCAACCTCTTTTTCCTTTGTTCAACCGCCACCGCTTCGAGATAAGTATATTATTACACCATCACCTTTGTATAAGGGCCATAGTCTTGTTGAATAAATATTGCGTTTGCGTTTACCCCATAGTCGAATATATCACTTCAATATCCTTAGAATCCTCATTTAGTTTAACTGAAGGGAATCATGATCATTAATCACTTTGTTTGAAGGAAAATAAAGGGTATCGATTTAGTTTATTAATGAAGTTTTCTATTATCTTTTCATCACATTATTTCAAGCGATGTATAGAATTTCTTTGGTTTTAATACACTAGAAGATTTGCTTCGTAGCTGAATTATATTGACATAAATAGACCCCAATCATATTCGAAGTCATTCCATTTTCTACGAAGAGCAATTTGGAGATGAATTCAAGTGACTATGAGGAGGATGACGATGTATAACAACTCCCAGTTCAAAACTGTGATTCCCAAGTATTTGGTAACAGTATCAAAATGAATTGGTCACCAAAAAATGGAACAAATAGAATCACAGCCTCTAAAGGTACTTCCGAGCAGTTGGAGCCCCATTATCAAGGAAAATTAGTTCAGTGCTGGCGTAGAAATTAATTCCACTCCAAATCATAACTGACTTACTTTCGAAATTTCGCGATTTGCGAAGTGTACACTGGTTAAATCGCTTCCAAGATCGTTTCTATATTCTGTATTGATCATCTGAGTAGTATAGACTAAATCGAGACTCATCTGTGAATAAATCAGTTCCCCATTGCCCAACGCCGACAGCCTAATAAATCTATTGGCAGAAACGCCTAAATTTACCACGTTTCAACATCACGAAGTTTGCAAAAATGTTTCTACGGATAAAACTGATTTGAACTAAACAAAACTGATCAAAAAATCATTATATGAAATAATATTTGAATCCGTTGAAATTATGAAAGAGAAATGACAATTAAAAATCAGAATATTTTTTACATTCTATGAGTTTATTTGCAACCGAGTGTTAGATAATCAAACATCTATGATGTCTTGATGCCTCTTATAACTCATATTAGGTCTATTGGCCAACTTTTTTTCAGTCTTTTCGCGTTTCGTGGCGTTAACAACTCCTCTAGTAGTGGGTTTCTATAGTTTTGTGGTATTTGATGATACTTTTTTGGATAACCTCTTGAACAGTGGGCACTCCCAAGTCCACATGAATGGTGTGATTTGTTATACACCATGAAGCATCTACTGGGATCTCTGACTTATATTTGAATTAGATTTGGAAGCGCAGCCCCACAGCTCTATTCCATATGTCCTTATAGGCTTGATGGCAGATTTATAGATAAGGACTTTGTTTTCAAGTGAAACTTTGGATTTTCTTCCTTTTATCTAGGTGGATTTGGCACTATCTGCTTGTGGTATTTCCGTATTACATTTATTGATTTGGTCCTCCATTTTGGTAGCTGTAATTATGTATATATTGAAGCTAAAATATTTTACGGTTTCGTTACTAAATAGTCACACTTCGAAGTTCCTTTCGTCGACTCTTCATAACGTACGTTGGTACTAATTAACTAAATTGCGGTCTAATTAAATCAACAAATCCATCTAGCGATAATAAGAACTTTTCGAAAGTTGGTTGATTACAAATTTTAATTTCGTTATAACTAGAAGATATTTTATTCACCGCACCAGAAAATGTTTGGAGCATGACCTAACAACATCTGTGTTTGCCAGAATTATATTATCCAAGGGCTTCAGAATCTCATTAGAAAATTTGAATAGTTTCCGGAGAGGTCCTTGTCGGCTGAGGCAGACAAAAGAGAAAATAGCTTTCTGCTCTTGATACGTATAATATCCAACAAGTGTAAATTTGTTTCTCTTTATTTGTTAATCCCTTTTCAGCTTTCATTTTCGTGGTGCTCATAATTTTTATAAACAGATATAAAATTAGTTTGATAGTGATGCTTATAACATTTATATATATACTGTTTTTACTGGTACTATTAATTAATTATTATTAATCTGTGTAAGATGTTCAAGAACTGCAATAGTCAACGAGGACTGGTTCCAGGAAGAGAATAGTTAACTCTTCGTAAACGACAACATCAGCTGATATGGTGTATCCTTGGAAATCCACAACGATCAAGGAAGAAATTTCGAGCGCCATAAGATCCAGGAAATCTGTGACAAGCTGTGACAAGAAGATAACCGCATCATATCCACAATAAACAAAGAATGAACAGGATTATTGGGCAGAAATCTGTTTTCAGCTACCAGAGAGATTGGGATCAGTTTCTATCGCTATTTGTAATGGCTTATCGATCTGCTATGGTAAAATGTCTGCAAACATTTTGTTTGGACAAGATTATCTGATCCCATTGAGAAGATCGAAGGTCGATGTACACGAATTGGTTCGATCAAATCTTCAAGCTTAATCAAGAAAAGTATCAATGATGTTATCTACCGTTCAAGCAAGAACCCCAATGAAAAACCGAGAGTAGTTCACCAAAATCGAAGGAGATTTGATCTGTAGTCAACCACATTCAAGAGGAGTTTTCAAATAATTTATGTATGCGTATGGAGGTGCCTGGTGCAACTTGAGGGAAACTTCAAGATAACGTTTCCGCCCCCGGCAAGACACTGAGAATCAAACACAATTCACGATAGTCTACCTGGTAAGCAAAAACGAATTTCAAAATCGATCCACATATCGTAATGAGTGTGAGGAAAGCCGTTTATTCGAGAAATTGTGTTGAAATACAACGTGAAGAAACTACTATGCTGATGCTAAAGATAAATCAGACGGCCCGGAGGAAACAGCAGAAAGAAGAAAGAAAATATCAGAAAATCAAAGAATAACTTCTGTGGAAAAGAATATACTAGGGAAAAAACGTAAAACAGAACAAGTTCAAGCAGACAGAGATGTTGCTGTAGATCAAAGGGACGAAGTTGAATCAAAAATGGAAATGTTTGGGAACCAAAGAATTCCTCGACAAGAAGAGAAAGCAGAGAAGCCTCCAAAGGAAAAATTTAAAGCCGAACAACTTCAAAGAGAGAAACATTTAGTTGATAAAGGTGTGAATAAAGATCAAAGAGACAAAGAGGACTTGAAAATGATTGTAGATAAAAGACCTCTTCAAGAAAAAGAGAAGCGTTTGGATGACGAATTCAAAACCAATGACACAAACAAAGGCAATGAAGAAAACAGTACTTGAAGATAGGGGAATAAAATCTATGGGGAAAAAGTTGTTAGAAGAGAAACCTGAACAGGTCCATAAAATTGAAATAATCACTGGAGAAAAGAATGTTGCTGAAGAACAAACTATAACTGGTTATAAAGAAAAAAAGGATATAAAAGAGAAAGAAGATATAAAATATATTCCAAAAACGAATTTCAAAATCGATCCACATATCGTAATGAGTGTGAAGAAAGCCGTTTATTCGAGAAATTGTGTTGAAATACAACGTGAGGAAACTACCTGCGAATGAGACAGCGACTAACCAGTTGGATTTGCAAATATAGGTGATCTTCCAGGATACTAGTATCCACAGATTAATTTGTAGCTATACCCCATGAAGATGACGCCCTGTTATTTATATAATACGGGAAAGTCCAAAAACTGATCCAATTAATTTAATCACACAGTCCCGGCTTTACAGAAGTTCGAGGAGCAATTTCTTTCTAAGTAACTCGGTTCTATTCTATGTCAATTGAATCTAAACTTTGGCGGATGTTTCGGGTACTTTTTATGTTTCTTTTAAGTCCGTTTATTTAATTTCGGACTATTTAGAATATTTCTGTGCCTGTTTTTATAAAAGACATTTTTATTTGCTTACAGAAAATTAGAGACTTCCATGAAATAGAAGGTTCTAGAAAGTAAGGTATAAAAAAGATATTTGAATGTAAATTCACCCCATTGTTTTGTAATTGAAATATGTTTGAACGAATGAAAATAACATTACAATAATAACAAACTTTGAAGGATATATAAAATAAAGTATATCTTGTTATAAATTGGAATCGTTGACAACGCTGTTCAAAATAACATTTCTCTTTGTAAACCCGTTTCATATTTCTTCAGTATTTATATGATAAATCGGTAGCCGAGGCGTGGATTTACAAAAAAAACACTATAATTATAACGTCCACAAACATCTTAATGTCAACACATAATTTATTATATTTAATATAACATAGTGTTATTTATTATGTGGACGGAAGAGTTTAATGGTACACGCTTTCGTACATCCCCATGAGTCCTTTCTAGCTTTAAGTTATCGTACATTCAGCTACGGTCTTTCCGGCATAATATTCCAACCGGAGGATTGTTGAGGAAGTATTCAGAAATTAGGAGGCACTCAAGTGGATCCGCCCTAGATATAGTTACTCAGGTGTATCTCTCAAGTCGAATTCTATTTTCCTTTCAAAATTAATGTACCATAAATTTTAACCTGACTTCAGATGCACTTATTTACAAAAATATGTATATGTAATAAGCACATCAAAAAAGAGATGCAAAAGCAATAAAGAACGAGAATTAGCGAAGCAAAAATAAATTAGGGAAAGAAATTACATAAAAGAAAAGACAAAAAGAAAGTTGAGAAGAGTTTCTAGATGAAATAAATAAAAGATTGCAATAATAAAGAAATAAAATAAACGATAAATTGTATATTATTGCAATTTATCAAATATCAAATAATCAAGACTTAATAGACTCCATTTTGTCGCTCAGACAAACAGAAAATGTAGGAGTACCACACAAATGCAGATTCAAGACGATTTCTGGTTTCGTTTTAAAAGAAAATGAAATCTTCAACGCCTGTGCAAGGGGTATTCTGTTGCAGACTGTATCCAGAATTTACCATTTTCGTAGTGGTAATGTGGTAAAATCAAATATCAAAGTGTACTAACTCTAATATACTCTCAGCTTTCAAATCAATTAGTTAAGAATTGCTGTGTAATAAATTTTCTAGAAAACATTAGATTCATCGACAAAATTCAATCAAGTGTTTTTCCCAGACGAGTTAGTACACTTTGGTGTTTAATTTGGTCACATTCCCAATACGAAAATTCTCATATTCTACCTGTGCAAAGAGGAGATTCCATGCGTGGAGTAGGCATATTGAGACCACGGAATCGGATTATTTCCTACCAATAAACAAATAACCACCCTATCCCCGCCCTTCTTTCGATATTGGCTTCAAAGTTTAAGCCAAAACGTCAAGAATTTTCAAAAAAATACTGCCGCTGCATCTGAATGGTTAACATCGAACAAAGAAGTGTCCAGTATATCCATTACAAAAGATTTTACTAAAGAGACCATGGAATAGTTTTTTTAATACCAAAATAAGGTTGGAAGGAGACATGAGTGGTTACTTCACTGTAAGCAATTTGACAAAATCTGAACCTAATTTACAAGAATTTAGTCAAATGATTGGTGATTCTTCAACTGCTTAAAGTTGAGGCTGAGTAATCAATATCGTTAGAAAAATGTGAAATGAATGCAGTACCGTTTACCCTCGTATAAGAAAAATAATTGTTAAATCCGGTCCTGGCATAATATGTGAAACTAAAATTCCCCACCAGGATATTTACGAAATGAAATAATCTAATAAACAGTTGTCTCGTACCATCTTTATTAAAATACTAAACTATTTTATTTGGTCAGTCAGAAACGGACATGAAACATCCGGTCTCGAGACGTGCCAAGCTTGAAGTAACGCGACGACGGCTAAATAGGTTGGCGATGCGAATCAGCAGCCAACATCTGTTCCATTCGAAATACTAACTGTATAGAAAGATATTAATTCACGTTCTGTCAACAAAAAATATTCGATTGGTACTGGGATTGCTTCCTTAATAACTAGGGAGTCGATTCGGGGTATTTGCAGGCGTGTTATGGATACAATTGAATGAAACCCGGCACTATTTCCAGGAATTTCACGAATTTCATTACAAAATTGGTTATTTTTTGGTAGCACTTCATGAAATTTGATATCGGTACTAGTTAGAAATTAGACCAACTCCGTACTATCACTGTTTAGCAACTAGTTCTGCCTCTTCGTTTCCTTTTACTACAGTATGTGGAGGGATCTTTACCTTGTATACAGGGTGTCCCACGACGACGAGTTAAAACTATCTGTTTATGGGCAAAATATTTAGAGTAAACTCATAAAAATTTCTACGTTTGCGTTTTCGGATACATTCTTTTTAACTAAAATATTTTCAAAGATGGCGGACTTCCGATTCTACCGGAAGTCGACTTAAACTTTGTTATTTTATATAAAACAACCTGTATATTAATACATTTTTGAAATTAACGTAAAATTTGAGTATACTTTTGTCTAAAAACTTTTTTGGAAAAATGCATAGTTTTTGTGTTATTAATTCTTTTGTAAAAAATTTGACAATTGCAGATCTATATAAATTATTGTCTTACGAGGATACCCTTAAAGATATGAAAATGGTTTCTATTAGGTTACTTTCAGCAAGATCACATGTATCTGAATCTATGCTGAAAATTTTTTCATTTTATACAGGTTGTGTTTAAAAAGTAATAAAAATTTAACTTCATAAATATATAATAATAAATATAAAATAAATTTCTTTATTTCTTTTAAATGGGACCACTCGGTTTTTTCTATTTAAATGCATTCAGGGGTGAAAAATAAGGCAAATTCATGTATATTTTCCTATACCTAAACTTTACCGGTATCCAGATATTAAATGTTTTCTGTAAATTTTGAAAGATGAAGGTGTGGTCTAAATTTTATTTTGACCCGTTGAAACAAGCACTAATAAATAAAAAAGTATTTTTCTCCATCTTGTCAAGGTGTGTATAAAAAATCAACTAATCCTATTCCAGCTTTTAGTCGTTTTCGAGATATTTGAGGCTTTAAATTATTATTGTATTTTTTAACAAGTTTTAATATTTTTTGTACTCTTTTAGTGGGCTCTGTAATAAATGACATTTATTTAACTGCCATTAGTCAATTGTTGATACTTTCGAAAATCGTTAAATGCCTGGTTCTCAATTTAATAACGAAGATTTTTCAAATAAAGTTTTTAGAAAAAAATATAATAAATTTCACGTAGATTTCAAAATGTATTGAAATACACTGTGTTCTATTTAAAATAACAAAGTTACAGTCATCTTTGAAAATATTTTAGTTGAAAAGATCGCATTAGAAAACCCAAACTTTTGATGACACAGCAATAAGTGTAAATATGGCAGCATTGGATTAATTAAAATTTAGTACTTTAATAATCATGTAAGAGCTTATGGTGAAGTTTTATTATGGAAAAAAATAAATTTTACGATACTAAGATCCTCTAAGGTATATTATGTGGCTACTAAAAAGTGTCAACTCTTCTCTATTAATTTACAGATTTGTACAATTGACCGTAAACTACAATTAGCTATAGCTCATTTGATAATGAATTTTTTCACGATGTCAAACTCCCAGTCATCCAACATTTGGATCAGTTTTTAATTATTTAGGACAAACAAGGCGCATTTCCTAGTGAAAGAACATAACAACATGTAGATGGATCGCAGGAAGATTATTGATGGTGTATCATGAAAATCGTTTAAAATCAAATAAGCTGTATAAAAAGTATGTACCTTGAATATTGGGGATGAAATTAGAAAAATAAAAAACGGCTTCGACTACTTTAGTACGATAAAACAACAAACAAAAATTATTAACACATGATCGTAATTATATATGACTTATATAAATTGTTCTGCATCCACACGACTTCCACTACAGTAAGAAAAATCATAAGTGGGTAACAGATAAGCTGTATTATAAACGCCGCTTGACATAATGCAATACAACGTGCAAGGAATTGCATCCAAGTTTCTGTAAACAGTAAAAGTAAACAAATTCCTAACCTCAAATTTTATTTAATATTTTGTACCTAGTTTAACAATGAAAGTAACGAAGCTGATCTGTCAAAAGTCAAAAGTTAGTGGATTGCAACTAGCATGCGATAAAAACGGCACAAAATCGATAATGTCAAGATCTTGCATGGAACAATCAAATTAACTTCATCTGCGTATGCTTTTGATCAAGAAATGTCGCGTCTTGCATTGCATTGCAGCTAGAAAATCTATTCAAAGGTTATCGGTAATTATTTTACAATGACAGTATGGATGGATAGAAAAATTAGCAGTAACGACCAAGATTAAATTTAAGCTTTGATTTCAGACATAAACACGCACAAATTAGGAGTTTAGTGTATGCGGAATGGTTTGTGGGATTAAGTGTTCAGTTAACCAAGAATAATTAGCCACCGTGGACTTTCCACGCTATAACGAAGCGGTTACTAAATCGGGTAAACAACACAATGATTATCGCGTGAATCTGTGAAAACGTCATTCATTGATGTTTGTAATTAAAAAACAAAATTAATCATGTCATTAATAAACAATAATTATTTAATCTATCATAAAATTAGACAAAAAAAGATTATGAATTGATCATATTTACAACGCGGTGTATAGATAAGCTATTTTAAAGTTACTCAACAAGTTAGACTAGATTCTCAGAGATTTTCGGTTATTGAATAAGCCTAGCAATAAAATTACGGGCATTGGTTTGAGAAATTTTGGAACTTGTAACTCAAAAAAATTTTGAAACGCATATAACTTGAAAACTAAGAGGAATACGAAAAAACTACTCAGTTAAAAAATGTAGAACACAAAATTTTCTTCAAAAAAGGTCTGCAGTCATTTTTTCGTTGGAGCTACTATTTCTGAGAAAATATCCCTCAACGCCGAAAGCCGGAGCATCGCGAATTCCCGTTAGAGCGAATTCAAACCAATTTACGTTCCAGGTGCTCATTGAAACTGCTTGAAAAACTACATCGTTTTCAAAGAAACAAAATGATGTTAAGATCTCTATTTTCTACTGGGGTAAGCTAGCATAATGTTCGACTTGGGAAATTTTCGAACATCTTGCGAGATAAAGATGTATGTTGCCCACATGAGCACTTGTAGTTTCAATGAATATATTAGATCACTCGCCATATAAACAAGCAAATCCAACAGGAGATTTGTCGTTCCTGTTATTATCACACATGAACTACCTCCTGGTTTCAAATGAACCAACTTTTGAAAAACACGTGGTTTTCGAGTTATTTTTGAGCGTTCAAACCCATTTTATAATGGACATTTTGAGGTTTGTCGTATAGAATTTTGTGCTCCACATTTTTTATCCCGGCATTTTGTATATAAATCCTCTTGATTTTCGAAATATCCGCAATTCAAAATGTTTTTGAGGACATGAACATATTTTACAGTGAAAATTTTGATGTAACAAAAAAAGCTCACCGAGCAATTTGTAGAGAATTTTGAACTGCACATTTTTTGTTCCAGCACTTTTTTTCGAATTCGTCGTAGTTTTCGAGTTATTTTTAAGCGTTCAAACTCATTTTATAATGGACATTTTGAGGTTAGGGAAAAATTTAAAACTTTTTCGTATGGAAATTTGTGCTCCACATTTTTTATCCCGGAATTTTGTATCGAAATCCTCTTGATTTTCGAGTTATCCGTAATTCAAAATGTTTTTAGGGACATAAATCCATTTTACAGCTTGCAGACCAATCTGTAGAGCATTTTGAGATGTACATTTTATGTTCCAGCACATTTTTTAAAACCCATTTTACAGTGAAAATTTTGAAGTAACAAAAAAAGCTCACCGAGCAATTTGCACTGCACGTTGTTTGTTCCAGCACTTTTTTTCGAATTCCTCGTAGTTTTCGAGTTATTTTTAAGCGTTCAAACTCATTTTATAATGGACATTTTGAGGTTAGGGAAAAATTTAAAACTTTTTCGTATGGAAATTTGTGCTCCACATTTTTTATCCCGGAATTTTGTATCGAAATCCTCTTGATTTTCGAGTTATCCGTAATTCAAAATGTTTTTAGGGACATAAATCCATTTTACAGCTTGCAGACCAATCTGTAGAGCATTTTGAGATGTACATTTTATGTTCCAGCACATTTTTTAAAACCCATTTTACAGTGAAAATTTTGAAGTAACAAAAAAAGCTCACCGAGCAATTTGCACTGCACGTTGTTTGTTCCAGCACTTTTTTTCGAATTCCTCGTAGTTTTCGAGTTATTTTTAAGCGTTCAAACTCATTTTATAATGGACATTTTGAGGTTAGGGAAAAATTTAAAACTTTTTCGTATGGAAATTTGTGCTCCACATTTTTTATCCCGGAATTTTGTATCGAAATCCTCTTGATTTTCGAGTTATCCGTAATTCAAAATGTTTTTAGGGACATAAATCCATTTTACAGCTTGCAGACCAATCTGTAGAGCATTTTGAGATGTACATTTTATGTTCCAGCACATTTTTTAAAACCCATTTTACAGTGAAAATTTTGAAGTAACAAAAAAAGCTCACCGAGCAATTTGCACTGCACGTTGTTTGTTCCAGCACTTTTTTTCGAATTCCTCGTAGTTTTCGAGTTATTTTTAAGCGTTCAAACTCATTTTATAATGGACATTTTGAGGTTAGGGAAAAATTTAAAACTTTTTCGTATGGAAATTTGTGCTCCACATTTTTTATCCCGGAATTTTGTATCGAAATCCTCTTGATTTTCGAGTTATCCGTAATTCAAAATGTTTTTAGGGACATAAATCCATTTTACAGCTTGCAGACCAATCTGTAGAGCATTTTGAGATGTACATTTTATGTTCCAGCACATTTTTTAAAACCCATTTTACAGTGAAAATTTTGAAGTAACAAAAAAAGCTCACCGAGCAATTTGCACTGCACGTTGTTTGTTCCAGCACTTTTTTTCGAATTCCTCGTAGTTTTCGAGTTATTTTTAAGCGTTCAAACTCATTTTATAATGGACATTTTGAGGTTAGGGAAAAATTTAAAACTTTTTCGTATGGAAATTTGTGCTCCACATTTTTTATCCCGGAATTTTGTATCGAAATCCTCTTGATTTTCGAGTTATCCGTAATTCAAAATGTTTTTAGGGACATAAATCCATTTTACAGCTTGCAGACCAATCTGTAGAGCATTTTGAGATGTACATTTTATGTTCCAGCACATTTTTTAAAACCCATTTTACAGTGAAAATTTTGAAGTAACAAAAAAAGCTCACCGAGCAATTTGCACTGCACGTTGTTTGTTCCAGCACTTTTTTTCGAATTCCTCGTAGTTTTCGAGTTATTTTTAAGCGTTCAAACTCATTTTATAATGGACATTTTGAGGTTAGGGAAAAATTTAAAACCTTTTCGTATAGAAATTTGTGCTCCACATTTTTTATCCCGGAATTTTGTATCGAAATCCTCTTGATTTTCGAGTTATCCGTAATTCAAAATGTTTTTAGGGAGATAAATCCATTTTACAGCTTACAGACCAATCTGTAGAGAATTTTGAGCTGTACATTTTATGTTCCAACACATTTTCTAAAACCCATTTTAAGGTGAAAATTTTGAGGTTAGGAACCTGGGATACTTTTTTGTAGATAAGTTTGTACTCCACATATTTTTGCCGGCAATTTTGATAAGAGTTGATAAACTAATTCAGTACCCCAAACCTCCTAGAATTTAATAAAAACAAACCGCCCAATTTAATTTGAGGTTTTAGCTCAAAATCGCCTAATTTGCCTGTACTATTATATATATATTGCTTCTGAGTTAAATTATGTTTTCATGTTAATGTCAAGTCAATCTATATTATTTAAACATTTTCAATATTGATGTGGTCACTATAAGATGTTGTTAGATTAGTCAATTTCGTAAGTAAGAAAGTCCTTTGAGTAACTTTTTACGCTAGAAAAGTTGAATCGCAAGTTTTGTTTGTGATAGGAAAATAGACTATAGTTATTAATAAAGAAAAAGTGATGGTATTTCCTATGTTTATAGGGCAAATTTAATGAATAAAGGGTATTTGACTAAGTTGACTAACAACCCGTCGTCAATAACAATCTATACCGATTTGGTAATTGTTAATTACGTCATTGAAAACAGTGTTAAAATGTAGTTATTGATCACAATATGGAAAAAAAGAAATCGCTATAAAGTATAAAAATTTTCCAAACAATAACTTTCTATTTTTTTATTGGCTGAGTATACAACAAACAATGTTGAAACCTTTGTAAAATTGTTGATTTTTCTCATACCATAATTATTCTGAACAAAAATAAAAAAATATATATACCCTAATCAAGTATAGAACCTTTTTTTATATGAAAAACATCTTTCCCACAATTCTTGACAGATGATAAATTATTTTGGTGAAAAACCCTTTTGTACATTCCTGGAAGAATTGGTTATGACCGGAATTTAAGGGATATAAAAAGTCATGGAGAATAATGCCTCTTTAAATAATTACCTAGAAATTTATTACAATACACCAACGAAATTATGTTATGATAGATGGATGAGGATTTTCAAAAACCGTGATAAGCATTAAATAGTCATTCAAATTCAAAAATTTCATTCTCTTAATTCTCTAAAAGATACGATATCACTCAACAGTCTACTTAAAACGAACTATCTTCAAAACTAGTATAAACTTAGTGGTTAGAAATATTGAAGAATCTATTTTATAATCTCAGCTAAATATATGGAAAGTGAAAGAAAAAATTTATTTTTATCGATTTCAACCATACATATATTTCCCTATAAGAAATTGAGATAATTTCCAACACCTAGACTCTATCTAACACATAGGATTTCCCCATTCCTATAGTAAATAAAAGGTTTTATTAATACTGATCTCACCATATATACAGGGTATTTCTAAATTCATAAAAGAAAATTCACGAAATTGAGATGAACTTCCTCGTCCCATCCCTTTCTTTTTTTAAGCTCTCACTAATCCTATAAACTTGAATTTTTCTTGCACCCGTGAAGGACTAACTACAAATATTTTTTTAATAGTCCTGTTAAATTATTAGGGGGTTAAATTAGCACCCCTCACTTTATTTCATATTAAAACTTCATATCAAGATGAAGATTTATGGAATAAAATTATTTCAAATCCTTGTTTATTTAAAAATGCCTTTCAATGTCATATTTTTTCTCAAAATCAAAAGATGGAGATGAAAAAATAAATACCGTAATTTATAATTTTCATAATAAATATCCAGCGAAAATAGCTGGCTAGCAAAAATTGAATTCTAGTCACCACCTTTTAAAGGGGATATCTCGAAAACCACCACTACACTAACACACACGATTACGTTGTCTGACGCGCGTTTCGATAACCAAGTTACCCTCTTCGGAGACCGAAAGTAAACTGATATCTTGACTTACCTATTTTATACTACAGATCTCACCATATATACAGGGTGTTTCTAAAATCATAAAAGAAAATTCACGAAATTGAGATGAACTTCCTCGGCCCATCCCTTTCTTTTTTTAAGCTCTCACTAATCCTATAAACTTGAAATTTTCTTGCACCCGTGAAGAACTAACTACAAATATTTTTTTAATAGTCCTGTTAAATTATAAGGGGGTTAAATTAGCACCCCTCACTTTATATCATATTAAAACTTCATATCAAGATGAAGATTTATGGAATAAAATTATTTCAAATCCTTGTTTATTTAAAAATGCCTTTCAATGTCATTTTTTTTCTCAAAATCAAAAGATGGAGATGAAAAAATAAATACCGTAATTTATAATTTTCATAATAAATATCCAGCGAAAATAGCTGGCTAGCAAAAATTGAATTCTAGTCACCACCTTTTAAAGGGGATATCTCGAAAACCACCACTACACCAACACACACGATTACGTTGTCTGACGCGCGTTTCGATAACCAAGTTACCCTCTTCGGAGACCGAAAGTAAACTGATATCTTGACTTACCTATTTTATACTACAGATCTCACCATATATACAGGGTGTTTCTAAATTCATAAAAGAAAATTCACGAAATTGAGATGAACTTCCTCGGCCCATCCCTTTCTTTTTTCAAGCTCTCACTAATCCTATAAACTTGAATTTTTCTTGCACCCGTGAAGGACTAACTACAAATATTTTTTTAATAGTCCTGTTAAATTATAAGGGGGTTAAATTAGCACCCCTCACTTTATATCATATTAAAACTTCATATCAAGATGAAGATTTATGGAATAAAATTGTTTCAAATCCTTGTTTATTTAAAAATGCCTTTCAATGTCATTTTTTTTCTCAAAATCAAAAGATGGAGATGAAAAAATAAATACCGTAATTTATAATTTTCATAATAAATATCCAGCGAAAATAGCTGGCTAGCAAAAATTGAATTCTAGTCACCACCTTTTAAAGGGGATATCTCGAAAACCACCACTACACCAACACACACGATTACGTTGTCTGACGCGCGTTTCGATAACCAAGTTACCCTCTTCGGAGACCGAAAGTAAACTGATATCTTGACTTACCTATTTTATACTACAGATCTCACCATATATACAGGGTGTTTCTAAATTCATAAAAGAAAATTCACGAAATTGAGATGAACTTCCTCGGCCCATCCCTTTCTTTTTTCAAGCTCTCAGTAATCCTATAAACTTGAAATTTTCTTGCACCCGTGAAGAACTAACTACAAATATTTTTTTAATAGTCCTGTTAAATTATAAGGGAGTTAAATAAGCACCCCTCACTTTATTTCATATTAAAACTTCATATCAAGATGAAGATTTATGGAATAAAATTATTTCAAATCCTTGTTTATTTAAAAATGCCTTTCAATGTCATATTTTTTCTCAAAATCAAAAGATGGAGATGAAAAAATAAATACCGTAATTTATAATTTTCATAATAAATATCCAGCGAAAATAGCTGGCTAGCAAAAATTGAATTCTAGTCACCACCTTTTAAAGGGGATATCTCGAAAACCACCACTACACTAACACACACGATTACGTTGTCTGACGCGCGTTTCGATAACCAAGTTACCCTCTTCGGAGACCGAAAGTAAACTGATATCTTGACTTACCTATTTTATACTACAGATCTCACCATATATACAGGGTGTTTCTAAATTCATAAAAGAAAATTCACGAAATTGAGATGAACTTCCTCGGCCCATCCCTTTCTTTTTTCAAGCTCTCAGTAATCCTATAAACTTGAATTTTTCTTGCACCCGTGAAGGACTAACTACAAATATTTTTTTAATAGTCCTGTTAAATTATAAGGGGGTTAAATTAGCACCCCTCACTTTATTTCATATTAAAACTTCATATCAAGATGAAGATTTATGGAATAAAATTATTTCAAATCCTTGTTTATTTAAAAATGCCTTTCAATGTCATATTTTTTCTCAAAATCAAAAGATGGAGATGAAAAAATAAATACCGTAACTTATAATTTTCATGATAAATGCTTGAAATAACCAGCCAAAATAGCTGGCTAGCAAAAATTGAATTCTAGTCACCACCTTTTAAAGGGGATATCTCGAAAACCACCACTACACCAACACACACGATTACGTTGTCTGACGCGCGTTTCGATAACCAAGTTACCCTCTTCGGAGACCGAAAGTAAACTGATATCTTGACTTACCTGTTTTATAATAAATTTTCTCACCAATAAACCCGCGAAAATTAATTACAACAGGAGAAAACTCCTTGGCGGAAATCTTCACATTCATTCCTTGACTATTAAAGTAATGAGTGGCTGTAAGGAATTGGCCATTTCTACCTATTTACGCTAATCTTACTTCTAGCAATTGCAATGCTTTCAAATGCATCCAACAATTTATTATTGGATACATTTCTTACCAATTTTCTAGATGGGTAAATTTAGTATAAAACATTAGATTCCAGTTTACTCTGAAGACGATAAGTTGGTTATCGAAACGCGAGGAATCACCTCCTGCGTTTTGTCGCAGGAATTTAGATTTTTCAAAATATGTGACTATTAGATAACCACAAAAAATTTTATGGAAAATTCAGAAAACCTTTTGAACCATTTGAAAATGTTCTATGACTTATTTTAATAAATCTTGTGTATTTCGAAAAATTCGCTGATCTTGATGACCATTGTACTGTATCACTTTGTCCAATTGCAGTCTCCTACAAATATTTCTTCGATATATTCTTACAATCTTCAACTGATTAACCCATACTGAATTGAATATGTATGCCCTAGCTGGGAGGTTTTTAGGTAAAATAGTAAGACCTGTGAAATTTCGATTAGCCCCAACTTGAATGTGATTTAATTCTACTCTGATTTTTCCTTGTATCTATTATATCAGTTGTTGTCTGACAACCAAACAACAGAACTGTCTCGAAGAACGACATTAGGATGGGCTTCGTTTGGTAAATTGTGAGATGTGTTCAAAGGAGATGTGCCTTAAGAGAAAAGCCTTTAAACAATGCGTCCTCCCAGTCTTGACTTATGGCTCGGAGACACTGACTGAAGATCAATACTCAAATTGCAAATTACACAGCGTTAAATGGAAAAGTCTATGCTCGGCATCACTATAAGGGTTGGGATAAGGAATGACGAATTGCGGAGACGATCTGGATTTGAAGATATCATAGATCAAATACTGAGACAAAAATGGCGGTGAACAGGACATGTTGCAAGGATACAAGATAACCGATTGTGAGAAAGAATTCTAGATTGGAGACCGACAGACAGACCAAATCCAGGAAAACTCCCTACGAGATGGACTGGCGATATTAAAAGAATATGGATAAATTGAGTAGCAACCGCTCAGAGCAGAGAAAACTGGAAGCACATTTTGGAGGAGGCGTATGTCCAGCAGTGGACGAGATAAGGCTGAATGGTGATGATGATCTATTATATCAGCTGATCAATTTTGATTAACCTTGTGTACAAAATATTCATCAAGTCTGGATACTTGGTGTCCATTAAATTGTCGAATTTAGTCTCAAATTATTCATCAATATATTCTATGCAGATATTATCTTCAACAGATTGAGAGCGTAGCTCAGTCTGTATATATTCTGTAAAACAATTCATTCCTCTTTCTATTATCTTTGTTCTGGTAACTAAAACAAGCCTAACTTTTAAGTTACGTTCAAAGTAAATTATCGAATCTTGCTTTTGTTTACACCCAGGGGTCTTGGGATTAAAAAGAACTTAATGAACTAAGCTTGAATTAACCTGCTTTTCAACTTATTAAAACTATTCCCGTTAGCTGGTAATTAGAATGCTGCCTCCTCTATAATGAGATCAAAAAGAAAAGGATATAATAGACTCGTAATTGCAGTTTAAATTTTAATAAAGGAGAAAAAATATACACTGACTTACTGACAGATAAAAGCAAATTATAATTGAATCCTACATTCAAAATATGAAACAAACATTAATAAAATATTTAACAATCATGAAAGATCCATCTGTTATTTTGTTTCTTGTTTTTGTTTTTGTTTCTTTTCCATGATGGATAGTGGCAGTTATGTTGTCCTCTTTGCAGATTGAACAAAATGGTGGAAGCACAAAAAACTCAAAAATGACTTTTCTTAAATTGTGATGAATCTTCAACAGAATGTCTAAGCAGTTTCAGACCAGACAATGCGTTCTTTCGATATACCTATTGAACGAATTATATCGTGGAACCACTGAATCGATCCCAGCGCTTGATGTGGTCAAATCATGTTCTTAATACCAGTAAACACGTAAAAATTGTTGATTGCAAAATACAGATAGAAAAAAACAAATAAGGGATAAATGTTCAAGAAATGTACCAGGTGAATCAACGCTACGAAGAAACGACGTTAGTTCCTTATAATCGGAGGTAATTGAAGCTAAATTTTGGAATTAACATTTTTAAATTTGTATAAACATTGTAAATATATTTTTCTTGTAAATAATTCAATTCCAGGCATGAAAAAAATCTCCTTGAATTGCCTATAAAAGTTCAATTCTAAAAAGGAAAATTACCACTCCTCTTCAATCTCAACTTATTTTTACAAGATGGGGCACTTGGTTGGAAGCCATTTTTTTGTTGCAGCTAAAAGATTTTATTTCAGAATTGTCTGAAGAATCTCCCCAATGCCTTATTATAAAAATCTTGGACAGCTTTTCAAAATATCACAGGCAAAACGGAAAACATTTTTTAAAAATCCAAAAATGTGATTCGAAAAAATTTGGATTTCAATTTCTTAGCCAAGTAGCCAATTCTTTCGAGGGAGAATCTATTAAATCCATTGATTTGGATTCTCCATAATTTTTTTGCGTATTTTTGTACATATTTTGACTTGATAATTTGGATATTCATGCACATATTTTAGGTTGTCTATATTTGAATTTTCTTAGTAATGATACTCGATCACTCACCTAAACCGCGAAGCCTGTCCTGTTCGGATGTTAATAAAAATCTAAAGTTTAGTAAAAGCGCCAGTTATAAAGTGATATGGTTTTTACAGGTTATTTACGTCATGTTGTGACCGTTAATATAAAGTCAAAGAAGGCCTTTTTATTTTTATTTGTTTACAGGGTTTTTGATCATTCTCCATATGTTTATAATGTACTCTAACACCCATAGTTAGTTAGTGAATAATACCATGTCATAGTAAAGACATCGAAATAGCAAAAAATAAACGGGGTGTTCAAATAAATTAGTAAGTTAAGAACGAGATAAGTTATTAGTAATAAACTTTAGGGCATTGTATAGTGAATAGTGACTAGCTTAGTGTATAAATAAATTAAGTAAGTGAATAAATACATATAATACTTTTTTCGAATATTTTTCTTAGTATTTTTGGAAATATTTTCTTTCCAGATATGTTGGCAATCTTATAAACTCATCACAAAAGGCACTCGTATAGTTATTGTTCATGCAGGCAGTGAACAAGATTCATTATTTCATTTCGTTATAAATCAAATTTCGAATTTTATAATGGGTAGAAAAAAACTCTAAATTTTCTTACAAGCTTGCGTTGATTAAGCTCACAATAAACTTCTAAAGAAAATTACGATATGATTTTGAATTTAAATAAAAGTATTATTAAATTGAGTTAAATCTAATTAAAAAGACGAAAAGGACTATAAACAATTAGGCCATTGACTTTCTTTCTTACAAAATGAATAATAGTAGACCAAATGTATTCTCAAAGCTACCAGGAACCATTTTTCAAACTCTCCATTCCGGCAGAGAATTTTCATTATCAATCTACTTAATTTGATCTAATTTTTCTTGAGCGAATTAATGCCGAAACTTTGTGGCAAACGATGAAAAAAGAAAATAGACCGAGATTTTCTTATTACAGGCGGAAAATTCTCAAAATTACAAAAAATATATATTAAAACCTGTCAGAAAAAAATTGGACCAGCTGAATGCTAAAATTTGCTAAGTGAATATACCAAGACACGAATCAAAACATTAATGTTTGTCATTACGAATCCAATGGCAATTTAGAAATTGATTGAGTAATTTGGTGATAGTGAATGTTTAAACGTCAAAGTCGGATCAGGTCTCCTGTGGATCCCACAGGAGAACCGAAAGAGAATCTGAACATTAACAGCTGGAGTGATAGGAAATAATAGAAATTAGGTATAAGGCAAAATTAGGCAATCAAGCATCGCTAAAAAATTGTGAAAACTTCAGAGTAAACTATTGTGATAATAAAAAGATATATCTCGTTTCTTTGTTACGTTGAAAACCCCAGACAACCCTCGTAAAAGCCATTCCTATTCATCCCTTAATAATTTGAGACACAACTGAAGTGAAAAAAACTTGATAAGCAATCAATATTTCCATATTTCGTGGAAATTATGCACTATAATAATCAATCAATAATGTTTTCCAGTGTATCAATCTCTACTTGAAAAGAAAAATGTGTTAACGATACCATATTGTGGAATATTCAATAAACCTTTTATCATGGGAAGTTGGGATCCACTTCAATAATTCACTTGAAAACTTTTCTAACATGTCATGAATACACTTCTTTGAATAAGATTATACGCGCACTAGGACAGTAAAAAACGACAAGCTTGTTATAATGCTACTTCAATTTTCACATAATGGAAACATGTTTCCTGATTTCTGGAGGAGAATTTAGATGTAGTCCTACAGTGAAATTTCTATATGATTAATTGAAAATCAATAGATTTCTATTCTATGTTTATTATTTCATTGAATGACACTACTAACAGAAAAGTCATTACTGCTGATGATCACGAGTCATGGTTTTATGGTTATGTCAAATCAAACATTAAATCAGTGTTAGTTAGTGTAATTCATGCATAGTTTGCTCACTCAGATCCTAAGGCCACTTATTATTTTATTAACTGTTTCAAGCTTACGAAGATCACATCATTGGATAAACTCAAGTGTAGGAGTGGTTTGCATGATTTTAAAAAGGCGACATGTCGAGTAATATCAAACCTTGTTGTAAACGCCCATCAACTAGCCAATTCCATATCAAATTCCCAAAAAAATCTTCTTGTGCACTATGAGCTCTATTTAGAGAATTTCAACAAAAGATTTAGGACCAAAAAGGTTTCTTCGAAGCTTGTTCCTCGGACTCTGACTGACAATAATAGAGAAGATAGAGTTTAAAAATGTCGTGCTTTGAAAGAACTGCTTGGAATTGTTTCAGATTTGCTGTCAAAAGTAATTAATGCTGATGATCACGAGTCATGGTATAATGGTTATGTTAAATCAGTTTTTCGATACCAAGAATGTTGTTACTTGTCACAACTCGTGGTAAGACACCGAGCATTGAAAAGGTCAAGAAAAAATCGAAGAAGAAGCTGTCAGCCATTTTATGAGTACAAAAAATGATGCTGAAACTGTTTTAATGTTGGAAACAGCTTACGAAGATCACATCATTGGATAAACTCAAGTGTAGGAGTGGTTTGCATGATTTTAAAAAGGCGACATGTTGAGTAATATCAAACCTCGTTGTGAACACCCATCAACTAGCCAATTCCACATCACATCTCCAAAAAAATCTTCTTGTGCACTATGAGTTCTATTTAGAGAATTTCACCAAAAGATTTAGGACCAAAAAGGTTTCTTCGAAGCTTGTTCCTCGGACTCTGACTGACAATAACAGAGAAGATAGAGTTTAAATATGTCGTGCTTTGAAAGAACTGCTTGGAATTGTTTCAGATTTGCTGTCAAAAGTAATTAATGCTGATGATCACGAGTCATGGTATAATGGTTATGTTAAATCAGTTTTTCGATACCAAGAATGTTGTTACTTGTCACAACTCGTGGTAAGACACCGAGCATTGAAAAGGTCAAGAAAAAATCGAAGAAGAAGCTGTCAGCCATTTTATGAGTACAAAAAATGATGCTGAAACTGTTTTAATGTTGGAAACAGCTTACGAAGATCACATCATTGGATAAACTCAAGTGTAGGAGTGGTTTGCATGATTTTAAAAAGGCGACATGTTGAGTAATATCAAACCTCGTTGTGAACACCCATCAACTAGCCAATTCCACATCACATCTCCAAAAAAATCTTCTTGTGCACTATGAGTTCTATTTAGAGAATTTCACCAAAAGATTTAGGACCAAAAAGGTTTCTTCGAAGCTTGTTCCTCGGACTCTGACTGACAATAACAGAGAAGATAGAGTTTAAATATGTCGTGCTTTGAAAGAACTGCTTGGAATTGTTTCAGATTTGCTGTCAAAAGTAATTAATGCTGATGATCACGAGTCATGGTATAATGGTTATGTTAAATCAGTTTTTCGATACCAAGAATGTTGTTACTTGTCACAACTCGTGGTAAGACACCGAGCATTGAAAAGGTCAAGAAAAAATCGAAGAAGAAGCTGTCAGCCATTTTATGAGTACAAAAAATGATGCTGAAACTGTTTTAATGTTGGAAACAGCTTACGAAGATCACATCATTGGATAAACTCAAGTGTAGGAGTGGTTTGCATGATTTTAAAAAGGCGACATGTTGAATAATATCAAACCTCGTTGTGAACGCCCATCAACTAGCCAATTCCACATCACATCTCCAAAAAAATCTTCTTGTGCACTATGAGTTCTATTTAGAGAATTTCACCAAAAGATTTAGGACCAAAAAGGTTTCTTCGAAGCTTGTTCCTCGGACTCTGACTGACAATAATAGAGAAGATAGAGTTTAAACATGTCGTTCTTTGAAAGAACTGCTTGGAATTGTTTTAGATTTGCTGTCAAAAGTCATTAATGCTGATGATCACGAGTCATGGTATAATGGTTATGTTAAATCAAATATTAAATCAGTTTTCCGATACCAAGAATGTTGTTACTTGTCACAACTCGTGGTAAGACACCGAATATTGAAAAGGTCAAGAAAAAATCGAAGAAGAAGCTATCAGCCATTTCATGAGTACAAAAATGTTTTGGACACAGGAAAGCGATCCGACTGGGTACTGATTTAGTTATATAAGATTATTGTCATTATAGTATAAGTACCATTGTTTCAATGAGTAAATTGCAAATAAATTAATTAAAACAAATAGTTTGTATGAATTTTTTGTCCCCACACTCATGTATGGATGCAATGGAAGTCCATCTAATGTTGGTTTAATTTTTGATGATTTTCTTTTTATCATATTAATTTTTTTTGTTTTAAGAACTCATATGTTTGCTTCAATAAATTTTAATAAACAAACTAATGGAGGAAATGAGCTTAAAATTTGGTAGCCGTCGTTAGGAAGATAGTACAATATAAAAATTTGATTTATGATGACATATAACCGTCAGACTGGGAACTATATCTTCACTCACAATCTATTTAATTTTTCATTTAAACTTTCGTTCCGTTTCGGATATTCCGATGAACCCTGTGGGGAATCTTTCAAGGCTTATGATATTTGACATTGTACGTTCTCTCGCGAGAATAATAAATTATTAGGACAGAAATTAGGTCCACGAGAAATTCCATTATACTTATAATAGCTACTTTTCATCCGAATAAAAATCATCAATTACAAATTATAATGAAGTTTGGGATTCATATTTTAAAGTAAACTTCCTACAAATTAATATTAATGAATTATAAGTAGCTTTAATGTTGAGAAAACTTCATGTTGCACAATGAAAAATTATTAATTGACTTTCGTTACTCTTGCTTTTACGACAAAAGGGATTCTATTCAAAATTATTTATATGAAGTTAAGTGGTATGTAATTTAATGCAAAAAAAAGTTCATAAACGTAAATCAAGTTTTATTTAACTAATATACAGTACCATTGAATAAATTAGTGGAATTTGGAAAATGAATTATTTATAGTGTTTATAAGTTCACTACTAATATCTAATAATAGATGATATCGATTTGAACCCTATATGAAACATCAGCTCTTTTTAAATGTATTCAATATTAATATTCATGATGTTTATAGCAGTTTTGGTATGTTATGTTCTCTTCTTATCTTCAAATCCATAGAACCAATGACAAGCCACTGGTAGGGAATATATAGTGGGACAAACTGAATCAATCACAGCGCTCGATGTGGTCAAAATATCGTCAAATCATGCTCTTAATATAGAACGTGGTAATCGAATAGAAAATGATTCATAATAGTTGTGCTGTTTAGTAAATTTTACATAGTAGTAGCTACGTATAAATAAATATTTCCCTGATGATTTCTACTTAAACGATAATTTTTTTTCGGCCCTGAATGTGTTTTGTAAAATTTTTCCCAGCCCACTACCGACGTATTTTGTTGCGAGGCAATTCTTGTTGTAATTGGGCGAGGGTTGACTTCTAATTACACCAAAATATCTAATTTTGCATCGTCGCTTAATCGTGGTCTTCCAGATTTCGGAGCATGTATAATTTTTCACACAATTATAATTTCAATGAACAAAAAGCCCACAAAGTTTTTTAAAAAATCGATATATTGACGTGAGAAATTTCGATTGAAAATTGGGGTGCTTTTTCGATACAAAATACAAAATAAGGTAACAAAATGAATATTTTAAATGTTGACAATTTAGAAGATAAAAATAAAAAACTTTGCTCTGTAACTTTTTTCTAGTAGTTTCACTGCAAATCATCCTACTGTTATTTTTTTATTTCAAAAATTATAGACACTAGAGGTTTACAGAAATAATTCTATGTTAATATCATATGCAATAGTCTTATTGTGATATAAAATGTAGAGAAGCAATGAACTTCTTGTAGAAAAAAAAATAAACACTTTCCAAATTCCGTAATCCTTATGAATGACTTGTAACCGCCAGATGTTTGCCAGCATATTAATAAATATAAAGCCGCATGAATGAATTCGGTGCACCTAATGAAAATAGTTGGTAATTTTCCAGAAGTGTCAAAAATAGTTTGTCGTAAGACACGAAATTTATTTTTGTCCATAAGTCAAAGTGTACAAGATTCGTATAAATAAAATAAAACGGTTAATGAAAATTTCTGATAATAATTAGGTATACTAGTATAATTTTAGATTATTAATTAGTTAAAGTATATAAAGAGTAGTTACAGCTGCATTTTTAATTACCATCCACAATAATTGAGCACTGACTGCTGTTAGACTACTACGAATGGTCCTAGAAGTACCTGTGCTGACCTAGATATGGCGTTAGTTCCTAGTTAAAACGAGACAGTGCGACCTGCAAAGACCAGCATCGCAGAGGTCAACCAGACGAGGTGACGACTCCAGATATGGTGAAGAAAATCCACAAAACGTCGCTGGATAATTGTAGACTGAAAGTGCGTGAACTAGCAAACATAATTTAGACATGAGAGAGCTGTGCGCCACGTTTATTCGCAATGGAACAAAAACAGTATCGTGAAGATGTTTTTATACCATTTACAATTTTCTCAAAAAAAATTTCCTAAAAAGAGTATCTTAAAATCGTTCTACATAAGTAATTGCTGATAATTTACAGAGTTATTGTTGAAAATGTCATCAGCACTTTTACATAAATGTTTGTAAACGATTTTGAATAATTAAATATCGATGTTTTTTCATTTAATGTTGATTTATCGATTTTTCGGCGTTCATGCGGCCCTTCCAAATTTTCCACAAGCACAAATAGAAGAGCGGATTTAATGCGAGAAATCTTGTTGAAATATGCGCATATATATGCACTAATCATGATGAAATATGCCCAAAACCACCATTCACCAAGAATTTAAGTATTTTTGTTGTTTTTTATTTGAAAAAATACAATTCATTTACATCACTTTACAAGGCTGTATATAAGTTTTTAACACAACTGGAAAAAATCTTTTTTTAGAATTCATGATAAGGTGTTGTAGCAAGTTATCTATCCGGAAATGTCGGCTTTATATTTTGAAATTTTCAAAGCTCACTTGTTGATAAAAGTTTTGTATTTCGCTGGTATAGCTTTTGCTAAAAAGACTAGAAATTTTTTCCTACGACCGACACCTTACAGTCCTTTTTTACATAAATCATTGCTACTAATTTAAAAGGTTGATATACAAAGTGAAAACCATGTATTACTGTATCGATTTATACACAAAAGTGTATTTTTCTGTTAAGGTTAAGAAGTAAACAACAAACAACTTTTGTCATCGATTTATATCATTGTCATATATTTTGGTATACGTCAATCATCTTTGAAAAGATTAATGCTTATGTCTACGTGATCGGCGCGAATAGAATCTAATACTCCCTTCAATTACCGTTGGCTTAGGAAAGATTGATTACCGAACAAAAACAAGTGATTCAATTTGAAAAGTTTCATCGTTAAAAACGGTTACTATCAGATATGGATCAGAAGCATTTTTAATAATAAGTTCCGAAGTTACCGTAGAACGAAATCAATTTATCTCATAGAATAAATTACTTTTTCGTCAACTTCAGTAAAACTTATGCTAGAACGCGTTCATTATGTTGCTGTGGGCTACAAGAAAAACGAAGCTTGCACTATAAGAATCGTATGTAGAGGGAAACCAGGCAAGTCTTTTGGCCTCGTCCAGTTAATTCGTAAAAAAACATACTAAAGAACATTGTAATAACAAAAAATAACATTTAACATTTAAAATTTCAACTCTTTAGAAACATTTTCTATTTGTTATAAACAATTTAAACAACAATAAGAGAAGATATTAGTATTGTGGCTATACTATCCATCTTTCTAACCGAGATCCTTCAAAACTATTGCGATACAACTAACGGAAAGGGGAGAAAGTTCCTAGGAGTTTACTGTTGGATCCTTTAGATTTATTGTTGCAAACTCACGTAATTTTGACAACTTCTAGTCGAGTACAATTCTACTCATGTAATAAAGGACATCTGGATAATGTACTTTGTGAGTGTTAAATCTTGATTCGAGTTAGAAGGTCCTGAAGTTTTGTGTAGTCTAGCGTTTTCTATTTGCGGCTAACTTCGTCACACAACTTTCATAATATACAGTAGTAACTGCAGAAGTTGCTGATTTGTTGACTTTATGAGGCATCAATTGTTTTTAACACTAACATACATTCTGTAGTTGGGGATAAACATGTTCATAAACATTATATTTCGATTTATGTTGACGCATGAACATCCAGCAGGATCGAAGTGTGTCGAGGGGTCGGAAGAAATCAACAATCATTTTATTATGGAAACCGGTAACATACAACGTATCACACTATTGAAACAATCAAAAAATTGTTATTGAAGAACCTGACACATCCTAATTACAACCCTGATGTCGCTCTATCTGCATTTCATCTTTTTGAATAGCTACAGAAATCTTGGAGACGTCGAAAATCTTTTACCAGGAAGTCAAACACTAGATCATTATCATCTATTATTAATTAGTTATTTCGAAAAATCTGCGAATCCGTTAATTTTGTATTAGATATACCTTATGCTATATCAGGTAAATGAATTGTTAGTAGTTAAAGTTCGATTGTGATTTAATATTATACACCAACTTCATTTATATTTAATGAACGAATTGATGAAATCATGACGCGAGAACGTAATTTATGAAATTGCGCAGGTAAATTTATTCTATGTGTTGTCAATACAAAGCAAAATTATCATTCCCGGCGGATTCTGGATTCCTAATTCTCGTGCGTTCTGTTGTATCTGCTCGACTACCGACATTCCCTTCTAATCAAATCGACATTAACCTATTGACGTGTTATATATTTGCAACTACTTTTTCATTCGCATTCCTTTCAATTAAAATTATCTATACACAATAAATTATACTATTATACAAATATTCATAGTACAGTCACTAGGGCTTCACCTCGAAATTTAAGAAACTCGTATTCAGCTTCATTTTGACGTTCTAAAAATTGTCTCAAAAGTCTCATATTATCTCGTGTTTGCGTCGTACGTTATTCGAGGTCAAAGGTCGCCAAAATCGTTTCTATGGTTCCAATCACTCCAACACCTATAATGAAAATAATAGGTTGCCACAACTTTTGTCTCAACTTTTTTTCTGTACGCTCAAGCCTTTTCGAGATATACATTGTACATAGTTACTAAATCACAGATAAATTCAATTCATTAAATCTATTAAACTTCGTAAACCTATCCAGCAAATCCAGTTATCTAATCTTCCACCAACAAGTGCAACAGCTCATCAATACATAAATCGTGTTAATTACCAAATTCTAAAATGGTTAGGACATGATTTAGAACCTCAAGAATGGGGCTGGGTACTCCAGAATAAGTTTCTGCAGTCAATAACTACACTATTACTCAGTACAATATTTTGTAATTGTAAAAATGTAATGCTTACGCTGCGGATTCAGCAATGCACTTAGCTTTTGGACAATGCAATGGGAAAGCTTGTCTCAATGCTGTTGTATTGCAAGACGATCCCGGAGAAGAAACTTTGATCCAGAAATTTTAGAAGGTTTGGAGACAATCATGCAGGTAAACGAAGATGAAATTGAAATTTTCAATTTCCCAGGAGATGATGATGAAGAAGAAGAAGAAAATTGATATTTTTGGACTTCAGGTTTTTTGAGAATTTAAATATACATTTAATTTCAATTTTAATTGTAACAAAAGTATCGCGCTAAAAAAGTGATTAGTGTCGATTTAAAATTAGAGAACTCATTGGGAAATTGACAATCATATTAACTAGTTTTAGTATGAAATAAGAGAAAATTGAGTTTGAAAAGGATTCTAGACATTTGAGTACCTCAAAATGTATCGATAGTTCACGGATTTATTTATATCAGAACAAACAACGAAGAAAACTGAAGAAAATTATATAATGAAAACTAAAACAACAAATCACGCTAAAAAAGTGATTAGTGTCAATTCAAAATTAGAAAACTCATTCGGAAATTTAATTATTGAGATTCATATTAACTAGTTTCAGTATAAAATGAAAAAAAATTGAGTAAATTGAGTTTGAAAAGCATTTTAGACATTTGAGTACCTCAAAATGTATCGATAGTTCACGGATTTATTTATATCAGAACAAACAACGAAGAAAACTGAAGAAAATTATATAATGAAAACTAAAACAACAAATCACGCTAAAAAAGTGATTAGTGTCGATTCAAAATTAGAAAACTCATTCGGAAATTTAATTATTCAGATTCATATTAACTAGTTTCAGTATGAAATGAAAAAAAATTGAGTAAATTGAGTTTGAAAAGCATTTTAGACATTTGAGTACCTCAAAATGTATCGATAGTTCACGGATTTATTTATATCAGAACAAACAACGAAGAAAACTGAAGAAAATTATATAATGAAAACTAAAACAACAAATCACGCTAAAAAAGTGATTAGTGTCGATTCAAAATTAGAAAACTCATTCGGAAATTTAATTATTGAGATTCGTATTAACTAGTTTCAGTATGAAATGAAAAAAAATTGAGTAAATTGAGTTTGAAAAGCATTTTAGACATTTGAGTACCTCAAAATGTATCGATAGTTCACGGATTTATTTATATCAGAACAAACAACGAAGAAAACTGAAGAAAATTATATAATGAAAACTAAAACAACAAATCACGCTAAAAAAGTGATTAGTGTCGATTCAAAATTAGAAAACTCATTCGGAAATTTAATTATTGAGATTCGTATTAACTAGTTTCAGTATGAAATGAAAAAAAATTGAGTAAATTGAGTTTGAAAAGCATTTTAGACATTTGAGTACCTCAAAATGTATCGATAGTTCACGGATTTATTTATATCAGAACAAACAACGAAGAAAACTGAAGAAAATTATATAATGAAAACTAAAACAACAAATCACGCTAAAAAAGTGATTAGTGTCGATTCAAAATTAGAAAACTCATTCGGAAATTTAATTATTGAGATTCGTATTAACTAGTTTCAGTATGAAATGAAAAAAAATTGAGTAAATTGAGTTTGAAAAGCATTTTAGACATTTGAGTACCTCAAAATGTATCGATAGTTCACGGATTTACTTATATCAGAACAAACAACGAAGAAAACTGAAGAAAATTATATAATGAAAACTAAAACAACAAATCACGCTAAAAAAGTGATTAGTGTCGATTCAAAATTAGAAAACTCATTCGGAAATTTAATTATTGAGATTCATATTAACTAGTTTCAGTATGAAATGAAAAAAAATTGAGTAAATTGAGTTTGAAAAGCATTTTAGACATTTGAGTACCTCAAAATGTATCGATAGTTCACGGATTTATTTATATCAGAACAAACAACGAAGAAAACTGAAGAAAGTTATATAATGAAAACTAAAACAACAAATCACGCTAAAAAAGTGATTAGTGTCGATTCAAAATTAGAAAACTCATTCGGAAATTTAATTATTGAGATTCGTATTAACTAGTTTCAGTATGAAATGAAAAAAAATTGAGTAAATTGAGTTTGAAAAGCATTTTAGACATTTGAGTACCTCAAAATGTATCGATAGTTCACGGATTTATTTATATCAGAACAAACAACGAAGAAAACTGAAGAAAATTATATAATGAAAACTAAAACAACAAATCACGCTAAAAAAGTGATTAGTGTCGATTCAAAATTAGAAAACTCATTCGGAAATTTAATTATTCAGATTCATATTAACTAGTTTCAGTATGAAATGAAAAAAAATTGAGTAAATTGAGTTTGAAAAGCATTTTAGACATTTGAGTACCTCAAAATGTATCGATAGTTCACGGATTTATTTATATCAGAACAAACAACGAAGAAAACTGAAGAAAATTATATAATGAAAACTAAAACAACAAATCACGCTAAAAAAGTGATTAGTGTCGATTCAAAATTAGAAAACTCATTCGGAAATTTAATTATTGAGATTCGTATTAACTAGTTTCAGTATGAAATGAAAAAAAATTGAGTAAATTGAGTTTGAAAAGCATTTTAGACATTTGAGTACCTCAAAATGTATCGATAGTTCACGGATTTATTTATATCAGAACAAACAACGAAGAAAACTGAAGAAAATTATATAATGAAAACTAAAACAACAAATCACGCTAAAAAAGTGATTAGTGTCGATTCAAAATTAGAAAACTCATTCGGAAATTTAATTATTGAGATTCATATTAACTAGTTTCAGTATGAAATGAAAAAAAATTGAGTAAATTGAGTTTGAAAAGCATTTTAGACATTTGAGTACCTCAATATGAATCGATAGTTCACGGATTTATTTATATCAGAACAAACAACGAAGAAAACTGAAGAAAATTATATAATGAAAACTAAAACAACAAATCACGCTAAAAAAGTGATTAGTGTCGATTCAAAATTAGAAAACTCATTCGGAAATTTAATTATTGAGATTCGTATTAACTAGTTTCAGTATGAAATGAAAAAAAATTGAGTAAATTGAGTTTGAAAAGCATTTTAGACATTTGAGTACCTCAAAATGTATCGATAGTTCACGGATTTATTTATATCAGAACAAACAACGAAGAAAACTGAAGAAAATTATATAATGAAAACTAAAACAACAAATCACGCTAAAAAAGTGATTAGTGTCGATTCAAAATTAGAAAACTCATTCGGAAATTTAATTATTGAGATTCATATTAACTAGTTTCAGTATGAAATGAAAAAAAATTGAGTAAATTGAGTTTGAAAAGCATTTTAGACATTTGAGTACCTCAAAATGTATCGATAGTTCACGGATTTATTTATATCAGAACAAACAACGAAGAAAACTGAAGAAAATTATATAATGAAAACTAAAACAACAAATCACGCTAAAAAAGTGATTAGTGTCGATTCAAAATTAGAAAACTCATTCGGAAATTTAATTATTGAGATTCATATTAACTAGTTTCAGTATGAAATGAAAAAAAATTGAGTAAATTGAGTTTGAAAAGCATTTTAGACATTTGAGTACCTCAATATGAATCGATAGCTTACGGCAGGGGTGCTCAAACTTGAACTGCTGGTGATCTACCTCAATATTTTTATACTACTTACGATCGACTCTGAGAGGCTGCAAGTATGTGTGATGCAGGGTTGTCGTACATACACGATACACCCTACCTACCTAGGTAGGGTGTACTGTAGCATATATAGATATCAGCTTTCTGTACAATATAGGTACATTATTTTAGTCAAGGTTTGGGTTAGGTTTAGTTAGGTTCTTCTCTACAATATCAATGAAAAAGCTCATAGCTATTCAAAATTGCGAGTTTATTGGTTGTTACAAAACAAAAGAGTTACGTATGGTGTTAAACCTAACTAAAGAGTGGCTTTGGATGTTGAAGCGTGGCACTGCATGTCCTCAGCATACTTTTCATAAGATGGTACGTAACCACTGAGTGCTAATCGCAAGCATGATGACATATGATCGTCATTTAGTCGATTGCGATATTTTGACTTAATTATCTTCATTTCAGAAAATTCAGACTCGCACAAGTAAGTTGACCCAAACAATGCCGTCAGTTGAAGGGCGATTTGCCTTAGATTCGGATATTTATCTTCAGATATAAAACACCAGAAATTTGTATCAGATGCTGTAGCTTTGAGATGTATATCTGATATAATCTGCACCAACTTATTTACAACAGAACATTAGTTCATATTAAACTGACTTGCTATTTCAGTAGCTAACTCCTCAATGTTTTTACATGAAAAAGGATAACTCATAAATGATGCTATATTTTCCAATTTACTGCAATCATAAAAACGCATTTCGAATTGTCCCAAAATATTTGATAATTCAGCCTCATACGTATCATAATTAAACTGAGGAATCCTTGCTTTCAAAGACGGAAAATGTTTCAGATCCTTTCTTTTCAGTTGATCTTTCATAAGTTGCAATTTACTTTTGAATGCGCTTACTGCGCTAATCATCGTAATAATAGTTTTTCCTTTATCTTGAAGCTCCAAGTTAACGATGTTTAAGTGCATTGTGATGTCAGTCAAAAATGCCAAATCAGTCAGCCATTTTTCGTTTTTCAAAATCTGAGTGTCATCACCTCTTTCGTCTAGAAAAGCTGTTATTTCGGGCAATAATTCTTGAAACCTTTGTAGGAACTTTCCGCGACTCAATCACCTGACGTCTGTGTGAAGAACTAAATCAGTGTGTTCAGCTGACTCCCTATCTTCCAACTGCAACTGAAAGAGCCGCCGTTGCAAGCTACGTGCACGGATGGAATTCACAATTTTTGTTGCAATGCCCGTAATTTCCTCCGTGTTTTTACAAAATTAAAGAAAACCTCATATATATCTTCGCCACGGGTCTTCCCCTTCAGAGGAATGATTGTCAAAAATTCTTCCTTAGCCGACACGTCATTGAATACCATCCGAATAAAAATACACAGCTGGGCAGTGTCTGTCATATCGGTGGATTCGTCGAACTGTAAAGAAAAGTATGTACATTCCATGATATCATGTTTTAGTTTATCTGCGATGTCCTGACTCATGATTTCAATACGCCTTGTGACAGTTGGACGAGATAACTGAAGTTCTCTAATAGCAGACATGATTTCTGTTTTATTTTTAAAATCTCCAAATAAAGTCTCACCCGCTTCAATAAATGCTTCCTTCACCACCGATCCATCTTCGAATGGTTTCTTGTGTTTCGCCAATATATGAGATATTTTAAATGACGCGATCGTAACAGCTTTTGATTGTTTGGCTGGTCTTGTGAACATGGTTTATTCTTTTTTCAAACAAGATATGAAATCACTTACTTTTCGTTTTCTCAATTCACTCTGTGGCGGAAAATCCTTTTGATAGTTTTTATGAACCGTTTTATGATGCCTCTCTAAGTTACCATGCTTAGGTATTGCAACTGACGCACGACAAATAACACAAATGCACTTATCCTTCACCATACAAAAGAAAAATTCTTCCTTCCAATCCTTTCTTCACTGCACTCATTTTCCACTATTTAATAATAAACTTTGTATCTACGTAGTATCGCTATCAAGTTACAATTCAGAATGACTCCAATTCATGCAGGCGCAACATTTATATCGGCGTAAAAGAAAATCTCGAATGTTCGCGTCAAACGCGCCGCCCGAAACTAGACAGTACAGTCTAGTCTAGAAACAACGCGGCTTTTCTTTGACAAGTGCCACGCGTTCCTTTGCTTTTTGCCGCAAGCAGTGTTATTTTATTACGTAATACATTTTTGTAGTTTAGTTACCTACCTACTTATTAAAAATTTTTTTCTTCTCGAGATCTATTCAAAAAGCACCAGTCGATCGCGATCAACCGTCAGAGCACCCCTGGCTTACGGATTTATTTATATCACAACAAACAACGAAGAAAATGGTATAATGAGAACTAAAACAACAATTTTTATAAAAAAGTATTCTCTAATATTTTCTGTTTCATTGACTCTAAACTCTCCTGTTGAAAGGGGCTTTAGGAAACATTGATCCTGAATTGGGTAAATCTGCTGATTACGGATATTAGTCCAACACAAGATTTTTCACAGTTTTCAAACGTCGCGTTCAATTTTCAGTGGAAATTTCAAATTTAAAACGGAACCTACAATAAAATTTGATTTTTAACTGCAATTACGTATGATTATTGTCCATGGTTTATTTCTGTTTATAGACTTATTTTATAAAGTTGTTTTTGAGGTGAAAAATGTTCGTTATTTTATTAAAGGTGTGGGACAAAAAATTCATTCAAATCATAGCAGTAGCAATAACCAACAAACAACAGAAACATTAATAATCTAGTGGCATGCAAGACCTTATTTTATGAAGAAATTTTTCTTTTGAGATATCCTTTTACCTATCAATGTACCAAAGCAGTTTGAAAAAGGACATATTAAAGAATAACTAATAATTCAATAGTTCTTTTACTTTAAGAGTGATAAATTAGCGTGTCTTCTTCGTCTGCAATTCTTCTCAAGAACCTGGTAAGGATATTTGGATAAATTTGTGAAGTTATTATAAGATTTCAAGTCTTTAAAATATTTAAGCGGTTGTAAATCGTGTCCAAAGAACCCGTTACAAAATAGATAGATAACGTTAACAATGAAAAGTATGATAACCAAGTTGATATAAACATTGATTCCGTCCTATTTAAATACTCAAGAATAAATTTGAACCCCTACACAAAGAGACGAATAAAAAGCGGTAATCTCTGGAGAAATTACCCGAGAATGAGAATTCGGACTGGAATGTTCCGATGAATCATATATTTTGGGGAATTTGTTTCCCCTGTCAGACTCTATATATGTACTAACGAAACCGCATAACGGAAAAGATACTCTCTAAACTATGTTTCCAAATTTCGCATTGTGTCAGTTGTGGCACAGATGTTTCTAGCAATTTATTAATTTGTGATATATTGTAACGAGGTTATTCTCCTTTCTCCCTTAGCTTGGCCTTTACCTATACTATTACACAGTTATCGAATATTCTCAACCTAGCTGAATCATAATAGAGTTCAGGTCTTAACGATTCCGGAAATTAGATTAGGTCGCTCGCCAATATATTCTTATAATGGAACATATGGAAACAGTTAACAGAAACCAAGAAAAAAACACTTTAAAATTGGCCAAGTCAATTACAAATTGTATTAATCACAAGATTTTTCAAATGGAAAAGCTGTGGAACTAATTGAATTGCTTCAATCTAGAAATCAAAGAGTGTCAGTTTGTAGTAAATAGTTGGATATAAATACCTTAGACTCGTCCTAAAAAACAATATAATCTTGTCATAAAAATGCTGTAATTTATTACTACAACTTTTAAAATTGATCGACTTCCCTTAAAAATCACATCACATCACAAGTGGTATTCTCAATAAAAAAATTGAAGCGAGAAATCGAGGTGTGAGAGAAGGCAGAATAAAAAAAACTTTTCCAGAAATATGGTATGAATTCTAGGCACCAGAATACCACTGGAGAAACAACCCAAGTATAAGAGCTGAATCTCAAAGTCTCGAGAAGAGTTCAGAAGAAAATATTGAGATCAAACAAGAAAGAATTCTTTCAGAAGAGAAAAAAAGGATAATCTGTTGTTTGAATGGGTCTCAAGCATCCCAAAGCGTTCTCCAGTTGAAAAATTGAAAATCAGACTTCTAGAAAAATATTTCACGACACAACGATGCTTAGAAAATAAATGAGGTTATAGATAGATCATGTTAAAAGAATGTTAGAAAACAGTTGAGCAGAATGGACAAAAAACCAAAAACCAACCACTTGGAGACCACAAAAAGATGATATGAGAGCTAGAGCTCCACTTTAGACTTTATTAAACACCTGGATATCAAGAAGCGGTATAATCTGAAGCGGTTAGAATAAGAAAAACCAATAAAGAAAGATCACCGAGTAGGTTGATATCTAGTTAGCCTAGACCAGTTCCATGCATAAACAAAATATTGCGTTACCATAGCAACGAACAATAACTTATTAAAAGTGTCAGTGCAAAATTTGACGTCAAAAAAGTAAACCAGAATTACACAAAAAATTAAAAGAAAAATGATGTCCACCGAAATTGTGAAAATTGAAAAATTGGAGTATCGAACCAGCATCAAGTACCTGTTAAGAGGTAAGCAGATTCACGAAGATATGCTTAATACCCTTGGTGATCAATGTCCTTCGTATGCGACCGTGAAAAATTGGACTGCAGGCTTCAAAAGAGGTGAATTTCCATTGAAGATGATGACAGATCGGGAAGCCAGTTCATGACATGATTTTATGAGACCGTCGAATCGGACTGAAACGGATATTTAAAGCTCTGAATATTTCATGCGAACGCGTTCATCATAAAGCTCAAGTCAATTTGGACATGAGAAAAATTGCTGAAAAATGGATCCCCAAATGTTTGAATGTTGACCAAAAGCGTGCAAAGGTAGAAGCATCGCGTTCGATCTGTGATCGAATTGAAAACGATGTAGACTTCTTAAACCGAATTGTTACTTTGGATGAGACTTGGGTACATTTCTACGATCCAGAAACAAAGCAACAATCGATGAAATGGCGGCACTCTGGTTACTCGAGACCTAAAAAGTTTCGTGTCCAAAAATTTGCTGGAAAAGTTCTTGCTTCAGTTTTTTGTGATTGCCATGGAATAATCACGATTGATTTTTTGGATAAGGGTAGAACAATAACTGAAGATTACTATACGACATTACTGACCACTCTACGGAAAAACTGGAGAGAAAAGACGAGGAAAGCTATCCAAAGGTTTTTTGTTTTTGCAGGACAACGCCTCTGGACACAAATCTTATGTTGCCATGCAAAAATAATTCATGATTTACGGTTTGAATTACTAGAACACCCCTCTTATTCACCAGATTTGGCTCCGCCGGACTATCATTTCTTTCCTTATCTGAAAAAAAGTTTAAAAGGCCGTAAATTTTCTTCCAACGAGGATTTTTTTAAAGGTACAGAGACGTTGCAAGGTTCGCTGTGATAAATGTATCCAATTAAGAGGAGAATATGTTGAGTAATGAAATATTTTGATATTGAAATTTTGTTTGGTTCTATAGTAGGCTAAGAATTATTCAATATATCCTCATGCATATAGGTATAGCTGAAAAAACTGAATTGGAAGATATAGAAATAAATGAAAAAATGAACAGGAAAGGGAAGCCAAAGACAAAATAAAAAGGACAGTGAGAAAAAGAAATTTATGAAGATTCAGAGGATTCTGAAGGATCGTAATTATATAAGAAGTAAAGAAAATCTAATTTTTCTGTAGTGGATTAAAAAAAATTGTACTGCTAATTTTTTTTAAGATTGAAACTTTATATTAACGATGCAAAATTATCTATATTGCAAATAAGATAAATCTGAGATATCTTTTCCCTCTTCTTTCTTCCTCATATATTATTATTCTAGTTTCTACAGAAAATATGTTTTGTAATTTTCGAAACCTACATTTTAACTTCAAATAATAAATTGTGGAATGGTTTGAGTTCGGACCTTATGCGGTAAGTCCGAGCTCGTTAGCTTGTCGAAGTGTTGAACAATGGTCAACCAACGAGCAAAGACAACCACATGGGTCGCTCGTTAAGATAACACTCTGATTGCGGGTTAGATTCGTCGTGGGATTCACCGGCTACACCCTCTTATCGCAATTCGGAACACAAGTTAAATATCGTCGTCCTTGCGTTATACTATGCCACAGACGTCTGTCTGCTTGGAAATGTCTCTGTGTTTGTGTACACTATCTAGTGAGAATCCGATTCCAGATTAAATTGAATTATGAGTAATGAACTTTGGTTTTATCAAACTCATTAAAAACGGAAACAAAACACGTTATTGGAGGAATTTACATGGTACTGCAAATATTAAGGGCTCCCGTATAAACATACTGGAAACTGGAATGTTTAATTAACTTATGGAAAAGTTCAGGGGATTATATTGATTCAGAACCACGAAAATATTTTTAAGGGTTGTACATAAAGATGCTTTTATGATGAAAAAGTCACAAATCCGTTACAATATGTTGTAGCTGTTGAAAAAAATATGGAAAACACATTTTATATGTTCCAATATCTTTCCCAATACCACCAATTTTACAACTTTGTTGTGTAATCCTCTTTATAATATTCATAAACACGTTTAATTTTGAATAGCTTAGAAATAAGTTCTTAAAACGTGATTGGAACGTGTTGGCCACCCGAAAAATGTTTATTCTTTTAGCAGCAATACAAAAGCGTTGGAGGAGGTTTTATTGAACCCGTTTCTAATGTTCTTAAATCAGTACATTCGTCTTCTTCCTGGATCTCTTTTCACAAATATTTGACCTTGTAGGATGGATTGTAGCAATGCTTATAAGTCGTGTGACTCACACAAAGATGGCGTTGCAATTGTCAAATACACATGACGTTTATGATGTACCAACTTTCAAACTATATTCCAAATTTCATGACATTTAGATTAGTCAGAAAAAAGTGACAGCAATTTAACTGAAGGTACTATTGTTATTTTCAAAACGATGGATTTGTGTGTTAATTTATCTTCTTTTGGATGAAAAAAAAAATACTATAAACGCTTAGCGATGGCTTCAAAAGTGTTATCCGGACTCTGTTCCAGAGAAACGGAACATTTGTTATTGGTTTGCTAAATTTAAACGTGGTCGTACAGACACCAACGTTCTGATCGTCCACTTTAGGTGGTTACTCCAGAAAACATCAAATAAGTTAAGAGGGACTTCTTAATTTGTTACTGGGACTAAATAAATGGATCTTGCCTTTTAGATGCGTGTCCCTATTCCCTGATTGTTTGACACTTTGGATTGGAACTTGATCCATACAGAGGTGGCTTTCTGTTATTTAATTTTCACTTAAAACCATGAGTTTTATCTCTTTGGTAATCAAGTTTTGTTTGTGTCATTTTTTTCAAAAAATTATTTGTGATAAACTCAAATTCGTATTGTACAATTGCGTTTTTCTCCAGAGGATTTCAAAGGACATCTTGTGTTGTAGCAGCAGCTACTGCGTTAGTAATTTCGTCAGGCACATTTTCAACCTTGCTTTTAGAAAGAAAAAACTCAATCGGACTAGGCCGAAGAAGTTATACTTTTTCAAAGAAAAAGCGTCCGAAGAATAGCTACTTTTCGGCCAGTTACCAAATGATATGATTCTGAGACATCTACTTGCTATTACAGCTTCAAAAATCGTTTTATTTAATTGTGTTTTAAGAAATGTTTCTTGACCAATATTTTTCCTTATTGAACTAGCACATTTTTCATTTTTTCTAAACATATACTCAACCAAATTGCAATTATTAAATGAAAACATAGAATCTGCAGAAAAAAGACTCTTTTGGGATCCAGTTTCGTTCTAAATTTCTCAATATATTCGGCACTATTCAAACATCGGTCTCGGAACTTCCCATCAAACCATCGAACATAAAATGTGTGCAGCTTTCAATCCGGTCCCTATCAAATAGCTGGGTACGATAGATAGTTAAATATATATTCAAATTTCTAAAATGCTTTCGGTTTTGATGTATAGTCGGTAAACAGACTTGAATCAAAGCCAGATAGTTTGTTGACTTAGGACGTAACAACATACCCTGAAAATCTAGATAAAAAAATGATTACGCAAAACCTATTAAACAAGAGATTACTCATTTAAACATTCATATTACTAAACCAACTACAGATTGTTGTAGCACCTCATTTAACCGTTATAACATCTTGCATTGCATTGCAGGTACAAGATGCCGAAATAATTTTTTAAAACATACAAAATGTGCTCTAATAAATTTAAGTCTAGGCTACAGGGTGGCTAATAATTTAACCCTGTCGACCATAACCTCGAGGACATGAAGGGAATGCAGAAGATAATGTAGTAGGAGAAGGAGAAGCCCAAACATGTATAATGTGGAGACTCCCTACAGCTTTTTTCAGTCCCTGGAAACAAATTCGTCACTATTATCATATTAATTATTGAATGATTTACAGCTTTATGATAATAGTTTAGTAATTATTTTTTGGACTTCGTTTCAGCAGAAAACGAGACACGTTTATTCGACAGGAGAAAGATCATGCTGAACATTGGTCCTTCGAGCCGGATTTCATTTATTTTATTACCAGGACAGTGTGACATATTAATCTTTGATTCGGGATTTCGAAAAAATAATCCATAAAGTTGAAAATATTTTTTTCACGGACACTTGAACGTTTATTATTGTATATTATATCATCAATAAATTATTTTGGTTTAAATATTAACCTAAATTCATAGAATTATCAAAATAAAACTGATATTACATCAATTAGCTGCTACATGAATATTAAAATATAATAATAATTTTCATATTTCAAATATTATTAGGAGAAAATTATCGACTAAAATTAATTATATTAGAATTGAAATTCGTAAAATTGATTTAAAAATTGTATAGCTCCATTAGGTGCGCTGAAAAGTTCGTATGATGAGAAATAGATGGCGCTACTAGTATTAAATCTATATTATAGTTAGACTAACCTTCAAAAGACACTTGCAATTTGACAATTGTCATACTATTAGTTTGTGCATTATAGAATTTTGAGTCAAACAGGTTTCGTTGGTTTGTAAACATGGATAACAAGGAATTTCATGTGTTGATAAAGCATTGCTTTTTGGTAAAAATGCTATCAAGGCAGAGACTTGATTCAATAAACATTATTTGGACTTTGACCCAGGAAAAGAGGTTGTCATGAAAACATCAAAAAATTAATAGAATAATTTTGGATAATCGTTTTGAGCATATCGTGAATGAATATTTGGTTGCCGTCCAAAGATCTGTTCAAAATGAGTACCGCAGGAATTCAAAATCGACCAACTCCAGATCTAACCACCAGATTTTTCTATTCTCAGACCTCAGAAGGAGACGTAAATTAAGTTATTAAATCATTGACAATTTTTTATTTTATCTGTAGATGTATGAACCATTTCCAAAAATTCTCATTTGACTTAGTTTCACGAGAGTTTGCAATTTATAAAAAGTTCGCCTTAAATAAAGATATTTTTCATTAATTTTTGATACCTAGTTTTAATAATTGCCGCATTAAAGATATTTGTGAAACTAAAACTGAAGATGAATATAAAAAGAAAATTGAAAGTGTCTATCCGAAAACAGAACTTATAATGCATTTATTCTAAAAGCAAAATTTCAATTATACTTTTCTATCAACATCGGATTGTAATTAACGTGGAAAATTTCGTATCGAAGAACGGATGGAAAAGAATAGGGACAAGAATAATTAATTGAAAAAACAATTTTGAGTTCAGATCGAAAGCGACGACGAGTTATTAGCTTTACAGCGCTTCGTGGTTAAAATAATGCGATTTCTTTGATAAAATTCGATAACATGCCACGAAAAAATTAATTCAAATTTTCTATCTCGAGATATATGAAATTTTAGTTTTCTAAAATTGACTAAAGAGATCTTATTAAACCAACTTTCAACAGGACCAAAAAGAGTTCCTCCAAATCTTGTTCCTCGGACTCTGACTGACAATAATAGATAAGATAGAGTTTAAACATGTCGTGCTTTGAAAAACTGCTTGGAATTGTTTTAGATTTGCTGTCAAAAGTCATTAATGCTGATGATCATAAGTCATGGAATTATGGTTATGTTAAATCAAACATTGAATCAGTTTTTTGATACCAAGAATGGTGTTACTTGTCACAACTCATGGAAAGACTCCGAACATTGAAAAGGTCAAGAAAAAATCGAAGAAGAAGCTGTCAGCCATTGTATGAGAACAAAAAATGATATTGAAACTGTTTCAATGTCGGAAACAGCTTACGAAGATAACATCAAACAGTAAACTCAAGTGTAGAAGTGGTTTGCATGTTTTTAAAAAGGCGACATGTCGAATAATATCAAACCTCGTTGTGAACGCCCATCAAGTATCCAATTCTATATCAAATTCTCGAAAAATTCTTCTTGTACATCATGAACTCTTTTTAGAGAGTTTCAACAGAAGATTTTGGACCAAAAAGGTTGCTTCGAAGCTTGTTACTCGGACTCTGACTGACAATAATAGAGGAGATAGAGTTTAAACATGTCGTGCTTTGAAAAAACTTCTTGGAATTGGTTCAGATTTGCTGTCAAAAGTCATTACTACTGATGATCATGAGTCATGATATAATGGTTATGTTAAATCAAATATTAAATCAGTTTTTCGATGCCAAGGACGTATTTGATGCATAATTTGCTCCAACCCAATAAAAAACAATTATTTTCATAAACAATTTTATTTTTCAACAATGAAGGTTTCTACCTTCCATCAACCAACTCTGCGAGGAAACTGGTCCACCTCAACGATTCAGAGGCACTTAACAACTTACTGATATCTGTTTTCTTGGGTTGACGTCGGAAAATTTTTAGGAAACCCTCGTACAACCATTCATGATGATATTTGCAATCTCAGAATAATTATTAATGCGATATTTTCTTTCAAAAATCTGTGATTTTAATAGTTTTCTTTGAAGATGTTACGAGATATAATAGTGACAGTGACAAATATCTTCCAATGTTTTCAATCTTTTCACAAATCTTTTTCAGAAAGTGTTAATCACCAAGTCAGTCGTATCTCTGATGAGACTTTTATTTTAGCTTCTTCACATCGCTTGAAACGTGCCTACGATTATAATGAATAACGTGGTGATTTTGCATTCTAATTCTGTTAAAAAGTTTGTTCTGAAGAAAGAAAAACTCTGAAAGGCAAAAATAGCAATCCATTAACTCGCAGTCATTAATCATTACTGGTTACTTGGAGCTTAACAATTTTTTTTTATTCTAAATCAGTGAATAACGTGCAATACTTCGTCTGATAATCACGTTCATTCATAATATTCGTTTGAATCGAGAACGTTTTTGCAGACTAATGAAAAATATTCACACTAAATATATGATTGTGTGTAAGCAGAAAGATATATAAAAGAAAATGGGAGAGTTATTCTAAGCATCGAGATTATAATGTCAAAAAGGAAAAAATTAAAACACTACTACCAAGCGTCAAATTGAAACCATTCCATCTTTTGCAAGAGATATTTACATACACTGAAATTCAATAGAACTCAATCTACTCGTTTAAATTCATCACCTTCACCATAAATATAAAAATAAGAATGAAATTAAAATTGAAATTTTTTCTAATGAAAAAAATTAATTTTTCCCTAGTCCTTACATCTCAAATTTATATCAGTAATCAATTAAATTATCCATAGTTTCATTAGAATTTTCAAAATGGAGCTATAAATTTTACTTTAATTATTTATATAGAACTATTACGATTTGTAAGATTTGATATAAAATTAATTATATATTTGAGGAAAACCACAACCCGATTGAGTTTTTATGGGACAATTTGGACAGGGAAGTCAAAAAGCACTGTCCACATTACATTTTTGGAATATTCTGAAAGCATATCGTTACAGAAAACGTCTGCGATGTACCTGGTGCCCAGGGTGGTCGACATCTACGTCGTTTACTGGAGTTCTGTGAATGTTTGTTATGGAATTAACCAAATATATACATCCTGGTAATTTTCAAGTATTTATGTATTATAATTCTGTTTCTTATCAACATAAGAAGTGTCAATATTTGTATAATTAATGGATGCACAATTTCTGCACTGCAGTGTAAACCAAGCTTTCTACATCGACATACATTGCGATAATTTGTTTTGTATACGCGAAATATCATATTCATGATACTCGGAGGGCCAGATAATGGTATCGTTTGAATAGGAACTAAATGCTGTTCTTTAAGTTCCCATCATCAATCAGTGAGATTCATACCGCATTGATCCCCATTGCACTTGTGATTTAACTATTTTCAAACTTATTAAAACGATATTGTACATTGCAGGTTGTAGCTGTAGTGTTCAACGATATAAAAAATTACCAGGAAGTATATACTTGGTCAATTTCATAACGAATTTCCAGGGGTCTCCAGGAGACGACGTATAAAGCAGCTACTCCGCGCACCAGGTACCTCGCAGGTCATCGCGATTATGATATTTGTATTCAGTGATCTCGAAAAATCCCAGGATGCATTCACTTAAACAATTTTATAACGAATTTCTACCGGGATCTAGGAGACGATACATAAACCAGTAACCCACGACACCAGATACCTCGAAGGATCTCGTTGTCGTGATATTCGTATTCAGAAATCTCGAAAGCTCCCAAGATATGGAAATTTGGTGAATTTCAGGACAAATTTGCATGGGGATCCAGGAAACGATACTTAAACCACTCACCCACGACACCAGGTACTTTGGAGGTTCTCGTTGTTGTGATATTCGTATTCAAAAATTTCGAAAGCTCCCAAGATATAAAAACTTGATGAATTTCATTCAATTTCCACGGAGCTCTAGGTGACGACGTATACACCAGCTTTTCCGAGCACCATGTACCTCGCGGGTCATCGTGATTGTGGTATTTGTATTCAATAATCTCGAAAACATCCAGGATGTATTTACTTAAGTAATTTTATAACGAATTTCCACGAGGCTCCGGGAGACGATACATACACCAGTCACCCACGACACCAGGTACTTTGGAGGTTCTCGTTGTTGTGATATTCATATTCAGAAATCTCGAAAGCTCCCAAGATGTAAAAACTTGGTGAATTTCATGAAAAATTTCCACGGGTCTCCTGAAGACGTAACGTATAAACCAAATACCCCGGGCTCCAAGTATCTTGCAGGTCATCGCGATTGTGATTTGTATTCAGTGATCTCAAAAACCCCCAAGATATATAAATGTGTCTAGTTTTATAACAAAATTCCACGGGAATACAGTAAAGGACGTAGATGTCGCCTATCCTGGGCACCAAGTACTTCGTAGATCTATTCTGTCATAATATTCGTGTTCAGCGACCTGGAAAACCCGATTAGTAAAATTTAACTGAATTTTTTTGAATTAAATGCAATGCAATATTTGTTCACAAAATTTTCTGAGGCTCTCCTGAATAGAATGCACTTTGTTGCATTCCGATCAGACCTGAAGCAATGTGTTTATCCAGAATTATATCTGGGAAAAATTGAGAAAAGAAAAAATGAAAATGAAGTAGTAACAATTTGGAGCTATTCAGGTTTTTTTTATTTTTCCTTAATTTACTCGTAGATACCTACAATGTTCAAGCCTTTGGTCGTTTTTTTTATATCACTCGAAACTTACAACTTACAACTTACAGCTTACAAACTTACAACGTCAATGAACTGTGGAATTTTCTATTGTTGACGAAAAAGTGCAGAACCATCCCAACTCTTAAGCTCAAGAAACCGAAAATAAGCCTTAGATCGTTGGTAACGTCTACCAACTCAAAGCGTGATTTTGTTAATTACAATAATCACATTTTTAATTGTAGTTTTCAATCATTTTAATTTCATACTGTTAGTCTTTTCTGTTTATTAAAATATTTAAATTTTCTTGATTCCAGTTCACAATTAATTCAGGAAATATTCAAATAAGTTACATTCATGCATCAAAGTAACCACATAATTTTTTATTCAACATCCTTTTTTTACAAATTGCGGTCATTTATTTCCATATTTTCGCTCCTCCTGCGGACAGAAGCTTTTTCGTGAAAATATGAAAAGTCTAGCAATTATAAAAAGACATATTTCATCCTAAAACCACACATATCTGCATCAAAAATAGTGTCCATATGTTTTTACCTGATTTTTATGTATTTGGGTATCTCGAAAACTTGCAAATACTCAAAAAATTCCTGAATGTTGAATTATTTTCATTTTGTTGGGGCTAAATAGTCATATGTTGGAATTAGATAACAGTGTTTTGGATATATAAAGAATTTAACTACCTGAGGATTTTTTTTTTATTTAAAATAGTGGTTTTGGAAGTATGTATTAGTAATGTCAAGGACCGGAAAGACCTCATCTTTTCTCCGAGCTTGCGATCGGTGACTAGGTTACCAAGTCCACCCAGAACCAATGCAAGCAGCAGTATAATATGCCTATCTCGACTTATAAACCTCCAAGGAGCCCATTTTATTAAAATTAGAGCTAGAACGTCAAATTATATAACAGAGAATGATATAAAACCATGTAATTGACATAACCAGTTTGGAGACGTAGAAGACGAGGTAAAAGGACAAGTAGCTACAGCAAATGAGGTCGTCGGATGTCTTCAGAATTTAGTAAGGCGAAACAAACATCTAAGACAAGAAACAAGATCAGGCGTATCCCGGGAAAAACGTTATATATCGATATCGAAGAAGGAACAGGCGTTAGACCTATAATGAAAGAAAGACGTCATGTGCTCGGTCCATGGAATCCACAGAAGTCTGAGCAACAACCACATTCCCATTGCTTCTATTCTGTTTGAGAATCTCACTTTCAGGGACCACGTCTCCACACCATACAAAAGGATTGGATATAACATTTTATCACCCTCAATCTAATCTCGGCGGATTGAGAGCTTATTAAAATTTGTAAAAGCTCTTTTTGCAATTGCTCTCCGAGTTTTAACTTCCTATTCAATCCCAAAGTATCTGAAAGTGTTCCGTAGCTAGTTCTCGGCTCCGTTGTTTGATCTGCATACAGCTTTTGTATAATCCTAATGTCTTTACTATCAATATCAATATCCTTTAGGATGTCATGCCGAATGGAGTCAAACGCTTTTTGGTAGTCTATAAAGCAAACGAAGACATCTTTTCTTTGATCATAGCATTTTTGAACCTGACTATGGTGAAAAGCTATGACTATGACCCTTTCCTATCGAACCATAGCCAGCTATAGTTTATCGAACAATATCTTCTTGTATTGAACATTATCTAAGAGAAAGACGAAGGGATTGTCACTACGTGTGTAATCTTAGATAAAAAGACACCGTAGAAAAGTTGGCTATCATCTCATACAATTTCTGTCCATAAATGACTATTTTGCGCGTTGCTGGATGTCTCGATATAGTGCATGATGATGCTCTGTATAAATGTGAACGCAGAACGGGGAATATAGAGAAATTGGAGTCGTACATCGGCGAAATGTCAACAGACATTATTGTGATGAAGATGTTAAGAAGAGATAACAACTGTAATCTGGTTTCTCAATATATTCAAGGAGTTCTGTGCATTAAAAAGGTTGACTTAACCCGGACAGAACGTTGAGCGAGAGAAAAGAAGAAGCGCGCCCGAAGGAAGCTCAACCTGAATGCTTTAGTCCTAAGCTGGTGTTCGGAAGAAGAGGTGGGTCGGTCCATACGAATATTCCATTATTAGAAACAGTGCAGAAAGTCTTTTTTGTCAGTTCCTTCAGGAAGTACGCCGCTTTCTCTTTCACGGCTTCGACAGACTCAAATCTTGTTAGTTTCAATGCAGATTTAACCTCAGGAAAGATGTAGAAGTCGCACGGGTCAAAATCCGCTGTATGAGGTGGGTTGGTTGAAATTTTGAAGTCAAATTTGCCGCATACTTGTCGCTCAAAACAAGGTGGACGCGGCAAAAATATTTTTACGTAGATCATATACAAACAAAGGCTACAGCTACACTGGTTTGTCTACAGACCCGGTAAAAGTCGCATTCGGAAGAGGAGATTTCATACTAAATCGGTAACTTTCGGCGCATGCGTACTTTTTATGTAGCAGCGCTAGTTTCTTTACTGAATGCTTGCAATCATGGATATGACATTGGAATGGATGAATTACTACCTAAAGTCATTAGTAGTTCTCAATTCTTGCAAACTATTTCGAGCAGTATCCAGCTCACTGATTTCCTCTCGCATGTAATTTTAATTAGTTAAACTTGAACGTATAGTAACAATACTAGTTGCATTTCAATTTAATACGATATATTTTTCAGTTTTTGGTAAACTTGGCGGTGGAAGTGTTGATAAAAAGACGCAGGAATACCAGTGACACGGAGCGGCTTTTGCATAACTGAAGTAAAGAAGAGATGAAAAAGTATATTTGCCGCTATTCGGGATGACGAAGTAGAGGCGCGTAAAAGGTGACGCTTGGGACTGTCTGTGCATAAATAAACCGTGAAAGGTCTCGTTGGCGTCGGGAGCAAGCGTCACATTGGAGAACATCAATTTCCATAGAACAGGTGAAGAATTGATTTAGCGTCTCCGTGAGATGCGAAAATTGGCATATAGTCGTACTGTGTTTACGTGGGGAGTCTAATTTGTTTTCGAAATGTTGGAAATGGCCGAGATTCGTTCCGTTTCCTTGAGCTTTTGATTATAAATTTCCTAATATATTCAATGAATATAAAATTTTTTCGTTTTAAGGATTCTATATTATGGAATCGATATAAAAACAAACATAGGATTGAGTTGGAATTTCTGGAACAGTTGACGACAATCATACTGAACACATTGTATACACCAACACTCACGATTACACTGTCCGACGCACGTTTCGTTAACCAAGTTATCGTCTTCAGAGACTGAAGGTAAACTGTTTAACTTGGTTATCGAAACACGCGTCAGACATTATAATTGTTAGTGTTGGTGTAAACAGTGTGTTCAGTAATCATAGAATGTCGTAAAACGATTATTTTGTTATTTGATTTGATGATGATTTGTCTGGACACATTTGCAATTGCAGTTGCTACATTTTGGATCATTGGTGAAAGGCCTAGACGGAGACACGATAAAGTATCTTCATCTCTATTATTTCTCCATAGGACTGACCAAAGTTTCAATTTCATTTCACGAAGCTTGTATGTGAACTTTGTTTTAGGGTTGATTTGATATCGGCACTAGCTAGAAAGTTCACGCACTCCGCACTATCACTATTTACAGATTCCTCAGCAACCAGGCCTGCCTCTTCGAAAGCTGGGTGATAAATTTGAAGCTTTTTATCGTCCGTGGTGATATCTGAGAATATTCAGGAAGGAAGAAATTTAATTCGCTTAGATATGATCTCTATCAAGCATAGAAAAGTTTGGTGATTCTGGATTTATGTGAAAAAAGATTCGGGAATTTCTTACACAAATCTGTTTAATGGACCAGGATTAATCTTTTCAACTGTTAATTACATTAAAACAATATGGATATTAATTTAAATTATTTGTTAAGGATATTAACAAGCAAAAAAAAGGATTTTAAAGAAAGAAATTCCTGAAAATATCAATATACATAGTGAAATAATCGATAATTTGATAATTCCTTATAATAATTTTATATAATGATTCTTAATGAATGTTAACAGCGTTCTTTTGCGAACAAAGGGTCTTAGAACTTCATTGGTGATTCTGTCAGTCTAGGGTATCTCCAAGATGCGTCTATAGAGTTACATCTCAAGTTTTTTGAACATTTGAGCCTTCATGGTCCAAGTTTCCAGCAATACTGAACACACATAACATTTCATGAATCCTATTCTGACGTAGAGGTTTAGATTTCTGTTTAATGATTGTCAACAGCTTTCTTTTGCGACCAATGCGTCTTAGTACTTCGTCGTTGGTGATTCTTTCAGTCCAGGGTATCTCTAGGATGCGTCTATAGAGTTATATCTCAAGTTTTTTGATCATTTGAGCCTTCATGCTCCAAGTTTCCAGCAGTACTGTCCACACTTAACATCCCATGAATCCTATTGTGACGTTGAGGTTCAGATTTCTGTTTGTAAACATTGAGGAGTACTTGACAAATTCCTTTCGAACCATTTCAATTCTGATCTTGATTTCTTCGTTTGTATCCATTTAAACGCTTATGACTGAACCAACATATTTGTATTTTTACACCCACTCTATTTCTTTTTCATTCAATGTGAGAATAGGGTTAATATTAATATTTTGGTTGGTTAATGCTTCTCCGGTGATTACCCCCTCAAGTATCTCCTCCAGCACTTTCTGAAATACAAACTGAAAATATAGATTAAATAGCTGTGGAGAAAGAACGCGGCCTTGGCGAACTCCCTTTTGAATTTCGATTTCGTCTGTCTCCATGTTCTCAACACGCACTAAGTTAATAGTTGTTAAATTCTCTATAAGTTTATCGTACTGGACTTTATTAAAGGCCTTCTGGAAATCAATAAAACAGACATATACATACGTATTTTATATAATTAGTTAGTAAAAAATCAGAATAATTTAGTTATAGTACAACAAAATAGTGAGAAGTATTTTGAAAAAATTAGTTAGTGAAAATGCATTTGAGAATTTTTCATAAGCTATTACCCACTGAATTCAATATTAAAATTACAATAAAATCTGAAGATGCAAGGCCAGAGGATTAATAACCACAGAAAATTCAATTATAGAAATTGAATGAAAAGATAACCCCAGTACGTCAAATATGTGAGGATGCGACAAGTTATTCGACTGGCAGAAGGAATAAATGACAGAAACGACAGTTAAAGCAGTGATGATGAACGATTATAGCTCGAAACTTTATTAATACACAGCTGTCAGTTGAAGACATAGTGAATCGACCACATATATTACACTTCCTTTGTAAAACCAGGGATTGTTTATTTTTTAACTATTTTCTCATACACGTTTTCAATAATTTCAACTTGTACATTGATTTCCATAAGTAGAAATTCTAACTTTACTCAATAGCAGATTTCCAGCTCATTAATATAGAGTAGTACCTCCTGTACATTCAACTGTCCATTACATTTATATATCTATAAAGTCACAATGTACTTTTACACTTTTGTTATCGTCGGAATCTATTATTTTCTCCTAATTTTCTAATGATAAAATTTACCATTTTTTGGTACTATATAAATTCTAGTAGTTCAACATAAAGTTTAATGAAATTTACGAGGAAACATCTATTTTAACATGGCAATAACCACATTAGTAAACTTAATCCATTATTCGTATCCCTACATTTAAAGTTGATTCTAAAAAGTTTTCCACCTTTTTATAATCAGCGGTATTTCATTATCGGGGGCGCGCTTCCTTCATTAATCACTTCGACTCTTAAGATCGTGTAATTTTCAAGAAACCTGGAACTTACATTGTTAATGGAACGTCTTAGAGCTATATTGAATAATTCAACTGAATTTTCACGACAATTAATCACTTAGACGGAATATAAATCCATTTTGGTACACACAATTTTCCTGTCACGACTTGACAGCTCAATGCGGATTGTAAATACTTTCTTGTTCGGATTCGGAATAGTCGATACACTTAGTAATTCAGATCATTGAAATTAAATAGGTTTCGAACATAATTATAAAAAGAATAAACTTATTAATTCTATCTCAAATTCGCAACTTTATATAGTCAATACGAATATCAGAAAAACTTTAGAGGATAATAACAGAGTCTCGCAAAGCTTTTTTTTCTCTTGGTACGTAATTTTTTACCACCGATTTTCACCATAATACCTTTGACAGTGTGTTTGATGAAATATTATCAATTAAAAGATATATGTGTGCTTTAATATTAACTGACAAATTTTGTATGAGTCCCATTGAAATTTGGGATGTAATATTTGTACTCGTACAACTGACAGATAGGAATATGTAAAGTTATATTTTCAAAAATGTAAAATTTCATACAAATACAAAAAAATTTGAATAATAATCTAAGAAATCTCGACTGAAAACTAAACATTCTAAAGTACTTAACAAATTATTTACAAAGCATGACACCTGTGAGATTTTTTGACTGAATTTGCCCAGGGAATTTAAAACGAAGACCAGTGGCAATTTATCGAATGTTATATTTTCCAAAATGTGAAATTTCGTATAAATAGAACAAAATTTGAATGATAATCTAAAAAATTTCAACTGAAAACTAAACATTCTAAAATATCTAACAAATTATTCACACAGCATGACACCTGTGAGATTTTTTGACTGAATTTGACCAGTGAATTTAAAACGAAGACCAGTGGCAATTTATCGAATGTTATATTTTCCAAAATATGAGATTACGTACAAATAAAACAAAATTTGAATGATAATCTAAAAAATTTTAACTGAAAACTAAACATTCTAAAATATCTAACAAATTATTCACACAGCATGACACCTGTGAGATTTTTTGACTGAATTTGCCCAGAGAATTTAAAACGAAGACCAGTGGCAATTTATCGAATGTTATATTTTCCAAAATGTGAAATTTCGTATAAATAGAACAAAATTTGAATGATAATCTAAAAAATTTTAACTGAAAACTAAACATTCTAAAATATCTAACAAATTATTCACACAGCATGACACCTGTGAGATTTTTTGACTGAATTTGACCAGTGAATTTAAAACGAAGACCAGTGGCAATTTATCGAATGTTATATTTTCCAAAATGTGAGATTACGTACAAATAAAACAAAATTTGAATGATAATCTAAAAAATTTTAACTGAAAACTAAACATTCTAAAATATCTAACAAATTATTCACACAGCATGACACCTGTGAGATTTTTTGACTGAATTTGCCCAGGGAATTTAAAACGAAGACCAGTGGCAATTTATCGAATGTTATATTTTCCAAAATGTGAAATTTCGTATAAATAGAACAAAATTTGAATGATAATCTAAGAAATTTCAACTGAAAACTAAACATTCTAAAATATCTAACAAATTATTCACACAGCATGACACCTGTGAGATTTTTTGACTGAATTTGCCCAGGGAATTTAAAACGAAGACCAGTGGCAATTTATCGAATGTTATATTTTCCAAAATGTGAAATTTCGTATAAATAGAACAAAATTTGAATAATAATCTAAAAAATTTCAACTGAAAACTAAACATTCTAAAATATCTAACAAATTATTCACACAGCATGACACCTGTGAGATTTTTTGACTGAATTTGACCAGTGAATTTAAAACGAAGACCAGTGGCAATTTATCGAATGTTATATTTTCCAAAATGTGAAATTTCGTATAAATAGAACAAAATTTGAATGATAATCTAAGAAATTTCAACTGAAAACTAAACATTCTAAAATATCTAACAAATTATTCACACAGCATGACACCTGTGAGATTTTTTGACTGAATTTGCCCAGGGAATTTAAAACGAAGACCAGTGGCAATTTATCGAATGTTATATTTTCCAAAATGTGAAATTTCGTATAAATAGAACAAAATTTGAATAATAATCTAAAAAATTTCAACTGAAAACTAAACATTCTAAAATATCTAACAAATTATTCACACAGCATGACACCTGTGAGATTTTTTGACTGAATTTGCCCAGAGAATTTAAAACGAAGACCAGTGGCAATTTATCGAATGTTATATTTTCCAAAATGTGAGATTACGTACAAATCAAACAAAATTTGAATGATAATCTAAAAAATTTTAACTGAAAACTAAACATTCTAAAATATCTAACAAATTATTCACACAGCATGACACCTGTGAGATTTTTTGACTGAATTTGACCAGTGAATTTAAAACGAAGACCAGTGGCAATTTATCGAATGTTATATTTTCCAAAATGTGAGATTACGTACAAATAAAACAAAATTTGAATGATAATCTAAAAAATTTTAACTGAAAACTAAACATTCTAAAATATCTAACAAATTATTCACACAGCATGACACCTGTGAGATTTTTTGACTGAATTTGCCCAGGGAATTTAAAACGAAGACCAGTGGCAATTTATCGAATGTTATATTTTCCAAAATGTGAAATTTCGTATAAATAGAACAAAATTTGAATGATAATCTAAGAAATTTCAACTGAAAACTAAACATTCTAAAATATCTAACAAATTATTCACACAGCATGACACCTGTGAGATTTTTTGACTGAATTTGCCCAGGGAATTTAAAACGAAGACCAGTGGCAATTTATCGAATGTTATATTTTCCAAAATGTGAAATTTCGTATAAATAGAACAAAATTTGAATGATAATCTAAGAAATTTCAACTGAAAACTAAACATTCTAAAATATCTAACAAATTATTCACACAGCATGACACCTGTGAGATTTTTTGACTGAATTTGCCCAGGAAATTTAAAACGAAGACCAGTGGCAATTTATCGAATGTTATATTTTCCAAAATGTGAGATTACGTACAAATAAAACAAAATTTGAATGATAATCTAAAAAATTTTAACTGAAAACTAAACATTCTAAAATATCTAACAAATTATTCACACAGCATGACACCTGTGAGATTTTTTGACTGAATTTGCCCAGGGAATTTAAAACGAAGACCAGTGGCAATTTATCGAATGTTATATTTTCCAAAATGTGAAATTTCGTATAAATAAAACAAAATTTGAATGATAATCTAAAAAATTTTAACTGAAAACTAAACATTCTAAAATATCTAACAAATTATTCACACAGCATGACACCTGTGAGATTTTTTGACTGAATTTGCCCAGGGAATTTAAAACGAAGACCAGTGGCAATTTATCGAATGTTATATTTTCCAAAATGTGAAATTTCGTATAAATAGAACAAAATTTGAATGATAATCTAAGAAATTTCAACTGAAAACTAAACATTCTAAAATATCTAACAAATTATTCACACAGCATGACACCTGTGAGATTTTTTGACTGAATTTGCCCAGGGAATTTAAAACGAAGACCAGTGGCAATTTATCGAATGTTATATTTTCCAAAATGTGAAATTTCGTATAAATAGAACAAAATTTGAATGATAATCTAAGAAATTTCAACTGAAAACTAAACATTCTAAAATATCTAACAAATTATTCACACAGCATGACACCTGTGAGATTTTTTGACTGAATTTGCCCAGGGAATTTAAAACGAAGACCAGTGGCAATTTATCGAATGTTATATTTTCCAAAATGTGAAATTTCGTATAAATAGAACAAAATTTGAATAATAATCTAAAAAATTTCAACTGAAAACTAAACATTCTAAAATATCTAACAAATTATTCACACAGCATGACACCTGTGAGATTTTTTGACTGAATTTGACCAGTGAATTTAAAACGAAGACCAGTGGCAATTTATCGAATGTTATATTTTCCAAAATGTGAAATTTCGTATAAATAGAACAAAATTTGAATGATAATCTAAGAAATTTCAACTGAAAACTAAACATTCTAAAATATCTAACAAATTATTCACACAGCATGACACCTGTGAGATTTTTTGACTGAATTTGCCCAGGGAATTTAAAACGAAGACCAGTGGCAATTTATCGAATGTTATATTTTCCAAAATGTGAAATTTCGTATAAATAGAACAAAATTTGAATAATAATCTAAAAAATTTCAACTGAAAACTAAACATTCTAAAATATCTAACAAATTATTCACACAGCATGACACCTGTGAGATTTTTTGACTGAATTTGACCAGTGAATTTAAAACGAAGACCAGTGGCAATTTATCGAATGTTATATTTTCCAAAATGTGAAATTTCGTATAAATAGAACAAAATTTGAATGATAATCTAAGAAATTTCAACTGAAAACTAAACATTCTAAAATATCTAACAAATTATTCACACAGCATGACACCTGTGAGATTTTTTGACTGAATTTGCCCAGGGAATTTAAAACGAAGACCAGTGGCAATTTATCGAATGTTATATTTTCCAAAATGTGAAATTTCGTATAAATAGAACAAAATTTGAATGATAATCTAAGAAATTTCAACTGAAAACTAAACATTCTAAAATATCTAACAAATTATTCACACAGCATGACACCTGTGAGATTTTTTGACTGAATTTGACCAGTGAATTTAAAACGAAGACCAGTGGCAATTTATCGAATGTTATATTTTCCAAAATGTGAAATTTCGTATAAATAGAACAAAATTTGAATAATAATCTAAAAAATTTCAACTGAAAACTAAACATTCTAAAATATCTAACAAATTATTCACACAGCATGACACCTGTGAGATTTTTTGACTGAATTTGCCCAGGGAATTTAAAACGAAGACCAGTGGCAATTTATCGAATGTTATATTTTCCAAAATGTGAAATTTCGTATAAATAGAACAAAATTTGAATGATAATCTAAGAAATTTCAACTGAAAACTAAACATTCTAAAATATCTAACAAATTATTCACACAGCATGACACCTGTGAGATTTTTTGACTGAATTTGCCCAGGGAATTTAAAACGAAGACCAGTGGCAATTTATCGAATGTTATATTTTCCAAAATGTGAAATTTCGTACAAATAGAACAAAATTTGAATGATAATCTAAGAAATTTCAACTGAAAACTAAACATTCTAAAATATCTAACAAATTATTCACACAGCATGAAACCTGTGAGATTTTTTGACTGAATTTGACCAGTGAATTTAAAACGAAGACCAGTGGCAATTTATCGAATGTTATATTTTCCAAAATGTGAAATTTCGTATAAATAGAACAAAATTTGAATGATAATCTAAGAAATTTCAACTGAAAACTAAACATTCTAAAATATCTAACAAATTATTCACACAGCATGAAACCTGTGAGATTTTTTGACTGAATTTGACCAGTGAATTTAAAACGAAGACCAGTGGCAATTTATCGAATGTTATATTTTCCAAAATGTGAAATTTCGTATAAATAGAACAAAATTTGAATGATAATCTAAGAAATTTCAACTGAAAACTAAACATTCTAAAATATCTAACAAATTATTCACACAGCATGACACCTGTGAGATTTTTTGACTGAATTTGCCCAGGGAATTTAAAACGAAGACCAGTGGCAATTTATCGAATGTTATATTTTCCAAAATGTGAAATTTCGTATAAATAGAACAAAATTTGAATGATAATCTAAGAAATTTCAACTGAAAACTAAACATTCTAAAATATCTAACAAATTATTCACACAGCATGACACCTGTGAGATTTTTTGACTGAATTTGCCCAGGGAATTTAAAACGAAGACCAGTGGCAATTTATCGAATGTTATATTTTCCAAAATGTGAAATTTCGTACAAATAGAACAAAATTTGAATGATAATCTAAGAAATTTCAACTGAAAACTAAACATTCTAAAATATCTAACAAATTATTCACACAGCATGAAACCTGTGAGATTTTTTGACTGAATTTGACCAGTGAATTTAAAACGAAGACCAGTGGCAATTTATCGAATGTTATATTTTCCAAAATGTGAAATTTCGTATAAATAGAACAAAATTTGAATAATAATCTAAAAAATTTCAACTGAAAACTAAACATTCTAAAATATCTAACAAATTATTCACACAGCATGACACCTGTGAGATTTTTTGACTGAATTTGCCCAGGGAATTTAAAACGAAGACCAGTGGCAATTTATCGAATGTTATATTTTCCAAAATGTGAAATTTCGTATAAATAGAACAAAATTTGAATGATAATCTAAGAAATTTCAACTGAAAACTAAACATTCTAAAATATCTAACAAATTATTCACACAGCATGACACCTGTGAGATTTTTTGACTGAATTTGCCCAGGGAATTTAAAACGAAGACCAGTGGCAATTTATCGAATGTTATATTTTCCAAAATGTGAAATTTCGTACAAATAGAACAAAATTTGAATGATAATCTAAGAAATTTCAACTGAAAACTAAACATTCTAAAATATCTAACAAATTATTCACACAGCATGAAACCTGTGAGATTTTTTGACTGAATTTGACCAGTGAATTTAAAACGAAGACCAGTGGCAATTTATCGAATGTTATATTTTCCAAAATGTGAAATTTCGTATAAATAGAACAAAATTTGAATGATAATCTAAGAAATTTCAACTGAAAACTAAACATTCTAAAATATCTAACAAATTATTCACACAGCATGACACCTGTGAGATTTTTTGACTGAATTTGCCCAGGGAATTTAAAACGAAGACCAGTGGCAATTTATCGAATGTTATATTTTCCAAAATGTGAAATTTCGTACAAATAGAACAAAATTTGAATGATAATCTAAGAAATTTCAACTGAAAACTAAACATTCTAAAATATCTAACAAATTATTCACACAGCATGAAACCTGTGAGATTTTTTGACTGAATTTGACCAGTGAATTTAAAACGAAGACCAGTGGCAATTTATCGAATGTTATATTTTCCAAAATGTGAAATTTCGTATAAATAGAACAAAATTTGAATGATAATCTAAGAAATTTCAACTGAAAACTAAACATTCTAAAATATCTAACAAATTATTCACACAGCATGACACCTGTGAGATTTTTTGACTGAATTTGCCCAGGGAATTTAAAACGAAGACCAGTGGCAATTTATCGAATGTTATATTTTCCAAAATGTGAAATTTCGTATAAATAGAACAAAATTTGAATGATAATCTAAGAAATTTCAACTGAAAACTAAACATTCTAAAATATCTAACAAATTATTCACACAGCATGAAACCTGTGAGATTTTTTGACTGAATTTGACCAGTGAATTTAAAACGAAGACCAGTGGCAATTTATCGAATGTTATATTTTCCAAAATGTGAAATTTCGTACAAATAGAACAAAATTTGAATGATAATCTAAGAAATTTCAACTGAAAACTAAACATTCTAAAATATCTAACAAATTATTCACACAGCATGAAACCTGTGAGATTTTTTGACTGAATTTGACCAGTGAATTTAAAACGAAGACCAGTGGCAATTTATCGAATGTTATATTTTCCAAAATGTGAAATTTCGTATAAATAGAACAAAATTTGAATGATAATCTAAGAAATTTCAACTGAAAACTAAACATTCTAAAATATCTAACAAATTATTCACACAGCATGACACCTGTGAGATTTTTTGACTGAATTTGCCCAGGGAATTTAAAACGAAGACCAGTGGCAATTTATCGAATGTTATATTTTCCAAAATGTGAAATTTCGTATAAATAGAACAAAATTTGAATGATAATCTAAGAAATTTCAACTGAAAACTAAACATTCTAAAATATCTAACAAATTATTCACACAGCATGAAACCTGTGAGATTTTTTGACTGAATTTGACCAGTGAATTTAAAACGAAGACCAGTGGCAATTTATCGAATGTTATATTTTCCAAAATGTGAAATTTCGTATAAATAGAACAAAATTTGAATGATAATCTAAGAAATTTCAACTGAAAACTAAACATTCTAAAATATCTAACAAATTATTCACACAGCATGACACCTGTGAGATTTTTTGACTGAATTTGCCCAGGGAATTTAAAACGAAGACCAGTGGCAATTTATCGAATGTTATATTTTCCAAAATGTGAAATTTCGTATAAATAGAACAAAATTTGAATGATAATCTAAGAAATTTCAACTGAAAACTAAACATTCTAAAATATCTAACAAATTATTCACACAGCATGACACCTGTGAGATTTTTTGACTGAATTTGCCCAGGGAATTTAAAACGAAGACCAGTGGCAATTTATCGAATGTTATATTTTCCAAAATGTGAAATTTCGTACAAATAGAACAAAATTTGAATGATAATCTAAGAAATTTCAACTGAAAACTAAACATTCTAAAATATCTAACAAATTATTCACACAGCATGAAACCTGTGAGATTTTTTGACTGAATTTGACCAGTGAATTTAAAACGAAGACCAGTGGCAATTTATCGAATGTTATATTTTCCAAAATGTGAAATTTCGTATAAATAGAACAAAATTTGAATGATAATCTAAGAAATTTCAACTGAAAACTAAACATTCTAAAATATCTAACAAATTATTCACACAGCATGACACCTGTGAGATTTTTTGACTGAATTTGCCCAGGGAATTTAAAACGAAGACCAGTGGCAATTTATCGAATGTTATATTTTCCAAAATGTGAAATTTCGTATAAATAGAACAAAATTTGAATAATAATCTAAAAAATTTCAACTGAAAACTAAACATTCTAAAATATCTAACAAATTATTCACACAGCATGACACCTGTGAGATTTTTTGACTGAATTTGACCAGTGAATTTAAAACGAAGACCAGTGGCAATTTATCGAATGTTATATTTTCCAAAATGTGAAATTTCGTATAAATAGAACAAAATTTGAATGATAATCTAAGAAATTTCAACTGAAAACTAAACATTCTAAAATATCTAACAAATTATTCACACAGCATGACACCTGTGAGATTTTTTGACTGAATTTGCCCAGGGAATTTAAAACGAAGACCAGTGGCAATTTATCGAATGTTATATTTTCCAAAATGTGAAATTTCGTATAAATAGAACAAAATTTGAATGATAATCTAAGAAATTTCAACTGAAAACTAAACATTCTAAAATATCTAACAAATTATTCACACAGCATGACACCTGTGAGATTTTTTGACTGAATTTGCCCAGGGAACTTAAAACGAAGACCAGTGGCAATTTATCGAATGTTATATTTTCCAAAATGTGAAATTTCGTACAAATAGAACAAAATTTGAATAATAATCTAAAAAATTTTAACTGAAAACTAAACATTCTAAAATACATAACAAATTATTTACACAACATGACACCTGTGAGACTTTTTGACTGAATTTGGTCAGTGAATTTGAAACGAAGACCAGTGGCAATTTATCAAATGTTAATGAGTTTTTAAATAATTTTGATGGGAAATTATAGAGTGAAAAGATTGCTCATCGGGCTTTGACTGACAATCAGAAAGAAGAGAGAGTTGAAACATGTCGTACTTTGTAAGAACACCTTAAATTTCATCTAAACTTTCTGTCAAAGATCAGTAATTATGTGAACTCATGTTGCAACATCCAAGTCAATGTAACATGGTGCGTTAATTTTTGTATATTAAAGTTTTCCAGCGTACTTACCATATCGTTCTTTGCGTTTGTTGTTGCTAAAAGTTTATTATTTTTCATTTTATATGACGATTTATCTCAGTAGAGTGTATATTGAATTAGCTACAAGAAAGGATGCTTTCTTTTGAGTGCTACACACTGTACATATTTTCTTTCCTTTCTTCCTTCATGATTGTTTCCAGATATTTAAAGTTGCTAACTTGCTTGCAAAATTAACTAATAAAAACGGGGCAGATAAGAAGAGAAAGAGAAGTCTCATTCGTTAATTATCCCCCAGCGCACCAGGCAAAGAATTTCAACACCATGTGGAATGTAATTCCTAAATAAAATTAATTAAAACTGTTGAGGACCGACGGAGTGTGAAAGTTTGTGTAATTAAACGTATATTGACAGTTACGCTTCATGCGTCTCGACGTTAGTTAGGAAATCATGGCGGTCTTCGTTATACGAACTTTTTATCAAATTAAATGAATTTCTTGCCTTCCTGGATGACACCAAAAGATAATCTTCATAGACTTATGTTAACAAAAATTTAGTATGTTCCACAATATGCAGTTTAATCAGAAATGTTTGATTGTGTTTTAACACCCCCTGTAAGTATTTTCAATAAATAATTACAATTTATGATAATTGTCTTCAGAATGTTTCTTTATGGCGAACGGTTTCTTCTACATGTACAACAATCTAAAAATCTACATATCTAAACAAATAAACCATTATGTTAAAAAATCGATCAAAAAATCAATTTTTGATAGCTTTAAATTGTACAGGATGTCTCTGTAAGAGTTGTAGATTGTTAACCATTAGGCTTGAACCGCCCCTGGCCTTCAGATGGTAGCGCAGATTTATTTAATCCGTCAAATACACAACATGGACATACGTAATCATCCATTAAAAATCATTTTATTAAAATGTTCAATTTAGAAAATATACTTAAATATAAGTTATAATTTTGCAGTTTTAAAGGCTTATAACTTATAAACGAGTGGTGCCAGAACACAGGTTTGTCTGCACAGAGAAACTGAACATTGAGGGCGTATTCAGGTATTTCGAAAAATTTGATTTTCGAATGTCTACTTGACACTATCACTATTATGTTTAGTCTAGTCGAGAAGTGAGTTTTCTGCCAAAAATAGTTACGAGTCTCTTAAAAATATGGTGATTAGTGCATAGGATTCAGAATTTAATTCTGAGAATGGGGAATTTTTGAATTTATCCGCCATTAAAAATTTCATGTGTTCTAAACAAAAAATGAAGAGACAAAAAGGGAGTCTCCGTTATTTAGCTATATTTTCAAATATATAAAAGATAAAGTCCTGGCTCCCGGAGTGGAAATTCCATTATTTATAATTTTAATTTAACCTTGAAAATTGTGCTCCGCGCGGCTGTTTCGGTGCCTATGCGCCGTCGTCAGGCAAAGCATGCATTACAAAACAATTTTTTTATAACATTCAATATTAATTTAAAAATTTGAATAAATTATAGTGTCATCTAGACACTTAAAGGAATCTAGTACTACAAAAAAATTTTAAATCGATTTTTGTTATATAATATATAATTGTTAATTAACTAATTTTTCGAAGACTTCAGTTTTCATATAATCTCTTATAAACATTTAAAAAATGGTTTTATAAATTTTTTTTCTATTGTACCTAATCACTTCTTATATAAATAATGAACAAGATTTCGTTGCAAAAGTTTATAAAAGTGTTTTCTTTTGATTATAATGATTTTTTAAATTTATCAAAAATGGAAAAATCCGCCAAATGTTATAAAATAATTTTTTTTTAATTTTTAATTTTGGCTGTTTTTATATTAATATATTGCATTTAGTAACGAAGCACAATTTTTAAGGTTAAATTAAAATTATAAATAATGGAGTTAAAATTCCGGGAGTCGGACTTTTTCTACTTAAATTTCCTCCTCTTTTAGGATCGTTTTTCAAATTTCCAAATTTCAATTTTTTGAAAATATAGCTAAAAAACTGAAGACTCCCTTTTTCTCTTCGTTTTTCTTCTTCTTCGTTTATCTCTTTGTCTAAAACAAATGAAATTTTTAATGGCGGATAAATTCAAAAATTCCCCATTCTCAGAATTAAATTCTGAATCCAATGCACTAATCACCATATTTTTAAGAGACTCGTAACTATTTTTGGCAGAAAACTCAAAATCTCGACTAGACTAGTTGTAGTATTTTGATTCAAACTAAACTTGTTTTTGAACATTTTTCCTAAAAATGAAAATGGAGTAAAGTGCAGGGTATTATAATAATAGAAAATTATTGTACGATAACGGTTAAGCGCCTGTAGTAATTGCAATTCGAATCATGTAAATAAAGGCACATTCGATTGGATGAAGTTTATCATGATTGACGCGAATAATTCTGTGTAACTCGATGAATGCATTTAATTAACGGAAATCGTAATAATGCTCTATGTTCATTCATTCTCTACGGTCAAGTGAGAATATTATAATTAACGAAATATTTTGGTGGACGACAAAACATGTTGGAAATATAATTTCGAAACAGAGCGGTGGATCTAGTCGTTTTAGAATTTGATAAACTGATTAGAGTATCATTGTTGTTGAAACCACATTTATTTTATTGTTTAAATCACTCTTACTCGAATTCTATACGGTTCGAGTAGGTATACATTATACAGATAGTTATCAACTCAACTTCAAACGATACTTTACAACAACCAGAATGTTGAGCGTTGCCAAGCGTCCGGATAAAGTCGGACATGAGTGGGCTTTTTGGTTGCGTGTCAGGCCAGAATAAACGGTGTCCATCTTGTCCGGCTTTTCAATTTCGTCAACAAGCGTGGCCGAGTCCCTCACGCAGGCCGCGGTCATTTTACTATTTTTACCGTAAGTACAGAAGAACTCAAAGTATTAGATCAGAACCAGACATTCATTTTTAGCAAACACTTTATTATTTAAAGACGCACTGGCTGAGTAGTATTAGCTCAAAACTAGACACTCATTTTATGCAAATATTTCATCATTTAAAAACACGCTAGCTCAGAATTAGATATTGATTTAAACAGATACTTTAAAGACGCGCTGGCTGAGTGGTATTAGCTCAGAATTAGGCATTTATTTAAACAAATACTTTATCATTTAACATCGCGCTGGCTGAGTGGTATTAAATCAGAATTAGACATTCATTTTAAACAAATACTTTATCATTTAACATCACGCTGGCTGAGTGGTATTAGCTCAGAACTAGATATTCATTTTAAAGAAATACTTTATCATTTGAAGACCTGGCCTAGTCTTTTTCCAGCAATAGAAAGGATTTTACAAATTCTGAACCTCTTAAGTCGTATTTCCATTCCAATAAAAGGAAAAGAATAATACATCCAGAACTTTGAGAGAATATTTTGAAAATGACCTTAACGAAGGCTATTTGTGAGCTGTTTATTTTTTTATGGTCATTTATCGAAACTACATCAATGATACTGAGAAGGCTGATGTTTCTGCAGATTAAGTTTTGGAAAACTGTTCTAAGATAATGAATAGCATAAATGCAAGAATTGAACAAGACTTTTGTCCACTGAAAGTGACTTCCATTTTGCGTAAATTCAAAGAGAACAATGGAAATTCTGATATAAAAAACATGTATATTATTGCAGTACAATATTTACGATCTTGGACTGAAAACTTATACGAAGACACAAAGCATTTCACATGATATTCCTGAATGTAATTAAGTTTACAATACTAGAAGTATTTTATCACAAAACAACGACAAAACTGACGATAGTAAATGTTTTGACTGGCTGTAAAATCTTTTTTCGAACACTAGCAAAGAAAACGTTGATTTAAAGAAGATGTTAGCAGAAAAGAAATGGGTAGTATATTTTGAATCGATGATAAGTCAAGATTCCTTTCCAGAATTGTTAGAAACTACATGTCAATATTACTTTGCTATTCCAGTACATAACGCAAACGTTGAAAGAACTTGTCCCTTGACAGGTCAGCAATAGATGAAAGAACGCAACAGATTTACATATTGAAACTGTTGACAAAATTTTAGTTGTAGAATTTAATTCAAAACATTTCATATGAGAGGATTTGTACAAATACATTTTTAAAGAAATTGAGCTCTTGAAGTAGGTTTAGGCAAACCAGAAATATTAATAATTATTTTTATTGCGTAACTCAAGGAGAAGAAGTTTTTGATTATTTTTTTTTCAGTTAAAGTGCCTTTCATTAGTAATTAAGAAGAATTTAAATATGTCGATGAATATTTCAGTATCTAGAATTCAATTTTGACTGTAAACAAGATTTTACATACAATTTTTTGTCCTATTAATATGGAGACAAAATCCTCAATAATTTAGGATGTCCAGTCTTCTATCGGTTGGTCTATCCGACTATTAGGTTTGGCAACCTGGCAACCCTAGAATGTTGATAGTCTCCATTTTCAGTTTTGATTAGAAAGTTATAATTAAGATTAGTATTTATATGCAATGAAATTATTTGAAATATGTGCATATATATGGATGAACTTAAGAAGGTCGATCATGAAGAGCCAGAAACACAAAACGAATGAGTAACCAAACCAGATCGTCATTTAAGGTTACTAGCTCTAAGAGGTGATATTCAGCTGATTTAGCGCCACGTTAACACTTTATTATAATTCAGTAAATTGTTATTTAATGAGTTTTAAGTGAATAAAACAATTACCCAATTGAATGTTATGTTTAAACTCGTTGAAAAGTATTTTTAGAAGAGACGTTCTAAATTCTAATGAACTGTAATCTGTAGAGGAGGCTCGTTGAAAATGCCGACTTAATAAATAGTGAAATTAATATCATTTACTTAATAATTCCACAGAGGCAATGAAAAATACCATAAAAAGATAATTGGACTAAATGAGTTCATCCTCCACATTATTAAAGTTGTGAAAAGGAACGAAATTCGGCAGTCCATTTGTCGTTAAATATTTTAACTGTAAGATCCTCCCACAATATCTCAATTATATTCGAAAATATAAGAAATTTCGATCATTTTTTCTATTGGAAAGAAATCAAATAATATTTTTGTTTTGTTCGCAGAATTATTTTTGCGTTCATGAATAAAACAAAACTCAATTCAATTCCAATGAGCTCTTTATTATTCTAGTGCAAAAAATTTCAATTGTGCTCATCTGTGATTCTAATATAGCGTTTCGTAATCATGACAAACATGAACAATCAAATCGACGCCAAATAGTTTTTCCATTTTCTGTGATAATTTTCAAACAATTTCATATATCATTACTTTCTACGATACCTATTACATATTATACAAAAATACTCGAAAATGTATTTTATCCAAAGTTATGATCAATAATTTGAAATACAGTATCTCAAAAACGACGTCCCCTCAATTTGAAGCGTAGAATTCATTGATAAAGAGAAAATTGGGGTTGACATTTGAAAATATTAAGTTTTAGAAGTTTTTAGATAGCGAAATTCGGCGCCATTTTCTGAACATCCTATATAAATTTTCGACAAGGTTTTTACATATTTTGAAAGCTGTAAGTGTTATTTATCCAAATCCCAGAAATATTATCCCTAACTCACTTAAACTTAGAAATATAATTTTTTTAGTGGAGAGCTGCATGTATCTAAAAATTTCGAAAATGAGAAATAATTAAAAAATGGCATCCGATGCCTCATACAAAATTATATTGAAATTTCGCTTTTCGCTATTAAATTTCAAAAATTTAATAAAAACCATAGCATTCCGTTTAAAATAACGAAGTTTGGTATAACCGGAAGTTTCAAAAAACTGAAATTATTTTAGTTGAAACGAGCATTTCTGAAAACCCATGCAAGCAAAATTTCAAAGCACTAGTCGCAGTACTTTCCAATATACATATTGATTCAGCTCGTCGTGAAAGACCCTGTACATACAATGCAATTGTCTGTGTTAGTTCATTTCAAATTTCTCTTTAAATTATGAGGAAAATGCCAGATATTTTAATATAATAGTGGGGCCTTGCACCATGCCTTCCAATGAAATGATCATAAATTCACTTTTGGATTTTATCAACTTTTATGAAGTTAAGGGCTCCCAATCTGTTTTCCAGGAATTGTCTCTAATCTCTCTTACTATTTTTTTTGTCTGTCGTGAGTCTCGTTACTTAAAGTTCTCATGGAAAGAGTATTGAGCTAATTTCCTATGCTGTTGTCAGTCTTCTTGGCCTTGGTCTTAAGAGTAAAGTATGGAACCACTTTATAAAAAATGGAAATTGTGCACTACTTACAAAAATATATGGGTCATTACATCAAAAACACCATATATTTGAATCTCATTACAAAATATTATAAAGAAAAATGAGTTTGTTTCTTTTTACATAGTTCTTCAATGTTCAGGTGAAGTTTTCTTGAATATCCAATAAGAATATTTACACCGATCAATTTGTCTTTAATGCAAATTACATACTAGTTCAAACAGTTGTCCCTTCGAACACTACGTGACTAAAAAGCTCATAGAAGAGTACAGGAAATGGGGTCTCGAAGACTGCAAGAAATATAAATACTTAGGAATGAACAAAATAAAAAACGAAATACTCGATACAGCAAGCAAAGAGATAAATATACAGGACAGAAAAGCTGTATCTATGAGAATTAGAATATTATAGAACCATACTGAATATACTGTTTACACCTTCACTACACCAACAATAACAATTACACTGTCCGACGCGCGTTTCGATAACCAAGTTATCGTCTTCAGAGACTGAAGATAAACAGTTTACCTTCGGTCTCTGATGACAATAACTTGGTTATTGGAACGCGCGTCGGATAGTGTAATTGTTAGTGTTGGTGTAGTGGTGGTGTGAACAGTTTATTCAGTATGAATATCGCCAACGGTTCCAGAAATTCCAACTGATTTATGAAACTAAACAATATAAAAAGCCAACAAACAACGAATTTTAAACACGATCCTGCGTGGTCGACCGAAATGGAAAGGGAGATAATAGAGTCAGACACACATTAATCCAATTAATCTGGTATGGTCATATATAAAGAATGTCTAAAGAGGATACCACGAAGAAAAAGGAGAAGAGAAATACCATGAAAAATCTGAAGAGATATAGATAAGGAAACGCAGAGAATTAACAGAAGATATATGGCAATATAAAGACATGGAAAAACTTTGTATGAAACTAAAACGGGTTAAGAATCTAGATCAACTTTTTGCCTTCGATTGGAACATAAAATGTCCAATTTGAGTTTCACTCTTTGCAGCATGTTGATTATATTTCAAAAGTATCAAATTTGTAGTTGTTGTTTTGCTTTCAACATTAGAATCACTACCTTGCATAGACTCATTCCAGACGTTCTGCTCCTCAAAAATATAAACCAAATGAACCAAATCAATGAGAACTGAAAAGAAATACCCCACATTGATTCATCTTCATAATATATATTCCTAATTGCCTTCAATTGTACTGAATTAATGAACATCTTGTCAATTTTCTAGATGTTTTGGAAATGTGATTAATTAAAACAGGAATCGTAATGAATATTTGAATAGTATAGATAAGAATAAAATTTTTGGACGTTGTGAATAGTAAAGCACCGAAAAAAGATTAAGGAAACATCATATACATCAAGGAAATGACATAGCAACAAGTGGTTAACACATCGATTTTAATAAATTCTTTATTCCCAATCTCTGTTTAATTCCATTGAAAAGTATTGTGAATGATATCATATTAGAAAGAATTGGAATATTATTTTTTCATAATAAACCTGCTGTTTACTTAGTTTCCTTTATCATATTTCTTAGTACAAGCTCTAAGGATAGATTGATTAGTTTAACACATAGTATTTTGTCTCTCTCTTTTATCAATTAGGATTCCTTAAGGTTATCTTCTGCTGGTCAGTACTCTTGCTTTTAATTCCTTCAGAGTTATCGCAAAAAGTCTTAATTTCGTTCCTATCCCTTGGTGTTTCATAGTATCATCTTGAATCTGTTTAATTGGATGTTATGCTTTACTCGCAAGTATTTGCAATTTCTAGTTGACATTTTTTGTTTATTGTAACAATTCTCTGCATTTTCTTCTTCTAATTCCTCTCAATTTACTTTTATGTCTAATTTCTTTCACTTAGTTTCGTATAAAATGTGTTTTTGTGTTATAGTTTTTCTTTCTGAATATTCTTCTTTTGTTATAAATCCATTTTCTTTTCGCTTTTTTTAAAATTATATATATATATATAATTTCGTAATCGTATTGACATATTTTCTACGCTTGGATGATGACTTGAATGAAGATTGACTCATATTATTTTATTCAGATTGTAATTTGAACTTTCTTCATTAACGTGTAGCTTCAACTAAGTGATGATTCTCCAAGGAATAACTAATTAAAACAATTAATTTCTACTCCATTCCGGTGTTATTGAGGGCTTGTATTATAATATATGGTTAACCACTTGTTCCATCCCGACCGCGAACTACAGCACATTTTGCGTGCTGGAAACATTAAACAAAGATTGAATTAAAGAGAATTTGTCAGAACCGCGTAATTAGAATGAGTTTTATTAGATAAACAACGGTTAAAACTGATATTTGAAATGAAGTTTACCGTAAGAAAATACTTTGTTCAACAAATTATGAATCAAGATAATCACTTTTAAGCTAGGTGATCCTATTTTTCGATCATTGTGAAGTTTGACCTATGTAACATATCTAGCAAATGTAGCAGGGTCCAATATCCAAGAGTTTTATAATTCTTATTATAATATAAAACATTGACTGTAATGCAGCAGAAACCAAGGCTGTTGTTTTTACTGCAGTTCAGGATTTAGTCCTGTCTGGACATAAAACATCACCATCCATCACCGCAAATTCTCTTCTTTGGCTATTGAGGTTAGTCAATGCATAGTCACGTGTTCGAATTAGTTGAGGCAGCTTCACAAAAACTTGGAGCCCTATTCTCTCCTCTAACAAGGCCCAGATTCGTACATGTTTTGAGTATTAAGCGCACATTTGGAACTAGGCTCCGAAGCATTTCCTGGACTCAATACAGAAAGAAGCAATTCGACTTAAAGGCTTTCCAGAATTGACTTGGACACTTTAAATCATAAAAGAACCGTCATCCGAACTATCCAACAATACCACCTAGAGCAGTTTCTGCAAGACCTACTCGACAGGCAGACGCGGCTCTTGAACACCGAATTCGCCTACAAATGCCCAGAACGTCAATTTATCGAGACTCCTTTCTATGAAAAAGTGCAAGTCTTTTGAATCAGCTACCGAGGTACAGCTTTGCAGAACATTACAACCTGCAGAAGCTCAAGATCAATATCTACAGGCATCTCCATACGACAGACACCACTCAAACTAGGTTTAACCCTCTTGTGCTAGCTTTTTACATAAAAAAGACTTTTAACAAAACGTATTGCCCTAAAATCGAGTAACATAATTGGAAGTAAGCTATAAAATAACTAATAAACTATTTCGAATCGATCATTGGAGCATTGATTCTTGTTTATCTCTTTCATTCTCAAAGTTATAGAAAGACGATTATGTCATTCGCTTATATTTGAAATGTATCCTGAAAATGTATCATATCGTAAAAAATCCATTAATTCTGTGAACCAACAGTTGGGATTTATCTTTGCCATAAACCACCGATAACATCGTAACTAGCTCGCTCCCTCTTTATTAGTCCTTTATTTGTCTATTCCCTCGCAGCCCGTCTCTCCCTTAACATTCATTTAAGTGTCAGCAATTATCATGAAGAGCTTAATGTGTATATGTGATATATTTACTATCCATGGACAGTCATAGCTACAGAAGATAACAAGCAGTGAAATAATGGATCACAAACATTACTGAAAAGAATAAAGAGAAATTTAGTTTACTATTCTACGAGGGTGGCTTTTTATTTCAACCACCGATCGCACAGGTTAATTCCCGTTGAGTTGTAACGCTATTGATTCTCCTATCAACCGTTAATTGCAGTGAAATTCATTTTTGGAGTTTCTTGGACGCTACAATACTGATGAAGAATCCACTGTGACAGGTGATGAGACATAAACACAAAAAACAAAACGACAATCACTATGAATGCACACAAATTCTCCATCCACAAAGTTCAAAGGAATCTTCAACAGCAGATTATGACAACTGTTTTTTTTGAGACCAAATAGTGTGATACTGGCCTGGAACAACAATTAAAGCAGATTCATATTGTGAAATTTTACGAAAAACTATTTAAAACAAACGAAAAGGCTTATGGAATTGTTTTCATCCATGACAATGCTCGTCCTCACTGCGTTCGTGACACCCAACGATTCCTTCAGTAATTTCAATGAGATATCCAATATACAGTCCCGACCTAGCACCGAGTGATTGTCATCTTTTTCCTTATCTGAAGCAGTGACTTTAGACAATATTTGTGAAAAACCACATATGTACAAAGACAATAAAAGTTGAAGAATACCCCATAAGAAAGAGAAACGATGAAGAAGAGATAACAGAATTAAAAGAAGACTACCAAGTAAATAGAAAAATCTTATTAGAACTGAAAAGAATCAATTCCAGAACGGGATTGTCCATAGAAAATTACGATAAAGATAAAATAGGAAGACAGACACTATTCAATACAATCATGGACGAAATCATAGAGAGCGTCAACAAGATCAAAGCAGAGTGGTTACAGAGTATGAAGACACCTGCAGCGCCTAATTTATAAGATAAAAGCAACGGTAGATTAATTAATAAGAAGACTATCAATGATCATAGTCAAAGATTTAATTGGAAGGAAACTAGTTGTGGAAAACAACATAAAACATGCCTTGGAATTACAGGCTTTCACTTCTCCAAAGAAAGATGAATCGACATTTTGGACGTCTGCAGCTGAACTCGGTATTCATGAGCTTCGTCTGCCTGTCGAATGGGTCTTGCAGGTACTGCTCCAAGTGAGATTATGCTGAAAATCTATCTGAATTTTAGGAAATATCTAGTTTATTCTGTAATTATATTCAAAATGATTGTACAACTAAATTGTGGAGTAGTTTTTCTCACTCTCTGGTACATAAAACAAACATAAACTATAAAACTCACACCTGGAACTTCAATAAGCTCAATTAAGGTCTAATACTGCTCCGAATAGCTCTGAATAGCTATCAAAAAGGTTTATTATTTCTCCAACAGTATATATTAGAATTTTATTATGGTTTTAGCGTCACTTCATTTTTTAAATAAAACTAAAACGTAAAGAGAATTGGATATGATAAGACTGCATTTCAAACAGATTTAATGGCAACTATTAAACTCTATCGAACCAATTACATTAAATAAGTTGTAGATGAAATGGCTCGTAGACGCGATATTACAATTTTGTGACTGCTAGTGTATTATTGCGAAATTATTCGAAAATTTACGTGGAAGCTTCAAAATTACAAACGTGAAAAGTTTGCTAGGTACTGCAATAGATGAGGTGACTTCATTAAATATCAAATATTGATTTAAGAAAACAAAGAATTATTTCATAGGTTTACATTTTTTGTTTACCATACCACCGTTGTACCAAGATGTTTATACTGTTTATCTAGCGTCAATTTTCGCTTTTCATATTAGTTTGAACCATAAATAAGAAATGATAAATTTGAAGAGTTAGTTGGATCATATGATTTTGCAGAAATAAACGAAAGAGACGACCATCACTTACTATTATGCCAAGATGAAGACATGAAAATAACGAATACATGGTTCAAACTTCAAACCATTTAGAAAACTTGTACTGATGTTCCTTTCGATCATGTACTATCTTTCCACAACGAGAATTCGAATGGTTTTCTGAAAGTTATAGTTGACTAATTTCATTTTTTGTTTGTTAGACTATTTGGAACTCACAAAAAAATCTTCTAAAGTTCCGAATCTCGTCAAACTATGTGTTAAAAATTATGAAACAGTAGCCCAAAGTGAAATTCTTGGTCAATGAGAAATGAAATACTCATCAAACAATGTTGCTCCGACATCAAACACCTTTGACCAAAGTTAAATGCATTCCATGTTATAACAACAAGCAAATTAAATTTCTAGTCTGTTTTGTACGTTATATACTACATTACAGTACTGTTAGGAATGTTGTTGAAAATGTTTGATAATGTACACGCAATTAATGATATAAACAAAATGTTTATATTTTAAGATTGTTCATATGAGACTAAAACATAAAATTCCTTCTTCCCTTTCCACACAAAATCGTTTCAATCATATTTGAGTTAGTAATTCCTTTGACGTCTATAGAGTTGGAGTCTCCATTCAGCAATTTTTCTACTTGACCGGACAGCTCAACAAACTGTCTATATTTCGTTCAATAGATGTCGTATATGTCTTATTATTTCATCTTTAGTTTCTTGTATATTTCGTTTTCGATTCAGAGGATAGAAAAATTCTTTTCGGGATTGTAATATAGACAATAATATATTCCAATTAGCAACCTGACTGTATCAAATTGTTGAATATAAGTTACTGTTCTTATTCAAGATAAAAGGCGTTGAAAAGAAATTTGTACACGTTTTTTTACAATTTTTCCGAAACTACTAGTAGCATTAGAGATAATCCCTTGATTTCCAAGTTATTAAATCGTACTGGATTATAGCAAGGTCCTCAAACTGCCTCACCACAATGTTTCGGATTAGCTAACCACCACGCCCTCACTTTTGGCATCCACTTCCACAGGCTTTCGCACTACTGCTGCCGATGTGCGTTCACTAGGTAACACGCAGACTTCTATAGATCTAAGGCAATCTGCCAAGAAGATAGAATTCCTCAAAGCTCTCCAGGAAACTGCTCCAGAAAATAACAAACCCTCTATGATCTTCAAAATCTTTAGCAAAAGCCTGGCAATAATTATAATGGATGGATGAAATCTTGATCTCCAAGGAGGTAATTGCCAAAATTTGACCATGAAGCGTCACATCTATCACTTGCATCTGCACCAAACTCCCTCAACGTTTTACTGGCTATACAACTTCTGCTAGTAACGGACTTCTCGTCTGGAAACGGACTCCCCTCGTCATCTCAACAGTATCTGGATTTCATAGCCATCGATATCTTGTTGTATAACGCGACCACCACCATTTTCTCCCATTACAATCACCCAATTCAAACACCTTCAATCGATCTTGTCTAATACGCATCTAATCTTCGTAGAGCCTTTATCATGGGTGACTCAAATTCGGAAAATCCAGCAACCAGTTACGTGGGCTCTTCCATATCGACCATATAATCTGGTACTGGTCAACACATCACTCCTAAATCCTATAAAACACCTAACAACCAGCTTCACCTTACGCGATTTCAAAAAAACCGATGAGAACTCTTTGGTAAACCACTCTAATTTACCTCCATCCTTTGACTACCGAAGTCCTAGATAATATCGATACCTAAGACATAGTTTGTTCAATGGAACCGTCTAAACACCCAAGTCAGGCTTGAAATCGATGCTTGTACATACGAGGCGACTGGAGACTCGGTGAAGCTGAGTAGAGAAATGTAACTGTTCAAGTTGAACTATTTCGACCCAATATTTTATGGGAGGCCAATCTACAGTTTTTATAGCGTCCGTTATTGTCCTCAATTTATTTTTTAGACGACGCATAAGATCCAAAACTTTGTCAATTACACTGAGGAAAGAAAATAAATAACAGAGAATTATAAACAATTGATTTATTGAACAATATAATGTACTTAATGATATTTGCAATGTTTTTTTCATTATCATTCATTGTTATTCATTAATTTAGACAAGTAATTTCAGAAAATTACAGTTATGCAAAATCATCGAAATGAAACTGTCAACTGTCAACTGTCAACATTGAAGTGGCTAGAGTCACATTTAAGGAAGTTAAAGTTGTGTCCTCCAGAGCGTCCCGAAAGTGTTTTGCAGTACTAAACTGTCATTTTCATTACATGAAACACTCAAAACGCAACTTTCGGTATGTAAATGAATACAGAACGAAAAACTTTTAGATGGCGTCGTCTAAAAAATATTTTTGATTCAATTGTGTCATATAACCTTATATGTCCTTCGTCCATATTTGTTAGTTTCATAATTTCCGGCTCGGTTTTTACATTTTGGAACAAGCGAATGTACCAAATTTGAACCTCATACATATGAGGGGACTGGAGACTCAATGGATTTTAGTAATATAAGGAAAGAAAGTTACAAATCTCATATTTTCATAAAATTTTCATAACTTTGATTAGAGAATACGTGTGTATCCCATGTAATTGCATGCTTGTTCTGTTGATAGTAATTTCAGTATAATGTTGTGATATTCTCGAGCACGCTAGCTGAGTTAATTAATGTTAGTTAACTTGCTATCTTGAACTTGGATATATTTCAATAATAAGTTATTAAACAGATTGGTCAGTGGACTATAAACACTATGGGAGGAGAATGATGACCCTAGGGCATGTTATGTTGTCCGCCCGGACTTGCGCCATTATAAATAACTTTGACGCTTTGGCAATTTGTATTTTCCCTAAGGTGGAAAATAGGAAGTAACGCAACTTCTCTGCATGGAAATTGCCATCTCATTTGTTTTCATAGTCGTTATGAGAAATTTAGTGGTAAATACTTTATTTGTTTCGCTTTTATTAACTTATATATGCGAAAAAAAATTTTCAAGTAGATTTTTGAGCACTAAAAAACATGGGAGTTACACGGAGTTTTTCACAATTACTTGGGAAGGAATAAATATGACAATTTATTAAATTTGTACCATATACTTCAAAACTGTAGAAGGAAACTTTCTATTACCAAAAAAAAAACACGTACATCAAATTATAGGAATTCGAAAAACTTTAAGACAGAGAAGCTGTAAAAAAAATACTTTTGGAAATGTTTCGTAAAGATAAAATGCTATTTGAGCGTCTTCAGGGGAATAAATAGTTGAAATTTATATTTGCCTTGTTTTAGAATTTACTTAGGTCGTCTGAACATATTGTGACAAAGAAACAAGACCTTTATTCTCACAATAATATTGAGAGTTGATATGTGAAGAATAATTTCTATTAAAATCTCGTTATTCAGTAGAATCAGAATCATCAAGCTAAAAATCAGTAAAATTGTTTAAAATACAATTGAACATAGAAGAGTTTTTCACGATTATCAACAAAACGGTAAGTTTTATCATGAAAATATACAAACAAAAATTGTAGATCATAAAATTATTTACAAAAAACGTACTAATACTTTTTTTCCTACAACCCACCGTTTCTGAGATATAACGATTCAAAAAAAAGTTGCAAATTTATAATGTTTCAGATTTACTGTCGTATTTAATGGCTACAACTTCAGCAACATCTTCGTCAATTGATAATTTATTTGATGAACTTATGACAGTTCCAGCCAGTCAACAGAAATTTCTTACAAATATTTGCAACAAGTCTTGGTGAAACCATTAAATAAGACAATTTTTACAACATTTTGAATCATTATATCTCAGAAACAATGGCTTGTAGGAAAAAAAGTATTGATACGTTTTTTGTAGATAATCTTATAATCTACAATTTTTGTCTAAAGTATTTTTATGATAAAATTTACCGTTGTACTGAAAATTACAAAAAACTCATTTTTTTGACAGAAACATTCAATTTCTATGTTTAATTGCATTTTAAACAATTTTCAGCTTGATGGGAATTTATGTAACTTCGTCTAAATTGACCGGACTATAAGAACAGATTGTCACTCACAAAATCAGAAGGTTAGGCTCTGGGAAATAAATGTCTACTATACATTTTGATGAGAAAAGATGATGAAACAACTACCTTGGTTAATAGAATAATCCCTCTAAAAACTGAAGTATCTCAGAGGAAAAAACATCATCTACTTTCGTAAAAGTAGATAATTTTCTCTTTAAATTCAAGGAAATCTCAAGGTGTGCCCTATGTAAAGATCATCCGATAATATCTATTCAGGTAAGTATCTCATGTAGTTTAATGAATTATTAGTTCAAATAAATAATCAAGTTTAATAAAAACAATAAAATAATCATTTTTTTATTCAAACTATTTCAGTAAAAACTTCTCATAGATAGACACATTCCCCAGTAAACTTCGGATGAAACAGAAAGTAATTGAAATGTTTCTGACTGTGCTCATGATACCAGAGAAGTCTTTGTAGGCCACGAAATTACGTGACAAAATTAATAGTAGAAAAAAAACAACACAATCGTGTTCTAGGGGTTAAATAAAAATTATGTGGATAAAATTCAACATTTTTTGTCTATGCGTTATTTTTTTAAACAATAAAAACACCAAAAAATCGGTACAAATTTTGTTTTTTTCGATTTGCAATGAATTTATGCAAAACTCGTTTTTGTAACTATGGGCAATATTGTAGAGAATTGAAAAATCTTCAAAATAAGCTTTTATAAATTAAATTTCGATAATTTATGGCTTATGTAATTTAACCGAAAAGAGAAAATTTTTAATTTTTCAAATTGTTTATAATTTGTTTAATTTTAAATATAAAGGTTTCTTATTCACTGAAAACCGAGATCTCGATGTACTTAATCAATGCTCTGGGCCCTGTGGCCCCAATAGTTTTTGCAAAAAGGCAGTTAAACCATAGGAGGCCCTTTTTTTCAAAGGGCCATTCTTGCTCACCGGATGGTCCAATCATCATTTGGAAAGTCGCGTTAGAAAGAAGAAGAGTTAAACTGAAAATCCCTCATCTCAGTTTTTTGAATTTGAATAAAAAAAGTGTTCAAAACGGAGTAAAAAAAAATTTATAAACAATTTTTTTTTAACATTTTATAAAAATATCGTAATACTACAGTCATATTCGAAAAGTTGGCAGCTTAATTCGGGACATTTTTTTTAAATTCACTGCGGCTTTGTTTTCCAATATTAAGGAATAATTTTTGCATTACCAAAAGCCTTTTTTTATCGCCTCATATAATTTTTGAATTGAATAGACATAATATACATCGATAGTTTTTGTTTTCTTTTGCAGATAATCCATTGCATCCCAAAATACAGTTAGCATTGGTGGTGGTTCATCCAACTTGTAAATTTTCTTGTCTTTTCTATACATTATTAACGATTAAAAATATACTAACGGATTTCCTTTTTACACATATAATCTACAAATTCCCCTTATTAGTATCAACCAAGTATTCAATCAACTTGCATTGCTCGATACGATGCGTTTTGATACTAGAATGTGTTCATGGTAGTAGACGTTGAGGAAATCATTTTATTAAAATAATTTTAATGTCTTGATCTGTAATGTTGCTAATTCAGTACGTTTGTATTACGTGCAGATAGATATTAAATCAGTTATCTCTTAGAGCACGACACGAACTATATCGGTGACTGGTACAGAACGAAACATCAATTCAAATAGACAACGTAACGAATTCTTATGTCCTCTTCATCGATTTTTAGTGGAGTGCCATAAGAAACACGAGTCTCCTGAACGGATTTTTGTGGAACTTATGGAACGTGCTTGCAACCTCAAATACAACTATCTAACGTTATAATTTACATAAAGTATCATGGGATTTTCTTTATGGTATAAATGAAAAAAATCGCCGACAAACATTTTGAAAGAAATTTTTAATTATTGTGAATGTAAATAGCGACAGATAAGGTTTAATCAGCGTGGTGCTTGTTAGAGAAAATTTGTATTGTGATGATGTCCATGGAAGAAAAAGTTGAGTTACGAGTTTGTTTGTAATTTTGTGTTTCTAATTGAATCGCGGCTAATAAATGCTGCATAAATGCTTTAAGAAACCTACTTTATCGCCAGCGCATCAATTTGAATGGCATAAAGCATACAATGAATGTCGAGAAGTCGTCAAAAACTTGCTTCTTGCTTTTTCGCCTCTATCAACGACAATAACATTGAAAATATTGAGGAAATATTTACTCAAACTCGAAACGAGAGTTATCTAAGATTTTGGCTCCCTTTAACTTCTTCCGGTTCTGGAACGCGCCATAATGTTGCAAAAATGGTATAAGGAACCTACTTTATCGCCTGCGCATCAATTTATCTATGGCTTTGGCTCCCTTAACTCCCTTAACTTCTTCCGCTTTTAGAACGGACCATAATGCTGCAAAAATGGTTTGAGGAACCTGTTTTATCGCCTGCGCATCAATTTGAATGACATAAAGCATAATATGAATGTCGAGAAGACGTTAAAAACTTGCTTCTTGCTTTTTCGCCTCTATCAACGACGCTAACATTGAAAATATTGAGGAAATATTTACTCAAACTCGAAACGAGAGTTATCTAAGATTTTGGCTCCCTTTAAATTGTTCCGGTTCTGGAACGCGCCATAATGTTGCAAAAATGCTATATGGAACCTGCTTTATCGCCTGCGCATCAATTTATCTATGGCTTTGGCTCCCTTAACTCCCTTAACTTCTTCCGCTTCTAGAACGGACCATAATGCTGCAAAAATGGTTTGAGGAACCTGTTTTATCGCCTGCGCATCAATTTGAATGACATAAAGCATAATATGAATGTCGAGAAGACGTTAAAAACTTGCTTCTTGCTTTTTCGCCTCTATCAACGACGCTAACATTGAAAATATTGAGGAAATATTTACTCAAACTCGAAACGAGAGTTATCTAAGATTTTGGCTCCCTTTAAATTGTTCCGGTTCTGGAACGCGCCATAATGTTGCAAAAATGCTATATGGAACCTGCTTTATCGCCTGCGCATCAATTTATCTATGGCTTTGGCTCCCTTAACTCCCTTAACTTCTTCCGCTTCTAGAACGGACCATAATGCTGCAAAAATGGTTTGAGGAACCTGTTTTATCGCCTGCGCATCAATTTGAATGACATAAAGCATAATATGAATGTCGAGAAGACGTTAAAAACTTGCTTCTTGCTTTTTCGCCTCTATCAACGACGCTAACATTGAAAATATTGAGGAAATATTTACTCAAACTCGAAACGAGAGTTATCTAAGATTTTGGCTCCCTTTTAATTGTTCCGGTTCTGGAACGCGCCATAATGTTGCAAAAATGCTATATGGAACCTGCTTTATCGCCTGCGCATCAATTTATCTATGGCTTTGGCTCCCTTAACTCCCTTAACTTCTTCCGCTTCTAGAACGGACCATAATGCTGCAAAAATGGTTTGAGGAACCTGTTTTATCGCCTGCGCATCAATTTGAATGACATAAAGCATAAGATGAATGTCGAAAAGTCGTCAAAAACTTGCTTCCTGCTTTTTCACCTCTATCAATGACGATAACATTGGAACAGTTGAGGAAATATTTACTCAACCACAAAACGAGAGTTATCGAAGGCTTTTGCTCCCTTTAACTTTTTCCGCTTCTGGAACGCGCCATAATTCTCTTACGGTACTGAAGATCATCTCAATTAAAGCTTATAACGAATATTTGGGAATTTTAATGAAGTATTGGGATGCTTCTATTGTCTCAATTTTGCAAGTGATGATAAATATTTGTTGTTAAAATACGTAAAAACAATTTTGGGAATCTGATTCTTGGCAGGAATCAAATAACAAATACCTGTTGTCAGGAACAGTGTTGTCCTTATAATAAAGAGAAGGAAATTCAAAAACTACCAGCCTTATATATCTGCTTTTGAATCATGATTTTTGAAAAATCTTGCTTAGTTTTGCTATATATACGATTTCGATTGTATTAAGCAGTTCGTAATTCTAGCAGACTGATAGAGGAGTATCATCAGATACCTTAATCGACATTCTCTAAAACTTCATTGAATATTTCTTCAGGGCACCAATTAAACAGCAATGGGGATTGAATGCACCCTTATTTCAGTCTCGAGGGAACTTTGGTAAGCTACGAAAAAGCTAGCGAAATTTTTATTATCGAACTTTTATGTAAAATTTCTAGCATCCTATGTCTTCGACACACAAACTTCTTCCAAGTCATTCTGACATTCAGGAATACGATGGTACTTAGACAATTTCGTGACCTTGACATTGTTGGAAGAAGAAATTGCTGAAACTGAAGTCTATTTTGAAGCTAAAGACAAATCCTTCTACAAGCACGGCATCGAAAAGTTAGAGAAGCTTTGGCATGATTTTATTGATCTTGAAGGATGAATAAAATCAATTTTTGTTAGGAAAATGTGTTTTACTAAGTTAGTAACACGACTTGTTGAGTGTTTTGTTAATTGTTGAGTATTGAGGCTTGAAGATCGTTCAGATCGTCAACCTCCGATATTTCGGTTACAAGGGAAATATTAGAAAACAAACCTAGTACCAGCACTTGCCAATTATCAGACTTTTTTGGATCTAAACACGAATTATCCGAGTTTTAAAGAAAAATTTGAGTAGAGTTGTGTACACAGTTCCTTGCCCTACCGAAAAATTATCGTTCTGTGACTTACGATGAAAAATTGATTTATCTAAACAATCCGAACATGGAAAATCAGTGGTTAAAAAAAATATAACTATAAATATTTATCCAAATAACTCCTATCCAGCATTTAGATTTGAATTATTATTTATTCAGATCCGTGGGGAAATTTTTGCATGGCAAAAAATTTGAATCCAAAGAAGCTGTTGAAAATACAACGCGACAATTTATTTAATCTAAGCCCAAAGAAATATTTTACCAAGATCTCAAATAGCTTGCTAAACGTTGGGTTATAAAACCCAAAAGTAACCAGAATAGCATTGCCATGGGTGGAGCTTTTATAGTACTGATTTCTGCCGCAAGTCGTCGCCAGTTCAGTGCCACGCGGGCCATTGACCTACCACGTTCTGTTCGTCACTAATTTTTGCTAGTGCTGTTTCACTGCTATTTCATTTTTCTATGATGGCAAATTTGTTTCTACTCGGTAAAAACGCTGCTGAAAAGATGATGCTATGGGGAAAACTCAAGTGTACGAGTGGTTTTCTCGATTTAAAAATGGCGACATGTCGATTGATGACAAACCTCGCTCTGGACGTCCATCAACTGTCCGAACCGATGAAAATTTTGAAAGAATTCGAGGGCTTGTGCGCACAGACCGTCGACAGACAATTGATGAACTGTCTGAAATCAGTGGAATATCTTGGAGTTCGGTTCAGCAAACAGGTGACTGGTTCTTCCACCATGACAACGCACCTGCACACTCAGCCACCAACCAATTATTGGTTAAAAATAACATGGTTTCGCTGCCCCACACACCTTACTCGCCTGACCTGGCTCCGTGCGACTTTTTCTTGTTTCCACGCATTAAAAGGGGCATGAAAGAACGATGATTTGAAAACATTGAAGACATCAAGAAAAGAACGAGACAGGAGCTTGCAACCATCTCTAAAGAAGAGTTCAAACAATGTTTCGAACAGTGGCAGCACCGCTGGGATAAATGTATTACTTGTAATGGAGAGTATTTTGAAGGGGAAAAGGTTGTTTTGTAAATATTTGTAAATATATAGCATTTAAAAACAAATTCCGGTTATTTTTGGGTACTTCCTCGTATATGATTTCATATTAATGCATCTAAATGTTCTTAATTTTAGGTGTCTTATTAAAAAAACTAATTTTAAAAAAGAAGAGACCTAAAATTAAGAACATTTAGATGCATTAATATATCAAAAGGTCGAAGAAATAAGGAATTAAAGAAATTGATTTCATATTATTATATTAATAATGTATTTAAATTGCATTTCTATGATTTGCAGCTATATAAAATTAGATCTAATGATTAATAACTTATATATTACACTAATCATTTTTAAATCAATAATTTGGAGGCTATTATTAATTTTTAATCGTATAACGACACCTTATAAAATGAGAATTGGACAATAACTTGATTTGTTACGCAAAATCATGATGCAACATGCAGGGAAATATGTTCTATTATCAGATTACGTATTATAAATTGGATTTCGTACATTTCCATACAAATTCAATTCAAAATGGAGTATATACGTTTATTAGAATATTATATAACAATGATATGAGTAAAACTTCGTAGTTATTGTCATATCGGACAGTAAACTAGTTGTGATGGAGTTCAGTTAAACATTCAAACTTGTCTAGTCCTCATATATAGATCTGTGAATGCATTTACCGGGCTCAGTAAGAAAATTTAAAAGTTTTAACATCACTCTCGATTCTCAATTTGTATTAAAAGGAATGAAAAACCGAAATACAATATTTTTTCTACTACCGTGCGTAAAGTATGTACTTTGGGCACGCTTTCGAGTGCGTACAACTGTATTTTACGCATGGCAGACGTATTATTAAGGTCTCTGTAGTGTAGTGGCTATAATACGAGGCTAACATGTAATAATAATACGGACTAGTGATGAACGACAAAAAAAATACATGGTAATGTATAACTATAAAGTCACAAATAAAGAAGACAAAGAAAGAAAAATAGAAAAAAGCAAAGCAAAAGGCAGGAATGATCTATCACGAACATCACACACCAATAAATGCTCGGAAATATTTGGAATTCAAGAAGGATTTTGTAGAAAAAGAGCCCAAGTACGAGGATGGTTCCAGAAGTACCTTGCCTGACTTAAAGATGAAAATAAACTTAATTTATGTCCAATTTGTTCCATTAAGTCTTCTAAACTGTATGGTAAGTTAACGCAGACTCGAATTTTTCAATTACTCATAAAAAATCAATCTGATCTAGTATTGATCCACGTATTTCATTTCACCTTCATTCAACTTTGTATCCAGAATTTAAAAGCATAAATTGGTGGTGCATCATCTTGTTGAAACAAGATATCAAGTTTTTCTCATTATTTAGGACCCGAAATTCCGCAATTAAATCCGGAAGCACGGCCATAGGAGGATGGTCCAAATCTTCCCCTGATTTTTTATCTACAATTATATCTATTTACTACCATTCTAAAAATTCCACACATTGAAGAACATTCGAATTTTGATCACAATGCCTCATGAAGGTTTTACAAAATTCCAAACGTCAGTTTTCATTTTTCTTTGAAAAATTTACTACAAAAGACTGGCTATCATTTTGTTGTAAGATAATTTCTGTTGTAGAACTTTAAGGGATTGTCTTCTAATTACATCGAATGATTTAACTTTACATGGTCGGTTATTCTTGCTTCTTGGAGCATCCTCCACGCTTCCCTTCAAGTTCTGCTTACTGTATCAGTCGAGGTCTTTCAAAATGTGTTTCATTAAATAAAGAACATCCGTCTTGATGACTTCCAAGTCTATCGCCGTAACCCACCACTAAGCTGGAACTTCTGGAACCATTGATGATATGCATGCTGAACACACTGTTAACATTACACCAACAGTCACACTTACACTATACACTCACTTTAGAGACTGAAGGTAAACTTTTAACTTCCAGTCGCTGTAGATGATAACTAGATAATCGAAACGCGCGTCAGATAGTGTAATTGTGGGTGTTGGTGTAGTTATTGGTATAAACAGTGTATTCAGCCGTAACCTAACATCATTATAATTTCTATCTTTTTTTTCGGTTGAAGGAGCTAGCAATAATAATAAAATAACACCGACGAATAGATTTTAACCTAAAAGGTCCGGCTAAGCTCATCATGCGAATGTGTGTTGTCAGGGTTCGTTGGAAGATTTTGTAGAGTTAATATGTTTTCAAATTCCCAAATGGGGCGCCACTCAATTTATTAACCTAAACGGAGAAAGGTAAAGAAATAAGAGATATCTTTAAGAATAAAACTAATCGTTAAGACAAAGCACAATCATTTGAAAATTAACAATTATTATTATTTTGATTTCATTAGATTAGATTATTAAATAAGGAAATTTTGAGAAACCTAGTAAGCTCTTATTTACGATTAAAAAAGTAAAATAATAATATGTATGCGTTGAAAAAAATTATGAAATATGTACAAAAGAAATGTTTTAATTTATTATAAGAATACACTAGTATTTGAAATTTGAAATTATATATTGAAATAATCAAAAAACTGATTAGAACCGATGTTTTTACTTGGTAACTGCTTTTAATTATGTAGTATTTTTTATAAATTCAAAATAATGCTTATTTTGATTTTTATTAATCTCTCATTTTTTTGTTATGTGATGGGTTTTGCATTTTGTTATTCAAAATGAAAGTTGAAATGACATAAAAAATGAAATAACATCCTTAACTTTGTTGTTAATAGTGTTGAATTGTTATTTTTCTTCTAATAATAAGTTAAAATAATAATTTTTATATGTTTTGCGTTCGAAGAGTTTTTGTAAGTAATTTCTGCACGAGTAATTTAAGAGACAATTACTGTTCCATTATTTGATTTGATTGATGATAGAACTCACAATATAACAAACTTTCAAAGCATTTGTAATGATTCAGGTACATAAAAATCAATTATCTCTATGATTTATTACATTTAGAAAAGCACTTACCAGAAACTACAAAAAGCAGAACAATAACCAGAAGCTTTTTAGCCGAATGCGTTGAAAACAATCTCCACTTTTTCATTTTGTCGGATTTCCCAGTTCACAAAAAAAACACAGATAAAACACACTTCATAAAATACGTACAACCAAAATTAAAAACGATGTATCCACAAATATACGAAAAATTACTGTCAAATTTTCAATTCCGACCACTTGTCTTCATAGAAATAGGGTAAATACGTCTGTTGTTTTTGATACCAACCGCGCGAAACTGAGAGGGAGTGCAACTTGTTCTCCTCCTGTTACTAAATGCTACTCCTGACGCTCGCTTCTGGTCGCTTTTCACCGACATTCGCTATTTTCGACGCCACTCCCACTACGATCACGATCTGGAGATGAAATCTAGCAAGATTTTCTTTCGCGGGATACCACAAAATGTCTTAAGAGCGTGTAAGTGCAAGGTTTGCTAACAACACCACACACTCTAAGTTGATTTATCAATATATTTGTTATACAAGGAGTTAAATACATATTGCTTTAATTCAAAGATATTTTTTATGCTTCCTAATAGTTTATTGCTCTTTATTTAATCATATTAACAACTAACTTGACTAGTTGCAACAGTTTGAGAGTATAATGGAGTCGTCGTAGGTTGAATATTTTAAGTCATAGGGTATTCAAATCGATTAGAACTCATTTCTGATACCCCAGTCTTTCAAGAACAAGGATTATCATAAAATGTATACATACATTTATATTCATGCATGTATTTGTTCAGATAAAACCGCAAGGTACTTAAGAAACCTTCAACTAACCTTCTGCTATGAAGAAAATGGAATTAGAATGAAAGAAACCAAACCAATGATCCAAGTTTCAAAAAAGGTCTGGGCACAGCCAGCTGTCATTCTTCCAAAACTAGAATTTTCCTAGTGGCGATTCGAAATACAGCTGGTGAGGTTGTACCCACGTATACTATGTACAAGTATTGCACAGAACTTTAACCTTAAGAGTAAGATAACTCACAGCAACTCTCACCCTAACCAAGTACTAGATGCTATAGTCTAAGAGCTGGTCGCCACTTCGACAAAGGTACTTTCACAAGGCTGAAACTTTTTCTATATGTTATTTAATATAGTTAAAGTAGAAAAATCAACTTCTGGCAGGGTTAGCGCGGTTGCAACGATATCCACTGTTTTTTGCATATTGCAAATTTTTTATTTAAAAAAATGTATCTTCACAAATCTGGCTTTCGAGTATTTTTTTAATTAGACAATTTTGAATATAAAAAAAAAATTTCCAGATGATTTGCTCGGTTGCAAGTATCTGTAAAATGGACCGAAACTTGCTAAGACGGGTAGTGCAGTATTTTCATCACAAACGTCTACCGACCCTGTCGACCCTTCAGCTAAGGAGTTTTTACCTGAATATAAGGTTGACATACAGGTAATACATTCTTAGGTAGGGGAGTAGAACATTTTAAGACAAATTTCCGTTAAGTTTGTCAGTTGCAACGCTGCTTATTTCGGAGCAAGTTAACTTACATAGTTTCGTCTAATTTACTAGAGAAATACACAAAGAATTGCATTTTTATACTATTTTTGGATACTTGATTGTTCAATATCCGTTTCTTTCCATATTTGAGTGTTTTTAGAGTCAGTTTTCGATTCAACTGTATATTTTTTTCATATCTCCGCTACATTATTGTGATCGTGTGTATCTTCACAAATCTGGCTTTCGAGTATTTTTTTAATTAGACAATTTTGAATATAAAAAAAAATTGCCAGATGATATGCTCGGTTGCAAGTATTGCAAGAATTCCTCGTTAATTCGAACTTTTGCGTCGGTCCCTTGACATTCCTATACTAACACATGTAAAAAAACCTCGATAATTCGAACTTTTGAGGTTCGAATTATCAAAAAAATTCGTATTTTCTGTGTTAAAATTACCGAAAAATTCGAATTTTTGGCGTTTAAATAATTGAAAAGTTCGAATTTTTGATGTTCGAATAATTGAAAAATTCGAATTTTTCTTGTATAAATTATGTATGTACATATGTATTAAAAAATTCGAACTGTTAGTGTTGAAAAAAATTGAAAAATTCGAATCTTCAGATTCTAGGTAAGACGACGATATTTTGTAAGTGGGTGAACTGCAGACGGCGGCTGGTTTTTCCCAAAAACCGGCGCGACGATTTTATTACTGGTAGAGCTAAGAAAGCATTCCTAAATAGTTTTCTAGTTCGAACTGCAGTTAGAGGACGAATGTATGAAACGACTGAAAAGAGAATAAGAGCTGCTGGGTTTTTCCCAAAAACCGGTGCGACGATTTTATTATTGATGGTACAGTTTGAAGGTGCAATTAAAAACGACGAGTTCACGGGACGGATTTAATTGCACCTTCAAACTGTAGAGAAAGAGAGAGGGAGCGAATTGGAGAGAGACAAAGTAGAGTAAAGAGCAAACGTGGTGACTGATTTTTCTGAAAGAAGGACGCCAGAGTTTTATTGATACCTGACGACTTTTAAGAAGAAATCACTCGATTTGCTTCAAAGGAAAAAATCGTCAGCATGAAGCAATCTAGCATAGCTGATTTCTTTACAAAAAAATAAATATATGTATTTTTTTTATTTTAAGATAAATAATCGGTCCTTTTTAGGACCAAAAATTCTTCAAACGTATACAAATTATTATTTTAAATAAATAAATAAATAAATAAACATGTTATATACCCATAACATATTTATTTATTTATAAAATGGAAAGATGCATCGAAATGCATACATATATGTACGTAAATGTGCACAACTCCGATAATTCGAACACCTCGATAATTCGAACTTTTGCTACGGTCCTTTGCAGTTCGAATTATTGGAGTTCGACTGTATCTGTAAAATGGACCGAAAGTTGCTAAGACGGCTGGTACGATCTTCAAAATCTAATTCCTAAAGAAAATATCTTGTAAACTATTTTGTGAAGTTAGGTATTTATAATAAAATATCATGATACAGGTAATTTCATATATATTTTTCTTTAATTACAAAAGCTTAATACTTTAATTACAATACTTAAGAGTGTCTTCCAGGACAAAGTCTTTCGGGACGATATATTTTTTTCTGCCTTTTTTCACGATATCGATATCTTCTCCAAACCGGTCCAATATTTTCTTCTCAAAATGTTGTGTACTGAATAAGTTGTCATAATGTCCATTATCCTCTTCTGCTATTTTTTTAATAGTAGCTATATAATGTTTGCATATGTAATCAAAAGTAAATTTCTTTTTATTTTCAATAATATTTTCTGTTATAAAATCGCTTATTTCAATGAACGTCTGCTTATGGTAATTTCGTAAATTATGGAAAGATGACGCTGATTTTTCGGGTTTATCTTGACATTCATAGTGAAAATTTAGTCGGCAATGATTATGATATTTTATTTGAGTACATGCTAAATTCAACAATTTTTTAACTATTTCATTATCGACTGAAATTTTTAAAGACTCAAGAAATTTGATTCTTTCGATCGCGTGTAAGGGCAGATAACGTCCTTTAACTTTTTTTGTTCTTTTATTACAAAAGCAACACAGATTATCAATATCTTCATTTGATGGCCCTGCAGAGTCTCCACGTTCTTCAGATCTGCCTTCTGTGCCTCCAATACCTGGATTACCTACAATGAATGTATAGTTTCAGTTTTTAAAATGAACTCATCCTAATGAAATAATTATTTTAAGCTTCTTTAAAAACAATTTTATTGTACTATCATTGATTTTTCTATTTCAAGAAATAATGAAATTAAAATAAAAATTAAATTAAAAATATTGAAGAAAATAATACGAAATAATGAATTTAAATATGTGAGATCACATAATTTATAGGAATAAAAAAATTTAATATAACAAGTATTAAAAAAAAATGTATATGTAATATAATATTAAAGAAATAATATTCACCTGCAGATTCACATGAGACCGACGAATATTTTGTCATTATTGCAGAAAAATTTTTGTAACATTCACTATGATATCCTGCTGTATCGTTTATTTCATCAGGTAAAACAATATCACTATATTTATGTCTCAGAGATTTTCTAATGTTCAATACCTCATGGCTTTTTGATAAAATCTGAGGTTTAAATTTAATCAATTTATTATCATTTTTTTCCTTGCAAAACACACAGATCATTTCTTGCGCTTCCATAATGAAAACAAGTAGTCTTTTCTCTTTTTTCACTTATAAAAAATTATTACGCACAACTGATCACAATAATGTAGCGGAGATATGAAAAAAATATACAGTTGAATCGAAAACTGACTCTAAAAACACTCAAATATGGAAAGAAACGGATATTGAACAATCAAGTATCCAAAAATAGTATAAAAATGCAATTCTTTGTGTATTTCTCTAGTAAATTAGACGAAACTATGTAAGTTAACTTGCTCCGAAATAAGCAGCGTTGCAACTGACAAACTTAACGGAAATTTGTCTTAAAATGTTCTACTCCCCTACCTAAGAATGTATTTCCTGTATGTCAACCTTATATTCAGGTAAAAACTCTTTAGCTGAAGGGTCGACAGGGTCGTTAGACGTTTGTGATGAAAATACTGCACTACCCGTCTTAGCAAGTTTCGGTCCATTTTACAGATACTTGCAACCGAGCAAATCATCTGGAAATTTTTTTTTTATATTCAAAATTGTCTAATTAAAAAAATACTCGAAAGCCAGATTTGTGAAGATACATTTTTTTAAATAAAAAATTTGCAATATGTAAAAAACAGTGGATATCGTTGCAACCGCGCTAACCCTGCCAGAAGTTGATTTTTCTACTATAAATATATTAAATAACATATAGAAAAAGTTTCAGCCTTGTGAAAGTACCTTTGTCGAAGTGGCGACCAGCTCTCCGACTACTAGATTATAAAACAAGCTAAAACCGCCTCGGTATCATTTTAGACAAACAGGAATTAAACTACAAAAAAGACAAACTTTCAGTTAGCTCAAAGAAAAAGAAAACATTTCTCTCACTACTCCCGTCAAGCACTATTACTATTTTATGAAGATTTGGTAATATGCTAATTCCTTAATGGAATGTGTTAACTTTAGATGTAGGGTGCGCGAATATGTTGCATTCACAATGAAATTGATGGAATCGATATTTCTAATAATTATGGTAAATACCCACATTGAGCTGACAAAGAAAACTACCAACTGATCCGTGAATTCATTTTAACATTGACATATTGATATAGAGCCTAATAGTTGATTGAGATATCGTTTTATCCTTTATCTACAACCGATTATTATACATCAATTCCGTAGATTCGTAAGTATTTTCAATAAATAATTACAATTTATGATAATTTTTTTCAGAATGTCTCTTTGTGGCGAACGATTTCCTTGAAATATACTATAATCTAAAAATCTACATAACTCCTAAACCATAAATTTGATCGAATTGAACAAAATGTACATTTTTTGTTGAATATTCATTTTTGATATCTTGTAGATTGTACAGGCTATATAAATTATAAATTGTTAAAACACGACTGTATAATTTAGAAAAATCTAAATTTAGTTCTTATTTCGCAGCTTTAAACGCCTATAACTCAGAAACGAGAAGTCCTTTGATATCAGAGTATTATTTTCACGTCATCTACTCACTCCCGAATTTTTTACTGGATATATTAAGATCACCAGGCTGGTATGTGACGAAATCTTCCGATTCGAATCATTAAAATCTTGATGTAATGATGAATTTTCAACATCCTATTTATGTTATAAATAAATAAACACCTGCTACTATACATACATCCAATAAATGACGCTTTCATTATATCCAGGGAGTCCATCATATTTTCATAATACTACATTCCTGAAATTCAATTACACCGCAATCAATTAAACGTTATATTGATCCTCGAGCAATTTTATACGTCTCACCCATTCTGAGCTGTCACGTCCTCACTCGAAAATTGATTGATTCTTTTCACCGTGGTATATATATACGAAAAATATCGGCTAACGCAACTATTTAATTCTCTACGATCATAAAAATCATGCGGTTCACTTGCTCGTAATTGGTATTGAGTTACCAGCCATCAGACTAACGAAGAGCGAAAGAGAAAATGAGAAATTCGAGATGGATTAATTGAACTTACAAGATCTAGAAAAATTTTCTTGAAGAATTAATATTTAGTTTTTCGTTAATAATGCGAAAAATATTAATAATAAAGAGGAGGAAATTTCCGATAAAAAAGGCTTGAACTTTTCTACGCATGCGTCAATCATCAAGATTTTTTTATAGACAGATAGATCTTGATGAGATCTATCGAACAAAGTTATCCATGGTTAGATATCTGTTAGCCTTCCTGAGATAATGGCCACTTCCTGTATCTCCGGAAGTTTCATCATGATCTTCGTGGGGAGGCTTATCATACTTTTACCAAATTTTTTTTCTACGGAGCTCGAACCGACTCATATTTTTAGAACTTTTATCTCCAGTGGATTTAAAAGTCAATAAACTTTTAACGTCTCTTTCCTTCTGGTGGATTAAATCCAGTAGATAAATTATAGTCCGTTGATTTCTATTAAAATAGACTTCTGTATTGTTTTGTACAGCTCATAAAAACCAATAAAAGACTATTTAATTGGAAGGAAACTAATTGTGGAAAACAACAAAAAAAATGCCTTGGAATCACAGGCTTGCACTTCTCCAAAGAAAGATGAATCGACATTCTGGACGGTTGCAGCTAAACTCTGTATTCATGAGTTTCGTCTGCCTGTCGAGTAAATCTTGCAGGTACTGCTCTAAGAGAGATTATGCTGAAAATCTATCTGAATTTTATGTAATATTTAGATTATTCAGTAATAATATTTAAAACGATAGTGCAGTTTTCCATTAATAAGTTATTACTCTCGTACACAAAAAAGCGTCAACAAATTCAAAGCAGAGTGGTTACAGAATATGAAGGCACCTGCAACGCCTAATTTATAAGATAAAAGCAACGGTAGATTAATTACTATGAAGACTATCAATGGTCATAGTCAAAGATTCAATTGGAAGGAAACTAGTTGTGGAAAACAACAAAAAACATGCCTTGGAATCACAGGCTAGCACTTCTCCAAAGAAAGATGAATCGACATTCTGGACATTTGCAGCTGAACTGTGTATTCATGAGTTTCGTCTGCCTGTCGAGTAAGTCTTGCAGGTACTGCTTTAAGTGAGATCTGAATTTTAGGAAATATTTAGATTATTCTGTAATAATATTTAAAACGATAGTGCAGTTTTCCATTAATAAGTTATTACTCTCGTACATAAAAAAGCGTCAACAAGATCAAAGCAGAGTGGTTACAGAATATGAAGGCACCTGCAACGCCTAATTTATAAGATAAAAGCAGCGGTAGATTAATACTAAGAAGACTATCAATGGTCACAGTCAAAGGTTCAATTGGAAGGAAACTAGTTGTGGAAAACAACAAAAAACATGCCTTGGAATCACAGGCTAGCACTTCTCCAAAGAAAGATGAATCGACATTCTGGACATTTGCAGCTGAACTGTGTATTCATGAGTTTCGTCTGCCTGTCGAGTAAGTCTTGCAGGTACTGCTTTAAGTGAGATCTGAATTTTAGGAAATATTTAGATTATTCTGTAATAATATTTAAAACGATAGTGCAGTTTTCCATTAATAAGTTATTACTCTCGTACATAAAAAAGCGTCAACAAGATCAAAGCAGAGTGGTTACAGAATATGAAGGCACCTGCAACGCCTAATTTATAAGATAAAAGCAGCGGTAGATTAATACTAAGAAGACTATCAATGGTCACAGTCAAAGGTTCAATTGGAAGGAAACTAGTTGTGGAAAACAACAAAAAACATGCCTTGGAATCACAGGCTAGCACTTCTCCAAAGAAAGATGAATCGACATTCTGGACATTTGCAGCTGAACTGTGTATTCATGAGTTTCGTCTGCCTGTCGAGTAAATCTTGCAGGTACTGCTCTAAGAGAGATTATGCTGAAAATCTATCTGAATTTTATGTAATATTTAGATTATTCTGTAATAATATTTAAAACGATAGTGCAGTTTTCCATTAATAAGTTATTACTCTCGTACATAAAAAAGCGTCAACAAGATCAAAGCAGAGTGGTTACAGAATATGAAGGCACCTGCAACGCCTAATTTATAAGATAAAAGCAACGGTACATTAATTACTATGAAGACTATCAATGGTCATAGTCAAAGATTCAATTGGAAGGAAACTAGTTGTGGAAAACAACAAAAAAAATGCCTTGGAATCACAGGCTTGCACTTCTCCAAAGAAAGATGAATCGACATTCTGGACGTTTGCAGCTGAACTGTGTATGAGTTTCGTCTGCCTGTCGAGTAAATCTTGCAGGTACTGCTTTAAGTGAGATCTGAATTTTAGGAAATATTTAGATTATTCTGTAATAATATTTGAAAGTTTTGCATTAGTAAGTTTTTTTTATCACTCTCGTATATAAAAATAAACTATATAAGTAGACGTTTCGTAATAAAAAATCCGCAGACAAAGCAGCAAACAAAGGCAGTGTATTGATTTGAAAAAATCCTCAAAGATACTTCCGATGAATCACAGATATATTTCACTTTTTTCTCAATTGGAATAAAATGGAAATCATAGAATGAAACTGAATTATTCCCTCCGTGTACGGAGACCTATTTTCATAAAATTGCATAGAACCGAGAGAGACCAAATTATAAATCAATCCTTACGCCTACCACATTGAATACACACACACACACACACACACACACACACACACATACAGCAGAATCCTACGTAACTAACTAAATGAATCGTATGTAGCTTCATCCCTATATCCTATCTATTTCTGTCAGAACAGTTATCCTGGATTGGTAGAGCAGTAGGGATCAGCTTCAACAACACAAATAACATATAGTATATATAGAACTAGGGTAATTGAAAGGACTTTAGGCCTGTCGCATGACTTTTACCTCGTTACGAGAACAAAATTTACGCGTATAACTAATTTATTGATGTATACTGGATCTTCGAATACGTAAAACTATTCTTGTGAAAGGTAAAACATTCTCCATTCAAATTTTCATTTTTTAGATTCCAGCCCTATTTAATTGGAAACTAATCATAATTAGTTTTATAGAAAAGATCGAAAAACCTATTTTTGTCTGCAGTAAAGTGCCTTTTATTTTGAAAATACAACAAAGAGATATTGAAATAAGTTGCATAGAATCAATAATCAGGTCCCTATACTAAACTTCGAAATTATCGAAAACTTAACGTTACTCAGTCAAAACTAAGTAGAGTCTTAAAAAAGTAGTAAAGGGATTAGAATCATTTACAAGAGACGAAATAAATAATTCCCTTAATTCACATCTGTGGGTAGAAGAAGATGTTATAAATATCGTTACCACATAAGATTAAATTGGTGTCACAAATGACTAATTTGTAGGTCTTCGCTTTTTTGATGATTCCTTAACAGGACTGGTACAAAATATTTTACCGATTTTGCTTGCCAACACGAACCTTGTTATCCGAGTGATATATTTAATGTCCTTCCATATGCCCTGATTTCAATCTTGTTGATTAACAGACTTATAATAGGGTTGCCACTTAAGTTTTAAGCCAAATATTTATTATTGGATATGTCAAAATATCCTTCATTGATTTCGCAATTTATTTTTGATCTGCGGAAATAATAAGAAATCAAGAGATACCAAACAAGGATTATACGGAGGATGATCCATCAATTCGATGTTCAAAAACAACGTTTTCGTTTGAACTGCGTGAGACCTCGCATTGTTGTTTTCTGTGATTGGCTTCCTTCAATACTTCTAGCAAACAAATACTGGTATACCGTTCAAAATTGACCGTTTTACGTAGCTCTAATGAAACTGTTGCGACATGTACAGTTATTTGAGCGTGAACATCTTTTGTTGCATTTGGTTTGAAAGACCCATACAGTCGATTGCTGACGTCTATTGAATCACTGCACTCAACAAATTTTTTTGACAGCCAAATGTTTATGCGGTATATGACATGACGATCTTGCTATATCAGTTTACGAATAACATCGATGTTGTTTCTCGCACAACAGCCTATTTTGGACGACATTCACAAAATTCATCCTGTAACGAGACGTGACCACGACTGAATTTAGAAAAATAACGAAACGCGGTAGCTCAAGATGGCGATTCATCACCAAAAGCCGAAACGAGTTGTCAAAATGTCAAACTTCATTATAGCAATGTCAAATTTGATATATTCACTTCAATGTTGGCATATTTTAAAACTTAAGTAGTGTACTTTTAGAAACAATCCCCAGAGTATCCGTAATTCAAAACGGCAATTTATAAAACATTTATCAATACGAGAGGAATTTACACTTTTTAGTAGCCACCTGACATCCTCTATGAAGGACAGAAGTATATTAAGTTGTCGTGGTATGCAACACGTTATTTTTTAATATACATAACATAACATAACCTCAATCAATATGAACAATATCGAAAATCTGCCTCATAATAAAATTTTACTATCTCAAATAACATCTAAAGCTTAAATATTTATCGTACATTTCGATTCGGAGACGAGATAGCTAGGCAACAAGACTATAAATCGCCCAACATTTAATAAATGTCCTCTACCGCTACGCAAAAATACTGGAAGCAATGAAAGAAAGCCATTGTTGTGCATGCATAAATCCTCGCATAAATACCAAGACAAAAGCTCGGAAAAATTATGGATGTAATACTAAGCGAAGAGAGAAAAATCTTAATTATGGTACACTGATGTGTTACAAAGGAAGTCTGATGTACCAACTCCTTTTAAAGAATAAAACGTCGTTTCATTGAAATACTAGGGTCTTATTTCGGTTGGTTATTCGGAATTGAATATAAAATTAGAATATGCCCTAAAAAGATTTGAGTTTTTCAAAACTTTTATCATCATCAACTCAATATAAATTTAATTACAAAGGATTAATTTTTGTGATTATTATCATAACGTTCTTTGATAAAATTTAATTTAATGACATAAGTGGCATAAAGCTCGATATAACCTATAATTTATTTTAAAATATCACGGGCTGCTAGTACATAAGTAGTGAAGTATCTATTTATATAAATGAATTGCTGTTCGTTAGTCTCGCTAGAATTCGACTACGGCTAAACCGATTTGGCTAATTTTGGTCTTGAATTATTTGTGGAAGTTGGGAGAAAGTTTAAAAGGTGAATAATATGAGAATGCTCCGAATTAAATAAAAACAATAATCCTGTTTTTCTTTCATGTTTTGTCACAAATTAAATTTTTGACCGCTACCATAATATTTGACATTTGACAACCATCTATACGTAGAATGATACATCTTTAGTTTTGTAAGAAATTAAATTTATGAACGCAATCATAATATTTGACGTTTAACAAATAACTACACGTAGATTGATTCATCTTGAGTTTTGTCCCAAATTTAATTTCTGAACGCAACCATAATATTTGACATTTGACAACCAACTATACGTAGATTGATTCATCTTGAGGTTTGTCGAAAATTTAATTTCTGAACGCAACCATAATATCTGACATTTGACAACCAACTATACGTAGATTGATTCATCTTGAGTTTTGTCGTAAATTTAATTTCTGAACGCAACCATAATATCTGACATTTGACAATCAACTATACGTAGATTGATTCATCTTGAGTTTTGTCGCAAATTTAATTTCTGAAAGCAATCATAATATTTGACATTTGACAACCAACTATACGTAGATTGATTCATCTTTAGTTTTGTAAGAAATTAAATTTATGAACGCAATCATAATATTTGACATTTGACAACTATACGTAGATTGATAAATCTTGAGTTTTGTCGCAAATTAAATGTATGAATGCAATCATAATATTCGTGTTGTTATTTTCAGTGGGTTTGGGTTCTTTGTTCTAAATGATGAAGAAATGATTTGATTTAATTACCAAAACTCTTGCTGAACAATCGTAGGATTGTTGCTCAATACTTATAAGTTCTTAACGTTTGCCTGTCACAATTTTTGTGTCACTACTTCACTGTCACTTGAACATATCAACAAGAGTGCTTGTCTCCTGCCAACTTAACTAAATTTAAAATTAATATAAACATGGCTACCAACTATATAAAACAAAATAGTGTGAGATAGGGATAGGTTGGATCAGCTATTAATTTGATCAGTTATCAACAATTTGACATTTGACAACCAACTAATATGTCCATACCTCAGACAAAGAGTTCTTTGTGAGTGACGATTATCGGTACGAATTTTCTTTACTTCGGTGATCCTTTGTGATAATGACATTTCAAGTTATGAGCTTTTATTTGTTGATATTTTGTGATAGTGATACTTAACTGCTAGCATACAAGTATTTTTGCAACAAGATGAAACTGCAAATGTGTTTGCTCAGCAATTGTTAGATATTGGAAATAATAAATTCGCTGTGGACACCTCGACCGGATTCATCATATTACCCACAAGTTTCAGTCACATCACAGACTCAAAAGAGGAGATTATTCAGCGCGTTTTCTCAGATATAGCGCAACAGTTAAATAACCATAATTGACTGGATGAATAAGCAATATTGGCGGCGAAAAATAAATATGTCGAAGATCTCAATGCGATAATACAGAATTTTCTTCTGGGACAGTTGGTTTCCAACAAATCAGTCGATACCATTATGACTTAGTCAATTATCCCACGGAGTTTTTAAATTCACTGGAATTGCCTGGATTACCAACTCACAAATTTCACTTAAGAGTAGGATCAGTTGTCATCATCAACCTCGACTGTGCAATAGAACAAGACTGCAAAAAAGGTGATGAATAACGTCATTTGTAAAGGGAAAATACAAAGGAAAAGATGTATACGGATGATTTCAACGGATTCACCATTCGATTTTAAGGGTTTACAATTTCCGGTACGTCTAGCCTTTGCGATGACCATAAATAAATCACAAGGCCAGTCGTTGGAAGTTTGTTGAATCAACTTGAAATTTCCCTGTTTCGCGCATGGACAATTATACGCGAATTATATGGACAATGTTGCTTATTGGTTAAAAATACAAACGCATAATATCAAAAAAGGTATATATGTATTATTATTAATTGTATTAAATTTGGCATTTGAATTGACTGAATTAGATGCAACTCTAAGTGAGTTTTTAGCTTAATGAATAATCTCTCAACATGGTTAAGTTACTAGAAGTGTCAAATATCTTCAACTTGATCAAATCATTTTTGAAAATTGAATTTTTTTGACGATAAGACATATATATATATATATATATATATATATATATATATATATATATATAGTATTACATACAGGTCATCTAAGTCCATAACGTGGTAATACTCAAGTTTCATTTTTCTCTTGTCTTCGCCTTACAATCCCCAACTCCTCTCTACATTAGTTCTCATTGTGGCTCCGCGTTACATCTCTCTTCAGGTCTTCCTCTTTTTTGTGTCCCTGTCAGATTTATGTCAGTTTTTTGCCGTTCTTGTTTCCAGCTTTCTTTCCAAGTGTCTCAGCTATACTACTCTTCTGGATCATCAAATTCCATTAATTTCTTGTTCTTTATTTCCTAATTTATCTTTATTCTCCCCACGTCTCTCTTTTTCCCCCTCCTAATATCCTTCTAAGTAATTTCCTCTCCAATATATCCGATTTGCTTCAATCCATTTTATTTAGTATCCACGTTTCGCTGACATAAAGTATTGACGGTGTGATATAAATAATTGTTTAGAATTTGTTCTTGGAGATAAGTTCATTGTTTCTATTGCTTATATCTTTTCTTCTTCATCGTCATTGTAATTCTACTCTAAAATGTTTCTTTTCATGTGTTTTGGGACATCGATTTCTCCTCGTTGGCCCTTAGGTTCCCTATGCAATTTCTATGAAAACTTTGTATTTTTGTTCGAGTGTTTTGGTATGTCATTTTCGTGAGCTTTTTCAGTTTCATTATTTTTTAAAGATTTTCTCTCGTAACTATGTCATTTGAGGTTACAGAAAAATTGGTTCAATTTTTTTGTTTTTCGATCATATACTCACAATAGAAACCAAAACGTCAGAGATTTCGAATTCCGCGGACTTTTGACTCATTTCGTTATCTCTCTTTTCAATTTTTTTCAAAAGTGACAAGTGACGGCTTGCTATAATGAAATATGAACATCACTATATTAATTTTTTGAGCTTCTTTGGGTTTAATAGACATTTCTACTATTCCATTAATTCAAATGTTGAATAATTTAAAAAAGAAGGAAAAAACAGTTTTTCATCAAATTTCCACTCCTTTGTGCTATATTCTGTATACCCCTCGTATACGAGTTTGAAAATCAACCCGAAGTAAGTTGTTAACAAATCGATAGGAACAAGTGAGATAAAATTTACCAATAATTTAGAAAATTATTATTTTATGAACAAGTTTCTTCGGTATTTATCAGCTTGGTATAGCATAATAAATGAAAAATTGTTTTTTGTACAACAGAAAATTGTTTTTCGTGATTTTATTTTATATAAATATATATATGCATGTATAAAATAAAAGATTATTTGATCTAAAGCTCGTAAAAGGAACGTCGACCTTGTCGAAATCTCGTTATCAAACATTTTCCACTTCGTTTATTGCAGTTCCATCACCGTTCCTTCAGACTTCATTACGTCAAATCGCGAGACAAATAAGACTTCGTCGGGCGTTAAGCAACAAACAAAGTTGTTTAATTTCCGAGGAAGTAAGCTCAAAAAACTTCAAATAAGGTTGCTGAATATCATAATATTTCATCAATGTTTTCATTGGATTCTTTATTCAATCGGCTATAAATTTCTTTTTAAAATTATAATAAAACATTTGAATATGATGAAATATTATCAATATAAACCAATAAATGGTAACAGGTAAATTTCTGAACGCAATCATAATATTTGACATTCGACAACCAACTCTATTTAGATTGATGCATCTTGAGTTTTGTCGCAAATTTAATTTCTGAACGCAATCATAATATTTGACATTTGACAACTAACGTATATTGATACATCTTGACAAATATAAACCAATAAAAGGTAACACGGGTATATACGGGAACGTCGATTGTTTTCCCCACGGCCGTCATTTTGACGTAGATCCTCAGTTTTCTTAGAATTCCTAATAATATCAATGGCTAGATTTTCTAAAGTCAACATGACGTTTTAGTAGTATTATTTTCAAATTGTCAGTATACTTGAATAAAAAGCGACGCCCTTCTTCACATAAGTCTTTGATACTATGTCTCTAGTGGTCAGCAAATTATCCGATGTTATTTTTAAGCCTTACTTAAACTATTATTACAACAAACCGTCGATTGTAATGTGCAATACGCTGAAACAAGATTCAAAATCAAAAAATTTTAGCGAAGATCTTGTTCCAAAGAACTTGGAGGACGACGAAGGTGTAATTGATTCTAACGTTAAAATTTCAGGTAATTTTCTGATATTCATAACAACAACAAATAATTTTTTGTAAATAAATTGTACAATATTGCAATCCATATCCTGATACCAATTCCAGTTAATTTTGACTGATTCACTAATTTTTTTTCTTCTACCATATAAAAAGTAAACTAAAACTTTAGTCATATAGGAGATTTCATAATAGATAGGGTAGATTTGTGATACTAACCCTCTTGCAGTTTTTATAATTTAGTTTAAACAGAAAGGGGAGTATTTAGAACTTCTACGTTTTGTAGTAAACACTGACATGAATTTTAATCATTTCCCTTTTTAATTGAGTTTCAAATTTCATTCAACACAGGATATTAAGTATACACCCTTCAAAGAGACATTATATTGCTTGATGATGCTATCTACCCCGTTACTTCTGTTCTCAATATTTTCGTGTTTTCTTTAATACTTATAGATAAAAACGCAATATTTATTCAAGTTTATTCCAAGTCCTCAATTTTTGATTTATGAATTCCAAAATGCCATCAATATCTGTAAAAGCTTCGACACCATATAAACTGTCCCCATGTGTAATAAGACTACTGCAAATCTTCAATAGCTAGAAAGAAATTGCTTATTCTCATTCTTTAATAAATTGATCAATAGTCTCATCAAAATATATATTTCCTCTTTTTGCGCTAAATTCAATTAGTACTGAGTCCCTAGTTTTTGGTCTGCGAATTTCAAAAATCCATCGTTCTCTATTTCTAAATCATCAGTATTTTCAAAAGCTCCGACATCATCTAAACCTTCTCTACTTTCTTCGTAATTTTCTTAACTATCACTTAGTAGATTCTTAAGCACTTTTTTGTTGATTTTTTCCCTTTTATGCATAAAACTTCTGATCCTTTCACGACCTTCCACTCTGTATTCCTCCAATGAAGCAGGAACTCTCATTTTTGTTTGAAATTACAATCTTCTGTGATAATAAATTATAATTCTTTCGACATGCATCGAGAAAATAGTCAAACCGGCAGGTTTTCTTCTTCAGCAGTGAAGATCTATACTTTTTTGATCCCAAATAATATTTTTCCTCCATTTCCAATAGTCATAAATCTCCTACCAGTAACTTTGAATCATCTACCTTCTCCTACAACTGCAACAACGACAGAAACTTTGGCATCCCTCTATCAGAGAACTGTGAATAGAATCAGCTTATGAAAAACGTTTTGAGATTCAAGAAAACGTCAAAAAATCTGCTCATGTAGACTGGAATTACCATGAAAGAGCACACTTGCAGTAAGCATTTCAAGTTCCTCCAAACAAGTTTTGAGTTACACGACTCTCCTGAGGAACTATAACTAAAAAAGATTTGCTGACTACATCAACCTAAGTAATAACAATCTACGAATACTAACAATAGTCCTTTTGGGGCAATGGATCTTCCATAGATACATAAAGACGCTAGCAGATGATGCGGCAAGCAGATTTTGTTGTACAGAGGATGAAATATCTATACACATTCTTTCTAAATTTGAAACAATCCAAAACTCCAGAGCACTACGTCTGGAAACGTATGAAATAGATGAATAGATCACTATTATCTACATACCACTACGAGGAAGGTAGAACGCCGAACGCAGAACGCCGTTTCTGTTCCAGAATACCGTGCCCATAACTTTCCACATGGACAGGGTCTGTTAGAACTTCAGAGGAAAGTGCAAAAGTAAAATCCTATTACCCTTGACGATCCCGTTAAGAAACTCGTCGCTATCATCCTGATATCCTTGCTCGTTAGTATCAGGTTTTTCGGCATCCATCTGGTACAGGAATAGCAAGTGATTAGTGATCATCTTAGGAAACAAGGATCGTGATATCTGAAGAAGATGTCTGCTCAGCTCAGTCAAAATCATTATTGATTTGTGGTATTCATGAAGAACTGCCTACACCAACTACTTACTCATGATGATGTTGATTCGTGCTTATTGAATGATTGTTTTTCCGATTTTGTAACAAAAACTTCACGTTTCAATTTGCTAAATAAACATCTAAGTATCATTAGAGCCTGATAAACTAGAAGAAAAGTTCTTTTTTCCGCTGTAACAATTTTGTATACACAATTTTGGTATTGGTAAACATTATACAGATAGATAAAATATTTTATTTCAGTACCAGAAAGCATTTCTATAGAATTGTTGAGGACAGAGTTCGATCAACTTCGACACCGAGTGGCCAGAATATCTAAACCAGCAAAGAATTGCATGCAGAGTGGTACAAATAATACGCACGTTTGGCAACTTCGTTTCGATACAAAAGAAAGATGGGAAAACCCTTGTATAGGATATTGTTCCTCGGGAGATCCCATTTCAAACATAGTATTAAAATTTTCAACAAAAGACGAAGCTATCAAGTTTTGCGAAAAAAATAAATGGAATTTCTTCAGTCAAGACAGCTCGCCCAAAAAATTTAAAAAAAAATCTTATGCAGATAATTTTGTTTATAATAAACGACACAGAGTTAGCACAAAATAATCAAACTTCTTCAATTCTTTTACTTATAAATAAAAACGAATAGAAGAATTGATTTTATTAAATGAGATAAACATGAAAATATAAAATTCGAATTAAGAAGAAAATAAAAAAATGTCAGTGTAGATCTTGTCAAAAATAATGTATTGGATAAGAAATATCATGTTTTATCAATAGAAAATCAGCTTAGTAACTCAAAAGGGTCTATTTTGTTTATTTAAGTCTTCATATCAGAGTTTGGGGTCTAAAAATATTCATTTCAGCCATAAGATACTATATTCGAATTTATTTGATATTTTTAAACGTTTGAAAACATCCGAGATTAATTTTTAACAGTTGAAAAATCTGTTGAACAAACAAATTTATCTTGCAATGTGTTCAAAAGTTAAATTATAACTTTTTTGTTGAGTTTAGTACCGTTAAATGGAAAAAATAATCAGACAATACTATTTCGGATGATAAAGAAGACTTCAATAGTAGATATAGCATATATATTTGCAATTTTAATTAATTATATGAATATCTACTCAAAGTGTACCAACCAAAACAATACATCTTGTTGTCTAGAGAAAATGTCCTTTCCAGTTTTTCGATACCATATTCCTATTACTGTGCTTTTCCTCAAAAGGGTTTCTGATTCGGCAGAAACCTCTTCATAGGCGAAATATTTATGCCTAGAGATAATCCACTTGAGATCTGAGGAACGAAAAAACTCACAGCGTGTCAGATTTGAAGAATACGATGGATACTCAAGCAATTAGAAACCGTTTTCATTGATGATGATGTCTTGATGAAACAACATTTTCTTCTGCGTCGATTTTTGCGATTACGTCATCAAAACGCTCCAATTACGGTACGTAATAGTCACCGTTTATGATTTTTTACTTTTTTATTTAGTCGATGAATATTATACCATGTGCATCCCAAAATACTGATGTTATAACCTTGTTAATCGACTTTTGCATCTTTCCACGCTTTGAAATCGTTTCAGTCCACTTAGCTGACTGTCGATTAGATATGCTAGAGTCATATTCGTCCATTATCACATATTAACGCAAAAATTTGGGATGATTGTCATTGAACAGTCTCAAATACTGCTCAGAATCATCAATTCCTTACTGTTTTTATTGACGACAGTCTCCTTGGAAAGACTAGTACCTGCATCGATCTTGATGCTGATCAAACTGATCAAACCACTTCTCAACGATTTATTATCCTGGTGCGAATACTAAAATTCACAAACGCCACAGCGCCATCTATGTGTCAGCCTACGAATCTTTCAATCCTCGTGGATATAATTAAAGAATAGTTTCTAATAATTCTGTTTGCTATCCTGTAAGTGCTACTCATCAAAGATAATCACATTTTATACTACTTCAACTTCATATTTAAGAACTTTGAATTACGAAAGGTTTTTAGATTGGTCATTAATTTTTGTTCGTACGTTTTTATGACGCTTTTTACCCTCATCAAATTCTCAAGAGAGACCCTCAATTGATTACCTCTCATCTTATCCATCAGAGCCCTCTTCTTTTATAAGTGAGTTGCTTGTTTTAATTAACAAAGCAGTTTTTCTAAGCATCAGTTTTGTTTACCTTCCGCCAATGCCATATTCCGTTAAATTTAATGTGCATGCAATTTTCTGAGAATTTTCTCCGAAGTCATAATTACATTCTTTCAATATTTAAATAATGAAATAGTAATCATCAAAATTTAAAGACATTTAATTGAAAAATCTCAGAATAACAAACATAAACTTCCAAGTGAATACCATTCGACAGATTTATTGTTCGGAAGCACTTTATTAAATATGAAAGTTGTCCAAAACAAAGCTGCACGAACTTCAAGACACTGAAGAACATAGAAAACTGAAACCGAAGTCAAGGGCTCCAATGGAAGTCTATAATGCAGTCCTAAACATTTTTGTAGATGAGGATCTTTCGAAAATACTCCCAGTAGTTGATAATTTGATTTGATGCTTTGCTTATGAAAGGATAATCATGTAGAAAATAAGAAATATTAGCGGAAACTTGTTAAAAGAAAAATCAAAAGAGTTCTCTAAGTATCAAAAACTTTTTAGCAAGTGAGGGATAGCTTACAAAAGGAATTGCGTTAGAAAAAGTTTGTGGAAAAAGTGTTAATAATGCAGTTTGCTCTGATTGACACAGCGAATCGAATACTTTGGTATTAACATATTAATTTGCATCAAATATCATCAGATAACTTAAAACCATTAGTTGACGGAAAAGCGTAGAAACTGCAATGTTTTAAAGGAATGAAATCGATTTCACCTGCTTATCGCTTGGATGACTACAGAACTTTAAAACTTCCTAATTGTCACCTTTAAACCAGAATTCCAACTTCGCCTACGGACGTCCCTGCAGATAATGTACCTGCAGCTACAGCTACTGCATTTGCAACTTCTACATCGGCAGCTACTTCATGTTCGACCACACATCAGCAGATGTCATTTTCTACTCCAAATACTTGCAAGATAAAGACAACTAGCACCAAACGTAAGGCAGCTGAGGAAGAATTTGACTCAGTGATGAATGAAGCTGTGCAAATCTTAAGCTGCGCACAGAATGAACGCGAACATGTCGAACATAACCTTAAAAGTGCATCTATATAAAGAAATTTCAATAGTTTCAAGACGAATGTTTGAAGCATAGATGAATGAATCGGGGTTTAAACGATCAACTTTTGAACTTGAAAATTTCTTTACGTTCACGTTGATTCAACAGCTGCAAATGACATTTTATTTGTTCTGAGTTTGCTCAATGAATGTTCGCGATTTGAAAATAAAGCTAAGAACCTAAATCTGTCAGGAATACAGGAGAAGCGATTCATTTGGTTTTGATAAATTTAGAGTAGAAACATTTTTTGTTTTAGAGCGGAAACGGAATGAGGCCAGCATTACATGACTACACTGCTAAACTGATTAGATTTCTATGAAAATTCATTGATATAGGAAATGATGGATTGGGAGTATGCATGTTTTTACTTATTCAAGGGGGAGCGGTTATGACGTCGAACATACGATAGATAACACAGAATACGTGACATACGACACAGAATGTATAATGTATGACACATGACAATTGGCCAACTAAATATGCTCAAACTTTAAACACTATACACGAAGCGTTCTGTCCAATTGTCAAATTATTAGCTCAACTTCTTCAATAAAAAACTGTTGCTTCGAAAACCAATAAAAGTAATTATTGCGCAGAACTCGTGACAGATAACACAGAATACGTAACAGACAACATAGATTGTATGATGTACATTAATTGACCATTTAAATGCTATTAAATTTCTAGCACTATACAGCTGAAGCGTTCTAATCAATTTTCCAATTATTTTCTCCTGTTCTTTTTTATAAAACAGTTGTTTTATTAGTCAATAAAAGCAATAATGGCGCAGAACACTTGACAAATAACACAGAATACGTGACAGACGACACAGAATGCATGATGTATGACACATGACAATTGGCCATTTAAATATTCTCGAACTACTAGCACTATACGCGGAAGCGTTCTATTCAATTGTATTTGTTCCATTTCTGCAATAGTAAACTGATGTTTTGTAAGCCAACGAAAGCGGTTAAGGCACAGAACACGTGACAGATAACACAGAATACGTGACAGACGACACAGAATGCATGATGTATGACACATGACAATTGGCCATTCGAATATTCTTGAACTTCTAACAGGCCTTTTGTCCAATTGTCAAATTATTTGCTCCACTCTCTAGTAGAAATATATTCAAATGATCTACAACTGTAAATTATAGCGAGTCATTTCTCTTATTGAAATTCAATCTGAATTGATTAATAATACAAATAATTCATTAAGATAATTAAAAATGCTAAATTGAATCGTTGAATCAGACATGATCGATGAGATAATTGAAAATTTTGCCACAACTAAATCGAGGAAGAAGTTTTTTAAATAAGAACTTTATATAGTTTATAAAATAAGATTTTAATTTATAGAATATACTGATAGGCAAATTTTTATATTGTTATCAGCTCTTAATCCGACATTTTGAAATGCTGGAAAACCGAAACGAAGCTTATCAAAAATGCCACTGTTTTCACACGAAAATTTAAAATAATTTTTGGTGTCAATGGCATATAACTTTTCAATTTCGTTACGTTTTTTTTTGTACAGAACACGTTAAACTAAATTAAACCAGTGAAGCGACTTGAAATGTAACTGAAATACGAAATAACTTTTTTATAATAAACGGCTTATGAATTACGTAAACTTTTTAATTAACGAGCTTGACGCTTCCATAAATAGAATTTCTCGAATTAAATAAACAGTTTTAATCACCACCGAAAAAAGAACAAAATCAAAGTTATGAAAAACGTCTAGTTGTCAACGACATTTCCAGAAGTACACGCGAAAATTGCACTTTTCATCCATTTTGAATGTGTGCTCTAAAAGTCTACGCGGTAAATTTATTGTGCCGTACCAAATAAACGAAGCTAATATTATATCACTTATCTGAATACCTTCTAGAAATGCACCTACAATTCTATAAACTCAGTTTGCTAGTACATGTACAGGATACAACAGTAATTCCAAAAAATTGGTTAATTATATCAAATAGATGACAGAAAGTTATAGAAAAATATTAAAGAAAAATGTAGTACATTCTCGCTAGCACTTGATAGGCAGAAAATTTATTTTCCAGCATGACAACATCCCCAAATATTCCTCAAAGCCGTGTATTGAATAGCAAGAAAGTACTGAATAAAATAATTAGTGATTTGTCTGGCCAATATACAAATGTGGGCAACCTGAGCAGGAAATTTCATATACTTCATGGTGTTCATTGAATATTTTATCTTTTCCATATGAATTACGAGCGTTTTTGTAGAGGGATTGTGGCAAAATTGAATACTAATGTGTACTAAATCTAATATATTTCCGGGCTTCTAAATACTTATGTATTCATCGTCTGGGAAATAATTAATTAAGATTTGCGTGGTTCCAAATGTTTTTAATTCTCGTAAAAACATCAAATTCGTGGGTTTCAGAATTCAATTTTCAAAATAACGTTTAGAGAAATAATATGTATTTAGTACTTTTTCAAATTTACTTAAAAATCAAAACTGTTTTCTTTATATTATATTAAAACCAATGTCAGATTAACGTGAAATTTTGATATCATAAGATTATTATCCTCTGAAGCAACACTTTTCTATCAAATCACCCTCGTATCATGTATTTTGAATTAATCAACAAATGTTTCTTTGCCCTGACGGAAATACATCGATTTGTCTGGCCAATATACAAACATGGGCAACCTGAGCAGGGAATTTCATACACTTCATGATGCTCATTGAATATTTTATCTTTTCCATATGAATTACGAGCGTTTTCGTAGAGGGATGTGGCAAAATTGAATACTAGTGTGTACTAACTCTAATATATTTCTATTTATATTTCTAAATACTTATGTGTTCATCGTCTGGGAAATAATTAATTAAGATTTGCGGTGGTTCCAAATGTTTTTAATTCTCGTAAAAACATTAAATTCGTGGCTTTCAAAATTCAATTTTCAAAATAACGTTTAGAGGAGTCTTTTTAGTTACTAAAAAGAAAGATTACATACCTATCAATAAAAAAAAATAATATTCACTTTTTCAAATTTACTCAACAACCAAAACAGTCTTCTTTGTATTATATTGAAACCAATGTCATATTTAGTGAAATTTTGATATTCTCTGAAGCAATACTTTTCTATCAAATCACCCTCGTATCATGTATTTTTAATGAATCCAAAAAAAATTCTATTGAATTATCTTTAGTAGTACAAAAGAGAAAAGAAGAAGAGACTATAAGAAGTTGCTTTGGATACAAAGTTCAAAGTTCTCTTTTATTTATTTCCACTTTAATAAGAGTTTTTCACATTTTAATTTTTCTTTTCGTAATCTACGAGTTTCTAACAAAGATCATTTTCTATAAATAAATGCCTCTGGAATATTTGAAAGATCAGCGTTTCAGTTCACACAAATTCTTCAATATTACCATCCGTGCACCGTCTAGATATCCAATATTTAATTTTAAAGGGTGGGATTCAAATTGTGCTGAACGATCTAAAAAATAAAAAAAAAAGTAAGAGAAGGAAAACCGCAACGTATCTCTTGAGTTTATTTTGCAAATAATAAACGCTTGATTGATGTCTTTAATATCGAAAAACAGAATTGACAAGTTGTATGAAAATGAAGTAGACATACAAAAACCATATTCTCCAAGAATGAATAGATTAAATTAATCATTTCCTTCTATAACTTTATTTATATCACATATAATAACCGTTGTTGATTTTTTGATGATATAATTGTAAATAGTTATTTGTATCCCACGGACTGAATACACAAATTTTTTAGACGACGCATAAGATCCAAAACTTTTTCAATTCCACTGAGGAAAGAAAATTAATAGAGAATTATAAACATTTTATTTAAGGAACAATATAATGATAATTTAATGATATTTGCAATGTTTTCTTTTTCATTATCATTCATTAATTTAGACAAAACTTCGGATAAAACAAAGAATTTCGGAAAATTGAAAATTTAGGTTCATGCAAAATTATCGAAGTGAAACTGTCAACATTGAAGTGGCTAGAGTCACTCCAGAATCACTCCAAAGCGGCCCGAAAGTGTTTTGCAGTACGAAACTGTCACTTTCACTACATGGAACACTCAAAACGTAACTTCTTCAATTCCACTGAGGAAAGAAAATAAATAGAGAATTCTAAACATTTTATTTATTGAACAATATAATGATAAATTAATGATATTTGCAATGTTTTCTTTCCATTATCATTCAATGTTATTCATTAATTTAGACAAAACTTCGGATAAAACAAAGAATTTCAGAAAATTAAAAATTTATGGTTATGCAAAATCATCGAAGTGAAACTGTCAACATTGAAGTGGCTAGAGTCACTCCAGAGCGGCCCGAAAGTGTTTTGCAGTACGAAACTGTCACTTTCACTACATGGAATACTCAAAACGTAACTTCTTCAATTCCACTGAGGAAAGAAAATAAATAGAGAATTCTAAACATTTTATTTATTGAACAATATAATGATAAATTAATGATATTTGCAATGTTTTCTTTTCATTATCATTCAAAGTTATTCATTAATTTAGACAAAACTTCGGATAAAACAAAGAATTTCAGAAAATTAAAAATTTATGGTTATGCAAAATCATCGAAGTGAAACTGTCAACATTGAAGTGGCTAGAGTCACTCCAGAGCGGCCCGAAAGTGTTTTGCGGTACGGAACTGTCACTTTCACTACATGGAACACTCAAAACGCAACTTTCGGTATGTAAATGAATACAGAACGAAAAACTAACAGATGGCGTCGTCTAAAAAAAATTGAAATACCCTACAATAATAGTCAAAAACATGTCAGTTGTTATATTAATTATACCCAGGCACCGTTGAATGCACTTGATTCTGTAGAAGTTAGTTTGGGACTGTGCGGTTGCTATTTATTGAGCGATCGTAATCAAACAAGGTATAAACAACAATTGAAGCGGTCTTCGATACAGCTCATATTACAAAATTGGTAAATAAAGATAATCAAACATCCAAAAATCTTCGTTCATCTTTTTACAAGATATTGAAAGCTCAATGCGCATCAAAAATTGATGTGGTTAAGAGAAGCATCCTCGAGTTAACTCTGTCGGTCATTAAAGGAAACTGTACATACTATGACACTGCATAACAACCATGCGGTTCACGGTATTAAGTTTGAGAAATCTGATAAAGAACTACATGAAGAATGAAGCTTCAGTTTTATGGAAAGAATAACTTAGACTAAGATTTCATCTGAAAAAATCGAAGTAGAATAATTCATAAGCTGCCTCAATTATATCTACCATCTATCCATTCTCTCTACTTTTATCTTTATGCTACGTTATGAAGAGAATACACAGTTTTCGTACCACGCATTTCATCGTTTAAAGCAACTATTTTAATAATACAATGGGTGATTTTTTTGACAATACGCCCTGTGATGACTAGAGAAGAGAAATCTTGTGTTTTCCAAACGGAATCTGTAGTTACTTCAAAACTTACAGATTATGCTTTATGTTCAAACTTTGTTAACATTGCTAGATGATGATGAAGATTTAATCTAAGTGAACAAATACATTCTTCGTAGTTATTCTCTTACAAGAAAGCATTCAGCATCAGCAGCAACAAATGTCAAAGGTTTTAATGAAGAAGAATAATTTTACAGATATCAGCTGCTGGTTGAGTTTTTCTGCATTTGTATCGTCTTTTATTATAACTTGTCTTTTTTCTATTTATATTGTTCAAAATTAATCCATTTTTCTATTTCTTACATTGTTGTTTTGTCTTCTTGATACTGTATAATTTCTGTTATCTTCGGTTTTAGATTAGATCATATTTAAAACCGATTTTTTATGTCAAACAGATATTCAGCTTCTCTTTTAATGTAGGCGTCGGTCGTAGAGAATAAACTTTCTAAACTATTCAAATTTTTGCCGGATCATGAAACAATACTAACACAATTTATAGTTTGTTTACTTCCAGAACAAAGTTTTATGTTCGCAAACGAATAAAGAGGTTCTTAACAACGCTTTCAGATTCGCCTAGTATTTCAACAAATCAACTGAAAAGTTTATTCAGCGAAGAAACAACTCAACATTTTTGTCAAATATTTATTTTACTCTCATCTACTGAAACTTTCCTTAACATTACTCTTGATAATCGACTATCGAATCGTTTATGTTCCACTTACTCTTGTAAAATAACAAAGTGGAATTCTTTTTAAACTAACATTAAGAAGTAAAAGATATTTCAAATTAAGTATCGATTTCGAACAATTTTGTTATTTTATTCATAATAATTTACTTGGATCTACAACTCACTATTCTCTTTCTCAAATCAAATTATATCAGTTTCTGTTTAATATACAAAAAATTACCAGAAAAATAAGTCTAGTTTAAAAAAAACTCGACACCAAATCAACTAGGAAACGAAAAGAAAACTGACAGAATCTGAGGGAAAAGTCCACGAGGACGGTTCGAGTTTCTGCAGAAAAGAGAAAAGGTGGTTGACATTTTGAGGTTATGTTCAAAGTTTTCGACTTTCGTTGATCGCTGACATGCATGTAACTTAAGAAAACGTGTCCTATTTTTAAAGAAATTGCATAACGTGCTGCCCACATTTAGGGGCATCACTCTTTCAATCCTAAATATATCTCGCTAATGTTTTTTAATGACTAAATTTGTGTAAATAGACCAAATAAAGTCTTAAATTGATTGTAATTTAATTAAACCAAGAAGTTTAAGTTTTCTTCTCAAAACGCACGTGTCATTGTTAAATGTCATTTACAAGGAATGTTGACAGTGCGATTTTTGACGTTTACAGACATGGGCGTAGAAATAGTTATTTTCCTAACAAGTGCGGAAAGTGATATTTTCCCGCACGCGACTGCAGTTGTCCCGAACGACGCGGAGCGGAGTTCGGGCAAGCGGTCAAGTGCGGGAAAGACACTTTACGCATGTGTTAGGAACATTATTTTTTCTACGACCGTATATACAAAAAAGTATACCAACCCATTTTTCTAAAATTATTTTATTCCAACAAACATAACAATATAAAAAACTGTAACTAAAAACTACTAATTATTATAAATATTAATATTGAAAACACAATTTGTTGCATTCTGTAGACTAGTAAGAATTGCCGGTCCAGTGGAGTTATTTGGTTTCAACTGGAGGGTAGATGATGTCGATGAGGATGGATCGCATAAAGATGACGATGACGGTGACGGCAACGGTTTTAAGTCAGTTGGTAGGTAACAGCTCGGAATTAGTTTCATTTGCAGCCTTCAAAATGGCTACGGGAAGTTCTTCCTCGGTTGAATCCACTAATATTATTGTATGGGATTCGGTTTAATGTGGTTTAATTTAGAAGAAGATTGCACTTATGAGGTCACTTCCAAGACGTTTTGAACAACTTTGACGTTTTAGTAACAATTACATGGTTATATAAAAAAATCTGTATTATTTTATATTTTCAAAAAATTAAAAATGCTACAAAAAGCTAGGAAAGGTTTAAATTTTGTTTGATGGACTATTTCGTAAATATTTATTTACCTGTAGTAACAATAGTTATAATCTCAGAAGTAAAAAACTATCTGATATGGTCAAAATGTGCATAATTTCACTTTCCCGCACTAGTGCGGGAAAGTGACACTTTTAAAACTAAAATGCGTGCGGGAAAGTGGGTTAAAACGCACGGTCGTAGAAAAAATATATTTTTCTACCACAGACAGTGACAGATCGTCATTGTCAATGTTAAACTTCAAACTTTGCGTATCGTATTCAACTCAGTGCGAGAGTATCGTACTGAATATGTTATAGTTGCAAAATAGAGAAAAAACTCTCTCGTTCGAGACACTTTATTTACACTGCGCATGCTTCATTGCGCGCAAAAGATGCTCAGAACTAACTGAAGCGCTCAGAAAAGAGAGAGAGAGAGAGAGAACACCTTCCAGTTATAGAAACTGTCCAAATAGGAGTATTACGTATATAAAAAAAACTCGTTTGATTTTCATATGATAGTAAATTAAATTAGTGTCAAATAATTTTCTGATAAATATCAAAGTAAAATCTAAACATGAAAAACGCTGCCAGTCAAATACTTTCGAATTTTATGGAATAAAGCAGTTGTAAAATAAGAATTGCTATTTTGATGTTCATTCCGCTTCTCATTTCAACTATAAAATGGAATTATACAAATGGAGCGACTACGCAAACAGTTTCTTCTTTAAGAGGATGGTGGTATTCACTTGAGAATAAATATGTACAATGAAATGCAGTTCTCACATAAAAGAATGCGATATTCGAAACGAAAATCATAACGTTGGAGTGTACATTCCCTCGTTATTAAATTCGAACAAGTATGAAAGCAAAAAAAGTGTAGAGAGTGTTTTCAAAAGAGAGTAAATATTATAAAAATATTTCCAGAACAAGAATTATTCGGAAAAATGATAACACAAAGTGCATACAAAAATTCAGTCACAATTAGTGAAAATTCAGAGCTTCCAGTTATAGTGTCAAATAATACAAGAAAGAACAGCCCTCAATCCAAATTGTTTCACGTGTATTCTTTTTACGGACTTCCATTATTCATCGGTGTGTTGAGAATCCACAAAAAGGGTGTCACGTTATAGTATTTTTTCACAATCTAAGAAAGTGCCTTCACTAACGAAATCAATATAAATATCAATAAGACCCAAAAGTCGTAAAGATTGAGAAAATATTGTACAAGGTCGGACTATTATATTATAATACCAAGAATTTTCTTATTAACTTTCGTGGAAATATACAGGGTGTCCCAAGACTAGTTAAAACTATCTGTATTTGGTAAAATACTCATAGTAAAATCATAATTTTACATCTTCTGTATATATACAACTATAAATTTCAGTTAAATTCTATTAATTTAACATGTTTGTTTAATTTGGCTTTATTGGAAATAGATGTATACAGGTTAAATACAATAAGGACTAATTTCCATTGAAATACGGATGATGATCAATTAGTAAAGGTCCATTTGCAAACAATATGACACCACTAACTACACCTGCTACCTTCATTGAACCACTTAGAAGTTGCTTTTAAGCTCGTTTTTATTCACTTCATCTTCCATTATATGTTATAAAAAATACACAACAATCTAGAATAAGACATCTAGAGATTATTCGATTCCTTGGCAAAAATATTTTTAGAATATAATAAATTTTTTAGAGATGAAATTAATTAAAAGAAAGTTATGATTGAATCATGGGAAAATACAAAAAGTAATTAAGTAAGTAACCCACAATTACGAGGATGTATTGATATCTTGTTAGATTAGACCAATTCCGTGCATAAATAAGATATTGCGTTACCATAGCAACGAACAATAACTTATTAGAAGTGTTAAGTGTAAAGTTTGACGTCAAAAAAGTAAACCAGAGTTACACAATAAATTAAAAGAAAAAAGATGTCCACCTAAATTGTGAAAATCGAAAAATTGGAGTATCGAGCCATCATCAAGTACCTCTTACGCTTGATGATTAATGTCCTTCGTATGCGACCGTGAAAAATTGGACTACAAGCTACAAAAGAAATAAATTTTCCATTGAAGATGATTACCAATCGGGAGGCCAGTTTCTGTGTCAGTCCCCGATAATATCGATGCAGTTCATGATTTTATGAGACCGTCGAATTAGGCTAAAAGGGATATCTGAAGCACTGAATATATCATACGAACGCGTTCATCATATAGCTAACGTCAATTTGAGCATGAGAAGAATTGCTGCAAAATGGATCCTCAAATGTTTGAATGTTGACCAAAAGCGTGCAAAGGTAGAAACATCGCGTTTGATCTGTACTCGATTTGGAAACAATGTAGACTTCTTAAGCCAAATTGTTACTATGGATGAGACTTGGGTAGATTTCTGCGATTCAAAAACAAAGCAACAATCGATGGAATGGCGTCACTCTGGTTCTCCAAGACATAAGAAGTTTCGTGTCCAAAAATCTGCTGGAAAAGTTCTTGCTGCAATTTTTTGGGATTACTATAGAGTAATCATGATTGATATTTTGGATAAGTGTAGAACAATAACTGGAGATTACTATTAGACATTACTACGGGAAAAAATTAAAGAGAAAAAACGTGGAAAGCTACCCAAATGTGTTTTGTTTCTGCAGCATAACTCCCCTGCAGACAAATCTCATGCAAAAAATTCGTGATTTAAGGTTTGAATTACTAAAACACCCCCCTTATTCACCAGATTTGTCTCCATCCGACTATCATCTCTATCCTCAATTGAAAAAAAGTTGAAAAGGTCGTTAATTTTTTTCCAACGAGGTAATACAAGCTGTGAAGGTCTGGTTTGCAGAGCAAGAAGAAAAATTTTTTTAAAGGTCTAGAGACGTTGCAGGTTCGCTGTAATAAATGTATCCAATTAAGAGGAGAATATGTTGAGTAATAAAATATTTTGACGTTAAAATTTTGTTTGGTTCTATAGTATGCTAAGAATGTTTCAATATATCCTCGTAGTTATAAAATCGAATATTCAATGTACAAATAACAATAATTGAAAAACTTAACTGTTTCTAAACAGGAAAAAAGTAAATTGGCGATTCAAGCTCAGTGCAGAGACATTGTTGACCATTAGTATCAATGTTTTTCGTCGAAATTGGGTCAAATCGCTCGATATTGAGGAAAGTTGGGTAGCAACTTTATTTTCTTCTAAAACTAAATGCCACAAACTCGTTTGTGTCGTTAAATGATTTTTAATCTTTCATGTCAATAACATCTAGAAGAACAACAACTAAACGTGAAAATCTAGAAGCTATGCTGATAGATAATGCAGGAACAACAAATAAATACGATATAATACTATATAATAAAGAAGAATAAAGATAGAAAAACAGAACAGAAAATGAAGATTCATAAAAAAATGGTACCAATAACATAAACAAATGAAAATTGTTGGTATGGACATATTTTCAGAATGAAAACAGATAGATTTACAAGAGTGATGGAAGCGGGAGGTAATATCAAGAGAAGAAGAAGTTGAACGAGAAGGAAATGGAGAGACCAGACTAGAAAAAGAGGTATTCGCAGCTATATGTTCGATGTAGCTGAAAACCAATGACAAACTCCCATTATTATATCTGTTTTCATTCATATCAATTTTTTTTAGGTATTAGATGATTTATAATTTCTAAAACACAGTAATTCAAAAAATAACACCGTAGTGGGGCTTGCAACGACGAGTATTGGTCGATAAGTCCATTAGCAACGCAATCATTGTTTAATGGAGCTGGTCCTAGCCATAAAACAACCCTCACATGAATGAAGAACTTCAGATCGAGCGGCAGTCAGAAGATTGATTTCATGGCTTAAACGAATTTTTGCATAAAAAATGAAAATTCCAACCCTACAAAATGCTCATTGACCAACAACTTAAAATAAATGATTTTGCTGTACGATTTTGGAATCGAATAAAAATTCAATGATAATTTCATTTAAACGAGATCGTAAATACGTAACTGGGCTCAAGAACTTCCATGTCTCATCCACCAACTTCATCTTCAACATTTCAATGACAGTTCTCATACTCTGTACAGATTATGTCAAATTGTTGAAATGTTCCTTGGCCTTCCAAGTAACCAGACTTATAGATATGTGATTTTTTTCTGTGTAGGCATCTCAAGAGCTAAAATAAGTATCATTCTAGTTTTCTTTTGGCTCTGTTGGCTTTATTGAAACATGTTTTGAAATAAAATAAGACTACAAATACTATTAATTTGATCTCGATAAATTCTTATGCTTAAAACCAGAAGGAAAAACACGATGAATCTCCTAAAAACATTTCAATGTCAGTTCTCAGACTCTGAACAGATTATGTCAAATTGTGGAAATGTTCCTTGGCCTTCCAAGTAACCAGACTTATAGATATGTGATTTTTTTCTGTGTAGGCATCTCAAGAGCTAAAATAAGTATCATTCTAGTTTTCTTTTGGCTCTGTTGGCTTTATTGAAACATGTTTTGAAATAAAATAAGACTACAAATACTATTAATTTGATCTCGATAAATTCTTATGCTTAAAACCAGAAGGAAAAAGACGACGAATCTCCTAAAAACATTTCAATGTCAGTTCTCAGACTCTGTACAGATTATGTCAAATTGTGGAAATGTTCCTTGGCCTTCCAAGTATCCAGACTTATAGATATGTGATTTTTTTCTGTGTAGGCATCTCAAGAGCTAAAATAAGTATCATTCTAGTTTTCTTTTGGCTCTGTTGGCTTTATTGAAACATGTTTTGAAATAAAATAAGACTACAAATACTATTAATTTGATCTCGATAAATTCTTATGCTTAAAACCAGAAGGAAAAAGACGACGAATCTCCTAAAAACATTTCAATGTCAGTTCTCAGACTCTGTACAGATTATGTCAAATTGTGGAAATGTTCCTTGGCCTTCCAAGTATCCAGACTTATAGATATGTGATTTTTTTCTGTGTAGGCATCTCAAGAGCTAAAATAAGTATCATTCTAGTTTTCTTTTGGCTCTGTTGGCTTTATTGAAACATGTTTTGAAATAAAATAAGACTACAAATACTATTAATTTGATCTCGATAAATTCTTATGCTTAAAACCAGAAGGAAAAAGACGACGAATCTCCTAAAAACATTTCAATGTCAGTTCTCAGACTCTGTACAGATTATGTCAAATTGTGGAAATGTTCCTTGGCCTTCCAAGTATCCAGACTTATAGATATGTGATTTTTTTCTGTGTAGGCATCTCAAGAGCTAAAATAAGTATCATTCTAGTTTTCTTTTGGCTCTGTTGGCTTTATTGAAACATGTTTTGAAATAAAATAAGACTACAAATACTATTAATTTGATCTCGATAAATTCTTATGCTTAAAACCAGAAGGAAAAAGACGACGAATCTCCTAAAAACATTTCAATGTCAGTTCTCAGACTCTGAACAGATTATGTCAAATTGTGGAAATGTTCCTTGGCCTTCCAAGTATCCAGACTTATAGATATGTGATTTTTTTCTGTGTAGGCATCTCAAGAGCTAAAATAAGTATCATTCTAGTTTTCTTTTGGCTCTGTTGGCTTTATTGAAACATGTTTTGAAACAAAATAAGACTACAAATACTATTAATTTGATCTCGATAAATTCTTATGCTTAAAACCAGAAGGAAAAAGACGACGAACCTCCTAAAAACATTTCAATGTCAGTTCTCATACTCTGTACAGATTATGTCAAATTGTTGAAATGTTCCTTGGCCTTCCAAGTAACCAGACTTATAGATATGTGATTTTTTTCTGTGTAGGCATCTCAAGAGCTAAAATAAGTATCATTCTAGTTTTCTTTTGGCTCTGTTGGCTTTATTGAAACATGTTTTGAAATAAAATAAGGCCACAAATACTATTAATTTGATCTCGATAAATTCTTATTTTTAAAACCAGAAGAAAGAAGACGACGAATCTCCTCAAAACATTTCAATAACAGTTTTCAGACTCTGAACAGATAATCTCAAATTGTGGAAATGATTCTTAGCCTCCCAAGTATCCCGACTTATCGATATTTGACTTTTTTCCGTGGAGGAATGGCAAGTGTTGTATATGTAACGACAAACCACGAAATCTGGGAGATTTGAGGAATGTACTTGAAGAAATTATTTGCAGAAATATTAGTCCACGTATTGGGAGGATTTTGTGAAGAATCTTGAATTCTGCATTTGAATAATAATAATAAATAACTAAATGATAACTTATGAGTTTTATTAAATATAAATGCATTAATTAATTGGCTGAATATAGTTATAATTGAATTCTAAAATTGATTTTGATATTTATTCGAAATATTTAAAGAGTAATAGAATGAAACATCGAAAATTGTAGTATCCAATAATTTTTGTCGCGTAATTTTCTATTGCAATCTCGACTGGTATGTATCAAAATTCGACACGACTCTCCATTCGATTTCCACCAATGGGAAATATCGAAAAACTATATCTATACTCATTTCATTTCTCTACAAGATTTGTAGACATACTTAGTAGCAATTTATGTTTTGCTTACACTTCACAGAAAAGGGTTTCATGCATTATTAATAAACTCAGTCGAATAAAATAGAAGATAGGGTCGAGATTGAAAATGGGGTGCATAACATCATTATGTTTGAACTATTTAGAACTTATTAATTATTTTACCAGTAACGAGACGTAATCTACTATTTCTTTATTTCATTCCTTCTAGCTCTAACTCTTCTCTTATTTTTATTTATTTGTATTACCCCCATTTTAGTACAGAGATGGATATAAGGAAGCTGCATAATATTAAATTCCCATAGTTGCGACGTACTAATTGATACGTTTAATCCATTAAAGCATATTCGATATTTCCAAATCAGTCCTTGCGTACAATTTAATCTCCCCTTTTAGTTTCAATTTCATCTTCTATCAAATTCGTGTTTCCGGTGACGAACCTGAGATTAATAACTGTAGATACGGGATTGATTTAAGTTAGTATTTAGAATTTGATATCTCATTAGAATATTATTCTCCCATACAAGTTTAATAAATGGAAGATGAGACTAGATGCAACCATCCGCTTAGTCACTTTCTAAACAATAATATCTGTTAATATCAACACATTGATAATTATTTAATATGATCACATAGCTTCCAAAGAAAAAGGGAAAACCATAAACAACCCTAGTATCATAAGTATACGAATAAGGGTTCGGTCTCTGTTTTCGATCATATGGTAACATATTCCATCATCGAATTGACCACTATGGAAAGATTTGAGATATAAGAAGAGGTGAAAGTCGCTAGGAGCGAGTTCCGGAATGTACGGAGGAAGATCAAACATCTCTCAGCCAAATTCTTGTGGGGATTTTGTTGTCACGTTCCCAGTGCGATATAATAGTAAAAGATGCGAACCCCATGCTCGGAACTGCTACAACAGAGCTGCCGCTGATAGAAATTTAAAAGAGAATGTAAACCTAAAACGAGATGAAAGCTTTAAATACCTAGAAACAAGAATAAATGAAAATGGTTTGAGCAAACAAGAGGTACGAAGAGATCAATTCAATGTTTCAATTCCATTAAAGAACGTCAGATAGAGTAGGAAAATCAGTACAAGAAGCAGTATTATGTGTGTACCTTAAATGTATGGACTATATAATCAAGAACATGAAGATATTGGGGCCCAAATGGAAGCAGATGATACTGTGGAAGATAGGATTGAAAGAAAATCACTTCAACGGTTGGGACATCTTAAGAAAATTAATAAAAACAAATTACCAAAGAAAATAATAGGAAGAATATAAAAAAATTAAAGACCACAGAGATCGTGGAATGATTGTATTTGTTAACTGATTAAAAATATGTTTTTGACGAAGAGAAATGGGAAAATGGCGACAAGGATATAAACACATCCAGAACTTTTTCAAATAATTTATCTACTTGTTTAAATCTACTATTAGAACTTGTAAGAAAATAATTTTATTTTTGTTTAATTATACATATTCAAAATAACAAAAGCGGTTCCGATAATGTTATGATTAATAAGTTGGTAATGTGTATTTTACGTGAGCTCCAGGTAAGAAATTGGTGCAAATTTAACTCTTATACAACCATTTCAATGTTCTCTCATCCATAAAAACAGACTATAAAATGTATTTAACTTGAAATCAAATGATCTACTTATTACGTTACTCATCTACAAATTATAGTCCGGTCAAATTAGACCAAAAAATAAGAAGCTACATAAATTCCCATTAAGCTGAAAACAGTAAAATTCTTTAAAATACAATTGTAAATGAAATTTGAATGTTCCCCATCATTTCCGTGTATGAAAAAAATTTTATTCAAGATCAAAGGTCAAAAAAATGAGTTTTTCACGATTATCAACAAAACGGTAAGTTTTATCATGAAATTGTAGATCATAAAATTATTTACAAAATATCTATCAATACTTTTTTTCCTAGGAGCCAGCGTTTCTGAGATATAACGATTCAAAAAGTTGTAAATATATGTTTCAGATTTACTGTCGTATTTAATGACTATAATCATTGCACGAAAGCTACAAGAAATACCGAAGCTGCAGAACAACATCGTCGAACTTTAGCAACATCTTCGTCAATTGATTTGATGAACTTATGACAGTTACAACCATTCAACAAAAATTTCTCACAAATACTTACAACAAGTCTTGGTGAAACCATTAAATAAGACAACTTTTTGAATCATTATATCTCAGAAACGGTGGATCCTAGAAAAAAAAGTATCAGTACGTTTTTTGTATATAAGTTTATGATCTACAATTTTTGTCTAAGATATTTTTATGAAAAAAATCACCGTTTTGCTGGAAATTGCGAAAAACTCATTTTTTCGACCTTTGACCTTGAATAAAATTTTTCCCATAAACGGAAATTATGGGGAACATTCAAATTCAATGTTCAATTGTATTTTAAACAATTTTACTAATTTTCAGCTTGATGGGAATTAAATCTATCGTCGTATGTCTAAATTGACCGGATTATTATAAATATACACATGTTTCTAATTTGTCATTTTGTACCGGTAGTGCCGTTATGAACATGTCAAATATAAGTCCTTTATACCTTTAGTGTTTCATAGTTTCATTTTTCAGTCGAATTCAATTTATGAAACCATCTTGTAGCCTGCCTGCTTTGTTATGTATTTTGATTAATTTTGCGGTAACGGCTCTTCCCCTTCATTTTCATTTTCTAAAGCACAAAGTATAATAATGGTCTATTGTTTTTGTTGGCAATAATCTATACGTTTTCTGGATATAAAGCTCAAATAATAATCATAAAATGTGTTATATACATTTATTTCAGTTTCAATTTCCATTTAATCTATGTCGAATCCTTTCGAGGTGAGATTTTGTCAATAATGTGCCAACTACAATTTCGTCATTAGATTTATCCAATATTGGTGTTAATGATTAAAAATCATTAATTTCATTAGATATATTGAATTTCGAATTAAATTTTAGTCAGTAAATAGTTCAAATGATAGCAAATGAACTAAATATCAACTGAGAAACTGATAAACAGATTTTAACTCAAGAAGATTAAATATAACAACATTAATATCACGATTCACGTTTTTTTTTACCAAATTTCCCGTAGCGAAAACAATACAAAATGGATGGAGGTGGATACAACACGATATCATAGATAACACGACAGATGACAGACATAGATATCACAAAACAGATGACAGAAACGACGGATGACACAGAACACACAACGGATAGCGGAATAAAACATGACATAAATATCACAGAATCGACAGGTGACATGGAACACGCAACAGATGACGAAAACTATGGGTAGATCATAAAGACACGACGAATGACGGACATAATCAACACAAAACAGTTGACGGAAACGACAGATGGATCATAAACTTCTCACATGATAGATAACAGACACAGAAAACATATTCGATAGATGGAGGAGACGACGGATTATAGTCGACGCGATTTTATAGAGAACACGGTAGATGGCGGACATAAATATCACGGAATAGATGGAGTAATCGACAGATAACTCAGAACACACAACAAATGGCGGGAAAAAACATGACATAAATATCACGGAATCGACAGGTGACATGGAACACGCGACAAATAACGAAAACGATGGGTGAATCATAGAGGCACGACAAATGGCGGACATAATCAACACAAAACAGTTGACGGAAACGACAGGTGGATCATAGACATCACAGACGATAGACAGCAGACATAGACATCACAGAACATATGACAGAAACGGCACAGATAACATAGCAGATAGCTGTGGGGTGGTCCTTATTGAGTTCGCTCAACCTATTCTATAGCGAAGTACATTATATATTTCGAAAAAGGATGCGTCTAAACATCGCGAACAATGAAAATGCTTCACGTTGAGTGTGACACAGTAGAAGGATAGCGTTTTGAATCAATGTGACGAGGCTGCTGACGAAGGTTCTAATCAAAGACTAGAGGGGAACTACTTTGAAGGAAATAAATAAAATGTTTGATTTTTGATCAAGTTTTCCTCACTTTATAATGTTAATAAAATTACTTTCATGTCATATTATTGACGAAAACAAAGACATTCGTGGCCTATTTGTGAAAAGCGATTTTTTTAAACCAGAACAACCCAAACATACATTTTAATAAAGGTTAAAATTAACTTTGTACTTCTTTGACTTTTTTATTTGTTTAACGTGATAATTTATTTAGATTTTAGGTGTTTTTTGTATGAAAATCAGGTTGAAATAACATGTAAAAATTAACGCCATTAAAGTAGGTTGAAACGTCAATTTTTACATGTTATTTCAAACTGATTCTGCTTTCTCGTTGATTAACTTTTGTGTAAATAGAAAATTTGATTAATATTTACAAAATTAACAATTCTATTCAACTCAACTTACACTGGTAAAACATTTTATGAGTTTCTGTATATGCTCAGAAATATTTTTCAGCGGATCTATTGTATGTACGTGATGTATTCCTCTGAAATTGAAAAACGAATACCTATGGATTATATGAAAATATCGGGGCCGCGTATTGTAGAATTAATGCAAAAAGATAAACTAAAATGGAAAGTGGTTTAAAGTTGAGATTCGTGGGGTCTGATTTGAAAAAATATATAGAGTAGTCTAAAACAAATATTAACAAAGTCAAAATTGGATTATTAACAAATTCCAAGGCAAAATCGGCACACAACGTAATGGTCTAGTGAAACTGGAAAAATTACTGAATTATGTACGTGATTTATTCTACGAAGACTAAGGAATTGCACTCAAAGTAACTGTCTTTACATTCCAAAGTAAACAATTTCGTCAAATTCATATTGAAATGGATACGTAAGGGTGAATTTCGCGCATTATTCTACAAAGTGCCTGAAAAGATAGTTCAAATTTGAAAAAACAATTTTAAGAAAAGTTTATTAAAGCAAATGTAAACACGCTCACGCAATTCATTCAATCAAGCACTAAATTTGCTTATGACGACTCTGCAGATATTCTCGGAAATGACTGTCATTTTGTAACGAATATTTTCTTTTAATTGTACCAGGCAAGTCGGTTTATTAGCATAAACTTTAGATTTGACAAAACCTCACAGTAAAAAGTCCATAGGTGTTGATGGAGGCCAACTTATGTCACCTCTTCCCCTGTAAAGGTACTCCATCCTGCTGCAACCATTCTTTTATGCTTACAACCATTAATGTTTTGCCATTCAGGCACGAAGAAGTAGTCTAACATCTTGTACATGACGCTCTGAATTCACAGTAACTTTCTTCACATCCCCTTTTATTATCAAAAAAGTAAGTGCCTAAAATTTCTCGTGGTGACATCGTAGCTCATACAGTCAGTTTAGACGAATAGTTTGAATTGGTTTCACTCCAGTAGCCGAAATTTTGCTTATTGGCGTTCCATTAAGATGAAAATGAGCTTCATCCAAAAACTAGATGTTATCAAGCGCTCAAACATCTGCCTCACGAAGTCAAGCCTCTGACAAGTATTCTGAAGCTTCAATTTTTGCACCAACTGAATTTTGCAAGGGTGCAGCCTCTAATATTTGTGTAAAATGTAAAATAATGATGATCGATGCATGCAGGCTCGTCACGAACAGACCGAGTATTACTGTTTACGTTTTCGATTCTTCTAGAAGACCTTGGACGACTGAATTTTGGTTTATCCTCAACCTATTGGACTCAATCCATCGAGCGCCTGGCATATCATCGAAGTAACAAACTTCGCGAATATTCAGAATTGCCAAGAGCCAGGATACCGGTTGACATACCGCCCGCTCTGCTCCGAATAGCTTCACGCAATTAGCTTTTGTGTGACAAACAAAAATCAATAATTGTCATGTTTTCATACTGATTCTTCTGCAACATCTGAATACCCATTGGCCACTATTATTTGAGTTTCTCTTGGGTATTGGTAACAGTTGTACAGAGAGATCTAGAAATATCCGTGTCTTCTTTAACTCACATCATTCTATGTAAAATTGGGTGAACATAGGAAAATTGGAATTGTAAACAGTTTACTTAATAGAAGATAATAACTTGGTTATCGAAAAGCGCGTTAGGCAGTGTAATTGTGAGTGTTGGTGTAGAGTTAGTGTAAACCGTGTTTTCAGTATAAATATCAAAACTAAATATAAGTATAGTTCTATGAGTTTTCTTTTCCATGCTAATAAGCACACTCAACATCAAAATCTTAGATTTAATATACATAATTAATAAAATTACGTAGATTTTTTGAACGTTAATTAGAGAAACAGGAAGCTACAAAATCAAAAAACTTTTAATGCAGAATAACTTTATAATTTCATCAACGAAGCTCCTAATGAGAAATATCTGGCGACAGGGGTAATAGATCTCACTATAATGCTTGTGATTCTTCGATTATATTTTTACAAAATAACCAAATTTGATATAAAATGAACCAATTTTATGTACAAAATTTTCAACATAAATTGTATCGCCCTTGTATCGGTTAAAAACTTTCTACTTTTCGAATGCCGTGTAGGAAATATCGATCGAGTGACAAGTGAAAAAGTTGCTTTAACGTCTCGTAAAATGAAGATCTATGAGGACCAATAAGGGGACCGTAGCTCATGACTTATTGCCGTCTAGAGTAGATGAGGCTTTCAGGTGCAGTAATCAAGACGGCCGAGTGAATGATGGTAGCGATTAGAAATGTTCGTGATCTTTGGTGAATATTAAAATCAACAAATAGACCCAAACTGGAGAATTTTCATCACAACTGTGGAAATTTTATGTTTCCTTCAATATTTAAGAAATAAATATACTTATTTATCAGTAAAGAGTGTGTCTTACAACTAATATCGGTTTTCAAAAGTAAAAATTCTCGATTGTCTATTATCGATTGTCTATTCTCGATTGTCTATTCTGGATTGTCTATTTTCGATTGTATATTCTGGATTGTTTACTTTCCATTCTCTATTCTCGATTATCTATTCTGGATTGTCAATTATCGATTGTCTATACTGGATTGTCTACTTTCCATTGTCTATTCTCGATTATCTATTCTGGATTGTCTATTATCGATTGTCTATTATCAATTGTCTATTCTCGATTGTCTATTCTGGATTGTCTATTCTCGATTGTCTATTCTGGATTGTCTACTTTCCATTGTCTATTCTCGATTATCTATTCTGGATTGTCAATTATCGATTGTCTATTCTCGATTGTCTATTCTGGATTGTCTACTTTCCATTGTCTATTCTCTATTATATATTCTGGATTGTCAATTATCGATTGTCTATTCTCGATTGTCTATTCTGGATTGTCTACTTTCCATTGTCTATTCTCTATTATATATTCTGGATTGTCAATTATCGATTGTCTATTCTCGATTGTCTATTAAGGATTGTCTATTATCGATTGTCTATTCTCGATTGTCTATTCTCGATTGTCTATTCTGGATTGTCTATTCTCGATTGTATATTCTGGATTGTTTACTTTCCATTCTCTATTCTCGATTATCTATTCTGGATTGTCAATTATCGATTGTCTATTCTCGATTTTCTATTCTGGATTGTCTACTTTCCATTGTCTATTCTCGATTATCTATTCTGGATTGTCAATTATCGATTGTCTATTCTGGAAAGTCTATTATCGATTGTCTATTCTCGATTGTCTAATCTGGATTGTTTATTCTCGATTGTCTATTCTGGATTGTCTACTTTCCATTGTCTATTCTCGATTATCTATTCTGGATTGTCAATTATCTACTACTAACGATTGCCGAATATTGATTTTTTGAAAGACACTCAAATTTTTCATTGTCGATTGTTGGTTGACGAGACAGGAAAGTTATAAAATTATTTATTATAATAGCTCAGGCTCTTATCTATAAACACTATGCGCTTGCGCATACGTTTGTATTGATATAGATTCGTGTAAATAAATCCAAAGCTCCGGATGAGTTATAAATAGAATTTATAGGTTTACAAAACAGGACTGATTCGAAATATAAATTTCGGTTTGTGGACATTTAAAGTTTTATTAAAATTACATAGTAATCGAAAAAAAAATCTCGATAAATCACGCATGCATTGAAAATTGTTGAAATCAATTATGTTTGCGAGCAACTATTTTTGCAACGAATATTATTAAAAGCGACAACCGATCGATGTTGAATAATAAATGATTGGAACGCGGAATACGAGTCTCAGTATCGCTCATAAATCGTCATATAACCAAATCAGGTGCAGAAAAAGCAATTAAAATACGTATTATTTCAATCAAGATATAATTTTTCGCCTTCAGCTTAATAGGTACTTCGGTTATATACGAGGAGAGACAATTAAGTCATAATTCGGGAACTGACGACTCGCGTCACTTTTTCCTCGTCTAACTAACATCTAAGCTCTTTCTTTCAGTTTGTATTGTATTGAAATCTGAAGAAAGCAACTCGTACCGACGCGAATATAGACCGCAAATATGCGACAAATTGTATCAAAAGTTCTCACCCATGAACGAAAACAACTACAAGAAGAGATCTACAAGGATTTGTTGTGTTGTATTTAGAGCAACGGTATAAGTTAGATGGGTCGCCGAAAAACCCATAAACGAAATCAACAGTGGGTAGAAATGAGTAGAACTCGCCAAGACATTATATCTTGACAACGCATCGACCTATCTCTTATTAATTGTTTGAGACTAACTAACGATGCTACCGGCTCCACAGTCCATGTCGTGGACGAGTTCGTAACAATATATTGAATCGATCCATAGATGTCGCTATATCTCGAATACCAACAGTATTTTTTGGATTTCATCGTTGTTAATAGAGGTAAAAAAGCGACTTACATGGGGTAAGTTTTCGACGATTTTACGAGCCATTACCATTGAATGCTTTGTGTCACTCGAATACTTGTGTCTATGATGGGGTAGACTGCCCAAAACCCTTGTGTAACATTTTTAATCATTCCATAGCCGCAATTACATTTAGAACACCAAATTTCAAGCATTTTTCACTTTGTTCACTTTGACCTTCAGCTTAGTTGCAAAAAGCGGGTACAGCAATTGAGCAGTTTTAGCACGACTAATACCCAATACAGGTCAAAAGCTGAGAAAGGGGGATCTGCTATCATCTGTAGTGTCGTCTGTACTCGCTCATGGCATTCCATTTACTTTACAAATTTGATCAAATCGCGTACTTACACTAAATGTTCACTTTATCAAATCTTATGAACTACATTTGATTGATTTGCCAGAAGATATTTATCTAAATCAAAGAAAATATTTGAAATTCCAATAATAAATAGAAGATATACTGAAATCTATCGTTTTGGTTCTATTTTCTATCAGAAAGTTTATTGCTAGCAGTTAAGTTTGATGCTGTTCACAAAAATAGAATTATGTAAATTTGTAAGAAAATGATATACGTAATAATTTAACCTAAGAATAAAATAATAAATGTATTCTCTAGTGTGTAAATTTAAGAACATCCTGTACGGCATTTCTTTTCTAAATGATATCCTTTTTCCCGTGCATTTATCAACTTGTAGCATATGTAACAGCAAGTTTGTCGGCGACAGAAAGCTCCCTATCTTTCCAAATAAATCACTACGCGTCTTGGAAAACTTATCTTTAGATATATATATAAGTGGAGTTTGTGAGTTAAAAGTGTAAACGAAGAAGCAAACAGGTCTTCAGATAGCGACACTGAACGACGGCTTAGAAAGTGCCATTATTGCCAAAGGGAAAATGATATTTCCATAAAATTGTCACGTTCACTAAACAACTGAGTAATCTTCATTCAAATCATATGTGTATAGGCATTACTCTCACCGCTGTCTTTTACTTAATCATCAGTTGAAATTATGTAAATGATTCATCATAATTATAAAATTGAAAGTCTCTGCCTCACTTTTCTCAATAGGCAACTCAAAAAGTCAAAAATTGAAATATGGATATGTTCCTAACATACTATAACACCTGTATGTATTATTATATGGTATTATACAAGATGTGATCAAAAAGTAAAAGGCAGATAAGTGATTAAATGATCTTCAGCCTCTCTCCAATAAGTCGAAGAATTTCTACGTTCATATCCATCCTGCAACAGTACGTTTTAGATTCGTAAGTTTTTGGCGGTTAAAGTTTTCTTGTCTATCCACAATCTTTTTACTCGACAGATTTAGTACGAGACTTCTGGTTCTCCCTCAACAAAAAGTACTAAAAGAAAAACGTTTTCGACACACATCAAGACAGCGCAAATAAAGTGATCATGAAAACAGTGTTCCATAATGCTTCCAGTCATTGATTCAATGTTGGACTAAGTGGGAAACTACTTAAAAAATTGAATTCAAATTTAATATCAAGCCTATTTTCTTGACACACCTCGTATTGTAAAATCCTCAAAACAAAACCTCAGCTTTATAGCAAATGAATTTGGAAAATTTATAATTATTATTTAAACGATTAAAGAATTCATAAGTATTATGAATGAATTAATTTTATATAACATCATAAAAGTTAAAATGGGATGGAATCCATGAAGATCACTGGTAAATAAAAAAGGAAACTATGCTGATAAATCAGATAAATCACCCATCAGATGATGGCAGATCATAACTCAGAACGAAATCTTATCACAGTTTCCAAATGTCGCATTCAATTTTCGATGGAAATTTCAAATTTAAAATTCAAAACTATTTTATTTCCATTACTTTAATTTCGTGTATTGATTTTTTATGATATTTCGTGTTTATAGACCTTTAATCTATTGTATAATAAATTTTATTATTGAGCAATTATTAGCGATTTACCAATCTGTAAATTACTGTGCTCATAATAATTAATAATAGATAATTTTATATAGGGCATAATTAATTAAACTTGTTTTCAGCTAAAAAAAACATTAGAAACAAAACAAACCTCTAGTTGATTGCACCTACTCTCGATACACTGGAGTAGGAAGATATAACAGTTTGTAAACTACACTGAACGTGATCCGGATTACTTCACGTCTTTCACATCATTTGTTATGGTAAACAGTGTCGTTTACCATTGTTTGAAATCTGGTTAAATTTTTTTTAAAACTTAGAATTGTTTATAAACACGTAAAAAATCAAATTTTATCGTGTCAAAATGTATTTGATGTACTATTTAGACGAATCTGGTAATCGTGTCTACACTCTAAAGAAACTCGATCCAAGTGGCAAACCCACGATGTCTGCTCATCCAGCAAGATTTTCACCTGAAGACCGATATTCTAAAGAAAGAATAATAATGAAAAGTCGATATTCGTTGTTAATGACACAAAAACCTAGTCCGGTATACTGATAAAACGAATAAGTACATTTTTATTTAGAATAAGTTAGGTTAAGTTTGTACCATGTGTGAAATTTAAATAAAATGATTTTGTGAGAAAAATTTGACGATTTTTTTGGATATGAATATTTATACAAATTACATTCACTGATACACTTTATTTGATATTTTTCAACATGAATAGCTTCCCCACTTTTTGGTATATTACAGAACATAATAGAAATTTTCTTTTTTGTATTTGATCCTATTTCCAGCATTTTGGTTTTTATTAATTAATGTCCGTTGTTATTTCATAGTTAGTTAATGCTGTTTCATTTTTTTATTGTAGGGCTTTTTAATTTATTTTCCAAATATTGTGATAATTGAATCTAATAAGCAACTGAATAATTGATATTAATTTGAGCGTCAACAGTTTTTTAACAAATCAAAACATAGAAAAGCTAGAGACGCCCGATAAAAAATTGATTTTAATTTTATGTTATACCCCGCAGTAGATGAGCATAGAAAACATATCTAGAGAAACATTGCAATTTTTGATTGAATCTAGTAATTGATCCTGTATGGTGGCGTACCTAGAAGCTTTGTTGATTGGAAATACAATTTTTTCTTAAATTTTGTATCTGGTTTTTTTTATAAATATTGAGCTCCGAAACCTCATATTTGATTATGTTTGTTTTGCCATTGTGGACTAAATTAATGTCTGGTAACTGATTTCTCTGTTGCAGACAACTTTTATACAGCTCTTATACGAGATTAAGTCCAGTATTAAATGAGAATATACTAAAAGAAGAATTGGAATGGCTGCCAAAAACCTTGCTCAAATTCTTATCAGTAATTCTATTGCATCCACTAGTACATCTAAAATTTGGGGATCAAAACTACCAGAGAACAATGTAACAGGTCTTTTGTATCTAAGACTTACACTGAATAGTGAACTCCTCTGGAACAAATTCTGAAACCCTGATAGGATGCAGAAATTTCACAGGGAAAAATTGGAGTTAACCCTAAGATTCAGCAGTGGATATACATAGCAATCATCACGTATAGAACAGTGATTTGTAGTACTACAACTAGTTTGTACATCTTGGTATAAGGATGGAAGAGTGTACAGATCTAGAACCAAACACTGATATTCAGAGCAGCACATGAAGCATTTTTTAAGCAGAAATACATGCAATTGAAAAATGTGTCCAGTTCCATCTAGGAAGGAATTATTGAATAGCTATTAAATCTCTAAGCTACAATGTAAGAAAATCCAAACTGGTTTTGGATTACCTGAACAAGATAGGCATAAAATAAAGTTGCCCTTTAGTGGCTGACACACCCTTCATAGGACCTGAACCTTTTTGTGATATCAGCCACAAAATAATGGAATAAGCTCTGGAATAGGAGGTACATGGGGGCAACCTACAGGGTTTGAGACAAGCAAAGAACTCTTGGGAGGCTATAGCCAGAAAAATCTGCAACCTATAAATACCAATAGGAGTCTTGTTGAGCAGTGTCGTCTCGATGGACACCTGAAGATGCTAGATTTAGCAGATAATGCAGCGTACAAAGTTTGTTGAGCAAAGGATGAACACTATGCAAATTAAAATCCAAAGTGAACTTTCTAAGAGAAGTGAGATAATAGATCAGCTTTGAGCTCTGAGGATCCCCAGTGTCATAGCAAGAAAGGGAAACACAATAGATCCTTCAATACAGGTTAATAATTTTGTAGTATGTAAAATAAATCATTATAGTCCAAATAACACAATTTTAATCAATCCCAATTTTTAAAATAAGTCATATTTTTTATCATTGTAAATGAAACTACTAATAAACCACTGTCCAAAGTTTTGTTTGTGTCAATACTTCTGAAAAGTTGCAATGTAGTAGTCATCTAAGGCGTCTTCTGCATACCATGGACATCAGAGATGATCCGAAGTGTCGCTGGTGCATGGAGGAGAATGAAATTGCAGACCACGTCAACGTGGTCTTTGTTCTATCAGCCCTTGTTCACCTAGAATGCTATTATGAACTATGGTGCCTGTGAGAGAGAGACAGAAAATCTTTTATAGGAGGAAAGTTTGTTGGAGTTGGTCCTGATATATGATGTGCTCCTTTGCAGGGCTGTGGTTTCCGAGAAGAAAGTGAGTTTTAAGGGTTTTGGAATTTACTGTAAAGTTAGTTATTGTTAACTTACATACCTCTAACTTTCGGGTATTGATTTTATTATTACCTTTTTGTTATATTAAAAAGATGGCTGGAACCAAGACAAAAAAATCAAATTGAAATTATTTGTAATATAAGAGGGAAGAAAAAGATTTAGTGTAAATGAGCTAAAAAGCTTCTGTCAATCAACAGAAAAGGTGTTATGTTGATGAAAGAAAAAGCTTTTGTATCAATGAATGAAGAAGCTTTTGTAAATAAATGAAAAAGGGTTCATGTTGATAAAAGAAAAAGCTTTTGTGTCAACGAATGAAGAACCTTTTGTGTTAATGAATGAAAAGGGTTTTATATTGATGAATCATAAATAGCTTTCATATTTATCAATGAAGAAGCTTTTGTCTATGAACAAAAGAGGTTTGTGGATAAATGAAAAAGCTTTTGTGTCAATGAATGAAGAAGCTTTTGTGTCAATGAATGAAGAAGCTTTTGTGTCGATGAATGGAAAAGGTTTTGTGTGGATGAAGGAAAAAGCTTTCATGTTAATAATTGATAAAAAGCTTTTGTATCAATGAACGAAGAAAGTTTTATATGGATGAATGGAAAAGCTTTTGTGTCAATGAATGAAAAAGGTTTTATTTTGATGAACTGACAGCTTTTGTGTCGATGAAGGAAAAAGTTTTGGTGTGGATGAATGGAAAAGGTATTGAGGTAGGGGATGAAAAATAAAAGAAACACTTCAATAAAATCATCTAATATATTTTACTGCCAATTATCATTTTAAAATAGGTCAAGTATCATATATCAGTCTACTACAAGTACTTCATCTAAACATGACTTTTCCAAAGACGTATGCCTTTACACTATATACACTCATTAATAATTAATAATAATTTACAACTAGTCCGCATGCGTCTTAGCAATGCAGCAGTTATTTCTTCGAATTAATGGAAAAGTTAGTCTAACGAACTTAAAATATTTTTTCAAGCGATATTTAAATTAATTGGATACACTGTAACTTTGAACATTTGAAAAAATTTACAAAATGTACTTTATATTTTGTAAAAACAAAATAAAAGTTGTCGTATAAAACCCTCTAATAGAAAATAGTTCTAAAAAAAATAAAAACATTACAATATATCTACAAGACTTAAAATATCTATTTATATAACGTACGGGGGCGCGGTTTAGATACTGGACATCAAATAACATTTATATTTAGCAAGCAGCCGCAAAACATTTAAACAATAATTTTAGTATATCATACAAAGGGATCGATAAAAAAAATTGGATATCCTAGAGAGCTTACTTACATCGAATAGATGTCACAATTTATATATAAACGTTTTTCTCTATACCCTTACCACGAAATATAAAAAATACTTTTATTTCGTTAGGAATACTTTCCCAAATTTATATAAAGGTGAATCGGTATCAAATAAGAACGGCCGTACACATTATTCAATAAAAAGAGACGAAAATTATGGAATGCATAAGTCCTACAGCACTGCTTCCTATTTATCAGTCTGATATTTGGGGGGAAACGCGAGTACTCATTTTGTCGGATAGGGGTTAATCACCGTTACTGCCGCCGCTTGTTGACTGGCTAACACTGCAGCTAAAAAAGAAAACAAAAATTAAAAAAAAAACATAACACCGTCTTATATGAAGTATCTGATTATAAATTATCAGCAGCGCTTTTAGTGAAGTCCCCAAAAGCCCCTTTTTTTATTTTAGATCCTTAATTATCCCTTTTTCTTAAAATTTGGATCAAAGATTGTATGAATTTTTTAATATAACTACTACTAATAGGATGAGTCAAAACGTGGAAGGAATTTAACTATGACAACAAAACAAATCATTATTTTAAATTTCGAAATTGATCTTGTAGTAGAAGAGACAAAACACAACCAAAAGTTCGAGGGAATCCATAGTAAGTAGTAGCCAAAATTTATAAATTTTGGCTACAATGTTCACTGTCTTTTTTTACATTAATAAAATGAAAATTTCAACCGTCGCAGATCAATATTCAATTCTAATTTACATTTGGCAACAGATAGTCAAAAGTCTTGGTATTCCCATCAGTATACGAATCATTTATAGAAATCTTAAAATATTATATACCTCCATATGGTGCGGGATACATTGGATAACCAAGACCAACGTGAGTATGATGGTGCGTATGTACATGTCTCTGCGGAGGCGGAGACCTAGGCTCCTTTCCTTCGCCTGGAGTCTGTTTACCACTTGACGGTGTTACACCTCCAGATTGAGACGTTGGCGGTGCGTTCATCTGCACTTGACCCGACGGAGGACCTTGAGGTTGCGGTCCGCTACCTCCTCCTCCGCCTCCTCCTGGTGCTCCGCCGCCGGTATTGTTTGTCGATGGACTCGAACTAGCCATAGACGTTTTAGGAGTGGGCGATTTGATGGCGCGTTCTTGTAATTCGTGAATTTTGTGAGACGAATAATATTGTGCGTGATGTTGTAGCATATCGAGAGTTTTGGTTGGAGGCGGTGCTCGAGACAAGTCTTCGGGGGCGTGATACCTGCAAAAAAAATTAACATTTTATATACTTTAGTTGATAAAACAGTTCTAATTCGATTTCACAGATTTTTTTCTTAAATATTACATTGATATTCGTAATTTAATCTGAGTTTTGATAAATTTCGAAAAGTTTACCTCCTCGTACAAATTTTAAATAATAGTATCTAGATAAGTGAATGTAAGTCTAATTTTTTTTAGATTAAAGTTTTGGTAGCTGGGAAATTGTGAAAAAAGGAAACCTGGTGATTTGAACTCTCACGTATAAAACTTATGACCTTGCAGTGTCCCCTTACTAAACCTTACCTTTGTATGGGCGGGTGAAGATAGGGACTACCACTATACGGTCCAGGGACCATTATTCCTCTGTACATGGGATGACTTGGATCGAAAGGTAATGCTCCATAATGCGCCTGTTGCATATAACTTGGATGTATATAGGCATATTGGGACGTAGGTGGAGGTGGTGGACCTTGAGTTTCCATTGTAGGTTTCACTCCCTCTTGTTTAATTTCCTTCTCCTTTTTCTCCTCCATTTTTATATCCTTTGGTTTTATATTCGGACCCGGAGACATTTGAACCTGTGATAAAATAAAATTAGTAAATATTATGAAAATATAATCTAATATACGAGGTATGAATAACTCTATTAGGATAAAATTATAACAAAGAAAATTGTATTTCATGATACACTTATCCATTATAAAAAATTTTTTTCCAAAATGGTTTATCATTATCTCTCCCTGTCATGAATGGTATCAAAATGTTTCACTATTAGCATAATTTTATTTTTATAGTGTCAAAGAGGCAAGGTACTAAATCTACTAAGATGATATAAAGAAGCAAGTAGTTGGCTAATTATTAACTTCTTTTTCTTCTCAAATGGCTTTCCATTAATAAATCCCTTCATATCACTTGTAAAATCTACAAAGTAATCATATTGTCACTATAGACCGATTTTAATATTTTGTGAGCTTCTTTTTTCAGCTTAAAGCAAAACTTAATATTCATATTTCACCACAAGTATTGCAAATACGGTTTCCCTAAAGGGGCTATAGTAGCAGACACCGAAAAGTACTGACAGTGTAAATAATGACATTTGAAGATTTTTTTTATCACACCTCGTATATGACTCAAAGTTAAAAGTTATTTTTGCTACAGAACATTTAAAAATGTTTAAAATGAACCGATTCTGTTCGAAATTTTACTCTATGAAAAAGAAACACAAAAGTTCCTGGAGGACGGCGACTGAGAAGAAAACCGCGCCTTTGCTGGTTAGAGGAATTTGAGGAGGACCTGATCCAGCTATGAGTTCGACGTGAGAAGCACCATGATCAGGACAAAAAAATTGGCAATCGATTGTTGAGAAGATCCTGGTTTTTAAAGGACCATAGAAGAATAAAAAAAAAGAAACAAAACAAAAATAGAGGAGATCAATATTATAAAATACATTGCTGCAGATTTACAAAATCTGAGGAAACTAATCATGAATCTTTATTTATGAGATCAAATTAAAAAAATTACTATTACTAGTTCCCTAGTACCAAATCTGTAAACTATATCCGTTTGACAGATAGATGTTGAGGGTTAAGTCAACTTTCCCATTCACTCCTATCAGTTATTTTACATAATAGAGGAGAAATTTTAGTAAAATGATCATGAATTTATTATCATATGCATCTATTATTGATATTATATTATTACTAAGAAAAACGGCCCATAGAGGGCAGTAGATTCTTGAATGTGACTTTGTTAGAGAAATATTTTTCGTTGTACGATTAATTGTTTCAATTATTTTAATGGGACACCATGTACAAAACATTATAATCTTTTAAATCGTTTAATTTGATATCTTGACGAGTTTAGCGCAAATTACTGCGCGCAAAAATAAATTCGAATTCTTATACAAAATGCGAGATGATAATCTTATAATACAATACACAGGTCTCACAAGTCTCACCCCATTGCCACGAGAAGCCATCTATCAGCGTGATCGGTCGGTAATAAGATGCAAAACGACGAAAATTACGCGGCCATAGACAAATTCCCGCGCTAGAACGCGTTATAATACTAAGTTACATCATGCTGATGCGACCCCACAAACGACGAAATATGTAAATATAATTAGTACTACTAAAAAATATTTACTTTATTAGCCGTTGAACTTGATTTATGATCGGACATTGGTTGAGATTCCTTTCGCCTTTGTTCTGAATAGACATAAAACCTCCTGACATCGTCCTCCCTTTGATTATGATGAGCTTGTTGTTGTTGCTGGTTTTGTTGATGCGCCTGTTGTTGGGCCTGCTGTTGAGCTTGTTGCGCCTGTTGTTGCGCCTGCTGTTGCTGCTGCTGCTGTTGTTGTTGAGATATTTGTTGTTGTTGTTGTTGCGACTGTCTGGAGTACAAATACGGATTCATCTGATTTTTGATTTCTATACTCTCTTTTAAAATTTGATGATTTTCGTTAGAATGTTTATCTTTAAGATTTGGATCTTTAACTTTGCCTGGATTAGGTACTTGTATCGGATTAGGGATAGGAGTTGGTTGTTTAACATTTTGCTCGATGGGACTTGGACTTTCTTTACGCCGTTCTTCCTTCATTTTGTCATCTTGTACCATCTGGACACCTAAACAAAAATAAATAATTATAATGATAATTTAAAAAATGTTATTCAATTTATTTACCTCCATAATTAGCTTCCATGTTATAAGCATAACCGGGTACGTATCCATAAGGATAATAGTGTTGTTGAAGCACTTTAGGAGGATATTCGTTCGAATCCTTTTTACATTCCTTTTCGACAACTTTTTCAGGTTGTTTTTCCTGTTCTTTAGGTTTATTCTCTTGCGTTGCAGAGGGTACTAAATATTGATGGTGTTGACCGTAGAACGGATGGTACATACCGTATTGTGTCATATGAGGTAAAGGTTGACAAGGTTCTGTCTTTTTATCTTGACTCTTATTTTTATCTGACATGTCTGTTTCTATAACGGGGGCTCCGTCATCTGAGATATCCGAATATGCTGGACTCTGCACCTATAAAGAAAAAAGAAAAATAATTATTTGTTACAACAGATTTAATGAATGTTAAAATAAAACTTTCATCTACATAATTAAGAAAAGAAATTACAAATATTACCGAATAGATCATACAATGATATTATGAATCAAATACTGGGTTTATAGGTATTTTAGTGAATTGTGACACCTCATATAGCACCCAGTAAATAATTAAGAATTTTTAAGACAGTTCATTAGGGAAATCTGGAATCATCCACAATACAGTCCAGAGTTGGTACCAAATAACTATTTATTTTGTTTGGGGGTTGAAGGAGCTGTTAGGTTATTATACAAAGTGTCCTGCCATCATGTTTATCCAAAATAAAGAATGATAGTTTTTAAATCGTATTTCAAATAAAGCCCGGTAACTAAAATCCTCTAATCCCGTACTTTGTATAAATATACAGTGTTCAATGTGTGAAAGAGGCAACAGGTAACAGTCAGATCCCATATTTTCTGATAATACATGACTTGAGTATAGAATTTTTCGAAATAACATTTTGGAAAATTGGATAATCCAAAATATTATTATGCTGCCAACCAAATTGAAGGAAAACTAATTAACAGTAAATGCAAGGGGGTAAGTTTTTAAGGGTAAAAACGGTCTCTCTCTCTCTCTCTCTATATATATATATATATATATATATATATATACAAAGCATAATTTTAGATGATAAAAATATCTACAACAAATAGGATTGTATTGGTTTTACCTAAGAAGTACAAAAATGCTGGAAACCACGTTTACCTTATACTCCAACCGTTGGTGCAAGGAAAAAACGATCAAAGACTAAAAAGAAACTACAGACCTAAACTTGGGTATGTAGGAAATCTCATTGGAGAAGTCTCATCAGTACATATGATAGGTTTTTTTGTTTTAACATAAAGAATTGTAAATTCTGATTATTATTAAAAATAAAATAGAATAAGAAATAAGAAATTTTGCATTTTCAATAATTTCGAATAGTGTTGCGGATTTAGGACTCAAAATAAAACTGGCTACGAGTTGATTTTATTAAATCTTCATCAAGGCTTCAACATTCGAGTTACCTCTGTACCATATGTGTTATCCATGGTTTTGAAAAACCCATGTTATTGTTGATGGAATGGATGACATCTTCACCAGGGTTATTCAAAACTATATGGTACTAGCGTCGGATTAAGAAGTAGTGGGGCCCATTTAAGGTAACAAAAATTAACTCGAAATTTTTTAAACGTAATATTTCTGAACAATTTTTGAAGAAAATACAAATTTTGCTTCGGATCCAATATTGTTTTTAAAATAAATGATCAAATTAGTTATTTTGCGACATCCCCTCCCTTGCTCGGGGCTTCAGTCCCCCTTAGACCCTTCCAAAATCCGACGCTATATAGCTATATTACAGAGGTAAATGTTGAAGTCTTGATAAAGAAACTGTTATATTTTAAATCCCAAACACCATTCGAAATTACATATGGAGGGATAATATCAACAATTACATTTGGATGTTAGAAAAATAAAAGTAATGGTGGAGAATTTTTAAAAAATTTGCAAATATAACAAAATAATGTCAAAAATAAAAAACTAAGAAATATTTTGTTTTAATCAATTCTCCGCAATTCCAACTACATTGATCGACATAATTAATATTAATTTGGATCGAAATTTAGTTCTGACTTCAATATTTGTAGAGATTATAATCTGTTACCATAATAATAATAATAAATGTAGTACTAACTTCGTCTCTTCCTGATTGTTCTGTATTAAAAACAGGTTGTTCAGATTGCGGAGGATGAGGACTACCTGCTGGAGATTTTCTATTCTTCTTTTTCGTAATAGTTGGAGTTTTGTTACAACTTTGTGACATATTATGTTGTTTCTTTTCTTCGGGCATTAGAGCTGATGTCGGTTTAACCTGTTAATCATTTTTAATAATATTATTTCCAAAAATTAATGTAACAATTCATATAAAAATGATTGTAACACGATAAAAATTAAATTATAATTTTTAATTCTTAATAATTATAAATAATATTTTGGATTTATTTTGTAGAGAATTTTCGATTTATTTAGTTCAGACCAGAATTCCAACTAAACAAGATTATTTACTGTAATTTGGTAACCAGATATTTTTCGGTACAAATTATTGTTAATTTAATAAATGCTCTTTAAGGGTTGTAACAATAATTAAAATTCCATAAAAAGATTTTATAAAAAATTTTTTTGGGCACTTTTATAATAATAATTTTACTGAAATTTTGTAAGTTCAAAAGTTTCTGAGATACAACTGGTTACCTTGATTATTTGACCATCTGTAGGCACTAATAAACTAATTTTGAAAAGGAGTAGAAAATTTTATAAATTACAAAAAATTATTACATTTATGTATAAATTGTAAATAAATTTAAAATATTTATATAATTTCTTAATATGTATACCTTGAACTGGGCGATTTTGGGACTTTGTGGCATATGGGGAGACAGCGGTTGTACTGATGCAGTAACAGTATTTTGAGATGGGATTATTATCGATGGGGGTTGTGTGAACTGTGACTGGGATTGCAGTTGATTAGCAAAAGATGAAGGTTGAGGAGTCGATTCCGGTTGATTGACTGGTTGATCTAAAGGCACTGTAGTTGAACGTGCCGTTGATAATGAACCCGTATTTGATATTGATGATCCTGAAAATGTAAAAAGTACTCGTGAAATATCAATTATTAAACGCTTATTATGGTTTATCAAATATATTTTGTTAATAATCTAGGTATACAAAACCAACTTGCTTTCTGAAATATTAAAACTGCTAGTGTTTTATCTACCCTGAAAAGATCCTTTATTTAGATTTTGGATATTGAAAAATAAAAAATTTGCGCTATTTTTGAATAACCAAATTTAGGTAAATTGCTTATACGAATAAACTATGCGAAATATACAGTGTGTCTAATTAAAAAAAGGAGGGTTGACTAAATTTGAGGAATTTTATTGAAAAATGTATCATGTAACTTAACCTGAGGGTGCTAAATGTTAGAAACGTTGCTTTATCCATGGAAATAGTTGGTCTCTTGCTTATACCATCAAACCATGAGAAATATACAGTGTGTCTCATTGAAAAAATAAGATTGACTGAATTTAAAGAATGTTATTGAAAAATGTACCGTGTAACTTAACCTGAGTGTGTTAAATGTTCAGAAAGTTGCTTTATCCATGGAAATCGTTGGAAATTTACTTATACCTTCAAACCATGAGAAATATACAGTGTGTCTAATTAAAAAAGGAGGGTTGACCAAATTTGAGGAATTTTATTGAAACTGAGTCTGCTAAATATTCAGAAATGTTGCTATATCCATGGAATTCGTCGGAAATTTACTTATACGAACAAACTATACGAAATATACAGTGTGTCTCATTGGAAAAAAGAGTATTGACAGAATTTGAGGAATGAAATTGAAGAATGTACCATGTAACTTAACCTAAGTCTCCAAAATGTTAAAAAATGTGTGTACCATGGAAAAAAAAATGTTAGGTCTTAGGAAACAGCGCATAAGAATGTTTTACATAATTCTAGAAGTATGTAAACTGGATTTGCTTCTTCCTCATTAGGTTATTGCTAAATTTAACCTCATCAAATGCTCCCGGAGGCGACAGTATCTTATTAAAAAGCTAATGAGGAAGTATTGGAAATCCAAATACTCTTTGGACCTACCGGTGTGAATATCTGGAGAATCTTTTTGGAATAATAGAGTGTCTCTAATCTGAAGAAACAAAGGACAATATGTATAAACATTACCTTATATCCAGTAATAAAACAGAAATTAAATCATTAAAAGCTTGATTTTTTTAATAACAAATATTATTTTTCTTTTTTAATCAAATACATTTTTTTCTTACTAAGTTTGTGCTAATCATATAATGGTATTTCAAACTTCCATAATATTTTACTGACTCTATAATAGTAATTCACAATCTAACTGATTTTGTTAACATCGAAGGGCTTGAATCTTTCCGTATCCACATTTTTACTTAATTAAATTGCTTTCGAATGATGGATATTTGGGTTTATTGGTAAACCATACCTGGTACTTGAGGTTTACTTCCTGAGAATAATCCAACAGCTACTGGATATTCTTCAGTAGAAGAATACCGTAAAACACCCGGTTTGACAACACTTTTCGAAGGCTCTACTATAGGCACGGTGGGTGAACTGACTACAGGTGGCAATTCTTGTATGCTCTGAGGAGTTGCCGGTGAAGGTGGAGTACTACGAGGTGTGGCAGGTTGACTGGATACTTCTAATAAATTGGAACCTATAAAATTTCAAGTACTGTTACGAACAATTTCGCTAAATCGGTCTCTAAGCCCGGTCCCGTCCAGCTATATTGGAATTCTAAAATTCGGCGATTCAAATACTTGGAATTCTACATTTAGTCTTTGAAGTTTTTATTACAGCAGACGGTTTATTTACATTGTTTCTTTATTTTTCTAGATCTAGCGAATTTTTTTGGGATATATAAGGAGGTTGTGTAGCGAATTTTGGTTAATTTAAAATAAATCAGTCGTAGTGAACAGAACGAATTAACAAAATAATCGAATAATGGAAATAAATTATTTAAGTGATAGTGGTAAGTGAATTATTTTAAGTTAGTTAAGTGTAGTCTAGAGTATTTAAATAAATTAGTGGTTATTAATTCACCTCACGAATAGAAAAGAGTGTAAAAACATTACAGCACTTCAAAAAATGTAATTAACATAAAATATACAAACCTCTAAGAAGTAATGGAAGTTCTTCTTTTTTCTGTTGTTGTGGTGGCGTCAATGGGCTTTCCGGTACCTTTTCTGGGGATTTTACCGCCACCATACTAGGACTAGGGGCTTCTATATTCGATTCGTCGTTTTCAGACATCGAAGTAACATCTTTAGCATCTTCATCGTCGACAGAACCATGTCCGTGAGCATGGGACTGATGGTATTTCAAGCCATTGATATGCTTGTATTTTTTGGAACAATTCGCTTCAGGACATTCGAGTAATATAGGTGACGAAGGTGGACTTGTACAAGGTGCTACGGAAGCGGATGCAGATGATGCTTTGGGTTTTTTTACAGCTCCTCCAGGTTGGGGAGTACTTTCTTCTTCTCCTGCTCGGCTTTTTCGTTTATTCGCTGCGTCTGGTCGTGGCGGAACGAACGGTGTGGGTGAAGACGGGGCTGTAGATGGACCGGAACCGTTAGCGGCTCCTCCGCGACGGCCTTTACCGCCCGAATTGCTGCCAATACCGCCTCCATTTCTAAGCTTACTATGAACCGATGAACGTGTTTCTACGAATAAAATAAGATAATTTCATCATTCGTCTGTTTGAGTCCAGGAAATGTTTACTACGATGATTATATTGTTAATTTCTTCCATAAAAAAATCAGCTCGGATGAATTTTTCTCAGTAAAATCTTGAAGCTAATTGCTAATAAAATATTGTAATTTTTCTTGTTCTCACAGTCCAACAATATATCTTGATCGGTAAATACCTTTTATATGCTGATTAGCGGATAACTGACCCTTATAAAAGCTAATTTACCTGATCCATCACTACCAAACGTCAACCGATACACATCTCAGTTAACAACAAACAAGAATTCTACCTGAAAATGGTCACAACAAGTTGCTCAAGCGGTCACCCTATTGCGACAAGGTCAAATCCAGCGAGAAGTGATCTATGCGGTGACGATGGAGCAGTCTGTTGTTTCCGGAGTTTACCGTCGTTACCAAGAGACGGGCAACTTTCTTCAGACGCAGTTTCGGAAGAAAAGGTGCTTAGAAATCGGTATTCAAGAGCTCAGAGAAACGAGAGGAGTGGCTGAACGGTCAGAAGAAAATTTAAGACAGCTAACCTTGAACCAAAAACGCCAGCTACTGGCTCAAAATTAACCCCAAAACACATTAATTGAACTGACAAATAATGGAGTTTCGTTCTCTTCTCAGATGCAAGAAGCGTGTGTACATGGTAACGATAGAAGAGGACGAGTCTACAGAAGACCTGGAGAAACATTCACGCAAACTTGGTCTCTGGAGGAGGTTCGTGGGTGGTTTGAGCGGACATTTCAATAGAATTAAAAATTGAAAATGTTGACGAACTGATACATAGAAGACATTTTAGGGGGATCACGGCGATATCTATGAAAATTTCATGCTAATGCAGGACAATGCCCGTCCATATGCTGTAGGTTCCGTGCGACAGTATTTACATGATATTGTTGCTATGGGTTGGTCAGCGCGTAGTCTGGACTTAAATCATATCGAACATTTATGGGATGAACTCGACAGAAAAGTTTGGCTAGAAATTCTGTACAGACCACGGAAGCGGACCACAAAATGGCGCTTATTCAATCTATGGAAAAGCTATCATCATGAGGTCCAGTTGAAAGTTTTTTTTTTACCAAAAAAATAACGAAATAACAATATAGACAACTACAAGCTAAAACTAACGGAAGCTACACATTTTTTTATACAGTGTGCGACTTGAGTCAATTTTTTGGTTCACTCAATATAGAGACAACTGTTAAGTTAACACTATAAACGATTGGAAAAACCAAGGAAAAGTTACGTAAACATTATCGTCAAAGTGTTGTATCCCATTGATTGCTTGGTAATTGTCTTCATAATCACGGATTATGCTGAACTACCATGACTAATTACTGCAGATATGCTCAACTTGCAAGGTAGGTTCCGCGTTTGGTTAATGTTTTTTAAAATCGATTTACATTCGAAAATTCGAATGAATGTTTTTTACCAATAGATAAATCCAAAACGAAGATTTCGATCTATGACTTGTTAAGTTTTTGAGTCAATTGTTTGAAATATATCGAAAACTGTTGAAAGTGTGAAAGTTATAGATTATATCTTCTTTAGAAAAAGGGTAACTATCAACTATTTAAATCATTATCGACGTAAATACTGTTACAAATCGTCCACGATGTAGCCGGTCTTTTTCTAGAAAGATCTTTTTATTTATTTGTTTGTTAATGTTTTAGAATTTGTGAGAAAATCGTTTTGGGTATATAAACGAGTTTGTTTAGCACCTAGAGTTAGTTTATACTTGAAAGTCGTAGTGAACGGAACAAAAATAAGAAAAACATCACAATATGTTAGTTTTTTTTTGGATTTCACGCACATATATCTTTTATACCTAATTATATTGAATAAATCGAATTTGTAGAGCGGAAAAAAAAATTTGACGCGTTTTCTACCCCGATGAAAAACTCGCTTATTGCTGCGGCAGGGAATTAACGTTTTTTCGACGAATTCGTAGAATATACAAGTTGTTTCACACAGATATTTTTTAAAAAATGTTGAACAAAAATTTTTTCAGAAACATCAATCAATAAATTAGAAATATTTTTATTACCTTGTCCCTATTCAACTGAAGCGACTACAAATCATTTTGGTATTTCGAGAATTTATACTACATATTAAATGATATCGATAACATGTAAAAAATAATGAAATTTGAAAATTAAACAAACCAAAAATTTTTCTAAACTCACCTCTTCCTTTTGGCGTCCTATTATCCAAATCACTTGTAGGAGAATCACAAAAACTGAAAGGAAAAAAGTATTTTTGATATGATACAGTATTACTGGAAAAAAATTTTTATTTTTTGAATATAATAGGAAAAATATCGTTTCTGCGCATGTCGATATTTAATTATCATTTGTCAGGATATTGTTTACGTCGTGTCGTCGTCGACATTTTGACGTTATAGTGACTTCTGTTTGGATTTGGCAGGGGTAGTAACATTGGGCATTCATAAATGCCAAATATGGTTCTGTTGGTTCAGATTTTCACTCTTATCATCCACGAATAGCAACAACATTCGATTGTTGCTATTCCTAAGGGCAGAACTGGAAGCAAATCCATGTCAGATAATCCGGAAATTCTCAAACACCCTTAATCAACATTAATAGACCATTGAATAATATTTGTAGAAGAAAAAATAAACATTAATGGGGTTTGGTGCGACAAGGGACACGATTCGAGTCCGTTGAAGCTGTGAAAAAGATACGCGTCCTGAAAAAACTCATAGAAGAAGATTTCCGGCGGTGTTTCATATAATGGAGGGTTAAAAATATAATCAACATCGTTATTTAAGATTAATATACTTACCGTGGTGGTGCCCAATCGTGTCTCGTACAATCTAGTAATGTTCCGACGTACGTTTTCCCCCTCCAGGTCACATTAACTACAAGCACACCTGAAAAACATAATTTGCAAACATCTAAATGCGTAATATGATCTAAGGCATCATTTTTTTTGTTATTCTGATGGCGGATCGAAGAAAAGTTATTAAAATTTCAAATTAAAGTTGTAGATGTTTCAATGTCACCCAAAACTGGTTCTTTCAAATTTATCGCCATCGCTGCTTATATTTTGAGATGCCAAGAGTTTTGTAAGTATTGACTTACCGCCTTCCGTTTCATGCCAAACTATTCCTTCTAGAGTAACACTGGTACCGGGTTCGCAAGGACCAAGACAATCTGGTTCTGTTATTGTACCAACGCTGGTACCAACACACACGTCAGCGACTTCCTGCAATAAAAATATCGAATGAAAAAAACCTTAAATTGTAAAATTCACATATTTAAGTATTACATCAAGATATATAAGAGCGATTCAATTTAAAAAAAAATCACTACAAATGAAATCTTAACTCCGAAACTTTACGAACTCATTGTTTTTAGAGCCCTTTCAAGTGTTTTTCTAGACGCGATAGAAGATCTAAAAATAAAGTCCCCATCACTGCATTTACATCTATAAATGAAATTTATTATCGTTGTTATCGAATGTTATCGAAGATGTTGTCACAATCATAATCAGCTTACAAACGTAGATAAGGACCCATCATTAAGAATTGTACTTAATAATAACAAGCGAAGAGAATTTTAGTAAAATTAAATACATGAAGATGAATTTTTTGTTTCAAAGTTTTATTTGTATCTCAACAAGAGTAAAATTTATAAGGCACTTTTTGATGAGAATTTACTCATATAGCTAAGAAAAATTTGGTAGAAAAAGTTGTTGAAACTATTTTTTGTTTTTTCTTTGTGAATATTTTATAACAGTAAAATCATACTGGGGAATAACTTTTAAAACTCAAAACCATTACATTTCCCTGGAAAATTTTAAAATTGTGAGTTAATAAGTTTTTCCCCTGTGGTTTTCATTTATAATAGAATTGTCACTGTCGTTTAAATCAATTACAAGTCTATATAAAACTGGTACATATTACAAATATTGGTTTTCAACTCTTATCGCGTGATTTATGGAATTTCTCCAATTCTCGGTGCTAATATTTGAACAAGTTTCCTTTTCAATTCTGCAAGAATACCATTAAGTTTTGGCATTATGTTCGATAGGCACATACTGTAGATAATTTCGCATATTGGAGTTAACCTATCAGGTTTGATTTAAAATTTCATTCAATTTTGTAGAGTGTGATCTGAGAAGTATTTGTCCAAAAACATTTCTCGACTACAAAGTCTATTAAAAACAGTTAAGATTACTTTTTGAGCATTTTTTGATAGAAGTCACCGTTTCTTTTCAACTGTTTGGCTTCTCTATGTGCTAGGCTCTAGTAGGACGTTTACCGAAAGTACAACAAATCGACTTGTTGAAACTTTCGCAGCCCTTCAGGGATATTTTCATCCCATAAATTTAACATTTTCTTTATTTCTATGAAACTTAATGCTGTCGAACTTTGTTTTCTTCCACATGGATCTGATTGCAATTTTGTAGTTTAAATACAAAACTTCATTTCTTTAGATTTTTCTTATAACAGCTCACTTTTTAGGTTCCACGTGGTTTTCAACGTAGTTTCTTCAAACTATGTACCATCTCTTCTTCACATGTTCACGGCCCAATCCTTTAAAATCAATGCCAATCATTCCGACGTCCATATTGTATCATTCGAAAAGTTCATTAATATTTTCCATAGACATTTTCATGACATTTTGAAATATTGATTATTTGAAACGTGAAAATCGAAATGAATCAATATGTGTTCCATGGTAACGTGATAAAATCTGTATTCAGTATAATGTTGTACTGATTGGTTGTCATCAATCAGGTGACTTCAAATTAATTGATTTCATTGGATTTCTACTAGAAAACTTTTTTTCGAAATAGAACATGGTTTTATAGTAAATGTTATAAATAATTTCTAAAACAGCATTTGTATGGGACTTGTACGAGTTTATAGAGAAAGACCCATTAATTCGGTGTTTGTAATCTGATGGAACCAGAGAATAATATTTCAAAAGAAATTATACGCTCAAATCAAGCAACAAAACGAAAAATAGTTATAGAAAACGTATCAATTGTTTGTTCCAAATGAATTTCTTATTTCTTAAACCTTTTGATATGTTTATGTTTCTAAATCTTCTTGATTTTAGGTTAAGGAATTGATTTTTTTAATAATTTTTGAGAGATCGATAGACATTTCGACTTTTCTTTAAGTCAATCAAAATATTTTGAAACATCATCGTCAATATCGTTAATTTGTATAGAATGTTTCATAAATTTATTAATTTTTTCATTTTTTTTTTGTATTTGTTGTGAATAAATCGTCTCAACTTTACAACTGACAAAAATTATATAATTTGCATTTGTATTACGACGAAATTTTTTTATATATAAATTTTTACTATTAAATATTTGAAAATACGATCGAAACTTACAATTTTTCTCCTATTAAAATTTTTCGGTTTTATTATTTTATCATTGATGCCGTGTCTGATTTTGAATTTTTCCAACCAGCCGAAACTGGCATTGAAATTATTGTGTCCATGAGCTCTGGCGAACATTAAGGCCCTTTTCCTTATCGCAGTTCCAGTAATTTTCACGTTGTTGCTAGTATTTAATATCCATTTTAAAACTTCCTTATCAACTTCTTTGAATGTACACGGTTTTATCCGTTTTTTCGAACCGGCGTTTTCGTGGTCGAACGCCGACATGACGCGTTCCCTATTTTTTTTAATAGTCGACAAAGTACTAGCCGCGATGTTGAATTTTTGAGCTACTTCGTACTGTTTACATCCTTTGTCGATTTCTTTTAAAATTTCTACTTTTTCTTTGACCGAAAACACTCTCCGTTTATTTGACATGTCTTACACGATAATTCAAATTCAATACTGACTCTTAATTTGCAAAATATTTTTATATATTAGGTCAGGTAAGCTTTTCCTCTTTTACCTACTAATGATTACTGAAAGTTTCAAAATACTTTAACCATTCGAACTGGATACAAAAAGAGGTAATAAAAATGTGATTAAAATTCCAATTATTTATTTACCAAACAATTATGGACAGAAGAACTTCTAATAAATAAATGTCAAAAATTTAAATCGGTTTTTAATAATTTCCTAATATTGTTTGTTGTTTGGAATGATCGTAAAGTGGATAAGTTGTAAGGGTTTCTTGAATTTTAGTCATAAATTTTTATTATAACCATTAAACCGAAAAATAACAAATGCGATGTTGCCAGATAAAAACGGTCATTATCAAGTTAAATTTCGATATTTATATGACTTAAAGAAAATTCGTTCTATTCTCAATTTAAAACAATGTATGAGAGCCATTTTGTATACGACGAGACTAGAATAGATAGAGTTGGAACTATTATTATATTGTACAGAGTGTTCTTTTCAATAAAAAATTACAATTTATGATAATTTTTTTCAAAATATCTCGTTATGGCGAACGATTTTCTTGGCATGAACAACGATCTAAAAATATACAAATCTCCTAAACCATGAAGTTTATCAAATTAAAGGAAGTGTATGTTTTTTGTTAAAAATTAATTTTCACTATCTTTAGATACTCAGATAACTTCTTACCCCTCACAAACAAATCTTGTGAGTGAGAGGCGGTTCCCCCTTTAAAAAGTTTACATGGTGATATTTTTTCATAGACGGCATGCATTATATGGACAAAAAAGTCATTTTCCCCCACGCTAAGCTTGCACTCCCCCGGCTATATCAAGAAAACAACTTTCTTAATATTGTGAGATACAGAAAATCTGAAATATACCAAAAATGTGGGAAACATTGAATCGCTTATATAGGCTTAAAGATATTGTCCTCATTCCACATGAATATCCTCGAAATTTCGAGAATTTGAATTAGAAAAAGTATTTTTCTTTCCTTTATCGATTCCACAATCAGAGACAAAATATGGCGTCACGTGTTAGGTTAGAATTTACAAAATACACGATGTCCATATACCTAGCAACACAATTACTTGCCCTCCGGTGCAGTTCGGAGCCTCTGTTGGGGGGGGGGCGAAGGAGAATTTAGGGGAGTCCTATTTCGATTATAGGCACTCAAAATCCAAAAGAGCTTTCGAAAATTATTGTTCCAGATTATTTAGCGACTCCTGGACACCTCCCATATGATTAGGATATGTCAAGACGTTTCGCTTCAAAATTCCGGTAAAACGGACTCCAAATATCCAATTTTTTCTCATCAATTTTACCCCATGACTCCCCCAAATTCCGTCCATGGTATTATGTATATTTTTTTGTCTTTAAAACGTGCTTTGACTTTGGCTCCACCTACAGCCCCTAAAAAGGAGAGGCAATCAGTTCTGATTTCGCAGCTTATATCTTATAATCTAAACACTAGGGATCGTATGAGAAAATTTTTATGTCACAGCATTATTTCCACGACATGTACTCCCGATCTTTTTGCATCAATTCCCATAATAATTACAATAATTCACGCAACTTAATTTTTCTTTAGTTCAGTAAACTAAGTTTCTACTAGTAGCGTTTATAAACAGTTTTACGAGTAAATAGATTTTATCCGAAAATATAAAATCTTGGGTTACCAATCTGAATGACCTAAATCACTTCTCTTGTTCCCCACGTTATGGGATACTAAATTCCTGGAAACGAACTGATATTTTATTCCTGTAACGTAATACCTAATTGGAAAGTTTCCGTATTTCCGAAAGCTTATCCAAAATGAGTCCTTAGGGAGTAGTAGAAAAGACCAAACGAGAAATCGTGAGTTATATCAGAGCCTCTTTTCAAATCTCGGTTAATTAACCGTTCGTTTACGAGAAGCATTTGGTAACTTTCAATTTCAATTTTTAACTAATCAGCTGTGACATTTTTTTCATATTATCAATAAATTTCCAAGCAAATAAATCTTTTGATCATAGAAAAAAACATTTCAATTATTTTTATATGTTTCTTTTACCTTTTCCGTTGTCGTTCTTTTAACGTTTTCCCAATTGCTGTTTGAATCTTATATTTCATTATCTTCCCTTACGTATAGGGAATAACGCAGTTGTACCCGCCCACCCTCATTTTATTGAAAAATAAATATAAAAAGAACTTTTTTCAAAAATCAAAATAAAATCCCAATTCGCGAAGAACCGTTTTTACTTTTCGTTTGGAGGGTTGAAAGTTATCATTCGTGAAATCGATATCAAACTCACAGTTAATAACATACACTACCAGTCAAATGTTTTTGTCCGGTACGTAATTCATATTGTCAAGCAAAAATATTTTCGACGAATACGAAAAGTTGAAACTTCAAGTACCAGATGATTTGTTGATTATTTTTCAACTTTGAATGATTTCTTGGGTGTTTATGATTGTAGTTTAGTCCTGTGAGGCGCAAGGGCGTCTTGAGATTTATACTTTTCGGACCAAGACACCTTTTTAAGAAGTTCGTATAAAAATCCAAAGAAGTATCGATTGAAACTTGTGCATTAGTATCTAGGTCAAAGTAACCGTACCATTCCCAACGAATCAAAAATACCTCGGCGTTCCATAGAATACAACGGGAAAAAATATGCATTCACGCGGAGATTTAGCGATAGAAAACGGTTAGACCGGCCTCGAAAAACTACAACAACTGGAGATAAACGATGAATGAACGTGGGACTGCCTTTGAGTATTTCTACAGTAAAGAGGAGATTGAGGGAAGCTGATTTTACGCATGTAGAGTGGAAGAAATTTTTGGGTCCAATAGAAGAGGTCGAAGGAATAACGAATATTAGAATCATGTGAAACACGGCGGAGGCTCGGTGATGGTTTTTAGATGTTTTGGAGGAAGGCTACTGGTAAAAATTAGAAGGATTTTGATAAAAGAAGGCTTTTAAAAAATTACTTGGCTATCACAGTCGCCAGACCTCTACAGATTGAGTTGTTGTGGGAAAAATTGGACAGGGAAGTCAGAAAATTTCCAGAAATATCCTGAAATACGCAGATCCTTGGGGAGGATCTGATGAGAAGACTTAAAAATAAGAATGAAACAGTGTCTGTATTCCCTTATCATCAACTAGTTTATGTTTTTTTGTGTATTCAGTTTCGTTACGAGGTATATTCCTAAAAATAAACCCCATTATTTGACAAGCAAATGATTGGATTTAAGAAAAAAATCCAATTAAAAACCAACCTTTAAACAAACCGTTGTCAGTTGAACGAGATGAAGCGCGAAATATCGGACGATTTTCTTATCGTCGGTAGTCACGTAGGGGAGTTCGCGAGGGGTGAGTATCACGTGGACGAAATCAATACTGCGGTTTGTAACGTTACGAAGTTCCGGCTGTTTACAAAGGCGGCGCAGACGGGAACTAAAATTCCATTAATAAGGAGAACGTTGATTACCCAGGAGTGGATTTAGAAGTGCTCAGACTAAAAAATCAAATAAATAATATTACAATTGAAGCGGTTACTTACAAAGGTCTCAATAAACCCTCAAGTTACAAGTCATAAAAGTTTTCCATTTAATAAAAAGTTGTTACTACATTTAGAAATACCTATAGAATAATAAGGGTGAAAGTACCCTTCACCGTCACCGCAAAATATGATCATATTGACCAGATGTCGACCCTTGTTTGATCTGTAAATCTCCCTGGTCTATATACTAGCAGATGACATGGTAAAAATGACAGAAGATGATAAAAACAATAATGAGCCGAAAGGAGAAGACACGTAAGATAAAATTAGGAGAATCAAATATGAAGCAGGTCAAAAGCTTTAAATACCTTGGTCAAAACATGATGGAAAATTGGAACAAGAGAATTGCATCAACTGGAAGATTATTTAATGCAATTAAGACAGTTTTTGGTCAAAAAGAATATAGAGAAACAAATGAATAAATAAATATAAAAAAACTATCCACACCTATATTGACATACGTGTCAGAGACATTGACACTGACACAGAAACAAAAAAGCAAAAACAAAATAGAGAAATGAGATTTCTAAGAAAAATATAAAATAAAAGAAGATACGACTAAATAATAACATTATAAAACCACCCACGTCTCACCATCCTTCACCGTATTGACCAAAAAATTGGAGTTAGTCACATAATAAAAAAGATTTAACAGATCGCTTTCCGATTGGCGTTTTGCTACTCTGACAACACTTTTCCTCAGACTTACGCCGTAATTACGCCCGTGATTACGTCGTAGTCACGCATACGTATCCGGTCTGCACCAGATTTAAAATATGTCATTAGATTTAGTCTAGTTATAAAATCAAATGAATACACCCCTGCTGTACCTCACAACTAATTCGCCCCTATCTTTTCAGTGTTCAAAGACCTTATAAACCGCTAATTGTCTAGTGAACCAGTTGAATACGTTGCCAAATGATGTGCTTCAGCTCTACTAATTACTAAATGTTAATTAAAGCAGACGCTGCAATGAGAGAGTGTATACCCAATGATGAATAGTTCAAAGCTGCTCTTATTAAAAAATAAAACTCGATTTACCTTTTTTATTCTTTCACTTCAAGTCTGATAATTATGAGGGTTGATGATAAAACGCTTATAAATTGAAGGTAATTTAATAGAGCGATTCAGGAACAGATTTTCCGATTTAATATCAATTGATAATCAATAGATTTCTAGTTATGTTATAAAATCATTACAAACAAACTCTTAGAAAATAGAGTTCTATTTACCTCATGATGGATCGTCTCTCTTAATTGCACTTTTTACATAGTTGTCGGCTGTTACCAATTTTTGGAGACTTTTGCCGATAATGAAGGTTCCAATGTTTTACTGGATTTAATATTTCGTGAATGTGTTTTCTCTTCATTGATTCTTGACCAAATCGCTCTAAATATTGTACAATAACTTCTGTTTGACCATATATCCTGATGTCAATGACATCTTTCAACAATATCTGCTTTAGAGTTTATTTTCACTTCATATTGTCCTGATACTCATCAGAAGCTTACTTTATTGTCAATACAAACAACCAGCAAACCAAGTTACTTATGGTAAATTTTTTCTTATTATATTGGCTCAAACACTTTCGTCAGTTTCATCACCAATAACAACGCTTTTTTTGCAAGTAAAAGCCTGAAGGTAATGACAAATAAGTTTTTTAAATATGAAGAGTCTGAAGGAGAAAAATTTTTCCAAATCTGATAACAACAATTCTTGATTTAATTTCTGTTGGGACTCGTTTCTCGTAAAGTCGTTTCTTATCATAAGGACAATCGTAACTTAGACATGAAAGGGTTTTTGGAATGCTTATAATGTTGTAATTATTTTTGAACTTTTTGCATACAGTTTGTGTTATTTTTAACTTAGAAACATCAAAGAAATCGACCAAGAAAGAGTGGATCAACGAATTGTCTTCAATGTTGAATTCAAAGACTAACAAGATACGCCTGATGAGCCAGCAAGGCGGACCTCGTAGCGCTCTTATTTTTTGTTGAGAATATTTGCTAAGGGCATAAGATCTTTGATGTAGTGTCAGGTAATGCCTAACCCTAAGCTGCATAAAGAGGTGAAACATGCATTCGATTGGTAAGCAAAAGAATTTTGGTATTATTTTATGTCGTAAAATTCGTAAATTACTATTTAACGTGTTTCTAATTTGCATCCGAGGTCGGTTGTTATCCACTAGGTTCTTCTTTGTAATCTTGCGTGCAACGCAGGCCACGGACAGTGATCCTGCGATCTTTGAGCAACTCATTGTTGATCTTCTAGAAGATCGCATCCGAAGCCGGTTGTCATCCACTAGGTTCTTCTTCGTGAACTTTCGAGCGAAGCCGTCCACAGACAGTGATCCTGCGATCTTTGAGCAGCTAACTGTTGATCTTCTAGAGTATTCTAGATGATCGCAACCGAAGCTGGTTGTCGTCCACTAGGTTCTTCTTCGTAAACTCTCGTGCAACCCTCAGAAAAAGCCTTTGCGGAGGTGTTGAATGGACATGCAATTTTACTATAAACCTCAATAACTCGCGTCAACACTTTCACCTTTGACAACTGCCAAGCGAACACTGAGCGACGTGGAGAAAAGCGGACAGGCGGGCTCGAGAGTGAGAGAGAGTTACTTTGCAAGGCACGCTGTTGTCCGATTTAGTCTAGCCTTGAACTTTTCCTCATTAGGAATCTTACAACTCAATATTTTTCATAAAAGTTATAATAAAGCCACAATTTCTTCAATCTTGCTCTACTCTGTATAATTGTGATGATAGCCCTAGTCCATTTCGTGAACCAAGTGGGAGGTAATGACCCTTTGCGTAATGATATTGTTCGGGAAAGGGAATCGACGAAAAAATTATAAAACACGAACGTGCTTGTCATGTTGACTATTAGATAATCGTCCTTTAGATATTCGATAAAAGGGAAAGGTTAAATGAGCGTTAAGTTATCGTTTTATAAGGGTTGTTATAGTTCTCTTTTTTTTTGAGTGATACACAATAAACGAGGGTGTCTTCAAAGTGCGTTTGATGGTTTGAATTGAATAGATTTAGCAACATTAAGCTATTGAAAATCAAATAACTTCTAATAAACTAGACTTCGAAAATCTGTTATAAGCGATCAAAACAGTACAGGGTAGTTTACGCTCAACGGGATGGATTCTAACAGTAAACTAACCAAAATTCTGAGAATTATCTAGAAAGTTTCAGAGTTAACGTAGTTTCCAGCGATAATGTACCCTTTTTAACCCTTCAAAATAATAGTCAATGTTTTTCTCCTCGAAATAAGCTTCTACTTGTTTGATGTTGGATGAAACTCTTTCTTTATCTTCTTTCTTTATCTTCAAATAAGATATAAAAACGTTGTTGTTGTGAGAATGTGGCATTAAAACACCAAAGAATACTCTTATTATGGTTGAAATGTAATATAAAAACATTGTAAATATTTATGAATGTATTAAAAATTTGAAAATTACATTAATTAAAGGAGAATTGAGGTATCAAACATTTTTTGTAAAATTTTAAATGAATTTGGTTCATAAAAATGCTTCAAAATGACAATCAGACACAAATATTACACAGTTTACACACAGTATACACAAGTTTATTGATTTTGGTTGCTATTTAATTGTTTTTCTTTTGATATTGAAATTAGTCCAATTGAAAGTTTCTATAATTTTTTTTTAAATCAAAAAGATTATGAGTATACTGATCATTTTGAGCAATATAAAATAGGCGTTTTTTCTAGTTGTTTTCAGTTGTCAAAATTTTGGCAGATTCATAATCCATAGAATGACCTTCATAGAAACCGTGTTAAGCAAGCGATCATCTGTGAGGGTATAATTTGCAATCACTTTATTGAGAGGTAATCTGATTGGTGAGCGTCCAATGTATTTTTAATCCTAATTTAAACAAGGAATTCCATAAACTATGTTAGTCAATTCATTAGTTGTTGTTTTATATTTAATTATAACTGATTATACTAAACATCCGGTTGAATATTTACTATTTTGCGTATTGCGAAATGATCTTTATAATATATGAGATTTAACTCGTTCAAAATTCCCCATAACCAGTTACAGCTCATAAAATTACCCATAATTCCCTCCGTTCGAATCACGGTAGATTTTCCAATCGATTTAATTTTATTCCCATATACCCAGATTGTTCGTTAAAGCGTATCACAAAGTTACATAATTTTTCAATTAAATGCGGTTAATTCCATTTTACGTTTCGTTGCTTTTTGTGGTATATGTAGCCGTTGTCAAAAGTACAACGAAAATCGATTTAAGTTCGATATTAATTTCCATATCGACAATCGACGCTTCATTTCCAGTATCGTTATATCCAAAATCACATCAGTGATACAATATTTTTGTCGTCTGTAATTTATTGATGATTGGATATGGAAATTATCAACATTCCATTACTCGTGAACCGTCAGACGGGGCCCTATGAATTTCGCAGTCAGTTTCCATTCATCAAAACGGTACGATAAACGTATGGTGAATGATACACAAAATCTGATCCCTTTTCTCTATCCTTGAACCATTCATAAAGGACGGGATATTAATTTTAAATACGAAGGTGGTTATAGTATAAAACGGAATTTTACTATAAAAAATTTTGCTTTCGCCACCTCTCCGGATGCATTTTACGTAAAAATTTCTCCCCCAAGTGCCTCTTTCAATGGACCAAATAAATAAAAGACTCATGGAGATAAATCGGAACTATCAGAAAGGGTGTTTCCCAACCCAATTTCATCATCGATTCCATCGTTTTCATCTGCAAATAGGTTTCGACGTGTTTTAGAGGTTACTATAATACTGCACGTTCAAATTTCGTTGTTCAGTGGGCAAATCAAATGTAATTACTCCCGAACCACCTTCCCTGCTGGCAGTGAAACCTTCGCTTCAACTGACGCGCCTTTCTCCACTCCATAGACGCGCACCATAATCTCTCATCTGTGGTGAATAATCGGTGCAATCACAAAGCTGCAGTAGACGCGTGGGAACTTCCCGTTGTGTGAATTTCTGCTCAAAATTCAGAAATTTTGGCACCACTACCAACGCCGATGACTAATTCTTCAGCCACAACGCGTACAGTTCTGAGTCGGTCTCCAAAATGAGTGTTTTTACAGCGGTCTGGGGCGCCGCACATTTGGTGAAGCATGAATCGCAAGTCTTCATAGATTGGACAAAAATCGTAAAGTTGCCACCGAATTGAAAATACTTCGACGTACCGTAAACTACAAAGTGAAAAATGTGCATCCACCAAGAGCTTCGACAATAGAAAACGTTTAGGATCGCCTCGAAAAACCACAACCACTAAAGATAGACGGGCCCAGAGATAGCAGCTCAGATCAATGAATCTAGGGAACTGCTCTGCAATGAAAAGGAGGTTGAGAGACGGAGGCTCAGAAATAGCAGCTCAGATCAATGAATCTAGGGAACTGTCCTTCTGAGTATTTCTATTGTAAAAAGGATATTGAGAGATGCTGGTCTTTTTGAAAAGGTGATAGTGAAGAAGCCTCTTTTAAGACGTCAAAATAGAATAAAAAGGTTGCAATGGGTTTAAGAACATAAAAATCGCATGACGAATGGGGGAGAATTTTATGGAGTAATGAGTCAAAGTTTGAGAGTTTTGAATTTAAGAAAAAAAGTTTATGGAAACGTCAAAAAAGAACGGATTTTGGATCCATTGATATAAAAATTGAAGGGATTTTGAAGAAATAATGGTTCCATGGTATCAACGATCTTAAGCATTCCTAAAAGCTGTCGAGATTATTTGAAAGAGTTGGTGTCGTAATCGCCTGAACCCAACCCGATTGAGTTGTTGTGGAAAAAATTGGACAGGAAAGTGAGAAAATTTCCATTTCACATGTTTGGAATATCCTGAAAAACGATTGGAACCAAATAGACGACGATTATTTGTCGATCGTATTGTTTTTATTTGTTGTGTACAAACTATAAGCAAACACTTTTGATCGGTGGTGTATATCCAAGGCCGGAATAATCGGAATAATAATAATATACATGATATTTTGTATGTATAATGGATGATACCTCCATTCCATATTATTATTAAAACACAAAAATCGGAATAATCTCAAATTGAACTTATTTTCATTACTTTCATTCGGGTAAAATTTCCTCGGCTTTTTATTAGCATTTTTTTATTAAATAACATACAAAATAAAATAGAAATCGAATAATTACTAATGGAAGTGACCAAAAAAGGGTTATTATTAGAAGTCGACTACACCGCGCGGATAATATATAAATAACACCCCCTCCAAGAACTAAAACACAGCATGTGATCAAAATATACCCCGGCAATTTGATGATAAGGCGTTAATAACCGCACGCGTCAAACATATGCAATATTCAATTAATTCGAGTAGGGTAAAGAATCAATGGGAAATGACTGTGGTAGCGCGTCGTCGAGGGCGTCTTCTCGTCCCCCACATGGCTGTTAAAACGCGATTAAGTGCGTAAACCTGCACCTGCTCCTCTTCGTTATCTCGGTCATTACGAAGATCCGTTTCTATCTGGGAGATATCGCTACAAGGTTGCCAAATATAATGAAATATCAAGAATAAAGTATTGAAATCATTCATTTTAGAATGAAGAAAAAAATACGGCAATGTAACCAAAAACTGGGATGTATAATATGAAAAAAAGGTTGTGGATAGTATGAAAACAAAAAATAATGAACTAATACAGAGTTATGTATTCGATTGGGCAACTGCTGAAATGGTCATATTGAGAAGTTACTTAGCGGCGTGCTTTAATTACTTTTGATATTAAAAATGCTTTCGACGCCGCACCGAGACAGAATATCTCAAACGAGCTAGAAAGAATGTAAATCAACCTTGCACGGAACGAAAATTAACTTCTAAAAACCAATCACGCTATAGATGAAATTAGCTACTGGATGAAATTTTCATCGAGTTCCAACGAAATCGATTCTAGGCAGCAGGAACTCCTGAAATAAAATAGTCGAACGTGTATCTGTCCTAATTTCAATTACATCGTCCAAATCATAGAAACCTACGAGGGATGACTGATTTGTTTAGCACCTGTCTCATTTATAAATTAAAAAGTCCCAGTTTTAAGAATGAAGCAATAATTTTATTTATATGGCTTTTGATTATCATTTTATAAAAAAAAGAGTCATAGATTATCGATCTTTGATCTAGAACAATTGGAATCACTTTAAACTGAGTTTCAATATAATTCTTAACTATTTTAAATCGATATAATTAATACACATCGATTAAAATCACTTCAGACTTGTTTTAAATTGAAATTTGAAACTCGTACGTAATCTAGATAATTACAGAATAATTCAGAGCAATCTTGATCAATTATTGTCACGAATTATTTGATTTTTCTTGACATCTGACAACACTGATCGGGAAACTCGTGAAACCCCTCAAATTCAGATGCACTTCAAAATTTTCTGTAGCTTTCCACCGTCGCTTTATCTCTTTGTTGATTACTTTGCGAAAGGGAGTATTTTGTATATAATATGAAGGGATGGTGTTCACCTCCCCAAGGATCTTGTTTACACGAACCCTTGTAATACTTGTTCAATAAGTTTATATTATGACGAGGGAATCGAAATTCATGTACCGATGATCCATAATTCTCGACACGGAGAGCTATTTAATAGAGGAGTTACTTTTCAATGTAAAAGTTAATTAGTTTGTTTTTCAAAACATTCAAAAAAGAATTTTCCTTTTGCCTTTTTTTCTGCCATCAATAAACGTAACCTAAGTTACCCGTGACGAATCTCTAGGAGCAGCGTAGCTCCGCTGAGACCTGGCGTTCGAGGTCTGCTCGTTTGCTGTCCGGAGAAAAAGTGAATTTTCCACGGATCCATCCATGTTTCAAGCGAAAATGTTGGTTTTTCCTAATACGTGTACCAGTTATATCGGAGAAGATTAAGTAATTGCATGCTATTAGGACATTAAAGAGTTTATACAAGAAACCCGGGTTCGAAAGATTATTGTTTTCTTGAGAAAATTGTATGTATTCCTGCATTATTGAGCGTTGAGAAAAATAAAGTCTTTCGAAGTTTTGAAGCGCAGAAATTGAAAAAGATATAGAGATTTCTGGTTCGTTCTGATTCTGGTTCAAAATATCGTACGTCTTATCTGTTAAACTACTTTTGGGACAACCTGTATGTCAAGAAATAATTTTAATTGGTATTTCAAAAATGGTAATGCTACTTGTACGAACCGAGTAACTAGTGCCCTCTATGAGATTCAAATATATTTTCCACACACCCTATATGTCTATGAGAAAAATATGTCATCGTTGTCCCTCTAAAAACCGTATTTTCTTTATAGTGAAAGTTTATTTAAAACCATGTTTTTGATTGTTTAGGTATATTAAATCGTATTGTTGAGCCGGTCCTGTCTAGATGTGTTGAAATTCGAAAATTCGGCGGAAGCGCGGTGCCTTTGATGTACGTTGAAAATACCCGGAATCCGTTTGATATTTGTTTTATATAAGTTTTTAGTATAGCAGGCGGTTTATTTACATTGTTTCTTTTGTATAATTACTAGGAAGTATTTATTTTCTAGAACTTTTGACAATTCTTTTAGGATATAAATACAAGGAGTTTAGTTTATAATATGTAATCGTAGTGAACAGACCGAAATAGAAAGTTAAGTGATAAGTGAATTATAAGTTAGTGAAGTGTAAAGTGTATAGTATTCAAATATATCATTTTCTTTTTTGTTTAAATAACATATTCAATCAGACAAACAAAAAAACTTGATTAAATCAATACGAAATCCCAGGAAAATCGCAACGTAAGCAAATATATAAATACATAATTGATTTTTATTTATGGTTTCTAAGTCATATATATTAATATTTGTATATGCAACAAATTTTTCGAGATACTGTACATTAAATGATCGTATTACTATTTATCAACAATATGATAAATTAGTCACGTAATATGAAAAGGAATGTGTTTAATAATGAAAATTTTTGTCGAATGTATCATATCACATACTGCGAATATCTTATACAGAGTGATCCGCATAACAACAGATACAGAGCAGAGATCGAAAATATGACGATTGGGTGAAATTTACTTATCTGAGTAGTTATAAGGTTTCAAGATTGAGAAAATAATTTCGAAAAAAATCATCACTTTCATCAGGAACCAACTAGAAAAGAATAACGACTTTAATGCCTGACGTATGGCATCACTGATTTGAATATGTCAAATTTGACATTTTATTCGACTTGGATTAAACCAAAAACAGTGTACAGATCAACTCGCTTCGACTTTTGGTGACGAAGCACCATCTCGAGTTTGTTTTTCGAATCAAATAGTGGTTGCACTTCGATACAGGATGAATTTCGTCCAAAATCTACTGTTGTGTCAGATCTACATGACATACCTTGATATTGAGGCATTTGTTTCACTAGCATACAATCAATATTTCATGAATATTTGGCTGTTGAAAAGATTGTATTTCTCAAGAGTTTGAAGGCGTTAAATTTAAGGTTATTAAGTTCTGGGTGATTTATTCCTGAACGATAGTGAGGAAAAACTAAACGAAAATGAATCGGAGAAAGGAGTTAGTGAAGAGAAAGATCAAGTTCTAATAGTTTCGAAAAAAGAAGATATAACAGAATACTTAAAAAAGCGAAGAATAATAACAAAGATTCCAACAGAATTTATAAAATCTAGGAAAATATTTTACTGCTCGCGGGTCCTTAGTCCCAACTACATAGTAATATTAGAATTCGGCGAATTCACTCGGCGCCTTTCATCCGTTTTTTTTATAAATTTCGTACACGCCTTTGATGTTTCCTTTTAGAACTTTTTATAATAGAAGGCGGTTTATTTACAGTATTTCTATCAAATAAGTTCTAGGAGAGTCTATTTATTTGTTCTAGAGCTTTGGAGGATTTTATTTTTGTATATAAATGATTTATGTAAGTTTAGTTAGTTTTAATTAATATGCGTAGTGAAAAGAACGAATTAGTGAAAGTATTTGTAAAAATTATGCAAGTGATAGTTATAAGTAAATTATTGAAAGTTAAGTGAGTAAATGATTTGAGAGCGTTAGAGACAGTGTGTGAATAAATCCAATTTACGAAAATATCGATTAGTTCAACGTAGAACGTTCAATTCTGAACGGGTGCACCAGCATTTGTTCGTCAGAATTGTTGGAAAAAAATCAGGGAAACCACCACGACACTGTAAAAAACATATTTTTGAACAGTTGAAGCATCGATTCGATGGATCATCCGTCGTACAGTCTTTGTTTTTAGGTGTGGAAGCGGTCCAATTTTATGTTTTTAAGGGAAAATATACTGTTCTACTTTTATTTCCGTTATAGATATTAGGTGTACGGTTATGCTATAAATATAACGGAACAACCGGATTATTATTCTCTAATACAGAAGCCGTGTTCACTAATAGACTTTGTGTGTATCTATTGGATTAAAAAATGGTAAGTTTTCCGACTAATGTCGAGATTGTATGTTACAAGCAATTAGCTTCTCGCTAGTAGGAAGTGGAATTTTAGAAACAAAAAAGAAACGACTTCTAATGATACGTATCGACCAACTGGAATATAATTTAACAAACCTCGTTATTTCATCATTTTCAATCATTTACATAATTTATGTAAACTTTTTTTTTTCATAACGGATTTCCGCGGGACTCCGTAGACGACGTGGATGTCGGCCACTCTGGGCACCAGGTACCTCGTAGACATTTTCTATCGTGATATTCGTGTTCAACGACCTCGAAACCCCCCCGAGTGGTAAAACTGAATTCAATTTCCTACTAATTTTTGTTCGAAAAGTTTCCTGAGGTTACACGAATACACTAATCAGAAATTCCTAGGTTTTGCCCTTTTATGTACTTGTATTTATGGATCTCAAGTTTTATTATCAGTACTAAAAAAACATATTTCTTTAGACCTTTCACGTGGTTCACGGTCTATTATCATTCAAAAAATCGTACGTTGTATCAGTTAAACCGCATGTTTCTTTTTATATTCAGAGTGTCCAAGAGTCTGCAAGCATTGCTGTGTGTTCTCAAGGACGTGGAGTATTTTTTTCAAGAGGTCAGAATATTCAGGAGATCTGTAGTAACCCAAAAAAGTTTGAAAAACGCCATTCAAGCTTTGTTTCTCATTTAAGGTGGTAACAAATGCCGGTTCTTTGAGTTTGAAACTTTGTCCATGGCTTTAACAAGATTTTTGATTAGCCCTAATTTGATTTGCAAAGGAGGTCATACTGCGTAAACGTAAACAGTTTTTGGCGGCCATATTGCTCTTACAGCTCGCATAAAAAGCAACATTAGTTTGTAGTTCTAAAACCAAAGCAGTACAGTCTATAGACTTTGACTTTGAGGAATCAATGAACAGTCTCCATTCCTCTGAGCTATGCTCATAACCCAGTCAATGTCATTACAGAACTTTTGTGGTCTCCCGTCTTAAGCAGATTCCAATGTTTCAGTCTCAACTTTTTCTTTGGTCGAATCCAAATCATCAAGTTCCAATTAGTCAATTAAATACGGTGCTTGAGGACTGACAGAAGCTGTAAGTTCTGTTTCAATTGCTTCGTTTCCAGAACTACTTGAACTTTTTCCAACAACTAAATGAAGGCGCAGAAACTTCTTCTGATTGAGGGATTATTTTGATTACAGAAGACACCTCCGCATATTTTAGTGTATGATTCGATTTCCTCTAAAAGCTTTTGATATTGGTCAAGCAAAAATAATGTTCGTTTATTGGATTGATAGATTCCCGCTAATTTTCAACCTGGTTGCGAATATCCATGTCGAAATATGTTTCTTCTACTTCTTTATGCTATCCATGGATGTTTGCGATCTCTTCTGACCATTTTATCTTGTCTCTGGTGGTATAAATTAATTCTCTTATACCTCTGTCCAATTTTTTATTAATTGAAGCTTCACATCACATGTCCCAGGTACGCTGTTTGTCTACGTTTTATCGTATCCAGCAATTCACGTTCTCCACAGAATTTCTTCGTTGGTTTTTCTTGCTGTCTGCGGAGCTCTCAAAATTCTTCGGTAGAGCCACGTCTCAAATACCTCCAATAAGAATTGTAAAGAGAAGTGGATGAATTAAACGGTTGGTTTTAATCGCTTATATCATCGTCGTTTCTAAATAAATTCCATTCACTAGGATTTTAGGTTTATTAACATCGACTATTTAGTAAATATAAATAGTTATGTAAATAATTGCATCGTATAAATATATAAATAAGTGCGTGTAACGTAAATAAATTCGGTTAACCGATTAATAAATGTTGTCGATCGTATAAATAAATAAATTATAGACTTTACATAAATAAAACAAACATTTAAAGATAACACGTAGATTGTATATTTTACATAACTGAATTTTTTATGGTTTGTTAATTGACATTCGCAAAGTTCATTGATTTCGATTCATTTACATGCTCGTTTTATCTTAATTAAGTAATTACGTTAATGTTATGAATTCGTTTCCTTGAACGTAATTTCATTCTCGTTCAATTGACATTATAATTTTATTGTGATATAATAATAAGTAGTTAATTATTAATTGTTTAAACGGATATATGTCAATTTGTTTCATGAATTATTGCGTCAACATAACATTAGTATTTTATGCACGAGGATACTCCCGGAAGTACCTGTCCATTTCAATAAATTAGATATTAAGTGTTAGTGAATAGTTAAACATATGAGGGCAAGTGCTAGGAAATAATTGATCGTTCAAGTGCTACTAAATAATTAATGGTTTAAGTGCTAGTATATAGTTAAACGTGTGGGTGCAAGTGAATAGTTACAAGTGTGAGTGCAATTGCTTATGAATAGTTGAACGTTCAAGTGCTAGTGAATAGTTGAACGTTGATGTGCTAGTAAATAATTGATGATTCAAGTGCTAATATATAGTTAAACGTGTGAGTGCTAGTGAATAGTTACAAGTATGTGTGCAAGTGAATAGTTACAAGTGTGAGTGCAATTGTAAATGTAAAGTGTAAAATGTAAATGCAAGTGCTAGTAAATAGTTGAACTTTGAGGTGCTAGTTAATACTTAAACGTGTAAAATCAAGTGCTAGTGAATAGTTGAACGTTAAAGTGCTAGTTAATATTTAAACGTGTAAAATCAAGTGCTAGTGAATAGTTGAATATTTAAGTGCTAGTGAATAGTTGAATATTGAAGTGCTAGTAAATAATTGATCGTCAAGTACTAGTAAATAATTAAACGAGTAAGTGCAAGTGAATAGTTAAATGTGTGAATGCAAGTGCTAGTAAATAGTTAATCGTTCAAGTGCTAGTAAATAGTTAATCGTTCAAGTGCTAGTAAATAGTTAATCGTTCAAGTGCTAGTAAATAGTTAATCGTTCAAGTGCTAGTAAATAATTGATCGTTTCAAGTGCTAGTATATAGTTAACGTGTGAAAGCAAGTGAATAGTTAAATGTGGGTCAGTACAAGTGCTAGTGAATAGTTAAACGTTTAAGTACTAGTGAAAAGTTGATCGTTCAAGTGCTAGTAGAAGTTAAATGTGTGAGTGCTAGTTAATAGTTAAACGTGTGAGTGCAAGTGCTAGTGTATATTTGAACGTTCAAGTGCTAGTGAATAGTTGAATATTTAAGTGATAGTAAATAGTTGAACTTTGAAGTGATAGTAAATAGTTGAACTTTGAAGTGCTAGTTAATAGTTAAACGTGTAAATGCAAGTGCTAGTGAATAGTTGATCGTTCTAGTGCAAGTGAATAATTAAACGAGTAAGTGCAAGTGAATAGTTAAATGTGTGAGTGCAAGTGCTAGTGAAAAGTTAAACGTTCAAGTGCTAGCAAATAGTTAAATGTTGAAGTGCTAGTAAATAGTTAGTATATAAATTTGTCCCACCCGTTTTGTGATCGAAATTCTTTTATATAAATAAGAACAACATTGAAATATTAAAGAATAAAAAATGCCTCAAATTTAAAATATTTCAACATAATTCATGTAAAAAAAATTTCCAACTCACCCTAGATTCGTTTTTGACCTTTTTAGGTGGAGGCGGCGATGTACTTCTGTCGTCTGTATTGGCGGGATTCGAAGATTGCACCTGAACGCCAACAGCACCGGCACCACTTACACTAGCACCAGTAGCGGAGTTCGTCGACGATAACACTTTAGCTTGTTCCGGTTTCGACGCGGAACCGGGAGCGGTAGCGGCTGCAGGACTAGGCGGAGGACCCGCGGGCGAGGGACCGCCTGTTACTGACGAACCTTGTGGTGGTCCTGGTCCTGTACTAGCCGGAAATACCGAACGCGGTGGACCGGTTTGTGGCGCACTAACACGCATTAAGCCGTTCATTTCGGACACGGTCACATTCACAGCACTTTGAGCGGATCCCGATTGTCCACTGGGTACCGCTTTCGTAGTAGATTTATCGCTTGACGTAGAAGACGACGACGATGACGACGACGAAGATTGTGACGAATTCGAGGAATTTGACGAAGAAGAACTGTGTTTGTCCCTTATTTTATCACGACGATGACCGCTAGAACCACGTTTGGTATTAGCCGCCGCAGCAGCCGCCGCCGCCGCTGCTGGACTAAGTACGTTCGAATTACCGGCACCTGTTGGTGGACCGCCGTGTTTAGGAACTCCTTTCATATCTGACTGGTCCACTATACCTAATAAAAATTATCTTTCAGATTTCTACTATTCACATCTGAATATTATTTCGAAAATATAGTCTGTACTCTTTTTAAACTGAAAACAACTACTTTCCTAGCTAATACCTCGACGAATATTGAATTACATCTCCTCCAAATAGCGTGATGTTCATCTACCTCACAAATGAAAGGAGAGGTTGCAACCGCTGACTAGATTCGACGTTCTTGCATCTCATCAGAACGGCGTAACAACCTCTTCTTCGTAGTATCTCATCCGAACTGAGCTTGCGCTGTTATTTGATTCGTGTAGTTGAACATTGCCCAGTAGACTGAATTCTCAAAATAATTAATTTCGAAACAATGTTAAGAGGTAAATAGTAGAGGCAACTACGATGATTTTTATCTAAACAGTGGTTCGCAAATGGAAGTAAGGGAATATTTAACTACAGAAACCAAATAGTAAAACTGGCTGGTGATGTTTCCAGTTACGATTAGTTACTCCGAACGAGAAGTTGTTATACCGCTCTGAGGAGACGCTAGAACGTCGAACCTAGTTACAACCCACTCTATGCAACTGCGAGTCATTAGAGATATTGAAACCGACAAAAAGTTCGAGGAACATCACGCTCTTCAGATGAGACGTAATTCAATAAGCGCTGAGGTATTAGCCAGGAAAGTAGTTGTTTTCTCCTTTAAAGAACGGCAAAATATATTTTCGAAACATTTCGAGTTTTAAATGATCTTGAGCAAGAGTTGTCGCTCTTTCTCGTCATCAAGCGTATTTGTACGCTTAGATTCCGTGTCTATACAGGGTCTGTTCTGAAAGTGCAAGATTGGTTTTGTCCTGAGAGATCGTGCGGACGAGAGCCGGTCTGCGTGCGCACGACAGGAGGAGTGGGATATTGGAAACTTGGTAAAAAATCGGTACTCAGTCAGTCTTGGCCATTAAAAAGAACAGATCGCTAATACTGTACGAAGTACATGGAGCTTTTACTGGATAGGGTGTTTTTATGTGAAGCAAGCAAGGTAGGGGAAGTGTGGAAGACGACGACTATTCTGGACACCCTTCGACCAGCAAGACCAACGCAAATTTTTCGTGGTATCAAAATAATTACTTATAAGTTGAGAATTCCTCAAATGAAGTGTCCAGAAAGCAAAACGACAAGCGGAACGCGATTCCAGAGAATGGAATCGACAGTCCAGGTATTCCTGGAGACGTAAGAAAAATGAAAAATCTATTGGCAGCAATGTATAAATGCAGAAGGGTGCTATTTTGAAAAATTCTAGTAGTTTCTGCTACTTTGCATTTGCGACACATTCGGTCGCTTAAAAAAATCCTTCATCGTATCAAAGAAACTGCGTTATTGCTCACAACAACGGTAGTAAATTCAAAACCAAATTCGTAAATTCATTCAACAGAGAAAACAACACAAATTAACGAAAAAATATTTTTTTAGAAAATGCAAAAAAAAAATTACTTTACCGTTTTGCTCGTTGGATTTGACGATCTCGTGTTTAGCTTCGGAAGTTTTAGTACCGGGTTTTGTGCGCTTTATTTTCATTTTTAGACCTTTATCAGCAGTAGCCGAATGTTCGATGTGCATTTTAGCCGTAGCTTGTGTTTTGGAGGCTTGTGGTCCCCCGGAGCCGGCGTTGGCCGCCATACCCCCCGACTGATCGTTTGTCTTTTCTATATCCGCATCCAAATCGATAATCAAATCGCCGATACCTGTAAACATCTAGATGGCGCAATCTATCTAATTAAAGATGAGAGAGGGATAAATAAGAATATTCTCAAGTCCATACTATGTCAATGGACACTATATTGTAGTCAAATATTGTAGTAAAGATATGAAATAAACAAATTTTTTACCTATATCCCACTCGTTGTCATCGTATTCGAAATTAGAATTACTAGTCGGTTGGTGGGTTGTTGTAACGGCGGTACTACCGCTAACAACTGACGAATTGGCGTTGGTAATCGAAGAAGCTGCAGCTGGTGCAGCTGGTACAGTAACAGCAACAGTCGCAGTGGCAGAGGTGGTAATACTCTGATCTGATGACTTCGCCGTGGCGTTCCCGCTCCTTGACGAGTCCGCCACCCTCGCTCGGTGGCCCGGCGCTTCTTGCGAACTGGATCTCATTGGGGTCGCCATCCGCTTTGTCGGCGGGCCAGCCCGCCGAGTCCCTGCCCCGCGGCGCCCCTAAACACCACACACTGCATTTTATCCCTGCTGAAACAAATCAGAACATCACAACCTAATACTCTCATCGAAAAATATACGAAATAAGATAATTCTCAAATACACAGACTTAAACGACGGGACTTAGCTTGCGCTGACGCTAGTAAATCCAGCCTTGGCAAACCAATAATGAAGTCTGGGTAACTTAGCCCCGGCCATTCTATAAGTCAGTCAAGTCTAGTTGAAGTCTATGTAAGCAACCAGCCTGGCCTACGGTTGCGAACCAGACTTGGGTTTATCTAGGCAACCAGGCCATCCCAGTTATCATCCCAGAGTTCCACCAAGTCTAGGCCAATAATGGCTTCCAAGCTAGTGCCAGAGTTCAAATCTGGGCCTATACTGGGCCCATCCTAAAATCCTAAACGGGTATATTTCTATCAGCAGCAGCGCTGTAATGACAGTTGCGAGCAATTCCTCAGACTCTCCTTATTCTTCTCGTATCGACTTCTCATTGAAGGTTGGCAATCACGTTTTTAAATGCGTCTCTGTCCCTCGGAACATAAAATAGTTTTCCGACGCTGAGATCTGTCCATTCTCTGTACTGCATTATGTTGTGTTGTTGTAAGATATTTTTATTATCTCAATAATTGTCAACAGCTTTTGCAACCAATACGCTTAGTACTTCGTCGTTGGTGATTCTATCTGTTCAGGGTATCTTCAGGATGCGTCTATACAACCACATCTCAAATGCCTCAAGTTTTTTGATCATTAGAGCTTTCAAGGTCCAAGTTTCCACTTCGTGCAGCAACACTGACCACGCATAACATTCCATGAATCCTATTCTGACGTGGAGGTTTATATTTCTGTTTAATGATTGTCAACAGCTTTCTTTTGAGACCAATGCGTCTTCAGCAGTTCAGGGTATCTTAAAGATGCGTCTATAGAGTCACATCTCAATTTTTCTGATCATTTGAACTTTCGAGTTCCAAGTTTCCAACAGTACTGACCACACATAACATTCCACGAATCCTGCTCTGACGTGGAGGCGTTTGAAGATCTTCTTCGCTATCTTAATCTTGAGTTGTTGATTAATGTTCCTTCGATGTTAACCTCCTCGGACTCAAGCAAAAGAAATTGACGTGATCAAGTGCTCGATGAAGAAAGATGTGGATGTCCGTCTTTGGTTAACTTTAAAACTTGTTCGCGTTTGAAGAGAAGCTTAATCAAAACTGCAAGTTTACAATGAGTGCTGATGCTATGGAATTTGAGCAAATCTCTGGATCACTATGATAAATAGCCATAAATTTGCAACTTTTGAGTCTTATCGAATTCTATATAGGTTTCGATAGTAAACGCCTCAACATTCTTGTTTTTTTATCTTTTATAGCGTTAACAGCAATTACATTATACAGTATTCATATCCAGTTCTTGGATAGTGGAAGAAGAATTTAATAAAATTAATAGTCAACACAAAAAGGAATTTGATAAATTGAAATGGTTGTGATTAAATGATCGATGACGATATAATCATTTGAATTAGATCAATAAGAATGTAAAAACTTGAATCTAGTTATTGATAAAACGATTTATCAAAAGCTAATATTTATATTTAGTTGAAAAGCGATTTGTTAAGCCAATCAAATTAGATGTTCATGAAAAACTGAGTTCTACGAAAAACCGTTTAGTTGTTTACAAATTCACAAAAACTGTTTTCTTTTACTCACTCTACAAAAATGAAAGAGCTTTAAAAAAAGCCTTAAGCTAACACAGTTGATTAGTGCAAGTTTTCCACACCTTTATTGAAAAAAAAATACGAATTCACCTTTCATATTGACATGACAACACGTGAACTGATTTGACTCATCAGAAACTTGATTTGTCATAATTTAGTAGTGGTTTTATATAGGGTGTTCCTCAAAAAATTCAGGAATGAATATCTCTACTAAATTATACATTAGAACAAGGCCAGGTGGGCTCAAGCCCAATGGTTAATAATCCGTAACTTTTACAGGGACAACCTGTACAAGAGATCAAAAATAAATTTAATAAAATAATAAAAATAAAGGACTTTGAAGGCTTTTAATACTATGAATATTTATATAGAATAACAAATAAATCAGCCGGTACTTGCAAGTTTTAACTTGCGCTGGTAAACATCTAACAAACCGTCAGTCCTCTTGAGCTATCATCTTCACTGTTTACCAATGAAAACATCGAATGGTAAACATAAATGCATTTCTATTGGCCGAAGCTGTCGTAAGGCATATGTACACGATTTCTTCGAAATATTCCTGCTAGACAGGCAGCTATAAACAGCGGCGTGGCTTGGTGAGATTTATTTAATTCTTAAATTTCTTTAAATAGGGCGTTCTTTAGACCATGGACGAATGAAGACAATGAAATTGCACGGTGTAGTGAGAATATGTGTGTTGATATTATCGTTGTTTCGATATTCAACTTTTTATCTAATAAAAACACATCAAAACGTTAACATAACTCAACATTCATTATCATTCGATGCCACAAATGTTGTTACAAGCAGTTTTGATAATCAAGTGGTGTGTAATTTCCTTCGGTAGAAAAAAAAAGTCGATAAGTACTAATTTCAACCGTGTCGTGTCGAGCTTGTTTGTACAAAACCGGTTGTGGAGGATTTTATATATTAGGGTGAGCAATCAACTGTGTGTACGTATATGTGTAGAGGCAGGACGAATCGGTTAATGCCTATTCGAGACATGTTTTTATGACAATGATAATCTCTATGCATAAGGGTGATATATTTATTGTTTGTCGAAGGGTTAGTTTTATATGAGAATATAAAATTAAGTATATATATATATAAAGTGGTAAATTTTTCTAAGCAAAAAATCAATTTGCAGGACAAAGAAACGTGTTAACATTCGAAAGAATCGCGAATAAATTGAGCAGAATTGAGATAATCATTCATTCATTAAAAAAAAATAACATTTTGCAGCTCAAGAAAACCTTTTATATTGTGAAAAAATTGTGACCAAATTGAGCAAAAACGAGGTAATCTTTCATTCATATCGAATTTGGAGAACACTTTTCTATCTACCCACTAACACTTAGCACTAAAAACTTATCTAATTTATTCAAATACATCTTTTTAATTCACTTTTCACTATCCCGATTTGTTCACTATGACACTAAATAATTTACTGAATCCCTTTGGCTGGTAGAGAATCGTTTTATAGTCACTATCATCATATTCTAGAATCTTCTTCTCTTGGATCTTGATTTTGATGTTACAGTGGATTAAATTTGTATGAACGGTGTACCTTACTTACGTAATTTATTTATACAATAATACCAAATAGACTGAACTATTCACTAACACTTATTGCTAAACACTTATCTAATTTATTCAAATACTCCTTTTATTTATACAATAATACTAAATAGAGTGAGGTATCCACTATTCACTAACACTTACTACTTAACACTTATCGAATTTTTTCAAATACACCTTTTAATTAACTTTTCACTATCCCAATTTATTCACTATGACACTATATAGTTTACTGAATCCCTTTGGCTGTTAGAGAATGGCTTCATAGTCCCTATAATCATATTCTAGAATCTTCTTTTCTTGGAAATCTCTAAATTGCCGTAAACAATCAAAAAGGCCTTTATTAGAAGTTGTTTTATAAAATTAACGGCAAACAAACCTTTGGAAATGGAAATGTTCCGTGCATTCGACAAACTTTAGCTTCGATTCATATATTAGAACAGGACCGGCTTCACGGTCTATATCAGTTGGCGATTTCGTAACAATAAATTTCCAAATGTAATTGAATGTACTAAGAAGATTTCATGCGTTTTTCTAATATTCACAAATATTTATTCAAATACACCGTTTAGCGTACGAATTATAGCAGCTGGACTCTCGCTTCATATATTAAAACCACCTTCTGGAACCTTCGAATTCTTGAAATTAAAAAAACCTTTTTAGAACTTGTCTCTATAAAAAAAGTCACATATAAAAGGTAATTCAGTTCACCCAGATTCCCATTTATTCAAATTATCCATAAAATAATATTCACTAAACTTTTCTTCGGTTTCTTCAATTGTTTTTAAACGTAAAAAGTAATTTTTAATAAGCAGTATTCGTTATATGAGTTTAAAAACTAGATTGCTAGATTTATGTTGAATTTTTACAGATGACGTCCGAATTATGGCGTAGTCAAAATGTTGTCAACCTTCAGTCAAATTTCGTTTGTAAATATTTCAGCAGAATGTGGCATACGACTTTCAATGTTTAAAAATCAATCAAGGATATCCAGAAACAAACAGCATGAGCTCTAATAATTATTGAAACTCATTCATTTTAAAATGAAAACGTTCTATTATTGTTATTGGAAGCAGTAATATTTCTAAATTTTATGGGAAAAGTTTGTCGAGCTGAAGAAAAAAATTGGACGAGTTTGCTCGAAATTTAACATTTCCAATGGAGTTATGGTTATGGAAATGTCAAATATAACGAGCGCAAATATTTAAGAAGCACAAATCATTGAAGATTCTGAAGTAATCGAAAACATCAAAAAAGTTGAGAAAATGGCGCTCGAAAATAGTCGTCAAAAACTAACTCAAGAGATCCGCCAGGATCCACACCTATGAGTTGTGATAGATTCTTCATCCTGGTAGCCTAGAGAAAATGGAGGATGGGCATGAGTTGAGTACTGGATCCATTTCACTGCGTCCAGGATGCTTATTATAACAGTGACATTAATTTTCTCATTAGTAATTTTAATCTTATGCCAAGTTACTTACTTAGTTTGATTATCAGATTGTTTTCATAATTACAGATTTTAATATTAGTGAACGCAATCCAACTAGTGATTTAGTTAAATTAGAGTCGCGTTAAAAAATAAAAATAATGATATTCCTTAATATCTAAAGAGTTCGGGATAAAAGCTTTGTGAAAGAATGCAGGAAAGTATAAAAGAAAAACCGATAGCCAAGCGAGACACGTCCATTTACATACCACAATTCCTCCCAACAAAACCATGAACTTTCAAATGGGTTTTTAATGTTTACCTCGAACATAAAACAAGATAGTTATCTTTTTTAAGGCATCTCTTTTATACAGGTATTTTTTTGATATTTCTTCTTTTACACCATCCACAGCACTGAAAACTTTCGATGCATATCAACACCGATTGATAAAAAAAAATGTAGTTTAAAACTATTAGAGGCAAAAATGACCTTCCAACGTTTAATTTTGCAAGGTCTGAATAAGTAATCAATCTATTTACTTCTTGGAATTTTACCGAAAAAAATAGCTGTGACTTGGCGTCTCTAAAGACGCGTCCACACTGGAGCAACATTTTCCAATATAATACAACATAAAATGTTTATATTTGTTGGAATATGTTGTGTTGCGATTCAACATAAGTTGTATTATATTGCATAAATCAGTTTTTAGCTGTAAAGATCAAAGGATAATATAAAACAAAGTGAAACATTTGTCAACATTGCTTCGATGTGCACGAATTGTAGCGATTTGAGACCTGTTGCAAATTGACTGACTAGACAGACTGCCGCGTGATGACGTTTAAGTGGACTTCGGAGAATTGTTTAAATTTAATTGACAATTACAGACAACATCCATGTATTTGGAATCCTACAAATATTAAATACTACTATGTTAAAAAATAATTCTTCTGGTACTATCTTTGAGATAGCTTGTTTCAAAATCTTAAATAAATACATCAAGCTGCCGTAGGAATCTCCAGTTGCCAGAAAGCGCATCGTTCTTCTGGAGGTATAGCCTTTCTCCAGTTTATATCTGGTTTTCTAAACACTGGTGCAATTTTTTGCAGCAAAAATTCCATATCTGAACTACTCATGCGTAAAAAATTTTTGAAGCACCCATCGGTTCGAAGTTCTAATAAAACGTCATCTTTCTTTCAATCCGATAATAATTCCTGTCCACCATATTCTTCCTTTTTCTTCAAACTTGGACGGACCCAACATTTACACTTCCGTTATCGTGAATCGCCACATAAAATTAGAAAGCACGCGGAAGCAGTTAATAAGTCTTCCTCCATCATGTCACAAAACTACAGCATGCAACATAAAATTGCTACAAGTTGCCACATGTTGCTCGAGTGTGGACGTACCTTAAAATCAAGGATTAATTGTTGAAGAATTCTGTTTTTTTAGCGATTTGCTGCTGAAATTGCGGTTTTTAGTTCTGACTAGTTAGCGATATTGCTTGTAACATTCAAAGCTGTCATCTATATGTACGTAGTTGAAGCTGTAAAATTCATGTGGTTTGTTGTAGACACTTCTTTGAAATTGAAGTTTTCTTTTCATATCACATCTAGGGTATGTGCTGTGTGAATCAATTTGACATATTTACCCATACTAAACAGTAGGACTCACTGCCAGTACTTGTAATATTCGAAATATTGACTATTTTTTCCTTATTTATATTTGAATCCGTTTGCCTGATCCGTAAACACGCTTTTTCTATTATAGAGAGGTCATTCCACAGCTATCCACTCCACGTTCAGAGTTAGTTAACGGCTCAATACTGTATGATACGAAAAAAATGCACAATCATTTGCCAATTTTGTTTTGTAGTTATTTACAAGCAATTATTGTTTTTTTGCTACATCTAGGTACTGTTTATTTTTCTTATATTCATTTTATGGAAAAAGATCTAATCTTGAATGGGTTTATACATTTTTTCCAACAGTGCATTAATATTTTGGGAGAAAATATAAAAGAAATCAAAATATATCGATAGAGGAGTTATAAATATCTATTAAAGTAAAAAAATTGTTATTTTATGATTTAGTGCCACATGGACTTTGTCGGGCACATAGGCCCTAATTACCATAATAAAATGGTTACTAATAATTATAAAAATGCACGACATTGTCGAGGTTTTGAGATTGATTATGAAAAAAAAAATGAACCAAAATTGAATATTACCAAAATACAAATTCCAAATATCGATAATTCTATTATCGAATCGGTTATTTTTTATTATGAAATTTACCATGACACTCTTCTTTCAATAATAAACATTCTAGTTTAGATTCGTAATAAATAAACTTCAGAAATAACATAAATTGCAATATCAATCACTGTCTTAAAACTTAATCACCTTCACGTTTTTTTTCATTATTTTCTACGTTCTTAATCGGTAATTTGTTGTATTACGTTATACGTGTATATATAATACAAGTCAACGTTCCCGGAATACTTTTTCTTTGTTTAATATTTGGCAAATTCATCATTTCCTCGAAAATCAGAATAAATATTAATATTTATTTCAAATCGAGATGTCTTAACATTCAACGATTCATTTACCAACTATTTGTTTGTACAAACGAGAGCGGTTTGAAAGGAGATTGTTTTTTTAGTACAAAAATTGCTTTACTTCGAAAAAGTATATTATATCTAGTAACTAGAAGTATAAAAAATATCATCAATACTTTCTTCTTGTTAATAACACAATTTTCAACTTATCTATATTGTCGTTGATGTAACCTTCGGTAACTTCGGTTTATTAGCATCCTCCTAGTTTTTACAGAGCTGTGATATCAACACTCCCACCCAACCAAATACGTAGTGCTGTCCATAAGTTTTTAAACATCAATTGCAGATTATAAAAACCCTTGCCGACAATTTTGTTTGATCTACTAACTTGGAACTTAGAAAAAAATCATTATTAAACCTCGTTAACTCGCTACAATTGAATATTGAATTATAAAACGCAAATAGACGAGTAAAATATACCTGCCTGTAAGGGCGTTTGGTTTCAACAGGGTACCAGACGTGAACTGATACCTTTTTGTACCCCAGGGGTCTATTAGAACTTTTTTTGTCTTTTATCTGACGTAATTGTCCAGTAATTTTAAGTAGATTTAGGCAAGAATTTCAGAAAATCTAGATTCCCAGCTATGAAGTCGTTAAAACTCCTCTCAAAACTCACGTATAATTCGATGTGAGCAACTTTAAAAATCGGGGGTTAAAGCTCATAAAAAACGATTTTTTGCAAATTTTTCGCAAATAACTCGTTTCCTACGGCTTTTACGCTATTTGTATTTATTATCAATATTGTAGATCATTAAATTCTCTACAACTTTTGTTTAAAAATTTTTTTCATACGATGAATCGTTTCTGAAATAGAATGCAGAGTACGCGCTCATATTTAAAGAAATTTAAAAATTAAATAAATCTCACCGAGCCACGCCACTGCTTATCACGATCGAACTGTCTAGCAGGAATATTTCGAAGAAATCGTGTACATACGCTTTCTGACAGCCTCGACCAATATAAATGCATTTATGTTGACGATTCGATGTTTTTATTGGTAAACTGAAGATAAGTCCACGTGGACTGACATGGTCTTGTTAGATGTTTACCGAATTTTATACGGGGAGTGAACATTATTTTTAATTTTTTAATTTGGTATGATTAATTCCACAATATCAATATTTATTTTTCCTCTCCGTATAACAAATGTTAAACCATTTTAAAGTTTTCATTCATAACTAGCTTACTGGCTAAAGGCAACATACGGTTTATTTTTGAAAAAAAGGGTCTTTAGGGACAAATAAAAGTTTATTTTCAAAAAAGACAGTCCCTACGTACAAATGACGATTCTCTAAAGTCTCTAAAGACAAATGACGGTTTGTTTCTATAAAAGATAGTTTCTAAGAACAAATGAACGTTTGTTTTTCAACAAAGACAATAACTAAAGACAACTAACGATTTGTCATTGAGAAAGACAGTCTTTAAAGACAACATATGATTTAATTTTAAAGAAAAAACATCTCTTCTCAAAACTCACGTATAATTTTTTGCAAATAACTCGTTTCCTATGGGTTTTACGCTATACAATATTGTAGAGCATTAAATTCTCTACAACTTTTGTTGCAAAATTTTTTTCATACGGTAAATCGTTTCTGAAATAGAGGGTGAAAAATAAATCTCACCAAGCCACGCCACTGCTTATCGCGAACTGCCTAGCAGGAATATTTCAAAGAAATCATGTACATTCGCTTTCCAATAGCTTCGGCCAATAGAAATTCATTTATATTGTAAAGTTTTCATTCATAACTGGCTTACTGGCTATCCAATTATATATTATTAAAATTTTCAACTATGAATGACATAAATGTGACGTTACTCGATACGTAGTTTTACCACGCAAGACTGATTCTGTGCAATGCATTCAATATTCAGTTTTAAGCTGATACGCTTGACTGTTTCCAGTTTTAATGTTTTTATGATGTTTATAATACGTATAATACAATTGTATACGTCGACCGGTATTTCTATTTATCTAAATCGACGTTGCCAACGCATTCGTATGTCGACGCTCTAAAGACTAACAACCTTTTAGTACTACATAAACCACTTCCGGTTAGCGTACCTACCGCATCGTTTGGCAAACAATTTAAATACAATATGGCCTTAAAAACATCTCTTAGAATAGAATTTAATTGGTTGATCTCTTGAGAAACATTCATATGAACGTGGATGAAGATATATTTATGAGACAACTTACTTAAGTGGTTTAAATTATTCATAGACAAATTTTAGACAGGGACGATTTGAATAAAAACTTACCAGAAAACAAGGTTACGAATCGGAACATTTAAATATGTGGACAAATTTGTTAGTCGCGTCAAAATGTTTAGAAAATTGATCTCGTATGGACTTGCGATTCATGAGCGTCACGATCGAAACGTGAAAGTTTATGATAAAAGAGAAACGCGCAGTCATTCACTGAAATGTCGTCTCTTTTGGGGTAATAATTCAAAATCCTATAAGCATAAATCCACATTATGTGAAGTCTCCCGATCTGATGATCACCCCTTCATGAATAAGTCGTTAATTTAACAGTTTATTTTTGGAAAAAAAAGAGTCTCTAAAGACAAATGACAGTTTGTTTTTTAACAAAGACAATATCTAAAGACAACTAACGATTTTTCATTGAGAAAGATAGTCTCTAAAGACAACATACGGTTTATTTTTGAAAAAAAAGAGTCTCTGAAGACAAATAAAAGTTTGTTTTCAAAAAAGACAGTCCCTACGTACAGATGACGATTTTCTAAAGTCTCTAAAGACAAATGAGGATTTGTTTTTATAAAAGATAGTTTCTAAAGACAAATGACAGTTTGTTTTTAACAAAGACAGTCTCTAAAGACAACATACAGTTTATTTTTGAAAAAAATAGTCTCTAAAAGACAAATAAAAGTTTGTTTTCAAAAAAGACAGTCCCTACGTACAAATGGCGATTCTCTAAAGTTTTTAAAGGCAAATGACAGTTTGTTTTTTAACAAAGACAATATCTAAAGACAACTAACGATTTTTCATTGAGAAAGACAGTCTCTAAAGACAACATACGGTTTATTTTTGAAAAAAAGAGTCTCTAAAGACAAATAAAAGTTTGTTTTCAAAAAAGACAGTCCCTACGTACAGTTGACGATTTTCTAAAGTCTCTAAAGACAAATGAGGGTTTGTTTTTATAAAAGATAGTTTCTAAAGACAAATGACAGTTTGTTTTTAACAAAGACAATATCTAAAGACAACTAACGATTTTTCATTGAGAAAGACAGTCTCTAAAGACAACATACGGTTTATTTTTGAAAAAAAAAGAGTCTCTAAAGACAAATAAAAGTTTGTTTTCAAAAAAGACAGTCCCTACGTACAGTTGACGATTTTCCAAAGTCTCTAAAGACAAATGAGGGTTTGTTTTTATAAAAAATAGTTTCTAAAGACAAATGACAGTTTGTTTTTAACAAAGACAATATCTAAAGACAACTAACGATTTTTCATTGAGAAAGACAGTCTCTAAAGACAACATACGGTTTATTTTTGAAAAAAAAAAAGAGTCTCTAAAGACAAATAAAAGTTTGTTTTCAAAAAAGACAGTCCCTACGTACAGTTGACGATTTTCTAAAGTCTCTAAAGACAAATGAGGGTTTGTTTTTATAAAAGATAGTTTCTAAAGACAAATGACAGTTTGTTTTTAACAAAGACAGTCTCTAAAGACAACATACAGTTTATTTTTGAAAAAAATAGTCTCTAAAAGACAAATAAAAGTTTGTTTTCAAAAAGGACAGTTCCTACGTATAGATGACGGTTCTCTAAAGTCTCTAAAGACAATTAAAAGTTTTTTTTTTTTTTCAAAAAAGACAGTCCCTACGTACAAATGGCGATTTTCTAAAGTTTTTAAAGGAAAGACTCTAAAGTCTCTAAAGACAAATAAAAGTTTGTTTTCAAAAAAGACAGTTCCTACGTACAGATGACGGTTCTCTAAAGTCTCTAAAGACAAATAAGGGTTTGATTTTATAAAAGATAGTTTTTGAAAACAAATAACAGTTTGTTTTTAACAAAGAAAATCTCTAAAGACAATTGGAAGTTTGTTATTGAGAAAGACAGTTTCTAAAGACAAATTACAGTTTCTTTTTAACAAAGACAATAATTAAAAACAACTAACGATTTGTCGTTGAGAAAGACAGTTTCTAAAGACATATAATAGTGTAGATGAAGGAAAAACTAAGATGAATAAACGGTTTAGTAGAAAAAGCAAAAATCGATGGATATGTACAGGGTTAACAATGAATTGTCGATTTTATGATGATGTTCCATTTTCCCACTTTATTGACTTGTTACAGCGTCGAAGTAATAAAATTTCATTGTAATTACGCCAAATTCAATAATAAACATATATCGAGCACATTTCATTCTGCCATTAAACCAGAGAACAAAAGAAAAACTAAAGTTATTTTAAATTTACAACTCAAACATCAAACTCCAACGCATTCACTATAACCCCTTGCATACAAATCATCTTTATGTGTTTGTACATAAGATGTATACTTCTGTATCCGGAAACGATTACGAGATTTAATAGGGAGATGGCGTCTTGACGTGTATAAATAAGCCAAAATTGCGATGTTCAATAAGTTCGATACTCTTTTTATAATAAAAATCGTTAAGTTTCTCAAAATAACTATTAACTGCCGACATCAACTCTTTATTGTTGGAAAATCTCTGACCAACGAGTCATTTCTTCAAGTCTGGGAAAATAAAATAATCCAAGGAGGCTAAATCTGTTGAATAGGGTGCATGAGGTAGCAATTTATTAATATCGGCTATTGCAATAACGGATGTGTGAACTGGTACTTTGTGTTGATGAAACAATACTTTTTAATACAATAAAATTACTACTGGTCATACTATTAATTTTTATCCTTTATATAGTGGTAGCAGTTAAAAAATTATAAAATTAAGTTAAAATAATTGACTCAGTATTGATATTAAGTTTGATCTTAAGCAAAATTTATATTTTTTGAAAAATCTTGTATATGAGTGTAAAAAAAAATAATATATAATCATTTTATCATCGGTTTTAGGTCTTGGAGACATTTTTATGAAACTCAAATCGATTACAACAATACTGTGCATCTATATACAATTTTTTGGAACACACTATATAAGGGACGCAAATTAATAATATAACTAGTGTACTCCAATTGTAAAAATTTGAAAATTTGGAGTAAGCCCTCGTTTATTAAATTTCAAAAATTTGCATCTTATATAATATAGTGTGTCCCAAAAATATGTTGATTATTGGAGAAAACAATTTATCATAAAAATCTCTGTCATAAAACTCACAAAATAAATATTGGATATTATTTTTTTATTCGTATACAAGGTACGTAAAAACAATATAAATATAATTGTTTTAGTTTTTTTTTTTTGATAATTTTTACAAGAAAGATAAATTTTGACGTTTCGACTTTTCTTTTCTAAAACACAAAAAAAACAAAAGAAGTAATGCATCAAGTGCCTTGTTCTAGTTGTGACCCTGTGTACATAGGGGGCAGATATCTCAATATTTAGAAAATAGACTAAAAAAATCATAATTACAATAAAAAAAAATAAATAGAACTGCATTAACGAACCATGAAATATCAAAAAAAACAATAATTCAATTATAAAGATTCAAAAATTATTGAAACGGAATTTAATACAAGAGAAATGGAATTTTTAGAAATGGTTCACATTCATAAGAACGAAAAAGCTATAAATGATAGAAAAGATCTAAATAATTTAAGTACAATTTTTAATTCTATTTTGTAAATTCTAATAAAACTACAAATAATTTAATTGATGACTGCTACGTAAAAACTTAGAAAAAATCAATCTTTCTGGTTAAAAAAAATATTTTATTCTTATTTTGATATTCATGATGAAGATGATCTATAAATCAATATAAATAAGCAAATTGTCAGTATTATTATCATATTTTGATAAAGATTTAAAGAAAAGTCGAAACGTCAAAATTTATCTTTCTTTTAAAAATTAAAAAAATACTCATTTTAAAACAGAAGAGTCCTAAAATCAAGAACATTTAAATGCATTGATATATCAAAAGGTCTAAGAAATAAGAAATTAAAGAAATTTATAATTTTTTTTTAATATTTAATTATCACATAGTCAGTTTCAGGCTTAACAGTTATCTGGAGACACACTAGATAAGTGATGCAAATTAATAGTCCACCAATATAGTGTCATTTTATTAAACTTTTTGAGGAAAATGACTGAAAAAACAAATTCAATCTTATACAAATGAACATAGTGCATTTATATACCAATTTTTTGGACACATTGTATAAGGGATGCAAATTATAATGTAACCTGTGTAATTATAAGTGATTGTTTTTCTTTTTTCAAGATAGCCAATGAAAATTATCCCAAAAAACCGACGCCATGACCTTGCTTTCAGATGGAACGGTCTTTGTCTTCTTTTGAGCATGTTTTCAGTCCACTGTTTTGATTGTTCTTTTGTTTTTGTTCCATTGCGAGCAAAAACTGGGCGCACAGCTTTCTCATGTACAAATTTTCAGTTAATTTGCGATGTACTGCACTTTTTAGAATATCTACTGTATCTGTTAACTTGCTCTGTGGATTTTCTCAACATTTCTGAAGTCTTCACCTCATTCGGTCGACCACAGGGATGCTGGTCACCCAGATTAGAATCTAGTTTAGCTTCTATATTTTAAATAAAAACATCACATAACTGAAGACGTTCACTATCAATGACTGCCAAACAAATAATAAACAATGTGGCGTATTTCTTCAAACTGTATAGATTGTGTACTTTCTAATACAGTGATATTTTTCAAGCAACTACCGCCATCTCTAGGTCAGGCCAGGTATAGTCTTCGTATAAAAAAAATAAATTAATATAATGTTAAAGTTGATTTAAAGAGACGTTAATCATTTCAATCGATTCAAATCGTTAAGAAAAGCTACGATCGTAATTGTGAATAATTAGTTTAATTCGTATACGTGTTTCAGCAAATGTATACAAAGTAAATGATTAATTGGCATTTGCCCTGGTTCACGATAGATCGTTATCAGTAATATAAACATGTTTCTTTCCAATAAATTTATTTATGCGTTAGTTAATAAGTTATATACTTTATTGGTTTATTCGAGACGAGTAAATTAATCAAATCTAGAGTCTATTTTTATATATATATACGAGATATTAATAAAACCAAAGTTCTAATGCAAAACTTGGTACCGTCATTTTGAATATTATAAAAGAATAAATTCGAATGGTGTTAATGGGTTGACGACTCAAATAAAACTGCCCAATAGCTTTGACAAAATGACAACGTTTCGATCTTTTATTTGATCTTTATCAAGACTTCAACATTCAAAAAACCCTGGATCTACACAGAGGCTTGATAAAGATCAAATAAAAGATCGAAACGTTGTCATTTTGACGAAGTTCTTGGACAGTTTTATTTTGAGAAGAAGGAGGATGAAGGACAATAATATTAAGATTAACATCAAAGAATAATTGAATCAATACTTATGTCTTCAAAGGTATAGAAAAAGTATCGGGATACAGTCAAAAAATTTGTCATCATTGATCAAAATACAATTGCTCATATAATCTAACAATACTAATTTGATTTATCTATTTTGTATTGCTGGACGAAAGTTTATCAAACAAACAATATCAAGTTTATAAAGATCGGTTAAGCAGAACCGCAATTTTTTATAAGAAAGTTCCCACTCTCCCCCAACTCTAATTTGAAGACAGACTAAAACTTGTGAGATGAAAAATGCGCCGAATTTGTTGAGGAATTTGTATATAAAGTTTAAATTAATTAGGTGATGCGTATCAGCGTCAAATTAGCAGAAATCAATGAAAAAATATTCAAAATTTGTAGCTTTTTGTTGCTATTTAGTTGCTGAAACCACGATTTTAATGCTCAAGCCGTTGGCAAAAAATCGCAATTAATGTTAAATTCATTTAAAGCCAGCATAAAATTTCGATAAATCAATAAATATCAAGTCAACTAGTGAACCAAAATTTGTTGCTGCAAGTAAGTATTACCGAAAATTAAACAAAAACCGGACGATTTTTTATGCTAGCAGTAATTTTCTTGACACATGCTAGCTTGAACTCGACTTGTTACACGAAAAATGGAGACAAGATTTAGTTGCTACATTGAACAATGTTCAAATGAGCCTAAATAATAAGCAACAAAATGGAAACTAAAAATTGGCCTATACTTTCGATCAGCAACAATTTTTCTAGTACATGCTACCTTGAATTTGACTTATTGAGCAACAAATACTAAAGAAATTTATTTGCTACATTGAACAACGTTCAAATGAGTCTAAATAATAAGCAACAAAATCGATTTTTAAATCTGTTTTGAAATAATTTGTAAACGGCTCTACTGATCGATTTCAAAACTTACCAGCTCTTAACCTCAAAGAACCACGTCGATCGCCGCCAATATTTCCGCGATGATGTCCGTATGTATTTATGTGACCCTCTTATAACTTTTGAATGGCTCGACCGATTCCATCGCGGTTAGAGCCATTCGAAACGGCTTGACCAAACTTTTATTTGAACCGATTCGGACCAGTAGATTTGAAGAAATCTCAAAAAAGCTACGAATTTTTTTTCCAAATTTGTTTTTTTTTTAAATAACTTTTATCTTCAACTTTAGCTTCATCGATCGATTCCAAAAACGAATCAGCTCTTAACAACAAAAAGCCACGTCGATTGCCGCCAAGCAGATCAAAATCGGTTGATTCGTTCGTGAGTTATTGTTGTCGAAAAAAAACCGAAAAACGTGTTTTGCTGATCGATTTTTAGTTCCCATTTTGTTGCTTATTCTTTAGGCTCATTTAGACATTGTTCAATGTAGCGAATACATTTCTTTAACATTTGTTGTTCAACAAGTCAAGTTCAAGGTGGCATGTAGGCTCGTTTGAACATTGTTCAATGTAGCAACTAAATCTTGTCTCCATTTTCCGTGTAGCAAGTCGAGTTCAAACTAGCATGTGTCAAGAATATTACTGCTAGTATTAAAAATCCGTCCAGTCTTTTTATCTAATTTTAGGTAGTTTTATTGATTTATCGAAATTTTATGCTAGCTTTATATGAATTTAGTAGTAATTGCGATTTTTCGTGAACGGCTTAAGCAACAAAATTGCGATTTCAGCAACAAATTTTGCATATTTTTTATTGATTTTTGCTAATTTGACACTGCTACTTTGATAGAGCTTAATTAAATGCTAGTTGTATATAAAAAATCATTTTCGTGAATATAATATTTAATTCAATAAATTCTGGATGTTTTTTTTTCTATTCCAATACAAATTTGAAAATATTATCGATAAAACCCTGCGTACAGTTCCCCACGAACGATTGAGGGGCACATACTGCACGAATAAACAACAAATGAATGAAAATTATTTTACTATAGAATCATATACTCACACTAAGTCGGCCGAATTCTTTCTGAAACAAACACCAATATTAGTAGAAATGTGTTATGGAAAATGAGGGAAGTTACACGAATTATATACGAAAAATTTTTCACAAAAACCACCCATTTCTTTAGAATGCAGTAAAATATAAAATAGTACAATTAGTATTTAAGAACGGTTGAAATAATGAATGTTGTTGACGTCTTTAACCCCCCTCGTAAATTGATAAACGAAATATTTATATATGCTCCATTTTTGTACATTAAATTTTTACCATTGCTCCGAACTGTAGTCTATTTTTATTTATGAAAGAGTATTATTTTAACAAAGCATTCGTCACCTAAGTAACCTGCTTTTAACTTCAAAAAAGTTATAGGTGAGACACAAGTTAGGTTTAATAAAGTTCTATCAAGGAAGCAGTCTCAAATTAGCAAAAATCGTTAAAAAATATGCAAAATTTGTAGCTTTTTGGTTGCTGAAACCGCGATTTTGTTGCTCAAGCCGTTTAAGGGTTCAAGCTGGCTAAGAGAAGTTTTTTTCTATAACCAAACGGAATTTAGTTTACGGATAGACCTCGTATTATAAGACAAACGCCTTTGAGAAAAGCCCAAAAGTAATTATAACAATGACATCATCTAATCTTCACATGTTTATCTTACTAAACCCATTATTAGGTACATCTAAAATCTTTTTTTTCTTCTCAGTAGCAGGTAGAAAAATGTATTTCAATACTTGAGAACGGACTAGATCATACAAGGACTAATTTTCTAAAAACATTAGCTTTAAAAAACGGTTAATGATCTTCCTCCCTGATAATTTCTAGTTACCGATCACGATTTTGCAAAAAACCCACAATTATTACGTCTCCCATAATTTATGTTAAGTGGGCTATTAAAAAAAAAGTCAAATAATTATTATTTAATTTACTTCGCAAGTTAAAGAATGTTTTAAATTATTAATATTAAAACAATTTAATGTCTCGATGAATGCTACTATTATGAAGTTTATTATTCAATTATCAGGTACTGGTAGAGGTATTTTTTTTACTTTCAAACTGACCTAATACAAATAAGCTGTACAGAACAATAGAAAAAGATTTGGACTGCTCAAAAGCCCGGTGTATTGAAGAGGTCTTGTCAAATTCTGACAAGCTCGAAACTGCCGTTTTTTACCGTGAAATTCCCAGAATTTGCCGTTAATTATTTTTAAATGAGTGGACAAGGAGGCGCGGATCGATAGAATGGCCGGCACGATCTCCTGATCTGACGCATTAGATTTATTTTTGTGCAAAGACGGTTATAATGTTGCCTCAGAGGTTGAGTAACGTTAGAAGACATTTCTATACCTGATTAGCGTGTTTTGGACAATTCTTACATTGACATCGATATTTTCTTACGCGTTTAAAAATACAAATCGACCTGTCACAGGCTTTTTTTCAACACGCCCTCATTTATGTATTAACGAATTTATTTCATTTCGATGTTCCACTCCGTATATATTGGGTAGCTTAACGATTTGTAACTAAACTGCGTTGAGGGTCTCGTGGTTAGGTAGTAAATTGCAGTCAAATGGTCGTGGGTTCAAGTATGATTGTGGAACGTGCGATTTTGCACATTTTTCATTTTATTTATTAGATTCAACAAATTTTATAACGATTTTTCGTAAAATAATTTATTTGTATGACACTTTAATTGTAAAATAGTCTTTTTTCAACATGTCCTCATTTATTTATTGGCGAATTTGTTACATTTCGATGTTCCACTCCGTATATATTTGGTAGCTTAACGATTTGTAATTAAAATGCGTTGACGGTCTCGTGGTTAGGTTGTCGCCTTGCAGTCAAATGGTCGTGGGTTCAAGAATGATTGTGGAACGTGCAATTTTACATATTTTCCATTTTATAATCATAATATATTTGTATGACATTCCAATTACAATAAATACATGTATAAAAGAATTTATTTTTTCAATTCGACACTGTTGAGCAATGGATAAATTCCATAATAAGTTCCACGCGATAAATTGAGATTCTATTTAATTGTGGATTATGTACCTACTAAAAAGGGATGCGAGTAATATCCGTATTCGAAATACACGATACGTCGCGCATTTTAAGATAATAAAGTGTCGCGCTGTTGCGTTCTGTCGGTCCGGACATGTTCGGAAGCAACCATATTGTCACTGGCAGATCAATTACGCGAAGACCGTAACCCATGAGGAACATTGTCACGAACATACAATCGAATCACATACAATACAAAACTACCAAGTTAAATAACGCTTCTTTGTGCAAATCAAGTGATAGAAAGGAATGAATCGGACAGAAACCGACAGGATGAAAGGGACAATAGGTTTCAACAAATCTACACTCTCACACACACTGATATCTTTAATAGCACGTCTGACGCGATATTTTTTATCTATATGGCGTGGAACATCCAAATAGAATAAATTTGTTAATAAATAAATGAGGATGTGTTGAAAAAAAGGCTATTTCAATTAATAAAATTATTATAAAATGAAAAATATAAAAAATTGCACTTTTCACAATTAGACTTGAACCCACGACCATTTGACTGCAAGACGACAACCTAACCACGAGACCGTAAACGAATTTTAGTCACAATTCAGTAAACTACCAAATCTATACGGAGTGGAACATCGAAATGGAACAAATTCGTTAATAAATAAATGAAAACGTGTTGATAAGAAGGCTAGTTTACAATTAAAGAGTCATACAAATAAATTATTTTACGAAAAATCGTTATAAAATTTGTTGAATCTAATTAATACAATAAAAAATATGCAAAATTGTACTTTCTACATTTAGACTTGAGCCCACGACCATTTGACTGCAAGACGACAACCTAACCACGAGACCGTAAACGAATTTTAGTCACAATTCATTAAACTACCAAATCTATACGGAGTGGAACATCGAAATGGAACAAATTCGTTAATAAATAAATGAAAACGTGTTGATAAGAAGGCTAGTTTACAATTAAAGAGTCATACAAATAAATTATTTTACGAAAAATCGTTATAAAATTTGTTGAATCTAATTAATACAATAAAAAATATGCAAAATTGTACTTTTTACATTTAGACTTGAGCCCACGACCATTTGACTGCAAGACGACAACCTAACCACGAGATCGTGAACGAATTTTAGTTGCAAATCGTTAAGCTGCCAAATATATACAGATTGGAACATCGAAATGGAACAAATTCGTTAATAAATAATTGAGGACGTGTTAAAAAAAGGGCTATTTTACAATTAAAGTGTCATACACATAAATTATTTTACGAAAAAACGTTATAAAATTTGTTGAATCTAATTAATAAAATAAAAAATATGCAAAGTTGTACTTTTTACATTTAGACTTGAACCCACGACCATTTGACTGCAAGACGACAACCTAACCACGAGACCGTAAACGAATTTTAGTTACAAATCGTTAAGCTACCAAATATATACAGAGTGGAACATCGAAATGAAACAAATTCGTCAATAAATAAATGAGGACGTGTTAAAAAAAGATTATTTTACAATTAAAGTGTCATACAAATAAATTATTTTACGAAAAATCGTTATAAAATTTGTTGAATGAATATACGGAGTGGAACATCGAAATAAAATGAATTATATAGGGTGAGTCATGTTATAGTGGCCGATATCAACTTTCTTATTTCAAATACAATGCCTTGTAAATTATTTTTTTTTAATTTTCCATAAAGATATAGATATTTTGTATTGCTTGATAAAATTTATTTCAAATAACATCAAGTTTATAGAAATCTGTTGTACAGAATCATAACAAGTTTCCCCCAAAGAATTTGTTGAAGATTTTGATTATCACTCAATTGGGTGAATTTTAAAAAATTTTGGTTTTTGATTTTCCAGATGGACCTACAATTCTGAAAATAATTTCCACGTCTTTCACTTTTATTTTTTCTTTCACTGATATCTGATTATCCTGATTAAATTCGTAAGTTTTCATAATTTTCTTAAACTTCTACAACACGTCTATTTAAGGTTTAACTTAACCACAATGGAAAATTAAAAAAAGGGCTGCAATATGTATTTTTCATTCATTCAATTATTCCCATTGAAAAAAATTCGAAACAACTTTATTATTTTCGACGACTTTCGCTTATTAAAGGAATTCTTTTGTCTTTTAGCGTTTAAAGAATCCTGAGCGTCTTATCGCTGACAACTGATTCCTTGACAAATCGATTTTTCATAGATTCGCTTCTCACAAAAGGGGAAAGACGGCGACACTCGGTGCTATAGGCGAGGAATATAAAAGCGAAGAACGTTTTCAGGACAAGTAGTATTTCCTCGCGACTTGCCAACGCGAACTCGAACCAACGATTATACCATTATGTCCTTCAAACCATAAAAGAGAAACAAAAAAATTAAGACTAAAAATACCGGAATTTTAATTAAAAATATATTTAATTGTTTTTTCCATGTCTCCGATTTGATTAAGTTATCTCATAAAATTTCTATAATACCTTATTATACGAGGGCGGATACCTTTGCTTCGTCCTTAACCCATTCATAAATCAAAAATTTTTTTCTACTTGTATACTTTTTACTTTACTTTAATGATAATTAGGTAATTAATTAATAGCCATCATTAAATGTTTATTGCAAAATATACCAGACGATAACAAAATGGAACATCTGGAGCAGTGCACAGTCAATAAATAGTTGCGTTTATAATAATTGAACCATGCAAAATCATCGAATACAAAGGCTACTAGATAAGTTCTGAGATATGGCAATTCAATATTTCAAATATGACTTTTCTATGACTCTCAACGTGAATTAAGCCAAAAAGCAGTGTTACAATAGTTACAAAAATGATTTTCGTGAAGGTCATCCAAAATCTGCAGAAAACATTGATGCTGTGCGTAAAATGATATTGCAAGACGTCATGTGACATACCGTGAAATTCGGGCGTTCTATCAGAAAGATTTGTTCGCATTAGATACCGTATAGTTTAAGAATCGATCAAAAGAAAAGATCATGTCGATTGGTGCAAAGAAATTCTGAAAAAAATCAATCGAGGTGCTCTAGAAGACGTCTATAATATCGTAATAGGCGACGAATCATCTTGAATTCGTGAGAAATATTTTATTTTCAAAACTTGATATTATGAAAGTACTTAGAACAAACCTAGTACAATCCAGAAGAGCTGTCAAAATATTTTTAAAAGTGCGGTGCCAACTTCTTGCGATATCAGTTGAAACCTAAAAGTTTTTGAATAGTCAAAACATCGAATTTATGGGTCCTTGTTTGGCACCCAATGATTTCGTTCAAATAACATGTTTTAGATTATATCTGACATTTAATTGACGTGTTCACACCAATAAATGGCACAAAGTCAGTTGTTTAACACGACACATACATGAAGGGATAGATGGAGTCAATGATAGTTTCCTTAGAATTTTTGAAATTGTACATTGAGCCAAGCAGTGACCATTTAAACCCATGATGGCTTATAAATCTTCTACTATAGCTGAAGAAGCTCATGAAGATAATGTGGTAACTTTGCAAATTGTTGACCTCGATCCCAAACACAAATACGCAAAAATTGGGAAACATTTTTTTTATAATTATGTACGAAGAAAGAAACTTGAAAATTGGTGAAAGGATTTCTTTTTCTATCACACGTTACTTAATCAAGATAAAATATAATTAAGTAAAAGTTGATTTTAAGCGTAAAAATTAGTAAATAAGTGAAGCACAATTTCGTTAAAACTAATTATTATCTTAATTATAGGAAAATACGAAGCTGATAAAATACTCAAAACAAAAAAAAATTAAATAGTTTTCAACCGACTCGTTTATGAATTTAAATGATATATTCAAGGTGAGTTTTAATGACACTTATTACGATATACATAAAGCTTACTGCACCTGTCCCTCTATATAGTCTGATTATACATTTCGTGTTAAGCTTCAAACTAATTAAATTCAATTGCTTTGTATAGAAGAAACTTATTTTAAGTAAACTGGAAGCAGATATTGGAAATTAACTAAAGGGTTGGATTGACAAAATAAACTGGGTTTTCGCTTAAAATGTTTCAAGAATCTGAAAATCCCAATGTTCAACCCAAAACCTAGATGTTTTCCTAATTAAAATGACTACAAAGTAAAAAAAACGATCGAATTTATTAATGATTAGGAAATATCTAAATATATGTAAAGAAGAAAAATGATATTTTCAATTGCAAAACAACGCAATGAACCAAAAAAACATCAAAATAGGAAAATCTATCCGAGAAGATAAATACCAGAAGAATTTGTGAAAAAAACATTTTGACCTGGAAAATTGTGGCAGTCTTAATTTTAATTAGTCTTAGTAGGAAAACTATCTCTTGTTTTAGTGCCCTTCAGTACTGCTCCTAAGCCCTCGATTCCCAAAGTGGTCCATGTGAATCACTAGAGGTCCACGGGGGACTCGGGGATCAACGTTGGGCGTGACGTTCATGGGGGTCCATGATAATTAGTTTCTTTTCGATAGTAAAGAAAGAAGTAAGATGTTGTTCTTATCAATATAAACAGATATTTCAAGGAGCTCAGCAATTTAACAATTACAAACAAGTTGGAATGCCTTGATGAAGATATTCAGACATACGTTCAATATTTTAATGCCCTGCATGATGATTTTAAAATCAGTTTCTGTCGATGGAAATACCAACCATTTGATGAAACGCAAGTAGAAATACCCAAAAAATTTGTTTAGTCGATTCATTATCAAATAAATAACCCTATAAAACAATCAATTCTGATATTTTCTTTCTAAAACCGCCAATTCATTACTGAAGCTCCACCGGATCCAGAAACATTTTGGAAGTGATGAAAAATAAAAGTTTTGGAACCAATGTTCTAAACCCTCAGATATCTTTAAACTGTACGTATACCAGGTAACTTTTTGGATTAATGAAGATGGCAAAAGAAGGAAAACAGTGGAAGAAATGGGTATAAAAGAACCATCATCTGAAATGTGAGAAAATACAGAAAACTGGAAGATCTAACAATCTCAGTTTAAAAAAAAACATGTCAAAGCAAGCTCTACAGATTTCATTATCAAAATTGGTAATCTGGTCATTTTTGACACTGATCTGATCCCATAACATTTAAATATAAATTATACCAAAAAGTCAACACGAACTTAAAATTAACACACCATTTATATTTTCCGACTTATTTTCATCGAACATATATGGCTACGTGTCAAATTGATCAATTTCTTAGGCGTATTAAGAATCATTACTGAATTATCAACTGTTAGAAATGTCAAGATTCCTAACTTAAATGTTAACAGAAGACTAAGAGAAACCAAATTAGCTAGTATCAGATGACCGTGGTATGGTACAGAAATGATTTTCTGATTATCTCTCCAATTAAACTATTTAATGGTCGAAAATATTCAGGGAAAACTGTTTGAGGTACACAGAGAGTCGATCTATGAATGGAAGATATTATTCAAGATCACACGCCTTTGATAGAAGGATTAAATGCTTTACATTGCAAGGATTGGATAACTAGTGGCCACCATGTATTCCTTATAAATCAAATAGAGCTCCATTAGAGGGTTCTTGTCCCAATGAACCTGCAAGAGTTACAGAATGCTGTTCTTTTGGAATGGAAAATATTCCTCAATCAACCAGCCGAAACTTATTCGCTCAAGGATGTACCAATTGATACAGGAATGTTATTTTCTTTAATTGTAAATTTTCTTTATAAAATTTAGAAGCCTTTTACTTTTTTTATAATTCTTAGAAATTCAATTGAAAATAATTGTTATATGGCGCAACGTTATTTAAGTACCTTTAATATAATACTAACTCCAAATTAAATAGACTGAATTGGGATTAGTATTTCTGTGAAAAAACGCATATTCCGTTGAATAAATCCTATAATCAAGTTTATAAATATAAGTCTGCAAGATTAAAACTGATAGCTACAATTTATCTCTCCCAAGTTTATTTTGATACATCAAAGGACATCAAATATACTGAACTTTATCTACCTACTAATCAATCAACTTATATTTGATTCTACTGCCTAACAACTGTAACACCTCGAGATTTTCATCGTTTCAAAACTGGATTTCTGATAAATACCTAAAGTTTAATATTAATAATAATGATTGCAAATTACTGTGCCACCTAAGCATGGTAGGTACGTGTAGAAGGAGCTTAATCTTTAACTTCGGAAAAGCTCGGAAAAGTAAAACTGTCAAGTTAAGATGATTGATACTCATAGTCGCCCACTTATTTCAGGAAATAGATCTATATTTACATAGTACAACGCTCTCGTTATTAATGTTGAAATACATGATTTTTTTGCAATGAAATTAAGTATCTTGTATTTCCAAGTTTATTAACAATCACCAATATAAAATATATTATTAATAAGTAATTTTTAAATAGAACTTAATGGAACACTTAAACAAATTGATCTTGAAGCACTAATCGTGGCTAGAATTACAAATAACTATATAAGGACGTCTTACACATTCTTTGTGAATAGAAATAATTAAAATATTTTGTCATTATTATTGTACATCAAAGTATAGTATTAAAAAAGTACTATTCAATTGCGAACCAAAGTCGATAGACAAATCATTTATAATATATGTACAAAAACATAACTATAAAATCGCAATTTGAAATTTATTGTAGGTAACATTTATAAAGTCGTTGAATGTTGATTATAGACTTATTTTAAGTATCGTAACAATCATAAAAGTCGATAAATTCTTAATGTGACGAAGTTATCAATGTGATAAATAAAAATAAACAATTACAAAATGGCTTCGGGTGTCCGACAGCGGAGACGAAACGAGTTCCACCATTAAAATGAGATAGACTTATATGCCCACCGTGCTATCAAAACGTGACAGAAAGAAAAGTTTCCAGGTTATGGAGTGAATACGACAGCGTCATCAACAGAGTGAGAAAAACAATAAAAAGAGATATAAATTGGTTATTTTTCCCATAAAGAACAAAGATATAACGTTCAATGTAAAAGCTAAATCTACCGTTTTACTTGTACACAGTACTTACCAGCTTTAGGAGCTCGAAATGCGAGTATATCCAACGAAATTGTATAAAAGTAATCCTCTTTTTGTAATGGGTAATCACACTAAAACACAAACCACTTGATCACTGATGCACAAAACACTTCATACGAATACGAAATAATCTTTTTCGGCACACCGTAACACATAAATCGGTTATATAGAATAATATTATTGGCACAAAAATCATTCCTCACGCATACCGTTCACAAAGTCAACGGCAGGCGGCAGGCACAAGGCACAACGACTGTGGGAACGATTTAGTTTTGAAACGAACATATCCGAACATCAACGAAGTACAAACAACCTTAGGATAACCAAGCTTAATGTTGCCAAATTATCTGTATTTCCGGAAAAATTGGATATCTCATTATTTAATTATATTTTTAGTACCAAATATCAAGGTATATGAATGATAATATGATCATTTCTTGGTTTAAGAAAATATATATTTAATTAAAGTCACTAGTAATATGGAAATTTACATTGTAGTATTTATATTTGTATATGTAAAAGTCTATCAAGTGGATGTGTATGGGCATTAATCTAAATGATATACAATTTTTTATTGCACAAATTTCTGTATATCAAATTTAAATATGCATATCTTCATGTTTAATTAAATAAAACGTTTACTTAAGAAAAATTTTCAACAAGTATGTCAACACTGTGTACCTCTACGGTTAAATACTATATCACACGTCATAATAGAACATCTTGTACAAATTTAAAATTTACGCTAGAACTATTCATCAGCCTGTGTGGTAGTGTGTCTTTAATTACTTTCCACAATTTTATTGCTTACAGATATATTTTTAATAAATAATAAAGTAAAATTATTATATTCTTAGAAATAAACGGTATTTCAATGAAAAATAACAGACAGGTAGTTTTGTTACGTTGAGCCCATGGGTAACTAAGAAAAATCGACTTCTTAGAAGTTAATATTCCAATTTGAAGTAGGTAGGAAGGTTAAAGTAATGAAACAACGTCTATTCTAATGATATCCCTAATGTGTGACAATATAAAGTTGAATTCACCCTGAAATCATTGAACAAAAAACAATAAATTTTCTAGCCAATTGGTATTCGGTTTCATGAATCAAATTTCAGGTAGTTTCAACAGTGATTTAATCAACAGATGTATATTGAGGTCTTTAATGCAATTATACAATTTCAAATCAACATACCCAATTATATAAACAGTACTATAAAACGGGCGTTTCGAATACAGGCTAGATATATTTTTTATGTAGATATTTTGGGTTATAATATTCAAAAAAAATTTCGGCAGGAATCAAATTGACCATTTTTTCATGGAAGGGGGTTTACTAACGATCGCTACCGCTCGCTTACATACTTGGAGGAAATTAGGTTAGGTTAGTCAATTCAACTCCTGGGAAGACATTTTTGGTCACAACACAGAAACAGTTAACCTAAAAATTATATATAACTTTTTCGTAGAGATTTTTATGAGCTTCATTTTTTGTTTGAAACTTTTTTCTTTAAAATCAATATTTTTGGAGATAATCACTAAACTTTGAGGACAGTTTTGTCAGTTAGAATCCTTTTAGATATAATCTTCTCGAATTAAGAAGCTTTGTCCAAAAATCGGGTGATTTATCTTTTGGGAACTTTATTCCATGAAATAACTGATAGGAATAAAAATGTTGATATTTCATTTTTATTTTCAAAATTTGTTATCATGGTATAAAAACAATACTTAAAATCCGTTTATGTATAAAATTTTTTCTTAATGTTTCATTTTTCTGGGGTCATTAGAATCGGATAAAAAAATGTCTACAACCCTTTTATGTTTAGTAACACAGTAAATATGTAAATAATGTGATACTATTTATGTTTTTTTTTTGTAAATAATGATTCTAATTTTCATTACAATTTTTTTTCAATTGTACTCTCTGGAATTTATCAATTTATGAATGTAATCAAAACGACTATTCAGTTCTTTAGATACCTAATTGCACAAGGTATTTAAATAGTAAAAAAACAAAGTTGTACTGGTTTGATTGTTTATACTTAAAAAATTTTTGTATAAACGTGTGTATTTCGCCACCATACGAAAACTCAGTTTACACGCCAAACTCGTATTTTATTCAAAAGAAACCGGCAAATAACAGATATGTTGTATTACAACGAGGATACAGCTCTAAGGAGATGAAAAGACTTTTTTGAAGTCAGTCTACTCTCTCACTCGAATGAAAGCTTTTCCGTTGGAACAACAACCTCGTCGGTTCTTGTTCCAACGGAATTTTCAGACGCGGACGCTTTTTATAGTTTGCCTAGTTGCCGGATCTCGTTTAATTTCTCTCTTCTTCACCGATTTTCGTGGTTTTTAGAATGACATTGTTGCTATGTTGTGAAATTATTCACAAGATTTAAAGTAGGATGCCACAAACGTATAGAGTGGCTCATATTTTCAACGTTGACCTTTGCGGGTACAAGGGAAAAGGAAATCGGAGGATCATAGGCGTGCGTCAATAATAATTATAGTATGAGGAACAAACCAAATTTTATATGAGTTATTTCTACTTTATAGTTTAAAAAAATAGTTCACATTACGAAATTTATAAAATACGTTTATATTTTTAATTTAGGTGCATTTAAATATATAATATATTTTTGTATATCTCTGTTATAAATTGTAATATTCGGTTTATAATTGCATTACACTTAAGTTTAACGCCATCTTTAAAGCAGATAAAAAACTGTAACTTTCGATGCCTGAACTGTTGCTTATGACGCACATATTGAAACGAGCTCAAATGAGTATTCTGACAAAAGAAAATGGCGGTAATAATGAAAGTGACACGTGGAACTGTCATAATATATTGACGTACAATTGGTGCAAACCAATTGTCACTAGATGGCGCTGAACTTAGCTTCTAAAGCGGTGTTCAACAATACAATCTGTAAGGGTGTTTAGTTTTTTTATGTATTTTTAGTGATTTTGGTAGGGTTTTCTCTATTTTTGTTATTTTCATTATTTCTTAAACGTGTTTGCACTTGTTCGTGTAAGTACGGAAGGAAGAGACTTGATTATCTACACGAAAGTACCCAAAAAGGTGTACTAGAATGGGATTTTAACAAGTAGTGTATTCATAACACCACATTTTTTTAAAGCGTTTTAAAACAAAGCAATTGCTTAGGACTCACACATTGAAACGAGCTCACATGAGTATTCTGACGAAAGAAAATGACGATAATAATGAAAGTGACACATGGAACATCCATAATATATTGGTGCAAACTAATTGTCACTAGATGGCGCTGAATTTGGCTTCTATAGCGGTATTCAACAATATAATCTGTAAGGGTGCGAGTACATAAATTTCATGAGTGCGTAATGGGCTTACAACTCGTGTAACGTACTATACTTTTTCTACGCCCATTCATTTTTTTCCATTAAATAAAAAACATCGTTTTTATTTAAACTATATTATAATGAATTGCATAATGTGCTGCCTAAATTTAGGGGCGTCACTCTTTCAATCCTAAATATATCTCACTAATGCTAAAAGTTTTTATGTTTTTTGATTGACTGAATTTGTGTAAATAGACCAAATAAAGTCATGCGTAAATAAAAATTTGATTGTAATTTAATCAGACCATGAAGTTTAAGTTTTTTTTCTCAAAACGCACGTGTCATTATTAAATGTCATTTACAAGGAATGTTGACAGCGCGTTGACGTTTACGGTCGTAGAAAAAAGCATTCTAAACAGGTATAATATTTTACTATTTAGACTAAAAATTCAAAATAATACTTTCTATTGTTTCTAAAACAACAACAAAATTAGTTCGTATTCTGGCTTTATTATTCACCTCTACTGAAGTTTGAAAGAAAATCAACAGATGCCGCTCATTTCGTAATGTGAAAAAAAAATACGAAAGATAACATTAAAACAAAAACAGAATTTCATATGTTATGTTGGAGAAATGGGGGTTTCGTAATAAAAATATACGAAATTATAATCTAACATTTTTTCGAAAGCAAACTTGTAATTAAATAAACCATTTTTTATTTAGCAGAAAAATATTTAGTGAAAGCGTTTTTAACACTTTTATTATCGGAAAGATTCAACGTTTTTCCGAAATCCGTAGGATCCCCAACGTTGAAAACGTCCCATCGGTTCATCGCGTTTTGTATCGATTCGAATTCGTTCATTACAAAATTCTGATATTTACTACAGTGATCGTTTAATTGAGCTTCCAAATAATCCGTATTACTCTTAATCATTCTCATAATCCCTTGCATAAATTTTTCATTCGGATCAGATTCAACTTCGTAAAGTACCTTAACTAAATCAGATTGTTCATCGATGTCGCTGGTACTTAGATTAGTTACAGACATTTCCGGTGGCGCGGCTTCAAAAAATAAAGGCGCTTTCTCGAAAGCTATCCTCGTAACCGGACCGCTATGCGCGCTACTACACATTAAAGGCTTTAACGGGTCTCTAATATCGTAAAGGGATATGCTGCCATCTTCTAATCCTACCGCAACGCATACGTCATCTATACTAATATCGCTCGAAGTAATTGCTTGATTAATATTAATACGAAATACGCATTCTCCATTATCGTAATCGTAGATGCATATCTTTTTATCTAAACCTGTTGTTAGAATTACTTTTTGGTTGCAAGTGAAATTGATTCCGGTAATGACGCCATTATGGTTCTTATAGTTGAATAAATCTTTCTCGTGGTCGATGTCTTTTAAAGTTAAACAACCGTTATTATTAGCGATACTTATAATGTTGGAAATTGTCGGATGGTATTTTATAAACGAAGCGTTTTCTAAAAAACAAGCTGTTTTCACGAAATTATTACTAGCTTCGTTGTCACTAAACAGTGCTACTAATTCTTCAGTACATATCGCTAGATTTTCATCGTTACAATTAAAATCTATAAATCTAACCGGGGAGTTGAGTTGACATACTTTCTTTAAAATATTTCTGTTTTTCGTGTCGTATAAAACGGCTTCTCCTTCGTAATTTCCGAGCGCCATAGTTCGTTTAGTATGTTGTTTAAATTTAATGGCAGTCACTTTCTTTAGAGCTTGTACGGTGTGGATTAATTCGATGTTAGTTCTATCTTTAGAAGAAACGATTTGAGGGAACGAATCTTCCTGTAGGATGCAGATATACGAATTATCGTGACACCAGGTTAGGTTGGTTATAGTTGTATTTACCGCTTTTTTAGGTTTATACGTACATACTGGTTCGAGGTACTGATCTGAAATTGCGTGTAGTTTTAGAGCATTACTCGTTGAGGCGAACATTTCGGTATACTTTTAATTTTTCTATAAAAAAATTAAGTTTAATGACATTCGTCATAAAAATATTCGTATAATTGCGTTTGACAGGTGATTTATGTCACCATATAATTTCTCATGTTTGCAATCCTTGACAAGTGTCGTAAACGTTAGTCAAGGCGTCATGAGTGACGTTCCGCCGCGATCACAACGGTGGTCGTGGTAATTCTACGCCGAGAACGCTTTGAAGAACGCACAACTTATAGTGAAATTAGCGAGCCCGACAGACGTCATGTATGATATTTTAAGCGATTAGGATATTAAATAAAGTATAAAATAAAAACAAATAATATAATAATTTCATTATTCTTTATTTTGAAATAACATCAATTTTTCTTAAAACAATTCGTTCTAATCAATAATATTTGTTTAATTGTATCTTAAGTTGATCACAAACCACCTATTTCATAGATGTTTCACACAGATGGCCAAATGAATCATTTTTGTAATTCAAATTCAGAACTCTAGATGGATCTGCGAGCAGAACTATGTATTAAGTTGGCGAATTGGATAATTTAATGTTGGTAGACATTGTGCAGATTATCTGACTCATTATTGTTGTTTGTGCTCGTGTTTTTGTATACTTTTGATTATGTATAGTGTTAGCTGTGGTTAATTTTTCAAAATAACTTTCAATAACCGTTGTGTATAACACTGAGAATCTATTAAAGTGATGTGTTTGTTCCCAAATCTTCGTAATGACTTAAACTGTTTATCAATAGATGGTTGCCAGCTATAAAAAATACTATGTTAAATGCATGGAATGTATTATGAAGTTCAAGAGACGAATTTTATTAAAATTAATAAATATTAGCTGTATATTTTTTCCATAGACAAATAAAAATATTATACGCTATGAAATTTCATTTGAACTCTTGTCGTTAATAAATAAGTGATATAATCATTGAATTATTATTTTGATTGATGAATTTTTTCGATTACTTATTGGACAGTGATATTGTGGAATTTCTTTGAAGAAAGAAGTCCTTATGTAGTAAACAAAAAATTGGATAATTTTGAGCAATAGGATCAGCATTATTTTCATACTGGATTCGATCAATTCTTTTATTTTCTATTATTTTCTGATATCAAGTCTTACGAGTAAATTTCTGTCTTCGAATGTGAAATTGCTGCCTCGCTTTTTAGTGTTAGTATTTTGCATTTCTTTAAAATAAATTGCGCTCACAACGAACCGGCAAAAAATTGTCAAAGCTCACACAGACCGGAAACGAATATATTTTTTCACAAAACAATATTTAGATTCAGATGCCAATCCTCAAGTTGGTGTTCTATGGTCTATCTTATCTGACAGTTGAAAGTGGGAGATAACTATCTCACAATTTAACCAACAGTTAGAAGTTATCCTGTTGTCGATAAACCCAAGTTTACAATAATAACTGACAATTAAAATTTATTTCACTGATAAATTGCTTATGGGCATTTACCATTATTAACGAAATTGTTTGGAGTCGGTATGAGCTTCTCCCGTCTCTGTGACTTCAAGACTTAAACTGTCTATTGATCAACCGGTTCTCAGTAATCTATGAATTACGTTGCTCATCTTCTTGTTTAGGTTAGAAAGGCCTCAGTTGTCAAAGCTATTCGGCCTGTTTGTGGTGAGTTTTTCAGGTTTTTAATCTACTTATGATTCATATAAGGTCTTTTTATTTACACTTTAGATTTACTAGTACTGACCAACTTTCTAGATCCTCTTTTAATGTTTAAAGAACCTTGTAGTATTGTATAGAAATAATGCCATTCGAATATCCCGCCTTAATTTGAATATTAATATGTATTATTTATTTAGTTTATTACTACTTCCGGTACATGGTAGCGTTGAACCAATTTGTGATTCAGTTTTACTCTAAACGTCGAATAAATTAGGTAGAATCCTCGACTTAGTCTTTTATTCAAAACCAGTAAAATTGAACTGCGTAGTCAAAGAGATCAGAGGCCTCAAAATTTAGAAATAAGTTTGATGTTTTCACTGCTTGGACATTTAATTCATGAGAAAACCATGGAGAAAGTAAATATTCGAGCTATTAGAGAAATAGTTACAAAAAATGTATGATAGGTGTTTTTCGTCACAGAGTCATAAATCCGAAGATATTTTGTTAATTTTATGTAAGAAAGCCAATGTAGTACAGTGGTTGGAACGAATTCTTGAGATGATTATTTACATTCTAGATAAGTTGGCAAACGAGTAAAACTAGAGGTTTTACTTCTTGGAGAATTATTTGATTGTTAATATAAGTTTCCTTTTAACGAATTGTTTTGAATTCTACTTTTGTTACCGCAGGGAAAATGGAACATCTGACGGATAGGAATCATAGGAAACCACATAAGGGAAATATTGAAGTTGAAACATTAAAAAAAAACGATCGCATTCTTATACTAGGGCAGGAAGGATCCTAATATGTGGTTAGGACCCGATTACTTCGATCAGTGAATTTGATCTGCATTACTACACTACCGGTCAAAAGTTTTTGCCCACTCCATAATCCATTCGTTACATTTCAGTATAATACTCTAGATAAAAGTAACTGTACCGATGCCTTTGAATTAGAATTATCTTCGTGGGCTACAACGTGAAAAAATATGTATCCACCAGGAGCTTTGGTGATACAACAACTGAAGATAAACATCTTGTATTGATCAGTAAACGTGATAGAAGTCTCACGGGGCCAGACATAGCAACTCAGATCAATGAATCTAGGGAACTGCTTTCGAGTACTTTTAGGATGAAATTGAGATTAAATAAGCTGGTCTTTTTGGAAGGGTGGGAGCAAAGAAACCTCTTCTAAGAGGTCAAATTAGGTTGGAGTGGGCTAAATAACATAAGAATTGGACGTGTGAAGAGCTGGAGATAGTTTTATGGAGTAATGAATCAAAGTTTGAGATTTTTGGTTCTAAGAAGAGTGTTTAAACGCAGGTCAAAGGAAAAACGGCGAAGGCTTGTTAATGGTTTGGAGATATTTTGAAGAAATCGCGACTGGACTGAACTTTTATGCTCTTATGTAATTTCTGATATTACTATTAATAGAAATAAGAAGCTTTAACAATTTTAGAAGTAAAAAAACGTTAGTAAATGGCTAGGAACGGTCAGAACATGTTGTTTTCATCCATTTAATAAAACAAAAATATTATATAAAGTTTTATTCACATTTAAAATAAAAACAATGATAGAGTTAATAGTAAAGATAGAGCGAGGTAGGGGAGCTTGTTCAAATAGACACGAACTACTAATGAGAAAGAAAAAAAATCGGTATACCACACCCTATCTTTCTCTATTATGTTCTAATTTGATCGCCAAAACGTCGAAGTGACAACGACAAAAAAGGAGAATAACAAGTTTTGGTTATAATAGTGATTGGAGCGAGATGAAGAGTGATCGATGCTCTTCTTTTCTAATAGTATAATTCCACTCTATCTTCGATATTAACTCTATGGAAACAATACAGTATAAAATTAAATTGGTTATACTCTATGATCTACATTGGTACCCAATTTACCTTCAGAGAATACCAATATTATCAATGAGATAGGAGGTTGACATAAAAACGAGCTAAATACCAAGCATTCGCTTGGAATGCGTGCTAAATTCCTTCGCCAATAGCGTATAATTCAAAACGTATCGAATCGCTAATCTTGTTAGGAAAACCGTGATTTTGTTTTTCTATAAATCCGTCGGATTAATAAATCAACCGATTTCGCTGCTCGTTATCAGTTTTTTGTAATAAAATTGGATAATTCGTATTCCGTTCTCATTTCTGCATCTCAATATAAGTTTGGCCTCAATCATCTTTTTCTTTGTTTCTTCCTTCGATTCTCTAGCCTCTTTTTGTTCGGTCCGCTCTTAAGAGAAGAGTTCGGTCCGGATCTCCAAAAGCTTCTTTCTTAATTAGTCTTCTCCAAGAGCCACCTTCTAGTTTTTTTAACTTTTTATTCTATTATCTAGGATTGGCAACTGCCATTTTTTATTGGTCTGCCATTAGAAGTGAACTCTACTATCAAATCTCCCAACTACCATTCTGCTTACATGCCACAATCTTCTTCCTTATTATCTCAAAGAACCATTTTTTAGTTTGTAGATTACCAATATTTGTTCTTAGTCTTTTGTCCTCAAAAGATGAGTTCGCTTCCGGATCTCCAAAAGTTTTTTTATTCTCTCCAAGAACCATTTTCTAGTTTTTGGACTTAAAAGTTTTGTTCTCGGTCTTTTTTGTGGGTACACAGGATTCGCAACTACCTTTGCTTGTATCGAAAGTAAATTTCAGTAAATCACTGGCAACTCCTACTATTATGCTCTTATCTACTTCATCGATTTCGTCATTACTTTTTTTTTAATTATTCTTCGTTATATACCCAAATTTATCAAGTACTACTTCCATCTTCTTTTTTGATTCAGAGCTAACCTAAATGGCTAAAAAGAATCTTATAAGAAAAAATAAATAGTTAGGATGATTTTTTTAAAATATATATACATTTTGGAACAATTTTTTTCCAATAAAGACATTATTATTCATAAGTCAGTTTTTCAGGATCTTTTTTCACAAATTAAACATTCGGTTAGACAAAAAAGTTATATTACTATGCTTCTACAAGTCATTCAAGTATATACAAAAATTATTTTTTTGAAACCAAACTCCTAATAGAAGCTTTTATGAAAGTATATAAATAATTCAAAATTGGTTCGGGTTGTCCCATTAGTCTCAAAGTTCACCTGTATATAAAATCAATGGGACAGAGGTATAAAAAAAGTGCAATAATAAACCAATTAAAGCCGGATCTAAATTAGGTTCATAATAGAAAATCACAATTTTTTCTTGATCATAAGAAACAAATTTTCAAAATCGATTAAACAAAAATTATTTTGTCAAATTATATTTAAATCCGATTTATTAGAAAACGTGATTTTTCACATGATCCTAATAAAACTAAATGTCCAACTGGCAGGATTCAATTTCGACTAGAACTAAAATCGACTTTCCCTTGATAATTTTATTTTTGTGAAAAAATTATTTTTATTTGTAAATATAAAATAAACTGATACAAAACAACCTTGAAAAATCCATTTGAATTGATTGTTCAATTTACCCTTCCCAACTTCACAATCTAATTATCTAGTAACTTGTGGGGTAAGTTATGTTTGTAATAGATCCAACGGCAGCCTCACTTTCCAGATCTAAGTACGGCATAGAATTTGGGCTCATAAAAGGAGGATTTGTCTGATTGGAATTCCCATTGGTCTGTCCTGTCATCATACATGACGAAGGGGTTTGCTGCTGAGGTGCTGGTTGGGGTGTTTGTTGTGGCGAATGAGGTGGAGAAGGACTATCAAGATTAATAACTGAAGGACTTGCCGGGTAGCCTGAACTGGATACTGAAGACGGACCCGGAGTAGTTGTAACCCTAGATTGGTTACTACTTGACGAGATGCTAGTAGAATCTAAAACAAAAAATAGACGTAAGTAACATTAAAGGGTAAATAGGTAAGTTACCCAAGAAACAGAAGTTTAAAAATTGGAAATTTTATATGAAGATTGGGGGGTTAAAAGATAAGATAAACCTAAACAATCAAAAATAATAATCGAAAAAACAATAAGAGAAGTTCTATGCCATACAAAGATCTTATTAGAAATGATTTTCACTTGAAGGTGATGCGAAACGAAATCAATTTTTCAAATTTATTATTCAATTTGAAATTAGCAATAAAATTGAAGTTGTGTGTGTTGAGTATGATTATAGAACAATTAATTCCGATGTACACCGGAAGTAGATGCCAGTTTTGTATTTTTGAAATTAAAAATGAATTTCGATATAACTTTATTCAAAGTATCATGTATGTCCATGCTTAAAGGGGTGATGATTCACTGAAACTTAAAAAATTTTTTGTATCCCCTTCCAAATTCAGTTTCTGATAACTGTCTTGTAAACTAGTAGTTTTATTTCTGAACCTTCAATAAATTTCAGGACATTCACTGGTTTCAGTTTGGGTAAATTTTCCAAATGTCATACAATTAAATTAAATTCTGTAGTGCATTCAGCTCATGGTCACTATCCATTAGTTTCGAGTTTTCTTAGCACTATCTGGCTACTAATTTTCTCCAATCTCCTCTAGTCATAGATTCTTAGTAGTATCTTCTCATGTCTTACCCCAACTATGTTCTCCCCTTTTTGTTTCTGTATTAAATTCAATAAAAAAACTATGCTTTACCTCATTCCATCCAGTGACATATTCCGGGATTATTGTTTTCTGGCTAGTGAGGGAAGTCTTTTTTTTTCAGAACTTCCCCTCTACTTAAACCGTGTCTACCTACTTCTAATAAACATTCCGCAACTATATGCAATTGCCAGATATTCAGAATTCCAAAAAAATCATTTTTTGTGAAAGGCTGCATGAGTAAAAGTTTTCAAAAATCTGTAACCTTTTAGACATATATAAATTCATCATAGATTTAAGAAAAAAATAAGATAATCCAATAAAAAAGAGTAGGAATCTCCCTAAAGTATTACCAAAACTCTCAAGGAAACTAAAAATAATTTAACTAAATTGAACACTTTGGAAAACCCTCTCAAACAATTTTCAGGAAAATATCATCATTAGTTTCTTATATAGATGTTGAAGCAGCTCATCCTGGTGTACTTTGTACAATTTAAAATGTTTCAAAGTTTAATTTGAGCTATATAATACATAATGGCAATAACTATGACCTTAATTAAAAATAATTTAAAAACACTTTCCTTTTCAATTTAAGTTAATTTTGAAACATCCGTGTATAATATCAACATTGCTAAAACTGCCCCCTTCACCTTATAGTGAAAAAAGAGGCAGATACTTAAAGTTTGACTCCATTCGAATAATTTATTAAAACTCCAGTTTCGTTGCTAAATCGTCCTCTATGTAACTACACTCAAAAGTGTTTAAACTAAAGTAAATTTAGTGAAATTTGTGGTGATATTCTTCTTTATATTCGCTGGTAAGTTATCTTTATTAATTTCCTTTTGTTTGAAGCAAATTTTGTATAATATATTCTGTTTAAGTTCGTATTTTCTAATTATTTGGGAAACAGATCAGAATAATTTTTTCATACGTTAGAATATAAGCTTCTTTTTATTCAAATCTGTCCTACTCGTTCCTTCTTTAGTAATTTCCATTTCCCACTACATTCGAATAAAAAAAATCAAGTGATTCCTTGATGTTTTTTTTTTCTTCGAATAGAGTGGGAGGTAGATAACAAATTAATTACTGTGTCATAATACTTGAACAAAAGGGATCTTCAAAACGTACTTCCAAGAAAATTAATCAAAGATGGATATTTTTGTGGCCAGATTATGAACTTGTGAGTATCATCATCATTTTCATAGGATAAATAATATCATAGTAACCAATAATCTCCATTTGTGTAGAATTATTTCACATAACAGGACTTGTACTTCCACAAACTCACTTATACTTCAGGATACAGCCCGAATAGAAAAGAAAATTTGTAAGTTGATAGTTTTCGCAATTATATGAGATGTGGAATGAAAAGCATTAAGATTTATAAAAACGTTTACTAGTGTAACACACAATTTGATTTTAAAATGTCAAAAAAATACATGTAAACTCAGTATTTTGAACTTACATTATACACAATTTTTTGTGTTTAAAATATTTTTGTAAATTATAGAAGACACCAAGGGGTGCCAGCCTCATAAGGCCGTTTAAATTATACAATAAAACAATTATTCGTACACTGGAATATTATGTTTTGTTATATTGGTGAAAAAAGATTGGGTCTCTAGTTTTTTTTTATAAGAATACACAACAAAGTCTTTACTGTAAAGCCAGCGATACCGAAAAGCCACCAAGTTGCAAGACCTCTTCGAAATATCATTGGAGATTTCTGTCACCCTCAACATTAGGTCTTTTGTAATTTACCACATGTAAATATCAATGACGACTACTTATATTGACCATTTGGCATTGGTGAGAGAGGTTATTATCTCAAAATAATGGTTAGTAATTACACCTCTTAAAAATCTTTGTGTAGTGGCACCTACGAATAGTAACGTGACACTGTTGTCTCAATGTACATCTGAAGATGCTAGATTTAGCAGATGATGCAGATCCACATTTTCACGATCTGTGAGACACTAAGGAACTCCAGAGCACTATATCTGGGACAGTATAAAATAGAAGACGAAGATCTTTGGCAGCCCATGTTCTAAACTTTCTAAGAAGAGTGGGATTAATAGTTGAGCTGTAAATAGTAGTATTGCTGCAGGAAAAGGGGACACAATATATCCTTTGGATCGCAGTGTATATGTTACCCCAATTTTTACAAACATAGTGGCAGTTTCAAAAGTATCTGTCAGTATAGTCATTAGTTTCACTGCTAATTATAAAAAAATATTATTTGAACAAAATGATTGTTAAAATATTTCAGTGTACTTTACGCTTAACTTGATGTATGGCGAAACATCACAAAATTTTAAATAACTATAAGTTAAATATATTTTTATAAATATATTTAAATATAAATATATTAATAAAATATTAAAGATATTTTTATATCCAATTAAGGGGATTCTCTAATCTAGGATCTTAAAAAAATGTAAATCAACAGAACATTGGATTGAGATCTCTGTTGAAAAATTGAATTTCGAAACAAGAAGTTGGCATGAATTGGAGACAACATGACAGTCATTTCCCTATTGAAGGAGTTTGGCAACTTTTTTTCAAATTGAAACTCAATTTCAAGCATATTTTGGGAGTAAATAGTAGTCCAGAAAGCTTGACTCTTCTCATAGTCTTACTTAAAGGTTGGTTTCTACAGTGTAGCTATTTGGGAAGTTTTTGAATCTGTTTTAATCTGTATTATAATAAAGTAACAAAAAAATTAGTTAATGAAGAAGCTTCTGGGGTAATTGGATCACAAATCGACTAAATGCGTCCCAAAGTGTGTTTTTGAGGATGCTCATTCTTTAATCATAAATTATAAACATTTTATTAGTAACAAAATCGGACAAGAAAAAAATTTGAAAAAGTGCGATTTCTAAGATGCTCAATCGTTCCAGGAAACTAGAACTGTTGCAAAAAGATGAATAACTGGAATACCAAGAGTAACAGGTGTCATTTTAGGAAACTACAACTAGGGTTAAGATAGATCACCTATCAGTTGATTACGGATCGTAACCAAAAACAAGATTTTGATCAGTTTCCGAACCTCGCGTGGAAATGTTAAATTTAGAACATGATCTGCAAGAACTTTTGATGTTTTGTGGGTTAACTCTCCCCCAATATGTATCTAATTGTATCAGATTAGATTCTAGATGTTTATTAACTGTTATTAAGATTTACTTTAGTATTTAGATTAATAAACAAATGGCAGCTTTCATCCAAGATCAAAGTCAGTGTTGCGCTATGTTAGGATTGCAACAAAATTAAAAAATAATTCTCGTGCAGTTTAAAGTAAGTTTTAGTCATAAAACTAATCAAAAGTCCAGTTTCGTTCGAAGTTTTCTTCAATCATGTCATTAATCGGCATTATTGAACTATTCAATCCCAAATGAAGTGATTTATCATTATGTTAACAGTGGTTAAAACATTCAGATCATGATTGGATCAATCCGATCATAGTTTCCGAAAAGTCCTATTGATGATCATTACCTGAGACGTTTCACAAATAAATACTCTTCTTAGTAATACTTTGAATTTTTAAATCGAATTTAATCAATATCCTCAACTTTTGTTTATCAATATTGTTTAACTTTTTCTGCGACTAGTTAAAAATTGATTGGTTCTGGTTTAATTGTTAATACTAGCAGATTTCAGACCATGGTAAAATTGACATCCACAGTCTTCGTTAGTCACAAAATATACTATAAACAGTTTAAATGTAAAGAAAATATTGTAGCACTGTTAGAGTTGGAAAATGAATAAAATATGTGAAGAAACATCACTTTAATGACTCTTCAGAAATTTGTTTGAAAAACAAACTTCCGCAAATAAGATCAATCCAAAAAATGTCTGGACATATTGCGTTATGACCTATTTTTAAATAATAAAAATGTCTTTTCCAAGTTTTAGTAAATTATGTTTCCTTTTGTGATGTATTACCATACCCAAATCACATTTTACAATAATTTCAATTATCCTTTTCAGTATAACACACTTTTTGTCTAGTTCTAAGTGCTCTAGGCGGTATGTGTATGGACGTACCTGGTTTGGGGGCAATAGCTCTAACTTTAGCAGCCGGTTCTTCATCTTCCGAATCCGATATAGTTAAATCGACAATGTCTTTTTTGCGGGATTCCTCAAGTTTTGGAACTTCGGCTGGCTTATCCGTCGAAGAAGTCGCTGCTATATTTGAACTAACTATTTCTAAAAAATAAAATGAACACAAATATGATAAACACCTGGAAATTAGGACATTGGACTAGTTTCTTGATACTAAATAATTATATTCACTAAAAAGCATCATTAAGCATTTGATTGCTTAATTGATTGTGGTGATAAAAAAAATTTTATCTGAGATATATCCTTAGAAGATGGTGATTACAATTTTCAGTTTTTTTTCTTAAAATTGAGAAAAGGTGGAAATATGGAATTTTGTAATTTCCACAAACTAGTAAAAGTCTAACCCCAGATTTTTTCAACCCTCCTGTTTTATTAAAAAAAGGTCAAATTAGCATAGATAAAAGTTGAAAAATACACTGGTAAATCAGGTGTCGATTGCCTCTGATTTTTTTCAAAACTTCTTTTATATTTAATTGGGATAGATAAAAGGCTGGTAAATGAAGTTGTTTCACAAAACAAAATCTCAATTCTTTTTATTTTACTTACCAATGTCATCTCCTATTATTTCTATTGAATCATCAATACCAATAACTGTGGGTTTTTCTATTTTTGTACATTTCTTTTCTGGAGTTTGTACACACCAAGTGCCGTCTTTGTTCAATTGAATTTCATTACATTCTGAAGAAAGAAGCGTCGAACTCAACACTTCCGTAAAGTATCTGAAAAAAAAAATTGGTGCAATTTTTGCGAAATTGTCTTTTATCAAACAATAATTAAAACCTATTTGTGATTGTTTCTTCTGTTGGATGAACCATTTTACTTAGATCACTAAACATCACAGATATATGCTCAAGTTTTGGACTCCTAGTCATTTTTATTGCCACGAATGACAAAATTAGAAATAATAATGAAATATCCACTGAAGAGGGTACTAGAGTTCCAAAAATTTCTACAAGAACTGGTAAGTGATGACCAGCTCGTTTGGGCATCTATTGACAAGGACAACGCAGAAGCAGATTTGCTTTATAGACTGCAATTTGCTTATAAGACAAACTCTGTGGAGATTTATGGAAATATCTGGCATGAGACAAGCTAATGCAAACATGGATGGGAGTACTACAAATCTTACTAATCAACTCCATTACTTAAACAGGCGTCAAATTCGACTGTTAGTATGGCATCTAACGGAACAGGGTCATTTAATATGTCATCTCCATACCATTATGGAGATCCCAAACTTTACAAGTTTCAAAAACTCGGGCAAACTTAGTGACGTTAAAAGGTTCAAGCCAAGGTGCTTGATTATCTTTTCAAAGGACGTCCCCTTTGGTACTAGCCTCACAGAAGAAAGTTCAGAATGTGGGATAGCTCTAGCCGCCAGAGATCTTTATCTTCTATTCTGTACACTTCCAGGTGTAATCATATGGAGTGCCTCAGACTTTGAGTAAAGTCAAGACGACAGTGCCTCAACTCCAAATAATAACAGGACTCCTGCTATTATTTGGAGGTTGCTTTTAGTCATGCTGATACTTTCAGCAGATTTTTTCTGGATATAGTTTCCTAAGACTATCTTTGCCTGTCTCAACCCCTGAGGATTTCTCCCATCTACCTTCTATATATGCTTGTTCCATTATTTAGTGGCTGTTACCACGAAAAAGGTTCAGGTCCTATGAAGGGTTTATCTGACCCTACTTTAGCGTCTATCAGTTATTTCTTTCCCTCTACTCCAGCGTGTTTTGGAATCTATTGCAGGGTAACCTTATTTTTCATGTCTAGCTCGTTTAACTTGGTCTCAAAACCAGTTTGGATTTGATGATATTTGAGCTTAGAGAGAGCTCTATTAACTGCTTGGCTATCGGTCAGAATGATTATCTCTATTCTTTTCTAGATTGAACTGATAACATTTTTCAATTACAGATATTTCTGCTTCAACTATGTTTGGCGTGTTGCTCAGGCTTACAGAGTATTTGGTATTCTCCTATTCTAGTTGAAAATGAGTAACTAGAAGTGAGCGCCATCTATTTCTAAACACATTTGAGCTGTATAACACTCGAATACATATTTTTCTACATCTCAAATTGTATCATTATGATCTTCCTTATGGACAAGATGAGGTTTGTAAGGCCACCTTTTTAAAAAAGGCCATAAAGAGATGCAACATGGTGGTATCTGGTGATTTTTCAAACCACATACTTGCACTACGATCCCCATGAGAGCCTACAACCCTTTAAATTTGAAAATAAATACACAAGAAATTTAAATAGACTGTAATTTGGTTTTTGAAATGTGAATTACTACATACCCGTCGATAACTAAATTGTCATAAAGGGCGGGTTTATCACAAACTGGACAACTCCACGTCGGTTTCCTTTCATTCATTTGCAAAAATAGGGAAGCGTCGAAACATTGCAAATGACCGCAGGTCAGCGGACGACACGGTGTCGTCATTCTCATTTTACCCAAGGGACACATTAACGATACCCTCAAAGAAGTCGTAGCTATTTCGTCTCCATCATCATTAAGTTTTTCTTTGACTGAAAATCGAAATTTTTGCATATTTAAATATTCTTTTGAATCAAATTTAAACAACTTACTTATCGCTCTGGTATGATCAGCATTTTTGACTCCCTTCAATTTCAGTCTTTGTAATAAATCCATCGAACTCAATTTATGTACCAATGATACGCTGATGGCATAACCACGTCCATAATCAGCCGCCCATGATACTGTTATTGTATTTGCAACAGTTGGGCTCAATTTTACCATTTGGGTTATATTAACTGGACGAGGCGGCCGTTTCGGTTCGACGCCGGGTTTATTAGTTGGAATAGGATTCTGAAAAAGAAAAATACATCACGAAAATTGATATTTCATAATTTAAATTCGTTGTTATAAAGTTTGGGAACACGGTACAGAAATAAAATTATCAATTTCGAAACAATATAAAATGAGTTTAATACTAGTTTGTTGGCTGGGATTTGATTCGAATTCAAAAAAAAAGTTAAACTCATTATATATGGAAAGTTATGAGGGGACGAAAACGTCATTAATTGCCGATGAAGTACTAAAAGTTGCCTATCCAATAGGTTGGGTTCAAATAGAAAAATCGGAATTTCTGGCGGAAGATGTCACTTTGTGACTCCAGAAGGCATTAAACCCACAATGATAGTCATATGTAATTGAAAATAACGGTGACTAAATAGTTAATTCATAAAGATGACACAAGCAAATGATGAATATATATGAATATATATATATATGGAAAGTTATGAGGGGGCGAAAACGCCATTGATTGCTGATGAAGTACGAAAGGTTGCCTATCCAATAGGTTGGAATTCCAGATATGATTTTACTTTACATTGTTAATATTTTTATGAGAGCTTTATATGGTTTCGTTGTATTATATACTCACTGGTAATGGACACAGTTTATTATTAACTTTGACTATAACATTCGGTGGAAAATAATCGTCTTGTTCGCAACTGGTTTCCAAAAGGCAAAAACGCATTTGTACTTGTTTCACGTAATCACATTTCACCCCAGGTCTGATATCTCGACTACTGGCTATATCTGTAGCTTGTTGTGGCGTTAAATGGAAATAGAAAGTGCCTTCTTGCATCCTGAAATCACAATCACTAAATGTATACCTACAATAACTCTATAAATATGTTGATATTGAACATTTTAAATAATAAATATTGATCTGACAAATGATTTGGTTATTTGATTCAAATAAAAGCGTTTGTAGCTTTAAATTGGTTATTTTGGACAACTGAAAACTGAAATATAAAAAAATAAACATCTGATTACTTCGTTTCTCAAAATTTGGTAACAACCTGAAAAAGTATATTTGATAAATCCATATTCGAAAATAATTAGAAAAATTATTTTTAGAGTTTATTAAAAATTAATGAAATTAGAAATTATTTAAATAAGAAAATAATGAAGAAGAAACATACGAGGTGTCATAAAAAATTACTTTCTTGAACTTTTCGTTTCTTGAACCTATTTATATATTTTTTGTGATGATTTGTGTTGCTTTTAGGTCTTTTTTAATTGAATTTTCGTTTAAAAACGAATAAAATGTTGACGTTTGGATCTACTTCGGTCTTTATCAAAATATCAAAGACCCTCAAGATTTTATCTGTTTTTAAATAAACATTCAATCAAAGGAAACCTAAAATCAAAAAATTTATTTTATTAAAGAAAAAAAACTTTTATTTTCTCTGAGAGCTTTCGGTTGTTTTATAATACATAATATACGAGGCGGACTTAAAAAATACGAGGAATCATTAAGTCGGAAGTACAATAAAAATGAAAGCATAAAATTTGTATTAATTTCCTTCAAATTCTTCCTTGGCTATCAATACACTTATTCCATGGTTGGATTTATGAGTTGGAGGTTTTTAAAGTGCTGACGTGGTTTTTCAATGTCACAAATGGTGTCAAAACGTTTCCCTTATGCATATTTTTTAATTTCCGGGAAGAATAACCACTCTCATAGTAGTAATTCTGATATAGGTAGACAAGAACAGCGTTAGCTGCAATAAACTCGTAAATCAAAAGCAACTTGTTGTAAAGCACATAATTAACTTGAAGAAAAAAGCAGTAGTCCAATTTTTCAAGTCTTTTTCTTCGCATGTCATTTTAGCACCCTGATTGCTTATTTAAACGACAGTTTTTGTCTAATTTTTGCTCATTTTTTCCTCTTTAGTCTCCACTGACTCATTTACACCTTTCAATCACTTCTAGCACTTGTAAGATGTGACTAAATCATCACCATATAAATAATTTAACCTTCGTAAGCATCATTGGTACTATTTTTCAACTTACACAACATAAAATTTTATTAATCTCCTTCAAATTCTTTTTTGGCTATCAATATACTTATTCCATTATTGAATATATGAATAGAAGGTTTTTTTCGCTGTCGTGATTCCTCAATGTAACAAATAGTATAAAAACGTTTTCCATTTGCTTTTTTTTATTTTCAGTAATAACCAGTCGCATGGTATTAAATCTGGTGAGTAAGGCGGTTGCGGATACATTAAAAACTCGTGATTCACAAGTAATTTGTTGTGAGTTACGTTATTAAGTAAAAAAAAGTCATGTTCATCTTACATCAGTCCAGTACCTTAATTGGTTGTTTAAACCAAAGGCTTTGTCTAATTTTTTCACAGTTTTCGTTCTTAAGCTTCAACCGACTCATTTACACTATTAAATCTCTCTTAGTACTGGTAAAAAATCTTCAAAGTTAGCTTCCGTAAGCATCTTTGGTACTATTTTTTCAACTTGAAATAAAACTTGAAGGAAATTTGTTGTTCGAAATTCACATTTTTGGTTTCTATAAAAAGTTATCGTTGGATGGTTAATTATTGTTTTTTATATGGTTGTAAAGTGATCGAAAAACCATTTAATTAAACCGTTTTATCACTTTCAAAGTAGATATATCCTTCTAACCTTTGGTTGCTCTGAGGAACTAATGAGGAGGGTTTCAATAAATCTGCTAGTACATCATAAAATGGTAATCGTCTAAATTTAACATCTGGATAAATGGGATAGTTTCCGGCAAGTACATTCTGCTGTTGTTTCGCCGTTGAATACTGGGGATAAGGAGAATACATACTTTGTTGATACATTGGCGTCTGACGGGCCTACAACAGAAAAAAATTTATAAAATATTAATTTTTATATATTGTTTAGATTTGAAAATAAAAAAATATTCATAAAAAATTTATATAAAGTTTCCGAAATCGATCTGTAGGTGACAGAATTTATCAAATTAGGTCGCATGGTTTGAGAGATTCTTCTTGGTCATATTGGAGCCAGTTGGAAAATATATATTCTGTGGGTATCCATCTCATTTTTGGTAATTTTGTTTCTGTTGCTAACATGCTCATACCGCACCAATCGTTTCCTTTCTATACATGTTATAACTGTCCCTTCTACACCCGTCATAGATACCGTTTTATTGCGTCCATTTTTGTAGCTTCTATTTTCTTTTTAATTTCTCCTTTTAATCGCCATACATATACTTATTAACGTGCTTTTGATCATGATCTTTAGTTCATCTATCTCTGTAATCTACAGAATTCCATTAACTACTTCTCCCTTTTTTTATTTTCCGTAATAAGATCCGTGGTCTCTTCACCAAAGGTCGTGTCGATTGGTGTGAAGAAATTCTGAAAAAATTCAAACGCGGTGCTTCAAAAGACTTCTTTAAGATCGTGACAGGCGACGAATCATGGATTAAAGCATATGAACCCGAAACTAAACCAAAATCAACAAAAGTTGAACATGTTCCATGAACGATAAATTCTGAATGGCACACCAGTATTTGTTTGCCAGAAAAAATCGTGGAAACCAATCGCAGAAGAGGAATCATTATTAACCACGACACATCAGTTCAAACAAAACCGATTTTGAACATTCACAACATCGAATTGATGGATCATCCACCGTATAATCTTTGTTTGGTAGCCGATGATTTCTTCTTATTCCCGCAGATCAAAAATAAATTGGGAGGTCAACGTTTTGTAATAAAAAATAAATGTACCTCATTGATCCTATGAACGAAAAAAAAACTATAAGATTATAAAAAAACTCACGGCCATTTGCCTTCCATCGTTGCTGAATGGATGCACATTTGCTGCTATCCTTGGCATACTGCCTTGTGTTTGGGACATATTATTCACTGTTGCTCCTGGGGGTACCTCAGAAGTGGGAGGTGAGTTACTAGCTGGTTGAACGTTGAGCGCTCCGCTTTGTCTAAACATATCAGTAAAAATAATATGACGTAAAACAATAGTTTACATTCAAATGTACTAGGCGTATTCCGAAACTACTCTCCGATAATTTGGGGGCTAATTGTCAAAATTTTCGAAATGACCGCACAAACGTAGGAGTTTGATTAGAATCCAAGACTTGGTAAAAGGCGGCTAGTGCATAAGTTCTACACAGATCTTTATTATAATATTATTACATTATAAACGAACGCAAAATTTTCTATTAAGTATTCAAAAGAAAATGTTTTATACTTAGTTTTAGAAGCAACTCGTTAAAGTAAACTAACTGAATAATCTATCTACTTTCGGATTCACGTTGTTGAAGTTCATTTAACTGGGATACACTGACTGGCTCTGTGCGATCTTTCTATTATCTACGTAACTGGAAAAGTCGGTTACAATCAGTGTAACGTAACGCGTACTACATTTTTAGGTTATGTTCGTGGCGTCACTGTATTTCCTAATGTGCTATTTTGCATTTTTGTCATTTTCAAATAGTATTTTCAATAAAATCACAAATTTCATAACGATTTTTTGTAAAATAAATAAGTTATATTAGCCTTTTGCCAAATGACGTTTCAAATGTAAAATAGCTTCGATAGTTCAATGGTTCGTAAACGCGGCTTTTAATCCTATTGTTAGTAGATCGAATTTCATTTGGAACGTGAATAAAAGCCATTTTTTTTTGAAAAAAAACTTGGAAACTTCCATCATTTTTAGCGTATATACAGAAATTGACTGAAAAAATCATGGTTTTGAAATTATCATTGATTACTGAGACAACAATGGGTTGATGGTCGCGAGGTTAGGTCATCACCTTAAAGTCAAATGGTCGCGGATTGGAAGCTCACTGAGAAGTGTGCTATTTTGCATTTTTGTCATTCTCAAATAGTATTTTCAAGAAAATCACAAATTTCATCATAAAAGCTTTTCGCCAAATGGGGTTCCAAATGTAAAATAGCTTCAATAGTTCAATGGTTTGTGAACGCGGTTTTTAACCCTTTGCAACTTGTAAATTTTCACTATTTTTAGTCTATATACAAAAATCCATTGAAAAAAACATATTTTCAACTTCTCATTGATAATTTTTGTTGTTCTAGACCCAATTGCACCTATAGTCCCAGCAAATGATTTATAAGAGACAAACATATTCAAATATTCTGTAAATACAATTTAAAAAAAAACAAAGCAAGAAACAAATGACAAACTATCGAAATAAAAAAGAGCTAACTGAAACAGTGAAGTAAACAAAATAATTAGGACACGCAATGACGTAGAATACATAACCTCGAAAAGCGAAACATTTTCTTATGTATCGAAAACTCTGGGGTTAATCGTTTCTTAGTAATTCCACCTAGATGTCAGCCATTTTATATAAAAAGTACCTAACCTAATTGTATTTTATATATTCATTATGTTAAGTCAATAAATACTAGTACAGTAAGACCCCGCTTAACCCTGTTTCGGTTTATTTCAACCTGGGGTCATCCCGAAATTATTGTAAGTTTAAATTCATCAATGAAATAACGATTAATAACAGATACAAATATTATAATATTCAGTTTTTATCATGGTCGGTGATGGAAAACAAGAAAAGAAGCAACCAGAAAAAGCATTCCACTGGAAACTAGAATGCAAGTGATTAGAAGATTAGATTCCTGGTGAACGTCAATCTCAAATTGGTGCTGCATCCAATTTGGCAACTTCAACAAAAAGTACAATTCGATTAAGTTTCAATTCCATTCAGGCTGAGGCAAGTGACATAAATGAAACTTTCGTTGTTAGTCGAGGACGGTTTAATTGATCTAAACATCGAAATAATCTTCACAACATGAAGATTACAGAAGAAGCAGCGGCTGATATTTAAAACAATAATTGAACAAGGAAACTATCCTCCAGAATTGGTTTTCGGGTTTGTTTTCGAAAAGAATTCCAAAACGAATATTTCTATCTCGTGAAGCACCAGGTTTTAAAGCTGCAAAAGTTGCTCATAACTTTTACTTGGTAGTAATGCAAGCGGAGATTTCAAATGAAAATCACTACTAGTTTACCAATCCAAAAACCCAACATCAATGAAGGCATATCTAAATCAACCAGAGGTTTAATAAAAATCCTCGATTACTATGGAAATTTTTTAGGATTGGTTCACTGAACATTTCTGCCTATCTGTTGAATGCTAACCCAACCAATTTATCATCGATTTTCCTACCGCCTAATCCAACTGCCTTCATCCAACCAATAGACCAAGGCGTTATATTGAAGATGATTGAATAAACAGACGGAGAAAGATGAAATTTTGGGACAACTACAATATCATGAATGCTGTAGAGAATATAAACTTTTCTTAGAATGAGATAACAGAAAAATCTTTGAAAGGAGTATGGAAGAATTTTTGGCCATAAGTAAAAGCGAAGATATTGGACACTATGTCAATATGAATTAAAGAATGGAATTTTCTAAACAACCGTTTTAGATAAGTAAATGTGGAAGACGTCAAAGAAATAGTTCAAGAAACAGCAGCCAGTTATTCTAGTGATGAGCCAGAGGAATTTACTGAGCAAGGAGAAAACAAAAATATTGATAGTGGTAATTTCGAAAAAGAGCAAAACGAACTTTCTATGGTGTTTGTACGAAAGAAATCTGACTAGTATAACTGAAATTATTTCGCTATCCATGGACACAACAAACAAAGGTTTTAGGTCAGTCCAGGAATGCACAGATCCCCACCATCAATGTGGGGTAGACGCAAAGACCAGGCTGGTTTTTTTAACAAAGAAGGCCGGTACTGCAGTTCAGGATGTAGTCCTGTCCTGTAAATTGAGGTTGTAAGCATAGCCAAGTGACCGATTTAGACAAGGCAACTTCACAAAGATTTGAAGCTCTCTTAAAGACCAAAAAGTCCTATACTCAGTGCAACAGTTTTTAATCTTATACAGGATCCAGATTCATCCATCTTCGGAATATTGGTCCAGTTGAAGCTCGGCTCCCAAGCATACCCTAAGGATCTGTTCCCCCTTTCTTACTGCGATACCAGGGAATCTTGTATTTAAAGCTGATCTGTTAATCCCACTCTCTTTAGAAAGTCCAGAATGTGGAATGGTTGTAGCTATGGAAGATATTCTTCTAACATTTCATACGCTCTTAGATGTAGTGCTCTGGAGTTTCGTAGTCTAGTATCTTTAGGTGTCTATCGAGACAATTCCCCGATAGAACTCCTGTTAGCATTCGAAGATTGTTCTAACTTAGATTGATACATTCAGCAGATCTTCTCTGCTTATTGATTCCCAGGAATGTTTTTGTCTGCCTCTACCCTTGTAGATTATCCCAATATTTGGTTTTACTTCTATCTACCTGCTTTACCAATGCTTCTATTGTTCTGTAGCTGATACCACAGAAGGGTTTAGGTCCCAATGCTTGATTCAACAGAGAATCGACTCATATGCGATCCAGAGTTAAACAGCTTAAAACATAGAAGAAAGATCGCCAATCTGAGTATTTTTTACTAGAGCAGATGCTATTCCGAGCTGTACAACATAATCCCACCTAGAGCATTATCTCAAAGATCTACTCGATAAGAAGACGTATTAACACCAAGTTCACTTGCAGACGCCCAGAAAGTCTTTTCTTTGATGAAGTGCAATATCTACAAGTTACAGATTCAAGTTTAAGATCAATATCCACATCTTAAGCACCAGTCGAACTACTCTCTAGGCTTTACTCTCTTGTGCCTGGTTTTTACATAAAAAAATTGTGATCAATAACTTCTAACATAAGACAAAATGCATGAGATGCCTTCTCGAAAAAAAGGCAAAAAATTGGAAACACAGAATAGACTGAACTAGAACTTTTCGGTTTTATTTTTAATACGATGTTTCGCATTAAGGTCTACTCTGATGGAACGCGTTAAGCGAGTTCTTACTGTACATCCAAATAATTATCAAAATAACAAATTTTTCCAATTTCTCACTTCTTAAACGTTTTTTTTTTTATAAAGTTTTGTTGATGAATTAACTCAATTTTAGGTCTTCTATAACAGATAAAACTTTATCTGTTTTTAAACGAAGTTTCGATTATAGGAGACCTAAAATCAAGATAATTGATCAACGAAACTAAAAAAAAATATACTAACTACTAATTTAACGATATTTTATGTTTTTAGTATATACTTTGTTGAAAACTTACCTTCGTAACGAGCGAACACGTTTCGATCTTACGTTTTGTGTAGGTTGCCTAACCATCTTACAACAAGGCACGCCAATAAAATGTTTTAGAAATAAATTGAGTAATCAAAAGTAAAAACTATTAGAACACGAAGTCTACGATATAACAAAATATACAATCGTAGATCACTCCCGGTAAAATCTCGATTTTTTTTTACAAATGTTTCAATTCAGTAATCACTTGGTAAGAAGCCGGTACGATGTCATCAGGTTTTTTGAAGAATCACCTTATAAGTCTATTAACGGAATATAATAGATTCTACTTACTGAATTGTTTTATATAAGTCTCTAATTTTTTGCTGAATCGGATGAGATCTAACTCTAACGAGTTCGAGTGCTCTTTGTTGCAATTCAGTTTTTCTTCCGGATTTGTTTCTGCCAGCAAAACCTAATAACATCTGTAATTCCGATACACGGAAAGTAACTACCATATTCTGGAAAAAATAAATAAATAAATTAATAATCGAAGCGTTCCTACGGAAATAATGTTTTGGAATGAACGGCGAGTTTGTAGAATTACTACCACGAGAAAAATTACTACCACCTTTCGAGATACCATTTACGAGGATGATCCTAGAAATACTTGGCAGAGACCTACAGATGGCGGTAGTTGCTTAAAAAATACCATTAAAGTAGAAACTCGATTATCCGGCCCTTAACTGGGCTCAATAATTAAATAATATAAACGTATCAATCTCAAATTCCTCGTTAAATTGAAAAGAAAAAAAAACTCCGACTGAGTGCTGTAAATAGCAAGAGGCCTACGAGGAGAATTTTCTATATCGTGGGTTAGTTTTTGAGTGGTGCAAGCGCTTTATTGCGAGCCGAGAGAGCACTGAAGATGACCAGTGCCCGGATCGCCCTGTGACTGTTTCAACTCCGGAAAAACAGTGACCAAAATCAACCAAATTGTGCGTGCAGATCAGTGGTGGGGAAACTTTTTTTAAGACGGGCCATTTGTAATAACTAGACAAAGAATAATGTTTAATCGTTAAAAAATTTAAGTGTTCTATAAACATATACATATATTATTACATACACTTATTATTTTATTAGTAAAAAAAGCAAAAGGTAGGAAAATTATAAGCACAAAATATAAAATGAATTTAGTGTAGTTCTTGATGTGAGGTATTATTACTTTATTTTCTGGTGTCAGGTTGATGGTGCATGAGAAAAATGAAATTGAGACTGTTGCTTCAAAATTTCATCATAGTCCGATTCCAATTGCGAAACAGAAATTTTTAAAACTGAAACTGATGAAAGGTGCTCATCTGTAATTCTGTTTCTTAAAGAAGTTTTCCTAAGCTTCATTGTTGAAAAGATTTGTTCGCATATATAAGATGAACCGAACATTGTCATTATCTTCATTGCATGAGGAATTAGATTTGGGAAATTATGAAAAGTTTGTTTCAGGAGAATATTACAATTCAGTTATCTCTCAAGTTGAAATTTTTCTAGAGTCCTGAAATCTCCTTTCAAATTCTGAAGATAGTTGTCTCAAATTAATTTCGTATTTTTTAATCTTATTGTTTGATATAGTGAATTTTAAAGATTGTATTCTTGGAAAATGAGAAAAATCAGATTTAGAGACCTGATTAGCAAATAATAATAACTGTAATTCGAAACTTTTCAGGTATTGCCAAATATCGTGAAGAAACTGATTTTTCTCTTGCAATTTGAGATTAAGTTTATTCATTTGTACGAGGAAGTCTGTGAAAAAAGCGAAATCAGAAAGCTACGTTTCGTTTTCTAAGACGTCAAATTGATTATAAATGTCTTTATCAAGAAGAAAATTCACAATATCGTCTCTTAAATCCCAAATTCTTTGAAATACTTTTCCACCACTTAACCAACGAACTTTTGAGTAATACAGGATATCGGAATGCTCAGCATAAACGGACTCCAAAAACTGTTGAAACTGGCGATGTAATAATCCTCTGGAACGAATCATATTTACTAGTTTTACAACAATATTAAGTATATGGTCAATATCTAAAGCCGATTTACAGAGAACATCCTGATGTATAATGCAATGCAAAAAAACATCATTTTTCGGATACTTAGAATTAAATTTCCCAACAAATCCTTGATTGATTCCAACCATATTAGGAACACCATCTGTAGTTACATTACATAACTTATCAATTTTCAAATTCACAAAATATATAGGCACCAGTCGATGTTCCCTTCACTGTGCAGTATCACTGATATATGTACATACTTTCATCCATGGTAATTGAATAAAAAATAAATTTTTCAGTTTGTGTAGTCAGTTGTGAAATTAGATTTTTATCATTATTTTCAATTCTCTCGGTGATTGTTCTTCTTGAGAGAAACAGTTAATGAAAATCATTTTTCTTTTCAGGGCACATAATATCGCACACATCTATCATGCACTGCTTTATAAATTCACCATCTGAAAATGCTTTATTAGATTTAGCAATATTATAAGCCAACACATAACTGGCTTTCGTAGCGCATCTTTGAGAATGATTATCTCTCTGAAATAATTGTTGTTGACTTTATAAATTTTTTATTAAATCTTTCGATAAAGTACTAACCAAAGAAGACTTCCAAAACTGCTTCCTTTTTCGTACCCAGTCTCGTTATTTAATAGCTAGACCTCGTATGTACTAAAAGTCGATTTTATGCAAGCACGAACGAGTCGGAACTGGCATTACCCAGCCCGCGTCCCACGGGATCGCTGCCCCACGCGTTTCGTTATTGTTTTAGTTAGTTAGACGGGAATCGGAAAATGATGAAGAAACCGAAAAACGAACTTTTAGAAGACGCTTTGTATTGTTGATTTTTTTTAAAAACGATCAACTGGGCAACCCTTTACTCTACGAAAAAGCATTATTGTTAAATGAAAAATTATGTGGTGAATAATCGTTTGTCGCAAGTAACGGATGGTTATACAGATTTAAATCTCGTCTTGGAATTCGTGAGTTGAAAATGTCAGCTAATGTAGACGCAGCAAACTCTTTTAAAGATGATTTTAAGAAGAAATTGGATGAAAATAACTATGACTTAGACTTTGATTATAATGCAGATGAAATCGGGTTAAACTGGAAATCATTACCTTCAAAATATTTAGTTTCTAGGCGAGAGAATTCGGCTGCAGGATAAAAAACAAGCAATTATCCGAACTTTCAATTATCCGAATCCCTAACGACAACAATTAGTCCGGTTAATCGAGTTTCCACTATATATTAGAAAGTGTGCAAACAGCATATGTTTCAAATTTGAAGACGCCACGTGGTTTAGTATTTGTTTGGTAGCCATCAATAGTGAACGATTTCAGTGAATTGGTCATGGTTATGTGATACAAAACTTTTATTTGAAATGTTGAACTGCATGAAACTGCTTCTTCGTTATCAACAGTTAAATATGGTGTAGCATATTTAGCGATCTGTGAAGACCAGCTTCGCATTGGTCGACCAAATGAGGTGACGACTCCAGAAATGTCGAAGAAAATCCACAAAGCGGTACTGAATGATCATCGATTCAAAATTGCGTGATCTAGAAGACATAGTAGTGCGGTACATCGCATATTAACTGAAAATTTGGACATGAGATAGCTGGGTGCCGCGTTTACTCACAGTGAAACAAAAACAGCGTCGTGAAGATCATCGAGTGTTTCACAGAATTTTTGCGCCTTTCATAACCAAGGATGAAACGTGGGTCCATTATTTCACACCCGGAGCAAAAGAACAATAAAAAACAATGAACTGAAAAAGGAGGACCGGCTCCAAAGAAGGCAAAGACCGTTCCATCTGAGGCAAGGTCATGGGGTCGGTTTTTTGAGATGAGCGAGACAATGCACCAGCTAACACGTTCGTTAAAGCTTGATTGCCACCTATTCACCAGATTTAGCTTCCTAGGATTATTTTCTGTTCCTCGACTTGAAAAAATGGCTCGGCGGTCAAAGATTTTTCCAAAAATGAAGAGGCAATATCGGCAGTTAATAAATAAATATATTTTTTTCCAAAATTTTTGTGTTTTCTTGGTTGGACCGGGTACTTATGGTACCAACCTCGTAAGTAAATTGTGAGCTTGTACTTTCCAATAATATAGAAATATGTAGGTAAGTAACAAAGAATAATGTATTACATTTGGGTCTACTGTCATAAAAATGCATTATAAATTTAGGGAATTCCCCACAATTTAAAACAGTAAATTTAACAGCAGGCAAGAAGGCTAATTCTGTTTGAGAGAGGGAGATGGTTTATTGTAAAAAAACTGTTATAATTTGTAGATAAAAGCTTGTAAAAACTAAAAAAAAAACATAAAAATAGCCTAGTGAAGATACAAATAAAATAAAATTTCAATATTTAAAAAAAACCATAATGATTAGGCAGTTTTCGTCATTCGAGAGCTACAATCATAATATACAATGCAGAAATAAAACAAGAATGTCCCAACTATTCATCGCCAAAAATAGGTACTTGACCTGACCTTTGGCCCCTTTCCCCTCGAACCCTTGGTGTACGTGCTTATTTTTATAGAAATTGTTGTTACTTGTCTAGCCTTTGTCAGCTTATAATGTACGAGGGTCGTTTTTTTTAAACCACAAATTCACATTTAAGAAAATTCTTGAACAGTCCAAGTTCTTTATGAAGAGAAGTGCGTTCTTAGGATCAACTAGCCGTTTAGTTTTATAATTTTTGAATCAATATTTTGAATGACAAGTTACAATACTTATTGGTGATGTAATATAAGACAAAAGTGATCATATCTTACGAAGAAATAACAATTAAGATAATTAAAATTACTACTTCTTGAATCAGTTTGACAAAACCATTATGAGAAAAAGAATCCATGTCTAACAAAAAAAAAACGACGAAACGATTTTGTCATTTGGCAAGGTAGTAGCAAGTTTTAAAAGAAATCAAACAGTCCAGAGATCGATTTTACAACCTAGGGTATAACTGGAGAATAAACTAAAGTTTTAACTCTAATTTAAACCAAGAATAAACAAGATTTCTCTATTTTATAAGTCACTCAAGTAGTTAGTGCTTTCGGCTATCCTCGTTAAGGTAACTTGGAAGGGAAAGAAAAAAATTGGTAGCAGTTAGCAAGGGAATTCAATTGTGAAAATAATAAAAACGATAAGTTTTTCGATAGAGCCAAAAAAAATTGTGGGACAATTTAAAGATTCTCTCTAGAAGAAATAACTTATTGTTTCTTCATCATCATCATCATCATCAAGTTCATCAAATATAAAGTGTAAATCTTCAATCATTCTATCAAAAGCCTTTATAATATTTTAAAAATGTAAATAACATGAAACATATATATATATATATATATATATATATATATATATATATATATATATATATATATATATATATATATATATATAATACATTAAGCTGAATAGACAAATCATTCAAAGCAAAAGTGTAACAATTATTTACAGAAAAACGAATAGTTTTCCACAATAACAAACTTAATTACCTGTACTTGAAAATGAAAAATTCACTCAACAAACCCAACAGTAATCTATCATAAACAATCATTTGAAACAACTGCAAGTATTTATGTTGAACACTAATTAGTTGATAAGATTTTATAAAAAAATTCACATAATCAAAAAAGCTCGAAAATATAAAAACTTGCTATTATTTTTTATTATAAATAATAATTTACTGCAGAAAATAATTGAAAAGATATGACTAAGAGGAATACTCAATCAGAAAGAACAATAAATTTAAAAAAAATTCCATTACATTCATCATTTGAAACAACTGCAAGTATTTATGTTGAACATTAATTAGTTGATAAGATTTTATAAAAAAATTCACATAATCAAAAAAGCTCGAAAATATAAAAACTTGCTATTATTATTTATTATAAATAATAATTTACTGCAGAAAATAATTGAAAAGATATGACTAAGAGGAATACTCAATCAGAAAGAACAATAAATTTAAAAAAAATTCCATTACATTCATCATTTGAAACAACTGCAAGTATTTATGTTGAACATTAATTAGTTGATATGATTTTATAAAAAAATTCACATAATCAAAAAAGCTCGAAAATATAAAAACTTGCTATTATTTTTTATTATAAATAATAATTTACTGCAGAAAATAATTGAAAAGATATGACTAAGAGGAATACTCAATCAGAAAGAACAATAAATTAAAAAAAATATTCCATTACATTTATTCAGTAAATAAAAACTTTTATATTTTTTTATTTATTGTCAAAGGAAAGCAAACAAAACGATTTTTTGGAAATCTATGTATTGAAACTTATCACATGATAAATATAAAGGTAAAATGTCTGCCAAGATTTCAATCAGTTAAACCACCTCTGTAAAAATTATAAATTAGTGAAATTTGGAAACCAAGCTCTGAAATCACACAATCATTATAGTAAATCAAAAAAAGAATCCAAAGGTTTAAGGTGAGGCCAAACTATTACATCTCAATGTTCAATCTATCTGGTATAAATAGAGTCTCACTGCATTTCTACTTTATTTCAATGGTAGTATCTTTTCAACTTTAATACAGACTTCTAAAAAATGTAGATGTAGATTAAGGTTTTTTCTTATATAAAAATAGCATAGCTAAGGAGACTTTCCATTTAAGACCCATTTCAAAATAAAAATAAGCAAAATTATTAGATTTTTAAATTTATATAATATAAAGTTTATTTGTAGGTTGTTAGTATATTGAAAATGCTTGTTGTGTATTACACCTAATTACTTTTTGTTTCAGATAGAATAATATAAACCTGCTGGTTCACTTTATTATGCAATTTTTAAAATTTGTTTTTTGTACTCATTGCTTTGGTATTTTGTTAATACATCAATATTTCACACTTTTAAAATAATTTATACAATACCTTCAAACAGAATAAACTATAAAAATATAGTTAATAAGTTACATCTAAACTGAAATTTGTACTTCAGTATTCTCTAGGTTCCTTATGATTTTAATCAAATAAATATAAGATAAATGGTCATTTATAAGGATATACAAATAAGTTACATTTCAAAATTTGTAATTTCATTTACATCAATTGTAATATTCTTGTTATAAATTATTCACTCAGCAAATTAGGCGACAATATACATTTACAATCCATGATTACCTCAGCAAGTATAAACATAATTTCAATTAAAGCTAATGATTATTTACACTCAGAGACTTATTAGGGGTATATAATATCAGAAATCTAGCAATCTATTGTTCATTTTTGTCTTGATGTGATTAAAAATTTTCATTCTTAATGTGAGAGAAAGTTATTAAATTTTACTTACCCGTAATTCATCAGTGTTGTCGGACATTTCCTTGGGGAAGAATTTTCGAACTCACCGCCCAATAAATTACAAATGCCACCATTTAAAACAGAAAGTACTACCACTGTCGGGATAAACCAATACTTATTGCAACTTTGATAACTACAAGACACAACTTAAACAAGTATGTAATTGCAATGTTCCAACATTGTCTATTAAATCACATAAGGATGATACAAATTTATTCAAAAATATAGTTTTTTATAAATTTATAACATACGCGGTTATCACAATACACTTACTGAAAAGATGTACAGACACACAGACAGATTAACATACGTACACACTGTACCTTAAGCCATTATTACAATTCATGAAATCAGTTGTCGCTGAAGAAATACACCAATAGAAACGAAGTACCAACCAATCATAAAAGCATTCTTGCTTTGCGTTTATTTCTGCAGTTCCTACTTAACACAACTGAAGGTCACATAACTTTATGGTTTGTTTTGGTTTATAGTTCTATGCACTATGTATACTTATAAATATATATAGTTATTGAACAAAAAGTTTTACGTTCCAGCAACAAATTGAATTTGTTTCGATACGAGCTTTATCATTGATAGTGGAGATAAAAATGAATGGTCCAGTGAATTTACCTGAAAACAAGAGAGATGATTTTTTTCCTAACTGTGTTAAAGTTGGTGTTCCGTCAGCAATTGTTAGGTATGTGCTCATAATAGATTATAGTCATGCGTAGTGCATCAAAGTTCGAAAAATGATCAGAGCATACTGGAGGAACAAACCTATCATTTGTCTATTATAAAGCGCACAAATCAAATCATAGACACAACTCAGATTAATAATAATTAATGTTAAAAAATAACAATTCGTTATAAGCGAAAGTGTGCACCTAATTCCACAAAAATCTACAAACTTTATTGATAAACCAAGAACGGTTCAAATCTGTCCAAATATTTATAACATTGTACTTTGGACGATCTTAACGTTTTTTTTTATTATTCTTGGATCGAACCTTAAAGCGGATCGTATCATATTATGTATATATAAACAAGACCAAAAATATGTAAAATAACTGATAAATTTGAGGTTTAAAACTTTAAAACGTTAGCTACTAGAATATGGAGCCCGATTATTATTTCATAATTTGCCTTATATACCATTCAATGCGTTTATATTTTTTTATGTGAAGAAATATATATATATATATATATATATATATATATATATATATATATATATATATATATATATATATATATATATATATAGAAAAATAAATTGAGCGCGAACTAAGTTCATAGAGCTAGAGTTCATTTTAAGTGCAACATGTAATTGGAATTGAAATTAACTCTATTTTTATTAATTTTTTATGCATAGAGTTCATATTGAAGATCTAATTAGAATAAATTGAAGAATGAAAGAGGGTGTGTAGCTTTAATATTAACTCAATGACTAAGTTACAAAATGCAATTTTTTGTTTTAATGTAATATAACTGTAAATTTATTTCAATGATTTAACGCTCCTTTGGAGTTAGAGTATTACCAAATTGACACCGGTGTAGATTCTAAACAGAGTTTCTAAATTTGACATAACATATAACCAAATAACTTAAATTTGAATTGAAAAATTTTGAAAGTAAAATATATATTTATATGTTACATTGCTTTGGATGATTTTCGTAACTTAAAAATATGATACATGAATGTCTTTTCAATTTATGGAATAATGCAGATGGTGAAAATGTGTCTGAAACATATAATGTAATAGTTTAACCGTTAATTTCCATGAATTACATTTATGTTTTTTAGTGGACGCATCTGTTTGAATTGCAAGATTTCTTACACCCAGGAGAACAAAAACTCTTGCAAACGATTGTTGAAATCGCTACAGATTATCATAAAATAAATAATTTTATTAAAAGAAAATTAAACCAAACTGCTAATTTTGAAGGTAAATAACCAGATATTCTCGATTTTATGTAATATGCAATTTTATTTTAGCAAATTCTGCACAGTTGAATGAGAAATCAACTCAATCCGGTTTTTATCTAACTGCTTTTTGTGCTGGAGTTCATAAAACTCTCGATGGTTATAGAAAAAATATCGTTGCATTAGAACAGATGTTTTTAGATAACCCTCAGCTTTCTTTGACATTTATTCTTAGCAATGTTGAGAAATACAGAACTTTATTCCAAGCATTAATGTCGATGATCCACATTATACAAAATGATAATGTACATGGTTGTTTGTTGATAGGAAGACTACATAAATATGTCAGTTGTGGTGTCGATCAAGTTGCTGCAGCTGCTGACGAGTAAGTTCTTATTTAGCTAAAGAATAAAATAATGTTAAAAATAGAGTATGTAATATAAATGTGAAAAAAGGAAAGGAACCCCCTACAGGAGCTACTAGACCTTAATGTTGGTAGGCTTCAACACATTCCCCTTTGTACAATATTTTTGTTAACATTAGAACGAAATTCGTATTTGGTTAAACACCACAGGTGTGCCTACTGAGTTAGAGATGTATATTAACACATTGACTGCCAAGGAAATTTTCACAATTTTATTTAATTGTGTTGAGAATCATTAAATAAGAAATCACTGGAAAGTATAGAAAATGAAGTTCTTTTAAAAAATGTATTATTTCTTAGTTGAATTATACAAAAAAATCTTGTCAGGGAGTGTGAAATATGAGTTATTTTGTAGTTGGCAGTTAACAATCACAATAAAAGATGTGTTGTTAGTACAAATGTGAGATTAAAACTGAATTTTATGTGGCTTCCCTTTGGAACATCTGCTAAATTTCTAGAAATGCTGATTCTAGGAAATCAACTGTGGGATATGTGGCATCAGCATCTTCTTATAGGAACCTATGTTGGGTAACCACATAGTTCAAAAATGATTTAAGGTTTATTGGCCCTTATAGGCCACTTTAAATTTCTAACACCACTTTAATTTTGGACACAGTATTGGATAAAAGTGAAAACTCAGTAGCTCCAAGCAGCTTGCTTTTTTATTTTTCTATTATTATTTTCTGTTGAGTTGGATTGGTGTCTAAATATAAATTGTAACACTAATTTATAATTGTTTCGTTTATTTTCAGAATTATCAAATCAATGAACTCAGTTTTCTATAGACATTTATGTAATTGGATCATATATGGTGATTTGGTGGATACATTTGAAGAATTTTTTATAAGGGATGGTAAAAGTCCAGATGAAAATTTTTTATACCCGGAACAAATGGTAGAATTGTCGTTAGAAAGTTCCGCTAGTCTTAATATACAGGCAAGAAATACTTTTTCCCAAATTATTTTGTTAAGACTTCTTTCCCAATTGTTTTTTGCAATACATACAAGATACTCAACAGCACAGTTCAGCATTTGGTTCTCAAATAATATAAGGGCATTATTGATTGCTTTTTCTTTTTAACTGGTTTGCTGGGAGACAAATATATCCCAATATGGGATACAATTAAATCAATGGTATCCCTTATAAATTTATCGATAGCATTATTCTGAGTGGAAACTTCAAAATCAATTTTTTGGTATATTATAAGTTGAGCAAATGAGAATTAGTTGTTTTTTGTATATGAATTGGATGATCTCCAACAATAATATCTTTGATGGTCTAGTGAAATGGAATTTCTGAGCTTCTGAAATCGGGACCAAAACATCCAAAAAAGCAATATTTTTAAAATTCATTTCAAAATTATCCATACTTCTATAGTATTTGTCATAAATACCAATAAAAAATTATGAAGCACTAAAATTTCCGCACAAGGAATTTTTTTGGTGGTATATTTTTATTTTCATCTTGTAAAAGTCATTAAAATGTTTTTTTCCTCATTAATCCATTTTTTATGATGGATAGAAAGTGGAACACAGCTCCAACAAAATTATTAATTAATAAAAGGGTTAAGGATATCAAATAAAAAGGAAAAAACTTTTTGTGTACAACTTATATTATAAAAGATTGCAAACCTATGTACTCAAAATAATGATTTTGGTATAAAAATTAGGTGACTAGATGTTTTAACATTATAGTACTTTACAGCAAGATATGTGTCATGAGTACAAGGCTCTTCAAGTTTTTTGAAAAAAATATTTAACTGACTCATAAGTTTCAAGTTTTAAGGATAATTATATTATCATATTTCATTGATACAAAAATATTAAGGAAACAGAAGCTCTCCTTTGTTTATTTTTCACTTTAAGCCTGTTAAACTAAAATATCCATAAGGATACACACATTCTAGGGGAATTATTGAACGTAGCAAAAGTCTCTCCGCCACAGTATCTACTTCTCATTCCAATACAGTGATAACTTATGAGACAGGATTTCTCATTAGGATTATAATTTTAAATATTTGTTCTGTTTAGAAACGAAGAATTCGGAGACCCCCTGTAGTAAGAAAATTCTTTATAAATTGGGATATGGTTCCTATATTTATAAGCGAAGATATGGCTGAAAGTATCTTATTTATGGGGCGTATAGTGTGGATAATTAGAAACGATCCGAGAAAGAGTGGAGACGAAAATTATCAAATAAAAAATATATGGGGAGGTCAGGATATTGAATATTATAATAAAGTGCAGATGTTGGAAAATCAATTATTTAATAATACCGAATTTCAAAAAACTATGGAAGAATGTAGGGTGAAATTAACTAAGGTGAATATTTAAATTTGATATTTATTAGTGAATGGAATAATTATTTTTTATTATGGAATTGGATAAATTATTCGCCCTCTTTTCCATACCTCTCTGAAAATCCTTGGTACCTTTTTCTCCCATATATTTTGTTTCACTCCTTTTTATTCGTAATTCAACAGGCACCACCATAGAGCACCGTTAGTTTTATCACCGTCTTGTAGATTTCTAAAAATTCTTGAATTTTAAAGTGTTTTTGCTATTTTATGATTTGTAAATGTAATTTAATTTTTTATTGTATTGATGACTTTTTGATCTGTTATCTAAATATTGAGATATTTGTCCTATGTTAACAGTATCACGATACATAATATTGATTCTTTGATTTTGTTTTAGATTTCAGACCACCGAGTATTTTGATAATTGTTTCAAAATTCCAATTTAGAAAATATATAAAATTTTTTTAACCTCATAATTCTTGGAAGTTTTTATATATATCAAAATTTAGACTCTATCTCTATTCTTAATTATGAAATTTTGATACAAGAAAATTTCTGATGTATTTTACATTTTTTTATATATTTCAAAAATTATAAAAATCCTTTTTTTTACGTAACCTGTTCCAAAAATTCTTGAATTTTATAATTGAATGTTTTTTGCTATTCCATTATTTGTTAATGTTTTACTTTTTCTTGTATTGATGACTTTTTGATCTGTACTTTAAATATTGAGATGTTTGTCCTGTGTAAATACCTAAAATTAAAATATTTAATCTCAATAGATCTCAATTTGAATGAAACTACTCGAGATATTAATTTTTTTTTTTAGTATCTCTGGTCTATAATGTTAGACGAGGGAAATTTGGTGGAACATTTACATTTAATAAGAGATTACTACGCCTTAGGAAGAGGAGAATTGTTTCAACAATTTATAAGGGTTGCAGAAGATCATCTAAAAGATACTACATCAGATTTGGTGGTACAAAATCTGAATTTCATATTTCTAGAAACCGCTCGAAAAATTTATGGGGATAACGATAAGACATACCTCAAATTTGAATTAACATCTAATTCAGATATTACTCGTGAGTATATCAGTAGCTAGCAGTATATACGGAATCAGTCTCACCGAATAAAAGTCATAACGATTAATGTTTTTTCAGGTACAAATCCATGGTCTAGATTACAAATGAATTTCGAAATTGATTGGCCCCTCCATATCGTATTTCACCCCAAAGTTATGGAATTATATAACAAGTTATTTTGTTTTTTATTGAGATTGCGTAAGACTCAAATCGATTTGCACAAATTATGGGCCGAACAAGTTTCCAGGAAAAAAAGGATGTAAGTAAATAGCTAAAGCACTTCTCCACGAAATTAACTATTGTTATAGTTTGTTCAAATAATTTTTTTTATATTACAATAACTAATTTATGATATAATCAAAATTTTATTATGGCTATTTGTTTTCAGTCTTTAATTCCATCTACTGTGAATTTAATCCAAGTTTTTGAAGGATTACTACATCATTCCAGGTTTTTCCTGATCTTCCCCTTGGTAACCTTCCAAATGTTTTTCTAGTAGCTTATACAATTTGTATTTTTGTCCTTTCTTGTGTTTCCCCCAACCGATACTTTATTTCAACATGTGGGAAGCAAAAAAGCAAAACAGATATCTGACTCTTTGATTTGTTCTCCTAAAATCCTTTCAATAATATCTTCTAGAACACCCTGAAGAGGAACGTAATTGATTATACGTATACGTGGATTGGAGTTTCCTTTTCTTTCGCATAATGTATATTGATACCTTTTGCATGATTTTAATCGTTTTGAGGTGCTTTGCCTTAAATCAGATGAGTTGGATAAGAATGTTTCCTAGTACCTTGGATAACTCTCTGAAGATGGTTTTGGTATGTCGTATGTTATGGTTTTCAGTTATCTCTTCTTTACAACTTATGAACCCATTGGGTGAGAGAATTGAGGAGACAAGCAGTGTACTAGTAACAACACCAAAGTGTCCACAAGCTTGACATAGTTATCCATCGACAATTTTTCAATTCCACTTTTTTTTTAGTGACAGAAGAGTTTGGACCTTGAGGCAAAATTTAATGTTTTTGGTAAATAATCTCCAGTATTATCTCCAAGTAGACGTTATAGAAGCACAGTTCTCGTTTTTACTGAAAGCCGTAGAAAATGCTAATGGTTTCGAAGATATAATCAAAGTACACCACGAATTCATTTCTAATTTATTAGCTAAAACTTTTGTTTCAACTCCTGATGAGGTTAGTACATAAAATTTGACTGCTACTTACTTTATTTTTACACCAAGCTATTCACTAATTTATTATTAAACACTTATTATGATAATTTATTTGAACACACCTTTTACCTGTTTATCCCAATGTGTTAGGGATGATTGAAGATTATTTACTGACTACTAAGGCCGCTAAAGACTCGTTTATATACATCATATCTAGAATGTTCGAAATCTCTATTTTGTTGCGAACAAAAAGAAATTAAATCTGCTAGGACACCACAACATATTGTAAATAAGTTATAAAAAAAATTTGAATAAATTGTTACCGTATATAAAAAATATAATGGGGATTATACCCGTCGCATCCGCCAAATTTTAAATTCTGTTAATGTAATAGAACAGGTTTGTTTTTGTCTGTATTTAGTTTTAAGTTTGAATTTTCTGATTATTTTATTAAAAATCACTAATTACATTTTCAGGAACACACCTGTAAAAACAAACGTAGTCTTTATCAAGTGCCTGCAATCCAATGTGAAATTCCTAGTAAGGTTAGTAATTGTTTTCGTGGGCCTCTGTTTTATTTGTACTAATTTTGTAATAGAAGAACTACCAAAACTGTTTTAAAATATTCAGGTTTATCAAAATCATGTTCAATTAGCCAATAGATGGCGTGCAACTGTTACCTGTCACACTATGATTTCCATTGCCCCAAGTCGAACAGTAAATTCTCTAGAAGTTTATGGGGAACTTTATAGAAATAATAAACAAACGGCAGGATCGCACTGGCTTGGAATTTCCTATCTTCAATCAGAAATTAGACCAAATTCTGGGTCTAAAAATGGTATCAAAATCAAGTTCAAAGTCTAAAATTTTGTCCAAATCATGTTTAGAAATAGATCAAGATTACGTTCTTAACGTCTAGATTCAAATCAAGGAGCAGTTCTGATTTTTACTGAATTAAATTTTCTTCACAGCACTATTAGATGGCGTGCCACTGCGTAACTGTTACACTATTATAAAGACCAAATTTAGTTCGAAATTTCAAAAATATTTTCTACATACAGTATTCATTGAAATAAATCTAAAATGATTTATTCAAGTGAATATCTTTTTTGGCCAGTCTTCACTAAGATTTTCTTATTTTAATTGTTATTAACCATTGAGAATTTAGAAATGATTTTAATAACATTATTGTTTACAGGTATACAGCATTATCATAAAATTATTAGAATTGTGCGATCGCTTTTGTTTGGTCGCCAGTATTTGGGATTCGGAATTATCCGATATAGAATTGGAGGAATTAGAAATTTTCCAAGGTCAAAGCGATGTCGTCGTAGAATCAATGTTGTTTATACTACACAGGCTACGTGAAAAAGCCAGCGGTGAACATTTATTACAATTATTGTCACAATTAGATTTTAACAGATATTTTAGCAAACATAAAACGGATACTAATTCGAGTGTTATTTAAATAGTTTATAAACATGTTAAGTTGATAAATAAATGAATTTTTCGTATATCAATTTGGAAAAATTTTATCTTTAAACAAAAATCTCCAAAGGAAAAAAATTATTATTCAATTTGACATATGTTTTCTTAACTATACTGGACTCAGAGGTGGAAAACAAACTTTTTTGTCAAAATTCATAATTTTGAATAAAAAAACCCCTTTGACCGTATTTTAATTACAAATTTTGTATAACTTTTATTGTTTTGACAAATCTCTATTTTATAATAAAAGAAAACTTTTGACCAAAATTCGTCCAAATCGAAGGAAGTCGATTTGACCCAAAACAGAACTAAATTCTTACCATATGCCCCAAAAAAATTTTTAGAAAAAAGAAATGTTTTTCGAAATTTGTTAGTTTATTTTGAATATTTTCAATTTCAAATATTATACCAACTCTGTAATTGTACCTCGGTGAAGTGTTTTAAACCTAAACCCAGCAGAACCAGAAATGATATACAAACCTTTTAAAAAAATATTTTAAATAATCTTGAACAACCCCCATCGGTTTTTACTACACAATGTAGCTGTAAATGGAGTTACTTGACTCCCCCATTGGCTTACAGAGGTGGTTTTGTTAATGTTATTAATCTTGAGAAAATCAGGTAAAGGTAAGACCAATTAAAAAGCAATTTCCTTTATATAACAAATTTCTTCAACTTAATCCGTATTCCCTAAATGTTTATTTGATAGGATTTCTTACTAGACCTTTACATCTACTTTCACCGCCACAAATTTTTTTTCTAGATATTATTGTAGCCACTAATCGATTTCTATTACAGTCTACCAGGTTTATGCGTTCACCAAAAAAGTTTTCCAACAAAACTCTGTTGCAAAGTACGAAAGAATCAGAGTTATTGTCTCATATATTATACTATACAAAGATACTGATCCTACTATAGTTGAGATACTTCGATTCACTCTATTGACTGAGGAACTAGTTTAATTGGCTCCGGTTAAACTAAAAACAACTTGGAATAAGGATTTTTCAAAGTTTGATCCTAGATTCGAATTTAACTACACTGAAACCCTCTCAACAACTTCCTGGTATTGGTGATGGATTTGGCATAAGCTTATTAAAATGACACTTTATAGGAACATCTAATCATTGGGTTTTAAATGATTGTATACAGGATGTAATAAAATTGTTTGACCTAAAAATTGTATAATTTTTTAAATATATTTTATAAATAATAACCAATAACTACATTCACCGATTAGTATCTTTTCTTCATTAACTTCATAAACAGAACCATATCTGAAAAAATAAGAAACTCTCAATTTTTTGGACAAACCGGGTTTTTTAGTTTAAAATGTGAGTCAACTTATAATTTCCAATATCTTAAAAAGGACTTTCATTATTAATTTTGTTTTATAAGCAGTCAAAACTTTATAATTAGCCAATTTGCTTGACTTGTGAGCTATTAAGCTCCTTTCGAAGTTATAGGACCTCTTCAACCATCTTTCAGGTCAGCAGACCAGTTTCTTTTGAGTATTCTATCCGGTTGAGATTCTAACAATGGATTGTGTTGCAGTTCTAGACTGTTGCAGTGTTTGTCTGATTTAAAACATATCAACATCATACGTAGCATTTTGGTGTGTGTTTTTGTATAAAACTTGTATTTGTTTTACTGGCACATTCCCATAGGCGGATACCATACATCTAAACTGGTTCTATAAACTACGAGTTTATTTTCCGGTGCCATTTTTGATTTTTTTCTCAGTAATCAGTACAAGTCTTTCGTTCTTAAGACAATTTGTTTTCACTTTAGGATATATACATTCCACGTGAGTCTTGATGCATTCCTAAATATTTCTCTACTCTCTTTTCAATGTAAATGGCACTTGGACAGTTTTCGGTGTTCCACTTATTTAGAAGAACACTTCCTTGAGGAACACATGATTTTATTGGGAAGATGTTGGAAATACTTTCATTGACTCTTATTCTAAATTCTTTATCGCTTAAGTAGGATGTTAACAATTTCAAATATATTTATGAATTTTGTAGATTTCCTGTTTTAACCTCTCAGCTCAAATTTGTAGAAATCCTTTTGCGTGCACAAACCAAACTGGTATCTATTATTGTTAGATACCTGGATTTCATTTTTTTTCAAAAACTTCCATTCCAAATTCTATTAAATTTATATTTAAACCAGATACCGATATAACAAATTCTTAAATACACCCAAATGTAAACATATTTTACACCAATCCATTCCATTAGGTATTTAAATGTTTTCAAAATTTCACAACTCTTTGAGGAGATCTCCAATATATGAACTAGTTCGGGCTGTATCTTTTCTAAATGTTTTTCGAGTTGATGAGTAAACAAAAAACAGACTCCACAATTTTTTCTACCAATGATGACAAAAAGTAAATAGTTTTTCATCTTGGTTTAATAATTTCAGTGTTTTTTCGTTGACTTCAAATATTGGTATATGTAAATAGAATTCTAAGCAATTCCACTATGAATCCTTTAATAGTTTTTTTCCTTCCTATAACCCAGTTTATAGATTTTACGAAAATTTTAATGATCTAATCAAATAAACTAACAGCCAACATTCAAACTTCACTTTTATTAGATGATAAATTGAAAAAAAATTGCTGATCCACAATTAAACGAATTTTGATACAACCCAGGTAGGAGATGTTTTAATTTTGTTTGTATGCCCAATTTGACCAATATTATTGAATTAAAAAATTAGTCTTCTATTACTTGCTAAATAAAAAGAAACTTACTTATGAATACTATAACAACCGCAACCAACATAATCCACATCCAACATTTCCAGGCTCTTTTGGAATGTTCAGCTAATTTGGAAGATTCAACAGAAAGTTTACCGAAATTGTTTTCTGTTATTTCTGTTGATTTTGACACCACCTGCAAATTATATAGTTTTTATATTGTTCATCATATATATATATATATATATATATATATATATATATATATATAAACTTAAAGGCCACTGACCATTAATATTGAAGCTAGAAGCTAAAGTAGCAGACTAGTATTTGTACAAACACCACTCAACTACAGGTAGAGGCAACTCTACTAGCAGGGCCGGATTAAGCTAGGGGCTTGGGGGGGCTATAGCCCCGGGCCCCAGATCCAAGAGGGCCCCATCATTTGGAAATCATTCTGTATTTTTTGATGTGTTGATACCACAAATCTAACGTATTGATATTATTTTGTGAATTTTTCCAGGTTTTCGAATTCCTTGAGGGGGCCCCGTCGTTATTTTAGCACCGGGCCTTATAAATCTTAATCCGGCCCTGTCTACTAGTCATATAACTAGTTTTAATAATCAACACAAAAATTTGTTAAATCATGATAGAGTATAAAATTTGTAAAGAGAAAAAATATTGTATAGGGAAAATCACATTTTGGTTGATTTAATTAATTTTTTCCTAATAATGCCCATAATTTTTTTCATTTTGACACATATAGGAATTAAATGCAAAAAATTTGAGCTCACTACATGCTTCCTGTGAGGAGATATCTCTGCTACAAACAGACAGACAAAACGCTAGTAATAGTAACAGACTTTAGATCAAAAATTCATAAGTTTTTAATAGGTTGCTTCCGGCTGGAAGTTTTGGTGTTAATTTGACTTGTTTTGTTAAGCTGAATCGAACAACACCTCATTGATGAAATGAATGAAATGAGTTGATGAAAAATCTGAATAAAACTGATGTATTAAAGCCCTTACTGCTCTAATTTTGAATATATCAGTACAAAACTATTCAATTTTCATTATAAGTTATCATATTTTCAACCATTTATTACCTCAGTATCTTTTTTAATAATCCTGTTAGAAATTTCTGATTGTTCTTTTAAGGTCATGGTTAAATGCAGCATATCTTCCGTTATCTTTCTTTGTATGTTCTCATTGTGCTCTATTACTTTATCAAAGTCCCCAGAATTACTAATTTCTGGCTTATCAACTATACGTTGTCTTAAACCTACAATACTTAATACTCTCAAAATTCTGAATATATAAAATACATTTATGTTTCACCTAATAAGTCTTTTCTCATACTTTCCGGATCGTTTTCATCCTCATATTTATTTTTAGTTATCCCTAAGGCTGTTTTGATATAATTAATTCTTCTATTGTAAGCTTGTATACTTTCGCTAGATCTTAAATTAATAATACTCAAATATGTTATCATAAATTTCCCTACAACTTACTCAGTTATTTTTTTTAATTCTTGTAACATATCTTCTAACGTTTCTACATATTTTTCAATTCTATCATCTTCCTTTTTCGTTTTACACATTAATTCACATTTTGCTAATAACCTCCTCAAGTTCACTTCTTGTCTAGATAATCCCATATCTAATGAAGATCTAACTAAAAATTCAGACAACTACAACACAATTTTTTTAATTGATTGTTATTTTCTTTAAACCACCACTTATCTATACGTCTCCATATGCACTAATAAAATCTAGATGTGTTGTATTCGTATAGGTTAATTATCAGCTTCCCATTATAACTAATAGAGATGTGGAAAAGTAGTTATCCAGTAGTCGTTACTTACTACCTTGTTCAAAATATGTATTATTTCAAGAAGACGTCACAATCAGCTGCCATATTGACTTTGGGGACAAACATTGTCTTCTCTACATTAAAATTATCATTAATAGTTGTGTTTTATTTTTATTTTTTTCATCCAAGACATTCATATCAATAAAAAGTACTTGAAACAATCAATTCTCTATACATAAATGAATGATGAATCTTTGTTTGTTCACACGACAATATGGCCGACGTTTCAAGTCACATTACTCGAAATGATCTATAACCCTTATTTATATACAACGCTACGTAGCGTTAGATATACTTACAGGTAATACCTTGATAGCGAGTACGTTATAAAATGTATATATATTTCACTATAGTATTTATTTTTTTATCATTTTAATAACTTGAAATTTTTGGAATCGTTGGGATATTCATATTAAACACCCTTACTGAAGACGATAACTTGGTTGTCGAAACGCGTGTTAGAGCGTACCCCCTTAGAGCAAAATAAAAAATACGAAAATAAAACACCAATATAACTATAATTTTAATGTTAATAACGCAGTATTTATCCCCAAAAACAATATGGCGGCTGATTGTGACGTCATCCCAAAATGACCTATACATAAAATATATACTCCTATTATATTTACATTATTAAAACAACTACAAATTAAAATATGAAAGTGAGATAATGTATATTGTATTCCAACGTTGGAAAATAATGTCAAATCGCAAGCTTCTCCATATTTTGGAAAAAATACTGGAAAATATACGGATTTAATCATATAAGGCCTGTCAAAAAATCAAAACTAATATTTTAAATAATTACCATTAGTAACAGTAACTAATACTAGAAGTCTCCACCTCTAGTGGTAAGTGTATAATTTATTATTGGAACGTATTTTAACCTTTGTCCAAAACGTAAAAAAATATTTATTAAGACCAAAAATCAAGAGTATTTTATGTATGTAAGGGACAAATTAGTAAAAAATTGAATAAGTAACTTTTTAGATATATTTTTTAAAATATATGATCTTGATTTTACGACTTTATGTCCTTTGTGAAAATATTCTAATAAAAGTAGGTAACAGTACCTACGTTTTTGTATTCTTGGATTTTGCTATAAGAGAAAGTATATATAAATATATTATTTACGAATGAATATAAAAATGCAATTTGGAGACTTTTTTTAATACATGTACAATTAGTCCTAAACACTCTTAGGCCTGTTTCATACGTATGCTGTTTCATTCGGTTGGTTCAATCTCGGTTCTTTTTCAGTCGCAACCAACAAGGTTTGCAACGATGCTTCGGTAACTAATAGAAACAGTAAAACACCGAATACTCCCTCGACACGAACAGGTTCTGAATCGGTTGAATACATTCCCTCATAAATGTATTTTGGCGTTGATGACGGTCCTTCATCAAATGATTTAGTTGACATTCTAAAGTATTTGAAAAATTTGTCTTCGAAAAAACGTAATATAAACCTTGCGAAAATCGTGTATGTGTAACATGGTTTCATTCGTTTCCGGTTTCTACCGAGCCGAATGGAACCGCATACGTATGTAACAGGCTTTATACTTTTATTTACAATTTTCCACCTCCATGATGACATACAAAGATACTGATAACATAACCTATTTTGTTTTTTATATTGTGTTTTAAAAATATTAAATTTATATTAACACATTTTAGTAATTAATCCATAAATATGGATATAATAGAAAATAAATTGTATTCTAATAATCCAATTAATATATCTAATTTAATATCAAAAATAATTAATAACGTGAAAAGAAAACATGCCGAAGGTCTTAGAGATTTTCCCGAAGTTAAGTTTTTAAAAGAAAAGATGATGAACGCTGATCCTTTAATAAGTGAAGTGTCGGGAAAAGCTATCATGATGCTTATTAGTGATCGAATATTATCTGCTGATGTAATTCACACAGATTTTATTAGTAGCATGAATTCAATAAAGTAAGATATAAGATACAATTTAGAAGAAACAATAAAAAACGGCCCAATAGTAAATTTAAGTGTGTATTGAAACTCGGAATTATAACATTTGAATTTGTAAATTTGAGAATCCTTTTGAATAATGTGTATTCTACATACTGGCCAGGTTATCTTTTATCCAAGGCTGATCAAATTTTTTATTATTAAATACCAGTTTAATATCAAGATACTTTATAAAATGATAAGTTATAGATTCTTATTTTAATAATAGGATATTATATTTTAGGTGTCTTTCTACTTTAACCAATATATTAGGAGATTTATTGTGCTTATTACCGAATGATAAAAACTATGTATTCAAGTTATATTCTCCACAACATCCCTTTATAACATTAATTATGGAAAAACCAGATGCAGCTTATCATATTTTTGTCAAGATACAAAATTTACTGGAAGATTTTGATGGGTATGGTTTTCTATAATACTTAACATTCATGCATTGTCCTTAGAAATAGAATTTTGGATTTTGCTTTCTCACATTTTTTGAAATATATTTTAAGTTAAACATATTCTATTGCATTCAAAAAAATGACTAGTAAATTAGAAATGCAACATTTTGAAAACAAAAATCTTCAAATTAAACGTAAAATTGGTCAAGGTGTGGTTTATTATTTTCGTAAACAATTAAGTAACAATACATAATATAATTTTTATACAAATAAATTAGAAGTTAAGGAATTCATCAGATTAAATACAATCAATTTCAGTGTAATGGCTAGATAGTATATTTTGGAAGCTGTTTGATTTTATACTAAGAAAATGAAGTCTTTAGTTGTAGTTGGGACACTCGGATAGAATATATTTTACTGTCAGCTTCATATGACAATGTTGGCAGAGGAAAAGCTGACATTAGATAACAATTTGTGAGTCGAGTGGGGCTAATATGTAATTTGCAAAACCTGTTGGTTAAATGTCACTTAGTGCTGAAATAACTTGAATCCAATGATTTTGCAAGGTGTTAAGATTTAGATTTTTCATGTACAGCATGCCAAGGAATATTGATGGGCTATATATTTTTTCTTTCTTTAACTGAATGTTATTTCCATTTTCCAGTTTCTTGTCCCATCTTCTAAACTGTCTAATTGGTGTCAGAGGTGATTGAATGACTTGACTGTAAAATCCTTCATGTTACAGTATTTTCTGTAGAGAGATCTGATGTATATAGTAAATAAAATCATGGCCTCAGAATGCTGCCCTGTAGTACCTCAGATTTGATCAGGAATGTATCTAAGACTTCTTCATTGATTCTAATTCTGAACTGTCTGCTTGTTAAGTATTTATTTGAAGTAAGATGGAAGGTAATGTTTTATTTTGAAAAAAAGGTTTTTGTACCACACCTTATCAAAGGCTTGATTCATGTCAAGGAATACTGATGGGCAATATATGTTTTTTGTTGAATGGTAGAGTGTAAATGGGGAAGTCAAATTGCTAATGCAGAATTTCAGTTAGAATAGGACTCATTCTGTATATTAGGAGTTTAGATATAATTTAAAAAATAGTAATGGGTCTGTGTGTTAACATTATTTGGGTTTTTACTCTGGCACTGCTGTAATGTCGGCTACTTTTGGTTGTTTGAGGCATTTACATAGTTGAAAATTCAATTATGATTTTCCATATTTTAGGTCTATGATTAACAAAATATTTGAACCATTCTATTTGTACTGCTTGTGTTGTCCATCGAGAAATAATATAGAATTGTTGAGATGCAGATTATGGGCATTATTATTAAATTCTAAAGATGCTGGTACACATTTGTTTGGTAAAATAATTTCTTGGTTACAAGTGAGTAATTAACAATATATCTTAAACAGTTTTATTTTAATTATAATAATGTTTTAAAACATTTATTACAAACGAATGAATTTTTAAAAATAATTGAAGACATAGCATGTATAAAGGGTTCTAGATTCATTTTTTTGTACATTTTTCTTAATCCACAAAATACTAAGTATGACTCCATACAGATGCTCCATTCTCTTTGTCTTGGATTGGGCTATAGATGCGCCGAAGTACTTTCCTCTCCCACGAATGAAGTCTCAGTTTGTCTTCAGCAGTCACTACCCAGGTTTTAGAAGCATATATGACAACTGGTCTTAATAGATCTTTCTTTTGTGCGCCTGTTAAGTAGGCGGGATTCCATCATCTTCTGAGCACTCTCCCATATCTCCAGTGCAGTCTCGTTGTTTTCAAGTATGAGCATTTTAGCTTCGTGAACACTGAGTCTTGCTCGATTGGATTTTTAATTGAATGTTCGGAAGTCCACTCAAAGCTCTATTTAATACTGCTTAGCAGGTCTACATCGAATGCGCAGGCCACCTTCTGTCTTAATCGGTTGAGTAGGGTTCTTCCAGGGTTGGTCTACAGTCTCCTGAATATTCTTTCCAAGGTCAGTTTGAACAGAATACAAGAAAGGGCTCCCGAACTTTGGTATGAAAAAAGAACTTTCTGGTAAAAAAATAAACGTTTTTTTCTTGTTTGTATCTTCTTTACATCTTCATTTTGCTTTTTTATTAGTTTGCCCGGATGCTGCTTTGGTCTTGTTGTTGCTGTTTTAGATAACAAACTTTATCATATTAATTAATCATTATTGAGAAAGAGCTTCTTAACTTCGCTTTACAAAAAGGACCTTCTGGGAAAAAATAAACGTTTGGAATAGATTTTTTAATATTTAAAGTATAATCTGAGCACATTTCAGCTGAATTGCTTTCATCAATAATATAATTTCTCTCAGTATTAGGTATTTGGTTATGTACACACTATAATTAATTCTCTTTTTCATCTTTTATATGTTATCTACTATGGATTCTTCTTTCCACTGGTTTATCTATGGATATCAATGTTAACTAATATTTCTCCAAGTACAGATACATTTGAAGTGTTTTATTATTATTATCATTCCTTTTGCTTCTTCCATTATTATTGTCATTTCTTCCCAAAACTTATTTTCATTATCTTCTGCATCATCCACATTAAGTCGTTTTATCACTACCGATGCTCTATATCTTCAAGTTATATTCCTTATTAATTTTTTTCCTGTAAGATATTTTATGTTCCTAGTTCCTTATAGTCTCTTTCTATTTTTTCTTGTATGTATCTTCTTTACATCTTCATTTAGCATGGATGTGGCGTTGGTTTTCTTGGTATCTAAACTTTGTGATATCAATGAATCGTTGTTGTTTTAGGTAGAAAAAAAAGAAGAAATTCAAATAATAAATAATCATTTCATAGAGGCGTTAAGAAATCCAAACATTGAAACAATTTTAAATATAGAAGTAGTAATATTATGGCACGCGAGTCTTCTTTATAATATGGCACTGTATAAATTTGACATGCAACCAGCTCTATGTTGTTTACGACAAATATTCGAAAACAGAAAATTAGTTATGATCGATAGTATACTTCTGATATTTTCTCAAATAATTGATGTATGTTCACCCATACATTTGAAAAATATACTTTTAACATGTAAGTATTCATTTTTATGAGTGTAATAATCACTTTTTATTTATATATATAATTTTTAATAAACTAATTGTTGTGGTACTGTGGCAAATCAAAAACCAAATTGTACTTTAATATATTTTCCAAGCTTTCGAATAACTAATAGTATACATCATCAGGGATTGAAATTATTCGAAAGCTTGTAAAATATATTAAAGTACAATTTGGTTTTTGACTGCCAGGTTTACAAAGATTTCGTTCTAATCTATATTTTTTAATCTTTATAGAGGAAATTGATGATATATTTTTATTTAAGGTAAACCGATGCTAGATCAAGAATACGCTTCTTTATTCGCATTAGAAACTCTCAAAGCTTCTTTATTACCTTGGTTAACTTCTCCTTGTACATTTCTTAATGAAGCTCATCAATTGGCAAAAGAAATAATTACATCAGTGAACAAAAGGAATAACACAAACTATAAATTGAATGCGAATGAAAAATTAAAAGATTTTTCTTCCAGATATAAAAATCTAATTTGCACCAATAAAATGATATTCATTACCGTTAATTTAACATTAAATTTAGAAAGATTTTCCGAGGAACAGGACCTCAAGGAATGGTTGGAAGAAATTAAACAAATTCCCGATGAATATACTGTGGATATTTTTAATTTCCTTTGCGGTTTTATGATGATCGAATACCAAGATCCAGAAATATCTCTAATAATTTTAGAGCTTCTACTTAAATGCGCGGAAAAAGAAATAATTTTCTCTTCCAAATTATTAACATTAATTTTATACAAGTTATCGAACAATCTATATCCAAACTACCATTTCGCTCTTTTGAAATCTTTACCAAAACTAGTAATTTATCAAGATAACATTCCGAAAGTTATGGCGTTAATACGAGCAGTTAGTAAAAGATCGGAAAATCTTTTTAATGTTGGAATTTCTTTGGCTTTGGATGCATGGAAAATTAATAACAAGTGTTACATATATTTAGAAGATCTCCTGGTATATGATACACCTGTTGAGAAAAAGTGGGAACGATATGTAACAAAAGCTTATGTTTTAAAAGAACTCTGTGACAGGAAGTAAGAATAATTATTTTTTTATGTAACCACTTTGTATATTTACCTTCAAAAATTAATTTTATCCAAAAAATTGCATCTGAAATTACGAAACAAAAAATATCGAGTCGAATAAAAAAAAATCAAATTTATCTGTTGAAAAGAAAAGATTTTCCAAGTAGTACAAACAAATGTTTTCTTGAATCTCGATTCCTGCGAATAAAAGGATTTTGTGGGGATATTACAGGATAATTCTTTTTTTATATAATGCAAAGTAACTTAGGAAGTCGAAAAGGACCCTTATGAGGAAAAATACTTCTTTGGGATGGATATTTTAATATTTACAGCACATTTTGAGCACATATATTGAAGTTATTGTTGCAACTTTTTGGAAATATTGTTTTTGTTTAGCAAAATACAAACGTCCAATGTTTGTAGCAACTCCAAAGAGGTCAAATAAATTATAAAATCCATATTTATTTGGTATAAAAAGGATCCAAGTAAATTTCCTACTTTTTGCACCCTTAATTAGCAAGTAGATATTATGTAGCTTAAAGCAAATTTTTTTAGCACAGCAATTCATAAAGTGATCAATACCGTCTTCTCAAGATCGACATCCTTTTCCCAGTGGTTGATATAACTACCAAGACATTGTTTTAAGAATGATTTTTGATTAGAAGTTTCAATTTTTATCCTGGTTTTATATTTCATTCAAAGTAACAGTTACCTGAGATACTGGTCATTGATTGTATGGTTCGAAGTGCAAAAAACTGAGTTCTAGGTGGTTCACTGGCTATAAAAAGTCTCTTGCTTATCAATATTTTTATCATTTTCGAAACTCAAACTCTACAAAAATGTTTTTAAGTTGAAAATTTAACAATAAATGATTATTAATGTACATTTGTTAATATTTATAAAAATGATCTTTTCAGGCCTGAACTATATGGAAAAGATGCTGTAGCTCATTTATCAAAAATCTTGAATGACTGCGATAATGAAAATGGTGCTCTGCCTTGTTCTTTAGCTATAGAAGCCATAACTATCTTATGCAGAAATGGAATTATCGATATACAAACTACTTGGAGTACATTAGCACCTAAATTTACGAATGATAGACGACTTCCAGTTGTCAAAAGGTAATAACTGGGATTAGATTGAAAACGCGTTCGATATTTTTTTGTTTTTTTTTTGATATTTCTTCAAGACTCCGCCGTTATAATAAAATTTTCGTCTGATAAGCTGTTTAGCCAATTAAAATCAAGCAAAAACTTGTAATTGGAATACAAAATGAAGATCAGTAATCAACTGATTTGTCTTCCTTAAAATTCTCATTTGCAAGGGTGACTCGTAAGAATTTGATCGCGCCCAATCTCCTCTGGAGTCTCGAATAACCGGATTTGATTTCATGGACTCATGGATTGGTCAAATTTTTGACTCTCTTTAAAAACTTTTCATTTATTTCATTTCGATTCAATCTCTCTAGATATTACTGGAATTCCGCATTTATATCTTCACTTAAGATATAAGCGCACTCTTCAAAACGGGGGTTATCTGTCTTCATTTGACGAGTCGAAGGAGTCGAAGCCATGGTACTAACACAAAAACAAAGAATCATAATGTGATTGGAATTACATCTCTGGTAGTCTCCCACTGCTTCCCATTTGACTGCATTTGACACAATTTTGTCAAACAACTGATCATTGTTTGTTGTCATATTTTCATTAAGAAGACTGCTATCGATGATTTCAACAAAAGTTTCGGTTTTTTCCTAATCAACAGCATCTGTTCTCGTCAGATTGACTCACGAAAACTGTTCAAGATTTCCAAAGTATGCAATGCATCTGTCACCAAAGCCATTAAATTCTTCTTTTACACTGTAGGGATAAAGTTTGAGGATTTTTTTTCTGTTTGGTTTCTTTGTAAGCTCCAGCAATCATGAAAGCTTTCGTTTGTCCTCAGGTGATTTGGTACTTTGCCAGCGTCATCTACATTTCATCTTTTCAAAGATTGTTTTTCGAACTGTGGCTGGTAGATCTTTGATTATTTTTGTCGAGGAGTTACCCACGACGCTGCTTCATTTAAGTGTGATAACAGGTCTTCAAGCTGGTAGGGATGGTATTGATGGGAGTGTTACCAATATCCATTTTGCAGTTCATTCAAATTATTAGGATTTGTTTTCATTTCATTTCATTTTTCAGTTATCATTAGAAAAACTTGTCGAAATCAAGAGATCTAGCTTGCTACTCTATTGTACTTTTCCTTCTAATCCATTTTTTTTGGAAAACTTCATTCATCGGCAACATTAAAGTGAAGTGAAGCACCATCCTGATGAAATGGAATTAAAATTGTTGCCAACTGTCTGTCCTATTGCAGTAAAAGTTCTTTTAACCAATTCTTACGTCACCTGGCCAATTCCTTTCCAGTCTTTATGTGTTTTGGGGTTCTAGGAAGTGATGATTGTCTTTGTTTTCAAGTCTATCGTGATGGTTTCTAAGATTTTTTCTTGTATATATGGAACTGTATTTCTTATTGAAGGAATTATTTGACCTTGACGAAAAGCCCTTCTCAACAATTCTTAGGTTAGTTGGGCATTTCCTTTTTGTATTTTGTGGTGTTTTATACTTTGGTGTGGGATTTTTTCTTGTATATATGGAAATTTCAGATCAGATTGTGGTGAAATGGCACTGAAATTGTTACCAATTTAGTTTCTTCTTGTGGGAATTATTTGATTCCTCAACAAATCCAAATCATTTTGTATTTATATAATTCATTTTTTTTAATAAACTTCGACTGCATTTTATACAGATATTTCATGATTATGTGTAGTTTACAAAAACCTTATATTTCAGTTTATGTTCGTTAATTAAAGAAGTTCCTCAGTTGCTGGATTCGGATTCATATAAAGATTTATTTGAAGCAGTGACAAAAAAATTATGGGAATACGTAGAATACGGAGATACCCAAATAAGCGAAGCTGCTCTTTCGAGTCTGGTATCATTTGGGATTGAACACATTAGTAAAACTTTACCCGAGAAGTATCTCGAGCCCGAAAGTGTTTCCACCGCGCAGTCGGTATTAGGTATAACCTATCAACTTTGCGTCTTCTTCCAAATAACAACCTAACATATATTTCCACTCTAGTAGATTGTTTTTTTATCGATTTATACCCCTTTGAGATCAATTTCCAACCCTATAGCTGGTACAAACAAAGGTTATAAAGGTTTTCTTTACAAAATGAATTCCTGTGAAACTGGTTTTATACCTACAGGTTAATAGAGTACAACTAGTTACTAGTTTTTCTAAATCACGTACAAATACAACATTCCCTAAATATAGGAAACCTGGGAACTGAAAAAAAGACTCAATACTAGCATGGGAACATCATATATTTAGAAAAAAATTTTTATTTCTATTTAATTTCCAAAAGTGTACTCAAATTGCGATTAGAAGACAAGCTTTTGTTATACAAAGTGTACATAACCACCCTAAAACAAACGACTTCATGTATTGAGCTATGGGACTGAATAAAAAAATCGTTTCGAAAAGATTCACCTGCCAAAAACAAAAAAAAACTTACAAAATAAACCCCAAATGGGGATGATCTGTTTTTACTTTGACTAGAGCTCTTTTTTCATTGTCTTCTGGTCACTAGTCGTCCGATTTTCCTCCCTGCAGAGGATCAATTCCTATGTCACAGCCAACTCCAATAAATCTACCCAAAAATACTTTTTGAATTGGATTTTTTTGATTCTTTCGCTTCCCATGTAAATATTTTTTTAGGTAAGACATGGATATATTTTTTAATAGAACATAGGGCGTCAGATGCATCTGTACAATTTATAAAAAACATGATGTCCATTGAAATAGATGGATATTTAAAGTATGTTTATCAACAGAAAGGACCTAAAGAACCAATTAACTACAATTATTTACCTACTCATAGTATAGTTAAAGAAATAGGAGTATTTATTAAAGCATGGGTAAGATAATTTTAAGAAACGTTACTCTGAATATGACAGAAATTTTTCATGATAATATTTATTAAAAAAAATGTTTGTGTATATAAATGAACTAAACTCAACTATAATCTCACCCTAAACAGTGTGCTGCAGCTATTCATTCATTGGATTGATTGGAGATTGGAGAACAGTACAAAACTTCCGTATGACACAACTGTTAAAAGGTTCTAAGTGATAGGAAGTTTTCAAAGAACACCAGGTGATGTAAGTAGTTGAGTTTAAAGCTCATAATGCCCCAAATTGGATCTCCTTTGACCTCATCATATCTTAGAATATGACTACAGTTAACTAGAGATCATTCGGACTGGAAACACTACCAATAACAACAAAAATGTTTTTAGATGAGTGCAGAATAGCGAACAAAATATTTGTGTATATAACCATATGAAGAGATGGATGATAAATTATAGCAAAGAAAGAGCCCCAAAATAAATAAAAAATGGTATATTGGGACAAGGCTAAAACACGGAAAAAATGCGACTTTGAATCTAAAATCTAAAGAATGCATTAACCAGAAAGTTCTGAAGGGTGGACTGGAACCTGGTGCAAATAAAAGACAGCAAATTTTATAAGTTAAGAAGAAGAAACTGAAGATATTGGATGTCCTAGAATTTATTTAAGGGTTAGGAATAAAATAAATAACCAAGACAGTCTTCGGAAACTGAATAGGGGAGAAAGGACAAGAGATCTTTTAAGTTTCAGTGTATCGTCATCCCTTACAGATTATGTGGTGGTGGTGGATCAGTCATAGGATGGAGTAGCATATATATGGAGAGCCATCCGAAATCATTGAAATAGGTTCATTGTTACAATATTTGTATCAAAAATCGTTTTTTTATGGGAGTAAATTTTTTTTTCTTGCATGGCAACTCTTGATGACATATTACCGAACTTCCCAGTAATCCTATGGCCGACTAAAAGCACTAACCTTCATCTCCTACACTTTTTTTGGGGTGTAATTGATAGTGCCTTGCGACTTTTAGTAAATCTACCCCAGAATTGTCTCGATTAAATGAAATCAGATGCTATAATTTCTTCAATAGTGGTTGAAATTAAAAATACTTTAATTTTATATTTACAGAGTTTTAATTCAACCTTCCTATAATATTTTTTGCTCAAATTATGCTTTAATTTATCATGAAATTTTATAGGTAAACAAATGGAGGGGTAGTATCCACAATAAACTCTACATTGAATGTCTAAAAATATTCAGTGAAGTATACAGCAAACCGTTACCTCCATTAGATTGGTGTTTCCTACAAGAATTGATTCACGATCCTAAAACTAAAGAATATGCTGTAGATATCGCTTCACATCAGGTAGTGATGTCCGGTACTGCAAGAAGACTAATCGACAATTATTTAATAACTGTTACAGAAAATCCAAAGGTAAGATGTTTTTGGAAAGGGTCATTTCCAAAGCGACTCCTTTGGAATTTCATTCCCTTTAAAACCTTCATGTCCCAAAGGTCAGCTCAGCTTCTACTAGTTTTGTGAGGACTGTACCTTCTCTACAGATCTTAATAACTTTATCACTATCAAACTGTTCTTTCTACAGTCATTCATTTATCCACTTCACCCAATTATGCCACCATATCAGAATCAGTTGATGTTTTGATACCCAGAGGTACCAATAGGTTCCTCCATTCACACAAGCTCCATTTGGAATCGAGTTTTAGCATAGCTTCTAATGTTACCTTGAGAAGTTTGGAGATAAGGTGGTTATTCCTTTATTGTTAAGAAGAAATCCGATTCCGATTCACTCACTGCTCGTCTTGAGCTAGTCGCCTGGACCTTGTAATTAAACGGGAACTTTTGGCGGATTTGGGGGTTTTAGGGCTTCGCTGGATGCTGGAGTGGTATTGGAGTGAAGTGGATGAAGAAGGTGTATATAAAGACTTAAACCATTTAGATCCATAGCCTTGTAATTTCTTTCCACTTCTTTCGGTCCATTGATTTTTCTCTCCACTGTTTTCTTGGTCTTATTCTTTAACTCTTTCCATCTGGTATCTTCCATGCAATTCGTTTCAAGAATCTTATCTTCGTGCATACGTTCTAAGTGACCTTCTTGTCTTTATAAACACGCTGATTGGTGACTGATTGAAAAGTGTGTAAATTTCATGGTTTGATTTTGTCTCCCATCCTAAGTCTGTCTGTTTACCTCCAAAAATTCTTCTTACTAAAAATTATCTTTCGTAGATTTGGATATCTCTTTCGAATGTTGATATTCTTCTAAGGCTGTTTGCACAGCTGTTACTTTTGCTAATTCTTACATCGATTTCTTCTTTTTCTTCTTTCACCAAATACATGAAATTTTCTTCTTCGAACGTCTTATTTGATCACATCTTGTTTATTGATAAGATAAATTGTTATCGTTGCAGGATGAGGATATTTTATTAATTTTCAAAAATTTAAAATATTTGGTTCGAAGTATACAACCCATGATTTTGAGACCATTTTTCGAAATATCAATTTGGCATGTATTGAAACAAGATACGGATGAATATAATTTGATAGATCGTATGTTTGATCAACTGAAGATCGTTCTTCGCGAAGAAAACGTACAAGAAACTAATAAAATTACCATAGTTCAAGTTTTGGATGGTATAATTTTTACAACGGATGTGAATTCAAAAGTGAGTACAGTTTTAATTAACCAGGACAAGCACCTACCTCAAAAAAATGTTTTTTTTTACAAATTCCTTATCCCTTATCACTGATATTATTTAAAAAAAAATTCTTCTACAATCTACAAACCATAACGTCTTAAATCTGCGCTGTAGCCTGTTCTGGAGTGGAATAAAGTCCTACAAGAAGTGGTGAGTGATGGTTGCAAGATCTAGTTCGTTTAGGTGCCCGGGCAATAATGGAGCGACTTTTCTCGTCCGATTTTGATTGACAAATCCACTAATGGACCTAGAATTCATTATTGGTGTATCTAAAAGTGTTGCAATCACGTCCCAGCACTCATGCGTGCGCTTAATCAATGCCATACAACCGCATGATTGGTTTTTTCAAAAGACATCGATTTTTAGTGGGGCTCGCTGGGAATATCAGAAGGCCTAGGTGCTTAACAGTCATTGGTTACTTTGAGTTTATCAGTGGTTTCAATCTGAAAACTTTTGGGGGCATTTTCCTTTTCTTCCTAGATGCTTACCACGTTCTTATACTTCACATAAGGTCTATTGGCAAAATTCTTTTGACCATAAGTGTTTTAGGACTGATTTTCCGTGGTCTTTGTCGGATGAGGTGTTTAACCAATTTTATTTTGATTCCTTTATGGATTGTTTTACCAAATTTAAATCCTGGAGCATCTATTACTGTTTTATAACATTTGCACATTTTAATTAGATTTGCTCAATATTTTGTTATTTTTTCATGGAATTTCTTTCTATTAACCAATTTATGGGTCTGGTAGTTCGTCCATATTTCGTTTCTACTTTTTTTATTAGGACATTATTAATATGGATTTGAAGTTTTACTTGATTTGACTTATCTGTATTCTCGATTTTTGAATTTTAGTTATTCAAGAAACTGTGCGAAGTTATGGCTGTTGCCCCTACAAAGTGTTTAAAGGAAGCGGCCTGTGTTAAAATAACCGATAATGCAGAGGATTTTCCAAAAAGTGTTAAAATGAGATGTGCCCTAGCTAAAAATGCCAAAATGACACCACTTGATTGGATAAATGATTTAATTGACGTTTGGAGTATGAATTACAGGTTGATATTCTTTTATTACAAAATATCCTACCACTACACTTCAACTTTCATCCAAAATATTAAGTTAACTTTGACTTTTGGTTCGTTTCTTATTTTTAGAGTGAAAAACTGAAAATTCAGCACTAATTTCTAACAATTTTACTGCTGTGAGTTGCTTTGAATAAGTAATTACATATATATGTTAATAAAACGAAGACCGGTCAATGATTCAGTGATTTTATGTTTGAATTTGAATCAGCTGGGACATTTATTTTGTGGTTGACAGCACATTACTTCCTGCATTAAATTACCATCAAGTTCGATGGCAAAAAAGTGGTTTGTTGTGATGCCGAACGTTCTGGTAGTCCAGTTGGTGTCACTATACCCGAAACTTTTGAAAAAAAAGTCATGATATGGTGGTGGACGATGGGAAATTGAAAGTTAGAGAAATTTATCAAGCTATAAGCATCTAATTTGATTCTCATTTGAGTATAATAAATATTATTGAAACATGGGTATCGCTTTTGACTTCGTACAACTGTTTAATTAATTTTTGCACAGTTTGGTAACCGTAGATTCACTAAAAATACACCAGAAACCAGACAGTAGTAAAAACAAACAGAAAAAAGTACAAACATGTGCAGTTTCCATTATTTATCCGTCTTGTTCTCCGTATTTAGCTCCGAGTGGCTATTTTTGGCGAAGAAACAAGTTTTTTTTCACCAACACAATGCAAGAGTGCAGTTTCCATAACAAAAGTCTACGAGTTAGACTACGAATTGTTGACTCACCCACCTTATTTTCCGTATTTAGCACCGAGTGATTATATTTTTACCACGAAACAAGTTTTTTTCACCAAAACAATGCAAGGAAGCACTTTTCATGGTCAAAATCCTTGAATTAGGGTACGAAGTGCGAACTCATCCGCTTTATTCTCCCTATTTAGTCCCGATTGACTATTTTTAACCAAGAAACATTTTTTTTTTCACCAGAACAACGCAACTGTGCAGTTTCCATAACAAAAGTCTATGAATTAGGCTATGAGTTGCTGACTCACCCACCTTATTCTACGTATTTAACATCGAGTGACTATTTTTTGATCATTTTTGGCAATAAACAAGTTCTTCTTCACCAGAACAATGCAAAGACGCAGTTTCCATGGTAATGTTCCATAAATTCTAGATATTTAATCGCGAGTGACTATTTCTTGTTACTAGTTTCAAAGAATGGTTTGACTGTGAAGGATTTGACTTCAACGATGGTACAACCTGACAAACAAAGGAATAAAAAAATTAGAGAAACTTTGAATAATCAAGAATTTGCATACCGTTCAATAAATCCTGAAATTCGTACGTTAATTAATCGAATTGAAAAAAAAAAATTGAATTATTGTAATTTGAATCATTGTTACTCCCCCTAGCGGACAATTTTTCAACTTAATTTCCAGGAATTTCTGTTGATCACATTTATAATAACAAATATAGCTACTTACTTCGATTATTTGACCACCCTGTATAGAAATTGTTTCAATATTTCAGAGATACGTCTATTTGGCCTGATATGGTAGAAGTTCTAAAAACGCACATTAAAAACATCGAAGAATCCGTACCTTGGTGTCTTGATTTAATTGGTCGAATTCAAGCGAAAGTTGCCGATAGATCTGAAGTTTTAGTTATCAGCTGTCTGTTTGACGTTTTAATATACGTTGTTGTACACTTCTCCGGTTTCTACACATTCATTAATAAAAACCAAAACGAGTACAAACAAATTAAGGAACTGTTTCCAGCTTCTCTTGCTGCCCTTTTAGATCGAGTTACGTGGGAGGCTTGTTCAGCTCAAGTAGGTGATAAAAATAAATATATTCTAACGTTTTTCGTATTCATTCACAATATTGTATTCGTGGGGTTAATTAAAATAAACACTAATTTATTTAAATAATTTACACTACACTTAACTAACTTATAATAATTCAATATCAAAAAACAATTTATTCAAATTATTCGATTACTTTCTATTTCGTTGTGTTCACTACGATTATTTATTTAAAACTAAACCAACTGCGCTATATTATGTACTTTATACCTATCTCAAGAGAATTCTCTAGATTTAAAACAAAAAGAAACAAAACAAATAAATAAATAGACCTTCCTGTAAGTAAACCGCTTGCTATAAAAGAATTCTTTACATTCAAACATCAAAAGAATTCCGCCATATGCGCCTTCACCAAATTTTAAAATTCCATTGTAGCTGGGCAGGGACTATCGAAACATAATAAATCGATTGGAAGTATACATGGTGTTGAAGTATTCTGAAATAATATATTAACATAATTTTATAAATAGTACACCCTATATATATATATATATATATATATATATATATATATATATATATATATATATATATATATATATATATATATTTTCCTTAATTTTATGATTTATTAAAGTACAAAAAATAAGCTGTCAAAACCACAAAACTACAACTATATTCTACTTTATTCTATATTAACAAATATTGTACACAATTTTTTTTGTGTGTATTTCCGAAAAAAAAAATAGTTTAAAGGTGATAAATCATGGGATACAGTTGGCTATCGTTTGTGATGTGGATGTAAGTCACTGGGGCACCCGAAGTATTATTGTTTTTTTATTGGTGTGTGTATTGTTATGTTTAAATAATTTGTTTATATTTTTTTCAGTAAAAAAATTCATTTATTTGATGGAAATATCAGTTAAAAAATTTAAACGAAAATTAAGTTGATTTTGTTTTTGCAAACTTTTATTTACAAGAAAATTTGTATTTTTTTCATATGAAACTCTAATGTCGAATTTTTCCTTGTATTATTTAATTTTTTATATAAATATTTTATGTTATTAGGTTTTGGAATGGCTTTTTCACATGAATGCAGAAGAAACCATATCTAAAGATTACCGTAAGCTTTTTGGGAGTTGTCTTCAAGCATTGAAACACAACGAAGATTTTACTAAAAATGACAAGTTCTTGAAATACATAAGTAGTAGTACTATAGACTGTGAATAAATTTTTTACCTTGTTATTTAATTTTCTCTGGACCTTTAGATTAATAGAAATAATTTATCAATACCAGTTAAAGATATTTGAGCCGTAACACTAAATTGTCTCCAAATTACATGACAGATAAAGAAAATAAATACAAATACTTGTATGGTTTATCCAATGATTTAATCAGAAGTCTAATGGACAAAGCGCTGGAGACAACCTTCCGAATAGTTGTCTACCATTATATGATACACCGAAAGACTAACCCTAATCATCATTTTGGCCACTGGTACCAGAGTAAATCACCTCGAGATGATTAGACATTACACAATTTGTTCAATGTATAAACGACAAATGTAAAAAAGAAAATCCACTGCAACCATGTATGTATATATGGATTTTAGGGTACCCCTTTTTTCCTGCTGAACTATTAATCCCACTTCTCTTAGAATGTTCAGAATGTGAGCTGCCAAAGATCTTCGTCTTCTATTTCCAGCTCCACTCCAACCATATTGCAACTGTGTTCTTCTCCAGGAGATATTTTTCATGGGACCTGGGCACAAAGGCTAAATTGTACTCCCGACTTCATGGGTCTTAATACCCCCTAAAGAATCAACTTTTGTTTAGCTCAATATCTAAAATGCAAATGTAAAAAGGAAACTCCTCTCCAAGTACTGTTGAACTGCGTTCTTCTCCAGAGAACACTTTTCATGGGACCTGGGTACAAAAGTTGGTTAGAGGATATATTCTGGATTAATGAAGTTTAACGAGAAATAACTTTTTACTAAATTACTACCCAATAATTTTTGCTACATATTTGGTAAATTTAACAAAGAAATTTTTGTAAATTAAGACCAATTCCTGTATGAATACCTGAATTCTCTTTCTAATTACACATTTCTTGCAAGGGCTTAAAAATGCTAAAATATGACTCCTTCTATTTCTAACCTATACAATTATTAAAAATTTTGTCAGTTTTGAGATTGTAATTAATTTTTTTGTTACAAAAATTTTCTTCATTCTATAAGTAAATTATTATATTTTTCTTGTTCTACTATATTATATATTGTTTTGATATTGATTGATTTCGTTGCTAATAATATCATAGAAATGGTAATTTAGAACATTTAAATTTATTATAAAACTGGTGGATTGGGAATAAGTCAATTCAATATTCAATTTTTGTTCTGTTGTATTTCAAAATTTAGAAAAAAAAAATAAACGGTGATATATTTATAAATATTTATTTTAAAATATAACAATGATATATATAGTCAACCTAATAAATAAATAAATGATAAACAATAATATCTTGTATAAATTATGTTTTTCTAATAACAATTTCTTTAATGTACTTATATATTGCGTCCAGCACAATAATTAGCATTGACAACTTGAGTATACTATTTGTCATTTCATTATCATGATTAAATTTCATTTGTCCAAAATGCATCTATATAAATTTTAATATTTACACTAGTACATAAACATTCACTTTGTACTGGTCCTTCGAGCCGGGTATGAACCAGGCTCGAATAACCAGACTGTATAGTATTTGTAAAGTCGTAGTAAACAATGAAAATAGAAACATTCACTATTGTACTGGTATTTCGAGCCGGAAATGAACCAAGCTCTAATATAGTGTTTCTATAATCGTAGCCAACAGTGGAAGTATAAAAATTCACTATTGTACTGGTCCTTCTAGCCGGATACGAACCAGACTTGAAGGACCAGAGAGTGTAATGTTTGTAAAGTCGTAGTAAACTGATTCCAACGACACAAAATTGTTTAGATTTTGTAAATGCAACTAAACTTGCATTATATAAAAAATTTTCAACCCATATCACTAAAAATAACAGAAAACATAAAAATAATATACAAAATTATATCTTCGATATTACGAAGCATCAAATCGCATTCAAAATAAATGTGTACTTATTCATGAATTTTTATATCAAAAAGTTTAACATATTTTTCCATATTTTCCGGTTTTAATTTTGTTTTTGATTTCCTGTCAAATATATTCACAATTTGTGATAATTGTTTCCTGCTTTTTTCTACAGCACCTTTCCACTTTCGCTTGTATTTGGTTTTTCTATCACCATCTTGTACATTTTCATCTACCCCTGGAATATCCTTGGTATACAAACGCCTTTTAGGAAATATTTCGGTATGTCCCAAAATTTTGGTAGATCTTTCGGAATATACGCATTTATATGCATTTTTTCTTGAGACTTCATCAATTTTTTGAAAATCGAATTTTCTTAATCCTATTCTAGATCCATACTTATGAGGTAATAATATTTTCAATTTGGCTTGTGGTTTATTCAGGTAGTCACAAAATTTTTCATATTGAGTGTCGTCATGTTTAAGAAAACTTCTTTGTTTTGGTAGTGGTGTAGATACTCTCGAAGAATATATTTGGATATTATTGGTAACGTCATTTTCATCCTGAAAATATTTTTTATACTTCACTATTTTAAGAAGGATTCAAACTCATCGATATACTTGGTGACATTGATGTTTTCATACCAAGAAACAATATAACTAGTTGGAAGACACTGAAATGGTACTTGCAATCCATGCAGATAATTAACAGTAAATTGAAATTAAAATAAAACTAAGAGTTCCTCATCTTTCAACTTCTTAATTTAACTCTTTAATTTTTTGAGGTTATGACCACAGAATACTTCAGGTGAGTCTGTATTTGTGGAATTGTCTTGTTTACAACATCCTTGTTCTTTGGTTATGGAAATATTAATAATAATGTTTTATTTTCAAAACTAATATGGAAAAAAAAAATAGAAAAAAGTAATATCTGAAAGTCAGTAACGTCTTTTAGACTATACAACACTGTTAGAAGCTTTCCACAGTTGTATGACTATAAGTACCCATAGAAAGATTTTCTATTGGTTAACACCAAGAAAGTTTCACAAGCTTTAATCATGTGAAGATCGAAATATCTGTACCGCCCATATATGTAATGATAGTTGGTATGGGGAAAAACTTCCCTACGCTACAGTGCCGACAACATTAATTTTCTCTCGAGACACTTTATCTATACTGCGCATCCTTAATACGCGCAGAACTAACTGAAACGCTCGATGGAGAGAGAATGAGAGACTATTTGTTTCACTTAGTCGGAACACGTTTCACTTATATTTGAAAATATTTGATGGAGTTGAACATTATGATGGAATTTAATAGTAAAAGTTTCATTTTAAAAAGTATTTATTGCAGGTCTTTTTATTCATGGGTAAAGGTTAGTAACTTCCCAGTTCTATGTAAAAAAAACTTTGGAATGTCAAAATATTACATCTAAAGCTACACTACATATCAAAATAAAAATTTTAAATATATGTACAGATCAAAATATTAGAAAAATTAAATACAGACTTTTTCTTAATTGGAATAATATACAGGATGTTAAAGTTGATTTTTTTACTTTGATTACATATTTACCATTTTTCTCTCAAAATAGTCACAAAATCATATTTTTGATCAGGTAATGATTCCTGAGGATGACAGTATTTTTGACGAAAGTTTTGTGTTTTTGATGAGATAATAAGACGTAAAAACCATTTTTCCACGTGATATTGACACGTTATTTCACCAAAAAAAGTTTATATGAGATTTAAATAATAGACTATGAAACTAGTACTAACGTAGGGCTCCTATTTTAATTGAGAAAGAATAAAAAACAATGTAAATTAAAAATAGCAACTAACACTCGTGATTAATAACCTAACCTAACCCTGTTATACATAAAGACTAATTTTTTAGTTTCAACTACTTTTTTATTAAAAAAAACTCACCTTGAAAACAAATTCCATTGTTGTTATTTCTTTCAAATGTTAAAAATTCATCAATTTATAGTCTCAAGTACTAACCAAATAAAAATGAAAACGAATCTTCTAATTACAGCACCTATTTAAAACTACACTCAAATTTGATTCGACTTACAATTCCATTGGCGTAACATAACATTTTAAAATAAAAGAGGGTCTTAAGTAAATGAATTTAGACTTTAAATGTGATGGCGAAACCAAGACGCATTGATATTTTTCAAAAGTTTGACTCTCAATTAGTGTTTGTTTATTAATAACGAAGGTAAAGTTAGTCTCTGAAGTTATCGAAACTCGCGTCAGACAGTGTAATTGTGTAGTCGTAGCGTAAAAAGCGTGTTTAATACGAAAAAAACCACGTCGAAGTCGGTGGAAAATTAAGTTTATCCGCATTATTCCCTGGTGTGATTGTGACTGATTTTTTTTTAATCAAACACGGAACGAAAGTCATTGCTCGGCCATCGTATCCGCCAGATTTTGCTACCTTTTCGAAACTCAAAAATACGCTTGAGAAACGCGCCATTGAGGTAATAAAGAGTAATGTTGAAAATCATCCCAGCCGAAGCTTGCAAGTGTATGGAAATAAGATTGGGCTTGAACATGGTGTACTTGCATAATTTAGTTTTGAATTATGTTTTTTTATATACATATAAAAGCGAGTGAATAATTTAAAAACAAATAGACATAACATAATGAACATCCGTTAAGTTTAATAAGTTATTTACGTACAAGTGTGTAAAGTAGCCTTTTTTCGACAAATGTGAATATTCGACAATCACATGAGTCAAAAAAAGAACTTACGCACGAATTACTAACAATGTTTTTTCTACTAGCGAAAATTTTATCAAAATACAGATGTTTAATGGTAATTTTCTTTACGTACTAAATTATAACGCTTTTGTTGATTCCTTATAAAATATATTATGTATTTATTAATATTTTTGACATTTTAATCAAGACTGGAACAAATTAATAAAACAACAGACGAATTCAATTATGCATGCATGCATAAACTTAATAAAACTAAAATAATTATTACTACATGGGTAGAAAAATTGATTGAGCGTGACTTGAACCTGGGACCTCCCGCATTATAGCTTCGTATTCTTGCCAATACACTACGGAGACAATAATAATTTTTTTACCCACCACTGCTTGAAATATATTTATTTACGAACGGTAGTAGAGTACAAATATTTCGTTTGAATACACCTGTCAAAAACTAACAATTTACATAAATCAAAAATGGCGTGTCTGAGGACGTTCAACATATTCCCAATCACTACCAGTAGGTAGCAGTAGCGCTAAGTTGGCAATAAATTCAAATATGGTAGCTCTCATATAACATGGAAGATTTGTAATTTTTCAAAATCTTTTCAAATTCTTTACTGTAACATAATTTATCAAATATTTGCTTATCAACCAAAAAAAAAAAACAGAAATAAGTTACTTAATATTTTTATTTCAACAGATACACCTTGTGTAAATTACTCTCTTTTACTGTGATCTGGAACTCCAAGTGAAAAATCTAATCTCACCCATACAATTACAGCCAAAAATAATATAAAAATGGCCGCAGTTAATAATAAAGGTTCGTGTATCAAATAATATGGAGACCACTTGTAAATTATTTCAAAATCTTGAATATGTTGTTCCACTAGATCCCTTTTTTTCAGTCTTAGAACGGTGCGTCCCACATTATCTAAATATTTGTGTGTAATACCTTCAGGCAACTTCTCAACATCATAAGGAGTTTTCAATTTAAAGTCAACTACTCCAGCAGGAAGTACAATAGATGTGACGACTTCTTCAACATACATATCATCAAAAACATGATCAATGAGTCTCATATTAAGCACATTATCTCCATTTTCATTTTTGAATAGGTATTGATAACTGGGAACACTGTATCCAAGTGTGTATGAGCTTTGCCATCCTCCAAAAAGCGGGAATCGTGGTCTCAATTCAAGTTCAATCCAATCTTTACGATGTTTAACTGTAGATGTTGAAATATTACCATTACTATCTCTATAATAAATACTATGGGCTGCAGCCGGTAGAACTGTGGTATAGGACTTTATACTGTGATGTGAACTGCTACTATCTCGTTGGTAATCATATCTTGAGAAGGAACCCTTCAGCTTGGCTCCGGTGTGTTTTATTTCAATTTGCTCTTCAACAGCAATATTACCCCAATGAGAGATTTCAATGGTTCTCTCTAAATGAGTAACAGTTAGGAAAGGGGCGTTGTTTTCGTAATGAATAATCATTTCATTTTTAGTGAATGGTAGTATATCAGTGAATGGTCCATAACTTATTGTACTATCAGATTGTGTTACAGGTTTTAGTTTAGTATAACTTTCAATACTTTTAGAACTCAGTATAACCTCGGTTTTTTGTTTAGCTACTGTATAAGGTGTGTACAAATAATGATTACCAAAGTACCTCACTAACTGCTTCTCCTTTTGCGTAATGCTACTTGGATATGGTATTAAACTTTTAACGAGTATTTCTTCTACCGTAACTGTTGTAGTCCTGCCTGGCTCGAGGTTTTGTCTTAATATTACTTTATGAAATCTTTTGTCACCTTGGTTATTTATTTCAGCTGATAGAATATTTAAATCATGACTGGTAGCATCTTTTGCTCCATTGTATGCTATTTTTCCAACTAAATCTGGATTTTCCACTAGAAGAATGTTCTGAACAGGTTCTTTGCCGGTATTTTCAAGGGTTATGATGCTAGTAATTTTAACAAGTTGTGAGGTTAAGTAAACGGTTCTATCCACATTTTTGTATATTAAATTGTTGTTAATTTGTTCTGCAGTATCTACATACACTAATACAGTCAATAAACATAATAACTTGATCATTATATTAAATGAAATTCGTACAACTTAGACCTGAACACATCACCAATTTGATTTACTTCTCAAAATTTGACGTGTTGACGTGTAATTGGTCTTTCAAAGAATTGCGTTCGTTTCTATAGTCTCGGTCGTTCACTTCAAACAGACTGATACATATAACCAAATACTCCTTTTATTATTTAAGAAAATATAGAATAATTTACTGACTTCATTTTAATATTTCTGAAACTCAATATTTTCTGTATATTGTATTACTATAACACAACCTTTGCAGTAGGTTTCTGTTCTATGGATGAATATGCAAATCTATAGAAAACCATTGATAAAACAACATTGGTTAACATTTCGAACTCGATTAATAAATAAATTTATTTATCGAGTTCGATGGGTTAACAATAACCTATTTCTGACGTATATTTTGTAAGATACTGAGATGACACTATTGACAGGTGACTTTAATATTTAAAAATCAATAAACAATATTTTTAAAATTTAAATCGTTCATATATTTTGAACGTTAATAATTATTAAGTGAAAGTAAATTTAAGTATAAAAATATATCTCTTTTTATAAAATCATTATGCATTCCTTAAGAAGCAACAAAAAGTGTGGATTATTTATACTTATATCTTAATACAGGATCATTGAATTGTGCTAAGAATGGCGAGTGATTTAATAGAAATATTTTCTTTTTATAACATTGTCAAATATATTTTTAGGATAATTCACAGAAGTACATTACAATATCGGTAGCAGCATTTATTTGTTACTGCAATACTTTGGGTGGAACGTTTGTTTTTGATGATAATGAAGCTATTGTTAAAAATAAAGATGTAATGCCGTACACGAATATTTGGAACATTTTCAAAAATGATTTTTGGGGAACAGACATTACTTTGAATAGTAGTCATAAATCATACAGGCCTCTCACAATTTTATCTTATAGGTATACTTATCTAGTGAATCCTAATAAATGCAAACTCTATAAATAAATCTTCCATAAACAGTTTTGAATATATTTATTGTTTTTAGATTGAATGTGCTTTATTCAAAAGATAAACTAGACGCATTTCAGTTCCACGCTACTAATATAATACTCTATGGTCTTCTTTGTTTGCTATCTGTACCTGTTTTTGAATTATTTTTGAAAAAATCCAAATATGCTACAAATGTCCATGATATCGCTTTTTTGTCTGGTCTACTTTTTACAGTACATCCTGTACATACTGAGGCTGTTGCCGGATTAGTAGGTAGAGCAGATATACTAAGCTCAGTCTTATTTTTCGTGATAATTTTACTGTATCAGAAAGTTAGAAACAGTACTGGAGAATGTACAGTGTTTTGGTTTACTGTTGTTGTCGTCTTGACTGGTTGTGCTGTACTTTGTAAAGAAACTTCAATAACTGTAGTGGTAAGTATTTTTTAGAGATTTCACTAAAAACCACACACAAATATGACAAATTATTATAAAAGGTTCAGTTATCATCGAAATGCCGAATATACGTTTTTATTTTGATTCAAATATTGATAATAAGTGATCAGGAAAACCATACATTTAGAAGATTTATGAGATGATTGGAAATACAACAAAATTTGTCAAATATAAGAAACTGGAAATGAATTAATGTTTGTAGTAACATGAGTTAGAGATTTGAAAATTAACTTGCTGATAAAAAAACTTGAAGAATACAGAATAAAAGTAATTAAAAAACACAATAATTACTGTTAACAAATTTTTAATCTTTTACTGCCTTATGCAATCTTCCTCAATTTTTATAATGTTTCCTCTTTGTTTGGCGCACCTTAAATACCTTGTTTTATTGTTTTTAATAGTGTTTTCAGCTTCCATCATATTTCTTGATAATCTATCTGCCCATATGAATTCAAAAGTTTTTTCTCTTTTCTATTATTAATTCTTGTTATATTCCTTTTGTCCTTGTTCTTTATCTTGTCTCACTTAGTATTTCCTACTATTCTTCTTAAGGTTTAATTTCAACTATACTAATTTTTCTCTAATCTTAATTTTCTTCTACGGATTTTTGAGTCGGTATTCTTTGCCCTGAAATGAAATATTTATTTTATGTTATTAAGTTATAATTTCTGGAACTTACCGCTTCAAAAATATTCACTATTACACTGTTTGGTCCTTTGAGATGGGTTTAAGGACCAAACAAAATAATTGCGATTTTTGGTTGTAACTTATTTAATGTTTTTAGGGTGTACTAATAGTATATGATATCTATAGAGTGAAACGAAAATCAATATCCTGGATGGAAATGCTCAAATTTTGGTTAATTGTGAGATGCTCATTAGTTCTTATTGCAGGATTGTGTATAATGTATTATCGTTTAGAAGTAATGAATTTCGAAGGTCCTCTTTTTACTGACATGGATAATCCAGCAGCTTATGCTCAAAATGTTTTTACTAGGGTGATGTATCAATTTATTTATCAAATAATATTTGTACTACTAAAATTTATCTCCAGACTTAATAATTTGTCATTTTTTCTCAAGGTTTTTACGTACAACTACATTTATTTGTTAAATTTTTTATTAATGCTGTGGCCTCAATGGTTATGCTTTGATTGGTCAATGGGATGCATTCCACTAATAGAAAATATTTGTGATATTCGTGTTATATTTGTTGTACTATTTTGGATGATCCTAATATTTGGAATGTTTTCTTTGTTGAAGCAAAATTATGAGAATGAAATTTTGTGAGTATCGATTTTTTTAAATATATAGGGTGGTCAGGAAGCCGGAAAATGTTCCTCATTAAAAAAAATGTCTATATTTGATGTAAACATAACCCAGTTAATTATTTTCAGGCTTTCTACTTATTAAATTCTTCTGAAATTATTCTTTCGCTTTTGAAATCAAATGATTTTATTAACCCAAAATTTTTGTTTCATTTTTAGAGATGCTCGAATAATGGCAGTGTGTATTATAGTATTACCTTTCTTTCCAGCTTCGAATATTTTTTTTACTGTTGGTTTTGTAATAGCTGAACGAACTTTATTGCTACCGAGTGCGGGATTTTGTCTTTTGGTCGTTATCGGATATAAAAAACTTTTCAGAAAAACTCAAAATAATAAAGTGAGTAGTAGTAAATCCTTTGTATAAGTTGCATTAGTCAATTTTTAGGACCTTTTTTGCATGTTGATGTAAACTTCCCATTATACAGAATGTTCCAAATATCCCTTCAATCAACTAGACTAAATATACAGTATGTGCCAAATAAATAGAATCGAGAAAAATAATGTCAAATATAAAATTGTTACACCCCCCGTAGAACAAGGACGTGCCAATTTTGATGATTTTTTCATCAATCGAAAGTGAATTTCTTTGAACTTTTTTGCATATTAGAGTAATCATATAAACGATTAATCAAATATACAGTATGTCTCGAGTATCCCTTCAAACGATTAGATCAAACATACAGTATGTGCCAAATAAATGCAATCAAGAAAAATAATGACAAATCAAAAATTGTTACACCCCCTATATAACAAGAACGTGCCAATTTGGATGATTTTTTTCATAACTGGAGATTGAGTATACAATCAAACGATCAGACCAAATATACAGTGTGTCCCGAAATAAACGCAATTGATAAAAAGAAAAAATTAGTACATCCCTTGTATTTGTCAATTTCTACGAACTTTGTGGCAACTCGGGGGATCCATGTAAACAATTTCACCGAATATACAGTATGCCCCGAGTATCCCTTCAAACGGTTAGACCAAATATACAGTATGTGCCGTGTAACACCCCCCATATAACAAAAATTGCGCCAATTTGGATGATTTTTCTATTGGAATTTATAAATATTCTTTTATTCCAGAAGAAACTGTGTAACTTTATTGATAAATCGATATATTTCCAATTTTAGATTTGCTCTTGTTTTTTTTATGGTTTGTTAATAATTTTTGTGCTGAGAACGATATTGAGAAACATGAATTGGCTAACGGAAGAAAAACTATTTTCTTCCGCATTAGATGTTTGCCCATTAAATGCCAAAGTACATTATAATATAGCGAAAATTGCCGCAGACAATAATAATAAAGCCGTTGCTTTGGAAGAATATCGAAAAGCTATTCAGTTGAATCCAAAATATGAACAAGCGATGAATAATTTGGCAAATTTACTAAGGGAAGATAAAAAATTCGAGGAAGCTGAAGTATTGCTCAGAAAAGCTGTTGACGTAAGGTAACCATGTAGTTTTTTCTTTAAATTATTCGGAATTATACAGTGTGATTCATTTGTATTGGAAATAGATATGGAAAATCTGAGGTTATTCATCAATTTAAATGTTAAAAAACAAAATTGTGTCCGTAATTTTTAGGGCTATACGGTACGTTTATCCTCTTTCTTATATTTGTAACAATTTCGGTTACAAAAGTTTAATTTTGTATGTATTGTTTCTAAAATATTTTGAAATAAGTTAGGTTAGAATTTCTGGAACCGTAGGTGATATTCACACTGCTACATCACCACTGCACCAGCACTATACCAACACATAAATACACTGTCTGAAGCGCGTTTTGAAAAGAGAGACTGAAGGATAATAGTTTACGTTACGTTGCGTTTTCAAAACGCGCTTCTGACAGTGTATTTATAGGTGTTGGTGTAAATAGTGTGTTCAGTTGAAATAAGATGTTCATTTCTGTTTCTTCTTTAATTTACAGAAAGTGTTTTGATCCCCCTAATGGTAATTTATTCGAAGGATTATTAAAAAAAATGAAATATTGGTTATCTATTGATACAGGGTGTTCTTTTGTAACTGCTTCTTTTGTAAATGCAAGTTTTCGAACTTTAAGGTGTCATAAATTTATCATTATAAATTTTCTGTTCTGTAAAATCATGGTGGAAAGATTTTGAATCGGTAGGCTTTGTAATAAATATTATCCCAATGTTATTTCACTTGTAAATCGTTAAATAACTTGAGATTTTATAATTATGTATCCAATCTAAATGAGTCACACTATATTAATCATTCTTCTACACAGGTAATTGGAACAGTTTGTTAACATCACAATTGTATACTTTCTTATTCAAAATATCATTTAAAAACCCCAAAATTTTTATTACAACCATTATAATAAGAGCCTAAATTGTTATTTTATGGAGTTTTATGAATTTTGAAATTTGTATGTGATTCCCAGGAGTATCTTTACCTGTCTGAACACCTGTAGTTTTCTCCAATAACTGGTTTTACCCCTACCCACGTTCTTTATTATTTTTTTTATTATTCTGTAGTTGAAATTATAAAAGGACTGAGATCCTCTAAAGAGTTTATCCGCAACTGTAAGCGTTTACCTCCACTTCAATGTATTCTATTGAAGGGTAACTTTATACTTCTTCTTCATTTTTCCCAAACTCATTATGATATTGGAGCTTAGAGCTCTAGTGACTGTTCTGTTATCGGATAAAATAATAATCTTCTGTTTGTTCTTTCTTCTTTCTAAATTGAACTGGACACATTTTTCAATGGCATATATTTCTACTTGAACAATGCTTGGTGTGTTGTTGCCTTGGTTCTGGACCCATATACTTCAGTTCTGTCTGCTGTTTTAGAGCCATCCTCATACCTTTTCTTCTAAGAGATTGGTTAGCTCCTTATCTGAACATTCTGATTGAATTTTTTTCCTATAATCTATAGAGATTTAGAATCACTTCAAGTGCAGTTAGTGTGTTAATTGTTGGTGGTGAGGCTCAGAAATGAGCTGGAACTACACATATTTATTACACAGGACAAAGACACTGATGACGGTTTCAAAAAAGTATGAATTGGGCAATTGTCGATGACGTTTCTAGGAAGAAGAAACTGACTGTAGTTTCCAGAAGATTAGCTATCAAGATGACGGTTGGGTGAATAACAATAACTATAAAAGTTCTAGGAGGACTTTTCTTTGACAGTCAAATCTAGTACCGAAACGTCTTCAGGTCAGACAACTGTGGAGGTTCTGATCTGTGTTCTGTCATGTGAATTGGTATTCAATCTGGAGTTCATCAATCACTTGTCGTATAGAAAATCTTTGTTGTTCTGAAGGTGACTTATTATGATAGTTTCTTTCTGGTTGAATGAATTCAACAAGTGGTTGGGGTTCTATTGGAGGTTATGTTTCTTGATCTGTGATTTAGGCTTCATCTATGCGATTTCCACGGTTAACGATTATTTTGTTAGTGTTATTAATTATCTTGGAATTGTTATAATAAATTATGTTATTGGAATATTGGAAAAAAATATTTTTTTAGACCGAATTTCGCAGCAGCCTGGATGAATTTAGGGATAGTTTTGACAAACCTGAATCGATCAGATGAATCAGAACATTGTTACAAAATGGCGATAAAATATAGAAACAAATATCCGGATTGTTATTACAACCTTGGAAATTTGGTGAGATCTAATGTATAGTGAATTATGTGAAATTTTATGAAACATTTTCAGTATTTGGATTTGAAACGAAACGAGAATGCTTTAAAAGCTTGGGAAATGGCTGTTTTGTATAAACCGAATCACGTGGCAGCTTGGAGTAATACTTTAGTATTATTGGACAGTATGAAAAAATACGATGAAGTAATAGAATTGGGCCGAACGGCTCTTATTCACAATCCGAAAGCTCCGGCGTTACATTTCAGTTATGCAAACACTCTTGGTAAATTACAGCAATTCGAAAAAGCCGAGGGACATTTTTTGGAAGCCATCAACTTAAATCCAACAAACGGATTGTATTACTCTAACTTAGGTACTTGTTTAGACACGTTTTTCCATAAATTCCACGAAAATGTTGACATAAATCTTTTTTAATTAGGTATTTAAAAAAAAGAGAATACTTTTTATATTTTTGATACAATTTATAAATTCAACTATTAGTTAAGTTTGGAATGTTAAAAATGATAACCAGGTGAAGAATTGTCTTACAAGGGAGAAGTTATGATGAAAATGGTGTAAAAGAAGAAGATAGGAGGAGATGTAAGATCATAGAGGTACAAGAGAAAGTTTAAATGTAAATAAACTGTCTTATAAGGAAGAAGTCATGATGAAAAAACAAGAAGATTGAAGTATGGATGAACATAGAGGTGCAGGACAAAGTTTCAATGTAAATAAACTGTCTTATAAGGAAGAAGTCATGATGAAAATGATGGAAAAACAGGAAGATTGAGGTATGGAAGATCATAGAGGTGCAGGACAAAGTTTAAATGTAAATAAACTGTCTTATAAGGAAGAAGTCATGAAGAAAAAGATGAAAAAACAGAAAGATTGAAGTATGGAAGATCATAGAGGTGCAGGAGAAAGTTTGAATGTAAATAAACTGTCTTATAAGGAAGAAGTCATGATGAAAAAACAAGAAGATTGAAGTATGGATGAACATAGAGGTGCAGGACAAAGTTTGAATGTAAATAAACTGTCTTATAAGGAAGAAGTCATGATGAAAATGATGGAAAAACAGGAAGATTGAGGTATGGAAGATCATAGAGGTGCAGGACAAAGTTTAAATGTAAATAAACTGTCTTATAAGGAAGAAGTCATGAAGAAAAAGATGAAAAAACAGAAAGATTGAAGTATGGAAGATCATAGAGGTGCAGGAGAAAGTTTGAATGTAAATAAACTGTCTTATAAGAAAGAAGTCATGATGAAAAAACAAGAAGATTGAAGTATGGATGAACATAGAGGTGCAGGACAAAGTTTGAATGTAAATAAACTGTCTTATAAGGAAGAAGTCATGATAAAAATGATGGAAAAACAGGAAGATTGAGGTATGGAAGATCATAGAGGTGCAGGACAAAGTTTAAATGTAAATAAACTGTCTTATAAGGAAGAAGTCATGAAGAAAAAGATGAAAAAACAGAAAGATTGAAGTATGGAAGATCATAGAGGTGCAGGAGAAAGTTTGAATGTAAATAAACTGTCTTATAAGGAAGAAGTCATGATGGAAAAACAAGAAGATTGAAGTATGGATGAACATAGAGGTGCAGGAGAAAGTTTGAATGTAAATAAACTGTCTTATAAGGAAGAAGTCATGGTGAAAATGATGAAAAAACAAGAAGATTGAAGTATGGAAATGATAGCAGTGCAGGATTAAGTTTGAATATAGTTAAACAGAAATAAAATGTGAACTAACAAAAAAGATGTGTATGGATGAAAAGAGATACGAGTCTAAGGAAAATTCGAAGTCGAAAAGAGGATAAACTAAATTGGAAATCATGAAACAGCATGTTATTAAACATGATGAAAAATTGGAGTAAAAATATGAGAAAAAGATTTTTGGTTTCACATAAATGGATTTGAAATAAAAAATTTTATTCGAATTATGCCCTAATTCCACTTTTTAATTAATCTAGCCAGTCAGACATTTCTTTTTACTTCTCCTTCTTATATAAGATCCTTTTCTTCCATAGTTTTCATTATAATTTTTTCAAATGTACAAGTTTCGAACAATTTCCAATATCATTTTGCACTTTATTCTATGTACCATCTTTTTCTCATTGTTGTCTTGATATCTTTTTTCTCTCTTTATTTTCTTTTAATTTCGTACAATCCTTTATTAATTTAAAATTAAACATTCAAACAGAATCAGCCCCACAAAATAAATATTACAGTAAATAATTTATACTGATTAGTATGTTATAAACTAATTTATTGAAGTCCCCTTCATTATCCTTGGTTTTGTTTATAATTAATAATAATTATTAATTAAATTATTCCTCATGAATGGTAGTAGGAAAAATTTTATGTTACAAATCAAATGTTATTGTTAATTATCCGTTTTTTATCCTTTTTTCTAATTAATTAATATATATTAATGAAAATGATTATTTTCAGGTGTTCTTTATCACAGATGGGGTAAAAAGGACAAAGCTCGTCAAATGTATACGAAAGCAGTTCAAATTGATCCTAATCTAAAGTCCGCCGAACTGAATCTCAAAAGACTAACAAAAGAAGCTCAATAATAAAAAAAAAAAAATAAAACAAACCTCATCAATTATAACGTATACTATTTTATTTATTTTTTTTGTGATTTTATATATGTAAATAAACTATTTATTATGTCTTTCTTCAATTACTAAAATGCTTTTAATTTGTAGGTATGTTCCTCTGTAAGTTAGTCACTTGATTTAAGATCAATTTAATACAAGAAACTATAACATTTATTGAAATTTGGAGATAAAACTGACAAGAAAATTCTTGATTAATCCTGGAAACGCGACTTGATTAGCATATTCTATGCCTCAGTTATCTTAAAATTGTTATTCGATAGTCATCGCTCACTAAATTCTAGTTATCATTAACAAAAACACATCCATTAGTTCAGGAAATAATTTGTAGCCATTGTATTAAATCATAGCGACCTTCTAGACCGAAATTACCTTTCCATATACTGTAGTACTATTAATTATAAAATTATAAAATTAATTTGAAAAAATAATCATTAAAGAAGGTAAAAATTGAGTCCAAGCATTCTTAGTGAATCTTGCAAGGATAATGATAGGAATTTCTGTAATTATCTATTATAAAAGGTCACTGTCGAATTAATCTGTGCAAATGTAAAAATTTTTTAAATTATTCTGACCGTTTAATGTGGTTAAATTTTATTCCGAAGAAACCTGGAAACCTGACCAGAATATTGTTACGTATTTATAAAATTATTTTTTTTATTATCAATTATTAATAAGTGTGGACATTTTCAAATAAATCCGACGTTTTGTAATACACATAAATAGAGTTTAAAGACACCATTATAAACTTCCTGGTGCTCCTAGTATGGATAATGGTAGAAATTTATAAAATTAGTGTATCATCATCAGTTTTTGACGAGTTTGTGACATTTTGAATTATTGTGATAGTTTAAAGTGAGTGTAAATCGATTCAAGAGACATCTGGATACCTAGCATGGATAGTGTTGTGTATTTATGAAATTATTTTATTATTAATAAATCGAGTTTAAATATATAATTATATAGTTCCTGGTGCTCCTAGTAAGGATAATGGTAAAAATTTATGAAATTATTGTATTGTCACAAAATTATGAACAATTAAGATCGTTTAAAGTGTCAAATAATCGACTACAAAGATACCTGAAAAGGATACTAATACGAATTTATGAAATGAATCTATTAGCCTCAGTTTCTGATAAGTGTAAAAATTTTTTAATTCATCTGATCATGTAAAGTGGTTCATCTGATTTTTGATAAACGATAAATATAGGAATTTATGAAATTATTTATTGTTAATTACATATATACAAGTTAGAAATAAAAACCTGTTAAAAACAAAGATATTTCAAATTTATTTACGTTCTGATTTTATTTTTAATCACACCTGGTAAAAATTTGTGAGAGAATTTTTTTACTGATTATATATTTAAATAACCAGCGTAGTTTATTTCTATCCTCGTAGCATTTCTGAATTAATATAAAATTTAGATTTAATCATGGAATAGTTTTCGAAAATTTTCTTAATTCATATTTGTCGTATACTGGAATGTTGTTTGTTAAAGTGGAAAATACTGTATGGGAAAGACGATAAGTTGCAAAAAAATAAACGAGATTTTGTGTTTCGTCCTCATTATACACCTTCGGTATTACTTTAAATTCACGACTAAGTAGTTACGAGAATATAAAAACGGCTGTTTAGATAACTTTAAGGTAAGGAAAATAAAAACCACGAAATGTAAACAAATGTTTATTTATTGCCAATTTAAAATTCTTCTTAGTCAGACGGATAAACTGAAAATTGTACGTGTTCAGCTGACCAAAACGAAAAATTAAGTAAATTGGCCAACTTTTGTCAGATTGTGAAACACATTATCATAAGTTGCATATGGGTGCACTGGAATGTAAAACGTGATTTTTGACCTAGGCAGGTCCGGACCGGAATTTTTTATTTATGCGTGTTGTAAGTAAATCCAAATTTCTTCATTTCTTTTCAGAAAATAATACACGAAAAACACATTTTTTTTAACATACCATTGTTAGATTTACGTTGGATCAAATTTTTCAACACAACTCATATCTATGAGATAAATTTTGCAGTAGAATTTTCCTTTTTATATTCGAAATTATTTAAAAAATTAACGCTTTGTTTAATTTATGATCATTTATTTGATTGTTTTTAAATGAAATTTACATTTACATTAGTCACAACAAAAAAAATTAATTGGCGAAATACGAGGTGCATTCAAAAAATCAGTGAGATAATTTTTACAGCACCATATATACGAGGGCTGATAAAAACTTTGTGGTTTATTTTTCTAACCATTTGGCAAACTCTAGCGTTTTTTTGAACTGTAACTTAATTCCTTAAGGCTATTTCGTCTTCAGTCACTTTATTTTTTATTATGTGATGAGTATTGAATATGAATATGAATATTGAAGAGTAAATTTGAATTCACAACAACCCATTGAGTAAATCAGGCAACAAGACCGGGGATTTGGATCAGGTTACTATTGGTGTGAATACATCCAGAACTGATTCTTGGTGTATCCAATCATATATCTCAGAAGTCGTAGCTGCCACAACATCTGAAACTATATTTGAATGACCCCAATCAATTCATAATGTCTTCATTTTAAGATGTTTTTGATTTTGAAGAGAAAGAAAAGTCTTATGGTCATAAATCCGTCGAATAGGGTGGATAGTTTAAGTGCCCCGTCACTCAGGTAACATGGTCAACGACTAGGCTAATTTGCTCGCTAGACTCGGTTCAGCAAATCCTCCAATGGGCTAAGAACCTATTCTTGGTGTAGCTATTAGATCTTTGAGGAGTCTGCTGGTAAAACAAACTCTGTCATGAGACAAGCCAAGGAAGGATAGATGGGCCTTAAAGGTTCAAATGAACGTACAAGCCTTATATTTTGCCTAGTGGCGTGAATAGTTGCAAGTTTTCAACAGAAAAGAGATATCAGGATAAGATAAAATAAGCAATGACGCAATTAGACGCTAATTAAACGAAGAAGAGTGAACAGTTAGGGTGATATGAGAATTTGGAAAAAGCAAAAAGAAGCGAAGAGGCAGAGGCAGGAGGAAATGGAAAACAGAAAAAGCAAACAACCTGGAAAAGAGAGGATTGAACTGGAGACGGGATAAACAGGAAGCAACACCTATGAGAGAAGAGGACAAAACATTTAGAGAGACATAACTTCAATTTTTGCAAGTATTATTGTGATAACTTGGCCAATTCGATGCTGTATATACGTAATTTTCTTATAACTTACCGTGGCTATAATTTTATCAATTTTAGGAATCAGGGACAATATTTCGCATAATTTTATACCGACAGAAATAAGTAAGGTACTTTCTTAATGGCAACGAACTTTTGAGAACATGAATAAGTCGTTTTTGTCAATTACGACGTATATTGAATAGTAATGGGTGTATGAAAGATCCATCGAGAGAGATAGAACGAGCAACGCATTTAATAATTCAGAGGATGTTTAAAAATAGTTCAAATGCAACCGGAATGATTTAACATACTAGTCGGGATATTTTTAAGCGAAGAAATCTAATTAATATCAGATATAGTATCTGGTAGACATTATAATATGTGATTAGTTATTTTTTGACTAATTACCAGGTTACAGTCCATCGATAAACCATGTATTCGGAAAACAATCGAGAAATAGTCAATCAGTCATGCTGCTGGATTATATTCTTATCTAAAACCACAGAACAAACCTTAAGAAGAAACACAAAACTAGGTGTTATTCAGTGGAAACAACATGGAGGATTTTCGATACCAGTGCCCTCAATAGTACGTGGCAGAACTAATCATTTAAATTCACAACTTTCCACCAAGTTCTGATTCTGCAATTTCCTGAATTCACGATAAAAAACATATTTATTTTGAAAGTCCCGGTTGTGATTTGAAAAAAACAAATATAAATCTAAATAAATGCCCACATAACCTCTTATCTATCTACAATTTGTGTTTTTAACGCAATTTGAAGCATATGAAGCTCAATCATTTATCTGGTGCTTGAGAGGCAAGTGTTTGTAGCATAAATTATAAAAACGGGAATTTAGAGCGTGCGTTTAAAGTTTTGCTCGATTGTTTGCTGAAAATGTGTAATCGAAAAGCAACTAAAGTCGATTTCTCAAAGTAAAATGATCAGTGGGTGATCAGCACGTGAACGCCAAGCGAAACGCGTCGCGGAATCGTTATTGGTCGAAATCAGTGGCACAATAATATATCACAAATAAAAAGTCGCGTGGGATGGGCGAGCGCCGCATCGCTGCGAATGCCGTTTATATTTGGCTGTTGCGTAATTTTCTTAAACATGTTTGACACGGAGAGAGAGAGAGAGAGCTAATAGGCTTCATTCTAACGAAAAACAAATCGTGAATATTTTTAAAAATGAAGACTGTTGATGACGTTATTTCCATTCAGCGATTGATTCAAAAAGTATCCATCAGAAAAAAAATTACCAATTCAATTGATAATTTCGATGGGAATGGAAATATTTGTGTACAATTTTATTTTTTAAAATGAGGTACCTACAGTGAATGAAGTTCTGAGAGTAGTTAACGAAGATAAGGACCTGCCGGATTTGAAAGATCAAAGATTACAGGAAATGGGATTTCAATAAAAAAAACGAGGAAGGACCATTTTATTATTAGAAAAAGAAGAAATAATTGTGTGAAACTGAGAAAACCTCGGAAGAATTGAGAAATTTCATGGAGAAAATAGAAAAATTTTCTACCAGGATGAAACATGGGTAAACGCTGGTATATTGGGGATAAGTTTTGGGTGGAGTCTTCCATACAATCCTTAAAGTAAGCATACTCGGTGTTAGCAATAAGATGCTATACAAAATCATTTGTAAATGAACTTGTTCCATATTTTGGCCGATCACTTTATATCTATTCCTAACTTTGTACATTATATATTTTTGTATTAATAAGTATTTGTAATTTATATTATTAATCTGCTGTATGAAACCATAAGTGCGGATTACGGTCCTGTCCCATACTCGTCTTTGGCGTTTTAAACCCTTCTTGAAATTTGTTGTTGTAAATTTGAATGATGTTTTAATTCATTTAAAATGTTTATACAGAAATCTACCATTAAAAATGATGAGAATCAGATATAAAAACCAATTCATGCGATATATCAGCTTCCAAAATATATTGTTATAAAATTTCATTACAAAATCGAATAAATCGTATAAATTTTTCTTTTCGGCGCCCTTTATTTAAAATATGAACGGAGTTACGATATTTTTTCATAAATTATTGTTCAGTTTTCTACATATCCAAAACAGGGTTATCTGTTTTTGAAACACACCTGCTCCGAGCCGGATTAAGCTGGGGGCTTAGGGGGTTATAATCCCGGGCCCTAGGTTCGTCATTTGGAAAACATTCTGTATTTTTGGATGTGTTGATACTACAAATCTAACGTATTGATAATATTTTTTGAATTTTTCCGAGTTTCCGAATTCCTTAAGGGGGCCCCGTCGTTATTTTAGCCCCGGGCCTTATAAATCTTAATACGGGCCTGCACCTGCTGGTGATATTCTTTCAACAACTGTTTTTGTCGTCATATCAAAATGCAACAATGTTGTTCAAGCATATGGTTGGTCGATACAAATAAAAATATATTATAATTAGAATGTAACCTGTCAGCCAAGATTACCCGCTTTTGATGAATGAAAAATTAAGTAAATGTAATCTTTGGTCGCCCGCCAATTTACCACCCATGTACAACTAAACTAAAATGCAGAGTTTTCTATGTTTCGCACAGTTATTTCATTTAGAATTACAAAAATTTAACGTTTAAGCTGCATAGGTAGCCAGATACTGAGACGACTTTTTGTATATGTAAATCAAGCGCAATCTTTTTTCCCAAAATGAGTGTTAAAAAAATAACAATAGGATGGAACCCATTGGAGAAGAAGGAGAGTGTAATAAAAATGAAAGGAGAAAGAATTTACTGTCCCTCACTTGTTTCACATAACCTCAACATTTTTGTGAAAATTGAAATAACCAAGTTATTGTTTTTTTATTTTTATCTTTTACAAAAAACATTTTTTGTAAATGGAAATATTATCATCGCTATGGTAAATTTTTTCAAAAACAAGAAAAAAGGTCGCAACCGGAATTTTTTTTCTACAATATTTAGCAATTTATTAAAATTTTACACTTTAAATACATGAAAAATGTGAGATTCCATGTTACTTTGATAAATATAATGTTAAGAACTCGTCCAAGATTTGAAAATTCCTTTTTGATATATATTCGAGCTTGTTTAGCATCGAGAGTTTTTATCTGTCTTTATAAAATTATAAAATAAACTAATTTTAAATCAGAAAAGACCTGAAATCAAAAAAAAATTAGAAGCAACGTATTATTTGTATAATATTTAGCAATTTATTAAAATGAAAATGAAAAACGTGAGATTCCATGTTACATTGATAAAAATTATGTTAAGAACTCATCCTCGATTTGAAATTTTCAAAAATTTTTTATATATATTCGAGCTTGTTTATCAGCGAGAGTTTGTATGTCTTAATAAAATTATAAAAAAAACTAATTTTAAATCAGAAGAGATCCAAAATCAAACAATTTAGAAGCATGAACATATCAAAAGGTCTAAGAAATAAGGAATTAAAGGGATTTATTTTGAAGTTTTAACTGCTAATTTTAAGTTAAAGCTCCAATACATATACATATGTCTTCTTCCTCCTCGTGTTGATGGAAATCTATCAATTATGCAACCGATGATGAATCTACTATATTTTCATCGATTTGCAATTGCAGTCAATTTCGAATCCCAATTTTTGGGATTTGCTTCTTTTTTCATGTATTTCTTACAAAAAAACTTTTAGAATTGCAATATCTTTGTGATAGGTCATCAACTACAATTTTAGTCAAAGCTATGTTTTCAAGAAAATTTTAAATTTTGAATTTTACCTTGAATAACACATGGGATCAATGGGTTGTGTTGGGACTTTCTTTCTACTAGTGTACTTTTAGTCTTTGCTGATAATACCATCATATTTGCTGCAACAGAGAAGGAAATGGCGGTTTTCCTAAACAGAAGCGGGATAGTGGAAAGTTTCGTCTCACAACAGAGGCTAAATAAACTAATGATAGTGTATAAGTCTATTCGCTTGATGATCTCGAAAGGGTAAACAGCTTTATATATCTGGGATCAATAATAATCAACATAGATGGATGCTTAGACGAAGTTGAACGAATAATAGTCTTGACTAAGAGTGCGATTGAGAGAGTATTAAATACATACAATCCTAAATTCTCAACCCTCTACGATTTCTTTTTTGTATCGATCCTAGCAGTGACTCTTATACGTATCATTTTGATTTTTCTGTGCTCTCATATTAATTTTATTCTCATCGTAAATTTATCATTAAGTTCAATTGCAATAATTATTTATTAATAACTAAAAAGACAGTTTTTACTCTCAGTGTAAATAAACACGTGTTGTGAACTCCCGCTAACAACGGCCATTATCGTACCTGTACATATTGTACTTAACATTTTTTACAAATCGATGAACTATATCAACAGAGACAATTAGAACGCATAAATTCACAAAAAACATACGTAGAGGGTCAGTTAGTACCAAATAATTTTTTCATTTAGTATTCCTCAAGTTCGAAACGTCCCTTCTCTTTCTGAAAAATCATTGTGGGGTTAAATAAAAGATCAAAATGTTATTTCTCTAATCGCAATTTAATTCTTAAAAAAAACTCTTTACAATGCTAATACCTAGTTAACCTTACTAACTATAACAACCATTTTATATACTCAATGTTTCTATATCGGAATTATGTTATCAATTATATTAGCTACAAATGTACGTTTAATTTTACTACTACAAATTTATTTCAACAATATATATCCAGATCGTTGTAATTCTTTGGCTTGGTTATTTTAATACTAATCACAATATGATGATCATATCGTCGTTAGTTTGTGCTGAAACAAAAAAAAAATAGTTAATAGATAATAATACGAGAAAGAACCAGAAATTATATAAAGAAAAAGTCAACCTCTTCAAAATATACTCTATTACAAGTAATCCTACCAGTACTATCATTGTTATAAACATTTTTTGTACTAATATACCATCTTTCATTATTTTGATAGTGGGAATAAAAAAAATATCACGGGACTAAGTCAGGTGCGTTAGATTGATGGCTTTGTGCAGGTGTATTATCGTGGAAGAAATTATATCAGCTTCATTCAAAAAGTTACACATTGGGACACGTGTGGGCGAGCCGAAACAAAATTTTTTTCATATATTTGTCAAGATAAACTTTTTTTAAAACTTTTATCATATTCATGAACTTTAGAACTATTTTGTGTATGTTTTGATGTTTCTCCTACGCATCTTATTATAAGTTTTTAACCAAAATCAATTAGACAGAAAAACTACGTGGATGTAGCACAACGCCGACTGACGCCTGAATATCATCAATGACGGAATGTGTAGTGTGAGAGCTTCGCAGTCGCCTACAGCGCATGTTCGTTTTCTTCTGCCCGCGTAGCGTCTGCACGGAGCGATCGGAGGTTGAAAAAAAACGACCCTCGTATTATTGATAAAAATAGAGACTATAAGTAAATAAATGTATGTAGTACTTTTAAAGACATTAATCTAAATTTAAATTCATTATTAATTAACTAATTCAACTTTTTTGCGCGTATTAATAATATTTTCTGTAAATATTGTCAATTTGTGGATATGTTTTGATACATTTTACATGAAACAGTGTGTGCAATAATTTTAATGACCAATTACATTTTACTGGCACACTTCCATATTGTATTATTCATTATATTACGACAAGTGGGTGTTGGGTGTATTTCTAAACTGCCAAGTTTATTATTATTTCACGAGATAAATGACTTTTAGTATTTAGAAAGTATATTATGGCATCCCTTCCTTCTTACATAATCATTTCACTTCGTTTTATGATATCGAAAGATATTCAATCAGGAAACGCGATAGGTAACAAATCGAATTGATTTTAAGAACATCTTGAGTCATAAATTTTCATACGTTAGACTAAATACCAACGGCAACGTTGCTTTAAGCATGATAAAAATTTTCATCATATAAAACGTGTTAAGTAGAGAGGAGAAAATACGATCAAAATAGAAGAATGAACGATAGAACGATACAAAAAGTTCGACAGCAGAAAAAGAAATTGAAAACAAAGTACAATGATAAAAGTACAGTAGGTGAGGTATAGAAATATGCGAATTGTGTTTTTTTGCTTTGTTCAATAAGGGATAAATCACAAGTGTTATCTGAAAAGATTATCTCTAAAATTTCAGCTTATTTTGATTATCGTATATGAGAGAGATATATAAACTTTCCAGATCACCCTCGTATTTTGTGTATGGAACGGATGGATGTTATATACGAGGGGAAAGAACAGATTTATCTCCATATCTAAACGTTTCGTGTAAATACTTTTAATTAATAATTAAATTGTGATGTTTTTACCTTGCACCTTCCATGATACATCGTATCGATGAAGTATCCTTTGAAACAAGCGTCTTGCATCATGTGGCACCAAGTATGGTAGGTACTGTTATTAGTACCGCATATTGGACCCCTCATAACATGTCGAGGTTTACAGCTAGTCGTACAGCTAACACATCTCGGCATACCCGAATTAAGATCTTTCAGACACGATTGACCATCTCGACATTTTACTTTCTTGCAAGTAGCATTTGCTGAAACACGAGAAAATATTTGGTTAAATTATTTCTCAAACGTGAAGATGTTATGAAAAAAGTTGGAAAACAAACAGATACTATGAAGAGAACGTTTCATAATCAACAATTATTACTTTTGAACATTAATATTAATCGTACAACTAGAACAATTGATATCATTGAAGAGTTGAAACAGCAATTGTACGGCCGCCTTTAACTGGTATTGCTAGTAGAGTTGTCTGTATAGAAAGACAAATAATTTTGTTGTTTTTTGAGTCGTCGTCCTAAACTATATCACTTCAAGTTCTGAAGATATGTCGTCCCTAACTAAGAAAACGACTTCAAAGATATACCAGAATCGGATGTCTAAGTCGTATCCAGGATATACTTGGATGTTGTTAAGTTACCTTTGCTAGCTAGAGTATAAGGTTTCCTCGACTGCAGATGCTGGTATTGAGACCTCTTATATTGAAGAAGCCTACTTTGAAAATATTTTTGCTTAATAGATCCTCTAGACTGGTTTCCACCCGAAAATAAGAACTGGAGGCTATTTTTGTTACCACCCACCATAGAAACTGGACGCATTAGCATAGCGACGAAATTTGGTCCAATTCAAGACGCCTAGATCCGATATCTTTCGATGCCAGTGGGTGACATCTACCACATGTTGATTTAAACTTATCTTTGCAATATGTAGAGCCGAAATAAAAGTATTTATTATGATAGTTGAGTAAATAAACAAAGGAAAGTTAGTTACCTCGACAAGTTCCTTTATATGCTATAGGGATAGCTTTCCCTCTTCTGCAAGCTTTTTCTCTCAAATGACAAGCGCTGGTGTATGTCAATCCGTCCGATCCGCACACTTGTCGACGTTTCGGAGAATTAGGACATTTTTTCGTGCAATTAACGCAATGCGGGGTTAAATTTTGATCCAGTAAGCAGTGCTTATTCGATGGACACACAATTTTATCACAGGAACCTGAAAGCGAGTGAAAAAAAATTAGAGAAGACTTTGGTAGATTGGCATTTATTAGAAATTGACAATCCCGCATTTCGAAATAATTTGGTGACAAATTTACTGGAAAGTACTTTCTACTCTGTAAACAACTTCTACTCTAATAACAATATTCATTTCCGAGTAAAGACTTATTATTCAAAAGAAAATCAATATGTGGATGTTTCATTTTTTTCATTTTTAGTACTCTGAAAAATGAGTGGACGCTGCAAGCCACTTTTTAGGTTAAGAATGTTGGCGTCCCCCTCTAGGAAGATCGTACAGTAGGTTTTCGCACATAAAAAGACAGCAATAAATATTTTCTATAAAACTTGTTACATTATTGGAAAACCAACAATCAAAATTTTATTAACAAAACGTTAGTGAGCAATAATTCATGGATAATTTTTTAATAAGGCTGCTTGACATGATGCAATACAACTTGCAATGCAATGCAAGACGCAATATTTCTTGCATGCATACAAAAATGAAGTTCAGCTGATTGTATCATGCAAGATCTTGCACTTGCAACATTAAGCCCGCTTGACATGATGCAATGCAATGCAAGACGCAATATTTCTTGATCATAAGCTTGCGCAAATTAAGTGCAGCTGATTGTTTCATGCAAGAACTTGCACTTGCGACATTAAACCCGCTTGACATGATGCAATGCAATGCAAGACGCAATATTTCTTGCATGCATGCAAAAATGAAGTTCAGCTGATTGTATCATGCAAGATCATACACTTGCGACATTAAGCCCGCTTGACACGATGCAATGCAATGCAAGATGCAATATTTCTTGATCAAAAGCTTGCGCAAATGAAGTTCAGCTGATTGTTTCATGCAAGACCTTGCACTTGCGACATGATGCAATGCAATGCAAGATGCAATATTTCTTGATCAAAAACTTGCGCATCTGAAGATCAGCTGATTGTTTCATGCAATATCTCGCACTTTCCGGATAAAGACTTATTAATCAAAAGAAAATCAATATGTGGATGTTTCATTTTTTTCATTTTCAGTACTCTGAAAAATGAGTGGACGCTGCAAGCCACTTTTTAGGTTAAGAATTTTGGCGTCCCCCTCTAGGAAGATCGTATAGTAGGTTTCCGCACACAAAAAGATAGCAATAAATATTTTCTGTAAAACTGGTTACATTATTGAAAAGCCAACAATATTCAAAATTTTATTAACAAAACGTTAGTGAGCAATAATTCATGCAAAAATGAAGTTCAGCTGATTGTTTCGTGCAAGATCTTGCAATTGCGACATTAAGCCCGCTCGACATGATGCAATGCAATACAAGACGCAATACTTCTTGATCAAAAACTTGCCTAAATGAAGTTCAGCTGATTGTTTCATGCAAGACCTTGCACTTGCGACATGATGCAATGCAATGCAAGATGCAATATTTCTTGATCAAAAGCTTGCGCAAATGAAGTTCAGCTGATTGTTTCATGCAAGATCTCGCACTTGCAACATCATTCGTTCGATGCCGTTTTTATTGCGTGCCAGCTGCAATTCTAGGAAGAAATCTAGTTAGTTTTTGCTTAGCATCAGACTCCAAAACCGAGGTGATCCACTGACCACTTTTTCACTTCGTTACTTACTTACTTAGTTTTGTTATCATCATTGTTAAACTGGGCACAAAGTGACACATGACGTGCAATATTCATCTAAGCAATATTTTCACCTCGCAAGAAATTGCATGCACGTCAAGCGTCTTTAAGCGAAATTGGAAAATTTTCAACTTGCACAAAAAAAGTATGTGTCAAGTCTTATTACTATTGATTACATTCATAGATACACCATATGTAGTATATACACTATCAGTCAAAAATTGCCCCCTTATCGTTTGAGTGAATGACTAGACATAAAAACAGTACAATCGATATTTATATTTTGAAGGACGTATATCTTTATATTTAATACATTAAGGTTTTTTTGTCCCCGATAACTCCTCCTAGACTATTGACGTTAGAAAGTCAAGTAGGGTATCGTTGGAAAGGGTTAAGTCTCAAGGGTGGCCAGAAGCCATTTTTTTATATCTTCAGGGGTTCTCGAGATATGAGTGGTCAAAGGTCAGAAAATAGTACAAAATGGTACATTCTAAAGTGGACGTATGGCACTGCTTTCTGTCTTCTTTGCCCCAACAACTCAATCGGGTTGAGATCGGGTGATTGTGAGGGTCATATATTTCAAATACTTTTTACACACCTTGGAGTAGTGTACATATGTCTTTATAGGTAGAAGGACTCTTTGAAATTATTAATATGAAAGCTACCTAATGATATTTAAGGTGAAAAGTGTATTATTAAATAAATAAACGTTTTACTTTTGGAATGATGGTATTGACAAGCCATCACCAAATCAAACTATTCCTTCTGGGTATGACATTCATCCAAAATTCTTTCATAATCTCATTTTGAGAAGATTTCTTCTTAATCATTTTCGTTTAGAACCTTCAGTTCAGTTTTTTATTTATTTATACTTTATCCTGAAATTTTGAATACTTACTTTGGCATATGCCCTTGTAAGCGATAGTCAGGGAGTTTGATCTACGACGACAAGATTGTTTTCTTAATCTACAAACGTTACGATAACTTCGACCATCTGTACCGCAAACAGGTCCTTTAAGCGAACGCAATTTACCTTCTTTGCATTTAGAAGCACATACGCATTTTGGAGTACCTTTCCTCAAAACGCAAGTCTTATCTACATCACATACGACTTCTTTACAAGAATCTGGAACAAAATTCGTATGTAGTATTATCTCCAAATAATTAATAACTATTTAAGATACTAAATTTTTATATGTTCACCTCGACACGAAGAGCATCGTACTCCACCGCCGAGTATTCTCCAAAAAAATAACGTTCCAGAGTCTAATTCCTCGGAAGACCAGGAAGTCGTCACTGAGCGACCAGAACAACAGTCTTCTTTAGAAATTTTCTCGTGAAGCAGTTCTGTACAGCGCCCGTTTCCGTTACGTACCATAGCTGACCAACAAGTACCACCTGAAACAATTTAAAACAAATTTAATGATAACAATGAAGATTTCATAGATTCAGAAACAAGTAAACCAAATTCTCTTTAGCTATTATTGAGCTACAGAAGCTTCATAACAAAATTACATGACGATATTATTAAAAGTATATATTTAATCAAAAAAGTTTAAAGACATTCAATGTTTTATTAACTAAATTATTTTAAGAAGATAATGAACTAACTCCAAGTGTTGTTAATACACTACTTAGAGATCAAAGTAAAAATATTAAAGAAAATATCATTGTTTAGTTGAAATGAAAAGTTTATTGACATAAAAAACTAATCATCTTTTTCAGTTGCTCGTTGTCCTGGGTTTGATAATTTGGGGATAATAGGGAGTAGGGACTGATCTTTTTCGAGATATTGAAGGTTCCGAAATTTCACTAGAAGATGCATTTATCCTTTAATATCATTTATCAAAGTTCAACCACCATGTCTTAAGCCAATTGATTTTTCTATTTTCAGTGTCTTTTTTCCTGTTTCTCCTCTTCTCTTCGAAATGTTTTTCGTTCAAAAACACTTCTAGTTGTATTACCACAACTTTAATATGAGTTTTTTTTCACTTTTGCTGTTTCGATGATATTAAACTTGATAAGTTTCTTCCTTGCGATCTTGAGCAAGTTTGAATGTCCTGGTATGTTGTTACAAATGTTTCCTGAGGCATAAAACTAGATCTTCAGAGCCCCTTCCACCAGTAGTATCAGCAGTACTGTGATGAAAACAATTTTCTATTTTCAGTGTCTTTTTTCCTGTTTCTCCTCTTATCTTCGAATTGTTTTTTGTTCAAAAACACTTCTAGTTGTATTATCACAACTTTAACATGAGTTTTTTTCATTTTTGCTGTTTCGATGATATTAAACTTGATAAGTTTCTTCCTTGCGATCTTAAGCAAGTTTGAATGTCCTTCTATGTTGTTACAAATGTTTCCTGAGGCATAAAACTAGATCTTCAGAGCCCCTTCCACCAGTAGTATCAGCAGTACTGTGATGAAAACAATTTTCTATTTTCAGTGTCTTTTTTCCTGTTTCTCCTCTTCTCTTCGAAATGTTTTTCGTTCAAAAACACTTCTGGTTGTATTACCACAACTTTAATATGAGTTTTTTTTCACTTTTGCTGTTTCGATGATATTAAACTTGATAAGTTTCTTCCTTGCGATCTTGAGCAAGTTTGAATGTCCTGGTATGTTGTTACAAATGTTTCCTGAGGCATAAAACTAGATCTTCAGAGCCCCTTCCACCAGTAGTATCAGCAGTACTGTGATGAAAACAATTTTCTATTTTCAGTGTCTTTTTTCCTGTTTCTCCTCTTATCTTCGAATTGTTTTTTGTTCAAAAACACTTCTAGTTGTATTATCACAACTTTAACATGAGTTTTTTTCATTTTTGCTGTTTCGATGATATTAAACTTGATAAGTTTCTTCCTTGCGATCTTAAGCAAGTTTGAATGTCCTTCTATGTTGTTACAAATGTTTCCTGAGGCATAAAACTAGATCTTCAGAGCCCCTTCCACCAGTAGTATCAGCAGTACTGTTATGAAAACAATTTTCTATGCCTTCTGAAGATCAAAAATACAAACATATTTTTTATCCTGCGAGAATATATAATGACGTTAATATTGTATTATATTTTCAGAAGAGATTCTAGATAATTTAACAACAAAAACCTATAAAAGGGTCTAAGAAATATCAACTTTAAACGACAGTTATTAAATTCCCGATCTGATGTAATAGTTTATATATTATAATTTATTAAAATAAGCAACCTCTCAGATCTTTTAAACAGTACAAGAAGGAGAAAAAAAAACTAACGGTTATTTTTACTAAATAGTGTTAAAATTATTTTAATTTTATCGTCTCTTCTTCAAATATTTGGAAAATTGGATAAACTTTTATTCTTATTTATGTGAATAATTTTAGTTTACGTGGGAATAAAACCAAAGGTTTTGAGCTTTCTTAATCCTCTTAGAAGTTTTGATCGTTACTACGACTACGTCTGTGATATTTATTCAGTTTTTCTCAACTCTTAAATATTTAACACTAAAATTTCCCACAATCTATGAAGCGATTTAATGTTGCCGTTATCTATTTTATATTTTCTAATCAAATCTTGAATAAATTTAAATTCATAATAACATTATCCAGTTTTATCACTTATTTTAATTATATAATTTCTTGTATTTGCGATTTGTCATAAGTTATTAATGAATTCCTAAGATATTGTGCATTATATTTTGAAAATATAGTTGAATCTAATTAAATAGAAAGTCGATGTCGGTTAAAGCGTGAATACTAAAAAGTGATACAACATATAGTAATGTTAAGGTGAAGACAATAAAAAGAAAGATAAAAAGTTAAAATTTTGAACATAAACTCTGCGTCCTCGCTATCATGTCCAGCCCATCCTTTTTCCCGCCAAAAAAACCTCAAACGTTTCCAAAAATCTTGTTGGGCAGATATTTTTCTCAAATTATCTGGCTCAATGGGCTTTAAACGTATAAAATACACTAAGAAGGAAGGTGAGTATCTAATTTTACAAAATTTGAGAAAAAATAGCTGAATTTTGGAATTAGAAGAAAAAACGAAGGACAAACTGTAAAAGAGAGAAGTGTTTCTAGTGTATTTAAATGGTTTGAATAGCTAAGAAGTAAAAATTATATTTATAGCGGACATATATTGAAGAGAACAGCTGAAATTCGTAATTTTTGATCTGAGAAGAGCTAGCTGGAAAATTTCAATAACATACATTTATTACAGTGAATCTGCAACGTCTCTAGACCTTTCAAAAAAAATGTTTCTTCTTGCTTTGCAAACCAAACCTCCTCGTTGGAAGAAGATTTACGACCTTTTAAACTTTTTTTCAGTTGAGGAAAGAGATGACAGTCGGACGGAACCAAATCTGGTGTTCCAGTAATTCAAACCCTAAATCACGAATTTTTTTCAGGGCAACATGAGATTTGTGTGCAGGGGCGTTGTCCTGCAAAAACAAACTACTCTTTGGGTAGCTTTCCGCGTCTTTTCCTTTTAATTTTGTCTCGTAGAGTGATTAGTAATGTCGAATAGTAATTTTCAGTTATTGTTCTACCCTTATTCAAAAAATCAATCATGATTACCCCATGGCAATCCCAAAAAACTGAAGCAAGAACTTTTCCAGCAGATTTTTGGACGAGAAATTTCTTAGGTCCTGCAGAACCAGAGTGTCGCTATTCCATCGATTGTTGCTTTGTTTCTGGATCGCAGAAATGTGCCCAAGTCTCATACATAGTCACAATTCGGTTAAAGAAGTCTATATCGTTTTCAAATCGAGCACAGGTCAACATTCAAACATTTGGGGATCCATTTTGCAGCAATTTTTCTCACGTTCAAATTGACGTGAACTATATGAAGAACGTGTTCATATGAAATATTTAGTGCCTCAGTTATCCGTTTTAGCCCAATTCGATGGTCTGATAAAATCACGTCATGTAATGCATCGATATTTTCGGCGACTGACACAGAAACTGGCCTTCCCGATCGGTCATCATCTTCAATGGAAAATTCACACTTTTGAAGCTTGCAGTCCAATTTTTCACGATCGCATACGAAGGACATTGATCACCAAGGGTATTAAGCATATCTTCGTAAATCTCCTTACCTCTTAACCCTTTTAAATACAGGTACTTGATGATGATGGCTCGATACTCCAATTTTTCGATTTTCACAATTTCGGTTGACATTTTTTCGATTTTCACAATTTCGGTTGACATTTTTTTTCTTTTAATTTATTGCGTGACTCTGGTTGACTTTTTTGACGTCAAACTTTACACTTACACTTCTAATAAGTTATTGTTCGTGGCTATGGTAACGCAATATTTTGTTTATGCATGTAACTGGTATAGGCTAACTAGATATCAATACATCCTCGTAATTAAGTTTTTCAATTGAAAGTCTAATCTAAAGCAGAGAAGAGTAAAAAGTTTGTAAAAAGTGGAAAAGCCAATCTTTTCCAAAAGTGTTACCTTCAAAACAACAACATTTGAAAATAATCAATATCAGGGGGTGAAGCACACGAAAAAACCACCAAAGATTCTGCTTTGCTGAAGCTATTCATGAGTTGCAGATTACTGCCACTTAATCATGAAAAATTAAAAAGCTTGGAAGGCTCAGAACTTGTTAAACAACAACTAAGTGACATCTTATCATTGATAAATGTAGAGCACTTGGTGGTGCAGTAAGCAATAATATCCTCAGACACAGCTTTATGAAACGTGACAAATAACGCTTATAACATGACGTCCCACCTTAAATATAGGAGACTTGATACATTTTTCATTTTCAAAATGTTTCACGTGAATCGTTTAGAGTTTCCGAGTATATTTGGGTAAATCCAACCTAGTTTCCACTACTTTCAAAGAATTCCTCCCATCCGTCGAAGAAGTATCCACAGTAGGAACGTTACCAGAAGAAGAAATAGTGGATGTCGTTATTTATGATCTTGAGACTGTTAATACGAGAGTTGCTACGATGTTTTCTGGCTCAACAGCGGATTTTTGGCGAAAAACGGTGGTTAGAGATGGTGTTTCATCACCAAAAGTCGAAGCGAGTTGATCGACATTCTGCCGTTGGTTCAATTCAGGTCGAATAGAGGAAATTTATTGGAAAAGTGTGAATCGTTAGAAATATAACAAAATTACCCTATTATATTGTGTAGAAGGCACTTTTTTAAGTGAAAATAGAGTAGTAGAAACAAAAAAAATCACATATAACAAACAACATAAGCAAGAAAACCAACTTTATAAAATTGTCGTCATAAAGAAGGTTTTTCAATGCCGAAGTTTTGAATTTGATATTATTATAATAATACGAAGATTATAAATTTAGTCGAATTAATCTGCGTAGACAGCGTGGAATGCAAAGCATGCAATCATCAACATAATATTTATACAAGACAGGTGTGTTGAATAATTTTTTGATTACAGAGGTTTCTAATTCTTCCGTAACCAGAGATTAAACAACACACCTTTATTTATAACCTTTACGCGGATAATTGCATGCTTTGCATTCCATGTAACCCAAATCAATTTAAATAGAATTTAGCTATGAGAATATGTTTCTTTATTTTTTCATTCAAGAGGTTGTTAATTGATAGTAATCGAGATTATGAATTGGGTAATTAACTGTTTCATATATTATCTTGATGTAGTTTGAAATATTTTTTTTTCACTTGAAATCAAGATAAATTATTACGAGAAACATATAAAAAGGTCTAAGAAATAGAAAATTGGAGAAAATAATATAAATCTCGACAATTAAGAAAGAAAAATATTTGTATGAAAGAGATATACCAGGTTTTAGTAATTTTATGCTTTCGCGGTCCCCTCGTTTTTTGGCTCTAGAAAAATCATTCGATTTGGATGGATTTTTTTTTAATTTTCGTTTTTACGGCGGATTTATGAACAAAATATGGGAAATAACTTTTTTACAAAGCATCAAACGCAGTTCTTATATTTTTTTTAATCTACACAAAAAACGAAACATTTTGGGAAAAAAATTGAAAAATGTTTTTTTATTCATTTTTTATCTCACTTAAAAATTTCATATGGTTTTCTGAATTAAAATGTTATTACAAACTCTCTAGAAAAAATAAAAATCATCCGAATTCGATGAATTTTTTTTTAAAAAATCTTCGTTATGTGAAAAAATATACGAAATATCTCACTTGAAGATTTTATATGTTTTTATGACTTCAAATTTTCTTTAACAGTTAACTTTAGTAACATAACATTGTTTTAATGGTGAAAATTTTCAATTTTTCAAATTTTCAATATTGTACAGTTGATTACAATAAGTGATTTGATCGTTTTTTGTATAGATTATGGAAAAAAATATATAAAAACTTCATTTGATTATTTTGAAAAAAGTTAACAACAATTATACGTGAATGAGTGAATTTTCATGAACATTCAAAACCCAGAAACCAATATAACTTTCCATTTTTTTATTCCCATGGTTTTTTTCGTAAATCCGCCGTAAAAACGAAAATTTTAAAAACAAATTTATCGAAATCGAATCATCTTTCGATTTTCTAGAGCCAAACAACAAGGGGACCGCGAAAGTATAAAATTACCTAGGTTTGTCAATGTAAATGTCAATTTCATGAATACCAAAGTAATAAATACACAACAAGACAAAAGTTTTTGCCTACCCCATAATCCATTCATTAAATTTTAAAATAATACACTCCAAACAAATTATTTGTTGAGTTTATACGAGCGCATGCTTAAGCAAGTTAAAACTTGCTGATTTGCTTCTTATTCTTTAACTGTGAATTATTTCTTTAATGTTTATGATTGTAGTTTAGTCCTAGTTAGCCTTGTGAAACGTAAAAACGTGCTGTGATCCATACTTTTTGTACCAAGACATCTTTTATGAAGTTCGGATACGAATTGTTTTAGTTTTCGCAAATTCAGACTTGTTAGTTTTAAAATTGGTAAAACCAAAAAACGATTAGTAGGATCTCGTACAATAATCGCAAGTATTCAAAGTTAAGACAAAAGTAACTGTATCATTGCCGCCAGATTAAAAATGCCTCGCCGTACCCTGGACTACAACGTTAAAAAATACGCATCCACCAGGAGCTTTGGTGATAGAAAACTTTAGAGCGGCCTCTAAAACGTCTCACAAGCAGCTCATATCAATGAATCTAAGGATCTGCTTTTGAGTACTTCTAAATGAAGACAACATTGAGAGAAGCTGGCTTTTTTGGAAAGATGACAGAGAAAAACCTCTTTTAAGGAGTCAAAATTAAATTAAGAAGTTGCAGTGAGCTAAATAACATAAAAATTGGACTCATGAAGATTGGGAGAGAGTTTTATGGAATGATGAATCAAAGTTTGAAGTTTTTGAAGTAAAACACGGTGATGGTTCGCGGATTCTTCGGAGAAATGGCGATCTGGTAAAAATTGTAGAAATTTTGAAGAAAAAAGGCTTTAAAAAAATATTAAAAGAAAATCTAGTACGTTTTGGTCAGTCCTCGATCGACAGTACATTTATCTTCTAGCACAGCAACGATTCCCAGCATTCCTCGAGCTATATAATGAATTTGAATGGGAAGATTGTACTAGAAGTGATGATTTGGCCGTTACAGTCGCCGGATTTAATCCCGATTGAGTTACTGTGGGACAAATTAGACAAGGAAGTCAAAATTGTTACAGAGAATGCCAATTTTACTTGTAGTATCATGAAAACTTTAGAATGGACAAAATCTTTTGACCGGTAGTGAATATGGTGAACAAGAAACTTCATTATATAGGTTAGGGTATATAAAAAATGTTATGGGGAAAAATAATAGATATCTTTGAAGTCTATATTTTGAAATTATCTTGAATAAGACAAAGTGAGGAATAACTATGTTACAAACCCAAACAAAAGATTTTTTTAACCCTATTTCAACCCTAGAAAAGCACCTAGTATGATCCTCCTGAAGGAACTCCCAACAGAAGGTATTTGACTAATAACGAAAATAAGATGTTGCTGTACCATCTTAACAAAAAATTTATGAAGACTTGATGCATCAGATCACCTAATTTTAAGCATTTACCTACATAAAGATGCAGCGAAAAAGATTACAGCTTGGTAAGATTTACAAGAAAACGTACTGGCTAATGGGTCGATTTTCATTTTGTACTTTCCAAGGGGCGAAACTTTTCTGTGTGCATATGACCAAATATTATTTACTTTAAGCGGACCATCGACTCCGTTTCGGGACAATATACAAATATTTTATTAATAGTAATTTGTTAATATTTACTTGTTCATAAAGACACTTTGAAGAGTCTGCAGACGCTAATACAACAAACAAATAAAAACAACTTTAAGTAAATGATAATAAACAAGAGATATGGAATTTGATGATCAAATAAAAAACATGTTAATAAAATTTTAGCACGGCGGCGCGACAACCGACCTGTAACCATCCATCGTTACCATCTAAACGTTTTTTATGTACCTTTGATGTATTTTCTCGAAAAAAATTCACCAATTTAGACAATAACAAGCGTGTTAATTGCCTTAGAATGATTTTATTACGTTTAAGGGTGAAACGATGACCCCCTGTTTTCTACAATTCAGATTTATGGTTCATATAAATTTTTTTATTTTATGAATATGGATTGTTTTTTCACTGAAAAAGTTAAAAAAACATTTTTATTTAATAAATGATGATGAATGATATTAGTCATGATGTTTTTTTAGTATAGAAAGATCCAAATGATAAAACTCAAAGATTTTAGTTGTTGCTATTTGAGCTAAGTTGAAGTTTCAAGAATCGTTGATAATATTCATATTTAATTTGTAGTAAAATAAAAAAATGTATCGACTAAATGAATTTATTAACAAGTGTTCAATACCTATCTTGATAAATGCATTCAAGGCAACTTTTTTCGACTAACGCTGTCCGTGAGGAGTTTCAAATTCTGCTACAATTGCAGTTCGGAGGTCGGGAGAAAACGTCGTCCTCTTGCAGAAACGCGGTCATTGAGAAAGCTCCACAACAAGAAATCATAGGGTATCAGGTGACATAACCTCAACGACTCCTCTTTTGCCTATCCATTCTCCATTAACATTAAAGTACTCCCGCACATCATCAAAATCAATTTAATAAGAAATCTTCGATACCTATCGTGATCAATGCATTCATGGCAACGTTTCTTAATTAAAGGACAGGACTGATGAAGCACATCAAGCTGTCCGCGAGGAGTTTCAAATTCTGCTTCAATTGCAGTTTGGAGGTCGGGAGGAAGCGTGGTCCTCTTACAAATACGCGGTCCTTGAGAAGGCTCCTCAACAAGAAATCATAGGGTATCAGGTGACATAACCTCAACGACTCCTTTTTTGCCTATACATTCTCCATGAACATTAAAGTACTCCCGCACATCATCAAAATAAGTTTATTAAGAAGTTTTCGATACCTATATTGATCAATGCATTCATGGCAACGGTTCTTAACTAAAGGACAGATCTGATGAAGCACGTCAAGCTGTCCACGAGGAGTTTCAAATTCTGCTTCAATTGCAGTTCGGAGGTCGAGAGGAAGCGTGGTCCTCTTGCAAAAACGTGGTCATTGAGAATGCCCCACAGTAAGAAATCATAGGGTATCAGGTGACATAACCTCAACGACTCCTCTTTTGCCTATCCATTCTCCATGAACATTAAAGTACTCCCGCACTTCATCAAAATCAATTTATTAAGAAGTTTTCGATACCTATATTGATCAATGCATTCATGGCAACGTTTTTTAACTAAAGGACAGATCTGATGAAGCACGTCAAGCTGTTCGCGAGGAGTTTCAAATTCTGCTTCAATTGCAGTTTGTAGGTCATCATAGGGTATCAGGTGACATAACCTCAACGAATCCTCTTTTGCCTCCTCCATAAACATTAGGTACTCCCGCACATATAACCAGTAGTGCAACGTTGTCCATTTTAACAAAAATTTTTGCCCGTCACGTGACCCTTAAAAAAGTACGGATCTACGAGACCTCTCGCATGAATACTTGACTACACAGACACACACACTAGGCATGTTTGATTCAAAATTTCGAAAACCGTACACAAGATCGAATTTTACTTTTTTGGTATGAAATTGAATGAAGTTTAGATATAAGTACAAATTAATGGAATGTTATCAGCTCCCCAAACATAAAAATTCATTACAATGTTGTCATTAGTTTTGAAAAAATCATGAAAAATGTGTAACAATATCTTGAATACGGGTAGCTGAGTATTTTCACTTTCCCACCTATCCGTATATAAGATGAATAACCCTGTATTTCCCTGTATAACCTTGACACTGTATCAGGTTACGGAACATCGTCTGCATTAATTTTATTAATTCGTCCATTCCGTTTACATTGCTCCATAAAATTCGAATTAAATATTATTAGTAATAAATGTAAATTAATTGTCGGTTAATAAGGGCTTACAGTTACGCAACGATCATTAAATCTTCATGTTGTTTCTAATGTACCAATGTAATATAACTATAGTTTCGTACTTTCATTTTACTGTTAATCTAAATGACATGAATACACATTAAACATGATCATTTTAAATCAATTTATACGAGAATTTGAGCTTCTATTTGTCTCCAATCTGTAGAGGATGTAGGCTTGTAAAGAATAGCTCATAGTTTCAATGGTTTCAATCTAACGATCAGAAAACTCTTTGAGTCTTTAGTAAAAATCCTTCTTATTTGTCGCACTGCCTTTTCAACATTTCCTTTGGATTAAAATTTTTTCCACACTAGAATTTCACCACGTATATATATTGTAATCTAACGGTACATCAACTTGATCTTCTGTTTATTGTACCAGTTTCTTTATATTGTCATTCAGTAGATTATCAAAATATCGGCCCCACATTTTTAATCTTAATTATTGGTTTTCTATTATTGCTCCCTCTTTATCTCTACTGTTCTTTAATTTTTACCTGATGCTTGTTTCACCATCTTGTAAAGATTTTTTATTATTTCACTCAAATACTTTCCTTCTATTACTTCCACTTGTTCCTTCATGTGTTTTTTCGACATTTTCTTTTGCCTGTTTTTTTCCTTCATCACATCTTCTTTTGTTGTTATTTGTATTTTGGTTCATTAGTGTAAGTCTGACCTGGTTTATCTTCTTTAGCATCAATCTACTTTGTTAGTCAAACTAATCGATTTTTAAGCTTCTTTTCGTCTGTCCCAGACACTCTTGCAAGGTTTCTATCAGTAGTAACGTCTTTTATATCTCTTCCTATTTATTCACTTTTTGGTAATTAAATTAATAATTATTCAACCTCAAAATTACCCTATGATTGTAAACTTGTAAAATATTATTCAAAATATCACGTGCGTTGAAAGAAGACTTTCAAATCGTTGGGGTGGTGACAGAGGGTTGAATACGCGCAGATAACGAAATAAGAAAGTTTATATGAGGCGAAGATGTATGAATGGTTGCGGAGATTACTATAGTCACTTGATTTTCGATCTATAGCTATCATCAAAGTTTATTTTCCATTATGCAATAAATGAATAATAACATTTTGATAGTTGCATTTTAAAGATTTGTTCATTGGAAAATTGTTGCGAAACTTATATAATTCATTCAAGGTTGAAAGGCATAAGCGGTATGAGACGCTAATGCTTGCATCTAAAACATTTCCGTACTATAATTTTTTCCATTCGGGTGCTGCTAACTTCTCTGTTTTCCTGATTATAAATTACTATAATAAACAATAGGTAACCATTCACTCATTCTGTTGTCCCAGAAAAATGGGTGTAACTACTGAATTGTAGAAAATGTTGTGTCTATGAGGAAACAACGAATACAAGGTCATACTATTATTTATTTTAATATCTACGTTAATTGTATTGCGGCAGTTATACGAGGATCGCTACTGAAGTTATGAGAAAGACAAATAAAAACAAATATTTATAATTGGATATAACTTTATCGTTTTTCGAAACATTCTTCATTAAGATTAATACACTTTTGTATGCTTTAGAACCAAACACGTTCTGAGTACGTGTGTCAAACTTTATGACAGCAATGTCAGATTTGACATATTTACATCAGTGTTGCCATATGTTGAAACTTCCTCTATGGAAGGAACTATTTTTAATAAGTTTTCACATTAATGCTATTATCTACCTTCTTTTAAGTGACGTAAAACGAGTGTTTCAACCTTTTCAAAAATTTGAAATGTTGTACTAACTAGAGATATTAGTAACTTTTTTATAATGCCTCAAATAAAAAAATAAAAAACGTGAAATATATATTTAAAGTTATGAGAAAGACAAATAAAAACAAATATTTATAATTGGATATAACTTTATCGTTTTTCGAAATATTCATCATTAAGATTAATACACTTTTGTATGCTTTAGAACCAAACACGTTCTGAGTACGTGTGTCAAACTTTATGACAGCGATGTCAGATTTGACATATTCACATCAGTGTTGCCATATGTTGAAACTTCCTCTATGGAAGGAACTATTTTTAATAAGTCATCACATTAATGCTATTATCTAACTTCTTTTAAGTGACGTAAAACGAGTGTTTTAACCTTTTCAAAAATTTGAAATGTTGTACTAACTAGAGATATTAGTAACTTTTTTATAATGCCTCAAATAAAAAAATAAAAAACCTGAAATATATACTTAAAGTTATGAGAAAGACAAATAAAAACAAATATTTATAATTGGATATAACTTTATCGTTTTTCGAAATATTCATCATTAAGATTAATACACTTTTGTATGCTTTAGAACCAAACACGTTCTGAGTACGTGTGTCAAACTTTATGACAGCGATGTCAGATTTGACATATTCACATCAGTGTTGCCATATGTTGAAACTTCCTCTATGGAAGGAACTATTTTTAATAAGTCGTCACATTAATGCTATTATCTATCTTCTTTTAAGTGACGTAAAACGAGTGTTTTAACCTTTTCAAAAATTTTAAATGTTGTACTAACTCGAGATATTAGTAATATATGCCTCAAATAAAAAAATAAAAAACGTGAAATATATACTCAAAGTTATGAGAAAGACAAATAAAAACAAATATTTATAATTGGATATAACTTTATCGTTTTTCGAAACATTCTTCATTAAGATTAATACACTTTTGTATGCTTTAGAACCAAACACGTTCTGAGTACGTGTGTCAAACTTTATGACAGCGATGTCAGATTTGACATATTCACATCAGTGTTGCCATATGTTGAAACTTCCTCTATGGAAGGAACTATTTTTAATAAGTCATCACATTAATGCTATTATCTACCTTCTTTTAAGTGACGTAAAACGAGTGTTTCAACCTTTTCAAAAATTTGAAATGTTGTACTAACTAGAGATATTAGTAACTTTTTTATAATGCCTCAAATAAAAAAATAAAAAACGTGAAATATATATTTAAAGTTATGAGAAAGACAAATAAAAAATATTTATAATTGGATATAACTTTATCGTTTTTCGAAATATTCATCATTAAGATCAATAAACTTTTGTATGCGTTAAAACCAAACACGTTTTGAGTACGTGTGTCAAACTTTATGACGGCAATGTCAGATTTGACATATTCACATCAGTGTAGCCATATGTCAAAACTTCGTTTATGGAAGGAACTATAATTAATAAGTCATCACATTAATGCTATTATCTACCTTCTTTTAACTGACGTAAAACAAGTGATTTAATGTTTTCATACATTTGAAATGTTGTATTGAAGGGGTTATAGAAAAGTTGAGGATAGAAAGTAAAATAAACAGAAGAGAAGATAAAGTAGACAAAAAGATACCCGCAAACTACCGAGGCATAAACCTTCTAAATACAACCTTGAAGCTAGTAACAAAGATCATGACAAACAAAATAAATGAACTCACCACATTGAGCGATGTATAGCAAGGATTCAGATCAGGAAGATTCTGTATAAATGCGATATTTTTTCTGCGACAAATAACTGAAAAACCCATCAAGTATAACAAACCGGCGTTCATGTGTTTTATAGACCTGGAAAAGGCGTTTGATCGAATACAACTGGAGGGAATGGTACACCTTTTAGACAAGATCATATAACATCATAAAAACCATCGAAAACGTTTACCTAAGAAACAAAATACAGGCCAAAATCAATGGTATAACTACTAAAGGAATTCCTGTAGACAAGGAGATTCTCTTAACCACGTATTGTTCAAAATCGTTATGGATTAAGTAATAAAAAACATTCGTGACCTGGAAGGGTATAAATTGGGGAGCAAAGACGTCAAGATCTTATACTATGCCGATGATGCTGTTCTGATTGCAGAAAATGAAGATGACCTACAGAGATTACTATTCAAATTCAACACAACAAGTTTAAAAATGAAGATATCTGCAGCAAAAACGAGATGCATGACCTCAAAAACACCTATAAGATGCAAACTGGTTCTAGATGATGAAATTCGATGGAAGAGATGGAATTTAAATGTCTAGGAAATATCCACTTAGCGGCCAAAGCAGCACAAAACTCAGCTTACCTGGACGACACAATCTTCCGAAGCAAATATATCGGAATCGAGACCAAATCCTGAATCTACAAGGCCGTCATCCGGACTGTATTAACATACACAGCGGAAACCAGACCTGATACAACGAATACTAGAAACCACCGAAATGAAAATAGGGGCAGGGTCCCTGGAAAAACACTTTTTGACAGGGAGAGAAGCGAGGACATTATAGCTAGATACAAGAGATACAAGTCCCCGCAAGAGATGGCAACTTCGTCAAGAAGACGCAGAAAAGTGTCAAAATAATGATGAATAATGTGTTTTGCCGAAGGCGCCATTGCCCTTTCACCAAATATTTCTCAAATTCACCAAAAATCTGTCAATGAGAATTCGTTATACGGATGAAGAAGCAGTTGCTGAATCTGAAGCCTACTTCGAGAAGTTAGAGAAGCGTTGGAATGATTGTATTGCTCTTGAAGTTTGTTTTTCTCTTAGTTATTTGGACACTTCAACTTTTCTCCCATTAGAGGTACTCTATCTTGTATCTACCCCCCATAGTATTTAAAACACAAAAGCAAATATGACATGAATGAAGAGAAGGTTTAGAAGTCTTACTTTTGATTTTTTATTTGTAGAAAATATCTGATTGTATCTTTTATAATAATTAATTTGTCTCTAATTGCAGTTTCTATACAATTAAATAGTTTATGAGTGTCTCGTGGATGTCAATTTCGATTAACGTAATGCTATGAAACAGACGCCCTGCTATTTCTGAGATATAAGTTTAATTAGCAAATTATTTCTATAGCGATTGCCATCAAGAAAATAATTCGTTAATAATAATTTAATAATTGCCACAATCATTTCTACGATTAATCAATTGAACTTCAAATGTACTTTGTTAATATGTGATACAGTTTATTATTTTATTTGTTTTGCTATAACGCTTGCTGAGAAGACATAAAAATATTTTTAAGGTGAAACTATTCATACCACTGAATATATTTATGTAAACAAGGTGTTTCAAAAAATTTTTTACGTCGTAACTACTGGCAACATTGTATTGAAATTTTATACGAATATATTTTGGAAGCTGATACATCTAACGAATTTGTTTTTCAGTCTGATTCTTATAGATGGCGCTAGTTACACGGTTCGTACCAACTAGTATGGAACATAATTTTTTCAATATTAAATTTATTAAGGAAAATTTCAAGTGAACTAACATCATTTCACCAAGAAAAGTCTGTGGAGACCAGATTCAACTAAGAAAAGCCTATTGTTAATAAAATTAAACTTGGGATAGCCAATTTTTGACCAAATTTAACTCAAAATGAGCCAACTTATGACCAAATTTGACCAAGAAAAGTTTTATGTAACTGAAAAAATCCTTATGTGATTAAATTTCACTTAGAAGAGTATATTTCTGACTAAACTAAATTCAAAACCTCTCTTTTTAAACAAATTAAACGCAAATTAGCCAATTTGTAACCAAATTTCACCAATAAAAGTCTGCGGAAACCAAGTTCAACTAAGAAAAGCCTATTATTAACAAAATTAAGCTTGGCATAGCCAATTTTCGACCAAATTTAACCAAGAGAAGCTTGATGAAACTGAAAAAATCCTCATGTGATTAAATTTCACTTAGAAGAGCATATTTCTGACCAAACTTAATACAAAACCTCTATTTTTGATCAAATGAAACGCAAATTAGCCAATTTGTAACCAAATTTCACCAATAAAAGTCTGCGGAAACCAAGTTCAACTAAGAAAAGCCTATTATTAACAAAATTAAGCTTGGGATAGCCAATTTTCGACCAAATTTAACTTAAAAGAAGCCAACCTATGACCAAATTTAACCAAGAGAAGCTTGATGAAACTGAAAAAATCCTCATGTGATTAAATTTCACTTAGAAGAGCATATTTCTGACCAAACTTAATTCAAAACCTCTATTTTTGATCAAATGAAACGCAAATTAGCCAATTTGTAACCAAATTTCACCAATAAAAGTCTGCGGAAACCAAGTTCAACTAAAAAAAGCCTATTATTAACAAAATTAAGCTTGGCATAGCCAATTTTCGACCAAATTTAACCAAGAGAAGCTTGATGAAACTGAAAAAATCCTCATGTGATTAAATTTCACTTAGAAGAGCATATTTCTGACCAAACTTAATACAAAACCTCTATTTTTGATCAAATGAAACGCAAATTAGCCAATTTGTAACCAAATTTCACCAATAAAAGTCTGCGGAAACCAAGTTCAACTAAGAAAAGCCTATTATTAACAAAATTAAGCTTGGGATAGCCAATTTTCGACCAAATTTAACTTAAAAGAAGCCAACCTATGACCAAATTTAACCAAGAGAAGCTTGATGAAACTGAAAAAATCCTTATGTGATTAAATTTCACTTAGAAGAGCATATTTCTGACCAAACTTAATTAAAACCTCTATTTTTGATCAAATGAAACGCAAATTAGCCAATTTGTAACCAAATTTCACCAATAAAAGTCTGCGGAAACCAAGTTCAACTAAGAAAAGCCTATTATTAACAAAATTAAGCTTGGGATAGCCAATTTTCGACCAAATTTAACTTAAAAGAAGCCAACCTATGACCAAATTTAACCAAGAGAAGCTTGATGAAACTGAAAAAATCCTCATGTGATTAAATTTCACTTAGAAAAGCATATTTCTGACCAAACTTAATTCAAAACCTCTATTTTTGATCAAATGAAACGCAAATTAGCCAATTTGTAACCAAATTTCACCAAAAAAAGTTTGATGAAACTGAAAAATTCAATTGCAACTAAGAAATGCGTATTATTGACTAAAGTAACTCAAAACAGCCAATTTTTGATAAAATTGAACTCACAATAGCCATTTTTTGACTAAAAAAAGGTCTGATCAAACTAAAAAATTCCATTTTTCGACCAAGATTTTGACTAAATTGAAGTCAAAATAGCTAATTTTCGATCCAATTTAACTTAGAAAAGCCTAAGTAAACAAAAAATTCCAGTTATCTACTTTTCCACCAAATTGAATTAAGAAAATAATATTTGGAACAAAACTAATCTCAAAAAATGCCAATTTTTTACAAATTTAATTAAAAAGGCAATTTTTAACGAAATTAAACTAAGAGAAGCATATTTTTGACCAAATTTGCAAAAATCCCAAATAGGATAATGAAGACAATAATATAACAAAAATTGAATCAAACTGGAATTTATCGAATGGGTTTACTGCCATGGAAAATCTGAAGTGAGGGTGTTGCTAAAGCTATTTGAGATCTATTTGGAGCAGGCATTCAAGAAGCAGAATTGTAGTAGGATGGGAATACCTCTAATTGGAGGTACAGAATAAGAAATGACAGAATAACTAAGATAATGGGAATTACACACACATTAAACGATGGAATAACTACTAAGTTACTAATCTGGTATGTTTATGTATAAAGAATGTCAGAAAACAGAATACCTAAACAGTTTCTGAAGTGGGCAACACGAGGGAAAAAGAGAAAACTACGAAGAAGCTGGCGGAGAACAGCGGGCAAATCCTGGAGGTACGGGATAAGAAATGACAGAATAAGGAAGATAATGGGTATCACACACACATTAAACAATGAAATAACTACTAAGTAACTAATCTGGTGTGGTTATGTACAAAGAATGTCAGAAAACAGAATACCTAAACAGTTTCTGAAGTGGAAACCACGAGAGAAAAGGAGAAAACCACGAAGAAGATGGCGGAGAAAAACAGCGGGCGAATCCTGGAGGTACGGGTTAAGAAATGACAGAATAAGGAAGATGATAGGAATCAGACACACATTAAACGATAAAATAACTACTAAGTAACTAATCTGTTATGGTTTTGGGTTCTGAAGTGGACACCACGAGGGAAAAGGAGAAAACCACAACACAGCTGGCGAGAGAGCATGGATAAAGAAATACAGGATAGAGAACTTATAGAAGATCTATGTAGAAAGTAAAATAAAGTGTTCACTTGGTAATTCAAGGGAAAATAATGGGTGCACAACATCGTGGTTAAAAAATGTTCAATAATGATTCAGGAAATCCCACACAGCAGTAAATGAAGCAATGATCGTCAAAATGTTGAACAAAATTGAAGCCAACGATTGATAACGGTCACAGTACAATATAATTTTTCATCTTTGTCATCATCAACATCTATTATTTTAATTATTCCTAAATAGTAGTTGTCCAAGATTTACGCCAAACCCTAATTTCTACCACCCAGAGATAGTAAGTCTTTATAACTTCACTAGCAACAATTTCAATCAAATTCCAAAGAAACTTCTTGTCGGTGGCTATTCCTAAATATTTGATCCCAGATCTACACTATGATATTTCCATTGAGAGACGAACTGCGAAGTCAAAGGTTACCTTTGAGGTTTTGTGAATACCACAATTATATCAGTTATTTACAAAAAAAAGGAGAAAAGTGATTTTTTCAGCTTTAGAAATATCATTATCTGTCTTTGATGACACTCGTTTAAACGAAAACCACTTTGTTGGGATGTCAAGAAACTAGAAAAGAAGACATTCGGAATATGAATTTTTCGATGGAGTTTACTTTGATTCTAAGGTGTTGAGTGGTTGCAATACGCATTTGGCGAAGAAAGTCCTTCGTGCCACATCAATAAGACGTATATACCTCTTCAGTTACAATTGGAACCATTTAGAAATATTTCAAGATGTATCTTTCAAACGATTGATACAACTGTTGGTATTGGATTGATGACAGTACATTTTTTTTCTTTTATAAAAAAGGTGCGAATCTATTTTCTGATATTTAAGAACCTTCTTGTTGAATTAACTATATTCTCCATAATTTTGTTGTTGCTACATAAAAATGCGATGAAAAATTTACAACTGATCAATATACATAATTATAATAATTATTATCTTAAGTAGGCGCCGCTATATCGAATTAATAAAAAGTCAAAATACAAAATAAACCGTCATCTGGCATGCTGCCTTGCAACAAAATCTCAACCGGTATTTTGTCGTCGTAACAATAATTTATGGTATTACTTTTTTTTTCTTGACATACTGCACGTATCAAAAAAAATTTGGAAATTCCTCCAACGACAAATTAAAACTGTAAATCATTATAAAACATGAAGTAACTGACAATTAAATAGACTAGAATTTCCGATGTGTAAGAGCCGATCATAACTAGTTATAGTTTTTAGTTAAATAAAGTATTTTGATCGTCCTATTAATAGTCCGGGAGCTTCAAATCCTGAATGCACTGTGGCCTAAGAATTTTATAGATTCAACGAAATCAATGATGGTATTATTTACTACAAAAGGCTGCAACGTACTTATTTTGACATAATAATTTCCCATTTAGATTTATTTGAATTTAAAAACATTGCACAAATGTAATCAAGACGAAGTATCCTCTGGGATTACCAAATTTCTGCCTTTTACTAATGTAAAGACTGTAAAGAATCATAAATTTAGCTACTCAAATTCAAGGTTTATTGTTTTTAGTAAGATTTTATGGTACACGATCTTAATGGGGACCCACATCATATATGATTGAATCTGGGTGTTCCTAGGACTCTTGAGATCCATTAAAGTATCAAATTACGTATTTTATGACTCTAACGACCAAACTTATAGATAATTTTATACAATTAGATTCGTCAAGTGGTTTAAATATTTATTTTATTATTTAATAAATAATTTATTTCAGTAGTTTCGAAGTTTTGGTACAATGAATACGGTAAACTATCATTGGTTAGCCCGAAGATACATTACAGTAATTTTATATGAAAAAACTTAGTTTTAAAAATGTTGAGACAGCATATTCGAATTGCACCATGATTTAAAGGTGATTAGTAGATGCTAAATATGTAGTAATGTAAATATTTTACCGCTGATGTCAACATAGGAAATTTCTTTCATAAACTGAAAAAACAAAAAAGGACAGAGTACTGAGCCTAGAGGCACTCCACATTCTATTCGCTTCCAAGAAGACATCGTTATATCAAATCTTACAAGCTGACTTCTGCTGGTAAGGTTTTACTTAAACCATGCGAGAGATGTTGAATTTACACAATCGAAAGCCTTAGAAGAATCCTAGAAAGTTGTTGCAGTGTAGAGGGTTTGTTCGATTTGGCCCTGATATAGGAATTGCTCCTCTGCATGACCGGGGTTGTAGTGGTTGCGTGAGGTTGTGTTAATTATCTTTTTTGGGGGAAGAAAAGAAGAGCTTGCAAGTTAAAACGGATCTTCTCGGTTTGGGTTTTGTTGATTTTTTGAAACATTTTATTGAATATGGCATCATTTATGCATTTTTGACATAAAAATTCAAATTGATTGGTAATAAGTATTTTATGTTTAAACAGAAAAGTATTTTCTTGACCAATCTTCCAATGATCTTAGATAACATAGTTAAAAAATAATGAGAAATATCTACATCAAGCTAAAGAAGCAGTTGTATTTATTCAGCTTTATCAGCTGGAGCCGCCAGGACAAGGATTTACAAGAAACTCAATATTGATCCAAAAGGATTCTACCTTATTGCAGGAGAAATCTTTTCTGATGAGGTTTTCAATTCTTGACGCAGATGTTTATTCTACTTTACTCTTGTCTTTTGAATTGTCATACCTAGGTAGCAATCTAACGTCAAAATTAGCTGATTATTTAAAAATGGCCGCCGTGGGGTAAACTAATACCTTTGCGGTAAGTTTCTATGTGACTGAATTTTTACATTTTATACTATTACATTTATTTATTGCAAACTATTGAAAAATTGTCTTCGTCGAATATGCACTGTTGTGCTTAGTTTAGGCAACCGGTAAATATAATCTGAACTATTTGAAACTGAGCAACGATTCTGACTAAAGCTCTTTTCATCTAATGAAAAAGTATTAACTCCTCCTGTAGCCTCAAGTTTGTCCTTGTACCTTTCAGCTGCCTCTGGGTTATCACTTTGCAACCTCACTCATGTTTGATAAACTTGAACGCAATAATGGAAACTTTATTTGCAGACCGACTAAAAAAATCTGCCGAAATACTCAGTTTCTGCTGTATTAATTTCACTTGATTAAATTTAAAAAGTTAATACAGAACAACCAGAACAAATCAAGAAAAGCTAACATGGGTAAATACGAGCAGGTCGATTGTTTACCCCACGGCCGTCATTTTGACGTAGATCAGCTGTTTTCTCATATTGACTAATTGCGTAATATTTATCGACATTATTTAGTTGTATATATAGATTATAATGCACTGGAAAGTTAATAAAAAAACTTTCATTGACAGTAATGAAAAATTCAATCATTTGATTTAAATGATTAGATAGATTGAATAGAAAAAATTTTTATATTAGAGTGTGATATCACATATTAATTACTGTCTATTAATGCTTCCTAATATCAAGAAAATATTCCAAAAAAATTGGGACGTACTGTAGACATACCTGTACGTACATTTTCACATGTATAAGATACCTACGTATAAAAAATCATATTGGCGTTCAATGGCCTTTCTTCTCGGTCGGTCACAATATTAACAACAAGACTCTGTCTGGATAGTTTTCCATTTAATCATTTTTTTATACCGAGTGATTTTAATTGCACAAATTTAATATTTGATAAATATTCAATTAATATTAATATGTCAGTTTTGTCACACAGTACAACTATTTTAACTTCATCACATTGTAAATTAATACATTTCCGAATACTGCTCTGTGTTCACGGTAAAATGGAGCTATGATTCCCGATGAGGCACACCAAACTATTACCTTGGCTAAGTGGAGAGCTTGTTGATGAATTTGATGAGGCTTGGGATCATTCCAAAGGTTTTGAACAAGCTCCTTATTTTCTTTAACCATGTCCACAAACGTTTCGTAGAATTTCCGTCGTTTTCGTTCAATGCTTGAACCACTTGAATCTTCTAAGGGTGATAGTCCAAATCTCATTTCAAGATCCTTCCGAAAATTCCAAGAGTGGTAATGTCTTTGGGTTTCTTCCTACAGCAGCCTCAATATTATCAGGAGTTCAACGGATTTCCTAGTGCCACATATTTCGCTCGCTGTTTCACAGATATTTCCAAAATTCGTCACCCTCAACTACATTGAATTTACATTAGGCGCTTGATTATAAAAACGATGGTAAGCTGCGGTTTGGTAAGCCGCATCCACAGTAAACGCTGGGTGTTGTTTTCACCACAGTTCCATGGTGACTGAAACCTATTTCAAAAATGCAATAATGACTGTTTTTATCAACTTTATTATTATTAACGTCTGTAATATAAATCATTTTTAAACACTTCTTTTATCAAAACTCAGGAACTCAGGGACTGGTACAGACGACCAGATATTGTGGTTGTGATAAGAAGTTGAAGAATTAGGTGGCTGGGCCATGTAAAAAGAAGGGATGAAGAGACAACAATAAGAAGAATGTGGAGATGTCAACCAAAAGAGAGGTGTCCACTGGGAAGACCAAGGGAAATATGGAATGACCAACTGGGTGAAGATATAAGGAGACTTGGTGGAGAAATAGACATGGTTGACGATAGAAAATTATGGAGGCCACTTGTTGGCGAGACAAAAATCAACATGGATTTGAGTGGTCACAGTAGTAGTAATAGTTATATCAAAATTCGATCCAGAAATTTAATCTTAAGATTAAAATTAGAATCAGAGTAGAAAATTTAGTTTTTTAAGACATCCCTGATGAGATTCGATCTACCAATCATAGGATTGTAAGCTGTGTTTGTTATGGTCATCAATCATGGAAGTAAGATTGAACCATACAGAGAAGCCTGCAGTATGGTTAACTTAAAGTAAGATACGAGGTCTGGCTATTACATAACGAGACTGCGCGCCTAGAGGATACCTTGATGGGTGCTACACTTGTTGGAAGAGGCCTATGGGGACAATTCTCTATCTCGTGCGCGTGGTTTTGAGTGGTGTAAGCGCTTTAGTGAGGGGACTGAAGATGATCTGCGTCCAGTTCGCCCTGTGATTGTTTCAACTCCGGAAACAATGACCAAAATGAACCAAAGTGTGCGTGCAGATCGTCGAATGACCATCCGGTTGATTTCCGAAGCTGTAAACGCCGATAAAGAAACGGTTAGAAAAATGTTACAAAAGGAATTACACATGATGAAGTGGGTGCCAAAAAATCTGACTCCTGACCAAAAGCTTTCGCGTCAACTGGTTTGCTCAGACTTCCTTGAAAGGTTAGAGAAAGATCTGCTTTGAAAGGAACCCGATTTGAATGGATGGAAGTGGTAAAGCAAAATACGGCAGAACTCCTAAAGGCACTCGCCAAAGAAAATTTTTATCACTGGAAAGGAGTATGGCGATGAGAGGGGAGTGTATTGAAGGGGAGCATTTGAATAATTTTTATAAAAAAACCCTTTTTCGTAACCAGTCTCGTTATTTAATAACCAGACTTCATATTACACAGCATATTAGTCTTGATGAAGTGTTCGTACAGATCAATTTTTATAAAAAGACAATTCTAATTTAAAAATGGTTCAGTGTTCAGGTTTGGTGTGTTTTGGTAATAATGAAATGATAAACAAAGCTTCCTCTTCCTTTACATCTCTTAGTTACAATATAAAATGTAATACACACAACTGAGGACAACAAAACATGTAAAAATGTCTAGAACTTTTATACTTAACCTCAAGTGTGTTTGTAAATATTTATTCTTTAAGTATACACCAGTATTAATGCTTTTTTGTTATTAATTGTGATAGTGTGTATTTTAATAGTTTCATTTTAGAATATCAAGAAACAGTAATTGCGTTATAATAAACGTCAGAGCTCTCGAGTATTTCCACATAACCACATAGAAAACTCTCAAGAATAGACGTTGGTGTTTCAGTGTGTTCAAATTACCTACAATTTATGGCATTTCTCGACTTTTTTTCCAATTAATGCACCTGTGTTTATAATTACTTCTTAAGAATATGAACTGTTCTATTCGTTTAAATCGTTTCTTTACTCTCAAATCTGTTACAGAACCGTACTTAACGTAAGTTGGTATCAAATCTTTTTTCTTTGAATATTTAGGATACATCAATTTTATTTTTTGACGACGCCATCTGAAAGTTGTTCGTTTTGTATTCATACCGAAAGTTCGTTTTTAGTGTTCTATGTAGTGAAAGTGACAGTTCCGTAATGCAAAACACTTTCGGGACGCTCTGGAGTAGACAACTTTAACTTCCTTAAATGTGACAGCTGACAGTTTCACTTTGATGATTTTGCATAACCTTAAAGTTTATATAGATGATTTAATATCAAACAAAATTGAAATTGCTAACAGAATACTTTCATCCACCACAAATACGAATAAATCAACAAATTCTATCGAAAGCACAAACACATCTACAGAGATTCCATCAACATCTAGTAGATATATACATATTCCATCTGCATCCAATACAATAAATATTAATAATTGTCCTGATACAATCAACATTACATTTTGCAAATAATTAATAAATTAAAATTGACATTGCAAATATCATTAAATACATTGTATTGTGCAATAAATAAGATGTTTATAATTCTCTATTATTTATTTTTTTTCCTCAGTGTAATTGACAAATTTTCGGATTTTATATGTATCAAAGGTTTTTTGGACTCCTTGGAAACTGTGAATAAGTCATTGCTACCACAAAGTATAAATTTTGTTGTCCGAAATTATTGATGAAACAATTAATATCACTATCAATGCAATTTGTGCATTATACTATGGATTAATATCAAATTAAGTGAGGAATCAAATTCAATTGAATAATCAATTCTGAATTCATCATAAAAGTATTTTTTGATTTGAAATATGAAATGATTGAATTACGAAAACTACTAAATCATCGTATAAAACCAATAGTGGAATGTTATGAGAAAACAACGGCTTCATAATAATTTAAAAAGGAAAAACGAAATAATTTTTTTTTTGTTAAAATTTCTGTCGCGAGCAATTGCTAATACGTTAAGCGCAGACACAGACAGTATACGGATGGCAACGGAGTTCGGAGAGCACGAGCAAGAGCAGGTGGGTGCAGACTGGCCCAGAGACATGCAACCATGCGACTTCTTCTTTTCTTCTTCTTCTTGGCAGAGGTAATAACCTTTAAAGGCCGATCGCCGGTCAACTGACGACGTCAGACGCCTCAACACTGATTATGTAAGAATCAGTGTTGCCACCAGTCTGTCTCTTAGACCAGGCAATACAGAAATTAAATATTAGTAACGAACATATTTCATAATACACAGATACATTCAAACAGAGATATTTAAATGTAAATGCAAAAATTTTATATATAAATCAGTTTCAAAAGCTCTGCACGTTTTCAGAAATTTCTGTAGTGGCTGTAGGTAAATAATTTTATTCAGGAAGTATCATTTTATATACAGTGTGTTTCTAAAACAACGTAACTCATATTTCAATGATTGATTTACAAGAATTTCTATTCTGATTTGTTTTTTCTGAAATAATCACATTAATAGTTGAATATAATACTTCTTCCTGTAGAGTTTTTATTTATCTCATCAAAAACTATGAATAGTGAACTGCCAAACTTCTATAAAGACTTAGTGCTGTTGTCTGTTTGAGTAGATTTTTGATAATAGTTCGTAGTATCTGAACCTCAACAAAAAATTCTTTTTATTATCAAAATTCTATAAATAGTGGATTCATAAAAGGTAGTGAGAGGATTATTTTTTGATTATGTATTGACTGGTCTAAATTACCATCGACGTAAATTGAATAAATACCACAGACCCCATATGGAAATATTCACTTATGAATCACCTTTAATTTATTGTTTGTCATGTTTTTGGAGTTTCTTAGCAGACCTTTACAATATATATCACACTAATAGAGAATTGTGGGTGTGTTAAGAGTGTCTCAAGGATATTTTTGGAGAAAATATTTTTGGCAATGTTTTTTTTTAATTCTGCATAAGTAATTTATGTACATAATAATAATACAAACAACAGGTAACACTTTATTGAACGAACTTTCCTTATAAGCAGGTAAAAGAGGTTTCCATTTATGAACTGAATAAACAATTATATACAGTACGTGTTTCATCTGGGACAGCAACAAAAAAATCATATTGCTTAAGTAAATACGGAAAATATTTGATATTGGAGAGAATAGTTTCCAAGAATTGAACACATAGAAATGTAAGAAAGGTGTGGATAGATGGAACGTAAAAACAAACAAAAACGTTGAATATAATTTGGAGGAAATAGCATTCAACGAAACTTAGCGGATATTCTTGGAGAATGGGGATTAAAGATTGAAATTATTATAAAAATAGAAAAAAAAGTTGCAAACATAGAAATCTAAGAAAGGTGTGGACAGATGGAACGTAAAAACAAACAAAAACGTTGAATATAATTTGGAGGAAATAGCATTCAACGAAACTTAGCGGATATTCTTGGAGAATGGGGATTAAAGATTGAAATTATTATAAAAATAGAAAAAAAAGTTGCAAACATAGAAATCTAAGAAAGGTGTGGACAGATGGAACGTAAAAACAAACAAAAACGTTGAATATAATTTGGAGGAAATAGCATTCAACGAAACTTAGCGGATATTCTTGGAGAATGGGGATTAAAGATTGAAATTATTATAAAAATAGAAAAAAAAGTTGCAAACATATAGATATCTAAGAAAGGTGTGGACAGATGGAACGTAAAAACAAACAAAAACGTTGAATATAATTTGGAGGAAATAGCATTCAACGAAACTTAGCGGATATTCTTGGAGAATGGGGATTAAAGATTGAAATTATTATAAAAATAGAAAAAAAAGTTGCAAACATATAGATATCTAAGAAAGGTGTGGACAGATGGAACGTAAAAACAAACAAAAACGTTGAATATAATTTGGAGGAAATAGCATTCAACGAAACTTAGCGGATATTCTTGGAGAATGGGGATTAAAGATTGAAATTATTATAAAAATAGAAAAAAAAGTTGCAAACATAGAAATCTAAGAAAGGTGTGGACAGATGGAACGTAAAAACAAACAAAAACGTTGAATATAATTTGGAGGAAATAGCATTCAACGAAACTTAGCGGATATTCTTGGAGAATGGGGATTAAAGATTGAAATTATTATAAAAATAGAAAAAAAAGTTGCAAACATAGAAATCTAAGAAAGGTGTGGACAGATGGAACGTAAAAACAAACAAAAACGTTGAATATAATTTGGAGGAAATAGCATTCAACGAAACTTAGCGGATATTCTTGGAGAATGGGGATTAAAGATTGAAATTATTATAAAAATAGAAAAAAAAGTTGCAAACATATAGAAATCTAAGAAAGGTGTGGACAGATGGAACGTAAAAACAAACAAAAACGTTGAATATAATTTGGAGGAAATAGCATTCAACGAAACTTAGCGGATATTCTTGGAGAATGGAGATTAAAGATTGAAATTATTATAAAAATAGAAAAAAAAGTTGCAAACATATAGAAATCTAAGAAAGGTGTGGACAGATGGAACGTAAAAACAAACAAAAACGTTGAATATAATTTGGAGGAAATAGCATTCAACGAAACTTAGCGGATATTCTTGGAGAATGGGGATTAAAGATTGAAATTATTATAAAAATAGAAAAAAAAGTTGCAAACATAGAAATCTAAGAAAGGTGTGGACAGATGGAACGTAAAAACAAACAAAAACGTTGAATATAATTTGGAGGAAATAGCATTCAACGAAACTTAGCGGATATTCTTGGAGAATGGGGATTAAAGATTGAAATTATTATAAAAATAGAAAAAAAAGTTGCAAACATATAGAAATCTAAGAAAGGTGTGGACAGATGGAACGTAAAAACAAACAAAAACGTTGAATATAATTTGGAGGAAATAGCATTCAACGAAACTTAGCGGATATTCTTGGAGAATGGGGATTAAAGATTGAAATTATTATAAAAATAGAAAAAAAAGTTGCAAACATATAGAAATCTAAGAAAGGTGTGGACAGATGGAACGTAAAAACAAACAAAAACGTTGAATATAATTTGGAGGAAATAGCATTCAACGAAACTTAGTGGATATTCTTGGAGAATGGGGATTAAAGATTGAAATTATTATAAAAATAGAAAAAAAAGTTGCAAACATATAGAAATCTAAGAAAGGTGTGGACAGATGGAACGTAAAAACAAACAAAAACGTTGAATATAATTTGGAGGAAATAGCATTCAACGAAACTTAGCGGATATTCTTGGAGAATGGGGATTAAAGATTGAAATTATTATAAAAATAGAAAAAAAAGTTGCAAACATAGAAATCTAAGAAAGGTGTGGACAGATGGAACGTAAAAACAAACAAAAACGTTGAATATAATTTGGAGGAAATAGCATTCAACGAAACTTAGCGGATATTCTTGGAGAATGGGGATTAAAGATTGAAATTATTATAAAAATAGAAAAAAAGTTGCAAACATGTAGAAATCTAAGAAAGGTTAGGATAGATGGAACGTAAAAACAAACAAACAAACAAAAACGTTGAATATCATTTGGACGAAATAGCATTCAACGAAACTTAGCGGATATTCTTGGAGAATGGGGATTAAAGATTGAAATTATTATAAAAATAGAAAAAAAGTTGCAAACATGTAGAAATCTAAGAAAGGTTAGGATAGATGGAACGTAAAAACAAACAAACAAACAAAAACGTTGAATATCATTTGGACGAAATAGCATTCAACGAAACTTAGCGGATATTCTTGGAGAATGGGGATTAAAGATTGAAATTATTATAAAAATAGAAAAAAAAGTTGCAAACATAGAAATCTAAGAAAGGTGTGGACAGATGGAACGTAAAAACAAACAAAAACGTTGAATATAATTTGGAGGAAATAGCATTCAACGAAACTTAGCGGATATTCTTGGAGAATGGGGATTAAAGATTGAAATTATTATAAAAATAGAAAAAAAAGTTGCAAACATATAGAAATCTAAGAAAGGTGTGGACAGATGGAACGTAAAAACAAACAAAAACGTTGAATATAATTTGGAGGAAATAGTATTCAACGAAACTTAGCGGATATTCTTGGAGAATGGGGATTAAAGATTGAAATTATTATAAAAATAGAAAAAAAAGTTGCAAACATAGAAATCTAAGAAAGGTGTGGACAGATGGAACGTAAAAACAAACAAAAACGTTGAATATAATTTGGAGGAAATAGCATTCAACGAAACTTAGCGGATATTCTTGGAGAATGGGGATTAAAGATTGAAATTATTATAAAAATAGAAAAAAAGTTGCAAACATGTAGAAATCTAAGAAAGGTTAGGATAGATGGAACGTAAAAACAAACAAACAAACAAAAACGTTGAATATCATTTGGACGAAATAGCATTCAACGAAACTTAGCGGATATTCTTGGAGAATGGGGATTAAAGATTGAAATTATTATAAAAATAGAAAAAAAAGTTGCAAACATAGAAATCTAAGAAAGGTGTGGACAGATGGAACGTAAAAACAAACAAAAACGTTGAATATAATTTGGAGGAAATAGCATTCAACGAAACTTAGCGGATATTCTTGGAGAATGGGGATTAAAGATTGAAATTATTATAAAAATAGAAAAAAAAGTTGCAAACATAGAAATCTAAGAAAGATATGGACAGATGGAACGTAAAAACAAACAAAAACGTTGAATATAATTTGGAGGAAATAGCATTCAACGAAACTTAGCGGATATTCTTGGAGAATGGGGATTAAAGATTGAAATTATTATAAAAATAGAAAAAAAAGTTGCAAACATATAGAAATCTAAGAAAGGTGTGGACAGATGGAACGTAAAAACAAACAAAAACGTTGAATATAATTTGGAGGAAATAGCATTCAACGAAACTTAGCGGATATTCTTGGAGAATGGGGATTAAAGATTGAAATTATTATAAAAATAGAAAAAAAAGTTGCAAACATATAGAAATCTAAGAAAGGTGTGGACAGATGGAACGTAAAAACAAACAAAAACGTTGAATATAATTTGGAGGAAATAGTATTCAACGAAACTTAGCGGATATTCTTGGAGAATGGGGATTAAAGATTGAAATTATTATAAAAATAGAAAAAAAAGTTGCAAACATAGAAATCTAAGAAAGGTATGGACAGATGGAACGTAAAAACAAACAAAAACGTTGAATATAATTTGGAGGAAATAGAATTCAACGAAACTTAGCGGATATTCTTGGAGAATGGGGATTAAAGATTGAAATTATTATAAAAATAGAAAAAAAAGTTGCAAACATATAGAAATCTAAGAAAGGTGTGGACAGATGGAACGTAAAAACAAACAAAAACGTTGAATATAATTTGGAGGAAATAGCATTCAACGAAACTTAGCGGATATTCTTGGAGAATGGGGATTAAAGATTGAAATTATTATAAAAATACAAAAAAAAGGTGCAAACATATAGAAATCTAAGAAAGGTGTGGACAGATGGAACGTAAAAACAAACAAAAACGTTGAATATAATTTGGAGGAAATAGTATTCAACGAAACTTAGCGGATATTCTTGGAGAATGGGGATTAAAGATTGAAATTATTATAAAAATAGAAAAAAAAGTTGCAAACATAGAAATCTAAGAAAGGTATGGACAGATGGAACGTAAAAACAAACAAAAACGTTGAATATAATTTGGAGGAAATAGCATTCAACGAAACTTAGCGGATATTCTTGGAGAATGGGGATTAAAGATTGAAATTATTATAAAAATAGAAAAAAAAGTTGCAAACATAGAAATCTAAGAAAGGTGTGGACAGATGGAACGTAAAAACAAACAAAAACGTTGAATATAATTTGGAGGAAATAGCATTCAACGAAACTTAGCGGATATTCTTGGAGAATGGGGATTAAAGATTGAAATTATTATGAAAATAGAAAAAAAGTTGCAAACATGTAGAAATCTAAGAAAGGTTAGGATAGATGGAACGTAAAAACAAACAAACAAACAAAAACGTTGAATATCATTTGGACGAAATAGCATTCAACGAAACTTAGCGGATATTCTTGGAGAATGGGGATTAAAGATTGAAATTATTATAAAAATAGAAAAAAAAGTTGCAAACATAGAAATCTAAGAAAGGTGTGGACAGATGGAACGTAAAAACAAACAAAAACGTTGAATATAATTTGGAGGAAATAGCATTCAACGAAACTTAGCGGATATTCTTGGAGAATGGGGATTAAAGATTGAAATTATTATAAAAATAGAAAAAAAAGTTGCAAACATAGAAATCTAAGAAAGGTGTGGACAGATGGAACGTAAAAACAAACAAAAACGTTGAATATAATTTGGAGGAAATAGCATTCAACGAAACTTAGCGGATATTCTTGGAGAATGGGGATTAAAGATTGAAATTATTATAAAAATAGAAAAAAAAGTTGCAAACATAGAAATCTAAGAAAGGTGTGGACAGATGGAACGTAAAAACAAACAAAAACGTTGAATATAATTTGGAGGAAATAGCATTCAACGAAACTTAGCGGATATTCTTGGAGAATGGGGATTAAAGATTGAAATTATTATAAAAATAGAAAAAAAGTTGCAAACATGTAGAAATCTAAGAAAGGTTAGGATAGATGGAACGTAAAAACAAACAAACAAACAAAAACGTTGAATATCATTTGGAGGAAATAGCATTCAACGAAACTTAGCGGATATTCTTGGAGAATGGGGATTAAAGATTGAAATTATTATAAAAATAGAAAAAAAGTTGCAAACATGTAGAAATCTAAGAAAGGTTAGGATAGATGGAACGTAAAAACAAACAAACAAACAAAAACGTTGAATATCATTTGGACGAAATAGCATTCAACGAAACTTAGCGGATATTCTTGGAGAATGGGGATTAAAGATTGAAATTATTATAAAAATAGAAAAAAAAGTTGCAAACATAGAAATCTAAGAAAGGTGTGGACAGATGGAACGTAAAAACAAACAAAAACGTTGAATATAATTTGGAGGAAATAGCATTCAACGAAACTTAGCGGATATTCTTGGAGAATGGGGATTAAAGATTGAAATTATTATAAAAATAGAAAAAAAAGTTGCAAACATAGAAATCTAAGAAAGGTATGGACAGATGGAACGTAAAAACAAACAAAAACGTTGAATATAATTTGGAGGAAATAGCATTCAACGAAACTTAGCGGATATTCTTGGAGAATGGGGATTAAAGATTGAAATTATTATAAAAATAGAAAAAAAAGTTGCAAACATATAGAAATCTAAGAAAGGTGTGGACAGATGGAACGTAAAAACAAACAAAAACGTTGAATATAATTTGGAGGAAATAGCATTCAACGAAACTTAGCGGATATTCTTGGAGAATGGGGATTAAAGATTGAAATTATTATAAAAATAGAAAAAAAAGTTGCAAACATATAGAAATCTAAGAAAGGTGTGGACAGATGGAACGTAAAAACAAACAAAAACGTTGAATATAATTTGGAGGAAATAGTATTCAACGAAACTTAGCGGATATTCTTGGAGAATGGGGATTAAAGATTGAAATTATTATAAAAATAGAAAAAAAAGTTGCAAACATAGAAATCTAAGAAAGGTATGGACAGATGGAACGTAAAAACAAACAAAAACGTTGAATATAATTTGGAGGAAATAGAATTCAACGAAACTTAGCGGATATTCTTGGAGAATGGGGATTAAAGATTGAAATTATTATAAAAATAGAAAAAAAAGTTGCAAACATATAGAAATCTAAGAAAGGTGTGGACAGATGGAACGTAAAAACAAACAAAAACGTTGAATATAATTTGGAGGAAATAGCATTCAACGAAACTTAGCGGATATTCTTGGAGAATGGGGATTAAAGATTGAAATTATTATAAAAATACAAAAAAAAGGTGCAAACATATAGAAATCTAAGAAAGGTGTGGACAGATGGAACGTAAAAACAAACAAAAACGTTGAATATAATTTGGAGGAAATAGTATTCAACGAAACTTAGCGGATATTCTTGGAGAATGGGGATTAAAGATTGAAATTATTATAAAAATAGAAAAAAAAGTTGCAAACATAGAAATCTAAGAAAGGTGTGGACAGATGGAACGTAAAAACAAACAAAAACGTTGAATATAATTTGGAGGAAATAGCATTCAACGAAACTTAGCGGATATTCTTGGAGAATGGGGATTAAAGATTGAAATTATTATAAAAATAGAAAAAAAGTTGCAAACATGTAGAAATCTAAGAAAGGTTAGGATAGATGGAACGTAAAAACAAACAAACAAACAAAAACGTTGAATATCATTTGGACGAAATAGCATTCAACGAAACTTAGCGGATATTCTTGGAGAATGGGGATTAAAGATTGAAATTATTATAAAAATAGAAAAAAAAGTTGCAAACATAGAAATCTAAGAAAGGTATGGACAGATGGAACGTAAAAACAAACAAAAAAGTTGAATATAATTTGGAGGAAATAGTATTCAACGAAACTTAGCGGATATTCTTGGAGAATGGGGATTAAAGATTGAAATTATTATAAAAATAGAAAAAAAAGTTGCAAACATAGAAATCTAAGAAAGGTATGGACAGATGGAACGTAAAAACAAACAAAAACGTTGAATATAATTTGGAGGAAATAGCATTCAACGAAACTTAGCGGATATTCTTGGAGAATGGGGATTAAAGATTGAAATTATTATAAAAATAGAAAAAAAAGTTGCAAACATATAGAAATCTAAGAAAGGTGTGGACAGATGGAACGTAAAAACAAACAAAAACGTTGAATATAATTTGGAGGAAATAGCATTCAACGAAACTTAGCGGATATTCTTGGAGAATGGGGATTAAAGATTGAAATTATTATAAAAATAGAAAAAAAAGTTGCAAACATATAGAAATCTAAGAAAGGTGTGGACAGATGGAACGTAAAAACAAACAAAAACGTTGAATATAATTTGGAGGAAATAGCATTCAACGAAACTTAGCGGATATTCTTGGAGAATGGGGATTAAAGATTGAAATTATTATAAAAATAGAAAAAAAAGTTGCAAACATATAGAAATCTAAGAAAGGTGTGGACAGATGGAACGTAAAAACAAACAAAAACGTTGAATATAATTTGGAGGAAATAGCATTCAACGAAACTTAGCGGATATTCTTGGAGAATGGGGATTAAAGATTGAAATTATTATAAAAATAGAAAAAAAAGTTGCAAACATATAGAAATCTAAGAAAGGTGTGGACAGATGGAACGTAAAAACAAACAAAAACGTTGAATATAATTTGGAGGAAATAGTATTCAACGAAACTTAGCGGATATTCTTGGGGAATGGGGATTAAAGATTGAAATTATTATAAAAATAGAAAAAAAAGTTGCAAACATAGAAATCTAAGAAAGGTATGGACAGATGGAACGTAAAAACAAACAAAAACGTTGAATATAATTTGGAGGAAATAGAATTCAACGAAACTTAGCGGATATTCTTGGAGAATGGGGATTAAAGATTGAAATTATTATAAAAATAGAAAAAAAAGTTGCAAACATATAGAAATCTAAGAAAGGTGTGGACAGATGGAACGTAAAAACAAACAAAAACGTTGAATATAATTTGGAGGAAATAGCATTCAACGAAACTTAGCGGATATTCTTGGAGAATGGGGATTAAAGATTGAAATTATTATAAAAATACAAAAAAAAGGTGCAAACATATAGAAATCTAAGAAAGGTGTGGACAGATGGAACGTAAAAACAAACAAAAACGTTGAATATAATTTGGAGGAAATAGTATTCAACGAAACTTAGCGGATATTCTTGGAGAATGGGGATTAAAGATTGAAATTATTATAAAAATAGAAAAAAAAGTTGCAAACATAGAAATCTAAGAAAGGTGTGGACAGATGGAACGTAAAAACAAACAAAAACGTTGAATATAATTTGGAGGAAATAGCATTCAACGAAACTTAGCGGATATTCTTGGAGAATGGGGATTAAAGATTGAAATTATTATAAAAATAGAAAAAAAGTTGCAAACATGTAGAAATCTAAGAAAGGTTAGGATAGATGGAACGTAAAAACAAACAAACAAACAAAAACGTTGAATATCATTTGGACGAAATAGCATTCAACGAAACTTAGCGGATATTCTTGGAGAATGGGGATTAAAGATTGAAATTATTATAAAAATAGAAAAAAAAGTTGCAAACATAGAAATCTAAGAAAGGTATGGACAGATGGAACGTAAAAACAAACAAAAAAGTTGAATATAATTTGGAGGAAATAGTATTCAACGAAACTTAGCGGATATTCTTGGAGAATGGGGATTAAAGATTGAAATTATTATAAAAATAGAAAAAAAAGTTGCAAACATAGAAATCTAAGAAAGGTATGGACAGATGGAACGTAAAAACAAACAAAAACGTTGAATATAATTTGGAGGAAATAGCATTCAACGAAACTTAGCGGATATTCTTGGAGAATGGGGATTAAAGATTGAAATTATTATAAAAATAGAAAAAAAAGTTGCAAACATATAGAAATCTAAGAAAGGTGTGGACAGATGGAACGTAAAAACAAACAAAAACGTTGAATATAATTTGGAGGAAATAGCATTCAACGAAACTTAGCGGATATTCTTGGAGAATGGGGATTAAAGATTGAAATTATTATAAAAATAGAAAAAAAAGTTGCAAACATATAGAAATCTAAGAAAGGTGTGGACAGATGGAACGTAAAAACAAACAAAAACGTTGAATATAATTTGGAGGAAATAGTATTCAACGAAACTTAGCGGATATTCTTGGAGAATGGGGATTAAAGATTGAAATTATTATAAAAATAGAAAAAAAAGTTGCAAACATAGAAATCTAAGAAAGGTATGGACAGATGGAACGTAAAAACAAACAAAAACGTTGAATATAATTTGGAGGAAATAGCATTCAACGAAACTTAGCGGATATTCTTGGAGAATGGGGATTAAAGATTGAAATTATTATAAAAATAGAAAAAAAAGTTGCAAACATAGAAATCTAAGAAAGGTGTGGACAGATGGAACGTAAAAACAAACAAAAACGTTGAATATAATTTGGAGGAAATAGCATTCAACGAAACTTAGCGGATATTCTTGGAGAATGGGGATTAAAGATTGAAATTATTATAAAAATAGAAAAAAAGTTGCAAACATGTAGAAATCTAAGAAAGGTTAGGATAGATGGAACGTAAAAACAAACAAACAAACAAAAACGTTGAATATCATTTGGACGAAATAGCATTCAACGAAACTTAGCGGATATTCTTGGAGAATGGGGATTAAAGATTGAAATTATTATAAAAATAGAAAAAAAAGTTGCAAACATAGAAATCTAAGAAAGGTATGGACAGATGGAACGTAAAAACAAACAAAAAAGTTGAATATAATTTGGAGGAAATAGTATTCAACGAAACTTAGCGGATATTCTTGGAGAATGGGGATTAAAGATTGAAATTATTATAAAAATAGAAAAAAAAGTTGCAAACATAGAAATCTAAGAAAGGTATGGACAGATGGAACGTAAAAACAAACAAAAACGTTAAATATAATTTGGAGGAAATAGCATTCAACGAAACTTAGCGGATATTCTTGGAGAATGGGGATTAAAGATTGAAATTATTATAAAAATAGAAAAAAAAGTTGCAAACATAGAAATCTAAGAAAGGTATGGACAGATGGAACGTAAAAACAAACAAAAACGTTGAATATAATTTGGAGGAAATAGCATTCAACGAAACTTAGCGGATATTCTTGGAGAATGGGGATTAAAGATTGAAATTATTATAAAAATAGAAAAAAAGTTGCAAACATGTAGAAATCTAAGAAAGGTTAGGATAGATGGAACGTAAAAACAAACAAACAAACAAAAACGTTGAATATCATTTGGACGAAATAGCATTCAACGAAACTTAGCGGATATTCTTGGAGAATGGGGATTAAAGATTGAAATTATTATAAAAATAGAAAAAAAAGTTGCAAACATAGAAATCTAAGAAAGGTATGGACAGATGGAACGTAAAAACAAACAAAAAAGTTGAATATAATTTGGAGGAAATAGTATTCAACGAAACTTAGCGGATATTCTTGGAGAATGGGGATTAAAGATTGAAATTATTATAAAAATAGAAAAAAAAGTTGCAAACATAGAAATCTAAGAAAGGTATGGACAGATGGAACGTAAAAACAAACAAAAACGTTAAATATAATTTGGAGGAAATAGCATTCAACGAAACTTAGCGGATATTCTTGGAGAATGGGGATTAAAGATTGAAATTATTATAAAAATAGAAAAAAAAGTTGCAAACATAGAAATCTAAGAAAGGTATGGACAGATGGAACGTAAAAACAAACAAAAACGTTGAATATAATTTGGAGGAAATAGCATTCAACGAAACTTAGCGGATATTCTTGGAGAATGGGGATTAAAGATTGAAATTATTATAAAAATAGAAAAAAAAGTTGCAAACATAGAAATCTAAGAAAGGTATGGACAGATGGAACGTAAAAACAAACAAAAACGTTGAATATAATTTGGAGGAAATAGTATTCAACGAAACTTAGCGGATATTCTTGGAGAATGGGGATTAAAGATTGAAATTATTATAAAAATAGAAAAAAAAGTTGCAAACATAGAAATCTAAGAAAGGTATGGACAGATGGAACGTAAAAACAAACAAAAACGTTGAATATAATTTGGAGGAAATAGCATTCAACGAAACTTAGCGGATATTCTTGGAGAATGGGGATTAAAGATTGAAATTATTATAAAAATAGAAAAAAAAGTTGCAAACATAGAAATCTAAGAAAGGTGTGGACAGATGGAACGTAAAAACAAACAAAAACGTTGAATATAATTTGGAGGAAATAGCATTCAACGAAACTTAGCGGATATTCTTGGAGAATGGGGATTAAAGATTGAAATTATTATAAAAATAGAAAAAAAGTTGCAAACATGTAGAAATCTAAGAAAGGTTAGGATAGATGGAACGTAAAAACAAACAAACAAACAAAAACGTTGAATATCATTTGGACGAAATAGCATTCAACGAAACTTAGCGGATATTCTTGGAGAATGGGGATTAAAGATTGAAATTATTATAAAAATAGAAAAAAAAGTTGCAAACATAGAAATCTAAGAAAGGTATGGACAGATGGAACGTAAAAACAAACAAAAAAGTTGAATATAATTTGGAGGAAATAGTATTCAACGAAACTTAGCGGATATTCTTGGAGAATGGGGATTAAAGATTGAAATTATTATAAAAATAGAAAAAAAAGTTGCAAACATAGAAATCTAAGAAAGGTATGGACAGATGGAACGTAAAAACAAACAAAAACGTTAAATATAATTTGGAGGAAATAGCATTCAACGAAACTTAGCGGATATTCTTGGAGAATGGGGATTAAAGATTGAAATTATTATAAAAATAGAAAAAAAAGTTGCAAACATATAGAAATCTAAGAAAGGTGTGGACAGATGGAACGTAAAAACAAACAAAAACGTTGAATATAATTTGGAGGAAATAGCATTCAACGAAACTTAGCGGATATTCTTGGAGAATGGGGATTAAAGATTGAAATTATTATAAAAATAGAAAAAAAGTTGCAAACATGTAGAAATCTAAGAAAGGTTAGGATAGATGGAACGTAAAAACAAACAAACAAACAAAAACGTTGAATATCATTTGGCCGAAATAGCATTCAACGAAACTTAGCGGATATTCTTGGAGAATGGGGATTAAAGATTGAAATTATTATACAAATAGAAAAAAAAATATGCAAGAATGCATCAAAGTTTTTATAACCTTTGTCTACTTTTCTTATTAAAAAGTTTGATATAAATAGTAACAGTTCGATAAAGAAAGATGGAATCATGGAAGGGTGGACAAAGCTCCCATTCCTTCACTAACTAGAGGAACTCATTCGGAGCGTTAAGCACTACTCTAAATTAGTCTGTTGAAGCTATCTGACGATCTATAGAGAATTTCTACTGTCTCAGCTATTTTACAAACTTTCAATCGGTGGTAAATCAATACGAGATTATGGATATTTGGTACAAAATCCTTCGTCGTAACCGTTTTCGAAGTACTTGGATGTGGTTCATCAAAAATCGACTTGCTATTATGCTGAAACTTATTATTTTTTGCATTCGTCGTTGCAGCTTCGTAGCCGCCAGGAAAAAAAGGCTATTTTTAACCTATAGTTAAGGTCTTCTGGTAGTTTAACATATTGGAAAGAATACATTTAGGATAATTCTTTGTATTATTGCAAAATATCTGGTTTTGAACAACCCAACTGGTTATTTTTTAAAAATATTGGCAGGTGTATAATCTGGATCCTGCGTTTCCTGAAATTCTGCGATTCCAGAAATGCTGCAGGAAATGTAGCAGGATCTTCTAATTCTGTGTAGATAAAACCAATTTTAACAAAGAATACGTTAATTGAAAATATAACATAAACCCAATCAAAATTAAAAGAGTTTATAAGGAGATTGGAGCGTATATAAAGGAGCAGAAACTTGGAATGGAAGTGGAAAGAAAGTCGGAGATAAAATTAGCGAATTGACAATTACTAAGATGGAATAATTGTATTTAATTAGAGTAATAATATTATAATTATATATATATAATTGAATAGAACTCCTTTGAGTCCACATTAAATGAGGGATATTAAAATCGAACCTCAACCTAAAGACTCATCGATATAAGTGCATGTGTTGTTAGGTTATTATCATTAATATTTGAGCCATTTTGGACGCAAAGTTTTATTTGCTGCTTTTTTTTGAAGAGAAAGACAGCAATTGGCTAGAGCTCCATTAGAAAACGTGTAAATATTTAAATAAGACTATATAAGGCTTGTTCATCTATCAAATCGGGAACTTTCCTTATAACACTCGTATATAAAAAACTTATATAATTTAATATAAAGTATATATTCATAGGACAAAATAACGCTGCGATTTATAAGTAAACAATCAGAGAATAAATATAACGATAATAATCTAAAGAATGAATGAAATAAATATCGAATTCAAAAAATGAAAAAATAGTAAAGCGGTTACAAAACCTGCTATTGTAGACACGTTTGAATGAAGATGAAATTCTTTGTGTAACAGAAGAATGGGCGATACTTCATACAGGGTTTGATTTAGGTCAAGATAGATCTCTCAATCAAGTTTATTAGTTTATCAGCGGGTTTCATCTTCATATCAATCAATGAGGATGTTTTTCTTTTTAATTTGAATTTAAAACTTGTAAAACATTTGCTATAAATCGATAAAAAAATACAGGAAACGAAACAGACGGCAAATGAGCTGTAGAAGACACAAATTATTTAAAAGATATTGCGATATATTACATCAGATTTTTACCTCGTATAACACGAAAAAAGAAGAGCTGGAAGCTAAGATAAAGTGTTATAAAATACCCCAAGGTACGACATTGAGTGATTTGATTGAGAAAATTGAACGAGAAGGAATAATCCTACTTAAAAAATTGAAGAAAATCAATTGAAATTATACCTGAAAATCGAATGAAAATAACAATCACATCCTTTTATCACAAAAAATGTCATAATATCTCCAGTCGGTAGCTATTAAACACTCTTGGAGCTACATAGTAGTAGACAACAACGGTGAAGAAGAGAAAAGAAGATTCCGGAGTTGCGGATTAAAGCATTGGGCGTTGACAAATGTTGTGAGATGCCACGACTAAGGGAAGATGGACCTACGGACTTATCCCGCTGGTAGACACTTGGGTTAGCAAACCAGATGCTTTTTGGACACGGATGCTTCAGAGAATACCTGCACAAGTTCAAAAATGAAGATCATCTGGAGTGTCTAACCCATGCAGGAAGCAATTTCATTGCCTTATCCGTTGCCAACGTTGAGCTATTAACAGTTTACTGCGTTTTTAAATAGATTAACAGATGACATTCCACGGATATCTTTCCTGTCGACGCCAGTGCGATAAGTTTTTCGTGTTTGACGTTATCTAAAGCCTTGGACAAATCGATAAAGTACAGGTGTACGTCTTTGTTCATATCTCTGAATCTCTGGATAAGAACTTGTATATTCAATTTTGTATCATTTTGGTTAAAACTTTCGTTATTTTATTATTGTTCACAGTGGTTCGCATCTGGTTTTCTAGGGATAGCGATAAACCAGTCTTCAGGAAAGGAGAGTAACGTCTAAAATATGTTTTAGGTTTTTATACATCAACATTCGCCGTTTATGTATTAAAAATTGTTGAGAATTCCAAATTTCTTTAATCTGTTTACATCCTATGTGAAATATTATTGTGAAATGAATCCGGTTTCCAAAATATTTATAGCTTCAACTAATATTGATACTTTTTAAATTAAAAGAATCGTAAAAAATTATTAGTTCCAGAAATAAAACGTATTACCTGTTGACGTACGCTTCTTTGCCAAATATTTTCGTTGGGCATGACAAATTACTCATAAATTTTTTTTCCATATGACATCTATTTATTTATATATTTCCTACTAATAATTACGTAAATATATTTCTAAAATAGATGGCTCGTATTATTTCTGGCTCCATATTAATTAATATTTCCGTATATTTCAATAAAAACTACAGATTTATTATACACAGTTGCCAACAGTTGCATCCTGGATTGGTACGTGTTTAAAATGTTTATCTGGTAGATTAAATAGTCATTTTCATATATATTTTTTAGATTCTTGCTAAAATTTAAGCCATTTTTGACGCTTGATTTCCGTTTGACAATCGTTTAAGTAAGATTTTTCTTAAAATTGAAAGAATTAAGTATCCAACTGCCAATAAAAATCATTATGATTATAGATAAAAGATGTCTTTTCTTTCCTTTCCTTTATTAGGTCAGAAACTTTTCAGATACCCCTTGTACACTAGGAACATAAGAATTTTTTTAACTAATAGACTTTTTGGAATTTTCGTAGAAGCATTTCCATCCTGTGAGGTTTTGGTGTTTATCTATATTTTAATGTATTAAAAAAGATAACTATATATTACGTAATTACAAATAAAAATATCCATCCGACAAGAATACAGGACACTAGAATTCTAACTTCTGCAAATGCAGGAACAAACCACCAGCTTGTAATGGCAAAAATGCGAACAACCATTCAACGTTCTTGTAACAAACCTATCGAAGAAGTAAGCAAATTGAATATAGAATCCCTATCAGACTAGTCGACAAAATACCTTTATCAACAAAGGCTAGAGAGAAAATTGCTGCTAATAATATCCAAGAGACAGATGACATCGAAACAGCATGGACAAAACTAAGAACTAATATACTACAAGCAGCAGAAGAAGCCTGCGGAAGAAGGACTATAAAAAAAGGGGGAAGAACAAATACAAAACCGTGGTTTAGACAAGAAGTCAAGATTCTAGCCGAAGAGAAAAGAAAATCGTACCTGCAATACAGATCCAATGCAACAACATATAATGACTATAAAGCTGTAAGAAATAGAGTCAACGAAAATATTCGAAAAATTAAAAGAGATCACTGGGAGAAGTTTTCGAATGATATGGAACATGACTTATATGGGGGACAGAAAAAAATGTGGAATCTTCTGAGGGAAGGGAGAAAACCAATAAAAGAATAGATACAAAATACAAAAATCACGGCAGACGAATGGGAAAGACATTTTGAAAAACTTTATAGTTCAACACAAGCTAACGTATCAGCACAGGAATTACCCTACGAAGATGAAAACATCAATGGAATACAAAATAGGATTTTCTCCCTGCATAAAATACAACAAATGATAGCCAAGATAAAGAACAGAAAAGCCCCAGGCATCGACGAAATAACAAACGAAATGATCAAATATGGAGGCGACAAACTGTATGATGAACTACAATCCTTCTTCAATAAAACACTAGAGGTCAAAAATGTACCATCTGAATGGAAAGTATACTGATACCGATTTTCAAAAAGGGAGAAAAAACCGATCCCCAAAATTATCGAGGCATTAGCCTAATGAGTACGGTTCTGAAACTATTCACTAAAATCTTAGCAGAAGAAGTAATGTCTACCGGGATATGTGAAGAACAGCAAGGTTTCAGAAACAACAGATCTGCTATAGATGCTATATTTATAATGCGCCAAATAACTGAAAAAGCCATAGAGTTTAATAAGGCAGCCTTTATCTGCTTCATTGATCTCACCCAAGCGTTTGATAGGATACGCTTAACTGATGTTATAACTCTACTAAAAAAAAGGAACGTTCACCCCAATATAATAAGAGTTATCGAAAAACTTAACACCGATAATTATACCTTTGTGAGAATGTCAAACAAATTAGGCAATAAAATACCTGTGGCAACTGGTATCAGACAAGGGTATAGCCTAAGCCCAATCCTGTTCAATATTATAATGGACGAAATCATCAACGAAGTAAAGCAAGCCGGGAGAAGATACCGAATGGGAGACAAAGAGATAAAAATAATATGCTATGCTAATGACGCAGTAATCATCTCGGAAGACGAAGATAACCTACAGAAGCTCCTATATAAATTCCAACAAATAGCGAACACGTACAAAATGCAAGTATCCAGAAAAAAAAATCTCTGACAATATCTAAAGAACCGAGAAGATGTAAACTAGCGATCTACGATCAGAACGTAGAACAAGTGATGTCCTTCAAATATCTAGGGACAAACATAACAAGCGATAGAAAACTAAAGAAAGAAGTAAAAGCACAAACAACGAAGGCAGCATTAATATCAGGATACCTTAGAGATTTAATTTGGCGAAATAAATACATGAGCACAAAATGTAAAATTAGAATATATAAAATTTGCGTAAGAAACTAGAGCGGAGAACACAACCACTAAACGGCTCCTAAGAACAACAGAAATGCGGACTCTGAGATCAATAACAGGACATACGTTACTCGATCGGAAGAAAAATGAAGAAATAAGGGACATGTGCGATATTCAGGATGTAGTAAGATGGGCAAGTAGCCGCAGAAGTGTATGGAGAGAGCATGTTGACAGAATGCCACATGAACGGTTAGCAAAAATTGCAAAGGAAAAGAAACCAGACACAACTCTACCTCCTGGACGACCACCTATAGTAGTATGAAAGCTGGTCCTCAGCATCCCAACTACTCCTGGCAAATCCTTGATGAAAATACAGGACCTAGTCCTAAGGTAAGAAGAAGAAGAAGAAGAAGAAGAAGAAGAAGAAGAAGAAAAAAGATAACTAAACTCAAATCAATTATTGAATTATTTATCACTGATAAAGACAGGAACATAAAGTAGGTAAAAGGTGAAATGTAGGTCTAATAATCCGGTCAATTTAGAATCAAAAAAAATTTATTCAAGATCAAAGGTGAAAAAGAATATTCTTGACAAAAATTGTAGATTATAAAAATATCTACAAATAACGTACCAATACTTTTTTCCTACGAGCTACCGTTTCTGAGATATAATGATTCAAAAAGTTTTTAATGGTTTCAGTAGTAAACTGGTGGGAACTGTCATATAAGTTCATCAAATAAATTATCAATCAATTTCTCTCGCATTATAGACATTAAATACGATAGTAAATCTGAAACATTATAACTTTTCCATCTTATATCTCAGAAACGGTAGCTCGTAGGAAAAAAGTATAGGTACGTTATTTGTAGATATTTTTATGATCTAAAATTTTTTTCGAAGTATTTTTATCATAAAACTCACTGTTTTGCTGATAATCGAAACTCATTTTTTTGACCTTTAGCCTTGAATAAAATTTTTTCTATAAACGGAAATGATGAGGGACAATCAAATTTTATTTTCAATTGCATTTTAAACAATTTTACTGATATTCAGCTTGATGGAAGTTTATGTAGCTTCACTCTTATTTTTTGGTCTAATTTGACCGCACTGTAAACTTTTTCATTGAAAATTCAATGACAAACCTCTCCAAATAAATATTTTTAATGACTTCAACAATGACAATCAAGTGTGTTTTAAACAAGAAGTAAACAGTAATAGTTCCACGAACCCATATTTATATTAAATAATTATAATTAAACAAATCTGACTCAGAATTTTCAATGGCAATGAATTGTTAAAATTATTTTTCAACCCTCATTTGATACGCCCCGTGGAGTCCTCCAAACGAAGTTGTAGTATGTGTCTTCATGTCACTTTAACAACAATTTTTATTGTAAATATTGTCGCGATTGTTTTGTGTATTATTAAAATAAAATAAATACATAATCCAAATAAATAAGAGTGTATTCAACTTGAAGGGATTATGAATTGTTTTTTAAACTTATTTTAAAATTTATGTCACCCGAAATAAGTGTTTGTTTTTAAAATAAGGTAGGTCCTAACAAACATATTTTGTACGTACACAACACGATTTATACTGGGAATGACGCCAAAAACAATAAAAAATAATGTGGCGTCGAGATTCCGAAAAAAAAAACTTCGAAATGCTGTTTTCATTGATCAACATTCATCATCTGATATATTTGGTTCATTTATTAGATGTACTTTTCTCAACTTTTATTTCAAGAATGTGAACAATTACTCAAACTTGTACGATTTTTAATTATACTTATCTTTATGACAGCGATTTCACCAAGGTACTCATCAGATATTGATAGAAATTGTTAACGACTATCTGAAGAATCATAATGATATTTTTGAGTTGTTAACCTCATAGATCAGAAATTTTAGTTAAAAATCCACTACGGCAAGGTGGAAAAAAAACGTACAGTCGCAAAAATTACAGGGTTTGTTCAAAATTTTATGCTTTTTCAGAAAATCATAAAATTAGAAACATCGCACGATAAATTTTATTTCTAGAGCCATCAAAATAATTTTCCGTTAAATTTGACTTGTTATGATAAATGATACTTTTCAGATCAGGTAGTTGGCATTACAAAACCAAGATGGACGTCTGCAATGGTATTCCCGACCCGCAAACCAACAATTAAGTACTTAGTACTGTCAAAATTTTCAAAATCTGTCTTTTTTTGAGTTTGCTGGCCAAACATTTTTCTTCCTGGTCTTCGGGAATTGTTGATGACAGCACACGTTTCCAATGTGAATATCCGGTATAAAGAAGTGTGATAACTGCACCACTACTTCGAGACAAAATGGAGGTTAACTATGAAGAAGTTGCCGTGTTTATTTTTTCTCAAAAATAAGTTAATTACAGTATTATCTTTAGAAGGAATAATTATTATTAATGGGTGAATGTGGGAAACTATTTCTATAGCAGTCGAGAGTGCAGGTTCCAAAAGAAATACTACGTGCAACAATTTACATTTTCTAATTACAAATTATGTAATCGCGATACGAAATAACTGTACCCAATGCAGATTTATATCTACTTATATGTAAGTACTTAACAGTCTCTTAGTATTCGAGATCTTTGTTTCAGATCTTAAACTGTTAGATAAATCTGAATCGGAATGGACTTGACTTTTTATCAGGGACAAATAGTACAGTCAACAATGTTTTTGAAACAATACTGAACAATCCGATTTATATTAGAACATTTTTTTGGGGGGGAGGCGGTCTAAAGTTCTTAAACAAAGTGAAAATCGACGTTTCGGCAAATATATTACCATTATCAGGGTAATACAGAAATGAAAATATCTTTAATAAAGCGCTTTATATCTAAGTAGTACTTTATATTGAATTTCTCTTCTCAACACGCTATCTAGAAAACTTTCTATACAATATTTGTGAAATTTTGGAAAATAAGTAATTAATCGTATTATTTATCACAATCAATTTGAAAATCGACGTTTCGGCAAATATATTACCATTATCAGGGTAACACAAGAATGAAAATATCCTTAGCAAAGCGCTTTATATCTAAGTCGTACTTTACATTGAATTTTCCTCTTCATCACGTTTTTTAAAAAACTTTCTATACAATTTTTGTGAAATTTTTGAAAATACGTAGTTAACCGTATAATTTATCACAATCAACTCGAAAATATATAGAATTTTTTGTAATCTGAAACTTTCATAACTCAGAATTTTAATGATCAAACTTACATTGAATTTCTGAGAATTTCACGTCCCACATTGTAAGCAGCTGATGAAAAATCACACTGTATAAAAAGACTAGGTGGATTATGTGTAATCGTAATTTTAATATTTGTACTTACTGATGGAAAATTAGCTCTTAAAAGCTCACTCCAAAAACTCGCTAAAAATAACACAGTAAACAAAGCCCATATCAAATTCAACTTTTGCTTCGGTCAGATATACATATTACGTCAATTATATCGTTGTTTCTTTTCATCATAACTACTGTCAATTTAAATAAACTATTACGTATGTCTTGTAGTTGGTCTTGTGAAGAAGACAATGTTATCAGTTGAGTCACGTGATGGAAGACCTCCACCATTACTACTATATTAATTGTTCACCGATTATGAATACTCACCTAAACAAAAATGAAACAAATAAATGAAATGGGCAATGAACAGCAATCGAAGTCTAACGGCAAGTGCAGCATTCATTTCGATTAAGACAGTCTAATGACGATCTAGTCACGGGCCCGGGGGCCCTTAAGCCCCTAAGAATTCACATGCTCCTCGATTTTCAACCATTCAACCTGAAAAAATGGAAATAGTTAATAGATTTCACTTATATTCAAGAATATTTTCAAGAATTCTTATCTGTCGACTTCAAATCTAACCTCAAAACATTTTGATTACATAGAGCCGTTTGTTTTTGATTTATATCATTTGAAATATATATATATTTATAGTTAATAGAATTAACCCTCTATGAAATTGACTTGCAGCCTGTCGCCAAGGTCAAAATTTACGTCTTTCAAGTGTCAAAATGTATTGTATAAAACCGTGATTTCCAAAGTAGTCCAGGTGAACCACCAGGAGTTCATGAAAATTTATTAGGTTTCGATAGTAAAAAACTAAAATGTTGACTTGACTTCTATCAATAAACGCGGATTATATTTTATGAAGCGATTACTTAAATACCTTCAACACAAAATCAAAGTATCAAACTTTTTTTTTTCGAATACTGTTAATTCGTCGTTGAAACTCAGCCACAACGCAAGTTTCTATAGATACATCTAATCGTCACTTTTTTTAAAGATATGGAAATCGGTAGATGCAGGGAGGTTCACCGAATTCAGCAAAATTTTGAAAATGTACAACATAGACTTTGAATATTCGAATTAGTACTTGTTGTAACTGTCATATTGAATGGCCACCATAATTCCCAGATTCAAAAAAGATTACTTTTCATGTAGAAACCATAATGGCAAGGTACGACATCACTAAAAGGGTGTTTGTAACTCTTTTAAAAGTATTATTTGATGATGAACCTAAAAAGGGCATCGAAACATATGTTTGAGGAATTTGCTTCTGAGGGTTTGTGGAAAATGGTGTTATTTTATTAACAACAAATACGTCCAGCATAAAATAAATTCACGTTTTATTGGTTGAGCAAAGATAATGGTACCCAACTCCATGAATAATGAACCGTATTGTCCATTTGTTCACTCATTTGGTATAGGTAACACTCAAAATATACTACTTATAATAAATTGGGCTCCATGAGTGCCATGTGCGAGAATTGTGCCAATGTGGAATGCGAAACTACCAATAAAATGATAAAATTATCTGTTACCTTACCCATAAGTTTCTGGTTCATAACTCAACTGTGTCACGCTTTAATTTTTTTTTCTTTTTCTTAAGTTCGCGAGCCAACAACAACAACAACTTTCATAGGCGTCCTCCAGGTAATACTAGGAAGATTAATTAAAGAAACAAATATGAAAATTCACCATTATATGTGCGATTATAATATGTAATGTGTGTTTTTTTGAAACTGTTTCTGATTTGTTATTGTTATTGTAAAATATTGTCTCACCAAAGGTTTTTCCAACAACAATAACAAATAGTATTTCATCAGACTTTATCAATTCACTATTAGATCAAAATTACCCTATTATGGATTCTGAGACACCCTGGAATGATGGGAAACGAAATAAAAAATAAGCCCACGGGGGCAGACAAGTCCTTCATGGAACCTGAACCCTTTTGTGGTATTAGCTACATAACAATGGAAAAAGCACTAGAAAAGAAGGTAGATAGAAACCAAACCAATTATTGGGACTACTTACAGATCAGCTGTAAACACTGGGTCCCCCAGTATCGCAGCTAGAAAGGGGGACACTAGAGATCCTTTAGGTCGCAATGAAAAAGCTTCTAGTATAAGGCTTATCTCGTGCCTCTCCACTCACCAAGGGTGTAAAGAATTGTGGAATCGTTAATATTCGTTATTTTTGGTTTATGGGCATCTTGAAGATTTTCAAAACTACCCCAGCTTATTTTCCATAAAGATGAACAAATCTACGTCTGCCAATCGGTCTAAACTTAATCAGTACTGACGAAATACCAATGATGACGAGGAATAATAACCGCCACCCTAAGTCATCCACGATTAGAACGGTATTACCCCGAAAAGAGAGTGAAAGAGAATTAATTGACCTTGTCAATCAGTTTGGACAAGCTACTGATATAAGAAGAAGTCTTCTCACATAACTAAGGATACATCCCAACGTTTTTAAGTCTGAATCCCACCTAGATGCTTCCAAACATATCCCAAACAAATGACCTCTCCCAGTACAGGTCTATCACGTGCCTCTCCACTCACCAAGGGTGTAAAGAATTGTGGAATCGTTAATATACGTTATTTTTGGTTTATGGGGGCCTTGCAGATTTACGAAAACTTCCCCAGCTTCCTTTCCATAAAGATAAACAAATCTACGTCATCAAATCGATCTAAACTTAATCAGTAGTGACGAAATACCAATGATGACGAGGAATAACAACCACCACCCTAAGTCAACCACAATTAGAACAGTATTACCCCGAAAAGAGAGTGGAAGAGTTTTAATTGACCTTGTCAATCAGTATGGACAAGCTTCTGATATAAGAAGAAGTCTTCTCACATAACTAAGGACACATCCCAACGTTTTTAAGTCTGAATCCCACCCAGATGCTCCCAAACATATCCCAAACAAATGACCTCTCCCAGTACAGGTCTATCACGTGCCTCTCCACTCACCAAGGGTGTAAAGAATTGTGGAATCGTTAATATACGTTATTTTTGGTTTATAGGGGGTCTTGCAGATTTACGAAAACTCTCCCAGCTTCCTTTCCATAAAGATAAACAAATCTACGTCATCAAATCGATTTAAACTTAATCAGTAGTAACGAAATACCAATGATGACGAGGAATAACAACCACCACCCTAAGTCAACCACAATTAGAACAGTATTACCCCGAAAAGAGAGTGGAAGAGTATTAATTGACCTTGTCAATCAGTATGGACAAGCTTCTGATATAAGAAGAAGTCTTCTCACATAACTAAGGACACATCCCAACGTTTTTAAGTCCGAATCCCACCCAGATGCTCCCAAACATATCCCAAACAAATGACCTCTCCCAGTACAGGTCTATCACGTGCCTCTCCACTCACCAAGGGTGTAAAGAATTGTGGAATCGTTAATATACGTTATTTTTGGTTTATGGGGGCCTTGCAGATTTACGAAAACTTCCCCAGCTTCCTTTCCATAAAGATAAACAAATCTACGTCATCAAATCGATCTAAACTTAATCAGTAGTAACGAAATACCAATGATGACGAGGAATAACAACCACCACCCTAAGTCAACCACAATTAGAACAGTATTACCCCGAAAAGAGAGTGGAAGAGTATTAATTGACCTTGTCAATCAGTATGGACAAGCTTCTGATATAAGAAGAAGTCTTCTCACATAACTAAGGACACATCCCAACGTTTTTAAGTCCGAATCCCACCCAGATGCTCCCAAACATATCCCAAACAAATGACCTCTCCCAGTACAGGTCTATCACGTGCCTCTCCACTCACCAAGGGTGTAAAGAATTGTGGAATCGTTAATATACGTTATTTTTGGTTTATGGGGGGTCTTGCAGATTTACGAAAACTCTCCCAGCTTCCTTTCCATAAAGATAAACAAATCTACGTCATCAAATCGATTTAAACTTAATCAGTAGTGACGAAATACCAATGATGACGAGGAATAACAACAACCATCACTAAGTCAACCACAATTAGAACAACATTACCCCGAAAAGAGGGTGGAAGAGGAAATTAGAAACCTCCGACACCGAAAACTCTGCTGAAGACGTTGTTATTTTTTCTTTCACTGATTTTTTTTTCAAGTAAGAAAACAATTAAACAACAATTACATCGTATGTTTGAATTAGGACATACTGTATACATTATTATTGTATGTATAAATTGAAAATATTAATTGACGGGTTCCAATGAAAATTACTAATTGAATAATCGAATTCATTCCAAATTACAGTTATATAAAAATGACTAAGAATTGGATTTTTACATAAATGGGTGAAAGGATGTTGTCCGTTAATTAGTGATTATACGGCAGTAAGACATAACCGTCTTATTTCAATTTTCCACCTAGTATAATTTACAAGTTACAATGTAACGATATTCCGCCTGAGGATACAAATTTACATAGCATTTAAGTATATCATTCTTGACCGACACTGTGGTTACATGCAATAACTCTCACGAGTTTCGGTTCGTCTCATTCGTTTTGCGAATCAAATTGTTTTATAATATATAACGTATGTCCTAATAGTTTCGGCACAAAATATCTCATAAGTTGGAATTAAGAAGATTTTCATCACCCTAGAGTGTAAACCTGTTAACTCACTTCAAGGTCATTGACGTTGTCTTCAATTCGGGTCTCAAACCCGAACGAGGGTTGCTAAACCGCTTTGATGAGACGTAATAACGTCGAAACTAGTCAGTAGTTACAACAACAAAAAGGTCGATTGACATCACGCTTGGCGAGGTATTAGCCAGGAAAGTAGTTGTTTTCTCCTTTGAAGAACGACAAAATTCATTTTCGAAATTTTGAATTTCGAAATTATTTCAGAGGAGATCAGTAGAAATCTTTTATTATGATACAGATTAGAGACCTTCCTTCTACTAATTATTGGTCAACTCTGGAACGTCTATAAATTGAAATGCTCTCTTCTGTATTGGGTCGAACATCCTCAGGGTGTACTTGCGAGCTGAGTGAGTACACTACATCAAAATAAGATACTTTTTGTACAAGAAGAACCTTAGAAAGGTGGGTGGCGAGCAAAAATGATCAACGAGCACGAGCAAGTTCCATTAATGATAATTATTAGAAAGATATTTGAACATATATCAGGTTTGTACCAAAATTTGCACATTATACTTGAAATTTCAGTTAATTCATTGAATATTAGTTCCTCTAGACCAGTTAGTTTTGATTTTGATTGAAAAAAAGTCGTTTGTGTTAATAGGGTAGATAAAACTGTGAAGGAATACAATGAAATTTTTTGTTTGTTCCACTTTCTAAAATAGGATTCAATCAATATACTTCTATCATTTGGTTATTTTTTACTGTGCCCTAGCTAATACCAATAACCCTTTTCAACTGAATTAATGTTTTAACACATCGTATCCTAGAGAAAAGAATTAGTTTATTTCATAAACCAAAATGAAATTAGAACAAAATTAAACAACAAGAACGGCACTGCAAATACCACATCAATTTAGGGGACAGAACACAAAGAAGCGTTAAAAAAATAAATTCGAATCCTGAACTATTTATCTGTAGTTTCCGCAAATCTTCGATTTGTGGAATATCAAAAACAGAACATCATGATGTAAACATAGTAATAAGTCAGAAACAGATTATCCTATTAATAGCTATCGAAAATATTTAGAACGATGAATATCTACTTCATCGAAATATATATATACTAACCATAACTAACCTAGCCTACTAAACAAATTTGTTCGCGTGGTATGAAGTAGGCGGATAAAAGAATAATAGCCCGGTCAAATTAGACCTAAAAATAAGTGTGAAACTACATAAACTTCTCCCACTAAGCTGAAAATCAGTAAAATATGATTAAAAATAAAATTTTATTCAAAGGTGGGTTTTTCGAGATTTTCAACAAAACGGTGACTTACATCATAAATTTACTTCAGACAAAAATTGTAGATCATAAAATTATCTACAAAAAACGTATTGATACTTTTTTTTCTACGAGGTGCCGTTTCTGAGATATAACGATTCGAAAAGTTGTAATCGTCATAATATTCATGAGTATACATCTCTATAATTGTAATATACTTATGTTAAAATATTTTTCTATCGATCATTATAACTCAAAATCTAAAGTAAGTTTCTTAATTTATACGACAATATAACCTTGAGACAATATCTATCTCCTGTTCAATTGTGTGCGTAGCTAGGGTTGTATACCTGCTGGAATAAATAAAATACCGTTAGTCTTGAGTGTCAATTGATAGTGAAAACACGTCTTAATCCTAACCTATATCCTTATGTTTCGAGTTTTATTACAAAAATGTCAGAATATTGTTTTATTAGTGCTAACCTTTCAACTAAAAGGGAAGTTGTTACTATTGAACGTTGTATGAAGACATTAATTCATGCAAGTATCTCTAAATTTTCTGATTATCTCCAAAATTGGAAACTACATGTCGTAAAAACTCGAAAGTCTTCTATTGTTGCAGCTAATAAAAGACAACGTGAATAACAAGAGGCCAGTAGATCCACAGTAAGTCCTACTCGTAGGTACTAAACTACGTTCCAGAGAATCAGATTTTTGTTTTGGAAAACTATGCTTCTTTTGTTGCCAGGAATTGAATGAACAGTATGAGAAAAGAAAATACTCGGATTTTTGTCGTCGAATTAGTCAAGAAGTACGCTTCCATTCAGTGATTAAATGCTGGAAGTAGCTCGGACTCTGACGATGCTTTAGCAAAAGCTGTCCTTGCTCCACACGAATTTGAATATGATTTAGTTGCTGCTGAAGCTAAATATTATCATAATTGCTATTCTTCTTCCTTGAAACCTTCCACTAGAGCTAAAAGGTCGGCTTAAGGACGAAGCTACGAATTGAAACTAGCGATGACTGTCAGTTCACTTCAAACGAATTACAGAATGCAAAACTACGACTTTAGATAACGGAGATAAAGCTACGACTAAACTGAAGTATGTTGATGAAATTATTATCAGAAATCAAGAGAATCAACATTCATATGCTTTTGAATCAACCCCGGTTACGAAAAAAAAATTAATAAAAAAGAATGATTCAGAGTTCTAGGCGTAGCTGCAGCTATTATTTGTGAAGATATTCAAACTACCCTGCACCAGGTCACAGATAAAAGTAATAAAATACCAGAATCGTTGAACGAGTGATTTTAAAGAATCCACCATCAAATTTAGATCATTAAAAATTAATATGCACAAATATTTTCCTTAGTATCATGATTGTCGTTCCAACGACAGTTCTTTTAAGTCTAGATTATAATTGGGTCTGGCAGTTTTTTTCATCGAAGCGTTTATGTGTACCAGGCAGAAAAATTTTTCAATTTTTCGTTCAATACGTTGCAGACAATGCTGAAAATTGTTACAACAAAAAAATCAGTTTTACTAGAAGAGCCTATGCCCTAAAAAAGCTCTTTAAGCAAAAAATTTCAAGGCAAAAGCTCAAGTACAGATCTATCAAAATGACGGTGTAGTAGATTGCAGTAAATTAAATATTTTGTTTATGGAATTGAAGCGGTGTCTTTCCTCAAAAAACCTGATGCACTATGGTTTTATGGGAAAAGGATTATTTTCAGCTTGGTGGGAATTTATGTAACTTCGAATATCTAAATTGGCCGGACTATTAGTGCAATATGAGAATTTTTATTAATAGAATACCAGTGAATTCCACAGAAATAACCAAACGATTTTGTTAATGAATAGTAAGTGATTTTAATATGAGGAAATGAAATATGAAAAATCTTCTGATTTGGATTTGTGACCGTAAGGTTATACTTATATAAACAGTACGACTCAATAATTTTCATACCTTGTGGAAAAACGAAACATTTTAAATGAAATTGAATTTTTTCACCTTCAGCTGTTTAGAAGTTATAAGCAGGTTAATTGGATGGAAAAATATTTTAACTATCTACTAAAAGAAGAGATACGTCTATGGATTACGAATGCTTCATCATTTTATTACTCTCTCATACATAAAAATAGACATACTGCGAAGAACTTGGTGCTAGGTAGTTAATCCTACCAAATCAAACATTTAGTCCGGATCTGTCACCATCAGATTACTGCTTTTTTGCAGATGAACGCTGAGTAATAAAGATTTTGGAATTAGGACTTCGTCAAGACACATAATGTAGTAAGGGGGCTGTCCACCAACGAGATGGTTGAACGATATTGAGAGAATGTAATCAAACTGAATTCATTTGAATTTTTGAGGTTATGAAAAGTTAGATAACAAACAGGATAAAGTATTAATATAAATAAATTATACTAACAAATAACAGACGTATATTTTAGTTGACAACTTGGCCATGGTAATTAATGAATTCAATTTATCGTTTACATCTAGAGGCTAGACGAGGTATTAACCTAATTTAACCGCCTCATTACAAGAAAATAATTACTCTCCTTGAATAAAGTGTGTAATTTACCTATACCTATTCCAGACTTCAAAGACAATTTATCAAATTAAAAACAAGTTTCACTTCAAAGTATATAAACCAGTACACTATTAAATGTATAAGAAAGAAGAATATCACTATGAAAATGCCCCAAGGATCTAACAATTAATGATTTTCCTTGTCAAAATATCTTCGCAAAAGAAAATCTAATTATGGTAGTTATTACCAACAGATGATGATAAAGTCGATCTGAACTTAATCAACTCCATTAGCGCTGGTCTTCTAATATCATTTATTATTAATCTCTCTGTTTCGAAAGGAAACTAAGATTAAATATTACTGAAATTAAAAAATTCACAAAATGAATAGCAAGCAATAAACAAACTTTTACAATAGTCCATAACGTCCATGACATCTACCCAACTGTCATTGCTCATTATAGTCTCTTTTATTTGGCTTCTATTGTATCCTGTAGTCACTTGAAACGAATCTACAGATCACCACACCAAGAAAACTTCCAACAACCCTTCGGAAATCCGAAATCTCAAAACGAGCCACATCCAAGAATCTTGGCGCGACGTATGGAGCTCTAAACAATATCCATCCAGCTACTTCTCAACTGTCCCTGATTTTTTTTAAATAGGAGAAGAATGGCCAGACTATCAGGACTTTTATTGTTTTGGTTTGCTCCTGATAACTTCGCTCTGCGCCCCTAGTACTCGATTCAACACATACTTACCTAACAGTACTAGTTGAACTAATGAACTTGCGTTTCGAGTTTTAGTAAATGAGACACAGTGGATGGTATAAGAGGGGAAGGATCCACTTGAACAGCTCAAAGAAAACTTCCAACAACCCTTCGGAAATCCTAAATCTCATCCAAGAATCTTGGCGCGAAGTATGGAGCTCTAAACAACATCCATCCAGCCACTTTTCATCTGTCCCTAATTTTTTTTAAGTGGGAGAAGAATGGTCAGACCATCATGACTATTATTGTTTCGGTTTGCTCCTGATAACTTCGCGCTGCGCCCCTAGTACTCGATTCAACACATACTTACCTGACAGTACTAGTTGAACTAGTGAACTTGCGTTTCGAGTTTTAGTAAATGAGACACAGTGGATGGTATAAGACGGGAAGGATCCACTTGAACAGCTCAAAGAAAACTTCCAACAACCCTTCGGAAATCCTAAATCTCATCCAAGAATCTTGGCGCGAAGTATGGTGCTCTAAACAACATCCATCCAGCCACTTTTCATATGTCCCTAATTTTTTTTAAGTGGGAGAAGAATGGTCAGACCATCAGGACTATTATTGTTTCGATTTGCTCCTGATAATTTCGCGCTGCGCCCCTAGTACTCGATTCAACACATACTTACCTGATAGAATCATCATCAAAAACGAGTTGCACTAGCCAACATGCGTTCGAGTTTTAGTAAATGAGACATTCGTCTGCTCGTCTGCTTAATTCTAGTTCTTAAAAAAATTGATTTTTCTTCCAAAATATTAAATAATTGGTCCACCAACACCAAGGTTTTTGTGCTTTATTTTATCACCCTAGGTGCAGTTGTAGAAGCTTTCACAGGGTGCAAAAAAGAATATTTAGGACACTGGCTGTGACATGTATGCACATATGTTTTAAGTTTGATATGTATTATGTATAAACCACGATAAACAACTGAGAAAAACATGGAATTGATGTGTGTATTCAACTGATTCGTTTCCTAACTACTTTTTTGTTCCCCATTGACAAAGAATAGCTCTGCGCAGACACTCGATTTTCATCACGTCAAGAAGCTGATTGTACTATATCAGCTTCAGAGTGAAAAAATGTTTCCAGAATTGGTTTGAGCGTACGTAGTTAATATTTTGGAACGCAATAAAACATTCTGTTTCGAATTTGTTTCTATTTCACATTTCGTAAAAACTTAAAAGGCAATCCTCGTAGGATCATAATGTTTAGAACAAAATATGACAAACTATTTATAGAGACGAGATTCTAACTAAATATTAATCAGGTATGTATATTTCGTGTAATTGGATTTAGTTTCGTATTGTTTATATGCATTTACTGATCTCTAATTGAATTTAATGAAACTATTTGAATAATTGAATTTTGTAAACTAGACGATCCAGACAGACATGAAATTACAAAACAAACTGTGATTTAATTTAATCCATGGAAAAAATAACGATATTAATGCATAGTATATTTCGGTTATTATGATGTTCTTGAATATAATTTTGAAAATACAAATTCTCTTCTTCCAATAAATCAGTAGAATGAATTAAATTCATCTTTTACGACGTTAACCCCAAACTGTTTAGAAATCAGACTTTAATCAAATAAGGACCCAAGAATATTTGGATAGACAAATTTGAAAAAGCGTTAGGATGTTTTCAGTCCGGAAAAATTAGCATGCAACACATCATTCATTTTCGTACTTCCTATTCGTAAGTCGCAATCTGTATACATGAAAGAAATTCTCGTTTATTACACTATAACTCATAAGTAGCTAGATCAAATTGGCTGAAAATTGGTGGGGAGCTGGCTTAGAACTAGGAGAAGTACTCAGGCTACTTTTTATCCCGTTTACGTGGCACATGTATATGCAAAAAAGTCGTGTTAGTAAAACGGCTAAACTGATTTGACTGTAAATTGGTGGGGAAGTAGCTTAGAACCAGGAGAACCACTCAGGATACTTTTTATCCCGTTTACGTGGCACATATATGTATAAAAAAGTCGTGTTAGTAACACTATTCATAACTGCAGAACGGCTAAACCGATTTGACTGTAAATTGGTGGGGAAGTAGCTTAGAACCAGGAGAACCACTCAGGATACTTTTTATCCCGTTTACGTGGCACATATATGTATAAAAAAGTCGTGTTAGTAACACTATTCATAACTGCAGAACGGCTAAACTGATTTGGCTGTAAATTGGAGGGGAGGTAGCTTAGAACCAGGAGAAGGACATAATATTCTTATTTTGCTTACGTGATACATAAAACGCAACTAATACGGAACCGTAATGTTAACTATGCTTCGTGCTTCTCGATCACAAGAGCAAAACGAGGCATCTCGCGAAACGCCGTTTGGCAATGCCAAATCGTCGAAAAAACCTGAACGAATAGATAATTTTTGAAGAAAGAGATTTATATGAAGTACTGATTTGAATCCTGCAGCGTCTCGATACGATTGCGGAACTGATTACTGCATTCGCATTGAGCCAATTGACGTTGTTTGCGAATTGAAGTTTTCCGAAGAAATGCTGGAATTGTGGTGCCTTAGTGGAAAAGTGAAAATGGCAAGAAATATATCAGAAATGTCATCAAAGATATGTATGAATAGAAACCGGAAGAAATTGGAAAAATTAGATGAGGTACTGCAACTGAATCGAATATGTTTTTACCATATTTACTCACCCGGTAAATTATGAAAATATAATAATCGTTATACCGAACCTGTATTCAAGTCAATTTTTTTTTAATTCAGATAAATTACCTAATTCATTATCTGTTAAATTCACTGTCTAATGTTCTTGTTTGTTCATTCAATAATGACCTTGCCTCTTCTTTTTTGACAAACAAAAATGGCAAGAGGTGCATTTCTTCGAATTTTGGGCTTATCTTCGCCAGACACCACTTGAGAAACGAAGACGCTGATGTTGCGAGTTGCGATGCATTTCATTGCTTGCGGTAGCTGCAGTAGACTTTTTTTTTATTTTTTCATAATTCCACAGTCGGTCTGGCCCACCTGGTCAACCAGAGGCGCATCCTTCATCAGGATTATCGTTAATTGATTATTATTCATTTCCAAATTATTACGCACTATAAATATTTAGATGAGAATGAACTTGTATGTGAAAAATTTCAAAATACTATGACCACAAATTTAAAGAATAAGCAAATAAAAGATCGAAATGGAATAGGAAGAAATAGAAGACGCAATAAAAAAAGTGACTCAACAACAGCTAAAGATAGAGAACAAAAAAAAAAGCAAAAACGCAAAAAAATGCACAAGTAAGAAACGGATGTCTAATACGGAGACAAGAAGAGAGCTACCAAATGCACTTGGTAGAAGCACCAACTAAAACTGAGATAATGGAGGTAATAAGCAAAGAACTACAATAAAAATGCCGGACGTAGGTGCTCCAATGGGAATGATAAAGTGAGTGGGAGACGTTCTGTAGTACTGAATGTTAAACATTTAAAAAAATCTGGGATCTAGATGAGATGCTTAGCAATTGTTTGCTCCATATGTAAGAAGAGAGAAAAGGCTAACTGCTTTTACCTTCTGGATATTGTATAAAGTACTAGCTAGAATCATACGAAACAGGTTAAACAAGAAAATTCGACATAAATTAGCAATAGGCAATGAAACAATTGGAGCTCTAGAAAACCTATCAAGATCTGAAGAAATCTCAAAGGTAGCGAAGCTAAGAACTCATAGGACTCTTGAAGAGAATGCTGAGTCATGTAGAAGAAAGGGGAAAGGAGATTAAATGCACGGGATAGAGTAGGGATAAGATAAGAAAAATTTTAACAAATCCTGAGATGAACATCTAGGTGTGCATCAGAGACTAGCGATCAAATTTTTGTTTGGATGATAGTTATGAATAAGGACTGAATTTGAAGCTATTATTTCTGGTTTCTGGACTAACCATGCATACGACTCGAAACAGCTACACCAAGTTCTATCAAGATCAAGAATATAATACCGAAGAAATTAATACAATTAGTGATAACAACACATATCGAAAACATAGTGTTCATAGAGGGAAACTTATCCGAAAAATTCAGAATAGAAAAGGAATTATTTATGGTGGATGCAGATGAAGTAGTGCTCACAACCAAAACAAAACAGCAGCTACAAAAGATGTTTTCAGTGTTTGAAAAAATGAAAATCACAACAGAGCAAAACAAAGAGTTCCAGTTCGATAAAGTAAAAAACCTTTGGAGTAGCATTAACAAGTAAAGGTGATGAAGCAATAGGCAATGGAACAATTGGAGCTCTAGAAAACCTATCAAGATCTGAAGAAATCTCAAAGGTAGCGAAGCTAAGAACTCATAAGACTCATGGAAGAGAATGCTGAGTCATGTAGAAAAAAGAGGAAAGGAGATTAAATGCATGAAAGAGTTGTGTATAGTTAGGTAGATATCGGCTTTATAGGGACTGGTTCTTGTGAAGTATAGTCAGAATTAAAGAAAATAGGTGGGTGCGAAGAGCCTTAATAAGTGGAGAAGGTGCAAAAAGAAGAAAATCTACGTAAAAAATGACTGGAAGTATATAATTCATAGAAATTAGGGGCAGAATCACGAGTATTCTCTGAGTAAATCGATTATTAGTTATTTGTATGCGGAGTTCAAAATTGATTGTAGCAGTACAGATGATGTTCAGGACAATTAAAAAAGATGTTTTCATGAGAAAATATTAAAGAAATCCTGACAATTGTGATAAAAAAGTCAAGAAAATACCATGTGGAATACCTTAGAGCTATTACAATACAATATTTTTACAATTTTTATGTGCATCAGTTAAGACTTTTGTATATTCCAAGCTGCAAGAAGTACAGTAATAGTTAGTTTTGGAAGGTGAAGTACCAAATTGATTGTTGAAACTGCGTCAGGACTCTTTACATATAATTCGGCCTCCAGAAAGACGGACTCTGCTGCATTTGAAAGACGTGTCTTGAAGACGATTCAAATTAAGAATGTTTGAAAAAAACTCCAAAAATTACAGGATATTAGTATGCCAGATCGTTGATTTAACGAGGGAGATTTATTGAAAGCACTTGATATTTCATTAGGTATACTGAGAAGACTTTTAGAAAGGAAAAAAAGTTGCGCGTTGTTTTATAACTGTACGACTTGGGTACGCGATTAAAGTGGGTTGAACTCGGTAATTCGGTTCAGTTTCTCTGATAGCAATGAGTTTTGCGTATAGATAACTTACAATGTCCATTCTATGCGCCAGACTAAAATCTGTTTGATTTAGGACAGTATTCTAGATTCTATCTTCAAAGATGGAAGTCCATACACTCAAACAAATGCTTTAAAAAGTATATCAAAGAGTAAAAACTCTTTTAAATCGTGTTTTTCCAATCGAATCACTCAAGTTATTGAACAACCATTTTTCAAAAAGTTAATAAAATTTAGTAGTAAAAGGAATTCAGTTAAAAAGGATCAGTGATTAATTTAAATGATGGATAGATACAGAAAAACAATGTGGTTGCGTTATTTCCATTTATATCATATTATAATGAGACAATAAAAATGTTTTATCGAGATATATTCTTCGCTATAAAATATACAATTACAATTTTCCGTTTTGGTTTACGTCGCATCGTTAAGTTCGATAACTAATAGAAGAAGGAAATAGGCGTAAAAAACAAGAATGTATTAAAGTGAAAAATAAGAAATTATATTGATATTTAACTGCCGTGCAATGGTTATTACTTTATAATAAAGTTTCCTTACTTGTAGATCATATTCTTTATATTTTTTTGTGTTAACTTGAATCATGAGATCACTTTGATTACAATCAGTTGAACAATCCACCTTCAGTTACACTCTATAGCATTTTTCCAATAATTTGTACCATATAAAAAAATTATGATCGTCTAATTAGTTAGGCAATAGTTTCTTGGTAATTTGAACTAAGCTTTGAAATTTTGGGATCAGAACTGACCAAAAAGTTATCTAAGATATCCCTGTGATGCTTTTCTTTCAATATTAATGGATCTGAACTTCCTTCAATGTCGAGATACTTCATTAGGAACTTCTTCAGGCTCTTTCGACTGGAATTTTCAAACAAACAAACAAAAAGGTGTGTTTTGTAGGACATTAATTATTTGCACAGCTTCTAGGAATGCTTGGGATCGTTGTCATAATACATTTTTGCCGATTAGGTGCTCGCCAGAACGTACTGCATTTTGCATTAATATCTTTATAGCTTTCATTTAATTTTCATGAAATCTCCGGTCACCCTTCCTCCAAAACATCCCCAAACCATCACCGAGCATCCGCTGTATTTACAAACATGATTATACATGGATGTAGCAAACGTCCTTCCTTTGACATTGGATGGATTATGAGGTGGGCAAAAACTTTTGACACTTAGTGTATGATATTGGATAAGAATATTGAGATTTGAACAGATTCATCACCATTAAGGATAAAGCAGGTGAATGAAGATACGAAGAGATCATTGAGTAGATGTATTTAGTTGGAAGGTCGGTTAAGAGATGAAGGAAGTGTAATATTTGTTATTAATATTTGTTAGTGAATCTGGCGTTTGCCGGAATTTACTCCGAATATAGTTTCGTTTCAAATTTTGCCAAAAACTATCAAGTTGACTCCTAGACGGAATATTCAAGTCTGCAAAAGCTCCCACAACACCTATTGCATAATGAGCAATTGCCATATCTGACCAAAATTTTATCAGGAAGCTTTTTCTTATTATTAAATTATTAATCTACTAAAGCGAAAGCTCGTTGTCATTGAGACTCCTAAGTTTTGATTTTTGTTGTATCTCAGAATATTTAAATGTCGATTTTCTTGATTTTTCAACTACATAATGTTCCTTCAGAATTTTGCTCACAAATTTTTTACCGATAATGAATTTTCTGTCCAATTTTCACAAACTGATTCCCATTTTTCCGAGAGCCGCTCAAATCAAAGCTCGCTCTTATTCTTTGGCATTTTTTTGTTTTTCTACTTGATCCTGATTCTTTTTCGATCGAAACACCTGTCTTAAAATGCCAACATATGTTTTTACTTATATATCCATAAAGTTTCATTTTTAGAAGGTTTTTCAATTTCTAACATCCTATTTTCATGAAAAACTTCAGTATTACTTTGAGACGGGCTTACATATTTAGTTATAAGAGACTGCATTGTACAAAAATAAACCCTTATTTGTCTTAAGAGTCGGTCATTCACGATAATTCATTCATATTTCATATTTAGAGATTATTTTTTCGAAAAACACACTATAATTTGTTCGTAGAAATGAATTTTTCAAAAGCAAACCCTTGTTAGTCTTTAGATATTGTATTTTACAAAGCAAACCCTTATTTGTTTTAAGAGTCTGTCTTTCACGAAAACAAACCTTCATTCATATTTAGAGATTATTTTTTCGAAAAACACACTATAATTTATCCGTAGAAATGAATTTTTCAAAAACAAACACTTATTAGTCTTTAGATAATGTACTTTACAAAAACAAACCCTTATTTGTTTTAAGAGTCTGTCTTTCACGAAAACAAACCTTCATTCATATTTAGAGATTATTTTTTCGAAAAACACACTATAATTTGTCCGTAAAAATGAATTTTTCAAAAGCAAACCCTTTCTGGTCTTTAGATATTGTACTTTACAAAAACAAACCCTTATTTGTTTTAAGAGTCTGTCTTTCACGAAAACAAACCTTCATTCATATTTAGAGATTATTTTTTCGAAAAACACACTATAATTTGTCCGTAGAAATGAATTTTTCAAAAACAAACACTTATTAGTCTTTAGATAATATACTTTACAAAAACAAACCCTTATTTGTTTTAAGAGTCTGTCTTTCACGAAAACAAACCTTCATTCATATTTAGAGATTATTTTTTCGAAAAACACACTATAATTTATCCGTAGAAATGAATTTTTCAAAAACAAACACTTATTAGTCTTTAAATAATGTACTTTACAAAAACAAACCCTTATTTGTTTTAAGAGTCTGTCTTTCACGAAAACAAACCTTCATTCATATTTAGAGATTATTTTTTCGAAAAACACACTATAATTTGTCCGTAAAAATGAATTTTTCAAAAGCAAACCCTTTCTGGTCTTTAGATATTGTACTTTACAAAAACAAACCCTTATTTGTTTTAAGAGTCTGTCTTTCACGAAAACAAACCTTCATTCATATTTAGAGATTATTTTTTCGAAAAACACACTATAATTTGTCCGTAGAAATGAATTTTTCAAAAACAAACACTTATTAGTCTTTAGATAATATACTTTACAAAAATAAACCCTTATTTGTTTTAAGAGTCTGTCTTTCACGAAAACAAACCTTCATTCATATTTAGAGATTATTTTTTCGAAAAACACACTATAATTTGTCCGTAGAAATGAATTTTTCAAAAACAAACACTTATTAGTCTTTAGATAATGTACTTTACAAAAACAAACCCTTATTTGTTTTAAGAGTCTGTCTCTCACGAAAACAAACCTTCATTCATATTTAGAGATTATTTTTTCGAAAAACACACTATAATTTGTTCGTAGAAATGAATTTTTCAAAAACAAACACTTATTAGTCTTTAGATAATGTACTTTACAAAAACAAACCCTTATTTGTTTTAAGAGTCTGTCTTTCACGAAAACAAACCTTCATTCATATTTAGAGATTATTTTTTCGAAAAACACACTATAATTTGTCCGTAGAAATGAATTTTTCAAAAACAAACACTTATTAGTCTTTAGATAATGTACTTTACAAAAACAAACCCTTATTTGTTTTAAGAGTCTGTCTCTCACGAAAACAAACCTTCATTCATATTTAGAGATTATTTTTTCGAAAAACACACTATAATTTGTCCGTAGAAATGAATTTTTCAAAAACAAACACTTATTAGTCTTTAGATAATGTACTTTACAAAAATAAACCCTTATTTGTTTTAAGAGTCTGTCTTTCACGAAAACAAACCTTCATTCATATTTAGAGATTATTTTTTCGAAAAACACACTATAATTTGTCCGTAGAAATGAATTTTTCAAAAACAAACACTTATTAGTCTTTAGATAATGTACTTTACAAAAACAAACCCTTATTTGTTTTAAGAGTCTGTCTCTCACGAAAACAAACCTTCATTCATATTTAGAGATTATTTTTTCGAAAAACACACTATAATTTGTTCGTAGAAATGAATTTTTCAAAAACAAACACTTATTAGTCTTTAGATAATGTACTTTACAAAAACAAACCCTTATTTGTTTTAAGAGTCTGTCTTTCACGAAAACAAACCTTCATTCATATTTAGAGATTATTTTTTCGAAAAACACACTATAATTTGTCCGTAGAAATGAATTTTTCAAAAACAAACACTTATTAGTCCTTAGATAATGTACTTTACAAAAACAAACCCTTATTTGTTTTAAGAGTCTGTCTTTCACGAAAACAAACCTTCATTCATATTTAGAGATTATTTTTTCGAAAAACACACTATAATTTGTCCGTAGAAATGATTTTTCAAAAACAAACACTTATTAGTCTTTAGATAATGTACTTTACAAAAACAAACCCTTATTTGTTTTAAGAGTCTGTCTTTCACGAAAACAAACCTTCATTCATATTTAGAGATTATTTTTTCGAAAAACACACTATAATTTGTCCGTAGAAATGAATTTTTCAAAAACAAACACTTATTAGTCTTTAGATAATGTACTTTACAAAAACAAACCCTTATTTGTTTTAAGAGTCTGTCTTTCACGAAAACAAACCTTCATTCATATTTAGAGATTATTTTTTCGAAAAACACACTATAATTTGTCCGTAGAAATGAATTTTTCAAAAACAAACACTTATTAGTCTTTAGATAATGTACTTTACAAAAACAAACCCTTATTTGTTTTAAGAGTCTGTCTTTCACGAAAACAAACCTTCATTCATATTTAGAGATTATTTTTTCGAAAAACACACTATAATTTGTCCGTAGAAATGAATTTTTCAAAAACAAACACTTATTAGTCTTTAGATAATGTACTTTACAAAAACAAACCCTTATTTGTTTTAAGAGTCTGTCTTTCACGAAAACAAACCTTCATTCATATTTAGAGATTATTTTTTCGAAAAACACACTATAATTTGTCCGTAGAAATGATTTTTCAAAAACAAACACTTATTAGTCTTTAGATAATGTACTTTACAAAAACAAACCCTTATTTGTTTTAAGAGTCTGTCTCTCACGAAAACAAACCTTCATTCATATTTAGAGATTATTTTTTCGAAAAACACACTATAATTTGTCCGTAGAAATGAATTTTTCAAAAACAAACACTTATTAGTCTTTAGATAATGTACTTTACAAAAACAAACCCTTATTTGTTTTAAGAGTCTGTCTTTCACGAAAACAAACCTTCATTCATATTTAGAGATTATTTTTTCGAAAAACACACTATAATTTGTCCGTAGAAATGATTTTTCAAAAACAAACACTTATTAGTCTTTAGATAATGTACTTTACAAAAACAAACCCTTATTTGTTTTAAGAGTCTGTCTCTCACGAAAACAAACCTTCATTCATATTTAGAGATTATTTTTTCGAAAAACACACTATAATTTGTCCGTAGAAATGAATTTTTCAAAAACAAACACTTATTAGTCTTTAGATAATGTACTTTACAAAAACAAACCCTTATTTGTTTTAAGAGTCTGTCTCTCACGAAAACAAACCTTCATTCATATTTAGAGATTATTTTTTCGAAAAACACACTATAATTTGTCCGTAGAAATGAATTTTTCAAAAACAAACACTTATTAGTCTTTAGATAATGTACTTTACAAAAACAAACCCTTATTTGTTTTAAGAGTCTGTCTTTCACGAAAACAAACCGTCATTCATATTTAGAGATTATTTTTTCGAAAAACACACTATAATTTGTCCGTAGAAATGAATTTTTCAAAAACAAACACTTATTAGTCTTTAGATAATGTACTTTACAAAAACAAACCCTTATTTGTTTTAAGAGTCTGTCTTTCACGAAAACAAACCGTCATTCATATTTAGAGATTATTTTTTCGAAAAACACACTATAATTTGTCCGTAGAAATGAATTTTTCAAAAACAAACACTTATTAGTCTTTAGATAATGTACTTTACAAAAACAAACCCTTATTTGTTTTAAGAGTCTGTCTTTCACGAAAACAAACCCTCGTTCATATTTAGAGATTATTTTTTCGAAAAACACACTATAATTTGTCCGTAGAAATGAATTTTTCAAAAACAAACACTTATTAGTCTTTAGATAATGTACTTTACAAAAACAAACCCTTATTTGTTTTAAGAGTCTGTCTTTCACGAAAACAAACCCTCCTTCATATTTAGAGATTATTTTTTCGAAAAACACACTATAATTTGTCCGTAGAAATGAATTTTTCAAAAACAAACACTTATTAGTCTTTAGATAATGTACTTTACAAAAACAAACCCTTATTTGTTTTAAGAGTCTGTCTTTCACGAAAACAAACCTTCATTCATATTTAGAGATTATTTTTTCGAAAAACACACTATAATTTGTCCGTAGAAATGAATTTTTCAAAAACAAACACTTATTAGTCTTTAGATAATGTACTTTACAAAAACAAACCCTTATTTGTTTTAAGAGTCTGTCTTTCACGAAAACAAACCCTCCTTCATATTTAGAGATTATTTTTTCGAAAAACACACTATAATTTGTCCGTAGAAATGAATTTTTCAAAAACAAACACTTATTAGTCTTTAGATAATGTACTTTACAAAAACAAACCCTTATTTGTTTTAAGAGTCTGTCTTTCACGAAAACAAACCTTCATTCATATTTAGAGATTATTTTTTCGAAAAACACACTATAATTTGTTCGTAGAAATGAATTTTTCAAATACAAACTCTTATTAGTCTCTAGATATTATATTTTACAAAAACAAATCTTTATTTGTCTTAAGAAACTGTCTTTTACGAAAATAAATCATCACTTTAGAGACTTTAGAGTCTTTAGAGACTCATTTGTTTGTAGAAATTGCTGTTAGAAACTCTTTTATTGAAAAAAAATCATGGTCAGGAGCCACAAAAAGAGTTTTCTTCAGTTCAAAACATTGCCAATGATAACAAACGTCTTAACAGGATTTAAACCGAGTACTAAGTGAAGCTGGTAAAGATTAGAAACCTATCAAGGGATATTACCCATGGTGAATCTCATTAACTGAATATATTTTTTTACCCTGTAGATTAGATGTAAAAATAAGGATTAAAAATAGGAAATACTGGACACTTGGATTAATTAATTTTCAGTGTTTAAAAAAAACACTAGCAATAAATTGTAATAAGTACAATTTAATTTCCATTTTATATATTAAGTACTCGACTTTAGGAAGGAATTTAGGAAAATAAGAGATATTTTTTCGCAACAAGCTTTTTTTGTACAAACACAATTGGTGATGTGAGAAGTTCAATATTTGTCGCCAAGATAATGTAAGAGAATGTTTATTGGCTCAAACTCTATCACATTGTTGGTAATATGGTCGAAGAAGAGCCGCCTCTGCATGTCCTTGTGAAGGTTTTCAAACGATTATTTGAATATTTCACTCAACATGACCTATATATTGCCGAGACAAATGCTGTTCTCCAAGGCCGTTTAGTGAGTCAGAGTCCGACTATGGATGGGTAATCTCACCAGTCAACAGAGAGACGCAGACCCAACCATACCCATTAACCATGCCCAGCGACCACTAGACTCATTACCAGATTACATTATATACAGGAGTGTTTAGTCTGGACAAAAAACATACACGTTTCACCTGTTCTTTATACAGATTGTCTCCTGAACTTTGTACAATTCATTAGATTAGATGTATTGAAGTTTGTATTTATTTTATTTCTCGAATAGCCACTCAGTATGTGGTTTCAATTTATTTTGCAACAAGTAAGTTACGCCTCGGGGTACACACAATGAGAGATACATCTAAAAAGGAGTGTTCAAATCAATGTGAAAAAATAGGTTATGTTAGCGATGTCTCTTGGTGTTTTAATTGTTTTGTTTACATTTTATTTTTGATAAGTTTTACATTTTTTGTAATAAATTTGAATCGTGATGATGTTTAATTGTTTTCAATCACCGCAAATTGTTTTTTAGAATTCAAATGTTTTATCGGAAATACGTGAATATGTATGAAAGATTACATGATGTGGTGAATCGGTTAATAATTTAATTAATTCTTACTATATTCAAGTTAAATTGTGTAATTTCTTTTCAAATTGTAATGTTTTTGTTGTTTTCAAAAATTAAATAGATAGACTGAGGTATTTGCTGTGTTAGGGTTATACTGGAAAGATTAATATACAGGGTGTTTCGCATAAGAACCGACGTAAAGTAGAGGTGTATGGGCCCAAAATTGGGAGCAATTTACCTGTATACCTAGCTGCATACCTGACGAAGTACAGGGTGCGGCAGCATAACTTCCTTTTTTCAAAAGTTAATAAAACTTATTGTATGAATCAGAAAATTTTTATTCGTTTTTTATAATACAGGCACATACATAAAGTTTTGTTTTACTGAGTTTTGAAGATCAAATCAGTTAGGTGACGTCCCCCATTCTCCATACACTGAGTAAACCGATTTCTGGCGTTTGTCATGACTCTTGCCAGCATAGCAGGCGTTATGTTGGCAATTTCTTCCTGGATGTTCGTCTTCAAATCTTGTAGGGTCCTTGGACGGTTCACATACACACGGGATTTCAAAAAACCCCATAGGAAATAATCACAAGGGGTCAAATCGGGAGAGCGGGCTGGCCACTCCAAATCGCCCCTAATTGAGATAAGGCGCTCTGGGAAGTGTTCCCTCAAAACAGCCATCGATGTTCTTGAAGTGTGTGCCGTTGCTCCGTCTTGTTGGAACCAAGTGTCCCCTAAGTCCAACTCATCTAGCCGTGGGAAAAAAAATTCCTGTAACATGTTTACATACCGGTGCGAATTCACTGTCACTGTGACTTCATTTTTCTCAAAGAACCAGGGACCAATAATTCCACGTGAGTAAATTGCACACCACACTGTGACTTTAGGTGAATGCAAAGGCCGTTGATGCAATTGTCGAGGATTGGTATCAGCCCAGTAGCGCATGTTTTGTTTGTTTACGGATCCACACAAATGAAAATGGGCTTCATCACTAAAAAAAACAATAGCGTCCTCAGGAACGACTTCCAGAAAAACCTCACACGCGTTCCTCCGAGAATTGAAGTCACGTTCAGAAAGTTCCTGCACAATTGCCATCTTGTATGGATGAAAATGAAGATCATCATGAAGTATTCTCCTCACAGAACGATCGGAAAGTCCAAGGGCAGACGCATGTTTGCGCGCAGAACGCCGTGGTGATCGCAACACTGAAGTTCTAACTAACTCAATGTTCTCCGGTGATCTAATGGGCCGAGGGACTCCAGTTCTTCGTCTTGTCACACTTGCAGTTTGTCTGAACGTAGTGACCCACGTAACAATTGATTTCCGGTCCGGGACAGGGGCCAAGGGGGCTAAATTAAAGCGATTCCGAAAGGCGCGCTGGGTTGCGATCACAGAACATCCGCTCGAAAAGTAAACCTCAACGGCAAACGCACGCTCCTCACTGTTCCAACGCATGATGGCGACTGAACTGTGCCGGGACAAAACTTTATAGTCCCCTCTCTCGAACGAGACCACTAGCACTCCGTTACGACATCTACCGACTAAATGGCGAACTTTTTAAAAAAGGAAGTTATGCTGCCGCACCCTGTATAAGTCCTCAAAGTTGAGACGAAAGTTTCGATAAAAATTAATTTCTTTGCAACCCTTTAACTCAAAAATACCAAATTTTGTACAGTATATGAGACTGATAAGGGCTTTAAGTAATTTTAAATTGAAGGTGATCGAGTCATTCTAGAGGTTAATTAGAGGTGATCTAACCTTTAAGAGATTTTGTGTACACGCTTCAACATGCATACTTAGAAGTTTAGACATACCTCTTGGATTCTGGGACGAACTAGCATGTGCTATATCATTCTGACTCACTAAATTAGTTTCCCAATATTTTTTTAAATAAAATTAAATGAAGCATAATGAATTAGTTTTTTTTTCATCCTACGTGAAGTATAAAATCAATGTATTCCATTATAACATAGTAATATAACGTTCATACAAAGTACATTATCTTTATATGAAAACTGAATTATCCCATCAATGTCCTGAGAATAATGGATTACATGTTACTGGATGATTGATACCATTACATTTATGAATTAAAAATATAATAAAACGAAAGTTGCATCGTTCATTTCATGAAATATTTCCGAATTATGCTTGTCAAGTAGACAAATTGAATCCTAATACAATAATTACAGATTAAAAAGAAGATGCATTCAAATCACATTCCAGTAGTAGCATTTTAGACAAACACCTCGTTATCTGATTCGTTTCAAGTCAATCAGAAAATGATGAATTTGTTTTGATAACCGATTGTTTAGACTACAAAAATGATGATTGTAGTTAGTCAACGGAATTAAATTGCAATTTTAAGGTTAAAATATAATTTTCCACATAACAATATTAACTTATGTTTAATGTCCAATTACTAAGAAATTATATGTTTTGTTGTAGAAACTATTGATAAAAAAAAAATACTAAAAAAGTCTGTTTGTTTTCGTTTAGCAACTTGTTGTTTGCCAACAGGACAGTGTCAGTCCAATTGACGTTTGAATTTCTTTCAGTAAAGATATCACAGAAATGGTTCATTTATATATATACACTTAGCCTGAGTGGATAATCTAACCACGAGAATCCTATAGTTTCTTTCGCAGCATCTCACATCTATCCACTCATTTTCCTAGTTAGTGCTGTCTTTCATGTTCTCTTCAATTCCTTTCTTCCAGGTCGTCAAGAGTCTTCCTAGTCTTCTTGTATTCTTCGGTTGATACATCGATGTTTCTTCGGCCTCCTGGAAGAGAACATACGGACACAAATGGAGTTTGCTGGTTTATTTCAGCAATTTTGCGAGTATGTACAACAAATAAAAAAAGTAGCTGCCAATTAAGAGGTGATACGGCGTTGGATTTATGCTTGATTTTCAAGAAAATCCGCATAATTCTGGTCGAAAAGCCCAGCTCCACTGGTCAAAGTTAGTGATACAGCAACTTGTCGAACATTTAAGGAGACTCAGGAGCTCATGGAGGACAATTTTTATGAGAATTCCCACGGCATATCTGATCACAGTGAATCCGATGTACTGAAAACCTGGCCAACAATCCAAATTCTCAAGCGTTGATGAATGTTACAAAAGTTGCTGGTTATGCAAAAGATAAATTGTGTAGATCTAAAGATTTGGTAATTATCTAGATTAGGTTACACCCCACCGATTTCGTTAAAAATTCAATATGTTATAAAGAAAATTACACTGAACAAGAATTCCTTCAGGTACTTTTTTGGGTTTAAATAATCAAATAATTGTAATGATTTCTCAGTGATTGTAATATTTAAATTAATCGTTGAAACCTAACCTAACCTACATATTTCTCTACAAAATTAGATCCGATCACAAGCAGGGATTGCTGTTATCGAAAACTCTTCCACAAACATACAGTTTGTATATCTATTCGAATTTGATTAAACCAAGTGCCATTTAATGCACTTATTGCCCAATTGCACCACACGGTTAGATTAGGTTAGGTTAGGTTAGGTTAGGTTTCAACGATTAATTTAAATATTACAATCACTGAAAAATCATTACAATTATTTGATTCTTTGAACGTAAGTACCTGAAGGGATGATTTCCGCGCCGTATATATATATACTTGTTCAGCGTAATTTTTTTTATAACATACTAAAATTTCAACGAAATCGGAGGGGTGTAACATAATCTAGATAATTACCGATAAATAGTCAACATTTTGTAGAGAATTCAAATTAGTCACGTTTCAAGTTTTTCCTTAAATAAAAGAACATAGTATATAGAATCTGCTAAAAGGAAATTAGCTGCCCACTTTAGCTCCTTTTGAAAATATACTAATCTCTATGTAAAGGATATTTATATGCGGTCATTCCATTTTACAATTTTTCCTTTGAAACGTAATAAAAATTTTGACATGTTCAGAATGTTGTTCGCAATCATCTAATAACATATATCCGCTGTGTTTCACAATGGAAACAATGCCTATTTGCCTAATTGCTTGAAGAGACGCCATGAACTCTACGCATGGGATGACCAAAACTAAATTTTGAATTCAGTAGCTAAGGAAATAAAAGAAGAAAATGGGTTTAAGAACAGAAGGGAAATTGGAGACGTCGAAACTGTCGAAAAATAAATAAATAAATCATTGCGCTTTTAGTTGATGTAAAAGTTATAACAATATTCGTGTGGCAAAAGATGTTATTCGAATGGAAACTTAATTGGTTCTGAAAATATGACAGGAGTTAAATCGCAATCCTTTCTCGACCACACTACTAAAAAAATTATGGAAATTTTCGACGTTACTAACCTTGATTTGTCTTCCGATTTAATATTAAATCCTAAATGGGGTTGCGATGGTACAAATAAAAATTTAAGGAAGAGTCTATCGATTCTGAAACGAATGAAAGTATTATCAACGGAAAATCTAGAGCTTTTGGCGCCACCTGATAAGGTACTTTTGTCCACGTATTGATACCATCGGACCCACTATGGACATGAGGTTATTTGGACAGGAATCATATCTTAGATCCTTCTTTTAGTGATGGCAATGGAAATAAATATTTGGAACTGTTCCAAAATAATGTTGTGCGAACTTATAGCCTGATCTAGCAAAACTACAAGTTCCTGCGAATATAATATGGAAACAAGATGAAACACCTTATTATCAAATCAATTTCCGGCAGTACCTGAAGCAAATTTTTACAAAAAACTACAACTTTTGGCACCTCCTGATAAAGTATAAAACATCTGTGAATCAACTAAGTTCTTTTTGGAAAAATAAACTATAAACAAAAAAAAACTTTACTTTTGTCCACGTTATGATGCAATCGGGCTCACTGTGGGCATGAGGTTATTTGGACAGGAATCATATCTTAGATCCTTCTTTTAGTGATGGCAATGGAAATAAATATTTGGGACTGCTCCAAAATAATGTTGTGCAAACTTCGACAAACTTATAGCCTGATCTAGCAAAACTACAAGTTCCTGGGAATATAATATGGAAACAAGATGAAACACCTTATTATCAAATCAATTTTCGACAGTACCTGAACCAAATTTTTCCAAATCGATGTATAGGAAGACGTGGATAAATAGACTGGTCATCAAGTTCTTCTGATCTGATGCCATTAGACTTCTTTTTGTGGGAATATTCCAAACGTTATAAGACGTTTCTGTTGCTAAGAAGTCAGTGGAGAGAATTTTTTTAAATTATTAAGAAATAAACAGTTTTATTATAGGTTTTTAGTGTAACAAAAAACTTGAGCAATTTAAGTTTACTATATATATCTCTGTTTCATTAATTCCTCGTGCACGAAAGGAATAACAATTTTTATTCGTAGTATATACAACGTTTTTTCTACAATCACAAAATCCATATATTATTAAGAGAATATGATGACAGTTTTTAGTTTTTTCAATTGAATAATATTGACGTTACATTCAAAGCAGTACTCCACAGTACTTGAGTAGCCACAAGCGATAAAAATCATTTTGATAGTAATGAAATCAATCAATAGTTTGATGAACAAAAAAAAATAATAGATTTGCATACACTCATATTCTTGTTTCATTTAATTTGTGTGATATAAGGCTGCAGTAAATTAAACTATTAGTTACATTCATATTGAAAATATTACTACTACACCAACACTCACAAATTGCACTGCTTGACGCGCGTTTCGACAACCAAGTTTACGTCTTCAGAGATCGTTTACCTTTTGAGTCTCTAAAAACGATAAGATTGAAAAATTTTCTCGATCTAAAGAATAAATAAAATACAAAGTATTGAATGTTCTGTACAATTGTTTTATAAAAATATAAATCGACGTATCGAAGCGTTTTTCCCAACAATTATTTATTATTGTACCCACTCCGTTTTAAAATTTAATTATTCAGATAGTTTAGTACACATAAACAAATAAATTCAATAAAAAATTAGCATCTAAGACGCCGAAATTCGTAATAGTTACATAACAAATTAACACTTTCTCAAATTATGTTTAGAATTCTAATAAACGAATGTATATTAAACGGTAAAAGTTTACATTCAATGTGTATATAAACACAATCTTCTTCCTTGATTCACATCAGCGAATTTTTATTCTATTCATATGTAATAGTTAGATAAATATGTAAAAAAAAACTCACCGAACATCTTCTAACGAAAGATTCGAATTGAGTCTAGGATGCAGCGCGAAGAACGATCGTAAAAAAAGTAATAACGGACGGCACGTCGTAGTCGTCTAAGAAGAGCACGAGTTTGGTACAACACCTGCGAGACCCAGGAGTCAGGAACACTTCGACACCGGCCACCATGCGACTGATAGTGCGTCCGCTGTGCTTTTAGTTTTGCCAGCGATATTCAAAAAAAGTAGAGATTCGGGGAGACTGTTATTTTGGAACGTGGAAACATTTTTATTTACGGTATCAATAAATGAATTGAGACTCAGAAACGTTTTCCTGAAAATATTTTACTTCATAATTAATATCGATTATTATCGTTATATTAATTAATTAATGATATTATGAGTGCGTTGAAACTTTTTTTACGCGCATTTTTGAACTATAACGTACAATTGTAAATAAATGATCATTATAATTTGAATTAATTGAAGTTTATTTAAATAAACGTCTAGACTAAAACTCCGTGTCTATTACATTCATTATCTAATACAAAAAAAGAATTTATAACTGGTATATTTTAACACGTTGATCCCCGGCGCGGTCCATAGGCCCGTAACTTTCCTCACAATTCAGAGCGGGCCTATGGACCGCACGATTTATTTTAAACCTTCTCCAAAGCCCAACGAGCCGCATTTTCTTGGGTTTTACAGTTGGGTTGGACTGCCCTGGGTCCTTGAAACTTACCTTACCCTTGGGCCGTCCGATTTTTTTCCTCATTTTCTACTCCATCGTAAACCCAAAAAGCTTACTTTCATATTTTGGTTAGATTTTTTCGACTTTATTCAAATAAACTTGGATTATAATATTAAGTATGTGAAATGTTTACATTACCTGTACCTGTTGTTCTTTCAATACTGAAGCAAACCTCCAGTTATTTGGAAAGTAAAAGGGTGAAAGGATTGCAAAGAAGGGGTGAAATTACTACAAAGAAGGGATGACATCCGTTATGAGGATAATAGAAAATCTGAAAAAGTTATAAATCACCCATTAAGGGATGCTTGGGCAGGTATAAAAATAACCACTAATACGTACATTTCAAAATGTTTTGACACAAAAATACAAAGACATTGAAAATAAGTAAATTTTTGGAATAGTGAATTTTCAATTCTCCAGAGCCAAATCTAGCATTTGAGCATGCCCAAAAGCATTATTTTTGTAATTTTTCATATGAAATATAATTTTTCATTTTACTCATCGTATACTTTTATTTATGGTTTTATATAAAAGCATAGGTTTCAAAGATAAAAAAACGAGAAAAAAAATTATTTTGCAAGTTTCATACATTTGCAAGTAGGGTGTAATTTCAAAGAAAAACAAATGAAAAGATTTATTTCGATTGAAAAGTGCAAATAAATTCAAATTTTTTGCGTGCGGTCCATAGACCCGCTCTGGGTCCGAGGGAAAGTTTATCGGTACAACTTTCCCCAAGGTCCAGAATGAATTTATTTGCACTTTTCATTCGAAATAAATCTTTTTATTTGTTTTCTTTCAAATTAAACCCCATATGGAGACTAGAATAGGGCAAAAAAATTATTGGGCCAGGGGGAAATTTCATCCATTTTGGTTGGGGCTCAACGTGTTAACGATCTGAATAAAAGTAAGAACTTCAACTATCTACATATTGCTCCTGAACTATCAGTGTAAAAAATATATTGATTATGAAGTGACTTCTAAATTTAGTAGCGCTATGCTTGGAAGAATCTCTGCCCGCATGTTAAAGGTATGTTGTTTATATTTTCTACCAAGAAATTGATAAACTTTAGAGGATGTGCGTAAGTGCTTTTGAATATTGATGATCATTTAAATTGGTTGTGAAATACAGTGCGTGATATTTTGATTTTTATCTCAACAAAATGTTTTTAACAATAATTTTGACCATCTGCGTGATTCGATTAAAAGTAGGTACCCCTATTTTTCAATATATTCTCCCTTTTTTCCGCAAACTTTCCAGAACTTCTGACTAAAGCTTCTATGCCACAAATATGATATTTGGAGTCAAAAAGTTCGTACACGGTCTGTCTAATTTCATCGTTGATGTTAACTTAACTCAATCTTCAGCTGTGCAAATAAAAAATAGTCGGATCGGACCAGATCAGAATTATACGGTTGATATTCAATCTTTGTAAAGCCAGATTCGTGTACAGTAGCCTAAGAAAGCGAAGCGCACACCTCGGCTGATTTGCCACGATTTATTCGATAATTTTTTGACGAAACTACCTTAATATTTCTTAAAATCAATCAAAAACTGACCCTCGCAGTCCCAAAATGTTGTTATTTGATTTTTTTTCGTAACCTTTGCTTTTTTGGCACGGAATCTTTCACAATGCCACTACATGGAATCTTTTTTGGCCTCCATTCTATTTTTGATTTGTGAACAACGCGAAACTGAATTTGAGACATTTTTCAATATTTTTCCAAATACTTTGGATACTGTGTATGGTAACTTTTCCCTTTTTAGTCAAAAATTGATAGTTCACAGTCACGTTCAGGTGTCCTGAAAACAGGATAAAAGTCAACAATTTCCTAGCATCAGAACACCGATTTAACGTGTGCCAGTTAACTGATACTGCAGGCATTCTAAAATATTACTTGGGTGATATTCTACTTGAAATTTTGAACACGAAAAAGCTGTTTCTCTGTGAAACCACTTCAGAGTAGTATCTAACGCTGTTTAAGAGCAACTCGGATGGTTTCTGCATATTGATACGTACCAGAGACCAAGGAATAGTCGAAAAAGTGGTCATCATCTGGTAAACGTACCACGAAGAAGACGTAGACTTTTCCATCGACCGAAATAGTGATAGTCACTAGGTTTGATTTCGATTCAATAGCCGGAAAAGACGAAACTTTACCCAATTATTGAGCCAAATCGATCAAACTCCCGCTCATTTCACTGTATTCTCCAAAAATCAACTTCTTCTTGTTTCCAAATTTGAATAGGTCATGTCCCGTGCAGGATTTTGAAGCAAATTACGTCTCAAAGAAGTTGAGTGCAGTGAAATAAAACGAGAGCAAGAATAGATCATTAAATGGGATATTGTAATAGGAAATAAAGGAAACTGAGAATCTAGAATGCAATGATTAGGACTACGTGGTGGTACAACTAAAGAAAAAAATAGAAACCACTGAAATGAACATCATAAAAGAGCATGAACGTGAAAGAAACAATTATAAACTTATTAAGGAAAAGTATTTGATTTGGCACGTACAGAGGATCGGGAAGGATATATTGCCAAAAAAAAAAAAAAATATGTAGTGGATCCCACTGAAGAACATAAACAGAAAACCAAGATCATTATGATTGTATGTAATTCATAGGTTGATGGTGGTATTTCGATTTATCAAATTTGAGACTGCGGGCTTACGTAGTTAGCTCTCAAGTACTATCTTTCTTACTCTCATGTAAAGGATACAGAAAGTAATTTATGAATCCTGGCGACTCTAATCAGGATAATCAAATATTTGAATCGAATTATTGCATTTTCGTCAGTCTTCGCCAAGTTACCAGTATAAAAACATACAAGTAAAACATTCTTCGGAACTGGAATCGCCAAATTTTTCTAGAAATATTGAAGTATGTTCTTAATTTTCAGAAATTCTAATTTCTCGGGAATTGGGAATTTTATTTAACATTCTAGGATGAATGGTTTTGGAAAAATGGTCGCCAAAAATCCATCACCTTCAAAAGTGTAACCTACTCATATTGAAAGTTTGTAACCAGCTCAATCGTTCTCTAATTTCACTATTACTTTCTATATGTAGGATATAGAGCCCCATGATATCAATCTAATATCTACGAGCTCAAATATGCTATATTTAGTTAATAAATAAGTCGAAACCAGGTTCCAGGGTGAGAAAAGTTTTTTGGAAATATTCTTGCACAAGCTGCAGATCATAAAATTACTAATGAGGTGATTCTGTATAACTATTCGTAACAGCTGTAAAATTAACATCGATGTAGTTAATTTTATCAAAAATTAAGAGGTTAAATCGTATTCTGAACAATAGGTTGTTTTGGTTGTCGTCATTTCAACAGAGAAAATATTATTAAACATCTGTAAGCAATTTTTGTGTAGTTATCAAAACTTTAGTTATCCAAAAGTGGTCTAAAAACCAACACAGCTCATTTCTACTCTAAAGTATCGATATTCCCTTATCTTAATAGAGCAATTGACATATAAAAATGTTCAGTTCAATCATTACCTATTACTATTACCTATAATTTTGTTACTCATTGTGGTTTTCTTCTGTTATTTTTATGTTTGTTTTTTAGTTTTTACAAGCTTTGCAAATTGTTGCTTTCCGTAGAAAGTCTAATTTTATTAAAAATTTTCATGTAAGAACAATTTTTTTGAAATAGACACTAACAAGTTCCAATATTTCATTTATTTCAGTCTAATTCGGTTCAATGTTCTGACGTATCATCAGCGAATACATTATTTCAGTAATTTCTTTCATCGCATTGCCAAAATATTTAACTTTATCAAATTCCAGATCTAACTCATAGTTAAATATTATATTGAAACGTTCGTAATTATTATTTTTTCGGTATCTATCATTTGTGGAATTTATATTTTCCGGTTCAGTGTACTACTTACACATTGGAATTTTTTTTTAATCATATTGCATGTCAATTTGTATAAAAAACAGCACGCGAGATGATTTAATACCAGGATTTTGTAAAACATTGTTTTATATACGGTGTAGTCGAATTCTAGAATCCACAAATCATCTGTTAAATTAAAGTCTTATAATGTTTCGAAAACAAAAATTGGACAACAACTTAATGTAGAAATAGAAATAGAAAGTTTGTCCTTAACCAAAACCTTGTGATTTTAATACTAAAATGCATTTCTCAATTTAATATCTAATAATACTGTGTTAGAAGTAATTTCATTTTTTTTTCTTACTCTCTTGAAACACCCCCATGTTGTTGATAAATTAAATTAATTAAAATACGAATCTAAAATTCTTTTCTCCCAAAATCAGAATCATCAATTGATGATAAAACATTCATTCGCAAAACCATGTTAAAACCAGTTTGAACCTATCGTCTAGATTAATGCTGAAAATTCACAGAAATTTCCAGGGTTTATAACCAATAAAACCATTCACCAGAATGCAGATCTATCTTATGTCAAAGAAGAAATCAAGAATACGCGAAAAAACTTCAGAAAAGTGTATCTAAATGTGCCCGCAAAAAGTATTTAATTTGTTATTTCTTAGACCTTTTAATATGTTCCTAAATCTTCTTGATTTTAGGTTTCTCCAATTTCAGAATTAATTAAATTTTTTTAATACTTTTGAAAGATAGATAAAATTGAAGTTTCGATTTTTCCTTAAGTCTTTAGCAAAACATGACACTGATAATTTGCGTATTATATAAAAATAAGAATAAAATAAAACTAGAACTTTGTTTTATTAAAAAAAATTCTCTTTTTCATGTATTAGATTGCGTTTCAAAAATTTTTTAATCTTTATATTTGAATTAATGTTTTTTTGGTATTTCATAGTTCGTTAATGGAGTTTTATTTATTTTTTTATCGTATCGATGATCTTTTAGTCTATTTTCTAAATACTGAGATGTCTGCCCTATATAACATTATTTAGGTTGTATACAAACATTGTGATACACTGGGAAGTCAATAAAAACAATTCTATATTAAAATTTGAAGAGATGGGAAACCAAGCTTGTTCTGTGTGTTTTGGCGATGAATAAAAATTTTTGTTATACAAAGTACATCATATTTTGTGAGACACGTTGAGAATGTGTCTCAAAATAAACTTAATGATTCAATGGTAGCGCCTTTTCGATGATAGTTTTGAAATAGTTCAAAATCATAGAAGAATATGAGAAAAATTAATTAATTGGAGCAAAAATGAAAAATTTGTAAAGCAAAGCAACTTAATTGGGAAAGAGATATTTGACTTGTAAGAAATTCTTTAGCAATTGGTGAGCGAGATAGAATCGATGTGGAAATGCTTAAAAGTTGAATATTTGATAATTGAGCAATTGAAGCAAAATGAAGATTGGAAAGAGTTTTATTTGAAGTCAAAAATTATCTAGATAACCACAAACATTCAGATTCTAAGAGCAAATATTCATATCCGGATAATTTGGAGATGGATTTCCAAATAATTTGAGATTTTATAGTGAGAAAGAAGGGAAGTCCTTCCACCAGAACTTAATACTGATAAAAAAATAATCATAGATTGTCACATGATGGGAGTTTACGGTTATTTTCAATTTACTTCGACGTTTCCTAATTTTTCGATACAAAATTGGCATTATAAACATATCCATCGTTTTATTCAATGATTTCCGATGTTTTCAGTGTGAAATGATAATACATATTTGAAAAATATGGAAGCAAACCCCTCAACATCAGTGATAGTTGTATAAATTGTGACCATTTACTTCAAGAATATCTTTTGATTATAAATAAATAGAAAAACAAAAAACGAAACAAAAAAATTAAACAAATGGGACAAAATTAAAGAATATACAGAAATATCTGAAATGAATTTATAAAAGCTATAGATCTTACACTTACATATTTCAATTATGAAAATGAAATACACAAATAAATTGATGGTTGTGTTATGGGAGCTTCCATTTCAAGTGTTATAGCACAATTAGTAATGGAAGATCTGTCCAAGAAGCAAACTTCTTGATGTTGAAATTAACAATAACATAAGAACTTGGTCCTTAAGATATTTAAACTTCAATTCAGGTCATCCTATGTCACAAAAAAGATCAGTGATAATAAGTTATATAAATTAGAATCTAAAACATTAAAAAACAAAAGAAGAAATATTATATATCAAGTGCCTTGTGACGCTGTCTACATAGGGCAGACATTCAGCATTTAGAAAATAGACTAAAAGGTCATCAATACGATAAAAAAAATTAAACTGAACGGAATCTAATACACGAAAAAGAGAATTGTTAGAAATGATTCACATTCATAAGAACGAAAAAGCTATAAATGATAAAAAACGTCAATTTTTATCTATCTTTTAAAAGTTATTGAAAAAAAATTAATTTTATTACAGAAGAGACCTAACATTAAGAACACTTAGAAACAAAAAAATAATTAGTAGTAGATAAATAAACAATTTTATAAATTCTTTTGAAATTTTGTTAGTTAATAGCAATGACGTTTATAATAATGATTTTGTGGTTTGTAAACGATTGTCAGAAAGATGCCATCAGCTGTGTTTGTCACATTATCATTTCATTGGTTATAAGAGGCTATAAAACTGTTAAATTCGAATGCATCAAATATATTTAATACAAATATCTTTAAAGCTGTAAAAATATTAGAAAAATGAGGGTTTAATACGTATAACTACATATATCAAGAATAGTTTCTAAAAATGGTTGAATGTTCACGAGTTATCGCCGCATCTCATTTTCAACACGTACTTGTTTTATTAGTCAATTTCAACTCTATTCAAACGTACAATCGTGACTACCATTTTCTACATTACAGTTTGTATTATAAACAATGTACAAGAAAAGGAAGTAAAAAAAAAATAATGATGTTGTGCTAAGTCATCACCGGATAGTCTGGGACGAAGATATCGAAGCGATGGCTATGCATCTACCTGTTGAATAGTAGCAGATCAAAAACTGCAAGAAGTGTATTATCTATTTGCGGTTCGGTGCATTTCCTGACGTATTCTAGAGTTGGGCAGAGTTTTACTTGTTATTTACACAATTTAATCATAAAAAATTTAAGTTAAATATTCAACAATCCAATTCTAGTACGTTAGCAACGAAAAGTTTAGTTTTGTTTTAAAACAATACGGAATATCTGTTCGACAACTGATTAAGTACGATGGTTGCTACTCAAGTTTCGAAATATGGCAACACTGATAGGAATATGTCAAATCTGTCATTATCTTAATCAAGTTTGACGTTTCTAATGGTGAACGTACTCAGACCAACAATCTTGGTCGAAAAATGGAACTGCTTTGAGATTAGCAGCCACCGCTGGATTGGTATTAGCCTTATGTAAACAGATAGCTACCAACGCTGGCAAGTCGCAAACGAATGCCAGGTTTTGTTGGGAATTGTAGTGTAGTGAAAATTCACCGAGGAGAAATCGTCAAAACTCGTATAACTTTATAGAGAACATAAAGCTTGTGGGATAAACGTTGTCATGGATAAAAAAAAATAAAGAAATGCAATAGAACAACTTGGTATAGGAATTAATATAGAAGGAGTGAGTGAATTCATTATTTTTTAATTTCAAACGTGTACACGCCCGAAAAAAAAGAAAAGAAATTCGTGAATGAATGACCTCGTGTAAACAACTTTTACGTTTAAACTCTGCTTTACATTGTCAGCGTTGAAGGTGTCGTGTCCCGTGTTTTGGATCACTGTACAACGAATGTGAAGGCGCAGTAGTATTATAATAACCTCCTAAAAACGTGGTGAAGCCTGTCTATAGATCAAAACGACGCGATTTTTCAATCCGTAGTGCGATATTGCTGCAAGCCGCAAACTATGGAAACTGTGATCAAAATGGAATTATTAGAACACCCTCCTTATAGTCCCGATTTGTCATCACGCGACTAGTAATTATTTGGTATATTGAAAGAGGTACTTGTCAGACTGCGATTTGAAAACAATACGATTACCTCGCAGACATAACTGCCAAGATATTTTGATAAATTAATTAAATTCGATTGAGTTTTAAAGAAACTTAGTTTCTTATTTTCTCCGCGTATATTTCATGCAAAAACTAAAAAATGTAATTAGATTTAATTCGTATAATAAATTGTTTTAGATACTTTAGGCGATTCCAAAGAATTATTTATTATATACATTGTTAACGCTACTAATAATTACGGATTTCTCTAGCTTTTAGAAAAGGTAGTTTCTCTCTCTTATAGGTATAATGTATGATTGCGAAACACCGATGGAATAGAAGAGGCGCGTTCTAAAAACGACCTGTATATCCGGCGGAAATCTGAGTTCATTGTCGAGAAGAGCGAACGAAGCTAATTCACCGGTTGTGGAATAAAAAGTTTTTCCATGCGATCGCAGCCCGCAAATTTATCGCAAAGAAAAGAGTTTATATATCGGTATTGGTAGAATATAATGCACCTTTTATAAGTGTATAACGACACCAATATACTTTCAGAGGGTATACAATAGTGACGCCTTGATGTATGAAGTCTAGTAGTTGAAGTTTATTAACTAGGCAAAAGCCAGACGGCTATCATCGACAATGAATGCACCATAACAGTGTATATATAACCTATTCAAGGGTTCAACTTTAGGCGGGCCGACAGGATCAAATAATTGCTAAAGGTTATTCATTCCAAACACTTTAAGTTGCCCGACGTAAGAAATCCAATTAAATATACAATCTACCCCGGGTTTCACTGAAGATTAATAATAATACTCAAGGGCTGAATTCATTTTTGGAATAAATTTTGAGACTAAGAATTTTTTTATACGAGATTATCATATTAGACACTTTATTCATAAAGAAACCTCTATTTGTAGATGAAAAATAATTATTTAGTTCGCAAACAATTAGTACAGGTAAGTACTTAGGGCTCCTTAAATAATAATAAGTTGTAACAACTAAATTAGTCATCAGTTTCTAATCAACTCTAAATAACAAATGTTTGGTTAGGTTATGGTCAACCCTATGTTTGGTCATATATTTTCGATATATTTCTATTCATTTTCTTTATTTTTTTAGCGCATCTAAGATAAAAATGTGATTTAAATTTGGAAACCAAAATTGTAACACTTTTTTGTTCAATAAAAAGTCTAAAAACTATAAATTTCCCGATATGCTGTGCTCAAATTTTTTTCCAAGAATATCATATATGGAAAAACGAACATTTTAAAATAATTTTTCATATTCTGTTAATTTTGTAGACAAGCTTAAGACAGCAATGGAATCTTAGTCTAAAAACTCAAATTTCATCACTTTTTTGATTGAAAAACTAATAAAAATCATATTATTAATCGTATTATTACTTTTATTAACAAGAAGTAAATTTTAATACACTAATTGAATCATTGTTGAATTCCCTCAAAGTTACAAAGAAAGCATGTAGAAATAGTATCCTAACTTTCTTCTTCTCAATGCGTCTCTGTCTCGCAACATGGAACAGTTCTTTCTGTAGAAGTAGGTATTTGTAGTTGCGTAAGATGTATCCTATGTAAGATGATTTTCTTATCTTAATAATTGTCAACAGCTTTATTGTGCGACCAATGCGCCTTAGTACTTCGTCGTTGGTGATTCTGTCAGTCTAAGGCATCTTCAGGATCCGTCTATAGAGCCACATCTCAAATACCTCAAGTTTTTTCAGCATTTAAGCTTTCGAGGTCCTAGTTTCAATCAGTACTGACCACACATAACATTCCATAAATTCTATTCTGACGTTGAGGCTTAGATTTCTCTTTAATAATTGTCAACAGCTTTCTTTTGCGACCAATGCGTCTTAGTACTTCGTCGTTGGTTATTCTGTCAGTCCAGGGCATCTTCAAGATGCGTCCATAGAGCCACATCTCAAATACTTCAAGTTTTTTTATCATTTAAGCTTTCGAGGTCCAAGTTTCAATCAGTACTGACCACACATAACTTTCCATAAATCCTATTCTGACGTTGAGGTTTAGATTTCTCTTTAATAATTGTCAACAGCTTTCTTTTGCGACCAATGCGTCTTAGTACTTCGTCGTTGGTGATTCTGTCAGTCCAAGGCATCTTCAGGATCCGTCTATAGAGCCACATCTCAAATACCTCAAGTTTTTTCATCATTTAAGCTTTCGAGGTCCTAGTTTCAATCAGTACTGACCACACATAACTTTCCATAAATCCTATTCTGACGTTGAGGTTTAGATTTCTCTTTAATAATTGTCAATAGCTTTCTTTTGCGACTAATTCATCTTAGTAAGTCACCGTTGGTGATTCTGTCAGTCCATGGCATCTTCAGGATGCGTCCATATAGCCACATCTCAAATACCTTAAGTTTTTTTATCATTTAAGTTTACGAGGTCCAAGTTTCAATCAGTACTGACCACACATAACTTTCCATAAATCTTATTCTGACGTTTAGGCTTAGATTTCTGTTTAATAATTGTCAACAGCTTTCTTTTGCGACCAATTCGTCTTAGTACTTCGTCGTTGGTGATTCTGTCAGTCCAGGGTATCTTCAGGATCCGTCTATAGAGCCACATCTCAAATACCTCAAGTTTTTTGATCATTTAAGCTTTCGAGGTCCAAGTTTCAATTAGTACTGACCACACATAACTTTCCTTAAATTCTATTCTGACGTTGACGTTTAGATTTCTGTTTAATAATTGTCAACAGCTTCCTTTTGCGACCAATTCGTCTTAGTAAGTCGTCGTGGTCAGTCCAGGGCATCTTCAGGATGCGTCTATAGAGCCACGTCTCAAATACCTCAAGTTTTTTGATCATTTGAACTTTCAAGGTTTCAAGTACCGTATAGCAGTACCTAACCTATTTAAACTATTTTTTAATGGGGAATTTGCTACCAAATTTCCTCACAGGTATTGTAGAAGCAGGGGATGTGTTGATGTGTTGGGCATTCCACCTGAAACAGCTTTCGTATTACTTCAGGTGAAGATATTTAATGCTTTTCGTCTATTGATATTGATTTCCAGTATCTTCCTTACTTTTCTGTTCTATTATATTTTCCTATTGCTTCCCATTTTTTTGAATCTCCTATTATCAGTATTATGATTATCCTCCCTAGGTCTGACATTGACAGTTGACATTGACACTTCGACAGCCGTTCCCTATCTCTATCTCTTTTTCCCAGATTGGGCAGTAGATTGTATGTTTTCTGCAGTAGATGCATTCTTCATTATTCGTTTTCCGAATATATCGTGATTGATATTAAAAATTGGAAATTGTTTGGAAATCATTATTTTCGGATTATACAATATGTGTTTGGTAAAACTCCAAGGGAAGTCTATGAGACATCGAAAATGAGTACTTCTTAAATTTATTGCAGGAATTTTCAACTTAGTAAAAAGTAATAGTTCTTTTATGGCCAACTTTTCTTTAGATTTTACATTGTTTTCTTTTGAAGAACAAAATTTCTCAATTTGACTTTTATTATTCACGTCTCTAATTAAATTCGATCTACCAACCATTGGAACCGCTTTCAGGTACCATTGAGATGTCGAAGCTATTTTTTATCGATACCTTATTAAGCATATAAATAATTTATTCGACATAAAAGTTGTTATAAAATTTCTGAAATCGAGTAAATTTAATTACAAAATTCATAACGACGACCATAATATTTTTTATGATTTCTATAAATATCTGCACTTGAGATTCATGATTAAAAAAAGGAACAAAGAGTAGAAGGTAGAAATCGAATAAAATACAAATTTTCATGATAAACAATGATCTTGACACGTTCTATTATCATTAATGGAAACTTGACCAAAAATTCAACAAAACTATTTTCGACGAGATATTTTCAGAAATTGTTGATACAAGAAAATAAAACAAAACGGCCGGACTTGGTACTATCAGACATTCATCCATTTTCCAAAAAAATATTGGTGGAAAGCATTTAAAAAATGATGATAAATATAAATAAACTGTCTCTGGTTTAAAGGGTGAATTCTTTAATGATAAGATATGATAACTGGCACCACGATTTTTTGAAATATTACTTTCCGAATTAGAATATGGTCGAAAGTACGATTTTCTAGCTTATCAAAATATTATAAACATTTTTATAACTCTATATGATCCGTGGTTTTGATTTTTCATAATAATTAATACATTTTCGAGCTATTTTCCAAAGTAATAGATTAATTTATAAAAGTAAAATCCTGTGTAATGTGAAGGTTTGTACCGTCTCTGCTTTCACTCCTTCGTCTATTTGGTTTTGTTCTTTTTATGTAATCAATCTTCATGTGTATGGACTATTTTCTCAAACGGTGGTTTGAGCGAGTGAAATTGAGATATTGAGAAATTGTGCACTGTTTTCCTCGCTGGCTTTCAGACTGGCGGACATCCGAGTTTGACGAATGGTCCTCCGTACTCTAAACTTAAACTACTTCGTTCTATTCTAGTCGCCTGCAACGACTATGGATCTAAATTAAAACATAATGAAGCCAGAGAGAATTTTTCGTGAATTCGTTATTTTTTTGTGTTGAGGATTAATCGTGGTTCAAGTCTGATGAATAAATGAGTTAACTATTCATTAAAATGAACTAAACGTGATGGGAACAATGGATTTAATCACGTTTGGTTAACGGGAGGTATATTTCCTACGAAGAGATTAGTCGTTTGAATAAATCTTGGTATTATTAAGTTTCCCGCATCTCTTTACAAATTAATTTACGTACGATGCACAAATAATAAATGTTGGAAACCAGAGAAAGTTTCGTGTAGATCCGATCAAAAAGAATTATCATATATATAAATGTTATGTTTTAAAGTCAACGCAGCAGTCGATCAAGTATTTTCATGCTTATTTAGTCCGCGTTTCATATGGTAAATAATATGCCTTCTTCTTTGAACAACTCTCCCATTACAGAAGAATAGACCTTCTGCAGTATTTAAAGTTACAGAACTAAAAAATTGTACTGCTCCTATAGAAAGTATTCTCAAGCTACATATTGATAACAATTCATCCCTAAATTTGTTTGAACTAATGTTTGGATCTGTGGGAACAAATGTCTCACGAGTTTTTTATTTATTGTTTCTATCAATATGTAGGAGGGTAGTTCAAATGTAAACCAGAATTTTGCTATAAAAAATTTTATTATTAAACTGAAATTTTACACAATTTTTCTAAATAGTCTTCGTCACACTCTTGCCATCTCTCAGGAAGTTTTCGGTTAACTTTTTCGTAAAATTCTCTCTGCTTGTTACGTAACCAATCACCCACGAAGGATTCTACCTTATCATTGCTTTCGAATCGCAGTCCTCCAATTACCTCTTTCAATCGATCAACCTATGTCCTTGCATAGTCACGTAGTGGAATTAGCTAAGGTAGCTTCAGGAAAACTGCTTAAGACCAAAAAGTTATACACCCAGCAACAGCTTCTAATTCACTACAAAGCCATCTTTGGAATATTGCTCGCTCATTTGGAGCTCGGCTCCCTAGCGTACTCTTCAGATGCTCGTCTCAAAACAGAAAAGAGCAATTCGATTTATAAGCTTTCCAGAGTTGACCAGAAACTTGGACAGCTTAGGGCATAGAACAAAGGTCGCTAACTAGGTCTTGGACATAGAAGAGAGGTCGCTGTTTTACCGATACTACTACGGCAGATGCTTTTCCAAGCATAATCCCACATAGAGTAGTATTCACAAGACCTACAACAGATAGACGTGGCTCGTTATCATCGAGTTCGCCCAAAAGGTGAATTTATCGAGGCTCTTTTCTTTGGAGAAGTGCAAGCTTGTGGAATCAGTTATCAAGGAACGTCTTTCTCGGACACTATAACCTACAGAAGATCAAGATAAATATCCATAGGCATCTCCACATGGTAGATACCACTCGAACTAGTCGAGTGTAAAAGGGGCAAGCAAAAGAGGTTGACTCTTTTGATTGGTTTCTACCTAAAAAAACATCCTTCATTGGCTCCTTCTGGATTATTCCTATTCATTATCTATTAGTTTTGGTTCCAAAATGTGAAATTCAAAATGATTTGGAAATAGTTTTAATAATTATTTTTTACATGATGAGTTTAAGTGCCCTTCAAACGATTTTTTGTATCAGTTCATTCGAAATAAAATATTTATTTACATGACTTTAGAAAGGTTATAAATATTATAAAATTAAGGAAAATAATAATCCAACTTTGGGATAGAACTACAGCTGAGAGATATGAGAGTGATCCTATAGAATAAATTTGGATATCGTTTAGCTTAAAGACATTTTTTCATCTTTATTCTCATTTTTTTCTTTCAAATCCTTGCTAGGTCAATTTTTTTCTTTATTATTTTTTAGAAACTACTTTCCACAATAAATTAAAAAGGCTGTTCAGTTTTTGAAACTAACCTCTTCATCTTTTGTTTTGCATTCATTCTTCGCTCTATTTCAAGAGGTTTTAATGATTTGATATTTACTTATTTAGGTACATATATAGTAATTAAAATGAGATCATTATTAAATGAGCAGTACTCATTATAATGTTAATAAATAAAAATACACAACTATTTATGAATATATATTTGAAAATAATGAAATTATTTACAAACTGGAAATGACAACAAATTCACATAGTTAGAAAGAGTAATCAATTTGTTTTGTCCAATGATTCAAAAAATTACTTCAGTGTAAGTACCTATATACTTTTCCATTTACAAGTAACGTATTTTCACCTCAGTAAACATAATTGCAATTTTGAATAGACAAATCATTCTATGGAACAGTTAGATACCTACTTCTTCATACAAATAAACTAAAAAACTTCTTGATTCTTTTTTTCTTTCTCTCTTCTATAAATATAATCTGCATACCGTTCTGCTTCAGCATGTTGCCTTCTTCTGGCCCAAGGCTGATAACCGTATTTATAAAAACCAATAAAACTAAGAGTAAATCCAATAGTAGCAATACCTAACCAAATGGGTTTTCCCCGCTGTTTAGCTGCAAATGATTTATGCCATGACATGTTTGCTGATGTACTCTTTAATTACTTGTCTTTAGTAGTTTCTTCAGATGGTTTTTGTAGTTTAGTTGCAGTTAACCTATCGTACCTTTCGGAAGTGAAAACAGGTTTCCAAATGTAGAAACCGGAGAAAATACCTAACGCAGACGCAACAAATATTTGAGCCCCTGTTAGATATCTAGGTTTTCTTATTCTAAACATTAGATTTCAAATATTTCCCTTTGTTTTTATTCGTCTGATTTTATATGTACTATAAGGTTATGTTAATATTACGTGATCATTCTTCTTCTTTATTGCAGTTTGTGGACTTATTTTTGAACTTACTCGGTCGGAGCGTTTTATAGTGCATAATTCGGAGGTAATTGGATCAAATTTCCACACGTAAATAAATGCAATTTCTGTGGTTTCACATGATTATTGACATAACGGTAAAAGGAATTACTAATTTTTCAAAGATAAGATTGTTCTAGTCTATGAAGAATCGCACTTAACATACTTAGTTATACACCGTATTTGTTCTAGATGAATTTTTCGCTGTTGTGTTGTAATATAGTTTTATTTTCTCTACAACCAAATATTCTATTTCTGTGGTAAATATGTTAAAATTTAGAACGTAGCTTGGAAACAAATTATACAATGGAACACACCTATCATATCAATATAACCCTATATTTATAATAAAAAGTAAATGAAGTATTAGAAATAAACTGTTATTCCAAGAAACATCGCAAATTAGCAGGGCACCAGAGTAATACCTTATTCTACATAGAAATACATTTTTTTCATTTCTATTACTTTAAATTTCAACTTTTAGAAACAGTTTTATCTTCGAGAGAACCTGAAAACTTGCAGTTTTAATTGATGGTAAGGAGTAAGTGAAGTGAAATTTTGAGACAATAGAAGAAAGAGTTTTAGCAAACTCACAAAATTGTAGTAGTAGTTATGATGTAAGAATTTCAAGCTAAGCTACTGAAATCATGAGGACTCTGTAACTGGACCACTAGCTGCAAATGATTTTCAACCAAAGTAGCTTTGATGGATTAACACAGTGTAATTCTTTGTACAAGCTACAGTCTTTATCCTTATAAATATTTCAATATAAATGTAGCAACTACAAGACTTGAAGTTTTTTCCTTATAATAAGTTTTAGGTTCATTGGTTTCAAGTATGTAGGGAAGATAAATAAAAATTCAATTCAAATATTTTAATCATAATAAATATAAACATTTAGTGCTTAATTTGGTTTAACAGAAATAAGGCAAATTTAAAACCTCAGTTTGTGCCATATATATTTATAAAGTACAAATGCATATATAAAGCTGGACCTCTTTTGGACACAATATTTCAGTTATATTCGATACGTTTTCTCTTTATTTCCTTCTTGGTGTGTTTTCATGAGACATCCGTGGTTCTATTCGACTGTAAGAATCCAATTATTTCTGCTTCGAGCCCATTTCTTCAAGATCCTTTTGCAAGTAGTGTAGGACGTAATGGAGGACTACATCATAACAGTATTTATACTCAGTCTAAAACAAGAAGAAGAACAAATTAAGTAAGCAGAAATAAAAACAAAAAAGTGTACAGGAGAGGCACTTCATTTGAATCTTACGTATTTCTATAGGTAGAAAGAGTAACAAAAACTATGTATAGTCATCAATCAAGTTTGATTAGAATGAAGATACGAGGTGTGATCGAAATATATGGTGAATTATCTCACTAAAAACAAAGATAAAAAGTCAGATTATACAAAGGTTAAAGTTACATTGTAGCCTTGGCTTCTAAAGTATAAAGGCACTAGAAGATTTGAATTAATCTTGTTCAAAATATTCCTTTGGGTATTTAGTGCTACCTCTAATAACAGCTTCCAATTGCTTTATCGTGGATCAAATAAGTTTCTTTACTTAATTATGTTTGAGGCTATTCTATTTTTCAATGAGCGCCTTTTTGAGGTCTGATTTCGTGGCTGGTGCAGGGTTTCTAGCCTGAACTTTCCTCTTAATTTAATTAATGCTCGATATGAATCAAGTTAAGGGCTACGTGTTCGCAATTTTAACATCCTGTAAATACTGCCTTGAACAAATCCTGCAAATATCTTCTATATATCAATTATATATCTACCACCACTTTCAATAAAAACCAACTCTGTTTTTACTTCCATTGAAAAGCCCCCAAAAACCATTCAGGAACCTTCTCCAAAAGACACGTTTTCTTATGCAAAAATGCGTCAATCTTTCTCTAGGTCTTCTGTCGACTCAACCTCGTCTATCGCTACCATACAGGCACCATCTGCTTTTGGATGAGGAGAGAACGGAGCCCTAGCGTTCTCCATTCAATTAACGTGTTGTGCAAATAGTAAACGAGTTGCTCGGTGGGCTGGGCTTAATTTGGTGCCAGTAGACCTTTTTGGCTTGAAGTTAGCTGCCTTAAGTCTTCTGCTGACTATCCAGGCACTCATAGTCACTCATCGCGTTTCTCTGATCTCTTGTTGGACTTGAATACCAATGAGGGCCCGATCTCGCTTCTTCTTCGGGAATTGCGTCTTCGATGAAAGTTAGTTCGTGTAGTCGTGTTCCAGTTTTTTTTGTTAACGAGTGTACTTTATCGTGACCTTCAGCTGAGGTGTATAATATTTAACAGCAACAATGAAATTTAACAGGTGACTTACGAGCATTTTGACTCTAAAGATGCATCGTATTTAAATTGTTGCATAGAAGCTTTAGTCAGACGTTCTCAAAAGTGCGTGGAACATATCGATTCAGTTCTTTGTACTCAAGCTTGTTTCTTATACTTACAATATTCTCAATCAGTTGAGGTCGGTGTCTTCGGACGGTCCTAACTGCTTGAAATACATCTACTTCACCATGTTGTATGACTTGTTCTATACAAGCGTTTGCTGCACAATATATTCCACATCTGCCTCTGCCATCCCTTAAACATAACTCAACAATGAATTGATTTGTATTAGGATATATATTAGTAAAACACGAAAAATAAAATAAATAACTAATTTGTTTGTTTTTATTTTTTATATAAATCTTTAGTGTATTTTTGTTAGTTTTTTCCATATTTTTGTAATAAAAAGACAAAATTTAAAAATTAAAATGGGTAGTAGCGTCGCGCACATAACCTAGAAATTCGATTTTTTGAACATTGAAACGTTATTAAAAAAAATTACGTACGGTGAAACTACACATACAGGTCCATAGTCCGATCTTTGCCTCCATTTTTCAACAATATTCATAAGTTCTACGAGGGAATTCGTCGAAGTAGGCACTTTATGACCCATAGGCCAACAAGTCAACTGGAACAGTTGAATTTTCTTTGGAGGAGCTTTAACACCTGCCATTAATTCTGTCAAGGAAACTATCTAAAAATTAAAAAAAAATGATGATGATTATGTAGAAAAAGATGGAGTTCGTATTAATTCTGAATTTATTATAACCTCATAAATAAACTCACTTTTTTATTAATTTGGAAAACAAAAGTTCTAATGTTTGGATAATGATTGTGTGATACATAATCTATGGTGAATACCGGACCATATTTCTTTGATGTTTTATATTCTGGCCAAAACGTTGGAAACTGTTGCTAAAAATAAAAAAAAAACGTATTATTTGCGTTTAAATATTAACTCGCAACTATTCAAATACAAATAGAGATGAGTTCATCATATATCTCAAGTATGAATGTATAATATTTCTGATGTTTACAACATTCTCCGAAGTCTTCCTATCTCTAACCGCCATCTGTCTCTATTCCGTCTGTTAGTTTTCTTTTTTACATTTACTTATCCACGCCTCTTTCCAGCTTCTTCGTGGTCTAACTCTTCTTCTCGCATTGGTGTCTGTTGCCTTTCTTGTGGATTATCAACATCATAGAAATGTTCGTATAGTGTCTCTGTTTCAATTAGTTCGCCAGGATAATCGCCTGGTTTGGGAAATTTTCCGTTTTTCGGGGACCTAAATACTTCCTCGATTTCTTTTTGATTAACCCTTAGTGCGGACGAAACTATATCTTTTTTCTATGTTGATTTCTGCTCTGTTTTTAATTAATATACTCATAAAGTTTTGTTCCCACTTTTGTCTTCCTATATAAGTCATTCATATCAAAAGTTTCTAGCTTTCTGAGCTTCTTTCCCTTCCCAAGTAGATATTTAGTTTCTGAGAGTTCTCTCCCACAGCTCATTTTTCTTCTGGGTTATTTTTTTTACTATTGCTTCTTCGTTCTTTATTTTATCGCACTATTTTATCTATTTTGTTTTTCTATGATTTCCTCTTCTATTTCGTTATCCCACCACTATGGGTTACTCATTTATTCATTCGACTTTCTTATAACCTTCATACAAAAAATGAAAGACCTGAGAACGTGTAACATTCGATGTGAACTAAATTATTTTTAGGTTATTTTTAAAGGGTTTTCATTTTGAAATGGTCTCTATTTTCTATATAAAATAGTTAGAATTAAAGACAATACATGTAGGAGATAACTTAAGTCGATGATTAAAGTAAAAAATAATTAACGTTGCTGATTTTGCACCAAATCCACATTTTGTTTTATTGACTACAGGCTCCATTTTAATGTTATGAGATCAATAAAATGATTGTATCTATGTTAACATAGATATGATGGATGAAATCGATACATGGATGGTTGTGTGAAGTTGATAAGTGTTTTAAAATATATACTTACAGAATGTTGAGGAGGTACACACAATATAACCACAGCTGAACAATCATAATCATATACCAACGACCAGAATTCTCCACACGTTGATTTAATCGGCCATTCGGTTACTATATACTCCTTCGGTTTGGTATAACCCTGAAATGGGAATGGATTCAGTATATAAGATGTACGAGTCCAATAAGAGAGCAAGAATAATTTTTAATCGTCAATACATTCTCCTTTTAAGTGTAGACACTTAGTTCAGCGATGCTTTAATCTTTCTAATACTTCGTTAGAAGAAAATATTTCTTTTACAAAAGAAAATTTGAGGTTAGGAAAAAAGAAGAAGTTGCTGGGATCGCTTTTTTTGCAAATTCACCAGGTTCGCCTTTTGTAAACTACTGTTTTGACTGTTTTTTTCATTTCATGAGTGAGGTAGTGGGCCCAGGTTTCAATAAACGCTGGGAAAGGTTCATCGGATGTACTTTTGGTTCAAAGCGAGCGAACGCGGCACCCAACGCGCTGATATCTAACGCAAGCGTAATTTAGTCAGTATAATGGCAAATGCGTTATTTTGATATACTTATATCCTTTCCAATGGCCAACCAGTATTATTTGATGAATTTCCTCGATAGTTATAGCAGTTTTTGTCCCTCCGAACGCTCGGCGTCAGTCTAGCTCATACGGACATGTTTGAATTTAGTTACCCAAACTACTTTTAGATTAGTCAACGTATTGCCTTTCAAAAACAAATATTTCATGACATTTAGATTCGATTCGATCAAACTAAACCATTAAAATGGCTGAAATCTCAGTGAAAACTATTCCCACCAAATATTTTATTCAAAATACTTTCCCACCGATATTAGTGGAAGACTAGATAAATTACATAATATGCAGTATCTAGGCTCATTATGACTGTCCTGGAGCAGAGTTTAATACTTAAATCTGCGAATTTTGTGAGCTTTCATTAACTACATTTGTAAATTGAGTTTACTTGATCTATATTGTTGTTATTAATATGATTACTTTTGATCATATATGGGGTCTTGTTTTATATTTTGCCACTTTTTTTGTTTTTTGCGTTCGAATTATTCTTAAAGCAAAATGGTATTCCATATTTGCTATTTTACTCTTAAAAAAATATTACATTTTTTGACAAACCACGTATACGACTGCTAAACTTGATATCTGATGACTGCGTCTTTGGTTTAAGACCATGCAGTATTTTTTATAAAGAATAAATTTATTCGTAGTATTTATAATAGATAAGTTTTCTATATGTCGCGAGCTCACGTAGTACATTTCATCGTTCTATGAGAGAAAAGTGTTTAATCGCGTCGAAAATCGTATAAAATCATCGCAAGAAACTTACAAGATCAATGTTTCAAGTATACTCAAATAGCACTCGTATGACAAAACGTTCTGAGTACGTTCACCATTAAAAATGTCAAATGTCAATGTCAGATATGACATTTTCACGTCAATGTTGCCATATCTCTAAACTTGAGTAGCAACCCTTGTATTATTGTGAAATTACCACGATTTTCCTTTCTATAACTATGACGCGTTTATTTTGAATAACGAATAATCCAAGTAGAAGAAATTCATTGTTTCTTATCGAAGCAAATTTACTTTTAAGTTTATTTTATATGTTTAAGAGGTACTCACATCTACAAATACTGCATTGATGTAGTCTGTGTAACTGTTTCCTTGGAATGATGTCAGGTACGGTCGAAAGTTGTCAGCTGAAAATTGAGAAAACCAAATTTTGTCAAATGTAAAGTGGAACGGTTATATGTCACATTAAATCAAATATTTTTGCTTCTTCTCCAAAATAATCAGTGGACACTATCTATACCATTGGAGAATATTTGAAAATAAAAACAAAATTAGAAGAACAAAAAATTCATTCTTGTTCAAACATAAAATGACGTAATCGTATTAAACCTACTAAAGATCATTATTTTTCTCATTTTTCTTTTATTCGGTTTTATGAATAATTAAATTCTCCCTAATAACTTAACGTTCCATAATATGAACGATAGTTACAGAAGGAAATGGATTTAGAGTTGTGTAATTAATTCTAATCTCATCTCTCGGCTTTCTCATGGGTGTAGTAGATACGAGCGTCAGAGAGTCGCCGTTGGTAAACTGGTCGCCAAGATCACCAGCTTAACTAATTAGAACAAGAATTGTAGAATATAACATGGAAAAAAAAATGTGTAGCCGTGAAAATTACAGTATTTGTTCAGAATTCCATGCTCTTTCAGAAAATCAAAAAATTAGAAAAATCACACGACAGTATTTTTTTCTAGAGCTGTCGAAGCTTAATTCTCGGAAAATTTCCATTGACAATTACTTTTGATCGATTATGGGTGTCTTTAGATGAGGTAGTTGGCATTACAAGATGGAGGACTGCGGGGACTTTCCCGACTTGGAAAGCGAAAAGTTTATAGCGCTGTCAAAATTTTGCTCTTTTGAGTTCGCTGGCCAAATTGACTGATTTTTCTATCTAGTTTTCTGGAGCTGGAGTCGTATGCAACGTCGCATGGGTATTTATTTCATGAAAAGCACAGAATATAACTTAATCATTCTGAAAGTTAAAAAACAAGTAGTCCCTTCCGACTTTTTTTAGATAAATCTATTCATTGGTACTGTTTTCACATACGATAATCCTTGACGCAGCATACCAATAAATCAATAAAAGAGAAGGTGGATGATCAGGATATTCGTCATAGTTCTATTTTTTTACGTAGAAGCAGTTGATTTCGGTGCAGTAACCATAGACCTTGGTGCATGTCCAGCGACCCATCTTGAGGAGGCACTGAGGCGCAGTTGGGTCCACCGATGGTACAGGAATATGGCAATTTCCTTTCGCCTTCCTTTCTGCCGATTGAGGGTTATTGAGCGTCAGAATTAGGGCAGCGCGCTGTCTTTTGTATACTCAATACCTTTCTGCAGCGTACTCTGGCTCAGCGCTGCTGGCTACGGTGGAAATAATCATACTGACACTCCTTTCGCTGACAGAGAGCAACGAGAAAAAAGAAGAAATCGGTGTCCGTGGCAACTACACTTCATACTTTACTTTCTTTGCCAGCACTATCAGTTATCGGCGCCACTCTCTGTCTGAAGCACCTGGAGCCCTGTAAGTATTGGAATCAAGAAGAGAAGGGGGTGGAATAGCCAATGGAAAAACGTTTATGTCCTGAGGGCCTCTAAATATGGAAATATGGTAGAAGTATGTACAGTTTTACAAGTCTCATTGTGTATACTTCGAATATATATAAGATGTAAAAGATGTTTACTCACGAGGAACAATCAAAACATCTCTATTTTTCTTTCTGTTGTCTCCCCTATGTCCCCCAGCGCAATCCCCTATCGTAAATCTCGGCGTCTGTTTGCAAATTAGCATGTATTCTCTTTGATATTCGTTGAGCTTCGTCAAAGGGTTTTTCTGAGATTTTTGTTTTAGTCGAGGAGATAATTCGCTTACAGGAAACCAAGAATTACCACAAGTCACGTGCTCTTCAAGAGTGTCGTATATAAATTTATATTGATCCTGCAAAAACAGAAAATTATTTACAATGAACAATATAAATATATAAATACTGATGATGAAATGTACTGGGATTTTATGCAAAAAGTTCGGTGTGTATTCAGTTGATGACGTGGAAATAATACTGTGACTTAAAAAAATTCCAATACCACCCTGTATATATGAAATAACAGAATTAATAAACGAGATAATCCAACAGGAGAAAATACCTGAAGACTGGAACCTAACATTATACTGTATACATATAAAAGTGGCAACGTCGCAACAAATGAAATTGTAAAAACTACCGTGAAATAATTAGCAAAAATAATGACTAGATTAATATAGAAAAAGCTAAGAAATGAGGTGGAAAACACTTTAGTGGCTTTAGAAGTTGAAGAAGCACCAACGACTTGATATTTACAATTGTAGTGAGAACTAAAACTAAAAATAAGGAAATTTATTTATGTTTTCTAGATTTGGACACAGCCTTTGATTAAGTAAAGAGAAAATATTTATATTTAAAATACTTGACCATAATATAAACCAGAAGACGATAAAAATGATAAAAACGATGTAAAAAATATGGTACAAGCAAAAAACGAAGAATTTATAGGTATTAAATAAAGATGAAACAATGAAATAAAAACGTTGGAGAATAGTAGATGATAATTATAGAAGTAAACCAAAAAAACATGGATAAAAAAGAAAAAGAAGCCATGGAGAAAAAAGTATATATCAGAATCATCAATCAAATAAACATACATCGTAATCTGGTTTGATATTAAATAAAAAAATTATATCTTATTATTATATCAATCTCTTTTGAAGTCTTAACACATAATCAATTTTTTTTTCTATTATCACCTTACCATTTGTTTTAAATCACTTACCACCAAGCCATTTTCTTATAATTTGGAACAGAAAGTATATCCAATGAAAGCATTGTCGTAGTGCAAAAAACACTTCTCTTAAATAAATGCTGTATTTCATTTGCGAGTTTGATGTAAAATTCTACATTTGACATCATAAATTTCTTCATCAGAAAAGTCAAAGTACCGATATTCCAAAATATTTTCCGGAGTATTGAGCAACTACTAGACGTGATAGAGCTTATTGGAGAACTATGAGGGATCTTCTAGTAGATACATTAAAGTGGACTTACCACATTATCGACCAGTCCTTTCCGTGATTGTCTAAGCTTTTTTAGATATCCGAATACGTCAAACTTGTCTTCCTCTTCGGCCAGTTCCATATTAGCATCAACCGATAAATACACACCAGATCTACCACCTCCGTCACTAAAATGAAATGATAATATAATATTTAGGGATGATAATGTAGGTCATAACTCACGCAGATAATGTTTGGAGCATTGTACAATGCTGTAATTCATCAAGTGAGTTATAACCATTACCGTAAGTTTCATACTAAACATTATTTTCATTATTTCATAGTTACTTATAACAAGATTTTGTTTATTAAATTAACTGAATATGAGGAACTGAATTATGAAAGTTTATCGTTTTTTTCTTTTGTTTGTTGCATATATGTTATTAATGTACATTATTCTTTTTCAGAATCATCAACTTCATCATCAACGTCCTCCCAAAGGTATATATAGCCTCAGTTTCGTCAATTGTTTCTTCAAATGGATAAACTTTTCCTTTCTTTCTTATTTTTTACCACAGCTATTGCTTGGTGCGATGTTTTCCATCTTTTTTCCAATATTTATATCATTTATTTTTAGATTTTCTTCGGTCTACCTCTTTACATTGATCCTGTTTCCTAAATAGAACTATTCGTCATTATAGTCCAAACTATCTCTGTTTCTAATTCAGTATTCACTTTTTAACCCCTTCATCTCCTTTGCTTGTATTCTGTTTTTTGTTCTATTCGTTAGTACCCAGCTCACTAGGTCTCATACACAGTCATTTTGGTTTTCTTCTTTTTTCTAGACATAATTCAGTTTCGAAGCACCAATCCACTCATACTAAAACTAGAATATTAGATCAACAATTTACTTACTTGCAGTGCACCACCATAGGACCGGCTTCATTAGATTTTATCACATGTCCTACTACTGCCCTGACTCGTCTTCTAAATTCTAATAGAGCGTTCGTAAACGGACAAGAATGACTATGCCATTGGGTATAGTGAAATTGAAGTAAAGTTCGCTCTTCCGTGATACTCTACAAATATAATCAAAACATATATTATGAGGTTAAGTTAGGAAGTTGTTTTAATTTATATCAACTCTTTGTGATAATTTCTCGCAACTTTTGTACAGCACGTTCATTAACAGCTTCTAGAAGATACCATAACAATAATATAGTTCCAGAATCAAATAATTGTATGAATATTTATTCGAAAAGCGACCAGTGTTAGCAAGAATCGTGTAGAAATTGATATGATTACAGAATTTATGAGACTTGACGAATATTACAGAATTCTATTGAGACGTATGGCAAGGACTACTGAACCTAGTGATGTTTTTGCATACGAAATGGCAGCCGTTAATCAGAAAAAAATCCACAGCTAAGTCTTAGAACACTAGAGCCATGTAGTTTAATTAGAGCCATTGCTTTTATCAAAAATAGCACGAGAATTTTTAACTCCATAGATTTTGATTACGCCAGAAGGTTACAAAAGTTTTTTTCCACGTAAAACCTTTAAACATCATATTATTAGAAGGGCACCCACAGGAACACTTGGTTTTGTAACTTCTATAGTTTGGAGGAATTACGAATTATTCCCAGAAGTTATGAAACACTTTGTGAAGCACTAGACTTGGCTAAAACTCCAGGAGTTCTCAGTTTAACATGGCATCCACATACATCTCATTAACAACGATTGGATACAGGAGTTTTAGGGGTCTTCCAAAGTTGTGGTCATAGATCCATGGAATTAGAAATATTATTAAGAAAATAGGGATCTTTACCAGAAGCATTTTCCCTGTAGCCGACTTTCTGTATTAGAAGAAATCTTTAAATGTAGAGCAGGCTACAATAGATTGTATCCAGATTATTGATCCACAACCACCACCATCACGTGAATGAACACCTGAATTGATACTAAGCATGACTTGTAGAATCAAGAAAAAAATGATTTCGCTGGCCTTGGGGAAATCTCGGTTGGACTCGAAAAAATTTAAGAAAACCTAAGAATTTTGCTCGAAGTATCATTATCAAAAGCACAACGAAAAAATAAGAAGTTGAAATGAAAAAAACTGCTGTTGAAAAAAGCGGGAATTAAGGAAAATTAATTGAGGAAAACTGCCAAGAAAAGTAATTATATATAGCTAGACATTGGTCTGTCCGACATCTCAGAAGATGATACTGATTGGGAAGCAGAATCTGATGAAGTAATTACTGAGGAAAATAAACTAGAAAGGTGATCAGAAGAATATGACAGTTTTCTACAAAAAAGCAAAAGATTTTTTGTGTGAGAGAAATTCTAAGAGATAAAAATGAAGATAATGAATATTCAGTAAATTTTTTCACTGAACAAACCCCAATTATTTTTCAATTCTTTATATGTTCTATGAACATGATCGTTTTCGAGACAACTCTATATGTGTTCGCTTCTTTTTGAAATGAAAATTCGATGATTAAAATGAACATTTATCCCGTGGCAAGATGGCAAGTATGCCACTGAAAATGTGAGTGATCTGCAGCAGATCATATAGAAGTGTATTTAAATATTAACTTAGGGCAAACTTTTTTATTCAACGCACACGAGCGTGAATGATTCTTCTCAAATCCCTTTTCATTGGCTATGCATTGAGCTTTCAACATTCCCTGATTGCTACCGTCGACTCCCTTTCAATGTTCCACGATTCAGGGAAAAAAGGAAAATAATTCATCAAGTAGAAATTCCAATCTAAATGAAAGATGGCGAGCTATTTATCCGAGTAATCTCATTTGAATCTATAAATTGAATTGATCCATACGTTATTGAAATACTTGGAAGTCATTAAAATGTAATAATAAAATAAATCCACTCGAAAAGTTGATAATAAAATACGTATCTTTGTTTTTAGCGATAATTGGATAATAGTACAAGGGTAGAAAACCCCAAAACTCGATTTTACGCATTGAAAGTATTGACAAAGTTTTTTTTTTGGGGTTAAAAGGGTGGCCTGCTATTGAATGTTTCGCACAAAATACCAGATCATCAACGCTATCTTCATCTGGGAATCAAGTTAAGCTTCAGTATAATGTATTATTTTTGGTGGAGATAATATAGTTAATTCAAGGTGAAAAGTAGATACCGATTGGTTTTATTCAAGAAATATGTGAAAGGATTAAGTTAACTCGTAGATGTTGTAGGAATCAACAAAAACTATGTGAATGGTATAAAATAAACACCGTTATTCAATATTCTTTGTTCTTAATTTATTTCTGTTTAGCTATTTCTTTAAGGAATGGTCACTAAAAAATTTTTAACACTGTTAAGCTTGGATTAAAAGATGTCCAAATAAATTATCAAAACTCAGCGCGATTTTGGAATTAAATACATGGCATATTGCGAACACATTAATTTGGTTTCATTGTACATGTGATTAGACCAAGGATGGATGTTTTGAATCCGAATTCAAATATGTTTTGCTGTCAAATATCACTAAAACGTACATATCGAGGTAATATTTGAAAGAAACTTACGTTATCTTCTTTTTTGAACAATCTAAACGTTCTTATATGGAAATTGGCCAATTCCTCTTCTTCAAGTATTTCGATATTGATTCTTCCATAAGCTTCGACTATATCTTTAGATGCCGGCCAATACTGAACACACATAACCTGAAAAAAAATATTAGAAATAACATTTTTATTATATTATTGTGAAAGTTTACATACCCGAATGAAATCGAAGGTTTTTGTTAACATGACTATGCAACTAGCTTTCTCCTGCCATACCATTCGCCAAAAATCTGTCACTGTTTCCTCGGTTGGACCCTGTGTTACTATATACGCGTTAGGTTTCAATAAACTCTGGAAAATAAAATAAGATATTCCAAAAAAATCCACATCTCGATTTCAATTTAATAAACTCAAATTAAGAACATGAAGAAAGGAAGAAACTACAAAGCACAAGTCTCACTTTGGTATGTTTCATGAGACGTACGATAGAAGTTTTCTCATTTTGATATAGTTTCTCCAGAACGCAAAGAGTTATAACCGCTGTCTGCTTGTAGCACCTCGTTCAAAGAAGCTACAACTTCGAGGATCAATTGCACCAGAATCTGTAGATATTGGTGCAAATTGGACCGCTGAAATTTACCACACATGAACGATGAAAGGAATGGCCGCGAGCAACTTCTCGGAGAATACCTGGATGTGCGCTGTCTTCATCAACCAAAAGAGAATTTTAACAGTGCTTATTGATTTTTTTTTAAACCAAACAAGCTTTGTTCAGAGAATTACAAACTTTCCGTTACTATTTCAAAAAGTTGAAGTTATGAGTTGAGTTAATCGAGATTCAATTTATGAAGAGATTTTATGTTGGTTTAATATAAAAAATGTGTTAAGGATAAGATATATTATGGAAAAAAATACTTACATCTACATAAGAAGCATTAATATAATCTGTATCGTGTTCCCCTTCTATAGTATCTAATACTACTCTATTATAATCATCTGAAAAAAAATTACATACTCATAATTATTTGAGATAATTTTTTATTTGATATTATTCAACCCAATATCGATTTCTACATCTTGCCTCATAAGTTAGTACGAATATTGAGCATGGATTGAAGAATATTCTCTTCCAATATATAGTTATGTACGTAATTTTCTAAAAACAGATCAATTCAGATAAATTTTCTTGAATCTATGTTTACCTGAGTTTGTGCTTTCGCTGACAAAGTAAATCATATTATGAGGACCTAATAATAACCGAAAAAACATTCGTATTTGTATTTCGCGGGGTGTTAAATACGCAAATCATTACCAGTACAGTGCCATCTATGATATCGTTCTTTGGTTACAAATGGAATATAATATTTTAATCTATACAATGTTTTATGAGTGAAAACATCGAGGGAACATCTTGGAAAGCTTTTATTTACTCTGTCGTGTCTTAAAACGTTACCTTTTAGAACTTTTCTTTTTATTTTTCGACATTTCTTTCCTATATTTCTACTTTTAAGTAGTGTGGTAACAAATTAAGGCGGGCGTGGATATATAAAAAGATGAAAAGCAGTCAAAACAATGAACTAGAATAATTTGAAGAAGAAATCATATTTTAATTGGTAAAAACGTCTTACGCGGTATTCAAATTCGTCGTAGAGAGAAGAACGAAAACCAGAAAAAAAAAGAAAACTTTCTAATAGATTCCTAATGAGAATGCGGTCAATTTTCAATAACATCTATTTTCCCATATTTCCAATGAAGCTATTTAAATATATTACGATATGTAATTTGGTAATCTAAAAGAATTCTCATATTGAATGAAACAAATTTATATGATAATCGTATAATAGTCCGGTCAAATTATACCAAAAAATAAAAGTGAAGCTACATAAATTTCCATCAAGCTGAAAATCATTGAAATTGTTTAATTTCCGTGTATGGAAAAAATTTTAAGGTCAAAAATATGAGTTTTTCGCAATTATCAGCAAAACGGTAAGATTTATCATGAAAATATCTTAGACAAAAATTGTAGATCATAACATTATCTACAAAAAACGTATCAATACTTTTTTTCCTACGAGCCACCGTTACTGAAATATAACGATTCAAAAAGTTGTAAAAGCTGCATACCAATGTCATCGAACTTTAGCAACATCTTCGTTAATTGATAATTTATTTGATGAACTTCTGACAGTTCCCAGCACTCGACAGAAATTTCTTATAAATACTCACAACAAGTCTCGATTCAATTCAATGTTGTAAGAAAAGTTTACTGCTGAAAATATATTGGTGAAACCATCAAGTACGACAACTTACACAATTTTTTGAATCATTATATCTGAGAATCAGTGGCTTGTAGGAAAAAAAGTATTCATACGTTTTTTGTAGTTCATTTTATTATCTACAATTTTTGCCTGAGGTGTTTTTATGATAAAACTCACTGTTTCGCTGAAAATTGCGAAAAACTCATTTTTTGTACCTTTGAACTTGAATAAAATTTTTTTTAATGCACGGGAATGCTGGGAAACATTCAAATTCTATGTTCAATTGTATTTTCAACAATTTTACTGATTTTTATCTTGATAGGAATTTATGTAACTTCGAATGTCTAAATTGACCGGATTATAAATGAAGTTTCTGACCTTGATATTAAAGACTTGATTTGGGATTTTCGCAATAAAAGAATAGTTCGTGGATTGACGAATCAATAAACACTTAAGAGTTGTAGAGAGTGAATGCAAACAAGAGAGGTATTGATCGAAAAAGTGAGTGGAGAAATTTGAATTTTTTCGTCTTTTTTATCTCCCCTATTTTATTTTCAAACAGTTCGTTCTAATTATTGTCACAATATACAGGTATGTAATGAAAATATGATTGAATGCAGTACTGCCTACACAACATTCACCTTTCAACTTTGGATCAAGGCTGGAACCTCTCATAAATTTACCTACAGAAAACGTGGCAATGCTGGGTACTCCTTTGAACCGACATTCATGGCCAACGTTCCAATGACAACGACTGGAACGACCACACGAAACTTGTAATCATACCAGCGTTCAACCTTGGAAGCAATGGACGTGCGGTAACGTTAAAAATGTCTCAAGATTGTAATAATAGAGAAGTTAATCTAGTTAAGAGTTCTGGCAGAACTGAAATGAAGAAAAAGGAAGATGGTAGAGTAGCTATTGCATCAGGATGTAATAAGAAGAAGAAACAAGAAGAGCTACTACAAGAAGAAAGTTTCAAAGTTTCACCTTGGCCTGAGTGAAACATGGGCATCACATTCCCGAAAAAAAAACAAAATCGACAGTGGCGCCACCAAAGAAATTCAAATAAACGCAGTCGCACCGAGATACGCCCTATCGATTTCATGCAACCTAGAACGACAATAAACTCAGACAGATATTGTGAAACATTAATCAAACTCTGGCAAGTATTGCAGAATTTCCGCAGAAGACGATGCTTGACCATACGCTTGTCAAACACATGAGCTTTTGAAGGAACTAGCACCACCCCCCATTCAGTCAGGATTTAGTGATAACATCTATCAACCAAACTAATAAGAGGGAGGTAAACGCTTCAAGAGCGACGATGAAGTCTGAAATTAGATCCAACCTTTCCTCAAGGAGATTTCTTCGACGTTGCAATAGAAAAGTTGCAGCAGCGTCTTGAAAAATGTGTTAAAAAAATAGGAAACTCTTGTACTTTTGGTACAACTGTAGTATAATGCGTTGGCACCGTGCGTTGGGTGCCGAATTTGCTTATCTTGGACTAAAGCTCCATTTGAATGATCATTTCCCGGGTCTTATTCATGCAGATTAAGCAAAATGAGTTAAATTTTTCGCATCAATCGATATCTGTAGATGAAGACTTGATCCTCAACTAAGTTTACTAACAGTGGATTACAACGAGAGAATCTGTAAAAGTTCAAAGACGGTTTCCTTGATAAAGACTTGATAAAGAAAAAGAAATTTCAAATAAGGAATGGAATTTTTGCTCCAGCAGTACGACGCACCTTCTCACAGTTCGGAGATCGCCATGACACTAATTGTACTTCGGATGGGTTTACCATGACTTTTAACTATTTCTCGACCTTAAAGTTTCACTTGAAAAAAGGTGAACTAAGGGCTTAGACTTAAAAGGCACTAAAATAATTATTGACAATAAATATATTGTTTATTTGTTAGGTTGGAAATTTTTTAGATAATCCTCGTACGTCTATGATACACCAGGCACACTATTTGCAAACAATCAAATATAAAACCAAATCAATGCATATTATTCATATTTATTGAAACTGCAATATTTTGAAACTTCAAAGTAATTTTATTTGATAAATAACTAATTTGATTATACAATCAATTACGAAGTTTTGATGAGTTCACCTTCTGTTTGATTTGATTCGTACCAAGAATAATGAGGTATTCATAATATTGAAATAATAAACTAGATATTTGTTTATTAGACTATCGATTTTTGTATAAAATAACTTTTATCTGAATGTTCAATTAATTCTGACACGTTCCAATATTTATTACGTTGAAATGGAATTAGGATTATGTATATATGTGCAGAAAATTCGATCTACCTTCCTCACTTTAGTTGCCATAGTTACAATGAGATTCAACGTAACCATTTTCTTCGTTTGAGAGCGAGAATTCTGAAGTAAATCCACTTTCGATAAGACGCGTTCTCACGAATCGATTTTTTTTATTGATCAAACAAAATCGAATGAAAATATGCTTGTCAATAACTAATATCGATTCGTGAGAACGTGTCTTAAGTAATATAACCGAGAGTTGATTTGGTTTAATACAAATACAGTCAAAAAATTATTTAGCAGCATTCTCAGTATATAAAAAATATAAATTGCATTTTCTAAACACTCAGTAATTATCTTATATCTATAGATTTGCTATTTCGTAATCATACAATGCTGTTAACTAACTAATAACAGAAAAATAGAGAGAATATTGTGAAGAGCAAAGATCGGACAACATCGTTTATGATTCCATCACACATTTATTATTAATAATCGATTTAGGTACTACGTGGACAACGCAAAAGAACAGGCAGGTTTTTTGAAGGATAGAGTCACTCGAAACGAAATTGTCAACCATAGACAAATGATAAAAATATGCTTTATAGAGTACAACAAGACTTTCGACTTTGTTAGAATAGATTATGGGAGGTATTTAACCAACTGGGCGTTCTAGATCACTTTATGAACTTACTTAATCAAAAATTTTTACAAGGAAAGTACCACGTTTGTCAAAATAGAACCTACCCACAAAGAAGAAGATGTGTTTTATCAATTATACTGTTTAACATCTCTGACAATGAGGAACTGCTGCAACGGAAAAAGGAATGGTTGTTCTTCTAATCAGAATATACGAGGAGAATGGAAGTTTTGTTCTAACAATAACCAAAACAAAAATAATGACAGTGGATAAGCCTAAAGTAAAAAGCCACGATCTGGAAAGGTAATTTCACATATCAGGGATCGATGAACAACATGGACGATGATTATTTATACTTACAAGGAATGCATCTTTGGTTTTGATTCTTTTCTAAATTACTCTTTTTAGTTCCATGCCTACAAGAATGAGTTTCCACCTTGATGGCAATCTGCAACAACAGAAATTTTTTAGTTTCATGATACTTTACAGTTAATGGTATATAATAATCTGAATGTAACTCATTCTAGAGATTTCAAAAGATTCCTGCACATGTAATTTTTTCTTACTACTTTTTGTACTTTATACTTCTCACTGAATAATTTGATAAAGATTGAAATGAAGTCTTTATGTATTTATACTACACAGAAGTAAAACCTGAGTTCCTAAAAATATAACTCGGACAATTCACTATGTGAAGAAGAAGACAGAAGAGCCAAAGAATAAATGAAAAGAAGCTGTGTTGGTAAATGTTGTTCAAAGAGAAATAACGAATTGAAGATTTATAGCAATATATATATATATAGACAAATTTCGAAATATTTCCAAGACTATAGACCCAAAGACTTATCTGAAAACTCTATATATTTATAGTGCACAGCATTTTTTTAATTAGCAACGTAGTCGGTTCCACTGAACTAAATCTAAAATCTTTCTTTTATATTCTTCATTCCTCATAAGTTAGAATAATTTCAGTTCTATGTTGAAGTGTGAATACCATATCATAGAACTTTATTCACAAGAAATTTGGTGACAAGGAATGGAAAATAACAGATTAAAAAACTTCTGGGTTACTATTTTATTCATACCTATATATATACACTAAAATTTACAATTATTTCAATTAATTGAATTTTATACCATTTACAAGGAAGTCCAAATTACTTCTTCATTTATATCGCTGTTGTTTCAAGACTACTTGACTGACTGCCTCTATGTCGTGGCCACACAGCTTTATATAGATAACCGACTCATCTAGAATGTTCTCGATCATTGTTCTCGGCTACAACTGTCAAAATAGACATTGCTAGAAGGATGGCGAAATTAGAATTTTCTGCAGTGATGACGAAATGGAAAACTTCTAACCTCAAAAATAATAGAGCCACATTTCGTCAATAGATGGTGGTTCTAGTTTATGTTTTTACCTCTCGTAGTATTTCAACCCTCTATTCGGTTTGGAATATCATATAGTTGGTTGGATTTTTTGTGGTTTATCTAAATGCATCCACATTTTAACCGACCTTGACTGACCATTGCATATGTCGCATCTGTTGAGTCAATTAAAACTGTCAGTTATACCGCATTGTGAATTGCGAATTTGAAATCGATGTTTACTTGATATTTGTTCAGTTGATTGATCAAAGCAAACAAATATAAACGGGTTTCAATTATTACATCAAGTTTTGTATACAATATGTAAAAACCAAATGATTAGATTAGAAGTTACCATCTTATTTTAATCGATAAATAATTTTAAAGAAAAAGTGTTTTTAGTTGTGGAAAGGATTTTATTTATCGTAAAAAGATGTATCAGAAACTGCAGTTTTAATTATCAATTTTTTCATATCTACAACTTCCTTAACACAAATAAGAAAAACCATATTTTGACCCTTTAGAATGTGATTTAATGAATTCTATAGCTCTGTGTTAGAATACTGGTTACATTATAACGAATTTCTGTACTCATATGATTCATTATAAGCCTAAGCTTTGTATTTATAAAATTGAGTGTTGTACTTGTTGTTAGAACGATTTTGAAGGTAGGGATCGCATGTTCAAGTCGAGAATGTCAATTATATTACTGAAATAATTTTACGGACTGTATAAATTTCGTATTCAACATTATAACCATATACTTGATTCAAAACAAGTATATGAAATGCAATTACGCCTTTGATTCTCCTCCTCTCTCTTATTTTTCTCTTCCGAACAATATAAGGAAGCTTGTTGAAACAACAACACTTGAAATAAAAGATTATCTAGATCGAGAATATTTTATGAAAAAAGTAAGTAGAAAGTAAAATAGAAAGAAATCCTGAACACGCACATGGGAATTTATGTCTAGTTATATCACGAAAACCCTTAGGGAATTTACGACTTCGGGACTTTCAAGGAGAAAGAGCTTTCTTTTATTCGATTTTCACGATTCTGAGGTGAATATTTATATAAAACCGAAAATATATAAGAGATGATCACAAATAATCGTTATTCAATATTAATAGGTAACTAAACTACGTAAAGATAAAAGGATAAAATGATGATGATAATGTTTCTCATTGTGGAAAAACAGTTTTTCTTTTGACTATTTGAACTTTATCAATAGCAGATAGGTTTAGTTAAGTTGCTTACCCGTTCTGATATAAATAAGTAATTCCAAGAAAAGATTTGGTATCATACAAATATACTGTAGCGATGGTTAGAGAGAACATCGACCTGTTGGTTATCCTCATCTATTTTCCTGCAACCAGAACTGAGCTACGTTCCTCTTATCACCTACGCTCCTATTCACACTCTGGAAAACGTATATGTTTTCAAAAACCCTGAGACAACTGCACTACCACCACCAGCTGCACAACGTAGTTTTAGGGTGAATCACCAGGTGCAGCAATGGTTGGGGGTTGAGAAAAATACCTTAAGCTAATCAGCTCTTTGCAAGCCTCTGCTCTTCCCGAATTGCTGCATCTCGTACCAAGCAGATGCTTTAAGACCTGCGCAAAAGTATGTAGCTGCAAAATTTCAGCACCTGTGAGGGGTCGTGCAGTTAGAATTGAGACAGATCTCACAAATACCACTGAGGAAGGATTATTCGACGTCGCAGTCGCAGACTGGGGTTCACCTCTTCGCCGGTTGTTTAGACCGTCGGAGAATGTGTGTACAAAGATGAAACTCAAAACTTCAAGCATAAATGTCTGACCAATATCTTTTATCAATTACAGAACCTGTACCAACTCGAAAAATGTAGATTGAACTAACTGAAGAGGATGAAGCAGTTCATGTAAAGTATACTGAGTCCTGAAATATAGCTTCGGAGCCCTCTAGCGGTAGTTCGTTTGTCGAAACAACGATTTATGAAAGAGATGTGGGAAATTTTATCTAATTTAACTTTATATAGAATTGGCTTGTCGAAGAAACGCTTAAATTCATAGTTATTGACCCAAAAATATGGATGATAAGAAAATGAAAACTATAGAAGAACTTTCCTTTAAACCTCAATTCTTTTACTAAGTTGGGTAATTCGTAATCATCAATTCAATCCCAATTTTGTTTTTTCCTTTTATTTTTCAATTATTCTTTCTATAACTATAAAAAATCTATAATTTAATTGTATTTTTCGCTTTCCAATTGAAAACACGAGTGAATTTCATTCGACAATTCATCTTCGTAAACTGTTGACGTACCGTGGATTTTATTACCTACATTTGATTTTCTCATTTTTCTCGACACTACAATCAGATGAAGGAACATTTATCAGGATAATAAATTGTCCTGAACGATTTAATAGTTATTAACTACCCGCAGGGTGTAAATATTTTTTCTATTGATACAATCTAGTAACAAATATCATTGATGGGTAGTTTCATGATCCAAAATTTGTAATAATTATAATTTACATGAGCTTTGAGTTAGTGTTGTAAGTTTGAAAAGGATTTTAGATATTAAAGTCCCTTAAAACTCGGGTTCACTCACAAACAAGCAACGAAAAAAGTAAAAAAAAGAATGTAATAAAGGCCACATACAAAATACTTGTAAATATACCCATAAATAATGTCTCTTTTCAATGTTTTTTATTAAATGATCCTACAAAATGAAGAATATTTTTACAATAAAACTTCATATATTGGTATCAGCTGTCCATTATATACCTCGGAATTGATTAAACACTAAATCTTCATTATTCCAGCAGACATACAACAAGACTTTCTGCTCGGATCAACCTCTCTTTGCGACAAGCTCTGGTAATTGTCATTTGTCTATCCACTGATTTTCCTTGCTCAGATTGTTTGGATAAATTAATTTTCAATCGCAAGAAACAGGACAAGAAGCTTATACACCTCTACTCGACGTCCAATGCTGGTATTTGGTGTCTTTTATACTGCTTCCCTTGTAACTTCAATATCCTGTGGCAATCCTATGGTTAACAAATCAACAGTTCCCGTTTGCTTTATTTAAAATTGACTCATTCTATTCCCTTCCAGACCTGTCGTACGACTGGGAAGTTGCTTATGCCAATATTGGAGGAGTTAACTTCAACAATTGACGAACCAGGAATGGTACTAAACTGAGAAAATTAGCTTTGGCAAATGACAGATCAACTTGAATTGGTCCAAAAATTGGTAGCTTTGTTTTAGCCATACGTATGGTTACTAAAGCTTGAGCTAAAACTGTTGGACCCATTTTAGCCAATTAATGATGAACTAAGACTAGTTTAAGACTTCTTGGTGTAGAATCGATCATTTTTTGTCAGCATTAGATTATGATTGGACAATTCAGCTTTACTAATGACTATGTTTACATATTTTCTGGACAAATTTGAAAAAGCTATCTTTCTCTAATAATTGACAAACCAGGAATGATTAAAAACTGGGAAAATTAGCTTTGGTAATTAACTGATACATCTGAATCGGTCCAAAATTTGCTAGCTTTGTTTAAGGCATCCATATGGTCACTCAAGCTTGAGCTATAACTGATGGACCCATTTTAGCTAATTAATGATAAACTAAGACTGCTTGGTGTAGAATAGATCATTTTTGCCAGCATTAGCTTATAACTGGGCAGTTAGGCTTTGGTAATGAATGTGTTTACATATTTTCTGGTCAAGTTTGAAATAGCTATCTTTCTCTGATAATTGATAAACCAGGAATACTCCAAAACTGGGAAAATCAGCTTTGGCAAATGACAGATCAACTTGAATTGGTCAAAAAATTGGTAGCTTTGTTTTAGCCATACGTATGATCTAGTCTAAGACTGCTTGGTATAGAATCGATCATTTTTTTTTGCCAGCATTAGCTTATGACTGGGCACACTCGGGACTGTTAGGCTTTGGTAATGAATGTGTTTACATATTTTCTGGTCAAGTTTGAAATAGCTATCTTTCTCTGATAATTGATAAACCAGGAATACTCCAAAACTGGGAAAATCAGCTTTGGCAAATGACAGATCAACTTGAATTGGTCAAAAAATTGGTAGCTTTGTTTTAGCCATACGTATGATCTAGTCTAAGACTGCTTGGTATAGAATCGATCATTTTTTTTGCCAGCATTAGCTTATGACTGGGCACACTCGGGACTGTTAGGCTTTGGTAATGAATGTGTTTACATATTTTCTGGTCAAGTTTGAAATAGCTATCTTTCTCTGATAATTGATACACCAGGAATGCTCCAAAACTGGAAAAATCAGCTTTGGCAAGTGACTGTTCAATTTGAATTGGTCTAAAAATTGGTAGCTTTGTTTAAGCCATCCATATGGTCACTCAAGCTTGAGCTAAAACTGATAGACCCATTTTAGCCAATTAATGATAAGTAAGACTAGTCTAAGACTGCTTGGTATAGAATAGATCATTTTTGCCAGCATTAGCTTATGATTGGGCAGTTAGGCTTTGGTAATGAATGTGTTTACATATTTTCTGGTCAAGTTTGAAATAGCTATCTTTCTCTGATAATTGATAAACCAGGAATACTCCAAAACTGGGAAAATCAGCTTTGGCAAATGACAGATCAACTTGAATTGGTCAAAAAATTGGTAGCTTTGTTTTAGCCATACGTATGATCTAGTCTAAGACTGCTTGGTATAGAATCGATCATTTTTTTTGCCAGCATTAGCTTATGACTGGGCACACTCGGGACTGTTAGGCTTTGGTAATGAATGTGTTTACATATTTTCTGGTCAAGTTTGAAATAGCTATCTTTCTCTGATAATTGATACACCAGGAATGCTCCAAAACTGGAAAAATCAGCTTTGGCAAGTGACTGTTCAATTTGAATTGGTCTAAAAATTGGTAGCTTTGTTTAAGCCATCCATATGGTCACTCAAGCTTGAGCTAAAACTGATAGACCCATTTTAGCCAATTAATGATAAGTAAGACTAGTCTAAGACTGCTTGGTATAGAATAGATCATTTTTGCCAGCATTAGCTTATGATTGGGCAGTTAGGCTTTGGTAATGAATGTGTTTACATATTTTCTGGTCAAGTTTGATAAAGCTATCTTTCTCTAATAATTGATTCACCAGGAATGCTCCAAAACTGGAAAAATCAGCTTTGGCAAATGACTGTTCAATTTGAATTGGTCCAAAAATTGGTAAACTAGCTTTGTCTCATGACTGGGCAGTTCAGCTTTGATCAAGACTACTTACATGTACATACACAACAACTTTGTATAACAAGCTTCTCTATAACCTTAATTTGTTAAAATTGATAATGGTGACACGTTTATTGGAAATATTAAGACAAGAATAGCTTAAGGAACCAAGTGAAGCATTCTTATGATTTAAAATAACCATAATTTGTGTAACGTGAATAGATAAGACTGAGTCAAAGCTAGTTTACAAGCCTAGTCTTCTAAAACATTGAGCCAAGTCTGAATCAAGTTTTGACCTCTCGTACCCTCTATCCCCTTCGTATAAGGTTTTAAAAAATCATTTTTAAATGTACTTTTTAAAAACTGATATCGCTCAAAATCCATTAGTGGTTGACGTATAAAATAAATATTTATGCAATGTCGGATTTATGCAGATATCGATAATCCAAATAAATATGGAATACCTAATCATTAATTCTCACGAATACGTGTTTATATTTGTACAAATCAATCAAACTACATTTAATCGAGATACTAATAATATATGTTATCCCGAAATATTATTTTTATCGGTATGTTTATTGAATAACCTGCTCAGATTATTATTTGTTTATTTTTTCGACGCAGATAGACGTTGAGGCTTTTTAAAAACAATCGATAATCAGGCCGTTTTCACACGAGTAACTTTTCGCGTTAGAAGTTGGCTGTTTGTAATTGACTGTTGCTATTCAACTCTGCCATCTATGGTTCGAGACTACGAATCATACGGGTTCGATATTGTGCATTAAACATCGGCCGTAGAACATTTCTCAAGAAGTTTTTTTATGGGATATAAATCCATCAAGTTCGGTTAACAACGGAAAACGGTGCTTTCACATATATTTTCCGGTAAGTTGGAGAAGTTACATCTAGAACGAACGCAAACAAAAAACAATTGATGTTTGGCTTATAGAGTAGCATATAAACAAGTTTAGAAAGACAGAGATAAACTTTAGATATATATCTTGTGATTACGGTCGAAAAACTTCGAAGAGAAGTTCGAAATTATAAGTTTACTGGAATTGTTTCTCTCGTACGGGATTTGTTGAAACTCGTTTCCGTATTTTTTTACTGTATAATGTGTTTGATAATCGATCGGCTTGACGGTTTATGAAGAACTTATTGGATGTAGACATTTTTGTAGCTTTGTACACTAATAAATCTTTTTGTTCATTCATTATTATGAAAAAAAAAACCATCGACTTGATCCGCAAACTTCTTTAGGTTTAATCTACGACGTTTAATCTACGTCTACGTTGAATTCAATAATCTCTCAAGTTTTCACTTTCTAATATGTTAAGTGAAATTAGGAAATAAGTGCTGTATAAAATAGGTGAAAACTTTATGGGGTCGATAACAAATTTTCGTGGTGTACAGTAATTCTAGTGAAACCATACTAGATTAATCTTTTATAATTTTGCAGCTTTGTTGTCAAGTGTATGAGCTCCACAGTGCTGCAAACCTCTTCTTATAAAAATCAAGAACTAAAACATGCATTATATTGTTTTTTTGGTGCTGGTAAGCTTGGATGTCAATAGGGGTCAGTGTTTTTAGACACTTGAGTTTGATGATATATTAATGAATACATTAAACTCCAATAGACATCATTATACTTGCATGCTCAATTATATTCTACGTATTGGTTGCATGCAATATAATGAAAATATTTCAAAGAATAATGTCAATAAATTATTGATTTTATTTCATCTTTTGGGGCATTTGAGTGATAATCGTTACATATTTTAGTCATATAAATTTTTCGGTTCAAAACTTCGTATCTACATTTTTTCATTTTGTATGATTCTATGCTTTTTTATCTTCAGTTCATTGCACCCATCGGTCCAGTGGGTACAAAACGAACCTAACCTAAAATTTGGAAATTTTTTCTTTTACGGTACAACTCTCCTATGACCTTGATGTTAATAAGGTTAGGTAAGGTTGTACCTACTAGACCAACGGTAACAATGGACATGGTAACAGGAAAATTTAGAAGATGCAACTTCATGTATGTCCCAAAGCATACTTTAGCTTAGTGAAGTTGATGAATTAATTAATTTAATTTGTTGGACTTATGGCGGTGTAAGTCGAATTTGCGTAAGTCGGGGTTCAACTTTGCAGATAAATACATATAAAGTATGCTCAATCGGGACCGGAGTTTAAAGAAAACAATCATTTAGAAGGAAAATATTTAATGAAGTGAAAGACAATAAAACAATTTACATAGTTATGAATAAAGTAACCTAAACCGAAGTTATTTTGTTGTTGCCTGACGAGTAAGTTTTTCTTCTTCTCACGCAAAATTTACTCGTAGCATACCAGTAATTTTTGTATTCCCCATTTTGTGTTCCCCGTTTTGTAGTAGAAACGCGTTCTTCATAAGAATCTATTTATTCTAAAATTTGTAGCCCCTGTAATTGAGTCTTTTTTTTAAGTTTGCAATTGTCATTTGATTTACCGATCCAACTGGTTCTAGCGAATCAGTTTGTTCAATGTCTTCGTCATACTTACGCACTTCTATAACCTCGTCATTAGTTAGCTCTTCATTGTGTCAATCTAGCAACTCTTGAACGTCATCATTATCGACCTCTAAATTTAATTGTTTGACGATATCGACCACTTCTTCTATTATGCTATATGCGATTTGTTCAGGATCTGAAACTGATTCTCCTTGGGTTTCAGTGGTGGAAAAAAAATGGACACAGTTTTTTACAGACACCATGGAGAGTGAAACCTCATTCCAAGATTGTTCAATAATTCTTACAGCATCTAAAACATTGAATTGCTTCCAAAAGTCTTTAACAGTAAGCTCATTGTTTTGTTTCATAGTGCAAATGACCCTCTTGTGTAGTAAGCTTTGAATGTTTGAATTTGCTGGCAAAAATACAACTTCCACACGCGGATCGAAATTAATTAGAGTTGCGGGAGGATGACCTGGTGCATTAAATGGGATTTATTTTAATTTGCAGTAACGTTCGACTTCAGGAATAAAATGATGACCAAACCAGTCTTTAAAAAGAAAAGCTGTCACACAAGCTTTCGCATTAGACTTCCAAAGACAGGCAAACTAGGTCTGGATTTATTTTTCTAGCCTCTTGGATTTTCTGAGCGATAAACTAAAAGAGGTTTCAATTTACAATCTCTAGCTGCATTTGTTTCAACCATTACTATCAATCGAATCCGGCTTTAAAACCAGGCAAAGTTTTTTCTTCATAAAAGTTGTTTTAGACATTTTCTTCCAAAAAGACCAGTTTCATTTACATTGAAAATGGTTTGGTTAGTGTAGCCACCTTCATCTATCATTGTCTTGAGTTTTTCTGGATACAGCTTCTTTATCAGCGCTTGCTATACCAATTACGACTCGTAAATCGGCTGAAAAAGTCATTACTAGCTTTAAACACTTCATTTTTAGCCGTTTTTAGTTTTTCAAAAATCAGCTTTGCTTGAAAGCACACTGTATTGTGATTAACAGGACAATTTTTTCACTCTTAGTTGATGATACTTAAATTCAAAGATTGAGAGTCTTTCACAGGGTTCATAATTTTTTCTTTACCTTCTATAACTGTTTGCCAATTCACAAATTTTAATTTTTGCTTCACAGTTTACACTCCAAAGACAGCGTTTTTTTTTCTTGTTAGGCTCAAATGCATTTTTCATTCTTTTAGATGACATAATGAGAGGTTATAAGTAAAACGCACTGCGCACGTCAAACAATTTCACGCGGAACACGTTCAAACCTGTCACAAACTGAACACTAAGAGAACGGAGCGATAGAGCCGAAGCGTGCGGCAATCAAAATGAAAAACCGCGTATCTCCGAATTCGCGTAAGTCGAGGTATTGCTGTATAGTAAAAACCTCGGTAAAAATGTACATGGAGATCCATATTTTTCTTGCGTGATAACCTTTCCAACAATTTTTTTGTCACGTGTAACTTCTGGCTTAAAAGTATATTATAGTACCTCAGATTGGTTATTAAAGCAGACATTAACGTTCATAGGAAACATTTTTCTTTCAGTTTAAATTTTTTAGATACAGATTTAGTTGAACAAATGCGTAAACGACCTGAATCGATTTCGCTTACACTTTGACCTATTGATCCATTGTAGATCTCTATTCGTTAGTCAGATTTTGATTTTCGAAAGCCTTTTATGGGATTAAATCAAAATTAATGGCGTTTATGAAAAACAAAATGATACTTCGCCTTAATTGAATTCTTTCTGTATAGAAAAAATGCCGTAAAACTAGGGTGAATGAGATTTTTATAGCTTTACATATCACGACGAAAATTTTCCAATAGGCGTTATTAAGATTGATTACCATAATAAATATGGTACTTTATGGTTATAAATAAATGAAGTGAACAAATATTTCATGTTCAATTAGTAATGCAAACAGTATTAGAACGAAATTTGTATAAAAGAAATTCGTATAGTGTTAAAATTGATTGATACTCATATCAACGTAAATCGCTAAAATTTAAAACGGTTAATTATGATTCTACTAACGTTGTTTGTCTAACTAGATTGAAATTATTACAATTTCATGATAGATTCTACTCTATTACTCCAATACTCACTAAGATACAACTCACTAAAACGTTTGAACTATCCTTTCCTTGAAGGTAAAAATACCCAATGGAATTATTGGTAAAGATGTGATAGATGGAGCAAACGCTCAAGCATTATGGGTCAATAAAACCCTTACCTAACTCATATAAGAATTGACACTGATGGTAAGAACTGTATATTTAGGAAAATGACGATTTCCATGAGGCTACGAACCCAGATACCTTTGAACTGTGATTTGAGATCTAATTACTACCAATTAATTCATCTGCGTAATCAAATCTTCCAAGTTAAATTTGATCCGCTTCCCGGTCTCCAAGTTTTATAATGGAAAAGATCGCCATAGGATTCCGTACTCAAATAAACGACGCAACCCCATCGAGTTTGGACTCATTTGATTCGTCTTGACGGTGTGAATATGCAACGTTTGTTATGAATGTGGATTATGTCTGATTAATTAGATAGATGACCCAATACCAAGGTGAGCACGTGCCGAGGGGTTAATGGTATAGGGGTGTATGAAAATTTCATATCGCTAACGGCCTTAGAATACCAGAATGAACCCTGTTGTACTTAAGCCCTTATCCGGCTACAATGTACCTTTGGGGTGATGGACCGCGGGGAAACAAAGTAAATAACGTTTACAGAAGACGAAACGACAGGGATAAATTGCTAATTAAAGCTATGTCAACAAGGGGTAACGATTAGAGAAAATAATGAATCTCGAATTAAAAATACTAAAAAGTTTTTTAGCTTGTTAGTTCATTTTATTTATAAATAATAAAAGCTTGTTTTCAATTATTTTTGGGTGTATAGGGGGTAGAGCTTTATAGGTGTTTAACAACATGATGTCTCTGTAATTATTACTTGAGTTTAATTTATATTAAACATTTATATCATACCCTTTACATTTTATGAAGTTTGATCGAAATTAACAGGGAAAACTAGCCTTGTTTATTCTAATTGGGTGTCATTCGTATCGAGAGGTAACATTTAGCCGTTGCCTCTGGGCGAAAAGTTATTTAACATTCGTTGTTTTGTTGTATAATCATGTTTCGCTTAGCGAAATCGATACGCAAACAAATCAAGGCAATAATAGATATGTATTTTGGAATAATGAAGCTTTTCAATGGCAAATGCGTAACTAAATCCAGATTCTGTTGAATTTCTGTCAATATAGAGGCCAAAAAACTGTGAAAATTGGAAAAGCGGACATTATTTTCGTTGTATCAACTGAAAAAACTTTGATAAATCTACTAACCATCACAGAATTCATTCCAAACAAATTGTCAGCCAGCTTGGATGTTCGTTATGCAGATAAATCGTATATCTTCATTAGTGATGCTATATACTTTGAGATATGCGAAAACTACAAATATTTTTAAGAGAATAACTTTATATATTTTCAAAATAACGCATTCTTGTAACTGAATCTTCGGAATTTAAAAGGTTGAAGTCATATTTTGCAATCCTCTAAAAATATTAATGAATAGCTTCTTAAAAACTTGATATGAGCAGCACCGGTAAATAAATTGTGACGCTATAAGGTAGTATCTTGGAATGCTCTTCCAAGATTCCTGCGTAGACTCCTGAAGTATCTATATTATAGTTTTTTTTGTTTTTATTTGATATTTGTACCCTAACCAACTAAACTTTGATATATTTCAATTTTTCCACGATGTTCGACAGTATACACAAATGTTTGAATGTGTTTTAAAACCTCCTGTAAGTATATTCACTAAATGATTACAATATTTATGACAATTTTTTTCAGAATAACTCTTTATGACGAACGGATTTCTTGGCTTTTACAACGATCTAAAAATCTAAATATCTCGTAAACCATTGATTTTATCGAGTTAAAACAAAGAGTGTCTTTTGTTAATAAATTACTATATTTAGATTGCACAGGTTGTCCTTGGACAAGTTACGGATTGTTAATCATTGGGTCCCTGACCTTCAGATGGTAGTGTAGTAAATTTCCACTCCCGAATTTTTTGCATCAAAACCCGGAACACGTATTTGTTATTCTTTTGATTAATTTTGAATCTTCTTTTCCCTGCCACTCTAACAATTTTTTCTAATGTGTCTTCAAGACTTGATTTATTGATATTTCTATCGATATTACATTCGAATTCCTCTTTATTTTGTCAATACTCGTCCCAAACAATTTTATTAGTTATTTCCACTAATCCTATTCATTTTTTGGGGTACTTTTGGTTATTGTATATCCCTTATCCTCCTTTTAAGGCTGTCGAATGCTTATTTGACGTCCACGAATAGAATTTCCATTCCAAATCAATAATATATGCCAAGTTTTTTGATACTATAACTATATAAATAAAGTCAATTCACCATTTTTTCTAATTCTATGATCTTTGATATTCTATATCTTATTTTATCTCCCCTGTATTTTATCACTTCATTTATTACTTCGTTTAACACTTATGTTTAATTTGTTAATTATGTCATTCCATTCAACTTTTTTTCTTCATTTAGTATCACTAATTTACGGATTTTAATTAAGAAAAATTACACAATACGATGATTGTATGGAACTTGTTTTGAATCTTAGATCATCTAAACATTTTCAAAATATAAGGTGTTTTCTTTATACATACGTTATTTTGACGTGGTTTGCGCTTATTTTTGGAGTCATTACAAAATTAAAAAAAAACATATTTGCCAACTGTATAAGCTTGATTTCTAGTAGATAGTATTTAAAAATTTGTTTTTCGTATAAATATTCAGTAAATTTGAAAATATGACGAATTTGTGTGTTGCCCCCATATGAAATAGTCAATATCCATTTCAGTAGCACAGGGGTAAACCGTCGCATCTCCATTATAGAGAGATTTGAGAAATTAACGAAAACAGTTTTTAATTCGTCTATTAAAAAAATTGCCGAAAATTGAAAAATAGCAGGAATTCCTACTCTTGCACTCCGTAAAAATACGCTCTGCATGATAAAAAGAAGTATTCATTGTTTCCATAACCCATACCTGAACTTGATTTTGTGGACTTACGACTATTTACTTCAACGTCAAATAGCAGGTAAAGGGTAGTTACTACTCCTCATTTAATTTAAAAAATCATATTTTTAAACTGAAATTTTATTCAAATACACAAAAAGAAACATGCACTGAATGCCAAGCTTAAAAAGACAAAACAGTTAAATTTATTCGTCATCGTCTTGCGCATCTTTTGATGCTACCGGTATATTTCTGTAGTAGTCATGAAAGGTGGTCGGGACCCACTTGAGAAGTGTAATTAAGTGATCTTTCTTCTTTTTGTTGACCCCCTTTGGACTATTTCTTATGGCAGGTAAGTTGTCAGGTAGTTTCATCACCTGTCTAACAGATCTTGCAAAATTAACAGTTTTGAAGGTTTCTTGGTCGAATTTTGTTTTATAATAAATAATGGATGGTGACTCAACACGTGCCTCCAACCAAACAACTGCAGATATTAGAAAATTTTCTTTGTCCGTATTTTGTTTCCTGCTTGTGAAGGGTGCTTCAAAATTTTTAAAATCTTCTATTTCCATACTGAAAACTGTTGCACCAGAAGCTCGTATAAGTTGCTCCCAGTCCCAAGGAGTTACATTTGCAAGTTATACAGTAGGATTTCTTATCGGTAGCATCGTATATCGTGAGATTGAGTGTCCACAATTTTAGCAAATAGAAGCTTTGGCAATTCGACAGATATGGAATGTCTAACATTATTACCTTGGTTTTTTCAAGGCCCCTACTCATTTCTTTATCTCGCTTTTTTTCTTGGTACCGTCTTTCGGCTTCGTCATGGTGAGCACGGTAAGCGTGTTGAGCTTCTGCTTATCTTTTTCGTCAAGAGAGTTGTCTTTAAGTTTCAAAACAAAACTGTCACAAGTATCACATGTGTCACTGGAAGGTTTCTTAAATCCTAGATTGAATTCATTATCAAAGACACGATTGTAAGCCCAATGCTTCACGATTTCATTCTGTGTAACATTACCTTCTACACTCTTTTGTTTGTACAATTGGTAAAGCCTCTCTGTATTTAGGTCACTTCCCAAATAGCTTTTAGCACTTTTCTCGCGGCTGTAGTGACTCTGGTACAAAGGAAATGCCCTGATATGAGATCTAACTCTGTTGAGGACATTTTCCTGAAGTTTGTTTGAAGGTACGTGTCGACCTCTCATATCACGTGCAGCAAAACCCCCCAGAGTTCCCTTTTTCAATGACGTTCTTACTACAGCTTCTGAGACTCCTAATGTATTTAGGAAAAACACTTTGCAGACTTCTATTCGTGACCCATTTACATCAAAGTAGTAGGAAATTGTTTGCTTCCTTTGACCATTCCTGCTGCCGTCTTTCGATCTTACTCGATTCGGGGGCTTACTGCTGACATGTGATATTATAAATTGCCGCTTTACATTCCAGTTTTTTTATGCGTCCCAGTAACTGTGGAATATTTCGTTTCGTACATCTTGTTTAATTTTTTCTGAAATTTTTTCTTGCAGGGCCCGCATGCTTGTTTCATGGATTTTGCACATATTAACTTGCCTGTTTTAGAAATATGCTCTTTTCCAGATAACGTCTTCACTGTTCTCTTGGCTGCTTTCCATTGGTCGATATTTCTTAGTTGTTCCCTAATCTCCTTTTTTGCAGTCGGGTTTGCAGCACCATATAGATTTTCGACATTCTCTTGTTCACTTTCCAAATTTTGGATTGAGGCTTGTTCTGTTTCAGATTCTGAACTTGGAACGTAGTCAGGATCCGCGTCGCTGTCATCACCAAGATAAGCTTCCCCAATCCCATCGTAATCATCAATAGCTGTTGGAGTCGTTTTACTTGTATTTTCTTCCATTTGTTTGAGGTGTGAGTCAGTAGAACTGCTAGAAGAATGGCCTAGTTCTGCAGCTATGCTTGAGAGAGGCAAATTGTCCTCTGATTCGGTTTCGGAAATGGACATATCTTCTGGGTTGCTTAATTCTGTACAGTTATTTCTAAAGTTCGAAGCCACTGCTTCTAAATTCTTCGAAATTTCAAACTCAGTTTGAGATTCCCTTTGTTCTCACTTCTCTATTTTGCGTTTGTTCTAAGGGAAAAGATTCAGGTTGAATTTTAAGGCGAGAATTAAGCATAAAATCATAATTTGCGGTTTCAGACACAGTATCAAAAATTTCTACAATTTCCGTGACGTTTTTTACAACAGCTTCATCTGATGTGTTTTCTGAAACAAAGTTTACAGATTCCTAAATAGCCGTATCTTCAAAGTACATGGTCAGTGAGAGAATCATTTCTCTTTTATTCGTAAGTTTATATGAAAAATCTTTCCTTGCATTGTCGACACTTTTTGCTATATTTTTTCTAACTGGGACAGATTCATTAGTTGTGGTTTCTGAAATGAAGCTTAGAGGTAAACAGTCGTATCTGCAAATTGATTAATTACTGAGGGCATCATTTTTTCTTGTAACAGACAATCAAAAAATGTGTTCTTGTATAATGTTCACATTTGTCACAAGCGTTCATTTAGTATTAGAATATAACAATACATTACTTTGCCCAGGATTTTTAAAATTATAACCTCAAAACGTACCATGTTTTCATGTTAATTTAAGCTATCAGTGAAAATTTTACACACCGTATCTGTCATTACCTTTTCTTACATTTTCCAAAGCCAGCTGCACAAGGTTTCTGCTTCTGCTCGTCATTATTAGTAGTTCTAAACAGGTGGAAAACACTGAAGAATGGAGATACGATCATTTACCACTACTGAAATCTAGCTTCAGATTCTTGCGCAGTACCGCTCGGTGGAGTTACTATTATTTACTTCCGTGGGTACAGGAGATACTACAGTTTCTACCTCGAATATCACATATACTAAATGCATTGATACTTACGATCTTTTGCCGTTAGAAAAAAGAAAATTTTGTTTGCGGTAAAGTGTAGTGAACTTAAATTTGGCTAAACGTGGAGATGCGACGGTTTACCTCTGTGCTACTGATTTATATTAAGCTATAAGACTTCATCTTAATGTCATATATAATAAATAAAATAAGAAATTAATCAGAACATTATTAAAACAAAACGAAAAAGCTAGGTACTGCTATTACTATTTAGAATTGAGTCCATAGAGACTCTGGCTTATATCTGAGGACTGTCTGAGATTTGACGTTAGTCATCTTCATGCTGAAGGCATCATGAACAGTCTAGAATAACCCTGGTGTCTGGAGGACGAATGATCTTTTTATAAGGAAGGTAATTACTGCCGCTAAACATAATGGTAATTTAATGCAGTGTCCTTTGTTAAGGCTTCTGTTCATAATGGTGAGAGTGAGCAGTGATGAAGCGTTGCACCTTTGCGCACATAGGCCTCCTAATACATTCGTCGTACCCTCCTCCAGACACCAGGTGTATTCTAGACTGTTCGTAATGTCTGTGACTATGTTAGGTTGAAAGATTAGTCACCAGTTGAATTTCGTGCCTATTTAACCAGAGAAGTTGATTGGGAAGACTGAGTTAGCTTGTTTCGTGCCAGGTGTTTGAATCCATTTTCGTAGAGACTGACTTATTTAGGCTGGGGATCCTCTTGAGCCTAACGGTTGGTGATTGTCTCCTTTTTCTCTGCTTTGCTTACAAAAAATCAATAAAAGCATTTAGGTTGCTACGAATCCAAAGAGGTAGTCATTGAAATTAGAGGAAATTAAGATGTTTCGTTTAGAGTCAAAGATTAAACAGTCTCTTTATAAAAAGTGTCATTTTTCTTTGTGAGTTAATAATATTCTAATGTATTTTGGTGAGCTCTTATTATGTTACTTCATGATCAAATTCCATATCCTCTAAAGCCACGAAATACTTATTTGCTTTGAAAACAACTCAACGAAATAAATTTATAATCCATTTCCTTTGAAACCCTTCTCAGAAACCCTTCACGGTATTTATCTTAGATTCGCAGACAATGATTAAGAATTCTGGATGTTTTGACCCAGAAAATACGTTTAAAATAAATTAACGATGCGTGTGAGCAATGTTCACCTGTAATTATTCGTAAATAGTCGATTTTAGCGAAAATAAAACTTAAATCAAGGTTTCATAAACATATTTTGGTATTTTTAACTGATATAAACAAAAATAATTCACCTTTTTGTACTTTATTCAGCCCAACAAGCCCTTCATGTTAACGTATGTGTTGCGCATGTTTTTATCAAATCTACCGTTGAACTTTTTTGATCAGTTCGAGTTAAAGTCGGAACCCACTAGCAACACGCCACGCCACGCTATACGAATTCGGTTCACGTGGTGCACTAGAATTAAATAACTTGATTCACCAACTTGCTTTTTGAAAACAATTATTTAGCAAACTGAGGATTTAATAATTTAAAGTTACAAGTTACATTCAATATCAAATTGAATGAACCCAACTTCTTTATATATTAGTTCTTATACAATAATAATTATAAAATTAGATAAATATATTTATGATTGATAAATGATGATTAAATAATAAATAATTGAAGACGATACGTTAATGGGGTTGAATTGGAATCTATAAAACTGACAGAAATTCTAAATACAGACAATTTATAGCAACTATAACTTAATGAGGCTAGAGTTCATAATAATAAATAAGTAATTAATGATGATGCGCCGCTGTGAAAAGGGTTGTTTTGGATTAATTAACTCCAGTAGCTCCAGTTACCTAGAGATTGCGATAAAACTTTTCCATAGACTCACAAACAAAGGCAAGACGGGGGCATTCAAACGTTTTAACACGAGTCTGGTACATCTGAGAATTTTGATTCGTCCCAAGGGGGATGGCGTGGCGTAGTGTGGTATGAGTTTGAATTAAACGGAGATACATATGCACACATATTAGACACGTGGTACAGGGTGGCGTGGCGTGGCGTAACGTGCCTCAATAATGCCGTTAGATTTAAAATCTGGAATACCATTGTGAGTTCAACTTTTAACAGATATATTTTATATAAATAGCAAATAAATTTATAAAAAGCTACAAATTTTACTAACCTCAAATTCTAATTTATACAACACGGGAAATTTTCGTCTCTGGTCGCAGATTTTCATAAAATTCTTCAAGTCTATTGGACTATCTGTAACTGTAGCAACTACTCCACCACCATTATCTTCTGAAACAAATAAAGATTAAGCAATTCTCATATAGAAATAATGTCCGAATTTGTCTTTTTGAAATAGGTTATATTGGATAAGAGAATTAGACATTAGTTTGGATCTGGTTCAAATTTTACAGCAAAAATCACGCTTTGGTGGACTCGATATTTTAATCAAAGAAAACATTAATAAAATAATAACATAGATACGTTATTTTAAAAAAAAAATATCGTATGTAACTTGAGCATATGATTTACACCAACATTTTTTTTTCGAAATTTGAAAGTTTATCTAAGAAAAACATACAATAGTATTGCCCATCTGAAGCTATGACCTTTAGCCATCTTTTTGGCAATTTGTGGATCCCATCCCAAAAGAGCTGCGCCGCCTTGACAGCCAAGAATGAATCAATCCAATTTTTGATATATTGCACCGATGTGAACCGTATTCCAATGAAGGCGTTCTGCATCTACCGGAACAAATGGTAGTCAGAAGGGGCAAGGTCTAGGGTATAAGGCGGGTGAGGTAAAACTTCCCATCCATTGTTTTCCAAATAGTTCTTAACCGGAATAGCAACGTTGTTATGATGGAAATTTATTGCCTCGTGTCTGATCGGATATTTCGGGCGTTTTTCGGCTACTGCTCTCTTCAAACGGATTAATTGTGTTCGGTAGCGTTCTCCATTGATGGTTTCACTCGGATTTAGCAGCTCACAATACAGCACACCCTTCTGATCCCACCAAATAGAGATACCTTCGCGTCATGGGTATTCGGCTTTGCCGTTTATTTGACCGGAATTCACATATGATTTTTTGCGCTTGAAGTTGTTGTAATGGATTCATTTCTCATCACCAGTAACAATCCGATGCAAAAATGACTTCCTTTTTTGGTTTTCTAGCAGTATTTTGGACATGCAAAACCGCCTTTCGACGTATCTCGGCTTGAGTTGATATGGAACCCAATTCTTGTGTTTGGCAACAATCTTCATCGAGTAATGCTTCCAGTTCCTCATCTTCAAACTTTTTTGGCCATCTAGGACGTTTATCGTCTTCCAAGCCAAAATCACCACTTATAAATCGTGCAAACCACTTTTGGCACGTTCTCTCAGCTAGAGCATATTCACCATAAACTTCCACAACAATACGATGACTTTCGGCAGCATTTTTCTTCATATTAAAGTAATGAAGAAGAACTCCCCGCAAAAAAACTTTTTCAGGAACAAAGTTCGACATATTTGAGTGAAAAAAAATTGTTGTTAATGCTTCAAATGAATGACATATACTGAAAAGACGTACAATTAGCTTTCCAAAGCAGGTTTCAAACTGCACGAATTAAGTTTTAATGATGAATACATAGTTATCCGAAAGCTTGGTAATATATTAGAATTAGTGCATTTTGGTGTTTAGTTTGCCACAATCCCACTACGATAACGCTTATATAATAATGAGGTAGATATTTAGTTTCATTTAAAATTCCTAGATTATTAGAAAAGCACAATTTCTTTCTTTTTATTTGGAACTGAGTTCAAAAATATTGTTTATTTCCAGACACCCGTCTCATTTGATGAATATACAATAATTATTTTTCGAATAAGTCTCGCTCTCTTTATTGTAACCCTATTTATCATCCTATAATTGCCGTTTAAATATCCTCAGAATTTTCCACAGTATCCGTAGAAAGTGTCTTCTCATTCAGTAAGCAGTTTTATGTCATGAATACTGAATTAAACTTGGTCGATATTCGATTTATGCCATTCAATTTTGTAGGGACGAGTCAGAAGGAAACGTGCCGAAATGAGAAACTTGAACTTGATCTTGGCGAAGGAGAAATTTCAAATTAATGTTTATTCTGGATAGACGGTATAATCTTATCAAAATTTTAATTTCATAATCGATAATCTAATTTTAATGGAAGGTACTATGTAATTTCTCAAGAAATTACACGCCATTTCTTGTTACCTGTGGATAAATTATCATTTCTAGTATTTTGGAGGATTTAATTATTTTCTGAATAGGATCAAGTGGATGTGATTGGAAATCTTACTTACTCTCAGTTAAAATCTTAAGTTGTCTATGAAACAACAAACCTAATTTCAAAAAATTTCAATTATACAAAGGAAAATATTAAAATGGTATGAGAAAAACAAGACACAAAAACACTCCATGGATTAATATCCCGACTAAAGACATCTAAGAACCAATCTTTCAACGTTTGATTAATGAGATAGACTTCTGGTCAAACCCGATCTATAGCTTTGCCGGCAATAACATACTGGTGTCTTCGTTCAAATCAACTGCCCCAAGGAACTTTGGTAATACCAAAATCCGTAGACAGCAACAATCATTATCGATCTTGAAAGCATTCTGGAATTGGGTAGAAGGGATCTGATTAAGTTTAATTCAGTGATCAACCAGGCTTCTGTTTTTACAAAGAGGGAAGGTACTCCGTCACAGGATTTGGCCCTGTCTGGACATAAAACATTACCATCACCGCAAATTCATTGTTTGGTGTTGAGGTTGAAAGCAATATGTCCTGGCATAGTTACGTAATCGATTTAGTCTAGGCAGCTCTATAATTCCCCTATCTTTAAAATATTGCTTGGCTTCTAAATATACCCTGAGGATGCTAGACTTAATACCAGGACAACTTAGGGCATAGAAAAAAGGTCATTGACCTATTGAGCAGTTTTTGCAAAACCTATTTGACAAACAGATGGGACTCATGAGCACCAAGTTCGCTGGTAGATGCCCAGAACGTTAATTAATCTGAGGATGTTCGGCTCAATACAGAAAAGAGCAATTCGACTAAAAGGCGATGCAGAATTGACCGGAAACTTGAAATGGTTAGAGTATAGAAGAAAATTCGCCGACCGGACTCTGTTGAGAAGTTTTTGCAAAACCTATTTGACAAACAGATGTGACTCATGAGCACCGAGTTCGCGAGTTCGGAGCTCCTTCCTTTGGAGCAGTGTAAACCAGTAAATTTTGCGATTGAGAAAAACATTGTTATGAACAATAAAAAATATTTCACACTTGCAACGATGTCTTTTTGACGGACAATTTAGGGTGTTTCAAATTTCCAAAAGTTTGAATTTCAAATGACTTTGCTCTTGCCCTGCGTCCAAGTGATGTAAACGTTTGAACATGAACAGTTTTTAACCTGGTTTACGTATTTCTAATTTTGAATTATATCGGAAACACTAAGTTCTAATGGGCTTTGTTTACTTTGAGTTTTATAATTAATATATAAAATGGCAACTAAAAGAGAAATTTAGCTGTTAGAAAAAGTGCCTAGTAGTGAGTTTTTAGTAGCTCGGCTTCCTTCAAAGGAACAAGAACTCTTAGTATTCATTTACCATCATAAGAAACTGAACGAAACACTTTCTGAAGCATCTAAAACCACCAGTACTAAACTTCAAGTAGTTTGGAAGAAAGTAAATATACCTGTTAAAACTGAAGAAAACATTCGTATTAGAATACAGAAACTGTACAAAGGATATCAAAATCTCGGCAAAGAAAAATCAAGAAATACGGATAAGGCTAAGTTAAAACGCGAGATGTGGAAAGGTGATCTGGTCGAATTATTTGACATTTCCCGCCAAAATGTAATGGATATGACTGAAGTATCACAAGAAGATAAAAACTTTCTCATGTCTCAAAGAGAAGATCGTATGAGTTCATCAATGAGTGGTGTTGATAAGGTTTTTGCCGCTAAAGCTAAAACGAAAACTTTAAAAAAAGAAAAACAAGAGTTATACAAAAGCAAACACTTCCAATCTATAGCTGAGATTAATAAGACAGTAGCAGTTGAATTCTCATCTGCGTCATAATCCGAAGATGAAAAAGGACAGTGAGTTTTTGGCTCCAGTAACAAAAAAACAACGAGCGATTCCTAAATTAAAGACTGTAAAGGAAAAAATGTTCTTGAATTTAGACCAAAAACCTACAAAGAAAAAAGAAACAAAAATATTAGAAAGCAAAACCTTTGATTTTGAAGGGAAGGACATCAGTGACTTTGTTACTAAAAAAACAAAACTTTTCTTTGAAATGTTTGGAATTACCGATATCATAGAATCCTGTATGGAATCTCTACGAAGTCATGTTGATGCCCTTAAGGTTGTTAATGATACTGCAGAGAGAGGTATTGCATTAATAAAACAGTTCAATGAATCAGCAAGAGACGAACAACAAAAACAATTCTTATTGAGGATCGTCGAACATCACAGAAAAGCCGTCACTAAACGAACTAAAAAGGCTATTGCATCGTACATAGTTGAATAATTGATACAATATGTGATTTTTTTTCTAAAGGACTATCTTATTGTTTATATCAATCATTATCTTAACCTTGTGATTTATAATTTCAGCAATAAAATCAATTTAAGTTGAAAATTTGTATTTTGTAATGTATTATCCAATCATCTCCAAATTTCACACAGATAACTTATACATCACCTAGACTCAGGGCAAAAGCAAAGTCAGCAAGAATTTTATATTTTATTTTTTACCATTAAAAATGAAACACCCTAGACAATATAGAAGAATTGCCTAAAAATGTAAAACATGAAGGAAAAAGAAAATTCTCTGATAAAGTTCTGGCCGGATGTGCGATTTTCAGATCTTATATAGGTCGAATAAGGGAGAAGTTGTAAATTCTGAAACTGCCTCACTAAATTAGTAGATTTTGTACGTCAACTTTTAAACAGAAAAGTGTATTACGGAGCGTGGCAAGCCAAAAATGAAAAACAAAACTTAATTCGTAAGAAATTGCACCTAATTGTATAGTTTAGTTTAACGTATTAGCTTCGAGATAGAAAGATTGAAAAATCTTGAAGCAACTGACGTCTAGTGCTGTTTTAAATAAATAGAGAATCATTGAAATACGGGGTATATGTTAAAAGTTATTATTAATAAAAATGTTATAATTCAAAACATTTAACAACGCAAATTTCGTTATTCAATACTACATCTTTTGTATACGGTATCAATTAAAGTAATAAATAAATTTCTTATTTTTCAGATCTCTTTTTTATGGTTTTGTTGATAAATTATCTTGATTTCAGGTCTGCATCAATTAAATTTTCGTTTGGAAGCATATAATATTGAGACTTCGACTTTTAGTTTTTATCAAATAAATAAATCGAATAACTTACCACTGTTGAACCGACTAGTAGGCAGTAAACCACTATTGAGCATCGACAGTTTAATCGCGTTTGGAATGGAAGCGAACGACGTAGCGGCACTATTATTCCTTTTTTTTCTTGGCTTTTCCACATCGTTGTGTCGGGGAGTAGATCTCGACCTGTGTTTGGACTTTTTTATTGTTCCTCCGGAAGAATGACCACTACGATGTTTGTTAGTCTCTTGTTCACTAGACATTTCGTTACGAGCTCACGACCTCACGGTATTTCCTTTCACGATCATTCGTATTACAACTGAAAAAGAAATAAGAAAAAACGATAAAGAATGTTCGGTTTTTATTAGAAAATGTACTAAGATTTCTGTCTCGGCTTAATAGAAATTAAATGCTATAAATCCTTACTGATATTATAAATTTGGAAACGTGGATGTTTGTTACGCTTTCACGCAAAAACTACTTGACGAATCATCATGAAACTTTGTACACATATTCTGCGAGGTACTAGAAGTAACAACAAATAACAACATTTTGCAACTTCATCGCCATCTAACATACAGTATACTATATTATCGACGTACTATATTACCGACGGTCAAGTCAATATTTATTCAGCTGTTTGGAATTTTTGAGGTTAGGTACCATTGTTATTTTCAACTGTAACTGAAAGCGTATTTCGTCACGGGCCAGTGCAGCAAAAGTTGCACGAAATCTTCGGTTCATGCAGAACTGAGAAGACAACAGCAAGCAAAGCGACAAAGTGATTTAAGAGCTTCTGGAACACCTCTTCGGACCCAACGTCGTTTAGAAAGATATGCTCAGCAGCGGGTAGCTAGCAGAGCTATAGAAACGCCAAAACGATCACAGGCTAGAAAAATTGTTCGAGCAGAAATAGATACTACGCGTCGTCGAAACGCTGGATTTCACAATCGTCCTTTAATTGTTATTGGCTAAATGAATAAAAAATGTCAATATTGCAATGCACTTAAATGGAAAGATGAAACTCCTGGAATGTACTGTTCCAGAGGTAAAGTTTCACTTCCATTGCTTGGTGAAACAGAAGAACCGTTGAAAACTTTGTAGTTGAATGCTACCGATGAGTCAAAGCGATTTTTGAGTAAAATCAGAAAATACAACTCTTGCTTTCAAATAACATCCTTTGGAGTGGATAAAGTTATAAGAATGCCCGGGTTTTCACCAACTTTTACAGTTCAAGGACAAATATATCATCAAATTGGATCAATTTTTCCAGGTGATAATGAGCAGCATAAATTTTTGCAGGTTTATTTTATGGGTGACGGACAAAATTAAGTAAACCGTCGTTGTCAGTTTATTGAAGAAGTAGATTGATATATTTCTATTTTAATGATTTCTGATACTTATTTAATGGATTCGATGCGAGCAAAGCCGCGGGTAAAAGCTAGTTTAGACTATAAATGTGTGGGGATGTACGACGAACTGAATCGATATGTATATGGAAAAGTACTGGGACTAGTGCTCTGAAAATTTGCTTGCATGAGTTTTTCAAAATGCTCGTTTTAGCTAAAATAATTTCAGTTTTCTGAAACTTCTGGTTATACCGGAAGTGCACACAAACTTCGTTATTTTAAGCGGAATGCTATTATTTTTATAAAATTTTTGGAATCTACGTAAAATTTTAATATAACTTTATATAAGGCATAGTATGCCTAAAGTCCACCAATTTTTAATTATTTCACATTTTCGAAATTTTTTGACAAATGTAGCCTTCCACTAAAAAAATTATATTTCTAAATTTAAGTGAGTCATGTCTAATATTTTTGGGATTTGGACAAATAACACTTACAGCTTTCAAAATCTGTAAAAACATTGACAAACATTTATATAGGGTGTTCAGAAAATGGTGTCGAATTTCGCTATCTAAAAACTTAATTATTTCAAATCGCAACTATGTTTTTCTTTACCAATGGATTCTACGCTTCAAATTTAGGAGACTTTATTGGGAAATTTATATATCTCAAATTAACGGTTTTTGTAGATACTTGAAAAAACTGAAATTTCCATGGTTTTTATTTGTCGGTTGTTCTGGAGCGATCAAAAAAGTTGTCGAAGATAGCGAAGTGTTATTTGTCCAAATCTCCAAAATATTAGACCTGACTCACTTAAACTTTGAAATATTTTTTTTAGTGTCTAAAAATTTAGAAAATGTGAAATAATTAAAAAATGGTGGACTTTAGGCATACTATGCCTTATATAAAGTTGTATTGAAATTTTGCGTAGATTTCAAAAATTTAATAAAAACCTTAGCATTCCGTTTTAGATAAAAAAATTATGCTTATATTTTTACTATTAATTATGTGAGTTGAAAAAAATAAAGATTAATCTCTCAGCGCAATAGAATGTACAATATTCTTGGTTATTCCGTCTTTAGCCAACACATACAAACTGGATGGTCTTCCGTGGGAAAAATATGGTGTTTCCAAATCCTAGCCACATACAGACAATGTCTTGCCTTGTGCCTTATTGATCGACATAGCGAATGCCAATTTAATTGGAAATTGAGTGCGTTTGAATTCAATTGGCACATCCGTAGGAATGGCTTCAATAACGTTTTTCATTAATTCATTAATGACTAATCGCGTGCCCTTACACAGCCGTGGTGGGTTCAAGTTACGAAGCAGAATAATCGGAGTTCCAATCTTCAATTGTAAATGGTTTAGTGGCATGCCTCATACCTGGCAAATCCAATTAATTTAAAAACTCAATTGGATAATTCTGTGGTATCGCAAACTGCATCGTAGATTTGGATGACATCAAGTCCCTAGGCAACAACTGTTGTATCTTTAAATTTAATCCATTTCGTGCTGCCAAAATCGCTGTTTCTGCCATTTATAGTCCAGTCAAATTAGTCCTTAAAATAGAAGTAAGGTTACAAAAAAACAAACGAAATATTTTTTTTCAATTCTCTCAACCCCTATATCACGGAAATGGCAATACTTATGAAAAAAAGTGTAGATACATATTTTGTAGAGAATCTGATGATCTACAATTTTTGTTTGAACTATTTTTGCTGTAAAACTCACCATTTAGCTGAAAAACGCGAAAAAACCTAATTTTGCAAACTTTCACCACTAATCAAATTTTTTGCATAAGGGGATTGATGGGGACTTTTCACAATTCATTTATAATAGTATTCTGAGCATTCATACCAATTATTAGCTCTTTGGGAATTTTTGTAACCTTCAAAGTCTTATTTGACTGGACTATTATGCTTTTCATATTGTGTGTGTACATCGGGAATTATGTTATCGATGAGAATCGATGATTGTGCTAAAGTCCGTCTGTAATTTTATGCATTTAGTATTTTCATGTACAGCAACTTTCCCCTCGCCAATATCTAACAGTTGTTTAGAGAAAGCTTCGACGGATGGATGAAGGAACTTACAACACGTGTTTATTTACATGAGATCAAATTTATATATCTCAAATTAACGGTTTTTGTGGATAATTGAAAAAACTGAAATTTTCATGGTTTTTAATTGTCGGTTGTTCTAGCGAAGTGTTATTTGTCCAAATCCCCAAAATATTAGACCTCACTCACTTAAACTTAGAAATATATTTTTTTTAGTGTCCAAAAATTTAGACAATGGACACAAGATGAATTATGAATCTGCGAAAGTTTTAACAACTAAAAGAAACTACAAAAAACGTCTATTGCTAGAAACAAAACTGATTTAAATAACTTTAGTGTAATTTATGCATATCTTTTAGAAGTAACTGAAACGTTAAGCTTGAGCCTTTGAAAATATTTTCTCTGATCTATAATTATTTTAATTTTATTAAATTGCATGATCGTCCATAAAACAAGTTCTCTAACATCAAAATCTCGTGACCTTCTACTCTTAAAGTTAACGTTATTCAGTCTTATTTCCAGATTATTATGATCTTCTGACTATAAAAAAAGCTTCCAAGATAATAAAATTTTTTATTCGGTTAATCGTCTGTGGTTTTAATCTTAGATATAAATATAAATTTGGAAATAGCTAGTAAAACTAGGCCGATATCTTGTTTGTGCAATAATGATTACAAATTTTCAAATGCAATTAACACGTTTTCAACGTGAGAAAATCAAGCGAAATTTTCTATCTTAAAATACAAGATTTTTAACATTGCTTAGGTATTTGGAATACTGACCGCGTTTTTGAACCCACACGCATCATTAATGCGTAATTTATGTTCTTGTAGAATGCGTGTTTCAGCAGAACTACTACAAATAAATTCGTTAAAAAATTTCGATTTTATTGTTTGGTTTCCAAATTGAAAATAAAATTAGATACGTTATACGTATTGTTAGTGAACAAACTACAAGAGTTCTGTTTACGATTTTCCGTTGCAGCCACCGCTCACAAGTTAATGTAGTACTTTTTTGCACTCTTATGGCGTCGATTAATAACACTGGCTGACAAGATTTATGTAACACAGGCGAGCCCTAACAGGGTCACTTTACAATTGCATAATTATCCCTGTTTACATTAGCAGGTAAGTCATTTTATAAAGGGGCGGTTAATATGGGTAAATTTTATGGCCGAAAAAATACCTGTACCGTATTATCCAGAATAATAAACAGAAAAATTACATTAAAAATTAGTATTTTGTTGAGTTTCATAGTAAGTGGTTCTCTGTTCATATATAAAAAAGTCGAAAATGCCCAGTCAAATGCGCCGGAGTTGAAAAACTACTGACAAATTTTGCTATATTTGTGGAGAATTTATGGCGAAATCGCAAGTCAACGCATTTTCCGAAAATGTGAAAAAAGCCTATTTCAAATATTTTGGTACTTTAATTGCAATTTGCAATTGCAATTCCAATGGTATGGCAACCATTTTGACGACTGCTATTTTTGTCTAACAAGGTTCTTCTAAGAAAGGAAAGGACAAGATCGAATATCCAAATTTGCCGTCTGCTATACGACCTGTTCCCCATAACGAAGATTTACCAGTACCTAATGCGCCTTTAGATTCGCAAAATATTGTTTAAAAAGATACTGGAAACACAAGGTATCATCAGGAAGCTCCGAAGAACCCAAGTAACAGTTCCGGTGATCCACATTTGATTGTTCAAAATGAGTTGGGGTTATCAAAGAGACAGTCTGAACTTCTTGCTTCCCGTCTCAAAAAATGGAACTTGTTAGCCACAGAGACGGCCTTTAGAAAAAGAAAAGCTGCATTTTTTGCATTCTACAGTATGGAAAATTCATTGTGTGCATGTACGGATATTGATGGTCTAATAAAGGAACTTGATATTGAGCATAATCCCAATAAGTGGCGCCTATTTATTGACTCTTTGAAATACAGTTTAAAAGCAGTACTATTACACAATGGAAATTTAAAATCGTCTATTTGCCCATTCTGTGAAAATGAGAGAAACTTATGAAAATATTTGCTTGCTGTTAAACAAAATACACGATACAAATTCATTTATTTAAAGGTGTTTTTCCTAGACGTCTAATATCTAATAAAAATTAATTTATGAATATGGAAAATTAGCGGTTAGACAGAGGACAAAATTCAGAACCCCTCGTGTTGTATGTCTGTTGGAACTATGAAGGTTTAGTGTACTAAGAAATCATTCCAGATGGTCGCCCTGTCAATGCCATGGTACTAGTATATACTGGACAACTGATACGAATGTATAAGGTTCTATCAGGGAAATAACCAGGTTTAGTTAATAGAAATCAGGTTCGCTTAAATGCAGTAGGACAATTTTTCGCACTTTAGCCTTAAGATTAGTTTTACCAAGGTCTCAAACAGCTTTCTGAACATTGGTTTAAAATAGAGTACGGTGAATGAAATTTCAAGACTTTTTTCGTATGATTATTCAATAAACAAGGTTAATTTTGAAAACTGACATTATATTTGTGAGTTTCATGCCTATTAATATTTCCATCAAAATATTAAAGTCATATTAACAAAGCATTTATTATCAATACTAGCTTTCAATAAAATAATTTTTAACTGGATCATAATTTAAATGGATCAAAATATTGTTTATTTTTAAATGTAATTGTCATTCAAAAATCCATACATTTTTTATATTGTACTTCATCTGTGGCTTAATCATCATTTAGAGTTATACTTAATATAACAAGCGAATATAATTTCAGTAAAATTAAATACGAAGATGAATTTGTTGCTTCAAAGTTTTATTTGTAACTTAGAAACTTGAATGAAAGTTACAACGCACTTTTTGATAAAAGTTACTCATAGAGCTAAAATATCTGTGACTGAACAAGTTCTTAAGACTGTAATTGTGACTTCTTAGTTAGGATCTACGGGATTCAAAACACAATAGTACGGAGGTAATCTTAAAGCAATGTGATTTTTTTGACCATTTTGTCTACTGCATATTATTTGGTAATTATTTCTCTTTTTGAAACCTATATAAGTTACTTTTTTTATAATTCTCTCCGAAATATTAATCTTGTACAAGTAGAAACTCCTGTATGTCCGCTTTGGAAGAATATTTAGTTAGAATTTTACGAATTTTTCTTGAACACGGCCCTTAAAGAACCTTGGCCTCCCGGACTGTCCTCGATTCTTCCCCATGCTGTAGTTTTCTCCGCCAGTTTCGAACGCTAAGCTCTTTTAGGTCCTGTTCTACGTCGTTCTGCCATTATACGTGGTAGTCTGCAGTCTTACGGCTTTTGCAGGTATGCAAGTTTGATTCCTCGATCCTCCAGCATCCGCTCTTGAGGCTAACCTCTCCAGTATCAGTATTAGTATGGATGCGCCATTTTCCTTGGTCTTGAGTTAGGCCATAGATACGCCGAAGTACTTTCGAAAGCGTTATCTAATGCAATCAGTTTTTGTTTGAACCAAGACTCGAGAAGGGTCCCTTCGATATCCTGGTGCCCTCAACAACTTCGAATTCAATAATATTACATACATCATTCACCCAACCTTGCTCCCTACCGTATCGTAACTGTCCATCCAAGTAATATATTTGTTTCCCTGAAGCCATATTTCTTTTTCGTACCGAACATACCTCAAGAATATGTCTCTTATTTTTAGAATTTAGATTTTAGAATACTTTGAACAATTGGCATTATATTTGATGTTAATATCAGTTTTTGAGCATCCGCTGATAAATGTTGTCTTTTTTCAACTGTTAGATCTTTCTCTGTGTTAGGCTCTAGTAGTAACCAAATCTGCAAATCGACATAATGATGGTTGATCTTGAAGCCACATACTTCATTTGAGAATAATTTAACATTTAATTCAACACACACTTGCACAGCTCACAATTAACTACTGACTGTGAACCGGAAACCCTACTGAAAAAACCTACCTGATTTGTAATTACGTATACTACCTATTTACATTGATTATTTTGTCAGTAACCTTCGATTTAGTACATGGTTTTATATAGGAATGCAAAGGGATTTACTTATTGTTTAGTGTTGTTGTTTATCAATACTTTCAAATGATTCACTGATTCTGAAAATTAAATATTGTAATGCTGACTTGGACAAGTTGTTTACTATTCAGTTCACAGTGGGTCGTCTGTTATCTCTGTAAAGATAAGATGTTCGCTATTTGTTTATATCAACGTTTATTTACTTGTGAACGCACTGTTTAACATTGCTTTCATTTCTTGAGAATACAAGAGTTACTAACCACGTTCATACACCGAGTGAAGATCGAAATATAAATAGAAAAAAAAAACATGTAAATGAACTAAATCACATTAAAAAATATTATGATTTACACGAAGCGCGTGGCTAAAGTAATAAAAGTAAATTTATCACACCTAAAACTTACTCAACCATAACCCGTAATTACCTAAAATACTTTAGCAATAAAGTTTATATTTAAACCAAATTCTTTGAAAAAATTCAGGTCGAATTATTTCAGTTTAACGGTTAGGTCAAGTGCAGGGAAATGTCCTATTTTTTAAAATTTTCTAAAAATAATTTTAAGGATAATAATCGACTAACTTAGAATCTTGACTTTTGAATTTTAATTGTTCATTTGTAAGCCTGGTACGCTCACGTGAGAAGAAAGCAATAGAGTAGACTTGAAGGGAAACCAATAGGGAAAAGAGAGCCCGCACGACCACCAAAGAGATGGATGGACAACTGGCAGTCCATCTCCCGGGAACTGATACAGAGGAACCTGCAAAACTAACAGATCGTGATATTTTGAAAATGAATAAGAAGAAGAAGATTTGAAAACATGAGTATCAATCAATCTGGAAGAAAACGCCATAAGCTTGTTGAAAGGTTGTCGAATTAACTACAAGATTTCTATATATGGAATCTTCATTGTCATTGTCAATTACCTTTGCGAGGCATTGTGCTAACATCACAATTTGATCTTAGGATCAATCAGCAACTTAAATTACTAATCTGGAACCAACCAAGGTCTTCAACATGCCCTCTACTCCCATGAACACGAAAGGTTTGGCGTCTTTGGTCTTTGTCTAGCCGTTTCTTTCTTGTTTCCTTTCATTGTTCTAGTTATCCTATCTATTCTTATTATTATGTAGTAGTAGTACTTCAACTGTTTCTTTTTTATTTATTCTATTATTAGTTTCTCTCTATTTGATAGGATTTAATGTCTACTAATGAGGAATTGATCAATAACCAAGTACCCAATGGATGGAACAAATACATATTATTTGTAACTTTCCTTTGTGGCTTATTACTGTTAGTATATCCCACCAGCTTAATTGTGTTCGTTAGCCCAGCGAGCTAAGGCGAGAGCCTACGGATTCGTCAGTCGTTCAAATCCTGTGAAAACATTTGTTTTTTCGGCAAATTTCTTTTTGAAATTATCATTGCAAATTTTTTCTTTACATCGAATCAAATTTTACAATTGTACGCCCTATGACTTTGTGACTGGAACTTGTAGAAAAATTGTATTTTTGACTTTAAATCGAATTGAAAAGTGGAAAATAAAAAAATCAAAAAAACGTTTCCATAGCATTTGAAACTAAAAACTGAAATATAATGAATATTGTTAAAAAAAAACTTGAAAACACGCTTCTAAAGCACATCAAACTTTTTTCATATTAATAGAAATATGTTTTATTAATTATTGTTTCAAGTTTTTTTATTTTAATTTTTTTTTTGAGCATCACGACAATCGCCTGTTTTCTTCAATATTCATATTTCTTTATTTTTAAATCTTTTCTAATAGAGTAATCATATTATTTATAACATCTTGTATTCATCTCTTCTTCTTCTACAAAATGTAATTTTTTGCTACAATAATAGTTTCTAGTTCATTCTATAGATAGAACTAAGAATTACCAGCTGGGAAACTGCGGCCTCATGTCCAGGTTTGTATCAACGAAGTGACAAGTTAAAAAAACTTGCAAGTACTCGGCTGATTTCTTTATTACTCTTCAACTTCATATCTTCGGTGTTTATGATTATAGTTCAGTGCTAGTTAGCCCTGTGAGAACGTGCTGTGATTTATACTTTTATTTTTTTATTACATCTTTTTTTGCCTTCACCTCGTCCCATTGTATGCACCACGTTTTATTATTAGGTTTGTCGTGGATGGTGTAGTTTAAAGTCCGGATCCCTCGTAGATAGAAGCTTTGTAAGTTTGTCAGGTTTGGTAATACATGGAATTACACAATAAAAGGATTTCTTTTATAACTTGTGAAAATGAATGAATCATTTGACAATATTTGAACTCACGTTCTGGAGCCATTCGTTCTACATGGTCTCTCCATTGGCGGCGTCTTGCTCTTACCCATCTAACGACATCTTGTACTCCCAGTTCTCTTAAGCTATCTGTGTTGGGTATTCTATCGTGGTGTGTGGTACCCTTTATTGTTCGTAATATCTTCATCTCTGCTGTTCTCATTTTTCTCTTTGTTTGTGTTGTGTCTGCCCTTGTTTTTGCGGCATAGGTTAGTATGGGTCTGATACAGGTCTTGTAGATTCGCGTCTTACTTTCTATGCTCATATATTTATTTCTCCATATAATGTCCCGTAAAAATCCCGATATTCTAGTTGCTTTCTTGATCTGCTTATCTACCTCGTCCGTTATGTTTCTGCTGCTCGTTGTTTCCACGCCCAAGTAGTTGAAGTTCATTACTTGCTCTATAATGCGCTCATTTACTACCAACTTGCATCTTATTGGGTCTTTGGATATTACCATGCTTTGTGTTTTCTCGCATGAAATTTGCATGTTAAGTCTCTGTGCCGTCAGGTTAAATTTATGAAGGAGGCGTTGTAGATCGTCTTCATTTTCAGCTATAAGTATGGCGTCATCTGCGTAGCAAAGGATTCTCAGACGACGGTTATTCATTTCGAATCCTGCATTAACTTCGTTTACGCTCTCAATTATTTGGTCTATTATAACGTTGAAAAGGCATGGGCTGAGGCTATCTCCCTGTCTTATGTCGGATGGGACTTTGAGTTCTCTTGTTAGCCCACAGTCTGTTTTTATTCTTGTTTTGGTGTTGATGTTAAGTTGCCTTAATAGATTTGTATAATGCCTCTTGACGCCTTTTTGGTTTAGTCGGTGGATTACATCGTTGAGTTTTACTCTATCGAATGCTTGCTTTAGATCTACGAAACATGTGTACATGAGTTTATTGTATTCTATGGATTTCTCTATCAACTGGCGTAATATAAATATTGCGTCTATAGTGGATCTGTTTGGGCGGAAGCCTTGTTGCTCTTCTGAGATGCCTATCTTAGCAGTTATCTTATTTGCAAGTATCTTGGTAAATAACTTTAACACACTACTAAGCAGCGTTATGCCTCTGTAATTCTTCGGATCTGATTTTAAACCTGTCTTGTATATAGGTATAGTTATACTAGTTCTCCATTCTTCGGGTATTACTCCAGTTCTTTCTATTTTATTGTACAGTTTTATTAATTCTTTTTCGATTTCTGGGCCCCCGTTCTTCAGTAGTTCATTTGGGATATTGTCTGTACCTGGTGATTTTCTATTCTTTAGTTTCTTTATGGTTGTTTGTACTTCTTCTAATGTGATGGTTTCTTCCTGTTCGTTTGGGGATGACGGGTTTGCGACTTCTTCTTCGTCCCTGCTTCCGTTGTTATCATATAGGATCTCAAAATGTGCTGTCCATGTTTCCTGATTTATAACATTTATCACTACCTCCTCGTTGATTGGTTTCTTCCTTTTTCGTATCATGTTCCATATTTTTTTCTGGCCTCCGTACAAATCATGTTCCATTTCCACTGAGAAATTTTCCCAGTATGTTTTTTTCAGTTCTTTTATTGTGTTGGTTGTTCTATTTCTCACTCTTTTATAGACTTCTTATTCTTCCTGTGTTCTATTGGTAATGTATTTTATGTACGCTTTCTTTTTTTCATTTGCCAGTTCCTTAATTTCTAGAGTGAACCAGGGTTTATTGTGTGTTCTATTCGTGTCTATTGTTCTTTCTCCTAGGGATTCCTTTGCGCTGTTCTTTATGTTATTCTTTAGTTTCTCCCAGGCGGCTTCTACGTTGTCGGTTTCTTTTATAGGGTTTTGGACAATTTTTTCGCGGAGTCTGTTTTGATAGAGGTATTTAATGCTTTCATCCTTAAGCGACTCTATATTAAATTTCGATACGTAGTTGGGTGTTTTTCTTTTCTTTATTATGTGGGATACGCGGTATTTACACAATACTAAACCGTGTTGTGTGCCGATATTTGCCGATGTTAATACCCGTACGTCAAGTAGCTGGGAGGACAAATATTTATAAATGAATAGGCTTTATTGTTTTTCAAAATATTCTCCATTAATATCAATACACTTTTGCATGAGTTTGAACCAATGGCTTCTTCAGGTGTTAACCTCGTATTTTATTTTTGATCTACAGATATCATTAGGTCTTAAACGAGGACTATACGGCGAATGAGTAATCAATTCGATGTTTTGACTTTGATTTGCATTGAACTGTTTTAAATATTTGTAAACAATTAAAACAGCACTCAAATGACAATATGTTTGACATTAAAAATGTCAAACTTTATGATGACATTGTCAAATTTGACATTTTCACGTCAGTGTTGCCATATCTAGAAACTTAAGTAACAACCCTCGTATAGAATAGTTATTAGCAGAAAGTTTTGTGACTGATCGCGTCTATTTTAACACTTGTTAACGTAATAAAAAATAGATATAAACAAACTTGTAACGTAAATAAATAGAACATTCCATGAGACTAATTATCCGATCATTATTATTATGAAGATATTTTCAATGCCTCCCGTTAAGAAATATAAAATATTTCTAGCCGTAAGTTTAGTGTTGCTATAAAACAAACACATATACTCTGAACCTTGGAATAGAACAGTCTATAATTAAACATATTTTAAATGGCGATTGATGCCAAAAGACACAAAATTTGTTATCTTTTTGATATTAGCGATTACACCTATTTGCACTTTGAAATAAATTTAATATAAATTATAAATTAATTCGTCAATCATATAAAGGAGCCTCGAGATTTAAATAATTACATATACAAGTGATTCATTGAAAAAAAATATGAATTACTTTATACCGAAGAAAAAATCGATAAAAAGGTTATCCTGATGCACCTAAGTTAGCACAACAAGCTATATTTTGCGGGTAGTCTCCACAATAACTAATTTTACCAGAAATTTTCAAGTATCAACGACAATTCAAGTCGTAGTTTATCAGTTTTACGAAAAGCATCGGAATTTAGTAATTTGGTAGAGAACCCACTTAAAAAAAGGTTCATTACAAAATGTTTTCTGGAAGAAATCACTCAAACCGTAAGTATACGAAAAGAATAACCGGGTTCCCGAAAGAACAGATCCATTAGTCAATTTATCGAGAAGAATAAATGACTAGTAACTTCCAAAGAATCGATATGATTAAGTTGCAAATCGATTCAAATATGATCGATAGAAATAACGATTCATGGTAAGCTTTTTAACGAAATAAGAGATTAAACAACGAAAGCGTCTCGAATTTCGGGATGCTTGAAATATATAGTTTGGAAAAATAAATATCTAAATACCGAATGAAAAATCAAGATATATACGATTAGGATAGTACGGACGAAATGAAAATACTAAGAAGTATACAAGGGTAAATTCTACACGACAGAATACTGAATGATGATATTAGTAGCAAAGTAGAATACAGAACATAGGAAGGTAGAGGAAATAGAGATGAAAATTGTGTAACAAACATATGAAAGGAATGTAAGATACTAGATAATTCAGATGGAAGAAGGCCACAGAGCAGACCACGATAGAGATAATGCTGGGGCTCGTCTTCCCGCAAAGACTTGCTGGTAATGAACAGGCAGTAGTAGTCTAGAGCTTATTTATCCTTTATTTAGTCTAATCATTTTTTTCTCGGTCTACCTTTTTTTCTATATAGTACTAATCTGTTTGTTTTCATCGTGAACATTTTATTTTACTCATTATTATTTTTTGCTTTGTTATTAGTTTAAACTTTTTATTTCTACATTTGTCCCACAATTATTATGTGTCTTATTTGAATTGTATTCATCTTGTCTTCATCTAATTTTCAATATTCAAAGTAAAACCTTTTTGGACATACCTTTTTGCAAAGAAATTGATCGTCTATGTGATAATATCAAAATATTAGTTTAAAAGTAAAAATAACATTATTAAAATAAATAAACCTTTTACTAGCCTTCCATTTCGCAATTTTCTCTACTCCAGTAAAGTTTCCACCCTTCAACAATGAGAAAATCTAATCTCCGGAAACCTTTCTCTGTTGTTATAGCCACAAAAATCTCTCTCAAATATTCAACGAACAGCTTGAATACTTAGAAAATAAAAATGAGTTTAGAAAGTTTTTTGGCGTGAAAAATGAAGTTTGGGGACAAAATTAAATTCCCCTTTTATATAATTTATAATCGTACAACAAAGACTATGGGGAGAAATTTTTTTAGTTTAAGAAATCATCGATACGATAAAAAAACTGCATTCAAAACTTTCAAATAGGTAAAATAACTATATTCAATTGAGAAAGTTCAATACAACATTTTAGGTATTATAATAATGAAAATTAGAAATCAACCCTTTACAAAAAAACTAAACAAACTGAGAAAAATTTGCAACTTATGTATAAATTTATTACTAGGTGTATATAACTTACAGTAAAATTCAGTTTTAAACGATATCATAAATATTATTAAGAAAAATGCTTTTAAGGTCTATATTCTAAAATTCTCTAATTATATATATACAAAGCTATACATTCTATTGAGAATTGTAGCCGCTCAACATTGAGCTCTTTTGACACTGTATTTTATCCTATTCAATTACAGTTTTTATCGCATATTTTTGCAGCTTCGACTATAGTTCTCAATTTTTCTCTGCCCTGCATCTGTTTGTTCCAGTCACGTACTCCCAGATTTTTCCATATCATGCACAATCTGGTCTACCAGGTAATTTTTTCTTGCTCGGTCTCGATTCTGTGATTTTCCTTGTATCCTGTTATCCTGTCGTTTTTCGATTCTTCCATTGTATTCTTTTTGCTTCAATTGTATACACTATGTCCTCATTTTCTAATATATTCTTAATTTCATAGTTCATAAGTCCTCTGTACTCATTATTTCCAACTTTTACTTGTCCATGTATTTTCCTAATTATTCTCCTCTTATATATCCTTCTTTGTCTATTTTTGTTAGTCTCATTGTTTTAACGGCGTAAATGTCTAGCTACTGGTCTTATCGTAATCTTGTAGACTCTCAATTTGGTTGCTCTGCTAATTCTTTTGCTCCGCATTACAGTTTTGTACTTATTACATACCCTATATCCCGCTTCAATTATTTGTTTTGTCTCGTTTTCTGTGTTATTTTTGATGCTTATCATTGTTCTTAAGTACTTAAGAAGACTTCGAAGATGATGTCATTTATGTTCACCATTTCTTATTTGCGAAATTCCTTCTTTCTTCCAATTTTTCTGATTTATTTTCAATCTCTTGTCTCTCTTACAATTTTCTCTAGACTCTTTCGTTCTTTGGCTATTAGAGTTACATCATTAGCTTATCCTATTACTTGTATTGATTTATTAATGATACTACCATCGATATTACATTCTCTTGTTATGCCTTCAACTGCTGAGAGTCCGTCATCCCAGCACTTATTTCAAATTCCTCAGCTGGTCCGTTTTTTATTATTACTCAAACCAAACATGATTTTTCAAGATTTCATAGCTTGGAACTGATCGTTCCTTTTTTTTTGTTTCCATTTTCCAGTTCTAAATGTCTCTCTTTCTTAAATCTTCCATCACCTCTTCCTCCCATGTTTACCTTAGACTTCCTTTTTTCTTGTTTCTCCTTGTTCTATGTTAATATTTTTTTTGCTGCTCTAAAATTTGGTATTCTCTATATGTGACCAAGCCACTTTAAACTTTTGGATCTTATTTTTTTGTTTAGTTTTGCTTCTCCAAATAAATTCCGTATTGTTATTTGTTTCTCTCGATAATAATTCGCTTTCCCTAGTATGCTAATGAATATTTTCCTTTCTTATTTATCTCTTCCTCTGCTTTGTTAAAAATCCACATTTTTCCTTCGTAGCACACTGTTGTTCTTATTATTGTTTTTTACAGATGTAGCTTCGCCTCTTTACCAAATTCTTTTGAAACTTATTATCGTATTCAGTGCTTCCAATTGTTTACTTTTACTTCGCAATCCTTGCTTTTAAATTTTCTCTTTCGTCAACGTCGTCCAATTTTTAACTTGTTCTTAGCCCAAACTTATCACACGTTACTGTAAAGGTAAAGGTTATATTTCTTTTAATATTCATAAAAATTTATCTTTCACGACAGACAAAGCTCGAGAATAAAAAAAAATAAGAGTTTAGTCTAATGGTGTTTTAGGGATTGTGAATTTTTTTTTTTGTAGATAGATACCAACAATATACATTCGCATGCAGGAAGCTTTATACCTCGATTAAATGGAGCTTATGTGTTAAATTATGTTATTTATTTCTTTAAAACCCTTCTTTTCACATTTTATATCATTTCTACTTATTTTATTTTTCTTTTCAAGCAACCGCCGTTATGGATCCAAAATAAGAAATTATGAAGCTCCGCAAATGGTTATAAATTCATTTGACGAGAATTTAGTGGCGAAAATTGAAATGAAAACTTCAATTAACTGTGATTTAAACTGTTTTTTATTATAATGTCTTAGATTGATTAACGTTATTTTTGATTTTCTTTTTTAAATATAATACAAACAGATTTGTTAATGTTTTATTCACTTCAATGCTTTCTAAATTGTTAATATCATCATGTATTTCTGTGTTCACTTTTCCGACCAATAAACAAAATGCAACTAAAGTTTATTTATCGAAGAAAAATAGTCAACCAAAACAATGATCAGTACTTGATCAGTACGTGAACGTCCAGGGCGAAACGCAGCGCAGCGCAGCATCGTTATTGGTCATAATCAGTGGCACACCACAAATAAAAATCCACTTGCATCGCTGAAAAAGCCGTTAGATTAAGTGTAGTACAGAAACGGCATCGTATTATCGTACTGCAATGAGATTGTTTATATTTATCTGTTGCTTAATTGTTTTAAACTATTTTCTACTTCAACAGTATCAATACTGTCTACTGTTTCAATATTTCAACAGTTCATCTTCGGTCTCTGAAGACGATAAACGTGTGTTATTGTAAGTGTCGGTATACATAAATTATGTTCCTCAAAATATGATCTTCAATACAACTTTCGCTGCAACCTTATTGTGCATCTATATCAAAGGTGTTTTCCACATTTACTTATCTCCGTTTTCAGAAGTTAGATCTTTGCTACTTGTGAGAATGCAAGTCATTTTTTTTTGACGTATTAGAACTGCCACCCTTCAACCAGCTAACCAGCTTTAATCAATCCCCTGTTCACTGTAGAAGTACTCAAAGGCATATTTCTAGATTCATTGATCTGTGCTATCGATCACGTTTACTGATCAATAAAATACATTTATCTTCAGGGGTTGTCCGTCATGGCGGCGGTTTTTTCAAATAGATCTTTATTGACTGTATTGAAAAAGGAAAAACTATCAACAGCGAGAATTATGTCAATGAAATCAAGCAAAAACGGCCGTATTAGGCTAAGAAGAATTCGTTGTTTTATCAAGACATTGCACCAGCTCAAACATCCGTTATTGCAACAGCCAAAATTAATGAATTAAAGTTTGAATTGCTACCTCACACACCCTATTCACCAGATATAGTCCCCTCGGATTATTTTCCGTTCCAACACTTGAAAAAATAGCTCGGTGGATTGAATTACAGTAGGAAGTAGTAGAAAATCGACTTGGTACCAGTACTCGCGATTATCAGACTCATTGGAACCTTCTAAAAATATCAAACATGGCTATTTCATCTCCATCATTAACCAAGAATCAAGCGAAACGTCGAGCGAAAGATGATTTATTATTTAATTAGACGCATTGACTCCTGCGATGGAAAATTGATCAACAACTCGAACATGAAACATCAATGGTCAAAGAATAATTACCAGAATCCGTTGCAAGGAGAGGTATATTCGAGCAGAAAGTCTTGTGTGGAATTATGAAGATTTAGTGTACTTTTAAATCGTTCCAGAAGGTCGATATATCAATGCCAAGGTATATCAGGGTCATCTGATGTGAATTTATGAGATTTTATCGTAGAAATATCCAGGTTTAGATGAACGAAAGCAGATTGTCTTCCAATAAGACGATGCTAAACCGCATAATGTGAAAGTAGCGTGAATCGAATAACATTGAACTCCTACCACATCCATAATTTAGTCAGGACCTAGTACTATCAGATTACTATTTACTCAGATCCACGGCGACATTTTTGTTTGGGGAAAAATCTAAAGGAGATATTAGAAATTTCTGAGACATCCTCTACGGAATAAATCTTGAGTTTTCCTTAACTATATTTTGTAGACTTTCTAGTTGATTGGTCACTGTTTAAACAGTTATTTATTAGTTTAGTATTAATTCTGATTTCGATTTCAAACTACATCAGTTTTACGAGATAAAATTGTAAAATACATTAAATACTCACTCATAAAAAACTGTAGTCGATTTTTCTTGGTAAATTCACAACTATTACAAAATCATCTTCTACAAACACAAAAAACGGCCGTAGAGTAAAAAGATAAACGCGTTTAACAAATGATTTTGTTTTTCTTATCTCCGAATATCCACGTGTTTCGTGATAGAGGGAGTGAAATGTAGATAAGAGACTGTGTTGTATCCCGTGTCGTCACGACGGCGATACTGACGGCGTCGGTCGCCGGGCATCCGGCGGATCAGCTGTTACGGAGTGTTCTCTGGGTTATATTGGGAAATCCTGGGTGCGCTATGTACTGTATATTTTCTATGACGATGGGCGGTACACATTTCGCGAATCTACCAAGTATTCAGTTGCAGTTAAAGGTTTATATGAGCGTTTGGCTCCTTCATTTAAGAGCAGGACCATATTTTCCGGATAAATACTTTTTTATAGATGAAACGTTGAATGATTACTCGCCTCACAAGTTTTTTGAGAAATGCGGGCTATAAGATTTTATAAGAAGAGAAAACAACGACCGACGACGAATGCTGTACGTTGACTTTCTTTGCACACAACGCCCATAAATACTACCCTATCTACTCTAAAAAAAAATCACGTGAAAACCACTTATCGCTCGATGAGCATTACAGCACTAAGTGCGATTAAAAAAAGCCCTTGGAGGTGAAAAATTCAACACTGACGACGAGGTAGAGGAGTTTGTGCATACGTGACTGTCCGAGCTGCCCAAGCATCAAAAAGCTTCGGGAGACGTGACAAAAATGTGTAACTAGTACCTAGAAAACCTATAAATTTTTGTAAATATTATAAATAAATGTTCTAGAGGGTCTCGATCATATTTTAACCGTCCTAGTACTAGACTTGACATCGATATAATTTTATTAATCAATAGACCACCTACAATATGAATATCGAGATAAAAACCTATTTTAACCATAAAAAATATTTTTTTTTAGTTATTATATTCCAAAAATATGTAGTAGCAATCAATTAAATTATTCCTAATTGTATTAGAATTACTAAAATTTTGTTTGTTTTAGTCAATTTGTTAAAGTAGTTTTTTATCGAATTGATGACCTTTTAATCTATTTCGTAAATACTGAGAAGTCTGTCCTATCCGTCTCAATAATTAAAAGATATTCGATATGTAATTCCACCTATTTTGTTTTTGTACAATTCATATTTCAACATTAAAATTTGATCTGTCACAGTATTTTTTATAAATTTCTAAAATGGGAAAATAAACACTTTTACGATGGGCACTCTGTATATTTTGGTATACCAAGACACTACAGGTGTTAGATCTGGCAATACTGCATTTTTAATTACTATTAGGCCCTATTTTTCAGTTATAGCTATATAAATGTTGATAAAATGAGACGTATGATCCAAGATTCATTATCAAGCGATTGAGGTGTCGGAAACGCAATAATGAATTTAAATTTCTTCTTCATGTGAAAAAATTGTTACCACATACGTTAAACGAATTCCAAGAAGTATCTTTGTAAAATAGTAACCACCACCCTATTCACCTGATTGGGTTGAGTGTGATTTCTTGTTATTTTTTAACCCAACGAGTCATTTGCGTGGTGAATTAATTTCAAAATATAACTAGTTTCAAGTTTCTAAATTTTGGAAGCTCACAACATGAATAAAATCATTTTCTTAACAATAATTTCGGTTTTCTCGTATCTCAAAATATATAGCTTTCCCCTCGTATTCTCTAAGCTGTAAGGATTCAAGTTGAGCTTATTCATACAAAATTTAAACACTGAAATCCTGCTACTGGAAAATTGTAGTCCTATACTGGATACTATGTATATGTACATTAAATTTTACGTGTTTATATATATTCAAGCAGATAACCAGTTTTACATTGCTATGTATAAGGGATTGTTAATATTTAAGGCGCAAAGTTCTCATGATTAATGACATATTTGTAAAAAACAAAAAACTTCTTCAATCATATATATATTACCATTAATTATACAGAGTTATGATAAAGTAATACAACGTGCAACATTCATTTTTGAAAAAAAAAAACAAAAACTCGTCACAAAAGAAAAAACTAAGAGAATTAATGAATCCAAAATAAACTTGCTTTTCAATTTAAGAAAAAAAACTTTATAATTATAAGTATTAAAACTACCTAGTAGTTACCTAATAAGAAAATCTGTTTTATCAATTTTTTCAATTATTTCAAAACAATTTTTCTCAGTGTCATATCAATTATCGAAATACCTATCATACAGTTCTAATCAAAGTATTTTGTTGCTTTTAGAAATGTTCTTCCTTGAGGTCTATACATTTTTGCATGCATTCAAATCAATTTTGAAAATAACTTCCACACTCTTAGCTGATATCATAGAAACAAAAACAAAAAAGTCATTAGACGATAAATCGGGTGAAAACGGACATTAATTCGATGTTTTTCTCTTTCAAATATTCATTTTTTTGTGCTTTACGGGAGCTGATATGCGGAATTTATTTTTTCCACACCTAAATGTTCATGCAAAATCAATTGTTTTATTCTAAGAGACTATTCACATGCTGATCATGTTGCGCACAGCATCGATTTTTTTCGGAATGACAATCGATTTTGGCCGACCTTCTCGACATTCGTTAGTTGTGAACAGTCTTCTCTGTTGGTGTTTCATTCTGCACGAAACGATTCTATTAATTGTTGCTAAGTAAGGCTTTTTTAAAATAATAAAAAAAACGACGTAAGCCTTCACGGTTGATTTCCATTTTAGAATAAACTTGTATTTAAATGTTCACTGTTCAATAACTCACTCAATCAATTTCTAAATTGCCACTGGCTTCGCAACAATGAACATCAGTGTTCCGAAATACAGTGATGCCATAACTTATTAACCTATCGTTCGATTGCAAAAACTCAATTGAAAGAGAAGGGATGGAAATTTTAATAATATGGTAGATTATAGCCATAGGCTTCAAAGTCATGAAGAAGCATTTATTTTGAAAGACCTCCAGCTGCTTTAAGCAGATTAATCAGAATTATTAGGAAATTTAATGAAACGAAGGATGCTTCGAAATCTGAAAGACCAGAAATTTTGCTGTCACTCGGAGACAACCCCCACTACAACAGAAATTGCTTTGCAACAAAAGTTTCATCAGTGATTTGTAGTTTACACCCATAGCCTAAAAAAAATATTTTTTGGGGAAATCTTTCACAGAAATGCACCAGCTCACACATGAGTTATTGCAATGGCCGAAATTGCTACCTTTTGCATCCTATTCACCAGATTTAGCCCCCTCAGATTATTTTCTGTTCCCAGACTTTTTAGACAGTTACTTCTGGGACAATCTTTGTATTAAGTTTTAATTTGGTCTCTAAAATTTCTGTTTATTTGAAAGTAAATCAATTAATTAATATATGAGATTTTTTCTCAACATCTTAGTGCTTATTTTGACAAAATGATTTGCATATATTTATATTTGCATTTCTCTAGAACTGAAGTATGATCATTATATGTTTTCGTTGTCCAATATCTAATTTTCAATATTGGAAATATAAAATTTTGAGTACCAATTTCAAACTTAAGTATTTTTGTTGGCTATCAACATATATTTCGGGGGCGTAGATATAATCATCGCACAGTTTGATACCTACGTAAATCAACCAATTTTAAATAAGAAATGATAACAAAAATCTCCCCATTCATTCGCTTGCCAATAAATTCAAGACGAGCGTACATCTGTTCATAAAAAAATTGAAATCAGTCGGTAGCAATAATTAATTTCCAACTCGCTTTAACAATTTTCTGCATAGCAGCAAATTATTAAGAACGCAACATGTTTTAAAAAGAATTTCATGTCTATTTATGTTTCCGTTGTCTCAAAACAACGAAAGCAGAACTGACACGAATATAAGTAGCGTCGAATAAATAATTTACTTTCAAGTACACACTACATGTAATAAGTTCATATAATACGCGTTGTTGATAGTTTTTCCTTTTTCAAGATAGTCAATGAAAATTATCCCACCCACAAATTCTTGGAAAAAATTTGGAATTTTCCATAAACCATAGATAAAAAAAAGTCTCCAAATGTTCAGAAATTCGTAAAAAAATGTTCAAAAATAGAAACAATATTCAGTAAAATATCAAATTATCAGAAAAACATGATATATTTCAAAAAGTTTTCGTTCCGAAAATCACATTTTCCAACAACACTCATATTTTCACCAAATTTTAGGAAAAATCATACAAAAATCGTAAAACTTCCAGAAGTTTCAAAAATATGCTCAAAATTCAAGAAAGGTTCAATAAGTCCTCAAATTCTAGAAAAAACGTGAAATTTTCCAAAAACTAACAAAAATGTTCTGGAAAAGCTACAAATTGTTTGAAAAATTGTCCTAGAAATCGCCTGAGATTGTTCAGAATACCATCAAATTTTAAAGAAAACTCAAACTATTCCAAAAATTGTCATGGCAATGACCTAAGTTCTAAAAAACTCCTATAAATTATCAAATTTCTGAAAAAAGTCTCTAAATTTCCAAACAAGCTAATATATTTTCAAACCATCCAAAAAGTCAATAAATTTTCAGAGAAAAAACATAAAATTAAATTTTCTAAGAACTTACAAAATTCTTGAGAAAATATTTCAATTTTTCGGAAAAATCCATAAAAATTCCAACATCTATCCTTAAAATAGCTTAAATTCTAAAAAAAAGTTGAAAATTTCAAGAAAATCCCATAAAATTATAGTTTCGAAAAATAAAACAATATATTTTCCCAAATCCATACAGTCTCCAAAATTGTAAACAAAATCATCAAACTTTTTAAAATCCAGCATATCGTCATATATTCAAAGAAAAACATGAAATTTTCCAAAAATCATACAATAATAGTAAAACTTCCAAAAGTTTGACAAAAATACTCAAAATCCGAGAAAGGTCCAAAAAGTCAGCATATTCTCGAAAAGACATAAAATTCTCCAAAAACTCACATACAGTTTCTGGAATAACTACAAAGTTTTTTAAAAATTGTCCTAGAAATCGCCTATATTCGGAGATTGTTCGGAATATCATCAAATTTTCGAGAAAACCCTAAAATATTCCAAAAATTGCCATGGCAATGAACCAAGTTTCAAAAAACCCCTAAAAATTATCAAATTTCTCAAAAAATATTTCAATTTTTCGAGTAAATCCATAAAAATTCCAGCAATTATCCTGAAAATAGCCTAAATTCTGAAAAAAGCTGAAACTTTCAAGAATATCCCATAAAATTTCGAAAAACAAAACAATAAATTTCCCCTGATCCATATAGTCTCCAAATTTTAAAAACTAATGATCAAAATTTCCGAAAATATCTAGAAAATTGTCAAATTTCCACGGAAAAAACATGAAATTTTTCTATTATATTCAAAAAATTTTCGAAAACTTTTCAAATTATCCAAAAATCTACAATTGTAAAGAGCATTTGTATAACCTCAAAATTTGCGGGTAACTCACAAAAACTAACTTATTGATTGTTTTATTTCTATTTATTAACAAATTGTAACGAAATTCATTGATAAATTCATTGTTTTTCATAAGAAATCTGTAAAAAACTTTCAATTTAAAATTTGAATTACTATCAATAATTTTTAATTCTTGATAAGCAAAAATATTTATTGTTTTTATTTTAAAATGTACTTTTCAATGTTAATATGCTAAAATACTATTGATCATTTTCCAAAAAGACTTGTTTTTGAATGTTTTGCAGAATCCAAAAAAAAAATAATATACAGGTGTTCAGGCATTCAAAATAAAAAGTTGGTATTACCCCTGGCACATGATATACCCTCTATTCGTCTGTAATGTAGTTCAAATGTCATTACGTGATATTAACTATGCATTTTTCAAATTGAATTTGATATTAATTAAATTATGAACGAACCAACGATATAACAAGCAACAGAAGCTCTTGAACCATAAAAAGAAAAAACTTTGCAATTGGACAACTGCCAATTTGGATGCTGTTCAGACAATTGTGCTCAAGGACTTCAAAAATAAGCTCGAGTGTTTCCATAAAACACACCAAACAATCTAAATATAGCTATCAATACCCTTCGTCGTCGAGAGAATAAAAAAAAAATGTTTAACAAAGTTTATGGACACATTGAGCTGAAGATTTTCGGGAAGTGCGACTTGACATTTGGACGTATTAGCGCGAGATTCGGCGCATGATTTTCAAATTCGTGGTATAAATAGATGATTTGTAAATAGACCACGCAGTTTGACGTAAATATTTTGTGGTGCAATTGCTAATTTTTCAATCACGTACTAGGGGTACGAAAAAAAGTTTTCATTTTTCAAAAGTGTCTCAAGTGCTTCTTTATCCCTTTCAGAAGTATAAGAGGTAAGTTCAAACTGTTCATCGTTCCAAATACACGCAGATTTCAAAATATTCTTAATCAAGCTTAATTACATTTATTAAAATGATTAATTTCAAACGCAATTTTGAATAATTATGCTTGCGAGTGGTAATATTTTTTTGCTTAAAATTTCCACAACCGAAGCTAAAAGATTTGATAATAAATTTTGATTGTTGTTCTTAATACAAATAATTTCCATCTTTTTTTAGTATAAATAATAATATTAACAATCAAAACAGAGTGCAAACATCATAATATAAAACACCTTATGTACTATTTTTTTCTTCCCAATAGATATTAAAATATTTTAAAAAAAACCCCTAACCATTTGAGATTTCAGGGGTTGTGTCTGATATACTATTTACATAGCCCTCCCCTCTTAAAAAAATCGAAATATACAAGGTGGTGCGTTTTAAAATTAACAACTTATATATATTCTTGTAATTGTGATACTATTTACAGAGGACAGGCAGCGCAATAATAAAAAAATAGATTGTGAAGTCATCAGTGCTACTATATAGAATAAAATTGCATTAAAAGAACCATGTAATAGGATAATGATTCAGAAATTCTTGCTTTTAAATATAAACAAAGAGAAAATCTATTTTTGATAAGAATAATTTTCACAAATATGAATCGATGTACGACTCCAATTCCTTCCAATTCCAGAGCATTATCCTGCACTCCATCGCAGTAGGGGTATTCGGGCAAACTCCTCTTGCCCACCCTTTGCAAGTAGCGCTCAAAATACCCATGTCCATATAGAAATTGTGTGAAGTAATATCCAACTTTCTATCCAAGGTTGCTTGCATGGTTTTTATAGTTTCGTCCACCTTCCTCTTCGATCTTGTTCCCAAAAATTGCCATTCCTCTATCGAGTTCTGTCTTCTTGTGCTATTCACACACCAAATATCTCTACTTTCCTCACGTATATTGTTTTTCTTTTCAAAAACAAGATGTTTTATCGAAATAACTCTTGCAATCACCATCACGGTTGGCTACAAGTCCGTCCTAGAAACTGAAACAACTCTCAATGTCGTTCTTTTGGTACTTCTGCATTTTTCCACTCTCTGCACTACAAAAAAGTACTTTGCTCATCAGCAACAGCCTCTTACTTGCACCTCCTGCTTTAAATTCTATTCTGTGATATCTCTGTGATATCATACACCAGGTTTCGGCTTCTTAAGTAGCGGTCCAAAATTTCAAAATCCTCAGAAGATACCTCGGCGCTTAGGAATTGAGTATTTCACAACGCGTTCTTAACGTCCAAGGTAATTAAATCCATATTTTCTTCAAACCAAGCTCCCAGCGTTCTCTATTGAAGGCTGTAATCTCTATCTTATGAGCTTCTCCAGCAATTTTCCAATTTTATACTTCATACATGATGGTCGATGTGTTGTTGAGCACAAGGGGCTGTAAATAGAAGACATCTTTTAGCATGCAAGATTTGTATACATCCAACAACCACTTCCAGTATCTCGTTCGGTATGCCATCCGGTCTCGAAGCCTTCTTCTTGCTCAGAAACTTCGTAGCGCCTTCAAGTTCCTCAATTGTGAATAAAAGGATATTTGCTATGTGTGTATAATCGACGACATTTCGTGTAGGGTGAATTGGAAACTTTGTTTGCTATATAAACTGAATGGAATAGTATGTAGTACTGGATGAAAGTCAAAAATTTTTCCTTGTAGTAGATCTGCAGTATTTTCTGTATATTAGCAGGGAGTGGAATGCATTTCGTCTGATAATACAGAATATTTGATACCAACATCAATTTTGAGACTAAAGACGAAAATTTGATATAAAATATTTTTGTATTTTCTAAAATTTCGAATAATATTTTTTGTTAAAAAAAAACAACGTTAGGACGAAACATTAAATATATTTTCTATAAAATAGCACGTTAACAAAATCATTCATTCAATAATTTATATAAAATGGATTCACAATTTATTATCCATTATTAATTATTCTTTAATATCATCTTAATCCTTGTTTTCCCCTTGGTATCTTTATTTATTTTGTCTAGCTCCTCCTCGATCTTCCTGTCTTGTTTTTGTGAGTTTATGCTTCATATATCTCTCCTCAATTTTGTTTTATCTTCCATTGTGATTCCTTATTTTGACATATATCGTTTCATTATCTATTTTTCTTAGATACATTATTTCAGTACTTTGTACTTTTCTTTTTTTAATCTATTTTTTTTTTTTGGATAGAAACTATGTCTTATATCGTTGAATAATCTCTAATCCTCTCGTATATTTCTTATTCCAATTTTGTGTTAAGTCATTCCAAGATATTCAATACTTTTAACCTGCTGGATTTTTCTAGTTTTATCTTATATCTGTTTTCGACTTATTATCATCGTCTTATTTATATATTCGTTTATATATTTTCATTATTTATAGATTGTCATTGTATATTTTAAAGTTTGAGTTCAAAGTTTTTTTATTTTCTTTACCAACTTGAAGCAGCGTGTTATACATTAAAACTCGACCTGCTTCAGCTGATATATTTATTTATCTAGTTAAATAACGGATTTATGCAACACCCCGTATATGAATATATTAAATTTGGGTTTAAAAAAATTGTTTATGAAGTATAGATCCAAGTATATTCATTTTACCAATAGTAAATTTAGTATTCGAATAATTTTTTTACAATAACGAAGTTTAAAAAAAAGGAAATTGTTCATATTATGTTTTCAGAAGTAGAATGAAAGATTTCCGATTTTAATGCGTATCAATACAATCTACTATATATCTAAAAATAAATCAAAATAAAAACACAACTGTGAATTTATTGTTTTGACTGAGCCGCGAATATTTAAAAAATAGGACAATAAACACGAGTGTTTTTTGTTTCCTTAAGGTGATAAACAACTGTCTATTTATACCTTCAATAATTTATTATGTGAAGAATGTTCGTATATTTATTATTGATACTGGAAATACCGTAAGAAGATTTCATTCTTATTTAAATGTGAAAGAATGATGTAATCGAATATCTCTCGTGAATAGCTTCCTGTCCTTAAATATTTAACAGTATCAATTGACACCTTTACAAATAATGTTGCCGAATCTGGTTCTATTGTTAAAAAAGTCTTATACAAACATATAAAAGTATCTATAACCTTCAAGATTTCATGGAAATCTTGAGGACAAGGATTTTGAAGTATTGAGTCTGTTTATTCATATTGTTCCATTCACAACAAAGATTGAGCCATAGTTCATTTATTATATTTTGAGCAAACTATGAGATGTTTCTCTTAGATAATCATTTTTCATATTTCACCATAATACAAAGATATATATCTTGCCAGAGGGCTACTCTTGAAAACTTTAGAAAAAATCAAATATCTTTCCAAATCCTTCACGAAGAATCAAATATATTTTCAAATCCTCCACGAAAAAACTGAATTTACCTAGTCCTATCCTAATAGGGGCTATCAATACTGAGGATACGGTTTTTCATGCTAGCTTTATGTGTGGTTACATTCTTGGAGAGACGTTAGAATTAGCTTCATTGTTGAGAAGACCCAGCTTAGAAGTTAAATCCCATCAGTCACCCATCCTTCTTTATGAAAACAAATATTGATTCTTACATCAAAACGGAGCTGCTTACTAAGTTCCTTGTGTATAGAAATCATGTATGCTATCCATAATCTAACAGGATATAAGGTATTAATAGAAGCATTATATGCTTTTCTTATCACATTAAGACACTCTATCCATTAGAAATTGGCAAAACAAGCAGTGGAACCGATTAAGATGGCTTTAACCATGGTTAGTCGCGATATCAACAACAACTACACAGCTGGGAGACGGATACTTATCGATAGTGATCGATCAACTGCTTACTGAACTAACCAAGACAAGATATGAAGTCTGCGGATAGACTGATTACCTAACGATAACAGTGCAGAGTAAGCATCAGAATAATCAAATGCAATCTGTCCTAATAATCGTCCAGAGCTGATGTGTTAAGATCTAAGCATAAATCTCTTAAAGACTCTTAGAATGAACGAGGTTTAACAAGCCAGAAGTAGTCAGATATTGAAATTTCGAGGTAATCTTCGATCATAGGCTGACATGCAAGCTTTAAGTCATAAAACACGAAACGCTTTATATAACTACTGTACAATGGTGGGAGGTCTAAGGTCCAAAATCCATGGTGCCACCAATCATGAACATGGTGGGAACACAAAAACCAAAATTGACACGCACGTCACGATCATGTTTACAACAGCATTACAAGTCAAAGGATTCAATGAAAAAGAGAAACCTAAATTACTGTTTTCATTTAGACTCACAAACTTTATACATAAGACAGACATCTTAGTAGTTAGAAAATAGATTAGAAGCATAAACAAACAATGAGCTTCAATCACGAAAATTCATTAATTCTTGAGACGGATTCAAAGAATCCTAAATTACTGTTTTCATTTAGACTCACAAACTTTATACATAGGACAGACATCTTAGAAGTTAGAAAATAGATTAGAAGCATTAACAAACAATGAGATTCAATCACGAAATTCAATAATTCTTGAGACGGATTCAAAGAATCCTAAATTACCGTTTTCATTTAGACTCCCAAACTTTATACATAGGACAGACATCTTAGAAGTTAGAAAATAGATTAGAAGCATTAACAAACAATGAGATTCAATCACGAAATTCAATAATTCTTGAGACGGATTCAAAGAATCCTAAATTACCGTTTTCATTTAGACTCCCAAACTTTATACATAGGACAGACATCTTAGTAGTTAGAAAATAGATTAGAAGCATAAACAAACAATGAGCTTCAATCACGAAAATTCATTAATTCTTGAGACGGATTCAAAAATCCTAAATTACTGTTTTCATTTAGACTCACAAACTTTATACATAGGACAGACATCTTAGAAGTTAGAAAATAGATTAGAAGCATTAACAAACAATGAGATTCAATCACGAAAATTCAATAATTCTTGAGACGGATTCAAAGAATCCTAAATTACCGTTTTCATTTAGACTCCCAAACTTTATACATAGGACAGACATCTTAGTAGTTAGAAAATAGATTCGAAGCATTAATAAACAATGAGATTCAATCACGAAAATTCATTAATTCTTGAGACGGATTCAAAGAATCCTAAATTACTGTTTTCATTTAGACTCACAAACTTTATACATAGGACAGACATCTTAGAAGTTAGAAAATAGATTAGAAGCATTAACAAACAATGAGATTCAATCACGAAAATTCAATAATTCTTGAGACGGATTCAAAGAATCCTAAATTACCGTTTTCATTTAGACTCCCAAACTTTATACATAGGACAGACATCTTAGTAGTTAGAAAATAGATTCGAAGCATTAATAAACAATGAGATTCAATCACGAAAATTCATTAATTCTTGAGACGGATTCAAAGAATCCTAAATTACTGTTTTCATTTAGACTCACAAACTTTATACATAGGACAGACATCTTAGAAGTTAGAAAATAGATTAGAAGCATTAACAAACAATGAGATTCAATCACGAAAATTCAATAATTCTTGAGACGGATTCAAAGAATCCTAAATTACCGTTTTCATTTAGACTCCCAAACTTTATACATAGGACAGACATCTTAGTAGTTAGAAAATAGATTAGAAGCATAAACAAACAATGAGCTTCAATCAAGAAAATTCATTAATTCTTGAGACGGATTCAAAGAATCCTAAATTACTGTTTTCATTTAGACTCCCAAACTTTATACATAGGACAGACATCTTAGAAGTTAGAAAATAGATTAGAAGCATAAACAAACAATGAGCTTCAATCACGAAAATTCATTAATTCTTGAGACGGATTCAAAGAATCCTAAATTACCGTTTTCATTTAGACTCCCAAACTTTATACATAGGACAGACATCTTAGAAGTTAGAAAATAGATTAGAAGCATAAACAAACAATGAGCTTCAATCACGAAAATTCATTAATTCTTGAGACGGATTCAAAGAATCCTAAATTACTGTTTTCATTTAGACTCACAAACTTTATACATAGGACAGACATCTTAGAAGTTAGAAAATAGATTCTAAGCATTAACAAACAATGAGATTCAATCACGAAAATTCAATAATTCTTGAGACGGATTCAAAGAAAAAGAGAATTTTTATAACTGATTAACATACATTGAAACGAGAAAATTGACAATAATAATGAAGATCTGAAGAATTTAAGTTTAATAACAACTGAAAAAATAAGAAAAAAAATTTTTGTGTTTACTTCAGATTTCTATTTTGTTATTCATGTTGTAGATGATCTATTAATCAATCTAATTTTGTCAATGTCAAATAATATTTTTATAAAGACCACAATTTGTGACAAAATTATAGGTAATAGTAATATAAATCCATAGTATGCAGCATGAACGGAATTAAATATTATTATTAAAATAGAAATCGTTTACTTAGTAGAAGACACTTTACAGTAAATACGCCCTCAAATTATTGAGGAATGGGGGAAAAGATTATATCGATTCGATTTCAATTGGCAAGTGATTGTGCATTTTTTTGCATTGTAAAATATTGAGCCTTTAATTCTGAAGGTGGACTAAGTAATTAAAGATTTTGGAGAATCGTGCTTACGAAGATATACAGTTCTACAGTAATGTCGTGGTGCATCATCTTGTTAGAAAAAATCATTATCTACTGATTTCGTTTGACCACCAATACATATGAGTGATGAAGTTGTGAAGTGATGAAGTTGATTTTCTTCGCTGCTCTTCTTGCACATCCAATTTTCAAAATACGTTTTGATTTTCATTTTTATGATCTTATTTTAAATGTGGTATAAATATTAGAAAGCAAAGCATAGTTAAATTCCTTCGTGGAATCACAACAAAGGCTTTTGTTTTCGAATGTTGTAGATTACGAATATAGGATGTCGAGAGACGCGAATATTTTATAAATACATGTACAAAACAAACTATTTATAAGGTTAACTGGAATCAGGATATATTTATATATACAAACATTATGCTAACATTTTAAAAATAGATCTCTTGTATAAGTAGTGAGGATATTTAAATCGTTTAGTGTATTGATATCCAGTACTACTACGAACAATATATAGGATAATTAAGGGTAAATGTGTGGTTTCAAAAAAAAACATATGAGATAAATGCAGTCAAAACATAGAACTATAATTTGTAAATAACAAATTACGTTTTAAGACGACGCCATCTGGAAGTTGTTCGTTCTCTATTTATTTACATACCGAAAGTTGCGTTTTTAGTATTCCATGTTGTGAAAGTGACAGTTCCGTACTGCAAAACACTTTCGGGACGCTCTAGAGTGACTCTGGAGTGACTCTAGCCACTTCAATATTGACAGTTTCACTTCGATGATTTTGCATAACCTACCAAAATAAATAAATCTTCTTTCTCAAGTACGAAATGCTTATAAGATGTAAACGAACATTATAAACAGAAGAACTCGGTTCGCGGGTTGAACCGCGTTGGAATTCTCAAAATTCTAACCGTTTAGACTCCCACTTCGAAGATGTTATAAAGAGAGAGACGATTCCGTGGTCTCAATCTGCCTACTCCATCCCTTTTTTGGTTGATTCTAATGCTTACTCCTTGGAATTTCACCAAAGAAATGGAAGGCATCAACAGCATCATGTCCAGTAATTCTATCACTGCGGGTCTTGAGCTAACCATTAGCTTACATGTTTTGCTTGACAAATAATATTTTTCTAAGATGTGAGAGCAAACGATAAACTTTTTAATACTGTTGGCATGTTGAACGTCACAATGATTTTATAAATAGAAAAACGTAACGTTCACTGGGGCGTGTTTCGTGAATTAGTTTAGATCCCAATGCTTTTGTTTTAGCTTAGAAACCAGCAATAAGTGTACTAAAAAATTTCTTCAAAAAAAATGCCGAGAAACCGTAGAATGTTGTTCAATATAGTTTCACATAACAGTAACTACTTTCTAACAAAAACTTATGTAAGTATTAAATTGTGATACGAGCTGCGATAGATATAAGAACCAGGACTGGGTTTAACACAGATCAGATCAAAATTCAAATCAAAACGACCGCGTCGTTAATAAATTTTACGTAGCAACAAAATTTCAATTTGCTTCGATGTTCGATAATTAATTTTAAATATAGTTTGTGGTAAAAAACAATTAAAATAGTGGTAATTATTTAGTTTAGGCTGCACATGCCCGATTTTCTTGAAATTTTAGTTTGTTATACAGTTTTTTATGCTAATAAAGAATATTTTTGAATATGTTTGAACATTGGAAAATGTACACTATCTTGATTAGTTGATATTTTGTAAATACTTGATATTGGAGAGGATTAGAGGCGCGGGAGGGACTGTTGAGCATTTAGACTATCTTTTAACATACCCCCCCCCCGCTCCCAATCCTCTCCAACATTAGTTATGCCTAATGTAATGACACAAATCAATTTCTAATAATAATCATTTATTTACACGTACAAATAATCATCAATTTCTATTGGAAATATTCGTGATATTTCTTCAATAAATGCTTCAATTCTATCAATATGAATAATTACTTTCAAATAGAAATTCCACAAAATACTGACGATAATGAGTTCTAGTTCTTCCATAACGAAATACGTTATCACGAATATCTCGCTCAATATTTTGAGTATGAGCCTAACCTAACCTAACCTAACCTAACCTAACCTAACCTAACCTATCAATTTCATATTTTAAGTTTATTTTAATTTGTGATTTTGGAACAGACATTGTTAATAATAACATTAAATGTCGTTTTATAAGACAATTTTCAATATATCTGTGGTTTTGGTGACACAGTCAATCAAACACAATTGTGTTTCTCTGTAAGAAAAGAGATTTATTGTTATTAACATGTAAACTAAAAATTACATGAAACAAAAGTATGCACCTATTTAGTACTAAACAAATATTTCATACCTGTAAGGAAAGAAACGACATTTAATGTTATTATTAACAATGTCTGTTCCAAAATCACAAATTAAAATAAACTTAAAAATGAAATTGTTTTCCAGCACACAATCACACAACACGACATTCGAGGTTATGCCCTGCTTCCCATCGATGACAGTGACAGATCATCTGTCACAAACGGACTTTATGTGACGTACGGAAAAATAACACGCAAAAGAAAATTATATTTTTCTTTACATATATATATATATATATATATATATATATATATATATATATATTTAATCAGCATAATTTTCTCCACAATATACTAAAATTTCAAGAAAATCGAGCGTATGCAACCTAAACTAAATAATTAACAAAACAATTTTATAATATTGAGCGAAGTGCTTGTGCAAGGTATTGATTCGATCTGTTCGAAGTACTTTGGCTAGTCGCTACCGCAGGCGAAAATAACGAAGCAAACTGATAATTTTTACAATTAAATTGTATCTAATTGTATACTGATATTTTAGTTTTTATTCGATAGTAACTCCTTAAACATTTTGATTATACTATGATCAGAATTAATCTAATAATAATACAGAAGCAATAATAAATTCCTAATAATTTTGGTACATTACATGACCTTATTCTTATTACTTTCATTAATGTAATTACTTTCAAATGCTACAAGAATGGACTATAGTTGAACACTGCAAAATTTTATTTTGTTGTTTGGACAAATCCTGTCTAAAATATCTATAACTATAACAAAAAAGATAACGGATTAGCTAAATATATTATTTTGTGATTTTCAGATGCCGACTGAATGTATTACCAACCCTCTTCAGAGGGAATTGGCAGATTCTATAATTCGTATGGTACCTTTGGATGAAATAAGAATTTTATTGGCATGTGGAGCAAAGGTGATATTAAAATGAAAGTACTACCACAGGCATTGAGTGAAAATATAAATTATTATTATTAGGTTAATGAACCAGTTACTCAGGGGTTGATGCCATTACATTATGCTGTTTGGCAGAGGTACTACGAAGCTACTCAATTATTAGTGACCCGAGGAGGAGACGTAAATGCTACAGATGAATGTGGTTACAGTCCTCTGCATCTATCAGCCGAACATGGGTAAGTTAAAACTTTGGATTTACCATAATTTAGTTTCATAATCACAGCTACCGGTTGTTTCAGTTACACGGAAGTGGTTCGTCTGCTTCTCGCATCCGGTGCAAAAGTCAATTATAGAGAAGATACCGATGAAGAATTTCCGAGAACAACTAAATGCGACGAACCTTTGAGACTTGCAATTAGGAATAAACATATGGATATAGCTAAGATGTTACTTGAACACGGTGCCGATCCTAACAAAAGATATTTCTTCGGTTCCGAAATTAATTTAGTTAATGATTTAGAATTCTTGGAGCTATTATTAACTTTTGGAGCGAACCCGGATAGTAGAGATAGATCCGGACTCACTCCTTTAATGAAAGCTGTCAGACAACCCCAAGTAAGATTTGAGAAACTATTGAGTAAATAGTTCTTACAAAGCTTTACGTCTTATCACCAACTCTTCATCCATTTCACCATCCATTCTGCTGACCGAGCTTCTCCTAGTTTTTTCTCATCTTCTTGTCCTCCTTAGTTTTTGTCGTCTTATGCTTACTGTTTGGTTTAGACCACACTGCACAGCATCAAATTAAAAAATGTAAGAATTTGTTTTAGGGAATGGAAGCAGTTTTATTATTGATAAAATATGGAGCGGATGTCAATGCAATGGCAGATGAAAGACATGACTACAGAACGGTGAGTAAAAATGAGTGAAACGGTAATCAAAAAAAAAATTGACAAAATTTGCCCAAATTGACCAGAAATCAATTGATTTTGGAGCAATAAACTCGGTTAAAATAAATTTAGGAGATGATGGATTTACTGAATACACTGTTTACAACACCACGATACCAATATTCACAATTACACTGTCTAAAGCGCGTTTCGATAACCAAGTTATCGTCTTCAGAGACTGAAGTGCTGTATGAGGGTACGTTTTGGAGTTTTTATCTTCTATTCTTAGCTCGAGCACTAGGTCTGCTTTATTACAAAGTAGCTTATTCTACAGAGACCAATTTGGCTTCTAATGATATAAGCTACTGTTTGCGTTTGAAGTAATAGGTTTTTCCAAAAACCTCTTACATATATGACGGTAGGGAGTACAACGATGTTATACAGTCTCGTTTTTTGTTTTTGCTGTCTTAGATTACTCAAAAATGTTTAATTAAATGTGAAGATGGTTCTTAAATATTCATAGGTATCCGAGAGCTCAATTGTGGCTCCTATATATCGAAATTGTGGCTATAAACCCGTATTAAGATACCTGAGGAAAATCACTCTATTTTAAATTTACTTCCAACTTAACTTTTCACAGTAGGAGTCTGAAATCTGTGTAGTTCTATAGTTAAGCTAAGAAATAGTCAACATCAGAAGAGTTCTGAGCATTAAACTTCTTTATTTCGAAACATTAAATAATTGAATATTTTTATTAGGTATTACACTATGCGGTTTTATCGGGAAACTACGAAATTGTGAATTTGATGATAAAACAAGGGGCTAAGTTAAACTACGACGAAGAATATGAACTCGGAAAACCTAGCCCCTTAGATCTGGCAATTTTGAAAGGCGATCCACAGATTATTGAACTTCTTATCAAATCAGGTAAGTGAATGAAAAATTTATAATAGTTTTCAAAATTGAACATTATCTTTACCCGGAAAAACAATTAAAAACCGAGGAAAAGTATTACTTAAGTATTATTCTATAAGGACCCTGTTCCATGGAATTATTGGTGATTATAGGCTTAAAATTGATTACCAGGTAGTGGATACCATTCCATTTACTACATATTCAAGAAAGCACAACTAATACAAGCAATTATAAAGTTATACAAAGGGTATATCATAAGTAATTTCGGCTTTCATACTGTGTCGATTAAAAGGAAGGGGCCTCCAATTAGTGGAAACTAATAAAACCATATCTTCAAATCACTGATAAATTTTTCAGTTAACAAAACGTCAAAACGTCGGTATGTGAGAAATATCAATATGTCTATCCACATGTATTATGCATAATCTTATATTTTTACAAAATATTATGTTGTGATTTACAAAATGAATGTTATAGATACAAAGTTTTGTTACATTATTTCTAACTGTACCCGTTTATTAATCGACTCGAATTACACGTTTTTGATTCATCGTGACTTACCTTACTAATTCTTAACGACCTTCTGGTTGAACAATCGTCAAAATGTGTGAAAAGTTTAAAGTGAAAAAAATATGTGAAATAGGAGAGGAAGACACAGTTAATGAGCCAAGGACACAGCGTTGATTTGATCCTTTTATATGCAGTTTTACAGATATCGACTTTTTCACGTTTTATAGATATCGTTTACCGATAAACTTGAAGATTGTTCACGCTCAGGTTGTCCATCTGCGTGGGATAATGGGGAAGCTATCGAAAACATTATACCTCCTAAAGAAAACACTAACAACTTACTATGTATGGTCCTGCCCTTTGTAGTACTCTTTGTGCTTACAGTTTATTTTCTATTAACTTATTACTTAAACATCTTATTGGTCCAGAATTGCTATTACTCTTTTCTGCTCTAACTTTTCATCATTTGCTTTTTTTCTTTTATTACTACAGTTTATCTATCTGGTAATCAGTTCAACCAGTATCAATTTATCATAATTTTCAGGCGCTGATGTTAATTGCAGCTCACCAATAATTGGTTCACCACTACATGTCGCTTGTGCCGATAATATTCCAAATAGATACGAAATTATGACTGTGAGTAAAAATAAATAACTTCTTATCTAAGTCCACAATGATTATAAGTTAAATTTTATTATTTACAGATGTTACTTCAATCAGGAGCAGATCCAAATCTAAAAGTTTACAACGACGAATTCGACAGAAATTCTCAACTAAGACCTGTATTAGTGGAGTATTTAGCTAGCAACGAACACCCCAGCTTGGATGTAGTACATCTATTACTTCAGTACGGCGCTAGGGTATGTGATAATAATTTGAGCTATCAAATACCAGCTGTATTAAAATTATGAGTCTGATCCAAATGTTCTCATTCGACTTTTCAGCACATGATGAGTTAAGAGATATCTCATAAGTATTCTGATTGATAATATTAGATCTAACAAATACTAAACTATTGTTTTATCTTCCTAAACGTTTTGTCAACTTCTTGACCATCATCATTATCAAACTGTTTTGATTGATGTCGTCTATTAAACACCAGTACTAAACATTTATTCATTCTACCCATATAATCGAAGGTGAGAAAGATGCAGGAAAGAAGGATCAGCGACGGATAATAGAAGGAAAAATATAGAAGAAACACAGTGAAAGGGGAAAAGCAAAAAAAGAAGAATTAATAATTCTAATTAATAATAAAATGATCTGTAATATTCCACGATGATCTGGAATCTTCCACAATGATGTAGAATACTTAAAAATTAACTACAAAGTTTCTCAATAATCTGAAATCTTCCACAATGATCTGTAAAGTGCCACAATGATCTGGAATCTTCTAAAATGAACTGCAATGTTCCACAACGATCTGGAGTCTTTCACATTGAACTGTAATCGTTCAAAATTATATTGAATATTCCACACTGATCAGTTATGATAAAAAATTATCTGGAATCGTCCACAACGATTTTTAAAGTGTCACAATGACCTGGAATTTTCCAAAAATGATACTGAAGGTTCCACAATGAAATGCAATGTTTCACAATGATCTGGAATCTTCCATAATGATTTGGAATGTTTAAAAATTAACTACAAAGTTTCTCAATAATTTTAAATCTTCCACAATGATCTGTAAAGTGCCACAATGATCTGGAATCTTCCAAAATGAACTGCAATGTTCCACAATGATCTGGAGTCTTTCACATTGAACTGTAATCGTTCAAAATTATATTGAATATTTCACACTGATCAGTTATGATAAAAAATTATCTGGAATCGTCCACAACGATTTTTAAAGTGTCACAATGACCTGGAATCTTCCAAAAATGATACTGAAGGTTCCATAATGAAATGCAATGTTTCACAATGATCTGGAATCTTCCATAAAGATTTGGAATGCTTAAAAATTAACTACAAAGTTTCTCAATAATTTTAAATCTTCCACAATGATCTGTAAAGTGCCACAATGATCTGGAATCTTCCAAAATGAACTGCAATGTTTCACAATGATCTGGAGTCTTTCACATTGAACTGTAATCGTTCAAAATTATATTGAATATTTCACACTGATCAGTTATGATAAAAAATTATCTGGAATCGTCCACAACGATTTTTAAAGTGTCACAATGACCTGGAATCTTCCAAAAATGATACTGAAGGTTCCACAATGAAATGCAATGTTTCACAATGATCTGGAATCTTCCATAATGATTTGGAATGTTTAAAAATTAACTACAAAGTTTCTCAATAATTTTAAATCTTCCACAATGATCTGTAAAGTGCCACAATGATCTGGAATCTTCCAAAATGAACTGCAATGTTTCACAATGATCTGGAGTCTTTCACATTGAACTGTAATCGTTCAAAATGATATTGAATATTCCACACTGATCAGTTATGATAAAAAATTATCTGGAATCGTCCACAACGATTTTTAAAGTGTCACAATGACCTGGAATCTTCCAAAAATGATACTGAAGGTTCCACAATGAAATGCAATGTTTCACAATGATCTGGAATCTTCCATAATGATTTGGAATGCTTAAAAATGAGCTGCAATGTTACACAAGGATTTGAAATGTGTAAAAATTAACTACAATGTTTCTCAATAATCTGAAATCTTCCACAATGATCTGTAAAGTGCCACAATGATCTGGAATCTTCCAAAATGAACTGCAATGTTCCACAACGATCTGGTGTCTTTCCCATTGAACTGTAATCGTTCAAAATGATATTTAATATTTCACACTGATCAGTTATGATAAAAAATTATCTGGAATCGTCCACAACGATTTTTAAAGTGTCACAATGACCTGGAATCTTCCAAAAATAATACTGAAGGTTCCACAATGAAATGCAATGTTTCACAATGATCTGGAATCTTCCATAATGATTTGGAATGCTTAAAAATGAACTGCAATGTTACACAAGGATTTGAAATGTGTAAAAATTACCTACAATGTTTCTCAATAATCTGAAATCTTCCACAATTATCTGTAAAGTGCCACAATGATCTGGAATCTTCCAAAATGAACTGCAATGTTCCACAACGATCTGGTGTCTTTCCCATTGAACTGTAATCGTTCAAAATGATATTTAATATTTCACACTGATCAGTTATGATAAAAAATTGTCTGGAATCGGCCACAACGATTTGTAAAGTGTCACAATGACCTGGAATCTTCCAAAATAAACTGCAATGTTCCACAACGATCTGAAGTCTTTCACATTGAACTGTAATCGTTCAAAATGATATTGAATATTCCACACTGATCAGTTATTATAAAAAATTATCTTTAATCGTCCACAACGATTTGTATAGTGTCACAATGACCTGGAATCTTCCAAAAATGATACTAAAGTTTCCACAATGAACCGCAATGTTCCACAATGATTTGGAATCTTGTAAAATAGTGTCATAAGTGAAAAAAATGGAAAATCTCTTCTATTGTACAATCTAATCTCAAATAATGTCATGCAAATAGTTAATATAAGAGTAACTCTGGTAGTATTTGAATTTCAAACGCTTATTACTCGATAGTTTATTTTTTTGATTTATTGATCAACTCATTATAATATCTGTACTGTATGTTTCAGGTTGTGATGAAAACTCAATTTAGAGATCCAGACGGAATGCTGAATTATCTCCAAAATGTCATCTCCGACGATTGCCTTTCAATCTTCTTTCTTCTGTTAGAATCCAGTGAATCTTTCGATCCTTGTATGATAAGAAGAAACAATGTTTTATCTCCGGAACAAAAGGCGGCGCTTTTAAAATTATCCACGTGTCCGTTGAGTTTGAAACGACAGGTTAGGCTGTACTTGAGGAAACTCTTGGGACCTAAACTGTTGACTATTGTATCAGATTTTGATTTACCGAAATGTTTGACGAAATATTTACTTTTTGACTATAGTTAAAGTGAAAAACAGAAGTTATGGAGTAAAGTTTATTCGTTTTATTGCGTTTTCAGTGACATGAGGCCACTGTTTACGTCATATTTTTATTTATAATACTTATAACAAGCATGTTTTATCTGACTAATGTTAGTTGTCATTTTTTCGAAGAAGTGATTTAAACCAGCTTTATTAATATTATAACAAGTAGAAAGCTGATAAAGTTTTGCTATTTTCATTGATAATTCATATCGTATATAATAAAATTTCAAACATTTTAGACCGTTTTCCTGGCTGTCGTTCAGGTCCAACGAATGGCATTGACGCAGTTTATTTGGCCATTTCGTTGACCTCAAGATTACCTTTTGTAATCAGCGTATTTAGGACACAAAAACCTGATGATTTAAACACGTGTAAATATTATTTCATTTACTGGAAACACTCATTCATTCACATGTCCTATTAAATCTACTACAATTTGCAACTCTTCAGAAGTATCTTTTTAACTTTTTGTAATTCTAAACTTATTAATTAGACTTCTTCATAAACTATTTCATAATTATTTTCTCTTTATCATCATTTGGTGAGTTCTTTCTTCCTTTTTTTCTTTTTAATTGTGTAGGTTCACAGTGGCGGCGCACTTGTAGAGTTCTGAATACTCTCACACAGTTTCTAACACTACTCTTCTTTTTTGTCCACTTAACTTTTTTAAATTTATCATATTTAAAGGTCTTAAGATCCGAAAATAGTATTTGAAATGATGTTATTGTGAAATTAGATGGCTCTTAACTTCAACGTTAGATAAAAACTAATCCTATAACCAAAATATTAACAGTTAGCAATAATAAGAATATTTGATTGATTTTAATCCACATTTTCTCCAAATAACCTTAATAATATCCCATATTTTATATTATAATTTGTAATTTCATTCTCTTTAACTCTAATTTTCTAATATATTAATGGAATTACTAAATTAACATACTATTAGTTGCTGAATCATAATATAGTTTATTTATGAAAAAGAATAATAAGTATATTCTCCAAAGCCCTTGGAGGTCAATACTCTTCGTATTTTTCATGGAATAAAACTAACATCCAGCTGTTTAAGTGCTTTTATTTGATATAAGATTTGACGAGTATCAAAAACTAACCTTCCATTTTGACAGTTGTCACATACACCCAGTTAAATGTTTCTGTAATGAACATGGAACAGCTAATAAAGAAAATCATTATTAGCTGGAAAAGTATATGAAAATATGAATGACAAAAGACTTTTCATTACAGCAAGAGCTCCAATTGGAATGGCTTTCTCTGTTTCGGCTTGTGTTCACATTATATATTTATAGAAAAATTGTTAAAAATATACATTAGGGAAGTTACATCGTAACGTAGGTGGTCGATTGGTAGCACTGATTCATGTTTGACATTTGACTTTGGGATTTAAATCATTTGATTTAAAAGTTACTTGAGACCTAATTTTACAAGTGAAGTTTGAACCACAAACGTCGGTTTAAACTACACATAGTTTTTTTCACGTTTTATAGATGATTTTACTGACAAACTTAGGTTCTGGAGGTAGTCATTTTAACATGACACGGGGGATCCAAATGTATTTTTTTTCATATTGTTTCCATTTTTACAATATTATTAGGAGATTTGGTGAAATGAAGATTTGCACCTTATATTTGATGAGCTCGACGATGATGATGAACAAATGTGACAACTGGCAGAATGTCAAAATGTAACTATTCAGGGGCACCAGCCCACTACAGCGTTTAGAATTATGTACTTTCTAGTAGTACGAGGTATTAAAAAAATAATCTCATTCATTTTGTGATCTAATTATTTATCTAACTCACTAACATAAACGTTTGCTTACTTACTAACAGTGGCCAATGTACAAGATTGTTTAACTATATTTCAAGCAAGTGAAAATATTTAAATCTGAATCTTGTATAATTTTCCCTTCTTACCACAATCAAATTTTTTCAAAGAAACCCATGAAAATCGTTAGCTGTATAACAGTAGTCTCAATACAAATAAGGCGTGAACAATCTATTATAGGTAAATGATAAACATTTGACATATCGAAACCAAAAACTTAAAAAATTTATTTGTAAAAGTGTTGAAAAAGAAAAATTGTCCCTCATATTTTAGCTTGACCACTCTGAGTCTTCAGAGTCTTTCAAACTTTGAGTATACATGAAAAAACTAATTTATTGGTTAGGCAACCGTTCATACGTCTTCCTCTACTGAACCCTTTCGAAACTATCCACACAAAGATCAGATTCAATTCTCGATCATCTATATAGTCAGATCAATATAGAAACCAATTTTATGAATTTATTTCCTGAAATATCAGCTGAGTATATTGTGGTATGAAGTAGTGATGTCTCTTGAAAATGTAGCTTTCTTTTCTGTAGATATTTCATTATATCTATTTTAGAAAGTGAATTTCGTGATAGTTTTGCAAATTTAGTGATTCCGAGAAAAGTATTGAGTTTAGAATTAAATCTAATGCCTTTACTTATTATCTTCTATGAAGTTTTGTATATTTTATCACTGTATCCATTTGTATATTTGTACCTAATAAATTTATCAATAAACTAGTTTGGATTTTATTTTCTAGAAAGTGATTTTCCAGTAAAATATTTCAAATATTATTTGGCAATCGGGAAGAGACTAAATCAAAAAGTTTGACAAATGATCTAATACTCATTTTCAATACTACTTAAAAATACGTGATCTGTTCACAAATCTGTTTACCTGTGCTCAATATAAGTATAATTTTTTATATTCAATATTAAATTAATATATCGAGTTTTTATTTTAGCATTGAATATAAAAAATTATATAAATATTGAGCAACAGATAAACAGATATGTAAACAAAGCACCTATTTTTAATAGTACTACCGTAATTGAAAAAAAAGTAATGTTCAGGATAATTTTGATATTATTGCTAAGGTCTATCCTGTTTTTATTTTGCTATTGTCATGAATTTTTATTACTCTGTTGGATTGATGGAAAAAAGTAAACAAACTGATTCTCGGTTTTCGTTACATTAAAAGTTTTTTGAAATGCGTACCTGTATCTCATGTACATTAATACTCATTGCATAATAAATTAGAATGTGAAAAATAAAACTTGTAAATGTGACATAACAATAAACGTATTGGAGTTCTTAGTCGATTTTACAGAGTGTCTACTAAAGTTCGTGGCTTATGGAAAACTTCAAAACTGCGAGGATGGTACCAAAAGTTCTTGGCCCAACAAAGAAAACACAAAAATTCTTAACAAAAAATATATTTATTTGTCAACGTAGACAATTTTATCGGGAGATAACACATCAAACTTCTACCTCAAACCAAAACGAATAAAAGATAAGAATGCTATAAATACAGAATTATCCTAAAATAATTGGAAACAGTACTATGAAAATAAATTAAACGATGATGAAAAAAAAACATAACACAGAGAAATTCATAAATAACAAAAAAGAAGAGGAAGAAGAAAATGCCCAACTAAACATGAAGTATAAGAAGAAATAAAAAGACTACGTAATAGAACAGCCCCTGGAGAAAAGAAAATAGAAGCTGAGCTGTTCAAATACGGAAAACAACAAAAGAAAAAACAAATTTATTAACGTAAAAAGAAAAGGAAGAAGAAAATGCCCAACTAAAAATGAAGTAGAAGAAGAGATAAAAAGACTACTTAATAGAACAGCCCCTGTAAAAAAGAAAATAGAAGCTGAGCTGTTCAAATACGGAAAAGAACAAAAGAAAAAACAAATTTATTGACGAAAAAAGAAAAGGAAGAAGAAAATGCCCAACTAAAAATGAAGTAGAAGAAGAAATAAGAAGACTACGTAATAATACAGCCCCTGGAGAATAGAAAATAGAAGCTGAGCTATTCAAATTCGGAAAAGAACAAAAGAAATAACAAATTTATTGACGAAAAAAGAAAAGGAAGAAGAAAATGCCCAACTAAAAATGAAGTAGACGAAGAAATAAAAAGACTACTTAATAGAACAGCCCTTGGAGAAAAGAAAATAGAAGCTGAGCTGTTCAAATACGGAAAACAACAAAAGAAAAAACAAATTTATTAACGAAAAAAGAAGAGGAAGAAGAAAATGCCCAACTAAAAATGAAGTAGAAGAAGAAATAAAAAGACTACTTAATAGAACAGCCCCTTTAGAAAAGAAAATAGAAGCTGAGCTATTCAAATTCGGAAAAGAACAAAAGATAAAACAAATTTATTAACGAAAAAAGAAAAGGAAGAAGAAAATGCCCAACTAAAAATGAAGTAGAAGAAGAAATAAAAAGACTACTTAATAGAACAGCCCCTTTAGAAAAGAATATAGAAGCTGAGCTGTTCAAATACGGAAAACAACAAAAGAAAAAACAAATTTATTAACGTAAAAAGAAGAGGAAGAAGAAAATGCATAACTAAAAATGAAGTAGAAGAAGAAATAAAAAGACTACTTAATAGAACAGCCCTTGGAGAAAAGAAAATAGAAGCTGAGCTGTTCAAATACGGAAAACAACAAAAGAAAAAACAAATTTATTAACGAAAAAAGAAGAGGAAGAAGAAAATGCCCAACTAAAAATGAAGTAGAAGAAGAAATAAAAAGACTACTTAATAGAACAGCCCCTTTAGAAAAGAAAATAGAAGCTGAGCTATTCAAATTCGGAAAAGGACAAAAGATAAAACAAATTTATTAACGAAAAAAGAAAAGGAAGAAGAAAATGCCCAACTAAAAATGAAGTAGAAGAAGAAATAAAAAGACTACTTAATAGAACAGCCCCTTTAGAAAAGAATATAGAAGCTGAGCTGTTCAAATACGGAAAACAACAAAAGAAAAAACAAATTTATTAACGTAAAAAGAAGAGGAAGAAGAAAATGCATAACTAAAAATGAAGTAGAAGAAGAAATAAAAAGACTACTTAATAGAACAGCCCTTGGAGAAAAGAAAATAGAAGCTGAGCTGTTCAAATACGGAAAACAACAAAAGAAAAAACAAATTTATTAACGAAAAAAGAAGAGGAAGAAGAAAATGTCCAACTAAAAATGAAGTAGAAGAAGAAATAAAAAGACTACTTAATAGAACAGCCCCTTTAGAAAAGAATATAGAAGCTGAGCTGTTCAAATACGGAAAACAACAAAAGAAAAAACAAATTTATTAACGTAAAAAGAAGAGGAAGAAGAAAATGCATAACTAAAAATGAAGTAGAAGAAGAAATAAAAAGACTACTTAATAGAACAGCCCTTGGAGAAAAGAAAATAGAAGCTGAGCTCTTCAAATACGGAAAACAACAAAAGAAAAAACAAATTTATTAACGAAAAAAGAAGAGGAAGAAGAAAATGCCCAACTAAAAATGAAGTAGAAGAAGAAATAAAAAGACTACTTAATAGAACAGCCCCTTTAGAAAAGAATATAGAAGCTGAGCTGTTCAAATACGGAAAACAACAAAAGAAAAAACAAATTTATTAACGTAAAAAGAAGAGGAAGAAGAAAATGCATAACTAAAAATGAAGTAGAAGAAGAAATAAAAAGACTACTTAACAGAACAGCCCTTGGAGAAAAGAAAATAGAAGCTGAGCTCTTCAAATACGGAAAACAACAAAAGAAAAAACAAATTTATTAACGAAAAAAGAAGAGGAAGAAGAAAATGCCCAACTAAAAATGAAGTAGAAGAAGAAATAAAAAGACTACTTAATAGAACAGCCCCTTTAGAAAAGAATATAGAAGCTGAGCTGTTCAAATACGGAAAACAACAAAAGAAAAAACAAATTTATTAACGTAAAAAGAAGAGGAAGAAGAAAATGCATAACTAAAAATGAAGTAGAAGAAGAAATAAAAAGACTACTTAATAGAACAGCCCTTGGAGAAAAGAAAATAGAAGCTGAGCTCTTCAAATACGGAAAACAACAAAAGAAAAAACAAATTTATTAACGAAAAAAGAAGAGGAAGAAGAAAATGCCCAACTAAAAATGAAGTAGAAGAAGAAATAAAAAGACTACTTAATAGAACAGCCCCTTTAGAAAAGAATATAGAAGCTGAGCTGTTCAAATACGGAAAACAACAAAAGAAAAAACAAATTTATTAACGTAAAAAGAAGAGGAATGAGAAAATGCATAACTAAAAATGAAGTAGAAGAAGAAATAAAAAGACTACTTAATAGAACAGCCCTTGGAGAAAAGAAAATAGAAGCTGAGCTCTTCAAATACGGAAAAGAACAAAAGAAAAAACAAATTTATTAACAAAAAAAGAAGAGAAAGAAGAAAATGCCAACTAAAAATGAAGTATAAGAGGAAATAAAAAGACTACGTAATAGAACAGCTCCTGGAGAAAAGAAAATAGAAGCTGAGCTGTTCAAATACGGAAAAGAACAAAAGAAAAAACGAATTTATCAACAAAAAAAGAATGGTGAAAGCTGACAAACGAAGCTGGGATCAAAAAAAACTATAACAAAAGAACAAGGGGGTAATTCACCTCAATAAAGGGATATGTAAGCGTTAGCCATAATCCAAGAAATTCTTTGTTCACAAATTCCCTGGAAATGTTCATTATTGCTGGTTGCCAAACAAATACTAAACAACGTAGCGTCCTTAAACTTCCTATCTTTTTAATCTTGTAAAAGTCTTCTGCTATAACTTTTATATTGCAGCCTTTTGTTTATATTTCCACTAGGTTTGAGTTTGGGAACAATTTGTTTTTGGATAGTTTGAAATTTTGACTGAATTATCTCAGTAAACAATTTTTGATATCTTAAAAATTTTTGTTGTGAAATAAATAATAGAAAAGTTGAAGTTCAAGATAAAAAAGGACTTAAGTAGACGACATATTGTATATATATTTATATCCTCTACAGAAAAAAAATAAATCTATCACGATATGATCTTCCTGCTTTCTCTTTTCTCCGTATACTAACAACTATCCCATTAAGATCTTATGAACTGCATAATTGCAATTGCAAGTGAAAATACACTCTAGTTGCATTCTATGTGTGAAGAAAATCCGATTAATCATATATTTTGTTATAACAAATTGGGTGAGTTCAATTTTTTTTTAAAAATTAATTATTCTAAAATCTTTTTAGAATATCTTAGTATGTTTTGAAACAAAAAACAACTTCCATATTTTACAAGAATCTGCCATATTTCCACGATGTGTTTTCCTACATTCTTATACATTCCAAGATGTTTCCCAGCGGTATTATAACTTTTCAGTTCTTTCCTCGTGTCCACGACAGATAACTGCCGAACAAGCTTTCAAGGATTATCTCGAAAACAAAAGATATTTTTCGACTGCATTTTCAGACAGTTAAGACTTCGATAAGGTGTTGTCAAAAGGCCTGTAATGTTAACTGAAGAAATTAGTACCACACCAATTTTAAAGTATCTTTAAATCATACTTAAAGGACATTTTCTTTCTTCAAACATAATTTCATGGCGATAAGTTTTAACTTTAAAAGACGTACTTTAAATAATACGTTTGGAAACAAAAATTGCAATGGAAATTAGAACTATTTATGATGAACTATAATTGACATTTCCTCATCATATATTTGTGATAATAATTTTTTATATGCATTCCCGTGACTGCCTTGAAAGTAAATAGATTTTACACAGAAATCACGAAGCGGTTTTATTGTTGTGGTTCCCAAATTTTTAATCCAATCAATAATTCCGTTAATAAATTTATCACCTACCCTATTATAATAATATATAAAGATAAAACTAATTTTATAAGTCAATAAAAGCTGATCATCTATAAATTTCAGATTTTTTCATCATCATATGATAATCCTATTTGTTCTTTTTTTAGAAATATGCCCAACGTTTTTAACGAAATACGATCAAACACATGGAATCATATCTACGATGGCAGGAATAGTATTGTTGATTTTTACAAAAATACCCATATTTTAATCACCGGCGGTACAGGTTTTTTAGGAAAAGCCCTTATAGAAAAACTTCTTAGATCTTGTCCGGATATTAAATGCATTTATCTGCTATTGCGACATAAAAAAGGAAAAAATGAAATTGAGAGATTGGATGAATTACTTCAGAATCCGGTAAGTATTTGGTACAGCTGTTTCGGTGTTATAAGTGTAGTTATCTTGAGCACAAGAAAATCTGTATTCAATTCTCGCTAGAGGTGTAAGCAAAAAGACATGATTGAAGCTGAAGGGGCAGAGGCCATACGTTAAATGAATAAATAAAGAGTATTAAGAAATGAAAAAATATTTTCTTTATCGTATTTATGACCTTTTAATCTATTTCGTAAATGCTGAGATGTCTGCCCTATGTAGACAGCAACACAATAAAATATTTGATTGAACAGACAATTATCAATGAAAAATTTTGTTTGATAGGTATTTGATCGTATACGGGAGTTTGATGGGGAAATATTTAAAAAAATAAAACCAATTTTGGGAGATGTTTCGTTACCGAACTTAGGGATGAATAACGAAGATTTAAATGTTACTATCGAAAATCTAAATATTGTATTTCATTCAGCTGCGACTGTAAAGTAAGTAGCATACAAAATATTATTTTCGTTCAACTTGAAATGCTAATTTATCAATTATCATAATTCCAATAGAATCGTTATGTAACAAAATAGTACTTACCTTCTTCACAATTCATAAGAAACTTCTTATCCAACATGAGCTGAATTAATCAAAATAATTGGTTAGGACTCCTCAGAAATGATCCATTATCAAAGTCCAGAAGTCACAAGAGCACAAATAGAGGAAGAGAAACTCAGAAGAAAAAAGACAGGCTGAAAAAGAAATGGATAAGAGAGGTTGCGACAAATTTGAGAAAAGTGGGAATAAAACTGAATAGAAAGAAAGAACAGAGGAAAGAAACAGATGAAGATGGTATATTATTTGCTAACTAGCTGATGAACATTATTGTTGTGGGACTGTGGCAATCAAACACCAAAGTGTATTCTTTTTAATATATATTCCGATCTTTCAAATACTTATGTACTCATCATCGGGGAATAAATTGATTGATGATTGTGGTGTCTTGGATTTTGTTTATTATTCTAAAAGAATACACTTTTGTGTTTGATTTGTCACAACTGAAACGTTCATAAACTAGTTGGCAAAGACTTCGTTCCAATTTATTTATAACAAGAACTAGAACTAGAATATTGAGGATGGGGGCAAATTTAGAAAAGAGAACTCTTTAATAAACTAGAAAAAGAAAAACCATATGAAATCTAAAATGAATTTGAAAAATCTTTAGTTGTATAAGTGAATGAATTCAATTTGAGGATGGCTTCCTAGACGTTGTATTACTACGGTACATAATTGTATTGAATAGATAATTGTGATAAACGTTCCCCTTATTTATAACTTTCTAATAATAAAATATTTTATAGATTCAATGAGGATCTAAAAACTGCCTTAAATTACAATACATTAGGAACTAAAAAAGTTCTGGACTTTTGTTGTAATCTGAAACGATTGAAGGTACGTTGAATGAAATTCTGTGTTGGTTAATTTAGAAATATTATTTTGTTAGTGAGTTCAAATAATGCTTCAATTTTGAGATATAAGTTATCGCATTTTTGATGTATTTTGAAATAATTTTGATTCCAGAGTTTTGTTTACGTATCGACCGCTTTCAGTAACTCGGATAAGGAAAATATCGAGGAAACTGTCTACGAAACCCCCTACGATCCAGAAGAAATTTTCAATATAATTGATAACCTCTCCGATTATGATTTACAAGTATACACAAAAAGATTATTGGTAATGTAAACGTATTTTATTGAAGGATAATTGGCTATGTATTTAAAAATAATTATTGAAAAATATTTGTCCTAAACATTTTATAATGCAGCTGACCAATGCCATATTTGTTTCACTTCATGCAATTATTCCCTAAATACAACGAGATCTGACTATTGAGTAATAATCCTAATGTTTGAAAAGCTATCTTGTCATTCAATTTTTGTTTTTGACTTTGAAATTAAACCATTATTACATTGGCAGTGGTAAATGGCTCCGTACATAAGGTACAGTTCTATGTCGTCGTTTGCTGGCCACATATGTCTGATACGGTAATTGTTAGGCTGATCTCGTATGGTCTGATGATGCCGCCAATTTATAAGCCTCTTCAAACAGTCGTTGGTGAAATATTTTCCTCAGAGCGAACTGGTGGAACACGAAAAGGTGTTTTTAGATCTTCTACATCCAAATTAACGATTCTTGTGATTGACACGTTGACTGCCAACTACGAGATAACTCGTCCGGTGTTTACTTGCCATTTTTGTGCAGCTACGATTAAATTCGGAGCATATAAGTGCTAATATAGATAGATGGCTTCTGGGAAAAGAACAAAAAAGACAATGCTGGCTTGCATGAACAGAAAATTTATTAAAAAACGAACAAAATATTTAAATATAAAAATAAGTCGAAATTCAGTAAATAAAATAATATTTTATTGTTTGTGGAACAGACTCTCTAAATAATGAGACTCTTGCAATTTCATTTTTTTCGAAACTGGTTGAATCTCTTCTCCAATCAATGCGACGACAAATTCTTCTCTGAACTTCATCAGTTTTATTTTAAGGGGCACACCAAGTGTGAATTTTTAAAAATAACATACTAAAATTTTAAATCGATATCTTAAATAGTTTTTGAGTTACAGCCATAGATAGTTGCATTGGCTACGGGACATACCATCGTTTTATTTGCTGGAGTGATTACTCGGAGACAAATCATCCGATCGCTATCAAATTGTTTTTGCATCTTCTTTATATAGTTCTCCATACGATGACCCTCCATTTTTTTGATCTGATCAAAAATCGAATTATGACAGGCTAAAAACGACCAAAATTTTGGGTAAAATTTAACTTTTTTTTCAACATGCTGCTATTTTGTCAATTTTTGATTTTTTTGTTCGTCCGAGGGTCATCGTACAGATAATATGTTTTAGTTTAACGAGAATTTTTTTTATTACGTTTTATTAACGGAGAAGGCTGCAATCACTCCAGCAGTAGAGGAACTTTTTTTGGCGCCGCTGGAGATCGCGTGTCATTTCAAAAATATTTAATATTTCATTTCAAAAATTTTACTATATATTCTCAAAACATGTATAAATATACCTTCAAAATTTTAAAACCATTAATTCACTAGTTTTTTTCGACAGATCGAATCGTGTCTGTGAGTGTCTGCGTACGAAGAGATTTATGTTATAGCCAACTAAGAGATAATTCGTAATACTTTTTAAAAACACACATTTTTTATGCTTTTCATGATAACTATGCAGTAGAATTTGAGTTTTTAATAATAAAAACCCCACAAAAATTATCGCATCACTCATTATTTTTCAAATATTTTAAATGTGTTGCCTGTTTTTCGAATTTTATTATTATTACGAATTAAAACACCAATAGATACGCCTTTTTGTATACATGTATACAAAAAAATGAGCGGTGCTTAAACTAAAACCATCCAATGAATTTCTAATAGCGTGTGTTGCCGCTCCTCCCTCTAATTACAGCTTCCATTCGTCTTGGAAGGCTTTTAAACAGATTCTGGACGTATCCTTGCGGCATGTTTCCCCAGAAGTTAAAAAAAACATTTTGAAGATCATCTAGTGTTCTTATTGCCGCCGGATGTTGCTGAATTTGCCATCCTAGATGGTCCCAGACATGCTCTCTTAGGTTAAGGTCCGGACTACATGCAGGCCAATTCAGGGTGGGTATCTCGACCTCTTCTAAGTACTGGCTAACCACTCTAGCAGCGTGCGGACGAGCATTATCGTGCATTCGCACAGAGTTGTCACCGATATGAGGCATATAGAGCACTTCATGGTGTTCTAGGATATTGGTTATGTACCTGTCAGCATTTAGTCTTCCATCGTTCACTGGTACTAACACTGGTGTGACTCTCGAAAGAAATTCCTCCCCAAACCATGACAGAGCCCCCACCAAAACTTTCAGTTTGATAAAAATTAACCTGATTGTGCCGTTTACCACGTCGCTTATATACTGGTACACGCCTGTCTGATGTGTACAGAAAAAATCTTGATTCATCCGTGAATAAAATATTGGACCAATCTTGAATATTCCAATTTGCGTGTTCTCGAGCAAATTCTCTGGTAAGACGTGAACCTCTAGCTGACACCCTCTCAGCCTATTTCGAACTGTTTGTAGGCTTATTCGGACATTACGAGCAGCCAACAGATTGCAGCCTTCGAGCGGTGGTATGCCGTTAACCTCAAATAGCGATCATCTAATACCGAAGTTACCCTTCCGCGGCCTTGTCCGGGTCTTTTGGTTAGCTGCCCTGTTTCTTGGTAGCGAATAACAACTCTGGATATGTTGCTTTTTTAAACTCCAATTACCTCGGCGACGTATCCTTGACTGCGGCCATCTTGTATGAGCGCGATGATTCTAGTGGCTTCATCATTCGTCACATGTCTTGTTAAACGTTGGGGTGCATCCATTATTAACAAAATAAATTTAAATTTTCACCATACAATAACACAATTTGCTTAGAAAGTTCTCGATCTCAATGCATTCTCCAAGACAGAAATGATTTACTCGAGCATTTTTGCTTCCAAAAAAATTTGTAAGAAATTGTAATATTTTTGCTCATGATAAGAAACCAGAAATATCTATCAAGTTGATACATATACAGATTGTCCCAAAAAACTAAAATTAAGTATTAAAAGTATCCTAAAATACCAGTGATAATTTTTGTGGTCTGTATATAATGTAATTAGAACAAATTTTAAACGGAATTCTGAACCTTGCCGTGGCAGTCAACGTGTTAAATAATGCTCGAAATGCATTTTGATTCGAAGGCTCATTTGCATAAAAGGGTCTAACAATGTGCTGCATTAGTATCAAAATGTCAAATGAGGCTGGGCATAAAACTTTAAGATGTAGCTCACATGGGCCGCCTTTGGTGGTTTTTTTCTCATCTGGTATGATCGCCTACAAGATAATCAAATAAGGATTGCTAATAGTTGTTTATGTTGTGGCTCTATTCACCGTTAAACATTTGTTTTGTATTTAGAAATTTAATGATTTTCCATTCTCGAAAATTAAGTAACGCACTGCAAATACAAGATCTTGCGATTAATGATTTCCTGTTAATTTAGAGCAAATACATCCTTCCTTTCCATAGCCGTATTATTTTAATTTTTTTTGCTTTTTACTCTTTAATTTATTTTAGTTAATGTAACAAAACATTTTAATATTTTTTTATTGTAGAAAAATCATCCTAATACGTATATTCTCACGAAATCGATGGCGGAATTTGAGGTTTTAAAATACTCCAGGGCATTACCTTGTGCTATTGTCAGACCATCAATTAGTAAGTTGCCATAAGTAAGATAAGAAAGATAATTATTATTCCCTTTCCCTAATTCCCTTTCAAATTAGATTTGCTCAATTATTGATATTGTAATAATGGTTACTCTCCTCGCTCTAATTAAACTCTCCAAAATTAGAAAATTTATGTATCCCCCTGTATCCTACAGAACCGACAGTCCAAATCGGCGACCCTGTGTTGTATCTATGATAACCAACTTCCTCGTGCTCTGTGATTAGGCCTACCAAAGTCTCAGCCTTCCTTCTAATTAGTTACAGTATTTTCGCCCCCAAGCTATGGGGTTTGTCCCACCTATAAAGTTTTTGGCTTTTCTACATTCTTATGGATTATTGTGTGTCTGTCTGAATGCCAGAGCGATATATAATATAATATACTTACAAAACAATGGTATCTTTCAAGCAAACAGTGAAACAACTGGAGGAAAATATCCTCGCAAAAAATACGTTTTGATACATCAATTAATAATTTTTTTCTACGTCAGTTATAATATTGACGTTTTTTTTTCATTTATTTGCATTTACAAAAAAATGAAATTTTTGAATCGGTCAAAAAACGTGAAGAAAAGTACCGTAGCGGTTCTGTTTTTCACGCATTTGCGTTATAAAAAGTGACTTAACGTGTCATCTTTTAACGCAATTATAAAATTAATTCAACCGAAATAGTGTAGTGTAAACGTTTTATTTCTCATGCCGATTCGTTTCTCCGATAAGTCTACGGACGTAAAAAAATGTTGTATGAAACTCGTGAGTAAAGTAATTTTTTTTCACTCGTAGGCTTGTGCGGTTAAACCATACTAATCGTGAATAAAAGTATTACTTTACTCACTTGTACCATAAATAACTATTTTAGACGACGCCATCTGAAAGTTGCTCGTTCTATATTCATTTACATACCGAAAGTTGCGTTTTTAGTGTTCCATGTGGTGAATGTGACAGTTCCGTACTGCAAAACACTTTCGGGCCGCTCTGGAGTGACTCTAGCCACTTCAATGTTGACAGTTGACAGTTTAACTTCGATGATTTTGCATAACCTTAAAGCTTTTATAGATGACTCAGATGACAAACAAAACACACCTTCAGAGATTCCATCAACATCTAGTAGAGATATACATAATAAACAATCTGCATCCAATCCAATAAATTAATATTATCATTGCATATATCATTAAGGACATTATATTGTTCAATAAATAAAATATTTATAATTCTCTATTATTGATTTTCTTTCTTCAGTGTAATTGACAAAGTTTTGGATCTTATGCGTCGTACAAAAAATGTTGTGAACGCCGCGGCTGAAATACTACTCGTCTGTTGCTCGCCTCGTTTCGCTCGTCTCAGAATCTTCAGACTCGTCCAACAAAGTTTATTCCTTAGATACAAATAACTATTGTTTAAAGCTTCAAATTCTGTATTAAGGTTAAAAATTATTACTAAAGAGCAAATTTGAAATTTTTCTAATAATTTTGAGTTACTAATTCATCGTTTAATTCTCGTTAGTCACGGCAGCTTGGAAAGAGCCGTTTCCTGGTTGGGTGGACAGCATTAGTGGAATCACGGGAATATTCATGGAATGCGGAAGAGGAACAATCAAATCTATTTTATGTAACGAAAAATATAGAATGGATATTATACCAGTGGATATTGTTGTAAGCACCTTGATCACCTCTGCTTGGCGTACAGTGAAACACAGGTAAAACTTTTGTTTTAATTCAATTTTATATAAGTAAACTTGGTGGTGTTTATTGAAAAACTAATCATTTCAATATATCATGTGTCGGAGTTACTCATATCTTTCCAATTAATTTTGAGGTTATGTACACGGAAAATTTCATTAGTTTCATCATCAAGGATAGTTCACGAGATTATTACTCTGTTCTCAATAAAATTAGAGGTATAATCGTAAAGCAAGTGGCGTTTGCATTATTCTCCGCTCAGTATTGTACATTATGACATAACATGAGCTCAATGCTGATTGAGCGTAGAGGGTAGAGGTAAGGAGAGCTCTCTCTGTTTGTTAAAATTTTGTCTGTACTATTGCGAAACTTAAAGATAGCGCTAATGTATCAAGCGTTTTTGTGGAGAATTATTGAACTACTATTCGTCGTTTTGTGGCGGACACATTTGTGATTAAAACTCCATAAGAAAACGTTATCCTTATCTCCACCCTCCAAATGTGCATCTATTCGTTTGCTGATATTATTAAACTAACTAGAAATCTCGTTCTATTTGATTTTTGATTATTTTTTCGCCAGAAACGTCGAACTAATTGAAATTCATAGACAAATACGAGTAAGTAAAAACAGTGATGAGTACTTCAATGATTCTTCGGTAAAAATATAGGTTCAGTAGCTTACAGACTGTAGACTCCTACAAGGATTAGGCTAGGACGTTATATCAGTAAGCGTCGAATATTTTATCTTTTAGAAACAGGTTCATAATCGATCCTAACCTTACTAGGATGCGATCGCTTCGTCAGCAGCTCAGTATACAAACTTTGGAGAATAGTGTGTGTTAAATTTGGGTTTGGGACTAGAAAAATGAAAAAAAAAATAAACAAATGGTTAAAAAATAAATGATCGAAACAAAGATTGTATTGAGAAGATGGGTGTGTATAATGGTACAGATACGGGGGTATTATTCCATGTCAACAGGGTACAGGGAAATCACAGAAAATCTGTAATACCGACGAGTAACGACTCTGGTTATTAGAGGACGTCTAGTAGTGGTCCTCGAGATAAAAAGTACGTTTTTGGCAAGGACGTTGCTTGTTTTGATGATGTTAATCACGTAAAGGGGTTATAGATCATTTAGACGACTTTAGATTGAGGTTATATCTATATTGACATGAACGGTGTTGCTTATGTTTTGATTTGGCATTTGACAGTTGACTACTAGGTTATCTTATTTAGTTGTTGGTTCCAGTTGGTAATATGTGTACAGAATGAACAAATTTTGATTTTTTGATTTCAGATCAAATTCTCTGAGAGTTTATAATTGTACAAGTGGTCAAATAAATCCAATTACATGGTGCAGATTTAAAGAGTTAACTTTAAAGTATACAAGAGCATTTCCAAGTAAATACGTCACATGGTATCCATCATTTACCTATAGAACGAGTAAAATAATACATATGATTTTAGCGATTTTTTATCAAATTTTACCTTCAGCTTTATTAGATATTTACCTGTATGCCGTAGGTAAAAAACCGATGTAAGTGCGAGATTCGAAATGTTATAATTTATTATAGTATAAATAATTTTTTTCAGAATGTTAAGAATAAGCAAAAAATTCTACGACGCTCTTTTAGCAGGAAGTTTTTCATCTACTAGAGAATGGAACTTCCAAGTTTGTACAATGAAAAGTTTGATAAAGGCAGTACAAAACGCACCGGATGGACACAAATTTGAAATTGATATAACTATCAATAACGGTTTTCAATGGGCAAAATATGTTGAGACTTTTAATTTAGGAGTAAGGAAATACATTTTGAAAGATGACATGAAAAGTATGGTAGAAGCTAGAAAAAAATTACGAAGGTTTGTATCTAGAAAATATTATTTCCACATACTTTTTCAGTTGAGGCAATGTAATGGATGGGCTGAAAATTTGAGGGCGCTAATAGTATTAAAATTATTTTCAGCTACTCTAACTTTCAAAAGACATGTGTATAAATTTAACAGCTGTCGTATTGTATCACGATTGAAGCAATTTTTGTTAATTTCAAAAAATGAATAAGAATTTCTAGTGTTAATAAATTTTGTTTTTTATTCACGCCAAGGCTTGGCTTAATAAACATTATTCTGACTTCACTCCAGAAAAATTGACCGTTGAAAAGTTTAAGCGAGTGTTCTAACCGAACAAATTCAAGGGTCTCTCCTTTTCAGTTCTGCAAGAATACCTTGAAGATTTGGCATCATGTTTGAACATACTGTAGATTGTTCCGTATATTAGAATTAACCTATCAAGTTTGATTTTTTAAAAATTTCTCTGATACATTCCTTTTTCATCTCATTGTGACACCTTTTGTGGACTTAGTATGAGAAGTATTTGTCAAAAACATTATTTCTTGGGTAGCATCTCTTCTAGACATTCCTTGACTACAAAGTCGGTTAAAAATAGTTAAAATCACTTTTTGAGCATCTTTTGGTAGATCTTGCCGTCTCTTTTCAACTGTTTGACCTTTCTCTGTGTTAGGCTCTAGTAGGACGTTTACCAAATCTGCAAATCCACTTGTAGATGGTTGATCTTGAAGCCACGGTCACAAAACTTTTATTTAAGATAAATCTAAACTTACAAAGGATTATTTTTTGTGTAATTTTGTTGTTTATCTATACTTTCAAATGATTAATTTGCTTAATATTCAGTTAGCAGTGGGACGATTCATATCTTTTGGTTAGGTTATTGTTATCTCTTTTGGTAGAAATAAGATTTTGCTATTTGATGACCGGCATTATACAGTACACAGTAAATTTACTAAATTCTTTTCTGTTAAAATTTCCTACACATTCTTAATAAGATTATCAAAGAAATTGTCAACAGTAAACTTTTCAGTCCACGTGTTACAATACGCCTTTTCACAAACGAGATACAACAATTTAAAACTTCATTTTTCTATTTCAGATTATACTGGTTCCAGAAAATTATTGAGGTTTTTACAATTTATATAACTTTGAGGACATTTTTTCCATACATGAAACGTTATTTTACTAATTATTTCGAAAGATCAATGGAGCTACAAATTTTTACAGATTAGTAAAAGATAATTTCAGTTTTTAATTAAATTTATTAATAAAGGGTTCTATTAACAGTGGAAATTGCTACATTATCCTATGAACAGTATTTTAATCTCATTAATTACACCCTCGAATTCGATTTAAACGGTAAAAGCTCGTCAACGAGAACGAAATCAAATACAAATTCAGTTCTTCCACGTTGTTTATCTTTTTTTGTTTATTGCTTTTTCTTAGAAATTTCGAGTTTCTCTTCCAATACGTCGTAATATACCGGGGAAGTAGGAAACGGAAACAAAAATAATAATTACACATTTATAAATTAAATTTATTTAATAAAAACATTAAAGTAAGTAAGTTAGATTGATTTATAGTTTAAGAATTTAATACATCAATATATTTACAAATGAACAAAAAGGTAAACAATTTACGGTATGCTTCCTATAGGCCAGTCAATAATTTTTAATACATAGTAGTAAGATGAAACTTATTGGAAAAGGAAGATATTATGTATTATGATTAGAATATTATGTATTATGATTAGATACTTGTTTGTTATTAGTTTACACGTGTTCTTATTAGATTCATATTTAGTTACAACCTGTATAATTTTATTTCGATTTGTCATCATAAAGAATTCGTATTTTTCTAAGGAGTATTACGAAAATGAGTAATCGATGTATTTGTCTTTTTTCAAGAACCTGACTAATCGTTTATCACTGACGAATTTGTACACAAGGAAACGATGTATGATTTTAGTTTTCAGTCATTATTATTATGTTCTCAGCAAGCGACTGGCGCGGATGTTAAATAGTTGAATTCAGTGGCAATAAAATTGTGTTTTCCAAATAAATGCGTTTCCTTTCAACTTCGTGTAATATATAATAAAAATGGAAGGAAAAAATAATTTACGGAAGATTTGAGGTCGGGAACTGGAAGAGGGAGGGTTTATCAAGATTTGCGGTAAAGTCTTAGGGAGAAAAGCTGTAGGAAATAATGAGATCCACAAATTTTGTATTTACATTTTTTCACATAACCTCTAAATTCATGTGAAAGCTTCAAGCAACCATATTTAGGTTTTATATTTCCAACTTTTGAAAACAAATAATTTTTTGTGAAAAATTCGGTGAAAACTTACATTACACATTTTGATTTAAAATATTTTTCATCTTATTTTGACTTTTTATCAGACCTGAAAAAGGAGATATTTTTTCGATAGTAAGTCAAAATAAAAAAAATTGCAGTTTATTTTAGTCATAAAACGGTTTTTACACAGAATTTCGTACAAAAAATACTAAAAACTTAGTTATTTAAATCTTTCACATAAATTTTGAGGTTATGTGAAAAAAGTGTGGATACAAAAATTGTAGATTTTTTATTACCTATAACTTTAGTATCTAATTTTTTCCATAAGACTCATAGTTTTACCACAAAGCCAGATAAAGTTTTAACCTATAAAAAATCACCCCCCCCCCTTCCTTTTCCTAACCTCAAATCATCCGTAATTTATTTTTTCTTTCATTTTACTTATATTCTATTCCTTTTTTAATAGGTTTCATCCTACTACTTATGCTTTTTACAATTTTCTAAGGTTCTGGTTCAATAATTTTGTTTCCACTATTGAACTTGATAAAAACCTAATTGAAACTTAATGAAAATAATTAGAAGAAATTTCTAACGACTATTAAGAAAATAAGTTTTCTAATACTGATTATTTCCGGCTATAAATAGGTAGTTACTGGAATTGTTAAAAGGAGAATAGTACCAGTCATAATTGACTTTCCTTTATGGAATTATAAGTATAAAATTGTTCAATAAAAAAAAATCTAAAAAACAGCCTCACTAATTTGAATTCTCCAATAATCAAAAAAGTATCAAGTATTACAGCAATTACTACTTGAAAGTACTCGAAAAGTATTCAGAAACTACTTAAATACTACAGAAGATGCTCAAAAAGTATTCAAATACTGCAGAAAGTACTCTAAAAGTAGTTAAATACTATGGAAATTGTTTGAAGAGTACTCAAACACTGTAGAAAATATTCGAAAAGTACTTGAATACCACAAAAAGCACTTTAAAAGTACTTGAAATACTATAGAACTTGTTCGGAAAATACTTAAATATTGTAGAAAGTACTCAAAGAGTACTTAAATACTACCTAAATGTTCTATATGGTACCGATATATATTTGCTACAATAGAATTTTCATTATTTCAGGTATCAAAACGCATGAGCGCTTTTTATTCGAGGTGCTACTAAAATAACAATTGAAGTTTAAAAATGTACCAAAGACATCAAAATTCGTCTACGGTAATGAGCTAGATACTGTGAAGACTGTTTTAAAAATGGTTCAGGACGAAGAACGTTCGATTCATGCATAGACATTGAAAACAAAGGAAAACGTACAAAAACATGTTCCATAAAACAGAGTACTACAAATCTTTTGATTGGGGAATTTTTGGCAAAGCTTTTTCTGTTTCTCCTCGTAGATCCAGTACTATACGACTTCTGGCTCTCCCCACTCTCCAAGAAAAAAAAACGTTTCAACAACATTCCTGATAATACAAAAATAACAACAGAATAGAGATGAAAACCATTACATTCACTATAGTAGGCATTAAGTGAATTGGTTAACTTGTTTATACGCATTTAAAATTTCAGATAACTACCTAATAAATATTTACCTATTAAACTTAAAACTATCTTAAAACTATAGATAATTACATTCTACAATTCAATTCATATCATGAAGTACACCCATCTGGCACTATCTATACTAGACAATAAAATTATTAACAACTGCATAAAATTAAAGTGAACACAAACATTATAGATACTAAATTCCGAAGTAAATATCATAAGGCAACATTAGATAACATATATATCATCTAGTGTCGCCATTTTTCTACGTCACTAAGAATTTTTCACTAAAAAACTTATCCCCCGCTGTCGCATGCTTCAATAAAGGCAATTCCATTTTGAGATATTATGTCTTTATAGTAGCTGCACGATTGGTGATAGCTGCAGATGTTGAAACTTTAAAGTTGTAGTACAACAATCTACATCTATCGATCATAATATGCGCAGCTAAAAATTGGATAATTATTATAAGAAAAGTACTCAAATATTGTAGAAAGTACTCTAAAAGAACTTAAATACTATAGAAATAATTCTAAAAGTATTTAAATACAATAGAAATTACTCTAAAAGTACTCAAATACTGTAGAATGTACTTCAAAAGTACTCAAATATTGTACAAAATACTCTAAAAGAACTTAAATACTATAGAAATAATTCTAAAAGTATTTAAATACTACAGAAATTAATCTAAAAGTACTTAAATACAACTCAAAGTCCAAAATTTTCATATATTTAATGTTGATATGGAAGTGCCACTGGAAACTCAATAACCTAGGCAACAATATTGTCATTTTAGTTTGGGGAGGAGCCGATATACATGCAAAGAAAAAATCGAAAAAACCTTTCATTGGACCGGAGTCTTTCTGCGGTACAAGAAAACGCACATATAAGAAATAATTTCAGGAGAAAGGACAATCTTAAAAAGAATTACTGGCTAGGATACTTTTAGGGCTGGACCATTTATAAAAAAGTTCCTTTTGATGTGAGATCTGGACCTTAGCTTTATTCCTTATAAGACGTTACTTCCTCAAGAAGCACCTGTTGAACTGAGTGTAGCAGAAAAAGAAGAAATTACAGAATTTTCGATACAGAAAATAGAAAATTCGTAGAAAACAAAGAAGAAAAGAAAATTAATAAGAAACTTGGAACTGTAAATGGTATTCGACAAAAGCAGATCTTATGGAGTGAAAATAAATGGGATTGTGGTTGAATTTAAAAAAAAAATGACATTGCTACGATCATAAAGGATGAGTAATCTATACCCAGTACAATGAAGATGAGATTGTTACAATTTCAATATAATTTCTTCCTATATGAATAAAAATTCGATTTCATGAATTGGATTTAGTGGTTTTGAAGCAAGATAACGAGATTTTTGGAGTATTTTTGGTTTATTGGAACTTCCTAGTTCACCTGAATAGTTTCTGGTGGATTACTCATGTAGCAACTAACTATAATCATGTGACAACAACAGAAAATAAATGCATTTCAATAAAAAGCATCCAATTGTGAATGATTTAATGCCTCAACCAAATAATCACCTGAATATACTCTATACATTAAAAATAGGTGGTATTAGAATGTTGGACTGGAGTATGTTTGATATTTGGAAATTTGAAATTAATTTTTGTAGCAATCTTAATTTCTATGACAAATTATTTCTACTAACCTAATTAAAAGTTGTTATTATTTAACAACTGAAAACGTTTTTACGTTAGGTTTGAATTGGATTTTTTCCAATCTGGCATAAGTTTTCAAACCGGCTTTATTCAATTCCGTCTTTTTATATTTTGAAGGTCTCGGATCGTCGACGGTTTTCCGTTTATTTTTTCCTAAAATCATGAATTTTATTTGTTCCGGCATATCTTCGATCTCGTACATGGCGTCGTGCGGGCTGGTTCCGAAGAAATTTTTCGTTTTGGTACAAGCATTGAATTGCAACAACATCTCAACCATGTCAACTGAAAATAATAATTCCTTAATTAATCAAACGATTACAAATTGAGTGGATAGATGAATAAGTGTCATGTTCATATTTATTAACTTAACCTTATAGTCAACTTATAGTTAACTCAAACTTAATAATGATGTAATACAAAATGACCCCTATACGAAAATGGTAAAAACATAACAGGAAAATTTCAGAAATGACAAAAGAAGAAGAGGAAAAAGTAAAATTCTCAACGAACACTGAGATAGAAGAAGAAATAAGATGACTGCGTGATGGGAGGAGATGGAATAGAGGCTAAGATGTTAAAGAAATCCATTAGAATGCCTTTATTGACCTATTCAAGTCGATTGCAACAGTTAAATGTTGAAAATATTACACCGAACTTTAAGGGTCCGCATCACAGAACATTATTCTAGACCTTGATTTTTTACTACCTTTACAACTAATATACAAGGTATCTAATTAATTTACAATCAGTTAGAAACATTTTTTGATAAAAAATAATTTTTTTAGCCCTTTGGACGTCATACAGTGCCTATAATTGATTCGGAATCGTTTACAAACTTTTCTCAACGAATATCGATATTTTTTCCACCTTTACAGGTGATATACAGGGTTTTTAATTAAAATTCATTTGTTTAGCCTTTTGGGTGTCATACAGTGTCTATAATTGATTCGGAATCGTTTACAAACTGTCCTCAACGATTATCGATATTTTTTCCACTTTTACAAATGATATACAGGGTTTCCAATTCGTTTAGAATCGGTTCTAGGGGGGCACCGCAGTGGTAAAGGTTGAATAATCGTATATAACCTTCATTCATAGGTAATTTTTTGTTTATATTACTTTAATGGTACTTGAAAAGAAAATAGAAACGATAATATGTAAGATAAAGTCTATTTTGATAATATGAACCTGCAAAATCATGAAAAATTGAATTTTTGCATAATTTATTTAGTTTTTTTCGTTTTTTTATACACCAAAGAAAAAAATAAATATTTCAGTATATTACTTGTAATAAAAGTTTAGAACAATTATAGACAACAAGTGAGTTTACATAAACATTTAAACTCCTGAAAATAATTTGAAAAAACGAAGATTTGAGATTATGAAAAAAATTCTGATTATTTTCGATTTTATTAATTTTTTTTTATTTCCTTTCACTATTTAATTTGCTTCATACTCAAAACTATAATACAAAAATGATTTTATATTGAATTTCGTTATATAAATTCTTAAAAACTTAAATTATTGCTAGTATTAAAAAATCGATAGTTAATTTAATACATAATATGAAGAGAATTGAGAAAAACTTTGAGAAATAACAGAAAATAAATTATTAGAATAAGAGGAGCGACACGAATTTGTAAAAAAATTCAATACCAAAATGTATAATAAGATTATTACATTGCAGACACAAAACAAAAAATAATCTGTAAATTACAGAATGATAATCGAAATATAAAAATACGTCTCAAATTTGAATGTTATAAATAAAATATGGTTTTTAAACACTCGTGTTGCGTTATCAGAAACTTATCTTAAATACATAAGTATAGATAAGCTTATCTATGTATATGTTACCAAGAAATTACCTCAAAATTCAAGGAAAATATACTATAAAACATTATTCGAATTAATTGAATATCTAAAATAGTTTAGGTATATCCTTATTTTTCAACAAATTTATTTTAAAAAAACACAATGTAAAAACAAAAAAGATTTTTATAAAAATTTATAATTTTTAAAATATGTAAATGTGCTAATCTCCACAAAATAAACAAAGTACCTAGGAAGTTACTATTTTTTTACAACTAGCAGATAGCAATACAGCAATGTCACTAAAGGTTATACTAGAATTAAGAATTTAATCCATTCAAAACAAAAGATTGCAAACACTGCTGTAGAAGTTGTCAACAATGAAGCAAATGACGAATAAGTTTCAAGTCAAATGTTTAATAATAGCACAAATGCTTTAGAAGAACTTTAGAAACATTGTTAGTTGGTTCAAGTGCTCTACGAAGGTTTACAATCCAGCAATGTCACCAAAGGTTATACTTGAATTAAGAATTTAATCGATTCAAAACAAAAGATTGCAAACTCTGCTATAGAAGCTGTTAACAATGAAGCAGATGACGAAGAAGTTAAAAGTCAAATATTTAATAATAGCACAAATGCATAATCATGCTTTAAAAGAACTTCAGAAACATTGTTGGTTTGTTCAAGTGCTCTTTGAAGTTTTGCAATCCAGCAATGTCACTAAAGAATATACTTGCATTAAGAATTTAATCAATTAAGAACTAAATATTGCAAACACTGCCTTAGAAGTTGTTGACAATGTAGAAAACGACGAAGAAGTTACAAGTCAAATAATTAATAATAGCACAAATGCTTTAGAAGAAATTCGGTTAGTTCAAGTGCTCTAAGAAGGTTTGCAACCCAGCAATAACTGAAGCTCATACTTCTATTTAGAAATTTATCAAAATATTGCAAATGCTGCTGTATAAGTTGTTAACAATGTAGAAAATACTAAAGCAAATAAAAATAAACCATTTCTAGGTGTTATCAATTTTTATGAAGTAACATTAAAAAATAGGCACATTTGATATTTCATTCACAATATGTAATTAATAAAAAAAATCTCCAAAACCATTTTATTTATACACTGTGTGTCCCAACAAAAACTATTTATTCTAAATAACTGCTGATTTATAAAAAATTGATGAAATTCATAGACAAAGGTAACACATTTACCTTTGAAATGAAAGTCAATGGATTTCATCAAATTTTTATAAAGATACCCTAATATAACCAATACTTATCACCCTATTGAGAAACTTCAAGAACATTGCTGATTGGTGCCAGTGCTCTAAAAAACTATGAATTCTCTTTAAAATCGACTATATTTTTTTTGTAAAATTCTTCAATGGATTTGTAAAAATAATTGTTAATTTTGGATTTCTTTTTCGTTTTTTGGTCCTATTTTGGAACTAAAATCTCATTCCTTGGATCTTCTACATTTCTTCGGTGATCAGCCTAAAGGTCTTCCTTTGGTTGGTGAAAATTATATGAAAATATCAACTATTTGATCACCAATCCCTAATTTTCGATTTAATAACTATAAATACGAAGCATGATGAAATTTCATTATCGAATGTGTCCTTTAACATGATCTTAGCACATTTGGAGTCGATTAATGAATTGTTTCAAATACCATCGACCCCAAATGACACCAGAGAAATAAATATAAATGGATCGATTCTGGTGACTTCTCCACAAGTCCTCTTCATCCAACCTATATACCAGGAAAGTGATTATTGAGAAATTTATCAACCGGTACAATAAGATATGATGATGTACCATCTTATTGACAAAAAAAACAATTCCTGATCCATAATATTGTTGTCTTCTTCCTAACCAAAAAAAAGTTTTGTTTAAATAAACAGTACAATTTTGAAATTTTAAATTTTATTATTTTACTGTACACCAGAAATAGTTTCCTTATGGACTGGGTACCTTTCATTTATAAGTGACCTGAAACTGTTTCCACTAAATCCATTTCCATCAGTTTAATCCTCAAGTTCAAAGCATAACGATGACCAAAATGGATAAATATTATTCAAAATTGGAAGGATAGGAACTCGAATCTGGTTCCAAGTACATATAATAATTATTTTTTTTTGTGCTATTAAGTTCCCCTTTTACAACTTTAAAGTGAGTAGTTTTCGTTGGGTCACCGTGTATATATATATATATATATATATATATATATATATATATATATATATATATATATATATATAAATATTAGAATATATAAATGACAAGAGCTAAGAAAACATAAATATTTTTCCATTATGATGGATAATAAATTTTCCTTTACGTTGAAAACTTCTAAAAAATCAAATTCATTTTGGTACATTAAGATTCCCAAAAAGGTACATACCATCTTGCCTTTCGGAGGCATGAAACAGGGCCGTCCTACCAGAAATTTGATCTTTGACATTTGGGTTAGCCTCAGATTCCAACAAAATTTCTGCACAATCGTGATAACCATTTAAACAGCATATCATCAACGGCGTTAACCCTGTAATAAAACTTTTTTTAACATTTTCAAATGAAAATCACTCGTGGGAGGATTTAGTTATGGTCCTGATATAGGATTCTTTTCCTCTGCAAGGTTATTTGAAGTCTTTTCTTTTGCATAACTAGGGTTGGGTTATTTTAATGGGATTGTTAAGCGCAGGGGAACGTTATGTATAGTGTCTTAACGTGAAAGTGACTTGATGGAACAAACTATGTGGGCATTAATCCTGTAATAAAAATTTTTCAACATTTTTAAGTGAAAATCACTCTCGGAAGGATTTAGTTATGGCTCTGATATAGGATTATTTTCCTCTGCAAGGTTATTTGAAGTCTTTTCTTTTGCATAACTAGGGTTGGAATGTTTTAATAGGGTTGTTTAGCGCGGGGGTACGTTATGTATAGTGTTTTAACGTTAAAGTGGCTGGATGGAACAAACTATGTGAATTTCACGTTATAACGTTCAGAGAATCGTCAAAGAAGACAAAGTAGTTTTTAGTAAATCTTCGGTAGTAGCTAAATGGTGGTTACATTTGGAAATATAACTCTTTCATTACCGACAAATATGATGATAATTTTTTTATTGGTGATTAAACACCTAAAATATATTTTAAATCATGGAAATTAATCAGAAATATATTTTTTAATACGCACTATAGACAACAAATTATTTTTATTTGCCTACATGTCAAGAAAATTATTTCCGATAATATTTTTATAGTCATATATACCTAGAATATTGATGAATCGATATATTTAAAATTTTTGGAAATATTTATCATCATAATAAACTTTAGGTGGCTCTATAATAAGTTTTATATCTATTTCAAGTAAATTCAAAATTTTCCACACTTATCTAGAATCGATAACAGAACACTAATTTAATAATTTAGTGCTATTGTCCTTATCATGTCCATCGGGAATATCTTCAGCTATAGAAGAAAATTTTCTACTTGTATTGAGTTTTATCCCAAAGAAAATTCACATTAGCTGGAGGTGGAACTGGATCCTTGGACATAGGACCCAAATCTTCAGTTAAATTCCTTATTCACAGTTTAAGGAATTGCTTAAACTGTGAAAAGGGGAAAAAACAAAGAGGTGTTGCTGCAGACGGAGTAAGGGCACGGTTATCACAAATAAAAAATAGATCCTTTCTTCCGATATTGTACAATAGAAAAGGAAACTAAAAAGCAGATCATCTGCAAAGGTCAAGGTCTTATACAAGGAGGTATATCATATTATTTGACCTAATAGAAGAGAATTTTCCAGTTCCGAAAAGCAGGCATCCTCATTCTTAGTTAGTGATGGTAAAATCCATGCTTTCATGGGAATAGATGGATTATATGTATCTTCAAACTTTAAACTAATCACTGGTCACGGTTACCACAAATAAAAAATGGATCCCGACTTCCAGTTGCGAGGAATAGAGAAGGAAACTACAAAGCACATCATCTACAAATCATATTATTTGACTTAATAAAAAGAAAAGGAGACGAAAAATCAAAGAGGTATCATCAGTAGTAACTTCAAAAAGACTTTGATGGGAATATACAGAAAAGGTTTAGTAGTACTGTCTCCAAACTTAAAAGTTTCTCCACTCTTCCGATTCATGTAAACAAGTTGCATCAATATTCCAACAGGAACTCAATGATTTAGTTGTTTCAAAACATCAAATAATGAGTATCTAAAGCCAACAAATGCCATCCTTGCAAAGGAAGACCAAACAATCCAGATTATTGTTAAGAAGAGTAGTAGTAGTGTCTCAGTCTTCGTCAAAATCTTCTGAGGTTTCTGGTAATTTGGGAATATACAGAGTCGTTACGACGAGGTAGTTTTAGGAACAAGGGATTTTATCAAGGGATCCAGATTTTCTTTAAGATGTTAGAAAATAATCTGTTTGCTTTATAAAAATTAATAACGCTATTGAAAGTGAAATATTAGTTTGTTAAAGTGCTTGAAAAGAAATTGATTAGTGAATAATCAACATCTAAACTCACCTTCGTGATTATATTCGTCTATACAGTTTGTCTCCGGTCCAATGTAGCTCAATAACCATTTCAAGGCTTCGGCTCTTTCGAATTCAACTGCGTAATGGATAACATTATTTCCTTCGGAATCCGTGAGATGAACGCTAGCGCCGTTAGTTAATAGAGCGCCGATAATATTCACTGGTGAGTCATTAATAATTGCTAGTTGAAGCGGACTCTAAAATAGAAGCATCGTGACTATAGGGCTGAGTTTTTATTGAGGGTAACCACGGATAAACGTTAGATAATCGAATTGTCTTTAACTATTCCCTTCTAAGACCTTTTCATATTTTTTGGGGGATGAAACAGATAAAATCTTGATGTTTCGACCTATTTCGATCTGTATCACAATATCTAAAGATTTTATGTGTCCTTTAAAAGGAATTTCAATTAAAGCAAAAGTGCCTATAGGAATGGGATTCCAATAAAAGTTATAAAGTCTGATGGTGAATCCTTAAGGGAGCGATATAATTTGATTAAAAAAATATGGTAGAAAGAGCAGATGTCACACCAATTATTTATCCAGTACAAAAGAAGGCGGATGTGACTGACTGAGTGAATTATAGGGGTTGGATGTCGAACGAGTGGCTCCAGAAAAAGAACTTGAAAAGAAAGCAAAGTAATATGGACTGCGCATAAATTGAACAAAATACCAAATATATGGGGACGAGAAGAGATCTGAATAGCTGCAAATATCTACAGAACAAAGCAAGGATTATAAATTTGATAAAGTCCAGGAGTTCGAATACCTGGGAGTGACAGTAACAAACGAAGGGGGTGAAACCAGGGAAATCGACAAAAAACTGGCGAGAGGAAACGAAACGTTTGGAGCCCTAAGAGGACCATTTAGATCAAAAGATATTTCGAGAGACGCATTTACAAGGCAGTCATACAACCAACGGTGATGTATGGATCATGAAAAAAAAAAGAAAACAAAATAAACGTATGGGAGGGAAAGGTACTAAGGAGGATGTTCGGAGGAGTACGAGAAGAAGAACGAACGCAGATATCAATACTGTATGGTTAAGCTGGGATGGGATATGTGATCAAAACAAAAAGTCTCCGTTGAATGGGGCGTATAACCAGAAAGGACGAAGACAGTTGGGTGAAAAGGGGAGATGAAGCGAGGGCGTCTGGATAGAAGCATAGAGAACTGCAACGTGCACAACCATGAACAAAAATTGATGGAGGAAAGCATAGAGCGACTTAAACCTTGTGCCTAAAGGCATCTTGACTTTGTTTAGCGCCGATACATTCCCCCCTCCAAAAAAACCATTTTTTTGACTGCTGAAGTGTATTTTGGAGCAGCCTCTGTTGACCTCGATGTTGGTGATACATCATAGGATCAAAATTACGCGAAATCAGTCGATTAAATTCAATCCATCATTCTAGACTGATAACCGATAATTTAACTCGGATGTTTTTATCAGAAATGTATACATTTAAAAGTGATTCCCCCTTTTTTTTTACAAAACTATAACTAATTGTGTAATAGAACATAAATCAAGGACACGAGAGGCAACACTATAAACAACTGTCTTCGTAATCAAATACAGTTAATGGTATCAACTTGTTTCAAACCATTATTTGTTTATTTAATTTCTTTTTTATTAAAATTAATATCAAAATATAGATAAGTATCATCTTATGTGATATTTATTATTTAGTGATAAAGTCAACAACAAAAAATCATTCGAAAATATGAATAAGCAGAAAATTTGCTACAACAAAATATATTCAAATAATGAAAATATTTATGTACACGACAAAGTAACAGTAGCCACTTGAATTACGTTACGACAGCCCTTTTTACTCTAACAATTTCTTTAGCACACCTCGTAAATACTCTATAATTTATTTTTATTGACATCTACCATCTACAAGTCATTTTATTTGTTTTTATCATTATTTTTGTCTACTTCTTCTGCAGCTTTTAAATAGGGTAATTCAATGGGATATAGGTTAAAAGGGCACGTTATTTGGATCATAAGAGGCTATAATTGAGCTATAATCAAGATAAAGGTTAGGTTAGGTTATTTGGATCAGTAAATGGCTATAATTGATATAGAGGTTAAAAGGGCAGGTAATTTCGACCATAAAATGATCATACTTGGGATATAGGTTGAAAGGGCAACTTATTTCACCAAGAAATGGCTATTTTAAAAATAAAATGATCATAATTGAGATAAAGGTTGAAAGATCAAGTTATTTGGATCATAGCATGGCTATAAGACAACAGCTAAATGAAAATATTTCTATACAAATGGTATAAAAAAGTTATAAAGTTAAAAGACTTGTTGTATAAATGAAATTTTTATAAAAAACTTGTTCTTCACCGAGAATTTACTCATAGATTGTTAGTGTATCAAATCCAAATTAAAAATGAGTAAAATATAAGTGTACACGTGATCAAAATAAACAAACCATATAACCATAACGATACAACATAAATAAATCGAAAAATTTACAATGTTCAACAAAATATGAGATTTAGTGTCATTAAAATTATTCATGCTTGAATCATGGATGACAAATAAATGATTATATTGAGATAAAGGTTAAAAGGGCAGGTTATTTTGACAATAAAATGACTATAATTGAGATAAAGGTTAAAAGGGCAGGTTATTTTGACAATAAAATGACCATAATTGAGATATAGGTTAAAATAGTAGGTTATTTTGACAATAAAATGACTATAATTGAGATATGGGTTAAAATAGTAGGTTATTTTGATAATAAAATGGCTATAATTTAAATATAGGATAAGAACGCACGATATTTTGACAATAAAATGGCTATAGAGATATAGGTTAAAAGGGCAGGTTATTTTGACAATAAAATGGCTTTAATTGAAATATAGGTTGAGAGGGCAGGTTATTTTGAGAATAAAATGTCTATAATTAAAATATAAGATAAAAGGGAAGGTTATTTTGTTAATAAAAAGGCTAAAATTTGAATCTAGGTTGAGAGGGAAAGTTATTTTACAATAAAATATAATTGAAATATAGGTTAAAAGAGAAGGTAATAATAACAAAAATTACAATAAAATAAAAACGGAGTTGATAAATGAACATTTTCCACATTCGCAGTTTGTTTTCCTCCCCAAATCTCTTAGTTTGCATTTTTCTTCAATCAAATCTGCCACAGCTCATCCAAAATCTCTTTCCCAATGGTTCCCATTTAAACCAATTCAACTATAATGTGTTGTATAATGGAATCAACCACCATATCTGATCACCTTTACTCATAATTTCCATATCCCCCATCAATTACAGTATGGTATATAACATATGTTGATGCTAGACGACATATGTACCACAATATTCAGCAATACTATCTACATTAAGTAAAATTCAATACATTTTCACATTTTCAAGAAAAATAGGTAAAGAAATTCCTTCGGAGCTTGTAAAAAAACACTAGACCTCCCTCACTAGGTAATTAATTAACGATTTTGGGAAATATGATTGAGAAAGAATTTCCAGACATAAGGGCTGGGTTCGTCAAACTGCTATTGTCTTAAAAATTTGCTAATTGTAAATAGTTTGTTTTAGATCATAATTCATCTAATTTTACTTATGAAAACTATCATTCACACAAGACTCATTCAACGTTTCAACACTGGACTCAATCTGATCTAATTTTCCCATAATAGCACTAAAATCTTCAGTATACGGATATTTTATTGGTTCTATGATGCATCCTCGTCTTCCATAGCTAAAGCTAAATGTAAAGTAAGTGTTGGAGACAAAATCTTTATAAATCTCATTATACATAAATAAGTACTTACATAATCTTTATTATTCGGTATATCCATTGATTGTTTCAAAAGTTTCAGGATAAATATACTACGCTTAACAAACTTGATGTCATTCGTCAGAACTGCTACATGAATTGGTCTGAAAAGTATATTAACAGTGGAGCCAAAGACAATAAATTTGAAGTTAGAAGACAAAATTGAAGTGAAAAACAAATTCTACATTGTTTATTCAATTCCCAATCATTTATAACGAAATTTTTATTACAAATAACTTAACTTTGACATTAAAATGAAAACAAAATCACGCAGCAGTCCTATATCACTACCAGGACCTCTGTAATGACACAAAGACTAGATTGCCTTTAAACACCAAGTACGTGATAATCTCATCCCACTGATCATGATTTTTGCTAGTTTATGACCAGAAGATCTCTTCAACCGACCAAAATTGGAGAAATTGGTCAGCTGAGTATCCTATCCACTATTTGAGAAACGTTCTTAATAGTTGAATATGTTATCCTATATTTACAGAAGGAAATTACAGTTGAAAAATATTAAAGCATTATTAGAGACTAAGTTTGCTAAACTACAAATCTGAACCTCTAAAATGAAAGTGACAGAAGGATTAGGAAACATCTCATTATGCTTGAATGGTAACTAGTATTCTCAAACAAATAGATTTGATGATGAGGTAACATTAAGTCGCCAGCTATATCACCAGATCTTATGCTGTGAAGGAAAAGAAAACATTGGATAGAAGAAGAATTATTTGAGGGGGAAGTATTTTCAGTATCATAAATTATTCAGAAAATATATATGATATTTAGGTTAGGTTAGTTATTCAAAATAAAGAGTTGCGTGAATCATCCTGTATAGTAAAATTTATGTTTGAATTGTGGAAAATACAATTTAAAAGTTGACCTACCCTAACATAATTCTTAAAAGTATGGATATCAATTTTTTTTACTTAATATACAAATATTTGGACACTAAAATTAAATTATTAAAAAAATACGGATTTTAATTAATAAGAAAATTATAATCGACCATGAAATTTGTTATCTCTATGTAACCCACAAAAATAAAATCTGTTACAGAAAACCCAATATAGTTTTACTTTATCTTTATCCTGTTGATAAGGATTATTTTGAATGAAATGGTTAATCACCTGAAATTTTTTATATTGAAAATATACAATTGTATTGGCATAATCATAAAGGATGTGGATATTGATAGTAAATACAGAAAACTTGCAAGGATGTAGGGGAAATTTTGAGAAAATATAAATTTTGTAAACCACACTCATCTTGACATTACTTCTCAAACAAATGGAATCTCTTATTTCATAGACCTTTCGATATGTTTATGCTTCTAATTGTTCTGGATTTTAGCTCTCTTCTGATTTAAAATGATAAAAGAAACTAATTTTAAATCAGAAGAGATCTAAAATTGAAAACATTTAGAAGTACAAACAACCAAAAGGCTAAGTTCATTGTCCATCCAGCATACAGCCCAGATTTAGCACTAAGTAATTTTTTTGTTCGTGAAAACCAGAAGAAGCTATTGTTGTGTTCAAAAAGCATATTTTATTAATAGGGGGGGAAAAAGTGTTTCAAAAATTTGTTTAAACGCTTATAAAATAGAATTCAAAACGTAAGGAAATTGGAAGTAAAAAGAAAACTAAATAATTATTTTAATGAGAAATTAGTGTACTTACAAATTCCCTTGTTCATCAAAAATAAGGGCATTTCGCAATTCCTTGAAAAAGTTCTCTGCACAGTTTTTTGATGATTTACTACTAGGTAGAAAAGAATTTTCATTATTTTTTTTAGAAACCACATTATTCAATGTAGTATATTTTTTAGTAGTACCATCATCAACAATATTGCTATTTATCATTTTGCCAGCAGATATTGGACTTTGCGTTTCTATGTCGTTAATTATACTGGGTAAATCAAATATATCCATTCTTAATAAATAATCCAAATCAAGTTCAAGATCATCATCGGTTTGCACCTCCTTAGTAACCATAATGGGTTTAATGTCTGCTTGTAAACATTTGTCTTTGCTCACTACAGCTATAATTTGAAAAAATATTTCAGCAAGATTGTCAACAAAAAGTTGAGATACAGTATTAAGTATTCACATGAATTATTAGAATAGAATTCCCAGTACCAAAACATAATGACTTGAAAACTTATTGTTAATAAGAGCTCGAATAATGTATTTCTTTCAATTAAACAATATCTAAAACTTTTAAAAAGCATAATTTCACATCTCTCAGTTCACCAGCTGTAAATCTAGCACCAACGATTACTTTTATGGTTACCAGGACATTAAGGTTGAAAGCAAACAGCTGTGTCAAAAAAAGAGACAACAATTCCATATTTTAGATGAGAGCCTCATGAGACGTAACATCTACAAAGAACTGAATTGATGGCTAAAGAACTGGAGAAACACTTGAGACCTGAGCTTCTGAAGATTTGTAAAGGCTAAATTCATCTGATGGATACTCTTCTGATAGGCCACCACCCCTCAAATACAGTGATAGGCATAATATTTCCTCAATAGGCTCAAATACCTCAAAGGAGTAGTTTTTGAGATGGGAAATAAAAACCCCATAAAAATAGCCTCCTTTAGGAAGAGTTTAGTTTATACATTTTAGAAGCAGATCAATGAGATGCATAGTGAATGTAAAGCCAAAAATGATCTGTCAAGCCACTTAGTCGCACAATGTGAATTACATTCACATTATATTCAATATTCTTATATAGCTAAAAATTTTACGTTATTGACACTGATGATTTGCTTATTTATATTAATCAATAGATCACCTACATTATGAATATCAAAATAAAAATATGTTTTAACAAGAAAAATTAGTTTTTTCTTAGTTTTTACACCTGAAAAATATGTAAGCAAGCATCTATCAAATTATAACTAAACTTATGTAAATAGTAAGCTAAATAGTGATCTATATAACTTTTTAAGAAATTATAAATAATAAATTCTAACCATAAATATAGTAGATACAATTTACTAACCTGTCCTGGTAGTTTCCTGCATATCACAATTTTTCGTTAGATCTAGAGCTGCACTTTGAATATTACTTGTACTATTAATAAGATTGTTCAATAAAGTTGTATTGACAATGATGGGTTTGTTAGTAACATTATCATTTTTTAACATTCTGAGGCTATCTATAGTAGTCTTATCAGTTGTGTTTGCTACGATGTTCTCCACACTACTGATTGGTATTATTTTAAACTTGTTTTCATTTAATGGTATTTTTCCAGTTATCTGTGATGTAACTTTCTTATCAATATTTATGGGATAGATATTAGTATGATTAGTTAACGAATTTTGATATTCCTCATTCTTCTTTGAGATCCCTTTTAATATTTTTATCTTCACAGGACAATTGGAATTGTTTAGATTTTGAAGTGAAGCTAGTTTTGTTATTTGACTGTTTTTGGGTATTTCAGATTCCGCTAATATCTTGATTTTCTTACCATTAAGCATTATAAACTTCTCGCCAGTATTACTATTGGTTTCAACTCTAACAGTTCGTTTGCCAGGTGCAGATGCCATATTAATATTATTATGTATAGGTTTGCTTAAAACTGGTAAAGAATCCTTGAAGCCGAGAAGACTACTATTCTCACTCACTACTTCTGTTTTGTAACAATAAATTGTTTCGGAATAATGGTTAGATTTTATTACGCGTTTAACAATTTCCATCGCCTTACTCAATACCTAAAATTAGGTTACTTCTATGGCGTAGCATCAATAAAATAATGCTCGACGATAAATGGTTAGTTGTACGTTCAATTCAGTATATTATCTTCAAAATTCAATTCAACAATATAAGACATTCTCTAGTTTTTACAAGAAAAATTCAATTGGGGTAATCCCCTTGTTTTTGAGGAAATCACAATCACGTCACTTATCGACCGACTTCATCGTATACCTTCGATATAATATACAAACTTAAAGCTTCGATTTCAAACGAAGTAATGAATCGATTAATCAATCAGATCGAAGCATTCGAATAACATAGATATATTGGCATATTCTATTAGACAAGAATAAAAAATGTTATAAATTTACTACGAGCAAACACTTGGAGCAAACTAGTTTGGAGTAGATCATCGAGTAACTGTTCATCATACCGAATCCTTTATGTATTACTTGTAATGCGTGTTGCCTACATTTAGTGGATCGCTAGAGCACCTAACAACTAATTATTTTCTATTTATGATAAATCTCGTAGAAAACAACGTGTTTAAATAATTTATTCATACAAAAAAACAAAAAAAAAATGCTTTTATTGTCTTAGTTACTCAGGTTAAAATAAATAATGTTGGTTGCCTATAAACAGTAGATTGATACAGATTCCCAATTTCTCGGTTATAATTCTTCAAAAAATATTTGTCATTATTTGAGAATAATATAAACGAAAGAAATGTTTTAAAGCTGTAAATATGTTATAGGTAGATGAAGTAGAGGAATAGGAAAATATGAGTGACCACTAGTGGGGAAACTTTCTAATATTATAAGCATCCCGATTTATAGTGCGATCATAAATAAACCAATAGCTTTTGTCACGGGACATATTCCGAATCAGTTTAGGCACCAATCGCATGCGCAGTTTCAAAATTTCCGCTCGCGTAGGGGTGAAGTCATCGACAATTCAAAACTGATTCAGAATTCGACTCTCGAACAGAGCTAATGATTTCGTAATGATGGCGCAACCATAGAACTAAATGTATTATCTACCCGATTATTGGAGTTGATTGAATTCGATACCTCGTAATCATAGAACTAAATGGTAACGGTGGGAGGAGTACGGTACAAGAAATTAAAAGGAACACTTGACAAACATAGTTCTACTATAACTTTCTTTGTATCTCATTCTAATATTAGAACATGAATTTTATTGAGAGCGCAGTCTAGTATTATTTTGTCTATGAACTAAAGGTAAAATTTATAAAATTTTCGTGGTTGATTGAAATGTTTTCTGAGTCAGTAGTGTCATGCATTAATAAATGTACATAAGATTTTCACACTTCTGTAAATTTCGTTTTAAAATTAATGGAATTATGACCATGTATACAATTAATAAGCATTCATAACGGATTTCTCATTCTCAATAGACTATAACAGGTGTACCATAGTTGTTTTTTTGTATTCAATACTATGGAATATAGCAGTGCCGGACTGGGTACCAAAGACCACACTGAATAATTTTTTTTGGGATGGAAAATAGGAAATATCTGTTTTAACTTGGGAATTGTAGGTTGTAATGAACAAAAAGTATTCTGGTTGATAAATTTACTTAGAAATGCTTAAAAAATAACTATTATAGCAATAATGAATAATAAAAATTCACTAAAAACAGAATGTAAAAAAATAAAAATTTATTATACCTTGCTGTTTTTATAAATTGAACCACAAAAAGAATAATAAATATCACCAAGAACTAAATTTTCAATATTTTAACAATAAAAAAGATTCTAAACTCAGCATGAAACGAGATAAATTTTTTTTCATTCCATCGATTATTTTTCATATTTTTTTGCGTAATTTCATCATGTTCTTAAATTTTTATAAATAATATTATATATTCAAATTATCATATGTTATCTTTATTAAATCATCATATTAAATACAGCTTCCTTTATTCTTTTACCATTTTATGTAAATATTATTCAATAAAACCGCATTGGAGACCACAAATGTTAGTAATATACAAAAAAAAACTCAATATCTTTTATTTGGGAAAATGGACTAACCCCAGCCACAGTATTTTAGTCAAGTATAAACAGAAACAGAGTTCAAACGTTCGATGGTAATAATATTTAACACACAATGGAAGAACCAGTTAAACCTTTAAGAAAATCGAAAATTTTGGTTAATAGAGAATTGACGAATTATTATAAGAGTGTTTTCAAATCAGTGAGTATTTTTTTTAATACAATTTTTGATTACTAATACTCCACTTATTGGAGGATAATTTCATTAAGGAATAGGGGTGGTTTTCATCGTAGACCATACAGTTATATAGACTTTTGACAAAAAGTAACAAAAATTCAATGTAACTAACTTTAAAACGAGCTTGCACGACTATGCATAATTCCATTTTCATTTTCTTGTATTTACTGACTCCAAATTTTTCTTCTATTCTTCATAAGAAGCTTTTCTAAGCGTCACATCTGCTTCATTCATCTGCTGTCGGGTTTTCCTTACCCTTTCCTGTGCTACTTGTTGTAACCAAGTTTTTCCGGGTCTTCCTTTCCGTCTTTTATCATATCTTTTTGCTTCTGTTACTTTTTCTTATTAGGACTTGCGGTGTTCCTTTCTTTAAGTGTCCGTACCAGCTTATACAACTTTGAAAATATTTAAATCAGCCTTGCAAAATCTATCGTTAGAGCAGAACTTAAAGATATGACTATCATCTCCCCTATTCCAAAATCCGCTTTGAACTGCTTATATAAAAAAAAAGATTAGATCTGTAATGTAATCAAATGAACTGCTGTTTTTATACATATTTTTGTTTGTTTTTCTTTTATTTTAGACATTACAAGGTTCAATAATCATTTCTGTTGAAAATTATGAAGATTTCGTTTTTAGTTAGCACTTTATTTAATCTTCCAAAAATTTATCGGGCAGTAGCTATTTGGGCTGAGTAAACTACGAGTTGTTTTGAATTGAATAACGTTACTCAACTTTTCACTTGTTTGGAAATAATTCTTATGATTATTCTGTAATTATCGTGAATAAAAGTTTGACCTAATTTTGGATTAGAAAATAATTGATTTGATTCTTTAATAGATGTAGATGGATTTCCATCAAACCTCTCTGTAACTTTTTTTATTTGATTAAAATATTTGTGGCTTCAAATCACTAAGATCTAGCGCAGGTGAATGGCGTTTTGGCCAATGTCGAGGCGAGTGTTCAGCACGCGTACCGCGGTCAACCGAACCTGTAAGGTCTATACTAGTTGGGTCCGGGTTGATTAGTTTATGTTAAGTTAGGATTGTGTTCTAAACTGGCGTCCACAACTATTTTTTTGTATTTCAAGCTTTACCTCTCCATCGTTTGCAGCATCTGATCACTCATATTTTTCGAAATCTAAATTCAAAACTGTCTACAATATACAAGACTTTTCCTGACTCTGAATGCAATACAGAAGTATTCAGTACGACATTTCTTGGGGTCGTAAATTCATATACGGATTAAAATTTGACCGCGGGACGCAACTCGTTTGTAACAATTGCCGATGCTTTTTATTCTTGTAAATGATACACTTTGGAGCGAAGTTCTTTTTTTTTACGTATTATTTTAGTGTGATAAGAATGACGACGGATTTGTTAGCATTTTGGAATTGAAAGAATTTTTGGAAGCACAAGAACGATCGACTATTCCAGATAACGTACTCGAATGCATTATAAAGAAATTCGATAGGAATTGTGATACGCAATTGGATTTTGAGGAATTTTTAGAAATGGTGAATAACATTACGTTCATTGAAACGTTTCAGAACGCGACCAACAGGTATGTATAGAGTACCTGCATCAAACTACAAATATTCATAGAACGAGTGATGAGGTTCATTTTATTTTTTTTTTATTTTTTAACGATGTTAACGAAATAGATGTAATCAGTTTTTTGAATATTCTCTCATTACGAGTCCTTTTTCCATGGCAGATTCCATTCTTTCCTATCCTGTGTCTTATTCGTGAATTTCCTACCATCTTATCCCTAGATTTTCCCGTGCTGTCTTAATTTCTTTTGTCCAGTTCCTCCTCGGTATTTCTTCTTTTTTTTGTAAGTTCATGCTTCATATATTTTCCTTATTAATCGTTCTTCCATTCTCACAACATGGCCAAACCATTTTAATTATCCTTCTTTTGTTTTGAATTGGTTCTAAAATCAAATTTTCTCTTACAGTATTGTTCCTTATTTTGTCGTATTTTGATTTATTATCTATTTTCCTCAGAAATCTCATTTTTGTACTTTGTATTTTACTTTTTTGTTTCTGTGTTAGTATCCATGTCTCAGATCCAAATGTTAACATGGGTGTGGCTACTTTTTTTATATATTTTTGTTTTTATTTGTTTTTGGATTTCTTTTTTGGCTAAAAACTGCACCTTTATTGCATTGAATAATCTTCCAACTGCTCCAGCTCTCGCGCTTATTTTTTCTTCCACTCTTCTATGTTGTGTTAGAGTCGTACCAAGGTATTTGAAGCTTTTGATATGCTCTATTTTTGCTTCCCCTAATTTTATCTTATATGTCTTCTTCTCTGTTTAGAGCAGATATTTACGAAATTTTGGAATACATTACAGTATTATAGTACCTTATAGAGATATATACTCTTTTTTTTCAATCTCCAATCGCCCCTTGAAGACGCTATGTGTGCAGGAAAAAGCAGGCATGTGCTATAGGCGACTGCGAAGCTCTAGCACTACACACACCGCCATCTTTGATATTCAGGCGTCAGTCGGCGTTGTGCCACGTAAACAAGTCCGCTATTATTGATGCTCCCGACAAGTGCGATTCGTTTTCTACAGGCTGAAGGTCATATTTATGCAGAAGACCATTGGAGAAAGAGTCGTGTGTATGAGGAAAACTTCATGAGTTATGGTTTTGTGCGTAAATGGTATCGAAAGTTTAAAGATGTGCATGGTGAAGGGGGCCAAAGACGCAAATCTGTCGCTTCAAATGATTTGGTTGAACGAGTTGACAGAATAATTAAAGAAAACTGTAGGTTCACCAATTGTACGGAATTTGAAGAAGATTCAAGGTCTGTTTTGTTTCTTTGAAGAGGTTATTGAAAACCTTGTCGAGAGATATGACAAATGTCTCAATCTCTTCGGTGATTATGTCGAAAAGTAACCCTAAATGTACCAATTTTTTGGTAATAAATTTATTGTTTTATATGAACTTGTATTTTTATTTATAGACTATCGGAGGTTGAAGGAAAAATAAGCAATTATCTCGTTAATTTTTCACACCTTGTGTAAACAATAAAAGGAACTTATCACATATTAAATTGTGTGTATAACCTATGAAAGTTCGTGTCCATTTTGTTTCAGAATCTTGAGGTTTATACTACTTCCGCAAAAGGAAAGTGCACATCCTGTTTTGAGGAAAACAGTGACAAGAACAGGATCATACGAAAAACAATTTAAATTTGGTTTCAACACCACTGGTATTCTGATTATATCGATATTGCAGGTTATATTATTCTATTCCGATTCGAAGTGTGATGAACCAGGGTCGATTAGGAGAGCTTTATATTTCTTACCATGCAATAGGTCCACCCTTTATAGATATTTGTCTTATTTGTTGGTACATTTGAAGTAAGTATTGACACATTTCATTGAACTTAGTGTGATATTTGTAATTAAATAACTTAGGGAGTATTTTTCGGACTTTATACCTACGACAATTATTTCTTTCATGTCAATATTTCATGATAAATTTTGCTTGAGTGATAAAATTAGCTGCCCATTGTTTTAGATGCTAGCGCACCTATTAAGATCGACCTTGTTTGTACCATTTTATTTTCTTTTAATAAATTAGTCATGTCTTCACTTATTTCAGCCAAACACACCTATGGGCAAATGTTATATTACAAATTATTATCGGTATTCCTTTGGAAATGGTTCACAGCTGGAGAGTTATTGTGATATATCTAGCAGGAGCGGTTGGGGGTGCATTGCTTACCTCCGTATTCGAAAGATCTACTATTTTTCTAGGAGGCAGCGGAGGTGATTTCGCTCTATATACAGCGCATATATCCGTTGTCCTTATGGTAAGTTTGACATTGGCACATGCAATACTATGAAATGGAAACTGTAACCCGTAGCTTCGATCGGCAGTTGGAACCGAAACGTTCTGTCATGATTACGCTCCTAGATTTCCTTTCCAAACGCAGAAATGGAATTTGCGACTTTTAAAATTGCAGTTTTGCAGCTGCCGTTTCAAAATTTTCTAATATTAGCTCTCATATATACTAGAACTGTACTAGAAGTGATTCTAGTTTGGGGTACTAGAACTACTTTAAATACCACGAGGGACAATCTCTGGGGCCATGAAATCTTGCTCAACAACTGCACTAGAAGTGATTCTGGTTTGGGGTACTAGAATTAGTTTAAATACAACGAGGAACAATCTCTGGGGCCATGAAATGTTGCCAAACAACTGCACTAGAAGTGATTCTAGTTTGGGGTACTAGAATTAGTTTAAATACAACGAGGAACAATCTCTGGGGCCATGAAATCTTGCCCAACAACTGTACTAGAAGTGATTCTAGTTTGGGGTACTAGAACTACTTTAAATACAACGAGGAACAATCTCTGGGGCCATGAAATCTTGCCCAAGAACTGCACTAGAAGTGATTCTAGTTTGGGGTACTAGAACTACTTTAAATACAACGAGGAACAATCTCTGGGGCCATGAAATGTTGCCAAACAACTGCACTAGAAGTGATTCTAGTTTGGGGTACTAGAATTAGTTTAAATACAACGAGGAACAATCTCTGGGGCCATGAAATATTGCCCAACAACTGTACTAGAAGTGATTCTAGTTTGGGGTTCTAGAACTACTTTAAATACCACGAGGGACAATCTCTGGGGCCATGAAATATTGCCCAACAACTGTACTAGAAGTGATTCTAGTTTGGGGTACTAGAACTACTTTAAATACCACGAGGGACAATCTCTGGGGCCATGAAATCTTGCTCAACAACTGCACTAGAAGTGATTCTGGTTTGGGGTACTAGAATTAGTTTAAATACAACGAGGAACAATCTCTGGGGCCATGAAATGTTGCCAAACAACTGCACTAGAAGTGATTCTAGTTTGGGGTACTAGAATTAGTTTAAATACAACGAGGAACAATCTCTGGGGCCATGAAATCTTGCCCAACAACTGTACTAGAAGTGATTCTAGTTTGGGGTACTAGAACTACTTTAAATACAACGAGGAACAATCTCTGGGGCCATGAAATCTTGCCCAAGAACTGCACTAGAAGTGATTCTAGTTTGGGGTACTAGAACTACTTTAAATACAACGAGGAACAATCTCTGGGGCCATGAAATGTTGCCAAACAACTGCACTAGAAGTGATTCTAGTTTGGGGTACTAGAATTAGTTTAAATACAACGAGGAACAATCTCTGGGGCCATGAAATATTGCCCAACAACTGTACTAGAAGTGATTCTAGTTTGGGGTTCTAGAACTACTTTAAATACCACGAGGGACAATCTCTGGGGCCATGAAATATTGCCCAACAACTGTACTAGAAGTGATTCTAGTTTGGGGTACTAGAACTACTTTAAATACCACGAGGGACAATCTCTGGGGCCATGAAATCTTGCTCAACAACTGCACTAGAAGTGATTCTGGTTTGGGGTACTAGAACTAGTTTAAATACCACGAGAATCAATCTCTGGGGCTGTGATTCTAAATCTCGCATCTGTCAACATAGTACTGGAAAGCGAGGCAGAGAAAACATCATTTAGAATGTTCAGAGATGAGTTGTAAAAGCAAACGGGATCAAAACACCAAGCAAGAAATTAACAGAATTGTATACGGGTGGATAAAAAACAGCAGACAGAGCTTGGATAGGAGTGTATCGGCCCAGAACCAAACACTCTGAAAGCCTGGGCAACGCACCAAGCTCTTTAAAAGGAGTTAGATCGATGGATCAGATTTAAATACTGGGCTCTTCAGTATCGCAGCTAAAAAACAGGACACAATAGATGATTTGGGTCGCAGTGTATAGGAGGAAGTTTATGGCAAAGTAATAATATTTAAAATGACTGTACTAAGTTTTGTATTTGAAATTAGACTATAGGAAGGTAGTAGTATGGTTTTTGAAGTAAATACATTGTTTTTGGAAAATATTCACTTATTTTTTTTACCCTAAAACGGTACTTAATTCAAAAACAATCCTCATAATAAAATAACGAAACACTCCTTTGACAGAACGTTCGATATACTGCGTTTTGTCGAGAATAACGCGTTTGTCTTAGTTGGTTCCTACTTTCTATGTCCTTCTGTAAAAAAAATGTGTTAATTATGAACTTCTTGTTTATTATATAATGCGATTACAACATTTTTTAACACTAGGGTGTTTTTAACGCATGTTTTGTTTCAGAATTGGCGAGAAATGAGTCATCCTGCAGTTCATCTTATGATATTTGCTATCTTAGTAATTATGGATATTATCAATGTATACATCAAAATGATTCGAAACGTGTGCTACTTGTGTCACGTAGGTGGCGCCGTCGTCGGTTTACTACTTGGAATCGACATAATACGAAATATTAATCTTACAAAAAAAGAAAACATAATGTGGTATATATCTTGCGTAACATTGTGTTTGTTTTTTTTTACTCTCATAATATTAGACTGTACTCTTGAATCTTATAATTGTTCGGATTTCGGGAATAAAACTTATTTAATGTGTAATGTAACTTCTGATATTTCCAACCATTAAATAAGCAATATTATATAATATTATATATATTATATAAGCAGTATTAAATAAGCAAGTAATCAAAATATAATAAATAAAGCATTGATACGTTCTTAAGAAGTTTTCATCTCGATGCCCACTTAAAACAAAATTTCAGGCTACAGGATTATTCCAAGAATGCTGATTGCGAGGTGACATGTTTAGAAATTTTTATAACCATAAAAACATCAATTACAGCTACTATTTAATATTATCCCCGATCATACAGGACGTCCGAAAAGTAGTTGAACAAATAAAACGTAATACTGATGACATTTTTGTATTCTAAATAGAAAATTATGCAGATTAACCCCCTCATCTCCGATCACCTTGTAATTTCAATGAAATGACAACATCGTTCGAATAATTTGCACAAAATATCATATCCTGCTAACCTAACCTCTAGTTTGTATTAAAAAAATAGTCAAATAATAATTTTCCACACAACTTTTGAACATCCTTCTCCACGCCCCAGCTTAGAACTTCCTTTTGCGTCACACATTCATAAAGTACAAATAACACACTATTCAATTTTTATATTTTTCAATCCTAAAAAACTATGTGAAGAATTACCAAAATTAGGTCAATCTTGAAATCATAGATATGTGCTTAGAAAGTGAAGAAGAAGAGCTTGTATAAAACTATAAACAAACACGCAAATAAAATAAAAATAAAATATACACACGAAACAAACAATTTGTTTACGGCAATCCTAAAATATGAAAAAATTTGTATTAAAAATAAATATTAATTGATTAAAACTAATGCAGAATTAAATATTAGTATTATAATAGAGCGTAAAAAGGTACTTTCCAGTAACTATGCCTTCAAATTCTTGAGAAATGCCGAAAAAGATATCGATTGGGAAATGATTGTGCATTTTTTTCGCATTGTACAGGATTGAGCCTTTACTTCTGAACGTGAAAAGTCTCTTTTGTAGTTTGAAGATTGGCCTAAATTGAAGATAGAAATCGCACCATGATTTAAGTGTAATTAGGTTGCTGGCTAGATATAGTTAATAAGCAGAAGAAACAAAATAGGGCCTAGTACTGAACCTCGAGACACTCCGTATTTTGGCAAGAAGATATCGTTGTATCAACCTTTACAAGCTGACTTCTATTAGAAGGTATGACTTAAACCTTGCGAGAGGTATTCCGTTGAAACCTTAGTACTGCAATTTGCTAGAAAAATTACTGAAAGCTGTTGCAATGGAGGGATTGGAGTAAATATAATTCAGGATGGAGAACACAATTTGTGTATTTGTTACTTAAAAACCCAAATTGATGGGTAGTTTTTTCTACTTCATCTTCTCCTTGTTTGTCAAAGTGTTAAGGTGATTCGATGTGCATTTCGGCAAACACATTTTGTTGAAACAGTAAGTTATATACATATATTTTTGTTTATGTTCCTTTTATTCTATGATTATGTTAAAAAAGAAGATTTTTTTTATTGATGATACTTTTCATAACCTGTGTATTGTATTATAAAGGTTGGCCTACCACGTGTAATTTCTCTTATAATTTAAATAAAGTACATACATAAATAAAGTATTTGGATGTAAATCACGACACATTTAATGTAAGCGAAACTTTGATAAAACTACGAAATAAAGAAGAAACTGTGTACGTTTACATTAGCATCGGGAAGATATGAAAGCGGATCCTGATAAAAAGTTAAACAATTTTTGATAAAATTCAAAAAGTAATTATTAAGGTCTCAACGTCTGCGAGATATTTACCATGCTGGACTTTAGATTCTAAATATCAGTATATATTATTCTCTTTCTCGCTTGGTGAAATTTAAAGGTGTTTAATCATCGTCTGGTGTTCAATTATTTGAGAAAATTCGACTTGTGACGTCTGACTATCCATCGCTTACCTAGTATGGTGCATTCTGAGCGTGAAAGCGTAGATTAGGATGGCTGTGTCGATTGCTTTCACGAGGTTAACACTATTAAGGGTTCTATTCAATAGTTTGGTTAACCGTGACCTATATTTTTGTCTGAATTCCTTTTTTAAACCCGTGAAGTTTATTACCCGATTTTATGGATTATCTGGATATTTTTACTTATCTCTTTATTGCTTTCATGGATATTCAATACACAGCATAATGTTCATTTCAAAGATGTGTAATTTATAGAATGTTGTAAAACGTGTAGTATTACTAGATATTTCAATTTTTTATTATCACTTCTATAAAAAATTCTTTTTAAAATATATGCTCAATCAAACGACTTAATTAAATGTTTTATTACAAATTTTATATCTTCAATTTGGTTATCGGAACGCGTCAGACATGAGATTTGAATGTTGGTGTAAAGATGTAAATATGTTCAGTTTATTACAACCCGTAAATATTATTTTTAAATTCCCGAAATTCAATAAACGTTCAATGTTTATTTTTTTTTCAAATGAAGTCATAATGGCAAATGTCTCCTTATGTGGAAAATTACGTATTACATAGTACGTAGGCTGTAAGTTTGAATTTCATTTGTTATTAAACTTCGTATTATTTGAAGAAAACCTTTATTTTTAGTGTTTCCATCTAATATATATACAATACGAAGGCTGCTAATTAAGTTTTGAGGTAGACAAATAAAAACAAATATTTATAAATTCACTCTGTAGCGAAAGTGCGACTACGATTGAATTCCGAAAACCAGCAACACTCGTTGGTTCGAAAGTTATAAAAAATTTTCCTAAGAAAATGATAGCGATTTGATTCCATTTTGTGATCCAGTTAAATGTTTCAAGTCTGACCTTGTATTTTTCGTTGATATTTAATTATTCCGACTTTGAAAATTATTCAAAAAGGATGCTTTTATAAATTTAACGGTGCCGTATGGGATATTAATGTACCTGCCAATTAATTTATTGTTATGGATAGTGCTTAACACCATTCGCGACAAAAAACGGTTAAATTATTTAATTTTCTCTCGTGTCTTTTCCCTACTACATTTCTAATTGAAAATTCCTACTTTTTGCGTCACCGATTACGCTAGAAAACCGATGTGTCAATATGAGAAATTCCCTTATACATGTCGTACTTCCCACCTAACTTTTATAACTACTAAATCAGTCATTTCAGAGAAATGTGTCACAGAAAGAAGAATCATGTTTTTTAGAGCTTTTAGATTTTGATTCGATTCCTCTACGGATGTTTATAAGTAATTTCAAGGACAACACGTACCTAAACAAACGAGAGAGAAAGACGGTATCGCCATCTAGACTAGAACCTTCTTTAACCATATAAAACGAGTGCGTCGACGCGACGTGAGTCAGTTGAGTCGAGTAATCGAAGCGATACGGTTGGAGAAGGATTTTAATTGTACTGCGAACTATTGTCGAGTTCCATAATTGTTACGATTTTGGCATAATGTCACAAAAACGTAAATTTGATAGTGAGTGCAGAATTTTTCAATCTAAATGGGAATTTTTTTAATCTAAATGAGAAATTGCATATTTTTTCATAGAATGGAAAGGTAAACCACTGTATTTGATTTGTAATCGAACAGTTACTGTTTGTAAGGAGTTTATATTGAAGAGACAATATGATACGAATCATTAGTCAAAATTTGATTGTTACACTGAAAAAATAAGAATCGAAACATATACTCAGATATACTCAAGGGAGTTTCCAAGGGAGAGATCAAATGTAACCCGTTGTCAACGTACTCCAATCTGTAGCTTTGGACGTGGTCAAAGCGTTGGAACACGTTAAAAGGATTTTACTTTTAATTAAAAACCACCGTAAAAATCCAGTAATAGTGACAGACGAAATTCTAGAGGAAGCTTATGTTGCAGAGAAAGTCGGATCGGAGAAGGACATTACATCCATGTTTACGAAGAAACAAAGTCATAGAAGCAATCATCCAGCAGAAAGCCCTTCAGAATACTGGAAGAGGTATTTGGTAATACCATACTTGGATTCAATTATCACCTCCCTTAAAGTACGTTTTGCTGATGAAAACACGCCATCAATTCGCATTATTTAAGTTAGTGCAAATGCAAAAGATGACAATTAAAAATATGAAACAAACTAGTGAATCTATTGCCCAGTTTTATGATTTACCTAACATAAAGAATGAAATTAATGGTGAAGTGTTTAAAAGTTTGATTTGGTTATTTTGCTGTCGAAGGCTTGTGAAGTTTTATACATTGATATTAGAACCGTTCTTATTACAATCGTCATCGAGGCAAAGACTTACAAAGTTCATACTTTACCCCATTGCGCCCCTTTTAAGCTGACGACGCCTTTGAATATACTTAATATATAAAAAAAACTTCCCCTAATACAAATAAAAACCCTTACAGCATTCTGAATACTCGATCAACTGCACGCAATTGATAAATAAGTTTGTCGTTAAGGATTCAAAATCACTCAACTCATACCCTCCTCAAGTCATACTAGAATAAGACTCTTTTCCCGTCGTGTGAATTGATTGAGTTGAGCGCGAACATCAAACATGATTTTTTTATTGTTCTCCGATAGCAGCGCGAGTCAATTCAATATAAAAACATTACTTTAGATCTGTTTCATAATACAAGAATCACATAATGCAGTACTACTACGAGGATGTATTGATATCTAGTTAGCCTAGACCAGTTCAATGCATAAACAAAATATTGCGTTACCATAGCAACGAACAATAACTTATTAGAAGTGTCAGTGTAAAGATTGACGTCAAAAAAGTGGAGCAGAGTTACGAAATAAATTAAAAGAAAAATGATGTCCACCGAAAATGGAAAAATTGGAGTATTGAACCATCACCAAGTAACTGCATTTAAAAGGGTTAAGATTTACGAAGATATGCTTCATACCCTTGGTGATCTATGTCCTTCGTATGCGACCGTAAAAAATAGGACTGCAAGCTTCAAAAGAAGTGAATTTTCCATTGAAGTTGATGACCGATCGGGAAGGCCAGTTTCTGTGTCAGTCCCCGAAAATATCGATGCAGCTCATGACATGATTTTATGAGACCGTCGAATTGGACTAAAACGGATATTTAAAGCACTGAATATTTCATACGAACGCGTTTATCATATAGTTCACGTAAATTTCAACAATTGGGAAATTGCTGCAAAATGGATCCCCAAATGTTTGAATGTTGACCAAAAGCGTGCAAGGGTAGAAGCATTGCGTTCGATCTGTGCTCGATTTGGAAACGATATAGACTACTTAAACCGATTTGTTACTATGGATGAGAGTTGGGTACATTTTTACGATCCAGAAACAAAGAAACAATCGATGGAATGGCCACACTCTGGTTCTCCAAGACCTAAGAAGTTTCGTGTCCAAAAATCTGCTGGAAAAGTTGTTGCTTCAGTTTTTTGGAATTGCCATGGAGTAATCATGATTGATTTTTTGGATATTGATAGAACAATAACTGGAGATCACTATTCCACATTACTACGGGAAAAAATTAAAGAGAAAAGACGCGGAAAGCTATCCAAAGGTGTTTTGTTTTTGCAGGACAACGCCCCTGCACACAAATCTCATGTTGGCTTTATTACTAGAACACCCCCTTATATTCACCAGATTTGGGTCCGTCCGACTATCATCTCTTTTCTCAACTGAAAAAAAGTTTAAAAGGTCATAAATTTTCTTCCAAAGAGGTGGTAATAAAAGCTGTGAAGGTCTGGTTTGTAGAGGTTTTAAAGGTCCAGAGACGTTGCAGGTTCGCTGTAATAATTGTATCCAATTAAAAGGAGAATATGTTGAGTAATGAAAATATTTTGAATTGAATTTTTCAATATATCCTCGTATTATTATAATCATATGTAAAAATATCTCTTCCTATAAGTAATTGGTGCGTGACTTAACAAAAATGTTCGGCTACATTCACAATTGGGAATACCCCATCAAAGTTACTTTCACGGCTGAGCACGTTAACAGAAACGTTCAAAACATGAATAGCTATTTTAAGACTTAGTGTATAATCCATTCCAGTTTTATTTAACGTTTAGTAAACAACAAATAGTGTAATTCGCAAGGTATAATGGCTAAGAGTACATATAATATCGAAATACCGGAAGAATCTACTGAAATATTTATTCCTTTGAGTATACTAAGTGATGAAGATTTCAAGAATTATTGTCTGAGTTTCTTCAATTGTGTAAGTGAGAAAAAATTGATTAATTATAATTATTATGATCGCATAAAAGTGTTTGTTTTGAAATAATGTTATTTTATTATTACATTATGTAAACAAGATTTAAAAATATTTTTTTCTACGTCCATTATAATATTCACGTTTCTTTTCATTCGTTAGCAAGAATGTAATTTTTGAATCGATTAAAAACCGTGAAAAAAAGTGCTGTTATAAGTTATATTTTCGATTTCCGAAAATATGTTTTTAAAAATTTATTGAACACAAAATTATAATAATTTTATAAAGTTGAATGAACGGTATTAACTATAATTAATTGAAAAGTGTTTACAGAAATCCTATTTTATATTAAAATACTTAAATGCTGATATATATTTACGAAATATGATCTTTTTACGTCTTAATTTTAATACTAATCTTGATGTTTCCTTATGTAACTAACGTGTCATTTTTTAACGCAAGTCAAAAAATTGTTTTATCAAAAGTTTTTTTCTCATATCAATTTGTTTCTCCGATGAATTTCTCGATATTCGTTCCGAAAATCCTAACCTAACCTAACTAAGATGGTAAATATTAAGAATTGGTTAGGTTAGGTTAGGTTACGTTTCATTGATTTATCATATGTAAGTTATACCATGTATTGCCTAAAATAATGGAAATAATATGTCTCCCCCGCCTTAGATTTACTATTTGTACCCTCAAAAACAACCCCAAATGTGTGAAAAATTTTTTGCCTGGAGTAATTCTAAATAATTACAAAAAAGCATAAACAACTTCACATAGAGTGTTAATAGCTTATTTTGGAACTAAATCCAAAATTTGGAAGTCTTCAACACTTTAGTCGATTTACCCAAAACTGAGAGGGGCCCTAATGGTAAATAACGACGTAGATATCAATAAATACTCGAAACTAATTGCATATTTGAAAAATAAATCAGTTGGCTCGAAACATTGGCTCATGAAGAAATTAATAAGTTTCTGTTGATCTTTATCTCATGCGTAAGGTATGATACAAAAAATTTTAATGTAAATAATACCGGAAATGTTTTAATTAATTATCGCAGTACCTGATAAAAAAACTCACCTTCAACGTCGATTTACTATTATTATAGATTAAACTTGGTAAATATAAAAAATATAAAAACCAACGACCCACAAATGTCAAAACAGATCATTTCTTTTTGCAGTAAAATCCTTTTTGCAGTATAAAAATGGAAAATGCAAAACACAAGTTGTAGGTATCAATAAATTTTCAAAAATTCCCTCGTTTATCGCAACATATTTGAATTTACCTAATGCAAATTAAAAAAACTACACTAGGCATACATTTCGAGGTTCTTCGACAACTCTATTAGTGGATATCGGTGGTTATATAATTCAACTAAAGAAACAATAAATAGTAATACAACTATAGACGATGTTAAATGTTACCAATTCAAGCACCAACAGTAATTTAACTTCTTTAGTTAAAATTAAAAATGCTCACAGTTGTATTTAAAATTAATAAAAGTCCTGCCGAATTTCTTTAAGTCTATGGATGAAGAACCATTTTTGTATGAAACTCGTGAGTAAAGTAACTATATTTTCACTCGTGGAAATTGCCTACTCTTGACAAAAAAATATTACTTTACTCACTTGTTGCATAAATAACTATTAAATCAATATTTTCAAATATTTTGTCCTAAGAAGGGTCCAGATGTATAGAGGTGTATGTTACATCTTTTTTATTTCTTTTTCTGTACAATACGAGTTCAAAATTATATCAACATTAGTTTTATTGGATATAATGTAATTATTTGCATATTTCGATGGGGTGACTACTTTTAAATCCTTTTAAAAAAAGGATTGAAACAATAATTGTAAGAAGTCGATTCAAGTCGCACGCTCGCAGGTCAAAAGTTTCTAGCAAAAAATTTGTAGCTTCTTCTAATTTTAGTGTCTTCTAATTTCAACCGTTTTAGATTTATAATGAGTGCTACATGTTGTTATTGCTTTATTGAAGCTTAAATTAATGAAAATCATACTTTATTTGAAATTAACTTAATAATATTAAGTGTTCCATCCCCTGGCTGGAATAACAGCTTCAAATCGCTCGATCTTCTTGAATGCTAACTCATTCTTCAGTAAGTACTATTTTGTAGCTTGTGTTGGATCTTTTTTCTTAAGTTCATCTCAAAAAAGGTCGATAGGAAGTCCGAGCTACGCGCTGGCCAATTGTAATTTGTAATGGACGGACATTAATCTTCATTATGTATCAGTTAGTCCTCCAGCTCCACCGCCAGTTTCAATAAAAACCAACTCGATTTTTGCCTCCATTGAAATGATAACCCAAACCATCCAGGAACCTTCTCCAAAAGTTACGTTTTCTTTTATGCGCCACTACGCGAATTTTTATCCAGGTCTTCTGCAGACTCACCTTCTTCTATCGCTACTATACAGGCACACTCGCACACTCTGCTTTCGTCTGAGAAGAGAACGGAGGAGCCCCAATACACAGGCTGCTCGGTGGGCACTTTTCGCGTTTCTCTGAGGTCTTGCTAAACTTTGAAAACTAGTGAGGATGATCCCAGAAGTACCTGGCCTGACCTAGAAATAGCGGTAGTTGATTGAAAAATACCACTGTATCAGAAAGTACACAACATACAGTATATGTTTCATGTTTGAAGACGCCAAATTCCTACAAGATCCTATTAACAAATTTACTACTACAACAAATGATTAATTTTTCATTAAGTCATATTTATTTGCTAGGATCAAATACCACTTTGATAAAAAATTTAACTCAAAAGGAAAATATGTGAAATCGAAGAGGAAGACCCAGTTAATAAGCAGAAGATACAGTGTTGGTCGGGTCGTCTACCAGCGTGAGAAATCCGAAAGAGATGCTGAAAATACATCACGACAATTTTTTGCATCTAATGGTTTTACCAAAGTCTAGAAAGTTGCGTTGAAACCATAAAACACGATTTATTAGACACTAGAATAAATTCATAATTAAAACGCAAATATTTTTATATCAAACTTATCTATTTTAATATTAAAGCGAAAATCCCATCACGACAATAAGGTCCCACGCTCAAATGTTGGAAAATCCCGATTGATATGAGTATTTCCCGCGTTTCCGCATATATTTTCGATGATAAATTGGCAACAGCGAGTTCAATAGATAGTATATTTATAAAACTGGTTTTGTGTTGAGTCTCCAAAACAAAATAAATCAACGAGTATGGTAGAGGATCTCCGTTGAGTGGTGCACGTGTGTTTAATGTTATGTAAAAATTCCGTCGTGGTTACAGTAAAAACTATGGAAGTAGCAAAAGGTAACGAAGATGAAAATATTCAACTGAGAAACCCTATTTTGAATAATAGCGAAGTTTGCGAATATTTCAAAAGTATATTCACGCGTGTAAGTATTATTTATAATAAAAATATATACAGTGCGTGTATAAAATAACGCATAAAGTTAAATTCCAAATCCAACGAGATTTCATCATTTTTAAAAGATACAGGTTGAATAACTTCTAAACGACGACGTTTAGAATATTTTCTATAAATGAAAGATACCAGTTTTTCAACGATTAGTGGAAAATAAAAAGTGTCAATAATACTGGTAGAAAAAAAATCAGCAGAATTCAAGATAAATGGCGTTTTCATAGTATTAGTTCATAAATGCTACAAAATTTGGAAAAAAGGGGGCTGAATTAACTGTTAACAGAGAATATGGAGCAAAAACAAAATTCCGGAAGATCCGGAAATAAGTAGAATTTGCTACTTTTTGATGCCAGTTAGAAGAAATGAAAAAATTTTACAACAAAGAAGGTTTTAGTTAATAATAGCACCTAAAAAACAATCAAGAACTTTGTAAGAAAACAAAGATTACCAAAAAGGATTAAAACATAGAAGAGTACCGAGTCCTGTACTAGTTAAAAAAAATATGGTGGCCTTTGGAATGTCTGGATGTCTTTATGAAGACTTTAATATTTTAACTAAAAACGAGTTGAAATATAATGTATTAATAAGAAAGCCGGCAATTAAACTAAAAAAAACGAATATAATTAAAGATATAACAGAAAAAGAAGACATAAATAATTGTGATGAAATAAGAATTAAACGAAACTTAGCTGGAAATAGTGAACAGTTTTAAATATTTATTCATATGAAGCAATGAAAATCAAAAATTAAATTATGTATTACATAGAAATTTTCTTAGAAGAAAAGGCATGATAGTGAAAATACTTTCAATACTTGTACGTCCCAGAAGTACCTGATGCAACACAGAAAACACAGAAAAACCATTAACTGTCGACATTACCCCTTCATTGTTAAAAAATCTCTGATCACCAAGCCATTTTTTCAAGTTTGGGAACAGAAAATAATCCGAGGGGATAAATCTGGCGAATATGTTGGATGGGGTAGCAAATCAAACGTTAATTCATTAATTTTGACAATTGTAATAACGGATATGTGAGCGTGCATTGTCTTGATGAAATAAAACTTTCTTGTGTCCGTTTTCCTTGATTTCTTCGCTCAAACGTTGCCATAAGTTCGCATAATATTCACCATTGATAATGTTTTATATTAGAAATGGAATAATTACGTAGAGTGGAATGTGAACCTGACAAAAACTGTTCACAAGTTCAGTCAAGTACTTCAAAATCGATCTCATACTTTTCAGTAGTAATAACCCAAGGACATTTATAATTGTCCGCAAAAATAAGATTTCTAAAGCTTGTCAATAGAAAAAATGCAGAGCAAAACAATTTATCAGTGCAATTAACAAAAAACAATTAGAAAAGTTGAGTGGTGAAGTGAAAACAGTCCATGGGATCTGTTTTCAGTATAATGTCTTCAAATTAATTGGTTTCTTTGAAATAATTGACTATTTAAATAATACAGTCAATAATATATTCGATTCTCCTTACGAGGTTGTCATCAATTATATCAATTGTTTTAAATGGACCTTGATTATTCATTTACTACCAAGAATTCATCATTAAAATTAGGTTGCACACAATACTTTCATTTTTTTTATTACTGATGGGTAATGAACTATGATTAATGAATTTTCTGGTTGATAACAAATCGTCTGAATATAAAAGAATTTTGGTGGCTTATTTTAATTCTACTCCAACTCTGGAAAGCTTTTCTCTAGAAACTTAAGAAGAAAATGTTATGTTTATGCTACATTTATTTCGGATTTGAAAATTTTTCTATTTAATGCTCTAACTTAAGGAAGAGTCATTGGTCGTCGCAGAGTTATATACCAATCAATGTGTCTTTTATACACATAGTGTGATCCATCAGTTCTTTGTTTTATATAGTAAATAGGGCGCGTTCGCAAAAATCGTCATGCACGCGCCAATAACAAGTTTCAACAAGTTTTACACGAAGTTTGAACTTGCCATTTTATCATAATAGAGCTAGAATTTTAAATAATTAAACTTTGAGTTTGAGTTGTTTCGCCGGGGAGAAGATGAACCGCGTGCGGGTGACTACTTCAGAAAACTTTAAATTAGTAGAAGAAATTGTTTTAAGTGACCAGCGCCTAAAATCAAGAGAAATTGCAGCACGGACCGGCATTTCTAAAACAAATTTTCAAAGGATTGGATAAGGATTAATAATATTATATTTTGAATGAGCTACGTGCTCTTTAGATCGTACATTAACGGACCTCTTAGTTTGCCGAACTTACTTCCTGTCACAATCAATCCAGCTAATTTCATAATTACCAAGTTTATTTCCAAATCTGATATTTTATCTTCAGGATTACCAATTGTTTTATTCTATTACTGAATTCATAAACCAATATTATACCTACTTCTTGCCAATCCATTGGTATAAACAGGATTTTAAGGTACCAGATCAAATTTTTCCTGTTTTTCATTTGAAGTCTTGCAGTATAAATGGTCATAGTCGTGTACAAAGTCTTGCGCTGTTTCGGTATACATTTATAGGAGACAATTTTTGAATTATGCAATAATTAATTTTTCAAATTTTGTCACATATCCCCGCAAACTAATCAATTTTTTTGTTTCAGTGCGATACGGATAAAGATGGTTACGTGAGTGTAAGCGAACTAAAAAAATTCCTTGAAACTCAAGAAGAAGTGGTCATTTCTGAAGACGTTCTAGACATACTTTATGAAAAATTCGATAGAAACAAAGATAGGCAATTGGATTTCGAAGAATTTCTCGATATGATCAACAACAACACGTTCAAAGAAACTTTTTACTCAGTAGCTAATAGGTAAATCGCACATATTACATATATATTGTATCGTCATCGATCCTCAAACTTACTTAGACTGAAATATAAGCACTGCAAACTGAAAGATCTATTCTGTCTCCCATTTGCCAGAGCTGTAATGAATAGTTATGCCACAGATCTCCTTACAGCTCCACAGCATTGAGAAATGATATTATTTGAGACCGCACTTATATTAGAGCTTTTTTCCCATTCTCTAGTTCGTTCAGTGTCAGTTGGCAGCCAAGAATGAATCAATCCAATTTTTGATATCTTGCTCTGATGTGAACCGTATTCCAGTGAGGGCGTTCTACATCGACCGGAAGAAATGGAAGTCAGAAGGGGCAAGATCTGGGCTATAAGGGGAATGAGGTAAAACTTCCTATCCACTGTTTTCCAAATAGTTCTTAACCGGAATAGCAACGTGGAGCCGAGGGTTGTTGTGATGGAAAATGATTGCCTCGTGTCTGGTCGCATATTCCGGGCGTTTTTCGGTTAGTACTCTCTTCAAACGGATTAATTGTGTTCGGTAGCGTTCTCCATTGATAGTTTCACCCGGATTTAGCAGCTCATAATACAGCACACCCTTCTGATCCCACCAAATAGAGAGCATCACTCTCGCGCGATGGATATTCGGCTTTGCCGTTGAATTGGCTGCTTGGCCGGATTTCACATATGATTTTTTGCGTTTGGGGTTTTTGTAATGGACCCATTTTTTATCACCAGTAACAATCCGATGCAAAAATGACGTTCCAGCAGCATTTTGGACATGCCAAAACACGTTTCGACGTCTCTCGGCTTGATTTCATGTGGAACCCAATTTCCTTGCTTTTGAACGTTTTGAAATGGCTGTTGAGTGACGCCCAAAGACTCTGCGAGCTATTCTTGTGTTTTGCAACAATCTTCATCGAATAATGCTTCCAGTTCTTCATCTTCAAACTTTTTTTTTATCGTATCGAGTAGTAACTGAGCAAATTTAATTGTGCACACGTTTAAATAATTAACTTACGCTTGGAGAGTGCTAGAATTGAATCGGGATATTTGGTATAAACCTATCTACGTTTTTATTGAGATTTTGAAATGCTTAAGAATCAAGGTTAAAAATTCTTCATGTTATCTTGGTGATTTTGTTAATATTTAATCAAGAACTAACAACTTTACTTATGTTATTCTTTATTGGAGTGGTATTTACATTTAGGGGATTCACTGGGGAGATAGTGTAGTATCTACGTACAAAAAATTACCTGGACGTGCATTCGTAATTAAAAAAAATAATTTTCATAACCTAGTGTTGTTTTTTTCAGATTTTTTAAGTTCGTAGTGGTTCCAAAAGGATGTAGAAGTCGTATGCGAATTCAAAGGACTATTACAATGACGGGGGAGTACGAAAATAATCTTAAATTTGGTACAAACTTAATGGGGATGGCTATTATTTCATTGCTACAGTTAATTTTCTTTTACGCGAACGCAGCTTATAAAAAAACGCCAAAAGATTGGGGTCCTGTGGCGGAGGCCTTATGTTTCAATCCATGTAAAAAAAGAGAAGTCTATAGATATTTTACTTATGCGCTGCTACATGCTGAGTAAGTATATTCAACTATTTTTTCAATTTCTACGTACGAATTCATTTTATTTTTAAAGAAGAAATTAAAACGAGAGCTATTAGACTAAAAAAACCAACTTTTGATTAAAATCAGGCTAAAAAAGGTAAATTGGACGTGGACAAGCAGCCTTTTGGCTAAAGTAATCTCAGAAAAACCATTTTGGCCAGATTATATTTTAAGAAAGCGAAATTTAAAGAAATTACATCCAAATTAAACTGAGAATTAGAGTTAAAATTAAACGTTAAAAAAGTCGTTTGCCTATTAAATCGAACTAAGAGCAGTTTTTTTAAATTTTTTATGAAATTAGTACAAAAAACACTAAATATCTATCTAATTAAACTTACAAATTTTTTTTCATGAAATGAAACCGAGCTAGCCATTTTTGGGCAAAGTAGACTGAAAAAAGCCAAATTTTTATAAAATTAAACTCTGAAGATTCAAATAAGGCGAAGAAAAGCCTAACTAGACATAGAAAAACTGCCAAAATGAATTCAAAAAGTCAAATTTTTAAAAATTAGTTTTTGAAAAATTTTTTTTCTGCCAAATTAAACTATAAAAAAGCCAACACTATATTCGAGAAGCCAAATTTTGAACAAATTAGATATAGAAAAGTTACTTTTTAACCTAATAAGCCTTATAAAAGCCAAATTTGCATCAAACAAGACTTAAAAAGCAGGTTTTCTCCAGAAAAAAAACTATTTTTGTATAAATAAAATAAATTACTCAGAAAAGCTATTTTTAGATCGAACTAAGCCAAGAAAAGTCAAATTTAACTACCTTTTAGATGAAGTAAACTAAAGAAAAGCCTAATTTCCATCAAATTAGACATGTGGAGACGTTTTTCTGCCAAATTTAATTAAGAAAAGCCATTTCTGGTCAAATTAGACCAAGAAAAACTTAATTTGGATAAAACTATATTTCAAAACCCAAATTTTGAACAAATTAGAGAGAGAAAAGTCACATTTTGATCTAATAATCGTTATTAAAGCCCATTTTCAATCAAAATAAACTTGAAAAGTCGTTTTTCTATCAATATGAACTGAAAAAAAAATTTTTGAATAAGCTAGCCTAAAAGAAGCCGTTTTAGATTAATGTGGATCAAGAAAAACCAAATTATACTACTTCTTAGATGAAGTAAAGCTCAATTTTAATCAAATTAGACTTGTGGGGCCAGAAAAGCCACTTGTGGCCAAACTATACCAAGAGTAACTGAATTTTGAATAAACTAGACTAAAAATTAAACGACTAATAGCCATTTTGTTGTTGAAACTATACATAGGAAAGCCAAAGTAAGTTATCAAAAGCAAATTTTTATCAAATTATGTTCATAAAAGTCATTTTTTATCATAATAAACTAAACTTGCTACTTCGGATCAAAATTTTTCAATTTTTCAAACTAATTTAACAGAAAAAAGCTCAAATAGACTAAGGAAAAGCAATTTTTTATTAAATTATTCCAAGAAAAGTCAAATTAAATATTTTTGTTCAAACTATACATAGAAAAGCTACCTCTACGCCGAAGTAAAGTTATACTAGGCAAATTTTGATAAAAATAAATTTCATAAATAGAACTCACATAAACTGCTTCTACCAAATTTGTCCAAATTAGACCAAGAATAACCAAATTCTGATCAAATTAGACTTATAAATCTATTTTTCTATGTAGAAAAGACTTTAGTCCAAAATAGAGATCAAAGTACACTAAAAAAACATAAATTATGATAAACCAGACTCCTTTAGCTGCAAACGCCCCCTGCAGAAACTTTCTGTTGGAGTTAATAATAATATCAAACTTGAGTTCAGTGTTAAATATTTGTATTATTTTCAGTCTCACACATCTGCTCGGCAACGTTATAATTCAAATTTCCGTTGGAATAGTTTTGGAGATGATGCACAGCTGGAGAGTCGCCGTAATATATATAGCCGGAGCTATTGGAGGATCTATGACCCATTCAGTATTGGATAGGAAAGCACTCCTTGTTGGAGGAAGTGGAGGCGTTTTTTCTTTTTTTAGTGCTCACATTGCTGAAGTTATAATGGTAAATTCATATTTTATTATATGACTATTAGAAAAAAAAAGTTTCATAGTTCATGTGCCTTCAGATAGGCCCGTCGTACCCCACTTGACGTTACCAAAGTTCAATGTCCTTTGAGAAGCCGACTTGAACCCTTTGATGTGGTCTGGCAGGTTGTGGGGTGTGCCCAGGTGAGTACAGGACACTCACAGATAACGTGGTCTACAGTTTCCTCTTCCTCGGTACTCCGGATCATCCGTTATGCCCATGGTGTGATGGTGACGTCTTAAATGGCAATGCCCGGTTAGAATTCCGGTCACTAGTCTAATTTCGCGCCTATTTACCTGGAGCAGTTGTTTGGTGAGAGAGAGATCTATCAGTCTTCTTCATCTATCTCTGCCGAGCCCGCCTTGCGCGAAGGCTGTTGTGCCGATTTAGCCAACTCGATGTACGAATTTGAGGTTACAACTTTTTAAAATCAATTTTATTGATCAGAAATTATGTTAAAAGTTTCAAAATATCTAAAGAAAGAAGCTTTTTTTCTCTAGAAAAGGTTATAAATCATCACTAAAAGGCAGAGTGCTATTTACTACGACGAAAACACGTAGTGGAATGATTTTTCTATAAAACAAAGTTATATCTTATCATGTACCATATATTCTTTAATTTTCAGAACTGGAGAGAAATGAGCCATCCCTCAGTTAGATTGTTACTTTTTGGTATCGTTGTGGTTGTAGAAGTTGTAATTAACGTAATTACAAATCCAACTGATTCAACAAGTCATGTGTGTCATGCGGGAGGAGCAATAGTGGGATTACTACTAGGAGTAAACATTCTCAGGAATCTACAAATTACAGAAAAAGAAAATATCATTTGGTATATTTGTTTGTTAATACAAATAGTTCTAGCGATGATTTTTATCATTCTAGATTTTAAACTTCCTATTGAAATTGATTGTTTCAATTTTAATTCGACGATATCATCGCAACAAGTTTTTAATCGTACATTAATTGAGCCAGACTATAATTGATTTCGATATCACCGATCATAATTCGCAAATAACTCTGTATGCGTAGTCAGGGAGTAGTAATAAGACATTTTTAATTGAACTGTGATATTAAATTAATATTTATTTGCAATTATAGTATACGTAAATTACTTTTTTTATTCAGTTTGTTTTATTTATAATTTTTATTCCCATGTCAAATAAGTCACATTATTTAGGACAACAAAGAGGCTGATTCGTTCATTGGTGTAGTCAAAAAACAGGATCCGTGGAGATAGATGGAATCAACTGGTATTAGATAATCTATGGTAACACAAATTAGCCTTCTGAATATGAAATTTGTATAATTTATTTATAATATTTAAGTACAAATAATGTATATAGGAATTTACAAAAATAAAATTTTATATTTCCGTTGTTGTAAATCTCAAATTCATCACTTCTATAATTTTTCAAGTATTATCAAGGTAGTATAAACTAAATATAACTTTTAAAAAACATTGTATAATAAAAAAAAAACAAATAAACACTAAAGAATGCCAATACCATTAAGTGTTTACTTATTTACTTGTATTGATGTCAGAGCACCGCCATATTGGTAATCCGCGTTTTAGCACAAAGTTTAAACTAAAAATTCAAAAACTTAATTTCAAATGTCAAAATAATTTTAATAATTAGCACAATTAAGTTGTGATGTACTATCGAGCGTTTCTATACTCAAATTATCATCTTCAGACACCAATAAACAATAACCAAGAAATTGTGGTATACCTAATTTACTTAAAAATAACAATGTGCCAATTTCATAAATCGATTGAAATTTTGATTTTCACTGATTTGTGTTTGTTGAGTATCAACTCAAGACTCAAATTATAAATTCACAACAATTTTGATACAGTTTCGGTAATAAATATTTAAAAAAATATAATAAAAATAGTTATAACTAAAATACTGTTTTTCGAGATTTTTTATAATCGAGTCAAGACGTGGAAATAAAAATAAAATTCAATTTCACAAACAAATTTGAGGTAAAAACATATTCGAGTTAATGAGTTTTCCTAAAAATTAATTCTATTAAAACGGTCGTAACATGGTATATATATGTATAAAAACGATTCAAAAACTTGCTGCTTCATAACTGTTTTAATTTTGTCTAATAAAAGTAATTAGCTGCCTATACCTTACCTAGGTATTATTTGTTATAGAATTTAAAAAAAAGTTCTAAAAAATCTCGATTGACATTAACAACTTAAATTAGACTATAAATAATACGATTTTTCAACCAAAACAATAAACAGATACTAAATAATAAAATATATAAGGTGTCAATAAAAACAAGTGTAAATAATCTCGATGACATTCAATGAAATCAAATACTAAAAAACATTATCCACTGATGTGTCCAACAATTAAGAAAACTGAAATTCATACCGAACACTTTCAGTCTTTGAAGACGATAACTTTGTTATCGAAACCCGAAAGATCGCAGAATGCATGAAAAAATGAGAAACAGTATTTACAGATCTTGAAAAAGTGTTTTACTAGGTCCATGTAATATGGAAACTGCCTAAAGATCGAAGAATATACAAAAAAATGAGAAACAATATCTATAGACCTTGAAAAGGCATTTTAATGGGTCCATAAAGTCTAGACCTGTCAAAACACTAAATAATATTGGAAAAAAGGAAAAACAGTAATCACAGATCTCAAAAAGGCGTTTTACTTGGTCCCTTACTTACTTTACTACCAAAAGACTGAAAAATATACGAAATAAAGGAGAAATAGTATCCATAGACCTTGAAAAAGCATTTTATTTGGTCTATATAGTATGGAAACTACCAAAAGACTCAAGAATATAAAAAAAAAAGGAGAAATAGTAACCATAGATCTTCAAAAAGCGTTTTACTAGATACGTATAGTAAGAAAACTACTGAAAAATCAAATTGAAATAGTATCAAAAAGAAAGTGGTAATGAGATGTTGCGTGGCACTTTCCTGGGTTCATGACTGGAGTAAGCCTCTGCTGGACACTATGGAGTAGAAGGAAACTATAAAGCAAGAAATGGGACTAGGAGTGATCCCAAAGTGACAGTTACTACCGAAGAAATTATCAGTAGATGCCGTTGACACAAAATGCAGGATATACTGTCAAATAGAAGTGATTGTACGATATCCAGATTGATTTTGAGCAAAGATCAATAAAGGTAAGATTCAACCCAATAGACCACAGGGGTAACCACTGAACATTGTACTGTTGTCATAACCCTCCAAAGATAAGGGTGACATCAGACAACAATGGAAAGAGTGTAACGAAGAAGAAGAGAAAATCGAGCATTTGCTTTACAATAACGCCACAAAAACCCTGATGGTGTGGGGTTGTAAAATCTTGCTGTGGATGTGCATGGCGATAATGAGACCAATTATACAGTGTTGGCTACGAAAACTGTTCTGAAAAGAATCAATATCTTGAAAAAGCAAAGATTAATCAACATATGTACAACCAGAGTCATAAGAACATGCCCATTTGAAGAAAACCTTAAACAGAATATTTAGATTTAGATCCACGTCTCTGGATGAAAATTTTAGCTCTAACTCAAAATTTAATGGGATCCGAATACTATAAATACCATCAAATGGTAAAGAACTGAAATGGAAGTGCACCAAATAATTTAACAGTTAAACATGAGTGAATAATGTGCTTTACTCATATTAATACTTTTCCTTTGGAAAATAACTCTTCCACGCCAAATTCCAAATGATACAAGTTCCCATTAGAACACCGTATGTCAGTATAGAAATCCACCATATGATCCTTTCAGTTCTAGTTACTTTAAGGTTCCTCAAAACGTTGATTCCCACTAATAATCCCGCTAGGGCTCCGGCAAAATGAGCGGCGTATCCGATATGTTCGTTGATATCTAATACGTATCGATTATATATCGATGTTCCTATATCTGATGCGGCTAATAAAACGAAAATGAGAAACTGGGCGATGGGGAACGACATTTCTTTCCAATTCTAAAAAAAAATATTTGAATATCATCATATCTATTATAAGAAAATGTAAAAAGCTCGCCCTATATATTAATTAATCTAAAAGTGTATCTATGAAGATGCCGGGATCAAAAGATTGTAGATTTCGCAAACCTGAAACTCCTGAAAAACAAATTAATAACAAGAATAACGAAGTTAAAAATCTACAGGACTTTAATAAGACCAATCATAACTCATGGCAGTGAATGTTAGATGATGACACAAAAATTCAAAGAAAGATATTTAAAACAGAATGGAAAAACCGAAATAATAAAGAAATTGATGAAATACTAGACAATGACGATGTAAAATGGAAGATGTATAAGAGAGTCAAAATTTATGCAACAGAAGAAGAGGCACACCCTGTATCAGATCAAGTGCATGAAGACTTACAAACAATGAATGTGAAAGAATGGGGAACAGAACAGTTTGGAGGCGGTTATCTTCATGGATTTCCTTTTGTTTTAAACAAATTTTGTATGATAGTTTTCATATAAATTCATATTTTCTATTTATTTGGAGAGCAGAACAAATAGAATAGATTCCAATTTATTTATATTATTAAAAAATATAATTTCATTTTTTTTTGGCTCCTTTTTATTCAATTCTGTTCTACCTATTCGTTCTTTTTGCAGTGATTTTCATCTGTGTTCCCATTCCTTCCTTGTTTAATTTTTTCCCGCAGTTCTACAGCTGCCAGGTTGGGAGTTTCAACCAGGATTCAACCACCCGATTACACATTCAACTTATTAAAATAATTAGGAATCCAGTTGAGGGCTGCAACCATCCCGGATTTCTATATATAAGTCCCAGCCTCATATTTAATATATAAATAAATATTATTTTTACAATAAATTTTTTTGTTGCTCTCAGCAATATTTGGATAATCGTGTCCGGGGATAGTTTTAAATTGTTTAATTTTAATTTTTGATCAAATTCATAAGGTGTTTTCAGCTTTTCGGCCTTTTTTTATTGATTGTTAACGTAGTTCGTTAAAAAGCTCGTTAGGTTAAGTTAGGTTAGGTGACGTATAATTTAATATTAATTGTTTACCCCATCTGAGTACCAGTTATTTATATACTTCAACTAATGCTGAATACCACTTCCTGAGGAGGAGTTTTCTGCCTGGGAATTTAAGGTTGTGTAATCGTCCTCGATTCGTATTCAAAGGAAATTTACTCGTTTTAAGAACGCCTTATCCCAAATTCCGGCCTTATCCCTTCCGACTAAAGACAATTTCAAGCGGAAGACAATAGTACTTGAAAACCACCATTGGTGGTACCAACTTTCCATCTATGTTGATAGTTATTAGAACTTTTTCATTAGTATTGATTTTCCGATTTATACCCTTTTGACCTTTTTGTGCAGACACTTTACTTCCTTTGGGGATGAAATCTGTCTCATCCCCATTAAACACGCTGGTAAATTCAAGTAGTATTTCTTCATTGCCAGAGTTTGCCAAAAAAATTTTCATGAAACCATGAAACTTTCTTTTAACACTGATGCTAGGGTAGTTTTTAAATTTTGAACAGTTCATGATGACGGTTTTTAAATTTTTGAAGTCAACCATGTTCATTCTCAAAAGCATTTTTGCACCTCAACTCCATTTCTTTTCTTATTTTGGACCGATCCTGGGAACCTCGTTTTGCTTAACAGCTGTAGATACAGGAGTACCATGCAAAACTTGCTCTAATGCTCTTTCCATTTGAACTTACTGTTGACTACTGATTAGGTGACAACGACCATTTTTTTACCTCAATACCTTGTTAATATCCTAAACACCTTTCTATTAATGTTTTTCGTTTTATTTTGACCACTAGTTGCATGCAAAAAATGAATTTAACGGTTAAAAACGTCTATCGTGCACTTACGTTTTTAAAGAAGTGTTTGATAGTAATTTGTATTCTTAACCATAACCCTGGAAAATCCATATAGATACCTCTAACATCAATTTTATGTAAGAAAAAAAGGATATTTTTCAAAAAATAATAGATTGTAATATAAATGATTATTTACCATAATAATAGAAGCGATATGAGCTGTAACAAGTGAATATACTCCTCCACTGGCACCAGCTAATTTAACTGTCGGATCCATTATAGAAGTGCCCAATGAACCCGCTACAACTCCTGCTAGGTAAACAATGAGCACCCTCCACCATTTGTGCACCATTTCTAAAGGTATTCCAAGAAGTATTTGTACAAAGAGATTTATCACCAAATGAAACACACTGAAAACAAAATATGGTTCAAAAGGAATGAAATCAAACTAAGATTGAAAATTCGTTTTTAATATAAAGTTCAATTTAAAAATGAAAAAAAAAACTTTTAACCAAATTAATTTTCTTTTTGGCTTCACCGAGGAAATATTTGTCCTCTTTCATCCATTTCTGTTTCTAATACAGTTCCTAGAATGTTCTTTTTGTTTTGACAAATTTCCTCCATTTTCTTGCTACAAAATTGTTAAACTTGATGTTAGCAGCAATTTTCCCATATTTATGTTTCCCGTTATTTAAAACTAATAGTAATTAGGACAACAATTTTGATTTACATCTCAAAATTTTTTATTTCCGAAAATCATCCTCTTATTTTTTTATTAATTAAAGGTATTTGACTCGTCCCTTCCCTTATGTATTTCGAGTCCTTTCCCATTACATTAAACAATTCTGTATTATATACTGCATGTTATATATTGTATTGTTGGCTCTATGTTTACTTTTTCCATTTTCCCTGACAGTTTCATAACAAATTAAAAGGTTTTATTTGTGTAAATATGCTTAGAAAAATTTCTGATGAAAAAAGTATATTATAAGTGAGCTAATGCTTTGTAGAATTCGAGCTTTGATCAATTTCACCTTCCTTGAAGCTTATTTAATGTCATTTAATATTTTAAATTAAATCTTCACACTTTTGAATACATATATTAAAATTTTATATATTTTGATATAGAATGAATTGAAAATTTTTATGAAAATCAAACACCTGAGTTTTTTTATTTATTCAATTTTTACTCACTATTATTTCTTTCCTTTCATTTACCGTATTATGCAACAATAATCACAAAATCCATTTTAATTTGAAAATTAATAAAAGTGAATCAATAATAATACTCACCCTACATGAACAAACATATAAGTTATGTATCTCCAAACTTCTCTTCTCCTAGATGGTTCGTAAATAAATATCGTTGCACACGGACCACTCGCATATTTTGTAGAATCATATTCAGTAGCTTCATCAACACAAAAAAATATTATTTCTATTAAGGATAATATGATCATTCCAACAGCTGGAGGATAACAGGAATATTCTTCTTCATAAATACCATCGGTGGCATCAGGTCTGGTGTAATGTCTTTTGGGAACTACCCAATTAATGTATCTAGGATTTCAATATATTTGTTGGTATGTAAGAAATTCTTCATTTCTGTTTATACGAAGTTAAAAAATATATACATATAGTCAAGAATTTTGAGGACATGCAAAAAAATGAGATGATCCTTAGTGCAATATCTAATTGGTTCTGTAAAGCAAAAAAGTACAGTAACTCAATCGAATGTAGCTCCTTGTTAGTCTCTTGCACTCAGATTCCAAAATACAACATCCTTTAGAAAATTTAAAGAAAACTAGTCATTAGAATATGCAGCATGTTTCAACCAGTATAATTCAACAGAAGTAGTAATACTACTAGCAGACTTGATACCTATAGACTTACTGATAAGGGAAAGAAACTTGACTTATGGTAAAGACAATTTAACCAAAGCAGAGGAAAAACAAATATCAATGGAAAGCTACCAAAGACAATGTGCCAGAATTAAATGCAAAGGTAGCTAAATAAAAGGATTAATTCCTATGGTTCCAAAATTGCTTTTAAAATAAATGATCAAATTAGTAATTTTGCAAGACCTCTATCTGCTAGTTCCCCACTAGAACCGACTCTCAGCATACACCTAAATAATTCACTAAATATTTTCATTTATTTGACAGAAATTTGTTAAAAAAACTAATGAAATATTCCATATTTCGAATATTTCAAGCAACACATTAAATATCTTTAACTCTACTAACCCATAATCACATTTAATTTAAATAATAATTAAAATGATAGGAAATTTGAATATTTTGTAAAAATGAAATTAATGTGAATAAAATTTTAAATATATGGGAGCAGTTAAACATATTTGAATGAATGAAGACAAGAATATCAATGATGGTCAAGTTTGTGGAATGATGTTAATGGTTTACACTTTCATTGATTATACAATACTAGAGACTTCAAAACCAGTAAAAATCATTATTTTGAATAGATTACTACATGTAAAATTACTCAGAATAAAAAAATGTGAAAACCTTTGTACATAGTGTCCAAATATGTAACTTAGATTAGGATTATGAATCATTTCATAGAATTCTTCGAAATCCAATTTTCTATCATCATTGCGATCATGCATAGTTAAAATTTTTTTAACACAATGTTTAGGAATGTCTTCTTCATATTCCCTACTTTCTATGAGATCAGTTAACTCCCTTACACCGATTAAACCATCCCTGTCTCTATCATACTACAAAAAATATATTAATAGAATCTCTATTAAAATTTTGAAGCAACTTTACCTTGTTGAAAATTGATTTGTAATATTCCTTGGATTTTAAGGGAAACTCTATATTTTCTCCCATTGTTTTATACTTTTATAATACTAAGTTTGCGCTTATCGTTAAAGTTATCCACAAATTTACTTATAAAATAGTCAACAAATGAGCATTCTTATGAATTTATCAAAAAGATAAGACAGCAAAAATTACTTTTTCAAATAATTGTTATAAACTAAATTTATAACCTATTTTTGTAATTCCTAATAACCACAGAATAATAATAATTTTAGATTAAGTACACTAAGTGTATTTATTAGTACAGGCTCGTTAGGACAGTGGCATTCATGTCGTGGCATCAAATACTGTGACAGTGTTTGACATTCGACGTTATGACACTAGGTGTTCACACGTACCAACACTTGTGTTGCGACATAATATTAACAGAAATGGCGGAACTCTTAACTGCAGTAGCGGATGTATTAGAGGAACTAATTAATTTGAAGTTAAGGCAAAAATTAAAAAGGCGAGTGTGGGTAAGAAAGTTGATTAGACGTAGGAACACATTAGGCGCATCAGGAACACTACTGAGGGAATTGGAAATAATAGGAGACGAATCCTTTCCTTTAAAAGAGTATCTGATGAAACCTTATCCTAGGCGGCCCAACCATAGTATTACGGAACGTGTTTTTGACTCTAGATTGTGTCGAGCAAGAAGAATAAGCGAGAATGGATTCGGAATTTTAACAAAAGATTTCTGGATATTTTTAAGGGCAATAGATCTTGAACCAGAAAAAGTTGTTAAAATCGTGAAGACGTGCTGTGCTTCACATAATTAGATTAGGAAAACAGCTAAGTCAAATTATGGATTAACACCTGGTTTTGAAGATACAGAGAACGCTAAAATTGTTTTAGGAACATGGAGACCACAACTTCATTCTCAAGCACTGATAAATATGGCTCCAACAAATACTAGAAATTTCAATAATGCTGCGTATCAAAAGCGTGCACAATTAGTCGATTACTTTATGGGCGAAGGCGAAGTATAATGGCAATACAGGATGGTGAATCTACAAGTCATCGGGGGTGTAGGCGATAACTGATGAAATTCCAGAAAAATTTGCATTTTCCTTTTTCTTTATCATAATTCCTTTAACTTTACTATAACACAAAGTAAAATGCAATTACTTCAAACTAACAAGGCAATGGAAACATTACATGAATAAATTTAAATTATTCTAAACTAATGATTTTTTTCTTACCAAATTTGTCTCAGACTCAGGTTCTAATTCTTCGTTTTTGGAAAGGAAGGCGTGAGCAAAATCATACCAATGGATCTTGGGCTTATAAATTTCATTAACACCAGGGGCCTATTCCACAATAATACTTTGCAGTTTGCAATTTATTTTCACAACAACAAGAAGTTGCAAAGTGAAAAGTGCCAAGTGCAAAGAATACATCGATAAGCTATATTTTTCCCGATTTTTGTTCCACAATATATATCTCTTCGCAAAATACCAATTGTCATCTTGACACTTGTCAAATTATTCTGCTAAGTGTTTGAGTGGTTTGCAAAAATAGTTTATTCGTTTAAATATGGGAAAAAAAAGGTTTGATTATTTAAAAGTCTTTAGAATTGGCGTCTCCAGGAAAAAAGTGGACCCATTGGGGGGGAAAGACAAAAAATTAGACTTGGCAATACTGGATATTTTGAATGAAGATAATGCGGTAGTGGATGGAATAAATCTTCCAGAAGCTCAACCAATGCCAAGTACGAGTACCTCTTGCAACACAGTTTCTAACGAAACTGGAACTGAAATTTTGAAAGCTGAAATTGACTACCACAAGAGGAAAAGAAGGAAGACAGCAGAAAATTGTGTGCAAAACAAGTAAAACCACAATGAAGATAGGAGAGTCAAACTAAAAGAGTTTTTATTAGAGATTGAGATATATAAAAAAAAAACTGGATGTATTGAAACTAGAAAAAGACTTAGGTTTACAACCAAGTATATTTACAAAAGAATTTTATGACTGTTTCATGTTTATTTCTTAAGGAGGCATCTAAAATCGTTGCAAAGCAAGTTTATTTCGGGACCTATTTTGAAAGCTTCTAAACTCTTGCATAATCAGTTTATTAATCAGCTTATTAGCTTACAAAGTATTATAAAACCAGTGGCTAATACTTAATAGTCACAGTGATATATAAATTGCAAAAATAACCAACGAATTAACATTTAATCAATCATGTGCATGCTGCCACATCTCAACAATTATAAGAAACTACAAACATCAATGAAGAGTATCTACCGAAAAATTTTCAGTTTATACATTAAATAATTGCAAAAGGCGATTTTGTCTGTTAATGGCACCTTCGGGAACTACTTCCGGTTCGAATAAGACTTCGTTGTCACCAGTACCGAGGTTATGGAAACATTCATCGTCAAGTTCATAAAATACACCTTCATTCTGGCAGCAAATGTTGTGTAGCGTGGCACAGGCTAGTATAATCTTCCCTGCTCTTCGTGGTGAAGCTCTGAGATGGTTAAGACATGGGAATCTCTCCTTCAAAATGTCGTAATAAGACTTCGTTGTCACCAGCACCGAGGTTATCGAAACATTCGTCGTCAGGTTCATAAAATACACCTTCATTCTGGCAGCAAATGTTGTGTAGCGTGGCACAGGCTAGTATAATCGTCCCTGCTCTTCGTGGTGAAGCTCTGAGATGGTTAAGACATGGGAATCTCTCCTTCAAAATGTCGTAATAAGACTTCGTTGTCACCAGCACCGAGGTTATCGAAACATTCGTCGTCAGGTTCATAAAATACACCTTCATTCTGGCAGCAAATGTTGTGTAGCGTGGCACAGGCTAGTATAATCTTCCCCGCTCTTCGTGGAGAAGCTCTGAGATGGTTAAGATATGGGAATCTCTCCTTCAAAATGTCGTAATAAGACTTCGTTGTCACCAGCACCGAGGTTATTGAAACATTCATCGTCAAGTTCATAAAATACACCTCCATTCTGGCAGCAAATGTTGTGTAGCGTGGCACAGGCTAGTATAATCTTCCCTGCTCTTCGTGGTGAAGCTCTGAGATGGTTAAGACATGGGAATCTCTCCTTCAAAATGTCGTAATAAGACTTCGTTGTCACCAGCACCGAGGTTATCGAAACATTCGTCGTCAGGTTCATAAGATACACCTTCATTCTGGCAGCAAATGTTGTGTAGCGTGGCACAGGCTAGTATAATCGTCCCTGCTCTTCGTGGTGAAGCTCTGAGATGGTTAAGACATGGGAATCTCTCCTTCAAAATGTCGTAATAAGACTTCGTTGTCACCAGCACCGAGGTTATCGAAACATTCGTCGTCAGGTTCATAAAATAAACCTTCATTCTGGCAGCAAATGTTGTGTAGCGTGGCACAGGCTAGTATAATCTTCCCTGCTCTTCGTGGTGAAGCTCTGAGATGGTTAAGACATGGGAATCTCTCCTTCAAAATGTCGTAATAAGACTTCGTTGTCACCAGCACCGAGGTTATCGAAACATTCGTCGTCAGGTTCATAAAATACACCTTCATTCTGGCAGCAAATGTTGTGTAGCGTGGCACAGGCTAGTATAATCTTCCCCGCTCTTCGTGGTGAAGCTCTAAAGATGGTTAAGACATGGGAATCTCTCCTTCAAAATGTCGTAATAAGACTTCGTTGTCACCAGCACCGAGGTTATTGAAACATTCATCGTCAGGTTCATAAAATACACCTTCATTCTGGCAGCAAATGTTGTGTAGCGTGGCACAGGCTAGTATAATCTTCCCCGCTCTTCGTGGTGAAGCTCTGAAGATGGTTAAGACATGGGAATCTCTCCTTCAAAATGTCGTAATAAGACTTCGTTGTCACCAGCACCGAGGTTATCGAAACATTCGTCGTCAGGTTCATAAAATACACCTTCATTCTGGCAGCAAATGTTGTGTAGCGTGGCACAGGCTAGTATAATCTTCCCCGCTCTTCGTGGTGAAGCTCTGAAGATGGTTAAGACATGGGAATCTCTCCTTCAAAATGTCGTAATAAGACTTCGTTGTCACCAGCTCCGAGGTTATTGAAACATTCATCGTTAAGTTCATAAAATACACCTTCAATCTGGCAGCAAATGTTGTGTACCGTGGCACAGGCTAGTATAATCTTCCCCGCTCTTCGTGGTGAAGCTCTGAAGATGGTTAAGACATGGGAATCTCTCCTTCAAAATGTCGTAATAAGACTTCGTTGTCACCAGCACCGAGGTTATCGAAACATTCGTCGTCAGGTTCATAAAATAAACCTTCATTCTGGCAGCAAATGTTGTGTAGCGTGGCACAGGCTAGTATAATCTTCCCTGCTCTTCGTGGTGAAGCTCTGAGATGGTTAAGACATGGGAATCTCTCCTTCAAAATGTCGTAATAAGACTTCGTTGTCACCAGCACCGAGGTTATCGAAACATTCGTCGTCAGGTTCATAAAATACACCTTCATTCTGGCAGCAAATGTTGTGTAGCGTGGCACAGGCTAGTATAATCTTCCCCGCTCTTCGTGGTGAAGCTCTGAAGATGGTTAAGACATGGGAATCTCTCCTTCAAAATGTCGTAATAAGACTTCGTTGTCACCAGCACCGAGGTTATTGAAACATTCATCGTCAGGTTCATAAAATACACCTTCATTCTGGCAGCAAATGTTGTGTAGCGTGGCACAGGCTAGTATAATCTTCCCCGCTCTTCGTGGTGAAGCTCTGAAGATGGTTAAGACATGGGAATCTCTCCTTCAAAATGTCGTAATAAGACTTCGTTGTCACCAGCACCGAGGTTATCGAAACATTCGTCGTCAGGTTCATAAAATACACCTTCATTCTGGCAGCAAATGTTGTGTAGCGTGGCACAGGCTAGTATAATCTTCCCCGCTCTTCGTGGTGAAGCTCTAAAGATGGTTAAGACATGGGAATCTCTCCTTCAAAATGTCGTAATAAGACTTCGTTGTCACCAGCACCGAGGTTATTGAAACATTCATCGTCAGGTTCATAAAATACACCTTCATTCTGGCAGCAAATGTTGTGTAGCGTGGCACAGGCTAGTATAATCTTCCCCGCTCTTCGTGGTGAAGCTCTGAAGATGGTTAAGACATGGGAATCTCTCCTTCAAAATGTCGTAATAAGACTTCGTTGTCACCAGCACCGAGGTTATCGAAACATTCGTCGTCAGGTTCATAAAATACACCTTCATTCTGGCAGCAAATGTTGTGTAGCGTGGCACAGGCTAGTATAATCTTCCCCGCTCTTCGTGGTGAAGCTCTGAAGATGGTTAAGACATGGGAATCTCTCCTTCAAAATGTCGTAATAAGACTTCGTTGTCACCAGCTCCGAGGTTATTGAAACATTCATCGTTAAGTTCATAAAATACACCTTCAATCTGGCAGCAAATGTTGTGTACCGTGGCACAGGCTAGTATAATCTTCCCCGCTCTTCGTGGTGAAGCTCTGAAGATGGTTAAGACATGGGAATCTCTCCTTCAAAATGTCGTAAGCATTCTCAATAACTCGCCATGTGCTTTTATGCCTCCTATTATAATTATGTTCATTTGGATTTCTTCTCAGGGGAACCATAAGCCACTCTTTCAGTCCATATGCGCTGTCTCCCAAGATCACTGCGTTAGGAAAAGGTCGGAATCCTTGACCAAAATTAGGGCCGCAAACCATCATGCAGTTAAGAGAATGGTTACCGTGTCTGTCTACATAAGCTGCTTCATTTTCAGTGGGGGCATCGATATTTACTAAAGTACCATTAACACACCCACATACACAAGGAAACCCCGCAACGTACGAATGTTGGGAACATATTTAGTACAATAGCATCGACAACCCGATGCACAGTTCTGCAAGTTGGCCTCCATTTCGCAGCCAATGCAAGGTAATCAGCAACTGCTTCTCAGGCTGAAGCGCTTTACTCTTTCCTGGGGGATGTCTTAAATGTTGCCCAATATGTTGCAACACAATATCTTTTGCGTCTTCTGACAGCATTGTCGTTATCGTCATCTTCACTTGAATAAATGAATTCAAATTTTAACATTTTTTATAAATATTCAGCAAAATTCAGACAGGAACTAACAAAATTTAATCTAATATCAAATTGACGTAAGTCCTGTAAGTCCTTATCTCCAAAGTCTTTGCAAAAAAAGTGACAAGTGCAAAATTAATGTGTTAATTGTGGAACACAAAGACTTTTCACTTTGCAGCAAATGCAAATTGAAAAGTGATAAATGCAAAGTTGCAAGTATCATTGTGGAATAGGCCCCAGAACAAGTTGTCACTTATTTTTTCCTTTCGAAATTCATTGTTCAGACAATGCATTGTTGCGGCATTACGTCACGGCATTAGGTGCCACGACATAAAATGTCATTGTCTGAACGAGCCTTAATTAATGTCACGTCAACTGTCATATTCAAGGATTAGATTGACACATTTAGGTAGGTTAGTTTGCAAAGATTATATATGTACTCGATAATATACTGTTAGTTTGTATTTTATAGTCCTGTAGATGCACTCAGATGGAGGCCATTGGAAGTTTCTACTGTCATAATTTGTATAACAAAAACTAATAGATTTAAAATAAATAAATGTCGTTTATTTAATCAGATTCCAGCGAACTAAAACAAAAAATGCGTAACGTTACCTTATATGTGTAGATGTATAAATAGATTTCTTTAATTTTTTGTTTCTTTTACTTTTTTTTTAAGGGTTAAAATTTGCCGTTACTTCATGTTACTGTCTTTAATATGGCTACAGCATTGGTTATATCTTCATCATATATGAGTTCTTTCCAATGCTTACGAGAAAAATAATTTCTACTACATACAGTTGAATAAGTTCTTCTTCAACTGTTGAAAATATACTGGCTTGAGTTAAAACTATGAATCTTCTTTGTCTTAGAGCTGTTACTCCATGAAACGATTTAGGATATGAAGGATTGAGTTTTGATGAGAATAGAATCAAACGAATAAAAAACCAACTTTGAAATTTATTAAAAATGTATTGCTAAATAATTTGTATATAAATATCTAGGGTTAAAAATCAATAGGGTTACAAAATTGTCCAGCTAATTTTTAGTATCACTAGTCCAAATTTTTCTAAAATAAAAAATTTGAAACTATACTGATTTTAATACTTTATCATATATTCATGTATTTTTTATTTGTTAAAAATTCCTGATTAGTATTTATGTTGTATAAAAATAGAAATAACAAAAATGGTTTTTTAAGGCTAATTGTTTGATTATTTGCATTTGCTTTGAGAAAATTCAATAATAAAACGAATAAAATTCCTTCAGAGTAAACATGTATTGGAGAAAACTATAACTTTGAGGCAATAAAATATAGTTGAACCACAATTTTTAGCCAATTGTTTACTAATTAAGTGAACTCGGTAATAATTTAATAATTTCTTTTTATTTTTTGGATCTTCTGTTCAGAATCTTATCTCTATTAACATTTTTTTCAAAAGTTTAGTTTATTTTGTGAAAAAATATTCGTAATAGAAATCCGAGAATATCTTCACACTTATTTCTTGTAGTAGAAAGAAAAGACGAATTATGGTTAAATAAATAAGTTTGTCTTTTAATTTTTAATTAGGTTTGTTCTTGGTAGCTTCACTGTCAGAACTAGTTCATTATGTGTACACTAAAGCCTTCTTTGTAGCAGAACCAGTGCTAGCGTCACTGTTCTTAGTAGCAGTGCAAGAGAACTAGTTCACCCAGTTAACTGTACTGCTTGCACTGGGTCTAGAGTCAGTTCAGCCAGTGCAGTGCAATAAGTGTAATCTGGAAACGGTGGTAATACATCAAAAAGTATTCAATCGTTTTCCATTATTATTAATACTACAAACTATATTGTTCTTTGTATCCCATCGATCTAATTCTCATGAACTCATGAATCCTGCACTGGACCAGTTCAGTACAGTTCCAGTGCAGCTACCAAGAACAAACCTATTAACATATTTTGAAGTCATTTCATCAGAAAGGGTCCAAGCTACTCAAAAACTGATCATCTCTTGAAATTTCTATTTTGAAAAACTATTAGTTTTGATGATTGAAAACTTTCCTTAATATAAATGAAAATATTGAATAAAATTGCAAATTTTAAACTGATATGAAACAGATCACTAATGAAGAATAGGTTTAAATGGATAATAAAGAAATTTTGATATTAATTAAACTAATAACTAGTAGAAGTGAAGCTTTAAGCTTTAGCAATTAAAAGCTTTCTAGAATAAAAAGCTTTTTAGTTTATTGTCAAGTAATAAACCATTTTTGTCCACACTATGTATATTTTATTAATGTCAGTATCGTTTCTATATAAAAAAATCTACATCTAACTTATCTACCTACCTAATGAAAAAGAATAGCACCATAGGAATTTTTAAACAAGTAGGGGTAGGTATTTATATAAAAATTAAAGCCTCTTGATAGAGGTACATATAGGCAACTTAAATAAAGCGAAACTTTGTTTTTTCTTTCTAAATATCTAAACAAAATAACAAAAACTTATGTAACATAACTCGTTAGAGCAAAATGTGGTATACATTAATGGGTGTATTTGCATAAAATTTAATTCAAAAAAGTATATTACGTTAATATTAAATGCATTTAATGCAAACGAGTACTAAATAAAATAAATATGTTGATATTTATAGTGAAGGACATATTATTTCTTTGATATTCCAAGTAATAGTTGGATTATTATTATTATTATGATTCTATATATGAAAAATGAAAAAAAATATTAAACTTGTTACATGTTAAGTAAAGTAATTTCAGTATATAATCTTGATTTAACCCAACTGCAACTGAAGTTGAAACATTTTCAGTTTTTAGAGAAACTTTCAAGGTTAAAAGGGTGTGAAGGGAAAAAAATGAACATGCTGTTTGGTTGACAATGGGAATTTCTTTATAGAAAAATAAAAGTTATATTTTTCTAACAGAGCTAGTATGAATCCTCCGTTCTATTAGGAACAATATGTGAAAAAAAAATTATATTTTTTTATATATTGAGAACATAACTTGATTAAAATTAACAAAAAGTCCTGTAGGAGTAGGGACACCACGTTTTAAGAGAAACTTTCAAGGTTAAAAGGGCGTGAAGGTGAAAAAATTAACATGCGTTGTGGTTGACAATATCATGAGACTCATTGTGAATTTCTTTATAGAAAAAGAAAAGTTAGTTTTTTCAAACAGAGCTATTTTTTGCATATTCATGAATCCTTCGTTCTATTAGGGTAAAAAAATTGAATTATGATCCACAATATGTGAAAAAAAATTATATTTTTTGATATATTGAGGGAATAGAGTAAATTATAAAAAAAACCACCTCTACAGAATATAAACATTCATTTTCTTGAGAATTATGGTCTGATTAAATGACAATAATACAGTTTTAATGTGTTCTAGGGCCTCAAAATTCGCGAATTGGTATTTCAAAAAGAATCTCGATTTAAACGATTTTAGTTCATATCCGATGAAACGATTTGACCAATTTATACCCACATATACGAATGGAATAAAGTCCAAAAAAGTGGTGGCCCTATTTTTTCCTGGACCATAAATGCTTGTATGATCAAATGATAGTTATTGCATAGGAAATTCCAGAGGGAATTTGTTTAGAATTACGGTCTTGAACCACATCCAGCCTGTACAGGGAGATATAAGTTTGGTTTGGACTGGTTAGATTAGATTAGATTATTCATTTTCACACCAAAATATCAACATAAATATTTCATAAACAATTATTCAAATTGATATTTTCTATTGATTCTGTGTTTAAATTTATAATTTTGTAGCTTTCGGAGCCGGTATTCTCGAAATATGATTTTCAGGTCGAGAATCCTTTCTGGGGCTTCTAATTGACATTCTTTCCGGCGAATTTCTTATCGGACCCAATGATGTATATTTGTCCTCGTCGTTTAGAGTGTTTAAACTGCCGAATTTCTTGAGCAATATTTGGACTTGCAATGCTGCATCTTCATCTGAACTTGCTTGGGATACGACTTGTAGAAGTTCCTGTTTTAATTTAGTTTTTGTAGGGGATGTATTTGTAGATGAAGATCTTCGTTCTGTTAGACCCGAGACGCTTCTTCGCACTAAACGAAAATAAGTATAAAATTATACAGAATGGATAGGGATTTTTGTATAAAATCTTACCTGGTGAATTTCTAGCAAACGGTTGGACGAAAGTATCTTGTCCAATACTCGGTCTGGATTGTCGAGGTCTTCCACTCCAGGTGTTAATCCTAGAATCACCCTTTCTGACTTGAGACGGTGTTTTCTTTGGACTTTTCTGAATTTGAATGTCTCCTTTAACTTCTGCACTGTTGGTTCTGCTAAAAGATTTCTTCTTAATTTGTGCGTCGTCCTTGGTCAAAGAAAATGACTTTTCTTTCTTTTTAATTAACGTTTCGTGAGTTGTCGTTTCGGGAGAGGTACTTGAGGATTCAGAAAGTTTTTCCATCGATTGGAGATTCTTTTCTAATGTAGTTTTCATATCATTCCCATAAATTCTTTGCGAAAAGTGGGTTCTTCTAAGACCAAATTCGTTAAGATCGTCGTCTGTATAAACTTGATGCTCTGAAAAAATGAAATTTTCCATAAAGATTCTAAATAATATCTAAGTTTTCATTGTCGAATTTTAACAATAACTTACCAGTTTCTTCAGCATCTTCTGTGGAATTTTGACTATAAAGAGATGATCTTTGTTTGGTTCTATCGTGTATAAGACCTAAGCTTCTGTAACCTTCATCGGACATTTCTGAAGTAGTGTCGCTATGATCTGTATCATTTACGTGTAAACTAACTTCTGATTTTAGAACCTAAAATTGATAAGCAAATCTTCTAATCAAGAAGTAACTCATAACATAAGTAAACGCGATCTATCCAATTTTGTTTTTAAAGTGTCATTTTGTTTAATTTTCTTCTGATAGTGGTTGTGTTCTACAACTTCGGCGGTGTTTGTCAATGTTGAAGAAAAAGACGTGGCTTTTGGAGAAGTTTCCTTAATAGTTTGGGCAGGCATTTCAATAGAAGTAGTAACCGAGTTGGTTTTTATTGAAACTAGCGATGGAGCGGGAGGATTAACGGCAAACATAGAAATTTTAAGAGATCCTGTCTTTCTTTAGGTCAGTTTCTTCGGCGAAAACTTATTATTATATTAGACACAATAACTAAAATGATATACTTACCTTGGAATCTACTGGAATTTGCATACTACTGACAATATTTTTAGGCCGATAGCTATTGAGTGATATTGGCAAAGATTGTGGACCATAGTTATTTTTATGTTGTGGACTTCTATTCGTTGAAAGTTTCGTATTAAGATTTGACGTGTAATTCGGTGTAGGACTTCTAGACCTGTTTAAAGGCGGCGCCAGGGATCTTCTCGTAGAAAGATTCGGACTGAGTGATCTCTTAGGTGAACGAGATCGAGATCGATTTATAGAATTCATCGGGGGACCTAAAGAATGAGGACCACTGGAGCCGTTGCATACATTGAATGAGTCGTTATTTGTTGCTTGTGATCTGAAATTGAGAAAAATAAAGGGAAAGTTTCCGACGATAAATAAGCTACGACACGTATGGTAGTCATTATATTTACCTTTCATAGTAAACATGGGATCCATGTAAATCTATTGCTCCTGGTTTATTTACCAATTTCGCTCCTTGGGTAGTTCTATGTTGCGTTCTACATCTACACGGATCGTGTTTATCCAAATAATGTGACAGTGTATCCCATCCCCCTCCGACTCTAACCATCACGTGATTACGGAGAATCTGAAAATGGTAACAAAAAAAAATTCATTTTGAGAAAGTTTCCGGTTTAGTAGGTTGACTTCGGGAATCTCACATATTCAATCAACGCTCCTGGTCCGTTACTTGGATTCCGTGACTGATAGAAAGAAAACTTTTGTGAAATTTTTAAGTTACGTCACTCCTTATTAACCCTCTAGAATGATTCTATCGCCTTCTAGGCATTTAATACCTCTAACAGTGTACAAAACTTGATATTTTTTTTTTGACATTTTGTTGTGTTGGTTCTTATTCAGGACACCTTGTACATGTATTGGAGAAGTGATAGAGAAAACTATAATTTTGAGACTATAAAATTATAAAAAATAGTTGCACCACAATTTTTAGCCAATTATTTACTAATTAGGTGAACTCTGTAATAATTTGATAATTTCTTTTTATTTTTTGGATCTTCGGTTCAGAATCCTATCTTTATTAACATTTTTTCCACAAGTTTAGTTTATTTTGTGAAAAAATAATCGTAATAGAAATCCGAGAATATCTTCACACTTATTTCTTGTAGTAGAAAGAAAAGACGAATTGTGGTTAAATAAATAAGTTTGTCTTCTTATTTTTTATTAGGTTTGTTCTTGGTAGCTTCACTGTCAGAACTAGTTCAGGCAGTGTACACTAAAGCGTTCTTTGTAGCAGAACCAGCGCCAGCGTCACTGTTCTTAGTAGCAGTGCAAGAGAACTAGTTCACCCAGTTAACTGTACTGCTTGTCTAGAGTCAGTTCAGCCTGTGCAGTACATTAAGTGTAGTATGGAAACGGTGGTACTACATCAAAATATCAAGTCACTCCTAATTAACCCTCCAGAATACTTCGATCGTCTTCTAGGCGTTTAATACCTCTAACAGTGTACAAAACTTGATATTTTTAACTTGCGTTGCAAAGAAATTTTTCTGTCATTTTGTTGTGTTGGTTCTTATGCGGGACACCCTGTATAGCCTAATTAAGGTCCATAAAGCTATAAATTACACGAAACTAAATTTTTTTCCGGTAGATGAAAATCGAACGCGACAAAAATTTCATTTTGTGATAAGGTCTGAAAGAATCTTTTCTATTTCCATGATTAGGATCCACAATCAACTGATAGGTGATTTATATAATCCGGAATCCTAGTTTCCGAACTCTTATGTTTTCTTTGGACTGTTGGAGTATTCTAATTATGGTTGGAATGAATACATGCGACGAGTAATCTATTTACTTTATTTAGAATTCATTATGATTCATTTCAAATGATATTACAAGTAATTGAATACCAATTTTGGTTATTTGGATATGTATAAACTGAATTCATTCTAGTCTGTTATGTCACAAAGTTTAATAATAAAAATAGATGCCTAATTATTTATGATATAGCACACCTGCATTAAGGATAATGAAAAAAAAAAAAACAAGTAATCCTTGAAAATTACAAAACGATATGTGTGTGAGCTCACCATCTTTGTATAGAGCGTGTAACCTACTCAATGGATTTTTACGAAATAATCATTTATATACATATACACTGAAAATCATAATTTTACTATTAAAAACTAAAAAAATAAATTAATTAAACATTCTTTTCTTTCAATAAGTTAGTTAAATACAATTTTCGCTTTTTACATTGTTAGAAAATATTATCGATAGTTCTAAATCATTCTTCTTCTTCTGTTTATGTCCTTTCGGGCCTCAGACTATTGGGGTTTCAGTTTTCACTCTCCTTTTATCAATTTTTACCTCATGTTTCGTTCGTATCCCATTTCATTTATTAATCGTATTGCTTTTTACTTTCAACTTCCTTTCTTTACTACTTGTTATACCCAAGTTATCCTGGGTCTTTCTTTCCTTTTTTCTTAGGTCTGTTTGGTTCTGTCATTTTTCTTTTAAGGCTTTGCGGTGTCAAACTATTCGAGGACCCATTGGGAGTCGTTTACCTCTATACCAAATTGCATCTTTAACGAGTTATAGGGCTTCAAAGTTGAGCCAAAAATTTTGTAGAAAATTAATTTCTTCAGAGCCCTTTAACTTAAAAAGTTAATTAGGGATGACCTAACCTTAAAATTTTACATGTTTTTAATCATTTCCAAAAATTAAGAGTACCATTTTTTTATTTTCTAATCAATCAGGAGTTAAGTTTAAGATTTTAGTAGGTTAGTCAATGTTTTTTTTAAATGTTTGTTGACATATTAATTAAAAAAAATATATGTATACACTCACCCTAACAAAAATAAGTACTTTGGTATCTCCAATCCTATATTTTCCTTCAGATACCCTTATCATGGGAAACTGGGTGGGGCAGGTACATTTTTCAACTAAATCCCTAACCTGAAACAGAATTTTCAATTCAATATTATTAATAAAAAAAGGTGATGTAATGTTGTGTTTTTTAAATTTTACAATTTTTTCTTTTATGTTAGAAACCTTTACGAATATTCCTATGATCTAATATTTATTTAACTTTTTCATTCTTAGACAGATATATTTTTGATTTTTGGTCATATTTGATGAAAAATTAGTTTCAATAAGCAGGTAAAAATCGACCGTCTTTATCAATATATTTTATTTAAGACTGAAAAAGGTTTGAACATCAATTTTTAATTATTAAAACGATACTAAAGCTGTAAAATATTTTGTATTTGCGAAGTAGTTGTTAGACGTTGGAAATAATCAAGTTCCAGTGGACACCTCGACCGGATTCATCAAATTACCCACAGATTTCTGTCCCATTACAGACTCAAAAGAGAAGCTTATTCAGCGCGTTTTCTCAGATCTAGTGCAACAGTTAAATAACTATTTTGGTTGAGTTAGACAGATGTCTAGGATATCAATCAAATTTTCTTCCAGGTCAGTTGGTTACCTTCAAACCTCAACTGTGCAATGGAACAAGGACTGGCTGTGAAAAAGGTGATGAATAACGTCAAAAAGGAAAATTATAATGGAGAGGGTGTCTTTTCAATTTCCAGTACGTCTGGACTTTGCGATGACCATAAATAAATCGCATGGCCAGTAGTTAGTAGCTTCGCTCTTGGACCATGTGTTCGCGCAACGGAAAACCAACATATTTGGTTATTTACGTACCACAAAACAAAACATAGTTTACCAGAAAGCTTCAAATTGATCAACAGACTGTATCATAACTGTGTGTGTCTATCAATATCAAATTGAAACCTAATAAATAGTATTTCAGGAAAACTCATTCTTCAAATTCATTTTTTTTTTCATTTGTTCTAATAAAAAAAGTATTCTTTTAAAATAAAAGTGTATCGAGTGAGGCACTAAGATAATAAAGTTTAGGGTTGCTTGTAGTTTCTTATATTAATAACTACACATCGTATTTTATAGCTCGTGTTATAAACCAGATGTCAACGATTCTATTCACTTTTGAATAGACCTTTTACTTTCATTCTTAAGCTCGTTACATTCCTTTTCGGGTAGGATCAATTTGAAATTTTCATTTCTGTTTACTCTGTACGTGTTTTCTACGTCCAAATAAAGCTATTTTTGAGACGGAACACCCGCAGGTCATCAATAATAAAATTTCCCACGTATTTTGTTTATATATTTTTCGATTTTTCTAAAGATTCGAGCACGAAGTTGCAGTTAAAATTGTCGATAGAAAGTCGTAGATTATTTTACTACAACATTCAATTGTCTTCAAACAATAGCTGTTTCTTATAACATTAGTTCGAATTATTATTACAGTAGGCTGTGAAATGGATACGTCTTGTTTGTTTAAAGGATTTATTGTTGTTGGTTTATTTTTAATTGACTAATACCTACTGTTTATAGAAGTTTGTAATTGTCGTGAAGTGATTCATTGAGAAACAAGTTTTAGTAAACAGTGCCCCATTCTTCCACTATTGCGGTACATTTTCTCTAATTTCGCTTTCAGTTTGAGATACGCAAACAAATAAAGAAGATTCCATCAAGTATTCGAAAGCACACGAGGTCTGGTTATTAAATAAAAACATGTGAAAAACAGGAGTAACGTATCAATATCAAATTTCTCGTTAAATTGAAAAGAACTCCGACTGTGTGTTATAAATTGTTGCAAAAGGCCTATGGGGACAATTCTCTATCTCGTGCGCGTGTTTTTGAATGATGTAAGCGCTTCAGTGAGGGCACTGAAGATGACCAGCGCCTAGGTCGCCCTATGACTGTTTCAACTATGGAAACAGTGGCCAAAAAGAAAAAGAAAAAGTCTGTGCGTAGTTGGTGCCAAAAAATCTGACTCTATACCAAAACCTCTTGCGTCAAAGGGTCTGATCAGATTTCCTCGAAAGGTTAAAAAAAGATCTGCTTTGAAAGGGACCCGATTTCAGTCGATGGAAGCGGTAAAGCAAAAAACGGCAGAGATCCTTATCGAAGAAGGCTTCCAGAACTGCTTCGATCGATGGAAAAAACGTATGGAAAGCTGTGTGGCGAGGGTAGGGGAGTATATTAAAGGGGAGCATCGTTATTTAATAGTCAGACCTCGTATGTTGCCATTATAAAAGAGGCCATCACCATTTAACGTTAAAAGAAATACCACTAAAAATGCGCATTTAAAATTACAAATTGACGTGTCTCAATTGTTCTGGTTCTGGTTCTCAAGGACCTAATTCAAACGAAATTTAAATGGATCCCTTTATTTAGACGTCCTTCAATAACCCTACTAGAATTTTTCATAATGACCTTATCAGGTTAAAACAAATCTGGCGAGATCCACGCTAGGAACGCATAAGGATAATCGCATTTACAATAAATTAATTTTCCATCAGGTTTTCCTGATCAAATCTATATAAAAAACCTCCCAGGATCAACTTATTGGAAAGCAAAATATTACTTATTATCTTATCCTGACGAGGTTCACACTAGGATCACATTAAATTGACCCGTTTGAAAATAAATTGATTTTTCTTTAGACTTTCTTCCTTGTGTGAGCCCCTCACTTCAATACAAACGAGAAGGAAAATCTAATCAGGAATATGTCAGTTAATTGTCCAAGTCCAAGTAATGTAAAGTAATCCTGATAAGGATCTTATGAGCTGATTCTGATTAGAATCATATAAGGTAATCCTGATCAGGACCTCATTACTGATCTGCGTTATATCCTCATCAGTCCTTGTTAGGCTATCCAGGTTGCGGAATAACCTGATAAGATCTTTATCAGGTCCACACAAAAAATTCTGGTCAGGAATTAGAGGTTATACCTTTCGTTTTAAGAAAAATTTTTGCAAAACTGCCGTTACCATCGACGATTTGATCAAAGGAATAAGTTTCATTAACCATCGAGCTCAAATCTTCGACCCAGGTGGATAATACATTATCAGATGAAGTCCTTGCTATATAAAGTAACATTAGATACCGGTTTAAAATTGATATTAACACCATTCAATTGACTAATAAGGACCTTTAATTATTTAAAAGGATTTCCGTTCGTTGAGAGTGGAATTTAAATATCAATATCTCTAATCAATCTACCGATTCATAAATGACAGTGGCATTAATTTATTCTAATTGAATTCTTACTAATAGAAAACGATTGTCTTAGATGAAATTTGTACTGTTAACTACCGAAATCAGATACCTGGTATCGATCACTTATCAGAATGATTATATTCAATATACTGCTTGAGATTGGAGATAAGGTTAATTTCTAGGAGCAGCTAGTGCTGACGAAATAAATAACAAAGTTAATAAAAATGAAGAAAGAAATAATACCAAACAATGTAACGTGCCAATTGGCCTGTTACGATTTTGATTAAACTTAGTCCGTTAATTGTGATGTAATATTCATTAGCAACGTCTAGAAAAAATTATTTTTCGATTCTATCTAAAACAATAAATTCTATTTATTGTTGTGGATGTATAAAGAAGATCAATAAATGGCCGAAACTTCGGACATTATCCGTGCTTCCATGAAAGTTAATACTTCCAGTTGGATCAATAATTAATCTAATAGCATTAATATTTATTGTTTCATCCGTCATATGCACTTGATCTTGCTACCTCTGATTACTTTTGGTTCCGAACTTACAAAACTGTGGCGTCCAATGTAATATCAACTAGTACCCTCAAATGAGTCCGTATACCTCTTCCTGAGGAAGATTCTTAAGCTGAAGACTTTGAGGTTAAGCTCAGCAGTATGACAGCAACTCACAACACCTATCTATCCATTTCTCACATTTTCTTGAACTTTTTTCATAGAAGAGATTCTATGTTAATAAGAAGACTATCAATTAGCAACACCAAACATACATGCCATGCTGCTACGAACGTCAAGGCAGGGGGGAGGCCATGAGATTTGCTCAAGAAATTATAGAAGTCATCTAACAATCAAAGGAAAAAGAAGATAAAACTAATGAGTAAAAAGTGAAATAATAATAAAGAAAAGGTTAATATTTTGATAGTGTAGACTACAATTTATAAAACCAATAGTGTATTAGGCTACAACTTTATTACTGTGGGTTACTGTTTAGGCAATTAAGTGTCTTAGGCTTCAATTTAAACAATTTATAGTGTCTACTATATATCTTATATATTATCTTAGGCTATTATCTGATACTGTAGGCTACTTTTTGCGGAACTAATACTATCTTAGTCTATTATTTGATATTGTAGGCTACTATTTGCGGAACTAATACTATCTTAGGCTATTATTTGATACTGTAGGCTACTATTTAGATAATTAAGTGACCTGGTCTACTATGTTAATACTATAGATTACTATCTAGGTAACTAATAGTATCGTAGGCTACTATTTCAATACTGTATACTGTGATTTCGGCAAATAAGTATCTTAGGCTATTATTTTAATACTATAAGTTATTATTTAAGCAACTAATACTGTAAGGCTACTTTTTTAATAATGTGGGCTACTATTTGCGGAACTAATACTATCTTAGTCTATTATGTGATACTGTAGGCTACTTTTTGCGGAACTAATACTATCTTAGTCTATTATTTGATACTGTAGGCTACTATTTAGATAAATAAGTGACCTGGTCTACTATGTTAATACTATAGGTTACTATCTAGATAACTAATAGTATCGTAGGCTACTATTTCAATAATGTATACTGTGATTTCGGCAAATAAGTATCTTAGGCTATTATTTTAATACTATAAGTTATTATTTAAGCAACTAATACTGTAAGGCTACTTTTTTAATACTGTGGGCTACTATTACTATTTGCGGAGCTAATACTATCTTAGTCTATTATTTGATACTGTAAGCTACTATTTGCGGGACTAATACTATTTTAGTCTATTATTTGATACTGTAGGCTATGTTTGGAAAACTAATACTATCTTAGGCTATTATTTGATATTGTAAGCTACTGTTTGGGGAGCTAATACTATCGTAGGCTATTATTTGATACTGTAGGCTACTATTTGGGGAGCTAATACTATCTTAGGCTATTATCTGATACTATAGGCTACTATTCGCGGGACTAATATTATCTTAGGCTATTATTTGATACCGTAGGCTGCTGTTTGGGGAACTAATACTATCTTAAGCTATTATTTGAGCAAATAGTGTCTTGGGGTACCTTTTTTAATAATGTAGGCTACTATTCAAGCAAGTAATACTAACACTTTTAATACTGTACTATCCTATTTAGGCAAATAAGTGTTTTAGGCTACTATTATTATACTGTACGCTAGTACTTAGGCTACTAATAGTGTCTTAAGCAACAATTTTGTTACTGTAGACTAGTATTTAGGCAAATAAGTGTCCTCGTCTACTATTTTGATACAATGGGCTACTATTTAGGCAATAATAGTGCCTTACTGTAGTATTGTAGGCTACCATTTAGGCAACTAATAGCGTTTTAGGCTACTATTTCAATACTGTAGGCTACTATATAAGTGTGCTACGTTAACAGTTTATCGTTGTAAGCTACTAAAAGCGAATATTTTTGTTCTCATTGTCTTGTTGCACTCTGTATGTTATAGTAATAATTGTTTGTTAACAGTGCATTATTCAAAAGCATTCTATTCCTAATTATTCAAAAATTTAACGTAAGTACTAAGTGCACATAATTAATTAGACATTCAAGAACCGATTTGTATTCATTTCATTCTATTCAATAGTTTTAATGGAGGTTAATTTTTCTGACTCACTAAAACGCCCAATCTTGCAACGCAAACAATGTAACAAGTACGGAAATAAAAGATAACGGTAGCTTTTTTGTCCCGTAATGAAATTAATACATTTTCGAAACGAACGTACAAAAAAAACCATCATTGTAGGTACAGTTAAAAAAAGTGTTAAACCGTATTCAAAATGAAATTACTGTCGGAATATTTAATAGGATTATCGACACATACAATTCTCAACTGATAGAGATATCTCGCGTTTTCCATATCTTCCGAAAATTGATCGGCATTTTCTCGTTTTTCAAGGTTTCTTTTCCGAGTTTTCCAGAATTCTCGTTGTCGTTTTTGCAAATTCTCCGATAATTTATAGAATATTTTCGATTTCTTCCGGATCGTTCTCGAGATTATCGAAGTTTAGCATTTTTGTCTTATTTCAAGGCTCCAGATACCGAAAAATTGATTGGTTCTGAAGCGTTTTCAATCATTTTGAATCACAACCCAGTTAGTTATTTTCATAGGAGGTGTTGATGAAGAATTTGCAGTGGCTATACGATCGAAATAAGCTTAAATCACAAAAATAAAAAAATGCGCATTTTGTATTTTTCTTATTTAAAACTGATAAGGTGTTTTCGCAACTTAACTAACCAGAAAATTATATGCCTACATCAATTTCGAAGTTTCTTTTCAGAATATCGTAAATTTTTCGAGGGTTTTGAAGCTTATGCTTTTTTCTAAAATAGTTTTTCATCTACTGAATTAAGAAGTTTACCTCAAACCTTGGAAATATTTTTTTGAATTGTTTATCAATTTCAACCGATTCTATTGAATATTTTTTGTTATTCTAAATTGTTTTTTGAATTTTTATTACAAATCTGTGATGCGTTTTGATAAAAGCTAGTTGATTTATCGCTTAAGCTTTTGTAACAATATTTTGTGCCTTTTCAATAGCGTTTTCAACTTTAAATTAAATAAGAAAGATTATCGCTTCCAACTAAGTTCCCCACCATAGAAATATGCTGTTTTATTGACCTGCGTTTATATATTATAATTAATAAATGCTTAATTTGTAAATTTTTTTTTGTACCCTCAATTAAGTCCATACCAATAAACTATTCTCGAAAATATTGTGACGTAGCTTAACGTACTTTTTAATTTTTATCGTATATTTTTAGTTAGTATGTAATAAAACAGGTCAAGTAGTTTCTTTGCATAATTCAAAGGATTTTGTTGAAAAAAGTTTTGTAAAAATGTACACGAGTGAAACTACACAAGCGGAAAACTAAAAAAATGATTTCTTAATTAATTAAATGTTTCAAATAATTTCAACCTCGCTATTTTTTAAATACTATTGTTTATATTTATTTGTCGTAACGTTTATTCGCCCGTAAATAAGAATTACAATACAGTTATTGTGGATGACGAAACAGAAAACGTTGTGATCAGCAATTTTCCCTCTAAATTTTACCGGGTATCCCAATAAGAAATGTCATATAGCAAAAGAGAAGACTGTGGACGCAAAAAAAACTCAAAAAGTACGTCGCTCTACCTTTTCGACACAAGCGTTTACTTTTCGAAGAGCAAATTGGACAGTAGTATGAATTTCCACTCTAAATCCCATTTCGTATTCATTCTATTACGACAAAGAGATGGCGGTAGTTGCTTGAAAAATACCACTGCAATAATAAAGTACACGATATATACAGTGTATGTTTCAAGTTATTTGAAAGGCGTTAGTGTCCAATCCAGAGCTAGGTTCTACTCTGGGTGAGACTGCTTCCTCGTTATCAACACTAGCTGAGTTAAAACGAAGCCGTACGATCTGCGAAAACCAGCAGTTGACCAAATGAGGTAACGGCTACAGAAATGTTTGAGAAAATCCACCAAGCGGTACTGGATGATTGTCGATTGAAACTGCTCCAGCTAGAAGACATGGTAGGCATTTTAAGATTGGTGCCGCGTTTACTCACAATGGAACAAAAACAGCGTCGTAAAGATGTTTCCATTGGCAATGTTTGACAAAAAAAAATGCAGAATTTTTGATTGATCATTAGTGCCACTTGGTAATAGAATTTAATAGTTAGCACGCATCCATTCTTCTTTATTTTACTCGAATGATGTTTTACTCTAGTGGAAAGTTTTTCTATTATGGGAAGTGTGATATTGTTTTTTGCCTATACTTTATGAAATATTAATCTAGTTTTTGTCTAAGTAATAGATATTATGGTAGTTACTTCTTTTATTACTAATTTCACGCAGATATTCAGATCGCCTAGCTACAAGGGAATACAAGTAAATTAAAAAGAATTTCTCACGCAGTTTGCAACAATGTTTTGTATGTCTATTAATCTTATTGACTAATAAAAAAAACTCGGAATATATTAACGATATTAATTGATATTGTTTTTGAAATTTCTACAATCCCACTACATTTGTTTATTTTAAAAACTTCTCTTCTCTTCATTAATATTTTTCTCCAGTTTTTAGAGAACAGGTGTTTCTTTAGACTATTGAATTAATTAGTTGTTCCATAATTGCTTGATTTGCATATGTTCATAGGTACTTTCAGTTCGCTAACACATTAAGGAAAAAATTAATGCGAGAGTCTGTTAATGTATTTAAAAAAAAACAACCACAAAAAAGAAACTGGTTAAAGACATTAGTCAATAGTTTAAGACACAATATGTATTCTGAAAATGATACTGCAGTTTTAGAAAACTTTGTTAACGATAAATTTTTTATTATTACAAAATTCTCATCATCGATATACTGGTGATTAAGATAGATAGTTCAAATTTTGGTATTTTATTACAGAAACGAGAGTTGCTAAATAAGTTTTAAGATAGACAAAAAAAAACAAATATTCATAATTGGATATGACTTGATTATTTTCCAAAACAGTCTCCATTAAGACCTATACCTCCATAACATGTGCTTTGAACGCATCAACCGCTTCTTCAGGTGTAGAAAAACACCTCGCAATTTATTTTTGATCTTCGGAAATCACTAGGTGTCAAACGGCGGATGACCCGTCAATTCAATGATTTGACTTTTGATTCACAAACATTTTTGTTTGAACTGATGTGTGACAGCCCCCATTGTCGTGGTAAAGAATGATTCGTCTTCTGCGTTTGGTTTCCCTGATTTTTTCGAACACTTCTGACAAGACATTGTAAGATGGGGGAGACAAAGAAAAAGATACTGGTAGAGAGTAGACTGCCACGCATCGTACTTGAAAGGAAACCGATAGGGAAAAGAGAACCACCTAAGAGATGGATGGACAGCTGGCAGTCCACGTCCCAGGATCTGATACAGAGGAAGAAAAAGACTTCTGGCAAACAAATGTGGATGTACCATTCTTGTTGTTATTTTGTATGCATTGATTCCCGAGGAATTTGTGGTGTGAAAGGTTTAGATTGAGCTGAGAAAGTGTATCTAGTTTGAAGAGGCATAAAGTTTAAGAAACACTGTTTTTATGACAAAGATCTATATAAAAAATTATACAAACAAAAGTGAATATCGATACTCTGATCTGATATCATCTGAATGTAACTCTGTACAATTTAGAATGAAATTTTCTGAAAAGAAAATCTTATACTTTTCCGATACCGAATGCATTTCCTATAGTGTCGTTACTAATAGCCATACCTAGTATAACAAGTGATAAATACCCATTCATTCATCCATTTTCGTCTTCTTTAGTTTTCTTCCAGCGTTTTTCATTTCTCATATCTCCCTTATTTGTTATATCTTCTTTAATGTATGTCTATCTCCTTTCTACCGTTTTTCTACATTTTCTCTTTATTTTTCTCATCATTCGCTCTGGTTCCGTTAGTTGCCTTATTTCTTCATTTGTTTCACTTTGTTTCTATTGTTATTCTTTTTGTTGTAATCATCCTTTTCTTTTAAAGCTTAATTTTCGATTGTATATGCTGGTTTCGTTATTATATTCATTTCCAATTCCATTTCCACATGTGTGGCCTTGTCTATGTATAGAAGAATCTCGTTATTTATTCTTCCTTATAGTTATTTCTGTTATAACCCCCATATATATTTTGTTTCTTGTCTTTACAGTTTATTTTATTTCTATTTTGGTTTTGTCTTTAATTTATTTAGTTATCTTATCTCTTCATTAGATTTCATTCCTATTTTTCGTACTTCTGATGGTTCCATCTCCACCGAGCACCTTTTGTTATATCTACAGCGTCAACTGCTGCTCTTAGATCAATGAAAGTCTTCTTGTTCCCGTTTTCTTTCGTTTGTATGAATGATGCTTATTCTTCTTCTAATTCATAGTTTATATACAGTTTCTTTAATTTTTTCAAATTTGTAAACGTTTACTGATGTACAAATCAACTTACCATCTCATCCAAGCTTTTGAGGTCGTTGGTAATGATTTGTGGCATAGGTCCGTACATAAGAACGGTTTCTTCGTCTTCTATATCGCTATCGCTATCGTCGTCAATACCATTATGGTTGTCTAATCCTTCGTTGAAATTTACACCTGATTTCCTTTGATCGGCTGCTATTTCTCTATCGATTTGTCGTTCCATTTGGACTATTATTGGTGCCAACATACCAAATCTGAAACAAACAACTTAATAATTAGAAGATCTTAAATAAATACGAAAACGATGTAGATCGATCCAGAGGAATCCAAAGGAATTGCCTCGACAATTTTGACTATTGCTTCGGTAGAAATATTTCGGGATAGATTGTGAAACACTGTTCACATTAATTTTGAAATATACGTTAGACACAATGAATCAAATGTAGTGGAAAATATTTTTATTTCTCAGAGTTAGAAAGATTGTTGTCGGAAGTAGTCGAAAAACATTTTCCTCAATTAGTGAGATCACGCATGACTCTACAGTTTTCAAGTGAAATTCATGCCAAATGTAGCTTAATAAAATAGAAATTTTGAGAAGAAACTCATTTAATTTTTTGAAATACGTTGTAGTATTTCAAAGTTTCAATAAAATCGTTGATTCTTGTTTAAAAATGAAATTAGTGAGATCACGCATGGCTCTACAGTTTTCAAGTGAAATTCATTCAAAATGTTGATTATTAAAATAGAAATTTTAAGAAGACACTCATTTAATTGTTTGAAATCCGTTGAAGTATCTCAAAGTTTAAATAGAATCGTTGATGCTTGTTTAAAAATTAATGAGATCACGCATGGCTCTCCAGCTTTCAAGTGCCGTGCTCTTATTCATTGTAGACACAAAACAATATGTTCAGCTTAGCAAAATGCAGTTTTTGTACCTGATGTTTACGCCAAAATATTGCATAATACTTTCCATGTATTTTTTTCTCTTAAGTCTATTAACAAAAATTATCCCAAGCTTCTTGTAGAACGATAACCGTCTATTGAACTGGTCTACCATTGACTGGTGATCCCACCTAATATTTTTGAGTTTTTTATGAGTAATAAAATATTTCCTTATCTTGAAATAATATCATTCAAATGCTAAATGAAAAAAATAACTCGCTGCATTTCTAAAACATGCAGAGGAATGAATTTAGGGAATATAAAATTAAGAATTTGACATTTGTAACTTACTGGTGAGCTGAGGCATGGAATAGAATCACTTATAAAGCTATAAGAAAGTCTTGGAGGAAGTTGTGGACTTCCTTTGAGTTTTTTGACTCATAAAAAGTGACAATTCTAACCAACTTCAACTGGTGAGAAGCGGGAGACAAGTACCAGAACCCAAGAGGTCGATTTGAGCGAAAATTCTTGTATATCTGGTAAAATGATTAAACTTCAGTATATTTTAGATTCTCAAACTATCAAATGTATGAGGATTGATCGGAAAAATATCCAAATTTAGTTAACCGATAACATTGAGCATTTAACTCTTACTACGTACAGTGTTTAGTTCGGATTTTACACCATAAGATTACTATGTATTCAAATCCATGAAGAAATTCTTGCGTGGGAAAAATTTGAATCCAAAGGAGAGAAACGCAGCGCGAAAATTTATTGCATCGAAGCCTAAATAATGGTTCCAAAGAGCTCGTTGAACGTTGCTTTGAAACCATAGAATACGATGGGCTATACTCCGATTATTAATTAGTTATTAATTATTAATTAATCAAAATTCTTAGAAACTTTATAAAAATTTGAAAATAAAAGTTTTTTGTTGGGGTCAGGAATATCTGTAAATGATAATTAGTGGTGAAATAAAATCCCAGTGACATGCACCATCTGGTTTAATTCCTTCTAGACGTTCCCAGAAGTCCTGGTAAATATTCACACATCACAAGGTGTATTGTGATATTTCTCTATTACAATATCAGCAGAACAAATTCAATTAGGTAATGTAAATGAAATAATTCGCAGTTTGCTTACTACAAATAACGGTTAGCAGCTGTGATCTTAAGAAAACAAATACGGGTACCTACCTCAAACAAACCGAAATAACACTTCCTCGGTTATACAGTGTTTGATTTGTGCATTGAAATTTAATAGTTCATAGTTGGTTTTAATGAAAATTTGTATAAGAAATAAACTGTAAGAATGATTATAAAAAATATTGAACTATTTGTTATTTCTAACGAAAATAAAAAACTCCACAAGATTAAGACCAAGAGTTAATTGGATTTGTACTTAATTTGGAGTCGATTAACTTTTAAACTCAATTTAAGTCACCTCCTTTTAAAGGTATAATTAAAATTTTGTTATAGAAAAGTTCCAACTCAATTTCATACGAGAAATTACCTCCTGAATTTTGTCGCATGAATTTGGAAACACCCTGTATATATTCACTATATACATCAAGTATATGTAATTGTATGAGAAATATACGTTTTCACTTGAAAAAAATTCTAAAGGAAAATTAAGAAAATTATTTTAGTCACATTCTTTTAAAGGTATTATCTCGGAAAAGGGTGAGCTAACGAAATTTTGTTATAGAAAAGACCCATCCGAATTTCATACGAGAAATTACCTCCTGAATGTTTGTGCATGAATTTGGGAACACCCTGTATATATCGAGACACTTTATCTATACTGCCCATGCTTGAGAATGCGCAGAACCGACTTGGACACTCGGAAGATAGAGAAATCGTTGTAATTCTATCTTCCTTAATCGGAACAGCTTCCACTTATAGAAACTGTCCATATAGAAGTATGTATTAATATAATTAAATCATCTAACAATTATCTATTGTGTTATAAATCTGAGACATAACCTCTTTTTCTAAAAAATGAGAAACTTCGTTTTACGTATAACCAATTAGAAAATACACAATTATGTGGATTTCCATATTGATTGTGTGAATTGGAAGAAGGTAGATAATTTTTTTTGTTTATTTGTATAGAGAATTATACATTATTAGCTTTCTATTATGTCCAAATCAGTTATAGAATTAATAAGTGAGAATCCCGTACAATTAATAGATAAACATCTTATTGAGTATGTGAAAATAAGTGAATGAGTTGAATATTCAGTTCCCAGTAGGTGAAAACTTTCAACAACTATTCAACAACATGTCGAATAGAAATCACATTTTAATGTTTTTTAACAATAATTTCATAAATTCATATAATTATCCTTTACACGAACACCAGAAGTGTTAAATATCTAGCAGGTGTTTTGGTGGTAATATACTCCTGGATATTGTTATTTAAATCTTTGTAAGTCCTTTGAAGGTTCAAATGAACACGAGATTTCAAAAAACATCAAGGGGATAAATCGGAAGATTAAATCGGCCACTCCTATGATTGAGATAAGGCCTTCAGGGTAGTGTTCCCATAAAACAATCGATGCTTTTGCGGTGTGTACCGTCTCACCGCCCAGTTGGAACCAAATATTCCCCAGGCCTAATTCATCTAGACTGTAATACCAACTATAATTACGTCGTTTCCCTCAAAGAATCAAAGACTAATAATTTCTTCCGAGGATATAGCAAAACACAGTGATATCACTGAAAAAATAATAGCGTCGACATAAACATCACATTATAGATAGAGGATTCCTCTCACAGAAGTTAGAATATTCCAAGGACAGAGGCGCAATATGCTGTGATGAAGCTCCCACCGCCTCATTGTTTTCAGGTGATTTAATGTGATAAAGAATTCTAGTTCTTACTTTGTACCAACGTAATGATCCACATAACATCTGGTTTCCGATCTGGAACTGGAACCGCCGGTGGTAAATTGAAGCAATTTGCAATTACAAAACATTTGCTCGAAACATAGGCTTCTATGGAAAACGCACGCTCCTCTTAAACTATGCCTCTCAAAAGAGACCACCAGCTCCAATACTACATCAATTGACTAAATGGAGCTTTGGAGTTCCTTCACGTTTTATGATTTCGATCGTCTTGATGTAATGCCTTCAGACACTACAGTGCAACAATTTATCTAAAGATACTTGGAGTCCACTACGATATCAACCGACTGCATGGCGAGCATTTTGAAAAAGAAAGTTCAACCATCTGGTAGCTTTGCAGTTTCTTCAACTGCCTGCTTCACTAGCTACCCGATCGATCTTTAAACAGCTGAATTTTTTGAGGACCTCAGTCGCGAAAAAGTTTGTCTTTTTCCAAGCTGTCTCCTTTGAGTGCATGGTCCTCACCAAGGTCTCCGGATGAAACTGCAGGATGATATTCGTTTACACCGGCTCAGGACGATACTGGTATTCCCGGAAACATCCATACTTCAAGAAATAATTGACTTCTTCATGCTGACGGTTCAACCTGGTATCTATCTGTGGAAAAAGGCGGTAAGTCCATCGGCCATTTTCCTATGAATTTCGCTGTTTGTGCTATCGTTGTAAGCTGTTTTTCCTTTCTTCATTCATGAGATCTGCTTGGGTTAATTCGGTAGGACCTCTTCGCAGGTAGAGGGCAGAAATTGACGCAGACAAACAAATAGAACGTCGAGGTTATGTAAATCCAGTAACGACGCAATAAAAGGGCAAATGGGACTGAAAGCAACAATTATGGACGACCGAGATTATCATGGATGCATGAAGTGAAAAAAGTGTACGAGAGTAGCAATTGTCGAAAAAATGAATAGTATTAATAATGTGAATAAAGAGAATCCGCAGTTTCAGCATCTTATTTGCTCTATTAAGCTAAAATCTTTCGGTTTACCACCACGTGTGTGAATTCTAGGTGTACCTGATGGGTATACCGTATCGTGTGTGCCGGGTTTTAAAAGCTTGGTTTATATTCTTGCTTCCACTATAATTTTGTACGATAAATCGGAGAAAACATCGAAATATTTTTGTATTTACTTACTTGGCACCTCTCCTGGCAACTTCCAATAAACATAGAATTACATGTTTTTCATTTTTTCGCATTATCAAATCGTCTGTTTCGAATAACAGACATTCAATTATTTTCAAGGAATTACGACACCAATTGATAAAGTTGCTGACGTTGTCTCTGTAACAAAAAAAAATTGTAATTAAAAACCGAGGTTTAATTACAATGTGTCACTGACAATGAGTAACGATTTCAAATTTTATATAATAGAAGATTTATAGATCTCGTAAATCTTTTAAAGATGTACTCGCATTCAGCAGACATGTAATGTATACATTAATTGGCTTTTTAATTGAAGTATTAACAACGAAAAAATTGTAGTTTTTTTCTATAAAATCCAGATCATATTTTGAAAATACACAGTGCAAATTGAGTTTCAATATTCATTATTACGAGATTAAGTCTAGGTTTACAGAAATAAGGTTTTTTCAATTGTTTTTTGATTTATGTGTTTTTCATCATTTGGAAAATAGAAAATTAAATGTATCAAAAAATCCAATATGAACAAGAAATAGTTTCTTCTAGTTCAATTTTCTCAAAAAATGACTTGTATTGGTTTCGTTTATTTTTGTTAGGAAACAATTATTCGAATTCAATATAGACAGAAAATGACGTTTCAAAAAAAGGTTTTCGTAATATGACTTTTAAAAAAATTTGTTTTCGTGTTGTAAAATGGTAAGCATGGAGTTTTGTGGAAAATACTCTTTTTGCTCTAATTAGACCAAATAATTGTTTTTTCAAATTCAATTTAAAGGAAAAATATGACATATGAAAAGAGTTCTAGAAGTTTTACTTTATGTTCTCGATTAACCTTTTTAGAAAATGAGAGTTAGAGTGTTAATTTGATCAGAAAATTACTTATTTTTTTAATAGTTTCATAAATGGTTTTTCCAAGTCCAATGTGACAAAGACATAGTTTTCTCTATTTCAATTTTACAAAAAAAATGACATTTCTCGGTTTATTTTGGTCATAAAATGATTTTTTCAAATTCTATATGAACTGCAAATGACTTCCTATTTGGAAAAATAGTTTGCGTAGTTTGGTTTTCTTACAAAATGAGTTTTCTTATTATAAGATGGTGGCAAATATGTATTTTCCAGTTAAGTTTCGTGGAAAATACTATTTTTGTTTTAATTGGACCAAATAATGGTTTTTTCAAATTCAATTTAAAGGAAAAACAACATTTTTTGATTTATTTTTGTCAAAAGTGTCTTCTCTAAATAAAAATAGACGGAAAATGACTAAATATTTTTGGGAAAAGAATTCTTGAAGTTTTACTTTATGTTCTCGATTTACCTTTTTAGAAAATGAGAGTTAGAGTGTTAATTTAATCAGAAAATTACTTATTTTTTTAATAGTTTCATAAATGGTTTTTCCAAGTCCAATGTGACAAAGACATAGTTTTCTCTATTTCAATTTTACAAAAAAAAATGACATTTCTCGGTTTATTTTGGACATAAAATGATTTTTTCAAATTCTATATGAACTGCAAATGACTTCCTATTTGGAAAAATAGTTTGCGTAGTTTGGTTTTCTTACAAAATGAGTTTTCTTATTATAAGATGGTGGCAAATATGTATTTTCCAGTTAAGTTTCGTGGAAAATACTATTTTTGTTTTAATTGGACCAAATAATGGTTTTTTCAAATTCAATTTAAAGGAAAAACAACATTTTTTGATTTATTTTTGTCAAAAGTGTCTTCTCTAAATAAAAATAGACGGAAAATGACTAAATATTTTTGGGAAAAGAATTCTTGAAGTTTTACTTTATGTTCTCGATTTACCTTTTTAGAAAATGAGAGTTAGAGTGTTAATTTAATCAGAAAATTACTTATTTTTTTAATAGTTTCATAAATGGTTTTTCCAAGTCCAATGTGACAAAGACATAGTTTTCTCTATTTCAATTTTACAAAAAAAATGACATTTCTCGGTTTATTTTGGTCATAAAATGATTTTTTCAAATTCTATATGAACTGCAAATGACTTCCTATTTGGAAAAATAGTTTGCGTAGTTTGGTTTTCTTACAAAATGAGTTTTCTTATTATAAGATGGTGGCAAATATGTATTTTCCAGTTAAGTTTCGTGGAAAATACTATTTTTGTTTTAATTGGACCAAATAATGGTTTTTTCAAATTCAATTTAAAGGAAAAACAACATTTTTTGATTTATTTTTGTCAAAAATGTCTTCTCTAAATAAAAATAAACGGAAAATGACTAAATATTTTTGGGAAAAGAATTCTTGAAGTTTTACTTTATGTTCTCGATTTACCTTTTTAGAAAATGAGAGTTAGAGTGTTAATTTAATCAGAAAATTACTTATTTTTTTAATAGTTTCATAAATGGTTTTTCCAAGTCCAATGTGACAAAGACATAGTTTTCTCTATTTCAATTTTACAAAAAAAATGACATTTCTCGGTTTATTTTGGTCATAAAATGATTTTTTCAAATTCTATATGAACTGCAAATGACTTCCTATTTGGAAAAATAGTTTGCGTAGTTTGGTTTTCTTACAAAATGAGTTTTCTTATTATAAGATGGTGGCAAATATGTATTTTCCAGTTAAGTTTCGTGGAAAATACTATTTTTGTTTTAATTGGACCAAATAATGGTTTTTTCAAATTCAATTTAAAGGAAAAACAACATTTTTTGATTTATTTTTGTCAAAAATGTCTTCTCTAAATAAAAATAAACGGAAAATGACTAAATATTTTTGGGAAAAGAATTCTTGAAGTTTTACTTTATGTTCTCGATTTACCTTTTTAGAAAATGAGAGTTAGAGTGTTAATTTAATCAGAAAATTACTTATTTTTTTAATAGTTTCATAAATGGTTTTTCCAAGTCCAATGTGACAAAGACATAGTTTTCTCTATTTCAATTTTACAAAAAAAAATGACATTTCTCGGTTTATTTTGGTCATAAAATGATTTTTTCAAATTCTATATGAACTGCAAATGACTTCCTATTTGGAAAAATAGTTTGCGTAGTTTGGTTTTCTTACAAAATGAGTTTTCTTATTATAAGATGGTGGCAAATATGTATTTTCCAGTTAAGTTTCGTGGAAAATACTATTTTTGTTTTAATTGGACCAAATAATGGTTTTTTCAAATTCAATTTAAAGGAAAAACAACATTTTTTGATTTATTTTTGTCAAAAGTGTCTTCTCTAAATAAAAATAAACGGAAAATGACTAAATATTTTTGGGAAAAGAATTCTTGAAGTTTTACTTTATGTTCTCGATTTACCTTTTTAGAAAATGAGAGTTAGAGTGTTAATTTAATCAGAAAATTACTTATTTTTTTAATAGTTTCATAAATGGTTTTTCCAAGTCCAATGTGACAAAGACATAGTTTTCTCTATTTCAATTTTACAAAAAAAAATGACATTTCTCGGTTTATTTTGGTCATAAAATGATTTTTTCAAATTCTATATGAACTGCAAATGACTTCCTATTTGGAAAAATAGTTTGCGTAGTTTGGTTTTCTTACAAAATGAGTTTTCTTATTATAAGATGGTGGCAAATATGTATTTTCCAGTTAAGTTTCGTGGAAAATACTATTTTTGTTTTAATTGGACCAAATAATGGTTTTTTCAAATTCAATTTAAAGGAAAAACAACATTTTTTGATTTATTTTTGTCAAAAGTGTCTTCTCTAAATAAAAATAAACGGAAAATGACTAAATATTTTTGGGAAAAGAATTCTTGAAGTTTTACTTTATGTTCTCGATTTACCTTTTTAGAAAATGAGAGTTAGAGTGTTAATTTAATCAGAAAATTACTTATTTTTTTAATAGTTTCATAAATGGTTTTTCCAAGTCCAATGTGACAAAGACATAGTTTTCTCTATTTCAATTTTACAAAAAAAAATGACATTTCTCGGTTTATTTTGGACATAAAATGATTTTTTCAAATTCTATATGGACTGCAAATGACTTCCTATTTGGAAAAATAGTTTCCGTAGTTTGGTTTTCTTACAAAATGAGTTTTCTTATTATAAGATGGTGGCAAATATGTATTTTCCAGTTAAGTTTCGTGGAAAATACTATTTTTGTTTTAATTGGACCAAATAATGGTTTTTTCAAATTCAATTTAAAGGAAAAACAACATTTTTTGATTTATTTTTGTCAAATGTGTCTTCTCTAAATAAAAATAAACGGAAAATGACTAAATATTTTTGGGAAAAGAATTCTTGAAGTTTTACTTTATGTTCTCGATTTACCTTTTTAGAAAATGAGAGTTAGAGTGTTAATTTGATCAGAAAATTACTTATTTCTTTAATAGTTTCTTAAATGGTTTTTCCAAGTCCAATGTGACAAAGACATAGTTTTCCCTATTTCAATTTTACAAAAAAAATGACATTTCCAGTTAAGTTTCGTGTAAAATACTCTTTTTGCTGTAATAGGACCCAAGAGCAGCTTTTCAGAAAGAGTTCTCGTAGCTTTACTTTCTATGATGAAAATGACTTTTTCAAGTTTAATTTTACTGAAAATTGACTTTCAAATTGATAATACGTACATAAAATAGTTTAATTTTATCAAAAAACACGTTTCGTGCGTAACTTACCTCCAAAAATGACTTTTTCAAATTCAATATGAAAAAGAAAACTTCTCCATAGCTAGAAAAGAGTTTTCGTGGTATGACTATCAAAAAAGGATTTTTTTTATTCAAAACAGTAGTAGTAGCACCGGAACCAAACAGCAACAGTCTAAATGGAAGAGTCCAGATCAGAGATAGCAACAAGAAGAGGCGTGCTACAAGGATGTGTATTGTCTCCCCTATAGTTTAACCTTTACTCTGAGGAAGTATTCATCGAAACCCTCGAGAATACAACTGCAGGCATAAAGATCAATGGAAACATTAGAAACAATCTTCGTTAAGTAGATGATACCAATGGTAATGGTCAGTAGCCTACAACAACTTCAATCTCTTATGGACATTATTGTAGAGCAATTCGGCCTTTATATGAATACGTCCAAACTATTGATATTCTCAAAATACAAAGAAAGCCTACCCTAAGACTCCATGGAGAGATCATTGAACAAGTGCCATCTCTAAGATACCTCGGTACGCTCGTCAACCAACACTGCGACCTGACACTCGAAATCAGATCAAGAATTGAGTAAGCGCGGAAAACTCTGAACAACATCAGGCCACTTCTGGTAAACCGCAACCTCAGCCTGAAACTCCAGACCAGAATGCTTCGCTGTTACATCTTTCCTGTTCTTTTAAACGGATACGAAAGTTGGACCACGGATGCGGCCACAGTGAAGGAAACCGATGCGTTCAAAATGTACCTACAGGCGCATGCTGCGGATATCTTGGACAAACATAGAAGTACTACAGCAAATGGGTAACTTCTTACGACAATTAAGAAGAGAAAGGAACATCGATCGGCCTTAGACAAAATTCATAGCTGAAAGACTTGCGAAGATGGCTCGGACAGACGTCTACAGAAATTTCCAGAGCTGCGATTTCTCGTGCGACAATAGCCCACCAAGAAAAGGCTTCATACAGTTACTTTCTGTCTTTTCGGGCTTCATTCGAACGAAAAAGATTTATTTAAAATGTTATTTTAGTGATTTAGTTGGTTAGAAAATATAATCATAAATTTTTTAAATAAGAAATATACTATTTACATAAAAAATAAGCATGAAAATTAATTTCTAAAATATATTTATTATAAAAAAACTTTTTCGACTTTATATTTATACTTCAATTCCCTGATACAATTAACCGTGACCACAATGACACCTCATTTAATTTTTTTTTCAATATCAAATTGACCAAATATTTATATAAGCTAACCAATTATCAGCCAATATTTCTCGATCGCGCAATTTTCAGTTTTTTTCGCGAATGAAGTGCTAAAATTTCTCAATGACCTTGAAAAACAACAACCCATTATAAAAAAACATTTCTAGCACTGACCATAAGACTAACTGACCATTTATGATCAATTTCTGACCTTTTAGAAGATTCAATTGGTCAATAGAAATTCCGCTCATGGTGTGCTAAAATCTCTGAGCTACTGTTCAGCGGTTGTAATACATCCCGTGGATCTTTCTTCAATTAAAAATTTACTAGTAATCAAATACTAATTAACGCATACGTACACGGTTTTTTTACTGATTTTTCTAATGTATCTGTAATTTTGGAAAGACCTTCAAGTTGTGGAAACTAAAATACTTCAGTACTAGTACAATTTTATACTTTTACTTTCTCTAGAATTTATGTTTAAGCATCAAAATGAGGTAATTCTGTCAAGATTACATCGTTACCTCATTAACTATTTATTTGAATGATGTATAATCAAGATAGTGTCTTCTATAGATACACAATATTATCATATAATGGGATATCATACCCAAAATCAATATTATTTCATCAATTTAATTTTTTGATTTATCTCTATGAAGGAAACATAAAGATCAGTTCTTTCCTCACAGAACTCCACTTAGTTTTGGGCAGTTTTACTAAAAGTGTTTCCTTGCAATATCCATTACTATTATACCGTTCAAAAGAACAAGATCGGTTCCAACCATCCTTTAAAAACATCAACATTCATGTCCAAAACCGTGCCTATGTGTAATAAAATCAGTCTGCGCCCTTTTCCTGTTGATGGATTTAAACCAGTACATAAATTGAAGGTCTTCGACTTTCCAGTTTCTGCAATACTTTTTCTAGCGAAAAGTGGGATTCGACTTATTTCAGGGTAATCATTATCACCTCCAATCGTTGCAAGAACTTTGTATATTGTCGGAAATTCATTTCTGAAGATGAAAGCATCTACATTCCTTCGCAGTCTTTCTATTTGAAATTTTGGTTTACTTGGAGCTTCACGTGCTGTTTGAAACCATATTTCTCTTCTTTAATAACTACTCACTTCAGTTTGTCATCAACATTTCTACATTAATGTTTGTCTGATTTGAAACAATTGAAAATTAATATTTTTTCATTCAAATTAATCGATAATAATGTTTGAAATGACTGTAGTTTTTCACTAGAAATCACCATTTCACTGTCAATCTATATCTAAGGTTGAAACGGAAAATCGGATGCTACGTCTAATAAAACTCGAGTCCCAATTTTAATATGAAGATATTTTATTGATTTCCTCGGAAACTTACCTTGAGAAAAACGTGCCTGGTTTGGCCGTGTTGAAATATTTGACATCTACTATTTGTATAAGTGCTTGGGCAACTGCGAGAGAACCGGTCACAGATCTCGTCATAATTTTCTTTGCTTGTTTCCTCTCCGCATATTCTTGAGCTTGAGCTTTTACCGCATTCGCGTGCTGTAACAAACATACAATGTGATACAAAAAATTTATCTATTAACGAAAAAAGACCCAAAAATAAGTATAATGGAAAATACAGAGAAAAGAAATGATATAGAGTAAGTCTCTAATATGACGAATAGTGAGCTTAAGCTACCCAAAACAAGATGGAGCTATGAGGTCTACAACAGACATTAGTTTTTCGGTTAACCACTATTGATTAACATCGTAGACTCAATAGAAATCACATTTAGTGCGATATCAATCATCAAAAGATGAGGGCCAGTGGTATTGCAATTTTAGTGGTTAGGTTAGGTAAATATTGCTTTCTACTTGAATTTGGTTAAAATCTAAAGCATTTTCTTGCCTCCTAGCATATTAAATGTTGCTTATACTATTTTTTTAACACCCTAAATCATTTTTACTTTTTTACTTAGGCTAAGTTCGCAATTGAGGATAAGATAACAATATGTATTTAAGACTTGTGGAAGAGAACTTTTCATTCCGATATCTTTTTTGACCTAGATTTTATGGCAGCCCAAACTACAGACAAGCCTCTTAAAGCCCAAGAAAATCCTAATCCTACTACAGTTGTACAAGTTGTTGAAAATGTTTTATGTTAAAGTGCGAATCTAAATAACGCTCAGTCATCTACCTCGAAAGCAAAATCAAAATCTAACGAAAAACACCCATTAAGACCTCACTCTAGCTAGACTGGACTTTCTTCATCACCTGTAGCTGAAGTTCAAAATAAACGTTATAGAAAAAAACTTCTTTCCTTAGTAACTTCCAGCACACCAATTAAAACAGCTTTGGAAGTCATACAAAAAGGGAATTTGGAAAAGAACCATAAAAGAAATCAAGACAATTAGCAAAAGAGAATGAAGCCAGAATAAGTCGCCAAAAAATGAAAAAAACCATTAAGCGAAAAGTGTTTAGCTCATCTTCAGAATAATCTTTTGAGGTTCAGACAATAGACACTAAAGATGAAGTGGATATAATCAGCTTACATCAGACAACGCAGGAAAAAATAATGAACTTTGGTATATGCCAAATGTGAAGAATGGGCTCGTGCTGCATGCACTGGACTAGACGTGAAAGAAGCAGAAGCTAAGTAGAATCAAAACAGACCTTCAAACTTCTGGAAATTCTGTAGACAAAGCAGTAATGGTAAATCTGCGGTTTTCTTTAACCATTCTGTCAACTCGTTGAACCAGCTCATCTGAAACGACAGATTCGCGTTCTTGGCCCCCTTCACCATGCACATCTTTAAAATTTCGACACCATTCACGCACAACACCAACACTCATGAAGTTTTCCTCATACACACTACCCATTCTCCGATGGATTTCTGCAGAATTATTACCTTCAGTCTGTAGAAAACGAATCACACTTCGCAATTCACACTTTGCGGGAGTATCAATAATGGCGGACTTGTTTATGTGGTTGTAGCACAACGCCGACTGACGCCTGAATGTCAAAAATGGTGGAATGTGTAGTGTGAAAGTTTTGCAGTCGCATGCGCGCTTTTTTCTGCCCGCGTAGCGTCTGTACAAAGCGATCGGGGGTTAAAAAAAAGGCCCTCGTACTTAAACTTTCAATAATTGTCATTTTACCCGCAGACAGAAAGTCATCTTAGCCGCACATTGGGTAAGATGACGAATTTGATGGTTTTTAAGAAAAAATTAAAATTTTTGACATTTTTTGTAACAGTCTTAATAATTCGTATTCATAAATGTTTACTTTATCTACATAAAACGAATTATTGAGAAATAAGACCGTTTAGTCGTACTATTGCTTCAATCCTTGCCAATTGCATCTTTCGAGATTTTTTTTATAGAATATACGGTATCAAAAATAATTCCATACTCATCCACACTGTATAAAAAATTATTTCTAGGAGGTAAATTCGCAATAAATAATTTATGTATACTTAAATAATGCATAATGCGGAAAAGTAACTTAGCAATAAAAACAAGGTTATGTATAGGCGCCTTACAAGATATGTACTTGTATCTTATGTCTTGTAATGTTTAAAACATTGTACTTGAACTCATGATTGCATTAAGTAATCTTCAAAGTACATGTAACTGGGTCAAAGTTGTTTGCACATATCAGTGAAATTCGTCATTCATCAATTATTGTGTTCCATAAAACAAATCTCCTTTCAATTCATAGTTAATCGTATTAATAATGTTTATGGCTTTAAAAGAACTCTATAAGAGCTACTTCAAATGTTCAGTGATATAATTATTTTGATGCGTAAAAATATGATAATAAAGAAGTATAATATTCCAAGGTCTTCCGTTTACTTAATTTCCTCTATGATATTAATTTGAAAAAAAAAACGTTTGTTAAACGGAGTTAGCGAAACAAACAAAGTATTACGTCGTTTCTTCTCCTATTTTTGGTCTTTTACTGTGAAGCATTCATCCATTATAAACTGTAAGTGTGGTAAGTAGCTCATACTAACAATGTTGATGTCAAATTTAATCTGACAAGAAAATTCCATAATTAACATAAAAAACCTTGTTAAAATATAGTATGTAGGGTAGAGAGAGCGTTAATAATCTGTGTATAAATTATCTGTCCAAATGTGTTAAATAAGGGTGGCGCCACATTAGTATCAGGGAAAATTTTGAAGGAAACGCCTAATATTGTTTCACGTTCTGAACAACTTCTCACACTTCTGTATAACGCAAGTTATCAAAATGTTTAATACTGAACTATAATATTGAATTTTTAACTCGACATTCTTCAATTTATAAACAAAAAACTATTTTATATCATTCCCTTCGTCTACATCATCGCCATTTTGGAAGGTTTTTGAATTGTCATTTATCGTATTTAGGTGGAAACTTTTTCAATTTTTGCCCATAAGAAATACTCCTCTTTTTCTTCACCCTTATTAATTCTTGTCTTCTATTGCATGAAAATCTTATTTTTAATACGTATTTTGGTTAATTTTATTCTTAATTATCAATGAATTACTTCCAAAACCCTCTATGATCGAAAAACGTTGCTAAAACGGAGTTGTCGAAACAAACGGAGTTAACGAAACAAACAAAGTATTACGTCGTTTCTTCTTTTATTTTTGGACTTTTGCTTTGAAGCATTCATCTATTATAAACTGTAAATGTGGTATTAGCTCATACTAACAATGTTGATGTCAAATTTTATCTGAAAAGCAAATCCCACAATTGAACGGAATGGATTATAAATTTAACGTAAAGAATTTTATAAGAAATTGATAATGTTAACATTAAAAAACAACTCGAATTTCTTTTTTCCTTATTTCACGAAGTAATGACACCGAAAGGATTTGGTAAAAGAAACTATTATGTCATGTGCAACGTCCTCAAAAGCCATTCATCGAATCGAATTCACTATTATGCATAACAATGCTTACAATAAACTCTTATGTATGGCTGCTCACAAGCAAGTGAAATAAATTTCACAAACGGATGCCACTCGAATAAAGTTTCCTTCCTTTTGAGTCGACAAGTCCGAATTAAACAGCTGACGTTGATTGACGTCAAGTATACTTTTATAAATTGGAATAAATAATTGCGGTCAGTCGATTTTCTCTATTTAGAAGTCAAAAAAAAAATAATAAATACATATATAAATAGTTTACGAGGTTCACCTTAAAATGATCTTACCTACATTCGCTTTAAAACTTCCTAGCGACCATGGGCATAACCAGTAAGTGCACACTTACCGATTAGGCATGTTACGTACATTTCATTACAAATTAGATTAACAAATTTAAGCTCTTCTGATTATCTTGGAGAAACCACTTTCGTACCTCCAGAGGTCATTTACGGCCCGCGGAAAGGGTTTAACTGAAATTAATTTGAAGATAAGCTCCCCAAAATTCGTTTCAATAAATTCTTGAGTTTGTGCGTTCATTATAGGAGCCCTTATAATGCTGAAAAATACGTTAGAATTCAAGCTCTTACATCTGGAGATTCAGAAAAGCGTTTTCCGAAAAAAAAACAAGATAAGCCATTTTTAGCGCGTCATACCCCCTTTTTGAGACAAGGAGGGTCCAATCAAAAACATAGAGTTTATCAGAAACATCTTATGAGTATGCATGGTCACGTGATGAAGCTTATTCAGTACCGTGGCCTTAGAGAAAAGTAGGATTGAGATAACCACTTCCATTTTGTGGTAAATGTTCTTACTGGGAAGGGATTTGTTTTGATGCACTTAAGACAAACTTCATTCGATTCCCTGGATTCCTTCGTTGCGTATCGATCTATTTTCTACATTCTAAATTTGAAATACGTTTTTTAAAAAATACCCTTAAGTTGGATGGGCAGAATCTTCTTTTTCCGATTACAAAACTAGTCTTGAACGAATTTTGTTGACAATACTATACAATGTGCGCGATTCTAAATGTGAAGCCTCATAAAATATTCAGTAAAAGGAGCATGAAAAGTACCGTTAGTTTTGTTAAATGAACAAATTTTTGAGACCAAGCCTTAATTTGAGTTGATATGTTTCTTAATCATACGTAATCAGCTTACAAATTAAAAAATTTTGTTAATTAGTTTACCAGGAAATCAAGTATTTGCGAATTTTGTTGTTACAGGACACTGACATGTAATATTCATGATATTTGTGTTTATAGTCTAGTAAGAAAGTTTCCCTGAAGTTTTAAAAATTAGTGCTCGAATTAAATTAATAAATTCAAAGAAAATTTTCTACAATTAATGTGGTAACCTTTTTTTATATGAAATCAATAGTTTCAGTTTACTAGAGCTGTAAAGTCCACTCCAATTAACTCATTTCTACACAACCTTAAGATATGTAGCGCATTTTTTGCTTTACTAATTACCAGGTTTTGAAAGTTTATCGACTTCGGTACTGGGCGCTATCCAAGAATTTCCACACGGGAAAACGCAGAAGACAGAAGACAATGAAAAATTCAGCTCCAAAATCTCGTTCAAAATGTCCCAATTATGGCAGATTGAACGACAATTTTCTAATTTATTTCTCTAAGAGGTATTGACGATTTGTCCACAACTTCACCAAAACTTTTTAATCCATTGTATATTATTAATTTGGATTATTTTGAAACGAAATTTTCTAATGTATTTTGAAACGGGGGCTTGATTTGTTTCACCACGTATAAGAATAAATTCTTCTCTAGCGAACAACAGCTCTATAGAGACAGAAATAACAAATTGAAATGAAGTAAAGCACATTGGCCTTAAGTAACATTTACCGACGAACTATGACTTTCGAAGCACGTACATGGAATTTTAATTCTCGTGGAATTAAAAGTCTAAGGGACGTCTACTCAGATTGTGATTTTTAGCTAAATAATCGTAGTTTAGCGACAATAACAAATAAGGAAAATAAATGATAACGATTAGAGAGGTGGTTGTGTAAAAATCGACAATTATCAGTAGTGGGAACTAATTTGAATATATGCTGGAGTCTATATTTTTTGAACGTGTCTAAATTAAATAAAAAAAAGTCTCGAAGATCAGAAGGGCATCGACTACAGGTTATGTTTTTTGTCAAATTAAAGTGATCAGAGCATACGTTCAGATATTGTTTAATTGTTGAATTATTTACGAGTGATCTATCTATCTAAGGAAAAACGAAAGAAATTATAAAAAACAAGTGAACTAAAAATATCAAATATTAGAAAAAACGGCAAACAGAATAAGATAAAATTGACAAAAAATGTGAAAAAATGTGAAAAAGTTTATATAAAATGTCAATAATCGAACAATCCTTAACGATGCAATTAACCTAAAATGTATGAAAACTATGAAAAAACAAAAGTAAGTAAGAAGAAAGTTACAAAAAAATATTATAAACCAGAAAAAAGGCTAATGAAATCAGATGAAAATAACTAAAATAAGGAATAATATCTAACATAAAGGTTCAAATTGATAGAAAATGTCAAAAATCAGGAAAAAAAACCATAAAACGATGAAAATCAGTTGATACATACAGAAAACCTATGAAGAATAGGAAAAACCTATAGAAAAACGTGCAAAGAATGGCAAATATTAAGAAAAAATGATGAAACAGAAAACAATTAGAAAATATAAAGAAACTGAGAAGAAACAAGAAAAATATAGAAACGAATAGAATTAATAGAGAATGGCAGAAAAGTATAAAAAACAGAGAAAAATCACAGATAAAACTAACAAAAAATGTCTTAAAACGTCCAAAAATTCAGAAAATAAAAAGAAACAGAAAAAACATAGAATACGTAATAAATAAGAAAAAACTTACAGAAAATGTTGTAAATGTAGTAAGAACTGGAAACATATTTAAATAACGGCAAAAATTGCGAAAAAAAAAGGTAAAAAATGAAAATTTCATGTAAAATATAAAATATCTGAAGAAAGAACAAGAAAAGTATGACATTATTAGAAAATACCTGTAAGAAGAAAAAACTGCCAGAAAATTATTATCATTAAATAGAATTAACAGACAATGTCTAAAAACATGTAAAAATTGTCATAAAATCATAAAAAAATAAAAATCGTGAAAAACGTGAAATAAATCAGAAAAAAAAATCGTGAAAAACATGAAATAAATCAGAAAAAAAAATCGTGAAAAACATGAAATAAATCAGAAAAAAAATAAAAATCTAAGACACAACTGACAGAAAATGTCGGAGAATTAAAAAAAACAGATAAAAAACATATTTCAGAATAAGAAAAGCTCTGGGAGAAAATGATAAAAATCGATCAAGCTACGAGAAAGTGGGATTATAAAAAACAAGAAATTTTATAAAAAATGTCAATAGTTATCACAGCTTGTTTTAAAAATATGTCAAAAATTCGAATCCCCTCTCAAAAAAATCAGTTGAAACTAAAGAAAGAAGTCAGGAAACTATGGAAAAACAAAGAATAATGACAAAAAATGTCAAAAATTAGGAAAACTTACAAAAAATGGTGAAAAACTGACAGACCAACTCATAGAATAAGTCAAAATTGAAAGAAGAAGTAAAATATCAAAAAATATAGAAAAATCTATGTAAAACCTCAAATAAAGGTAAATGCTTATAAACAAAAAAAGTGATTGAAAGTATGAAAAAAAAGAAAAAATTAACGGAAAATGATGAAAATCAGATAAAACCAAGAAAAAATGTCAAAAAATAGCAAAAATTGACAGAAAAATTCGTAAACTGTCAAAAATCCTTTCTACAAAAAACGGAAAAAACTCAGTTAAACCTATAGAAAATGATATAAAACCGTTAGAACTACTTACATAATAAGTAAAATTGAAAGGAAGAGCAAAAACAAAAATAACAAAAAACACAAAAATCGATGTAAGACCTGAAATAATGGTGCATGCTTACAGTTAGAAATAAAAAAATAGAAAGTATGTAAAATAAGAAAAAATTAACGGAAAATGATAAAAATAAGATAAAACAAAAAAAATGTCGAAATACAGCACAAATTGAGAGAAAAATTCGTAAACTGTCAAAAATCCTTTCCCTCTTTGAAAAAATATCAGAAAACTACAAAAAACGGAAAAAAATCAGTGAAACCTATAGAGAAAATGATGAAAAACTGTTAGAACAACTTACAGAATAAGTAAAATTGAAAAGAAAAGCAAAACAAAAATAACAAAAAACACTAAAATCGATGTAAGGCGTCAAATAATGGTACATGCTTACAGTTAGGAATAAAAAAATAGAAAGTATGAAAAACAAGAAAAAATTTACGGAAAATGATAAAAATCAGATAAACCCAAGAAAAAATGTTAAAAAACGGCAAAAATTGATAGTAAATTGTCAAACCTCAGTATTGTCTGTAGAAAATGATTGAATTTCATCTGCTTCCAAACATTCAAAAAGTTTGTTTTGTTTAATTAATTCTTTGGATTTAATTATATTTCGCGATTCTAGAAATTAGTAATAATATCTATTAGATGTATCAAATCTTATTTAAATAAATAAATACATATTTTTTATATTTCCATTTTCTCGACGACTGTTAAAATGTTACAAGTCGACTCCAAAATATGCGGAAATTGAACAGACAGAGTTGGAATGAATTTTATTGTTTATATTATTATGCAGGTAATGATTATATAATTTACATTAAGATCTAATTTTAAAACTTCCCTTGTATTTGCTTCGACAAGTTTATATGAATAGCAGAGATTTAGCTATGTGGGTGGGCAGTTTATAAGAAATAAACACTATTAAATATATACAGAGATTCATTGTATTTGTATGAATTCTTCATTATATTTATTATAGAGTTTTTAACAACTTAACGGCCTCACTTCAAAAGAAGTGAGAACACTTTGAAAATTATATTTTTTAACATTATGGAATTATATATATAGTACTAGAAGTACCTAGCTTGGCCTAGAGATGGCGGTGGTTGCTTGAAAAATACCACTGCAATAAGAAAGCATCTATACAGCGTATGTTTCAAGTTATTTGAAAGGCGTTAGCCCAACCCATATAAAATCTGAACTAGATTCTACTCTGGGCGAGTTAAATATGGTGTAGCAGACTTTCGAAGACCTGCATCGCAGTGGTCGACCAAATTAGGTGACGACTCCAGAAATGTTGAAGAAGTTCAGCCCTTGGGCATGTTTCTTTGGTCTCGTATGTCGATTTACAGACCAAGCTTTCCAACTTCGATATATTATTGCTCGGAGTATTCAGTTTTAATATCAATCAATAATATAAATTCTTACATGCAAAGCTTCTACACACGATGAGGTCTTTCTTGGTTTTACCGGTTATTTACTTTTCATATCTGTTCCAGGGGTTCGTCCCAGATATTTTTCCTCTGTTTTCAACTCAATGGCTTGTTCAAATTGACTGAATACGAAAGAAAATGTGACAATAAGATAATCAGATCAAACTCAGGATTATTTCACGTTCGTCAAACTAGTGAAGTTAATTTAATCTAATAACGATGCATATATAAATAATATAGAGTGCGAGCAAAGAGAATATGTAAAATTGGAGAGGAAGGCACAGATAATAAAATTAACGGTAAGATCTATGAAAGTTGTCAAATAGTGCCACACGAATCAACCAAGATCCAAGCGAAACGTTGTTTGAGTAGAGGAATATAAACAACTCCTTGTCTTGCAGAAAGTTGATTGATGTATGAGCCGCATCGTTACTTATGAAAAATAGATTTACCTAAGCAATTCCGAACTTGCAAAATCGGTTGTTAGGCAAAGAACAATAACCAGAAACCCTTGCAAAAAGAAGTCGATTCAAGCGGAAGGTTTTGTTGTGATTCTGGGGGAATTATAAACTATTAGTGTGATTCGAAATCGTTCCAGATGATCGAGCTGATAACTGATACGAATGTACGAGTTCTGGCTATTAAATAACGAGACTGCGCGCCTAGAGGGCGCCCAAGACGGGTGGGGTACAAAACATTGTTGCAAAAGGTCTATGGGAACATTTTTTTATCTCATGCGCGTGTTTTTCAGAGGTGTAAGCGCTTTAGTGAAGGCCGAGAGAGCATTGAAGATGACTAGCGCCCAGGTCGCCCTGTGACTGTTTCAACTACGGAAACAGTGACCAAAATCAACCAAATTGTGCGTGCAGATCGTCGAATGAGCCTCCGGATGATTGCCGAAGCTGTAAACACCGAAAAAGAAACAGTTTAAAAAATTTTACACGAGAAATTACACATGACAAAAGTCTATGCAAAGTTGGTGACAAAAAATCTGACTCCTGACCAAAAACTCTTTGTCAACGGGTCTGCTCAGATTTCCTTGAGAAGTTAGATCTTTGAAAGGAACTCGATTTGAGGCGATGGAAGCGGTAAAACTAAAAACGGCAGAGCTCCTAAAGGCGCTAACCAAAGAAGACTTCCAGCACTGCTTCGATCAATAGAAAAAGCCTATGGAAACATGTGTGGCAACGGAAAGGGCGTATATTGGAGGGAAGTTTTCTAATATAGAACAATTTTTATAATAAATCCTTTATCGTAACCAGTTTCGTTATTTAAAAACCAAGCCTCGTATTTGAAAGTTCCATGGAATAAGATCGAAGAAATTGATATAAAAGTTTGAATCCAAAAGACATCTCGTCAAAAAAATGGTTTTTAAGAGCTTTTTGAACGTTGAGTATTAAAGTTTTCTATTTGTATGATGATTTAATGAACAAAATGAACATTAGAAATTGAAATTAAATATGATATACTAAAAATAACAACTATATGACTTGCGAACGATATTAATATAGAATGTTGATAGTTTTTGATGAAAATACGAAACATGATGATTGTACAAACATTTTCTCGGACCGTTACTGTTTTAAACAATGATTTTGACATGGATAATTGAATCAAGGTAAACATCTAAATACTACCATAACCATCTTGTAATTACAATAATAATTATTATCAATCATCTTAAAAAATGTTAACTATGCTATTCTTAGTCTTAAGTAGTTTAATGGCAGGGTCGTATTGTATTTATTGATCAATATAAATCGATAAAAAAGGTTGGCCGATATTCAATAGAAATATTAATATAAATATTACCTCCAGATACCATCGATAAATTTCCGATTTATTCAAAACGACGTAACTAAGTAAATTATCTGATTAAATATCCGAGAAAAGAGAATAAATTACTTTTAAAAAACTTGGCGAGGTATTATTATCTTGTAGACAATAAATTGAATGAAAAAAAATTTGCATTAGACGTAGATGATTAATCTTGAAATCATATTATAACTCAATAATTTTAGATAAGTTGTGCTTATGATCCGTTCAAGCTATAGGTAATATAGAAACTTCAATACTCAGTATATATGAATTTAAGTGAATATTTTTATCATTCAATTCTTAATGAAAGACACCAACCAAACACTTCCCATCGAGACAGAAACAAGCAGATATCATCATGCTGAGAAAATCCGGAAAAGATCCCAGTTTCCTGACCGCTAAGTTTGCTTACTGCCATGAATAAAATCGCAGAGAGAGCGTATGAGGATTCTGAAACCACAGCACCAGGAAGTTCCAGGTTAAAGTTACAAACGAGAATGGGAAGTCGGTGAGCAGCAGGCAAGGACCGGTACTATCACTGATGTTGTATAGCAAAACTCTGAAACGTTGCTGACTAGATAGACGATGGTGTAAACATGGAAAAAACAGATAAACTGCGAGAAAAACCCAAGTTTTCTACAAGAAAAGAATATGAAAATCAACTACTAAGGAATACAGTAGACAAGGACCCGATACCTAGATGCAACGTTGAATCAAGTTTCACTTTCAACTAACAAGTACACTATCGACAAAGTGAGACCAGCGAGAGCAAAACTATGATGATGAATCGGTAGAAAAAGCAAGCTGAAGAGGGAAACAAAAGTCCTGGAACTGGAACTATAAGTAGAAACGGCACGGCAAAAAGTATTGGCCATCATCAAAAGCTACTCGAAGAGCTGGCAACACAAACTATTAGTAACTCCGCACTTCATAAGCAAGTGCAGAGTAAGAGGACAGATGTAAAGAATCTGGAAGACCACTCGGATTAGATCTTGCCGAAGAAAGGGTTTACTGGAGGTAGCGAAAACACCCACACACATTAATACCTTCAGACAACCAAGAAAACAAGAGTGCATAGCCATCAAGCTAACTCTTAATAAAAATATAAGACCTCCAAAATCTTTAATAGAACTCAAGGGAAAGGAAGGAATCTACAAGCGAAAATGCGACTTGAACGAGGATGGAGACCTGTCGAAATGACAGTAGATTGTTGAATTTCCCTCTCCGCTCCAATCGTGTATTTATCTGGTGGTGGATGCTTAGAGGAACGGGTTTACTCACGCGCACACGTGTGTGTGTGCGATTATCTATGAGTCAATTAAAACATCATCAAATGGAACAAACACAAAAAGAAGTCATAAACTTTCATGTGGGTCATAATTTTTTGTTAAAATCATTGTCTGAAGGGTTAAAATATAATTTTTCTAATTTCGCGAAGAAACTAAGACTTGAATGAACTTCGGTGTGTGGAAAAAGTTGTTATTGCAGGGATGGAAGGTTACATAGAATGTAATTTGACTAGATTAATATTGAAACTTTACAATAACTTATTATAGATATATTTCAAGAGCTCTCAGTCCTGTAAATCGAATTGGGGTTATTAACAGATGAACAGATGATGCTCGAAACAATCAACAATCCTTGATATATCCATTTAAAGCAGCAACATTCACAGAAATCAAGAGAATTGCGTATTCATCATACCTAACCCAAACGAGAGAAAAAACAATCGTACAGTCACCGTCTCAGTTCTTACAATATCGTCCAGTTTTCAATAACAATGACTTAAATGGAATAATATCCTTCCTTCGAGATATTTATTACATTTTGTTTGTTGCCTTTAAACGGTCGGCAGGTTTACAGGAACGGATTTTATTGAACGAATGCGTATACCGGAAATATCACAATATTTGAATTAATTACTTAAATGTTAGATGCGATAGTTTTTATAGAAACATCCATCGACTCATTTGGTCTTTAAACGATTATTTTTATAATACTGATATCTACCAATAGAGGATGTAAGTGATGAGCAGTGTGGAAGATTTCACTAAGATATCAGAACAATGGAAATTCAGTACCAAGTTTCATGGAATTCAACTATGATGGGTGATTACTGGTGGTGTTTCAAGTGTTTCACTCTATAAAAAGAATATTCGATCATAAAATAAACTAGAAATTTACTACCGAACAACTATGAGTGAACAAAAAGCAGTTAGAGTAGGCATTAAGCCCAACCACTCTCCTAGAATATAATGGAATCCAACCAGCTCACCTCTTTGGAAGACACTCCAATGAGATTCCCAAGGGGTTGCGAGCGCTAATAACATTGGAGCTTGGCTCTCTTTCTTATAGTTTCCGCCTCGACGAGCTAACTACAACTTTCAATCTTGTCTTGGTAGCCGTAGAAAACGGAGATTCCATTTGATTTTCATGCCATGTGCGAATTACGCTCTGTTTGAGGTGTATAGGGAAAATGATATGAATGTGCTTAGGATATGCCAAGGTATGTGTAAAAATGGGTACCGAAATTACTGACGGCAACGTGTAAAAGCGACCTGCGAATTTCTTCATGTGTATGAAACCGTTGGCGAGGAAATCTAGGACTCTGTTGCCTGTGGATGAGACCTGGATCCACTATCTGACACTGGAAACAAAAGAACTATTCAATCAGTAGGAACGTTCAAGCTCGCTGAAGCCGAAGAAGTTTAAGCAGAATCTGTCTACCGGATAAGTGATGGCGAGTGTCTTTTGGGGCAGAAAAGGGATGTTGCGCGATTCAAATCAAGACGAGACATGCTCACAAATGAAGTGCTTCTTCATGGAATACTGTCTCACATCCTTCTTACTACCAGATTTGGTCCAACTCTTTCATGAATTAAAAACCCCTTGGGAGGAACGCATTTCACAACCGACGAAAAGCTGAAAGAAGAAGTTTTTAGTTATCTTCTTGACGCGGCGCCAGACATCTACAGCTTAGACACGAAGAAGATGGAAATTCACTTTCCCATAGAGGAAGAAGACAGTGAACGGGTTCCAAGTATCCGAGGACTGAGAGAAGCACTTTGAAGTCATGAGAAGGACCTTAACTGGTAGTTCGTTGTGAGTCAACAAATTACGATAACGGAGTTCCCAAAAAAAACTCAAGCTTACTATTGAGGATTTGCGAATCTTGATCTCCAGAAATGAGAAAAATATTAATTACGAATCCGAGAAGGTTTCAAATTTTGCCTTGGGCGTACCATTACCAGAAGGCTAATGAAAAAGTAAAATCTAGCATAGAATCCAAAAGACGTCTTTTATATCTGGAAACTCCGAGAAAAAAGCATTTCCCTTGGGTCGAGATGACATTTATCCCAGCTATGTGACGATTTTGGTTTTGAAGTGAGGATGAACTGCTTGGGTATTGAAGGTCTGCTTGGATTCGATTCAGGAATGAGAAAAAACGGATTGTTACGAATGACATTGACTCCGATTCTGAGCACCCTCAACTTCCGGTTTTGTCGCATCATTACCAGATGACTGGAGAAAAAAATCTAGAATCTAAAAGACGTGGTGCAGTCTTCAACATCTAGAAACTGCGGCAAAGGAGAAAAAGCGAAGAAGATAAGGTGGGGTGCTTGAGAATTGAGTGTCTATTGGGATTCCAAAGATGTTTACCAAAACTGCCTATTCTGCATTTTCTAGCTTAACTTATATACTATATTATAGTATAGAGGGTTGTCCATAAAATAAGGTTTCCAAGAAGCTGCTGACGCTAGGAACGCTCTTAAGTGGGATTGGGCGAGACTGTTGTGTAGCTTTGCTCACTTTCCACCAGTTCCCGCATCTGCGGTCTAAAACGTTCATTCTTGTTTTGGTAGCCGTGAAAGACGGAGTTCCAGCTCCACGCTAGCTACTGTGTACAAAAAACGTTCCACTGGTGGATATTCATTCCCAACTGTGTAAGGTGTGTGGGGAAGTGTATGAGTGTCCAAATTGTTTAGAGAATTCAAAGAGACACATAGAGACGTCCATAACAAAAGAGAGAAATGCTTTATTGTCAAAAAATATCGTACAATTTGTAGAAAAAACCTTGTAAACATACATATAAATGAAGACATAAGTAAAATTAAAAAAAATTAAGTATATACAAGAAAACTATAATTAATAACGAAATTACCTTTCAAAATGTACATGTGAAAGTTTTTATATGTAATATAGTAAGATTGAAGGGTGACGGTTCGGAATCCGCTAGATGATCCCTGTTTTCAACAAATCCTGCATTCTGAACATTTTGTGAAACCGCTTAGGATATGGAAAGGCTTGTGCGAAGTGGGTCCCGAAAATGTTGATGGATGACAACAAACGGCAACGTGTGCAAACGGCCCACGAATTTCTTCATGTCTACGAAACCACTGGGAGGAATTTTTAGGCACTGATGTCACTGGGGATGCAAAAATTCTTTGACCTAAATAGCGATTACGACTAGAAAAGTCTAAACTTTCAAAATATGTATTATTCAAAGCTAATAAACATGTTTTTCATTGTGAAAATTCATTGGGAACCCTTTTGTTTGGACAAGCCGCGTAAATAAATACTAAAGTAATTTACATCATGTTTTTTCTTCAAGAATTGAATCAAAATTGCCCATGAATTATTTTGCTTCAAACTTAAATCTGTTAAATTTGAAAAAAAGGCACACAAACACATGATTTTTATTGTTTTGGATAAGTTTTTGGGATAAAGTATCTTTCTATTCCTTAGACGTTAATTTGACTTCTTCAGTTTGAACAGAGACTTCACCAAATTGTAAGTTACATGCTTTTGTTTTTTGCTGAGTTTGTCCGGATTAAATGAATCGAAATGAACACCGGAGATGATACAAGCGATGGACGCCCCAAAGGGGTCGTCACCGACGAAAACATTAAAAAAGTTCACAAAATAATTTAAGATAATAGAAAAATAGAGCTGATTGAGAAACCTGAGACCACAAAGACATCGAATGAACGTGTTGGGACATATGGCGAAAAAATATTTGAGTATGCGAAAGCTCTGTTCAAAGTCCTCACATTCGACCAAAAACAACAAAGAAATGATGATTCTGAAGTATCGGATAAACCATAAACAGCGACTAATACGTAGCGTTTTAAAGACGAAATCGCTAAAACACGGGCCCATTTGAAAAACGATGAAGGGCTATTTCATTAAAACAATGCACCGTGTCACAAAATAGTGAAAATCATGGCAAAATTTGCAAGAATTTGGCTTGGAATTGCTTCCGTACCCACCATATATTCCAGATCTCGCTTCCAGTGACTTTTTCCTATCGCATTACAGATTGTTTATGATTAATTTCTGGTCTGAAAAGTACCAACGAACAATTCATATCACGACTATTTTATTTTTGAAGCCTCTTTTGGCAATAGACTTTTGTATATAATTTATCTCAAAAAAGTTCGTTACGAAAATGGTACTATGAACTGAATGACTATATAGAGACTGATTAATTCATGCAATGTTAATAAAAACTAAAAAATATTGTCATTAAGAGCGAGAAAGTATGCGAAATTTAAAGTTGATTGAATACTAAAGAAAATTTTATTAGAAAATTTCATCTAAACACACAAACAAATAGATAAGTTGAATAAAGAGTGGTAAAAGCATGTTAATAGTGTCAATCTTGACTCAATTAAAAATTAAAAGTTGCCTTATAAATATTAAGTTTGAAACTCATTTACCAAAACAATAAATCTGATTCGTAAATTTTATGCAATACAAAATGAGGACTCGTACATTCCGATTAAATGGTAATCTTCATTAATAGAAACAGAAAGGATTTTAACACTTTCGCAACTAACTGCAAACGTAGCGTAGTTGCCAGTTAAGCTATTTTTTGCATAATAATTTCGTCTGATTAAACTTACTTTCATTCATTTGACCGTTCATGTTAATATCGTATAAGAAATTTAGTGAACTATACTATATACCAGTCATATCAGAGATACGGCCCGCGGGCCGCTTCCGGCCCCTGGGCCGTATCAATAAGGCCCGCGATCGCAATGCGTCACAGAAAGAAGAATCATGTTTTTTAGAGCTTTTAGAATTCATTCGATTCCTCTACGGATGTTTTAAATACTCGTACTCTCAAGTCTACGGATGTTTATAAGTAATTTCAAGGGCAGCGCATGCCTAGACAAGCAAGAAAGAAAGACAGTTCATTTTTTTTTAATTTCAATCTGGCCCTCCTACGAATACAAAATTTAATATATGACCCTCTGAAAAACTGAGTTTGACACTTCTACTATATACATTAACGAAACAATACACACGAAAATATTTACAACGAAGATTATACTACGTCGCGCGAGGTATGTCTCTGGAAACAGCGTAGCTCCTCTGAGAACTCGGCGTTCGAGAATGCTGATAGGTCTGTAATATGTGGTAGCTATATGTTGATTTTTTCATCGTTTTGAGATCTTCTAATTAAAATGCTTTTCATTTATTTGACCATTTATGTTAACATTTGATAAACAAACTAAAATTTCTATCCTATCTTTATTTGTCTAATTCAGTTATTTGAATGAAATTTATCTATGGATTTTGATAAGTTCTATATAGATTTTGTACTAAATATGAAAATAATGAAAAACTGTTTAAAGTTGGCAACAATGAAAAGCGATAATGTCAAAAACACTAAAGAAACAACATAATTATGATTTAAAAATAATCGCCGTATGACTCACGATTTAGTAGCCTTATAAAGAACTTGCCATTCCATTTTCAACAATTCTGTGGGTTCACGTTATAGCTACGATATATTGTTTACAGGGTAAACCAGAACTGGTTTTTTAATATCTTTTCCTCTTTTATAATCGACCATTTTGATTGTAAAATCGCGGAAAACTATAAAATGAAATGTAGAAAATCGTTTCCTGTGGTTTGATATTAAACATAAGTCATTTTAGTTAATTTTCTTAATGTGACATTAACAGGAATCATAAAAAAGTTGTATACGATTCAAATTATTGTGGGATTATGGCAATAAAATACCAAAATATATTTGGATGAATAAATCGAATGAATATTTATCGATACTCGAAATTATTGTCATAAATAACAAGTAGTATTGAAAGTCCGTAGGCTAGTATTTTATTTCGCGGTTACTGCCATTGACCCATCTTTTGTTTTCCACTATCTCTTCCATTATATCGTTCCTTGCAAGAAACTAACTTATTCTATTTTCGGGACTGGGATTGGAGCATCATTTGCGACTAGCAGCATTTTTGTTGTTTTTTTCATTTTCATCAAATCATGGATTGTTGACTGCAAAACCCTTCCATACCTTCCAAGATTACACACTGATGGGTCATTGGAAATGAAGCAAGCATAATTCCAAGGGAATATAGAAAGTAAACCGGTTATATACTTCCATTTGTTTGGATTTCTTGTTCACACCTGGTGTGGGTTGTTAGAAATAGGTCTAAGAGGCTAGCAAAGTCACCATCTCGATCAAGAAAATGGGTCATCCCGTGAATTTTGACATCAGCTTTGAGTCCCACATAGTCAGTTCTGTCTGATGAAGGTAATTGATCGGCAGGGTTTGGGAATAATTGCCACTGCTAGGTGGTCTGTGTAGGAAGGGAATTTTTTTGATATTTGAGTCGAATTCTGAAGGCTAAAGTTTCAAATCGTCTAGATTCGATACAAAGGTACCTCGATCGAGTTGGTGACATCTACCATTTACTTATACCGTTTTTATAGTACGATCACCACAAGATTTCTGTCCAGTATCCTCAAGAGGTCAGAGAACAAGAAAAAGTCGCTACTTGAACGAATACGTTAACATGAGTATAAGTAACGCTCAAAAATATGGATGTTTCGATTTCCAAGAACCGAAAACCAAGATAGTATGGAGTTACTCAAAAATTTAACAACGTCGCCATTTTTAAATCAATTTTTTGTTATCAACAAACAAAATTGTTAAATCAATTTGATCAATTACACACAAAGGATGTTTGTTTAATGATGTCATCGAAGATGATGCGAGGTTTAGAATTTACATTAAAGATACATCAAAAATTGAATCATTTGAAAATATTTCGAAACCCATATTTATTTTAATAATTATTAAACCTATAATTTATTTCAGAAATCCTTGATCGTTTTGTAAATAAAAATAAGAATTTGCTTCTAATTTATTTATGTAATCAGTTCGTTGAATTTTCACCGTAGAAAATTGTTTGTTAAGAATAGATCGTTAAATTTCTATAATAAAAAAATTCAACCCTATTGACGTCTAAGAAAGGTGGTGGAATAATTCGAATGGTGCCTATCGTATGAAGATGTCTGTGGATATAAAAGCTGTGGGTTCGGGAAAGACGTGCCTTCACAGCTGATCTGCTTGTCGAGTAGATCTTGCAAATATTGCTGTAGGTGGGCTTGGACAGCTCAGGACAGCAGAGTCAGGTCATGACCTTTCTTCTATGCTCTAAGTTTCTGGTCAACTCTGGATCGTCTAGGAGTCGAATTGTACTCTGTATGGAGTCGAGTAACCTCTGGGTATGCTTGGAAGCCGAGCTCCAAATTTGCGATCACTACTGCGAAAATTAACGAATCTGGGCTTTGTAGACGGTTATATCTGTTGCGGAACATACAAGTTTTTGGTATTAAAGAGGGATCCAAGTTTTTGTGAAGCTGTCTTCGTCAATTACGGCATATTACTCCTAACTTGAGCGTCCATCAAGTGGATTTGCGGTGATGGTGATATTTGATGTCCAGATAAGATCAAATCCTGTAGTGTCAGCCTTCTTTGTAAAAACAGTAGGTCTTTGTTGCATTTGGTGAATATTAATGCCGGTTGTAGACAACATTTGTGTATAAAAATGTTTTATAACCTATAACTGTATATTTGGATACGATTAAATTTAAATATAACAGCACAAGTTAAAGAAAAAAACTCTTATTGGATTAGGAGCCCGTTTTTTGTGAAATTTCGTATCAAAATGAAGGATTTGCGTACAATGAATCTCTAAATAAATATCCAAAACGTCAATAATTTTGATGCAGAGTTTAATATTATATAAGGCTTATTAAATGTTTGCGGTGCCGGTTTTATTAATTCTAATACCCACTGTTGATCAAAAACGTACGTCCCTACTTATTATTGTTTTCCTTATAAAGCAACGTAGCTATAATACTCCTACTTTACATAAAAAAATAAATCTAATGATCTTCTCATAAAAACTAATTTTGTTTAAATCTACTTAATTATACCATAGCGGTTTTTTTTGCTTCTTGAAAACATCTGAAATATCTGACCTCGAATGATCTTTTACCTAATTATGTCAAAAATACCGAATATTCATATATATTATGACAAGTGAGATTAATTTCATTAGAAAATATATGAATACTTGTTTAAATTCTTCAGATAAATGAATTTATATTCTACAAAATACTTTTGGAATAAAAAATTATTTTTTATAGTCTCTCATTATAATAATCAAGAATTTTGTATCATCAACAAGTCGTTTTATCCTATCTAGAACTTTTATATCCATTTATTGAAGTAAATCACTTCTTTCTAAGAAAAAATTGTTTCTGACCCCTCACAAATATAAATTTTCGAATATTCTTTATAATTAAAAATTAAATAAAATTCAAAATGAAATTATAAACGTAATTGTTGCGAGACTGTGGCAATCAAACACCAAAATGTTTTAATATATTTTACGAGTTTTAGAATTTACGAGGTCTGGTTATTAAATAACGAGTTTGCGCGCCTAGAGGGGGCCCTAGACGAGTCGGGTAAAAACTAGTTGTGCGTTGGGTGTCTAGATAAAAAATTGTGTTATCATTATTTTTTTAATAGTGTCTCATTATAATAATCAAGAATTTTGAATCGTCAACAAATTTATTTGTTGAAATAAATCCCTTCTTTCTAGGAAAAAATTGTTTTAGAAATATAAGTTTTTCAATATTCTTTTTAATTCAAATTAATTTCGACTCAAAATGAAATTATAAACGTAATTGTTGCGAGACTGTGGCAATCAAACACCAAAATGTTTTAATATATTTTATGAGTTTTAGAATTTACGAGGTCTGGTTATTAAATAACGAGATTGTGCGCCTAGAGGGGGCCCTAGACGAATCAGGTAAAAAACTAGTTGTGCGTTGGGTGTCTAAATAAAAAAATGTGTTATCATTATTTTTTTAATAGTGTCTTATTATAATAATCAAGAATTTTGAATCTTCAAGAAATCATTCTATCCTATTTAGAATTTTTAAATCCATTTATTGAAATAAATCCCTTTTTTCTAGGAAAAAATGGTTTTAGAAATATAAATTTTTCAATATTCTTTTTAATTCAAATTAATTTCGACTCAAAATGAAATTATAAACGTAATTGTTGCGAGACCGTGGCAATCAAACACTAAAATGTTTTAATATATATATATATACTACGAGTTTTAGAATATACGAGGTCTGACTATTAAATAACGAGATTGCGCGCCTAGAGGGCGCCCAAGACGGGTGGGGTACAAAACTAGTAGTGCGTTGGATATCTAGATATCTTGTCTATGCACGCCCCAAAACACGTTTGCGTCACTATTATAAAAATAGGAGCAACGTATCAATCACAAATTTCTCGTTGAATTGAAAAAAACTCCGACTGAGTGCTATAAATTGTTGCAAAAGGCCTATGGAGATAATTCGATATCTTGTGCGTGTGTTTTTGAGTGGTGTAATTGCTTTAGTGAGGGCCGAGAGAGCATTAAAGATGACCAGCGCCCAGGTCGCTCTGGGACTGTTTCAACTCCGGAAACAGTGACCAAAATCAACAAAATTGTGCGTGCAAATCGTTGATTGAGCATCCGGATGATTGCCTAAGCTGTAAACGCCGATAAAGAAACGGTTAGAAAAATTTTACACGAGGAATTACACATGACGAAAGTCTGTGCGAAGTTAGTGCCAAAAAATCTAACTCCTGACCAAAAGCTCTTGCGTCAACTGATCTGCTCAGTTTTCGTTGAAATTTTGTCGAAACTGTTTCATTTTTTCACAAGGTTATATAAAGATAAAGGTTTAAATTTTGATATTAAAACAACTTTACGTTCATAAAGAATAATTCTAATGAACTGTTGCAACGAATATTCACAATGAGTGTCAGGATCATTTCAACAGTCTTATTCTTTGGTCGTATGATTAACTACCATTTTAAAAGAATTATTTCTTTTTGAAACTTCTCCATTTATCTATGCTCATAGCAGATCAATCAGGTTTAGTTCGCAATGATATGGTGGAGATCTAACCAATGTCATTATTTTTCAAGCAATATATTCTTGATTCTTCTTGTAAAATCATTTTCTTTAACAAGACTTCCTCTGAAGAAAACTACGTAGTTTTGCTCTCACCTCCTCCCTCCCTCGTCACGTGGCTCAGTATAGTATTTCTCCTGCTCTTGGTCGAGCTACGTGGTTTATGGACGTTCCCTTGTTTATCTTCTGATACGGTTTTAATACTCACGGCTTTTGACCACTCCAAACCTTTTTCTATTGTACTGTACAGTTTATGGTCATCTATATAATCAGTTATGCATGCAACAATTTTTTAAGTCCGTCCCTTATTGTTAGAAACACAGATGTCAGTCATTAAAATGTCTCATTGAGGCTGGGGGTGTCTATTTATGGATGCATTTGACTGCCGAGAAATATTAATGCCCTTATTGTTTGTTTCTGAAACGTTGAAGCTCATTTGTGTTGATACAAAATCTACCGGATGCGAGATTACATTGTATCCGACTGCTCTCACTTCCTCGTCTATTTTTATAGATAAATAGAGATGATATGCATACATATAGTGCCTGCATATTCTTAATCGAGAAAAGTCGTTGTCAACTCGTTAAATAAATTTTCTTATCGTTAAATAAACCGAATATATAAATGAATATTAGTATTAAGGAACTTCATTATCTTTGTTGATTGCAATGTTTCTTGTCCAAAGTATTTTTTGTTTTCAAAGGCAAAACATCATTAAGTGGTTCCAAAGACGTAGTTAGGTTTCCCCCAATGTTCCTCTGAGGTCGAAAGGACTAAGAGAAAGGTTCATTCTATCTCGATTGGTCTTTAATTTGTACTCTGGAGAAATGTTCAAGTTGTAAAGAGCTATTTTCGGAAAACTCTTCAACAATACATTGATAATACTTTGACAGACCTTGTTATAGTCTGCCAGAATTACAAACTAAAGCTTAATAAAAAGAAAACTGAATATATAGTCATAACTAATGAATAAAGCGCACCAGAAGAAAAAATTAGGGTAAATAATAAATGAATAGATCAAGTAGAAAAAATTGAGTACCTGGTAACTATAATAGACGAGATCGTAGTCTGGAGGTACGACCAAGAATATCCGAAGCGAGAGCAAGTTTCATAAAACTAGAAAAATCCTTCACAGCTATGGTCTTACCTTCAGATTCATGCTCAAACCTTTTGATGCGTTTGAGATATGCGTTTATCTCCGTATTTTAGAGATAAGTTGGGTCGATAAGATTATTAACTGTAAAGTAAGAACTGGACAGAAATATGGGAGTCAAAGATCCATAAAGATCCGAAGAATGCGAAGAAGATGTCAGTGTTGTTTTGGAATGATCCAGTCTGGGAATTATACTAAGTTGAATAATACAAAAAAAACAGTAACATACTTCAGATGTTGTAAATATTTTATATACTATATAATAGCTCTGCTACGACTTTAAAAAATCTGAAGCAACCACAAAAAACTTGGTGAAGTACGACTTTAGGTAATTATAAATAAAAATAAAAACAAACTTTCCAGTATTGTCAAATTGAAGTACTTCTTGAATATTTAATACTGTTTAAACGATACCTCCTTCTTGTCCATCCAGCTTCCATTAAAATTTTCCATAACATCATGTATCAGGGGAACTTCCTGAGGAGAAATAAGGTTCTTCCGTTCCTCTTATGTAACGGGATCTGGAAGCATCGATATACTCATCATCATGTCTTATTTCAATAAAGTTTCCACCCTCTAATGTGAAATTCTAATCTTTCAAATGTATTCAAAATATTTACGTATCTTAATGAATCTACAATGAACGTTTTTTGTCTTGAGGCGTTTTATCATCATAGTGCTCCTGAGTTATCCCCATTCATTCGTTCAACGTAGTGCCAAAAATTAAACAACAGTTGAGATGGTTTGGTCAAACAGGAAGACAAGAAGAGGCAGATCCAGAAGAAATATCGAAAACATATGAAAAACAAAAGACTGAACTGGAGACAGGCTAAACAGGAAGCTAAAGATAAAGTTGAATGGAGGAGAAATATCACATTTAGGACTATGATTCAAGAGGTTGCGGATTAGTAAATAAGTAATACATAAAACAATAATCTTTCGACCCCAAACTGACCGATTCCTGACCCATGGTATTCCATGTTGATATATTTTTTTTTGGTATTCTGAATAAGCTTTCTCTTATAACTTTGTTAATGTCCTAACAGCATGCAATTAACTTTCTTTCCGATACGCCTGTGTCAGGAAAAACCAACTTAGCTACATCACTCTACCTTCCACGGCACCCATCCTATTTCTTACTTACACGAGACATTGAATAAGGACGCACTGTCTTGTGACAGTATATATCGAAACTTAGTTAACTCAAACAGAGCTACGCTACTCCTAGAGATTAAGCACGCGCGACAGAGTTTAATGTTACTTTTTGTAGATATATTTGTTTATTGTTTTGAGACAACGAGGTCTCAATCTTGAGATATGTATTAAGTTCTCACAAAAAAAATACAATAATATATTTCATATAAAAAACCTCAAAAAAGATGTTGAAGGATAGATTAAAAAAAAATTTTTTACTAGAATATTTACGAGATACGTGCTTTTCATTCTGTAAGAATATTTTAACCTCTGTTGTTAAATCTACGTTTTATCTGATGTGAATCTACAGTTACAGTTTAAAAACTTGTTTCTTATATTTACCGGCAGTTTGTTTTTTAAGCTCTTTCGCAACGTAATCTTCCAATGTTTGTAGAACTACTTTTTTCTTATCTATTAACTTTGCTTCATTGTTTGTTTGCTTGTGAGTGAATCCACAATCGTGCGACACATTTTGAAATACTTCAACACCTTCCGAATTTAAAACACTCACTAGGAATTCATATATTTCTGTTCCCAATATGAGGTTATGATAAAAAAACAAGATGAGCAAGATTAGGTGATTTAGGTGGCCACCAACACAAATCAAAAGCAGAATAGAATCTGTTTATAATGACTTGTGTCCATTTTAAGCAATTAAAAATTGATTTAAGTTGTCTAAGTCCTGGTGACTACTATGGAATAATATTAAATTAGTGGATTACGGTCTAAAGAGGCCTACCGCATGTTATGTTTTACTATGAAACCCAAAAGAGATTCCATGGAGTGGTATGGGAAAGGAGAGTCAGTAACAAAAAAAGCAAAGTTCACAGAAAGGACCAAAAAAGTGATTGCGACAATATTTTAGGACTGGTACAACCATGAACGCGGCATATTACCCTGACCATTCAATACGGAAGAGCGTGCCGGCGCGCTCTTCGATTCCTAACAAATGGCTGCCGTATTGAATGAGTTAATAACGTAATTGGGTCAACAAATTATCAAAAAAGCTTCGTTATAATGCTCCAGTCCACAATGCACTACTACACAAGGATGTGATTTCAATAAGATTGAACACCCACCATATAGCCCTGATCTAGCCACATCCGACTATTTTTGTTCACAAAGCTGAAGGCCGAGTTAATCTAAGACCTTTTTTCGATGTTAGACTAAGAACTCATGGATCGCATCACGTATAAGGCATTTGTCGTTTTTAGTATTAGTTGATATTTACCAATAATTAAAGCAAAACATTCAAGTTGGAATCAAATTACAGTCTATCTAATATGAATTATGTTTCAGGAATTTTCCGCATCACTTTGTTTATCATATGATGAGGATCGATTTCACTTAGATATTTTTCCTTTCCCGTAAATTTTTCACTGAATTTCACTTAATTAATTAACTGTTATTGACTTAACCTATGGAACCAAACAACTCCTTGGTTCAACTGAGACTACCTGATAAAAAAGTTTGTTCATGAAGCTCATGTGTATGTAGATTAAACTATACTTTCAATGAAAGGCCCACAGCATTTTACACAGTGATTTTCTTCAGTTTTGGTTGATTCCTTCTTTGACTTTTCAATGTTTTTCTCCGATATTTCCCAAACACTTTCTACGACCTTCGGTTGCGCAAAGTGCATTTTCTTTATCTCAAATTTGATGTTGCTGTTGTCTCCGCGATCTTGACGTACAATTTTGATTTCGATTTTAGGATACTTAAAATTTGTTAAACGCGAATTTGAAAACTGTCGTAATAGATAAAATATTAAGTTCGGTTCTGTACATCCTTTCAATCCGTTGCTGCCGTGCATGTATGTACATATTCACATTGAATTGCATAATTTGAAACAATTAGTCATTCCTCTCTTAAGAACATTATCATCATTTTATAAATGAAACGTTTATTGTCGATATTAAAATTTACGTAGCAGCTAATTTCAATGTGTTTGGAGTACCACGAATGTTTGGTAAAATAGAAATGAATCGGAAGTCATTCATTCGGTTAATTTACATTGAAAACGTGCAGTTCGTGAGCATCCGGAAAACTGTCAATTGCAAGCGACTATATTATACAATCATATGGAAGCAATACTGATTAAGAAACAACTAAAAATTTGAAAAAAAAAGCTGGTTTTAATTTCATTTTTTAACATACTAAGTAATGGTATTTCAGATACGATTTCATCGGTTAATATTTTAACTGCATCGCCCTGTATTTGTAATTATTTTGGAGTAAATATATTGTTTCTAAATGTACTATAGTATGGACTATTTTAAAGTGAAATATAGAGGATGTCCCATAAATAATATCTGAAAACTGTAAAAGATACATTATATAGAATACGTTAGTTATAAACTACGATAGAAAACACATCAAGAAGAAAAAGAATGAACTAGATCTCAAATATAGGAAATTAGACTTTACTCAGCTTTAGCTTATTTGCAAATGAATTAATGTTTAATTAGTTTTTACGGCCGTACGCCATCTCGTGATTTCGTGAATGTGTTAACTCGTGATCGTGGTTGTTATGAAGATTAGACAACTCGTGATTTTCATTATTAAATGAAACACAAAATTATATATATATATATATATATATATTTACTGTTTATTTCCATAAACAATATTTTACATTCTAAACACTTAATAAAACTCAAAAAAGCAATAAAAAATAATATATTTTGTATATATAAGATACCTGTTTCTCAAATTCATATTCTGTTATTTTATTTGACTAACTTAACTCAACCTAACCTAACCTAATCTAACCTAAACGTTCTTAAATTAAACGGCAATAACAATTGCAAGTGTTCATTATTTTGTTATATGGAATTTTACAAATTACGGCTTTCAAAAATTTCAAAAATTCATTTGCCTATTGTAAATTATCCAGTACCAACCTAATGTTAAAGAATACGTGCATCAAACGCACAGATTATATAGGAAAGTGTATCGAGCGCACATTTGCAGGTATAAAGACAAATTTAACAACAGAGTAACAGAGAGTTGATACTTTCTCATCAATTCAAATAATGCGATTATAGTTATAGTCTCCTAACCTAACCTAACCTAACTTAACCTAACCTAACCTAACCTAACCTAACCTAACCTAACCTAACTTAGTCTAACCTAATCTAACTTAGCCTAACCTAACCATTTTTAAATTAAAAGGCTTTTTTGCGCAATTTTTCAATTATTTTGAACGTAATACCAAAAATGTATTCATTCTTGGAAAGAATAATTTTTGTTCAATATTTTATATAATATTAAACATTTGCTCATTTTGGAAAAGCTTAGATGTTGCTGATGGTTTTTCGTTTTATCTTAAGGATAATAATTATTCAAAAGTTCGTATGTTTGCCCATCTCTAGGACTCACTTCGGCAGATTAAATTTTCTTGTACGCTTGCAATTTAAAAGATTTACAAATTCTATTATTATTAATTAGTATTATTTTTTGAATTTTCCAATTTCACAAAGTGGTTTATATACTGAATTTCAAGTAATACTCTTAACGAATTCGTCACGAGTATTATATACTCAAACTACCTTTTCGTTTACCTAAAATATCCTCGTTTCGAGTTGGCGTATCTCAACGGATTCAAAATTTTCGATAGTTTTAGTGGACCCGTTTTTACTTATATTATAAAAAACATTATAAAACATAGGTGGAACTGGAATGTCTATAATAAAAATAATAATTTTTGTTAAATTCATCGGATATATGACACATTTAATTCACTTAGGTGAAATTGGCTTTGAATCAGATTAAGAGATTTAAAAGGTTTGTTTGAGAAAATAAAATTCAAGGAAAAACGTTTCGATATTATCCAAAATTGAATAAGAAAACTCCGCACTTGTCTAATATCGATTGGGCTGCTACACACATTTCTCATTGGGTTTTTGCCGTGACTGCAAATTGATCAATAATAAGGTCCCGGTATTTGCTTGCCTACACTTTAAAATAAATCAAAAACGAAATATTAAAATGACTATACAGTAAGATCGTTCTAGATGGCGAGAAAAAAGTGAATTAGTATAAGAATTTATCATTTTTTTTTTTTAATAAAACATATACGTGGGTATCAAATTACAAGATTGTGTATCTAATATGAATTATTCATAATAATTATAGGTTATGTATTAGAATTTCAAATAGACTTCTGTCAAGCATAATTAAATGATTGGGAATTGATGACCTTGGTTAGCATTGCACTTATCCCAACGTTGAATCAATGAATAAAAGGATTTTGCTCTTGATGTTGAGCAAAGCATAATTGGATGCTTTTCTTTTATATACAGAGCAAGCACAAGGAGGCAAACCTTATTACACACACACAACAACTAGTTCGAGTGGTGCCAATCGTGTGGAGATTCCTATGGACATTAATCTAGAACTTCTATATGTTGTAGGGAGAGACGTGCCTTTATAGCTGATTCCACAGGTGTCTTCAGGCGAACTCTTTGCATCTTCTTTGGTGGTATCGGTAAAACACGGTCAGTTCAGTGACCTTTCTTCTATGCTCTAAGCTATCCACGTTTCTTATCAACTCTGGATCGCCGTTAAATTGATGAACTCTCTTCTATATCCTGAGGATACGCTTAAGAGCCGTGTTCCAAATATGGGCCTTGGGATTAGAAGCTGTTACGGGGTATACAACTTTTTGGTTTTTGAGAAGACTCCAAGTTTATGTGAAGTTTCCTTAGCTAATTCGGCAACGTGACTATGGTAAGACATATAGCTCCCAACCTTAATGCCCAACAAGCGAATTTGCAGTGATGGTGATATTTTATGTCCAAACAGGACCAAATCCTGAGCTGAAGTGTCAGTCTTCTTTGTAAAAACAGCAGACTGGATATTTCTTGCATTTAATCCAATCATATACCTTCCACCCTATTCCAGAATGTTTTCAAGATCGGTATTAATGGCGGTGATCTCTTGCAGTCCACGAAGCACAAGGGGGCAAACCCTGTTACACACCCAACAACTAGTTCGAGTGGACATTGATCTGGAACTTCTATAGGTTGTAGTTTCCTGCAAAGACGTGCCTTCATAGCTAATTCCACATGTGTCTTCAGGCGAACTCGGTGTCGAGTAGGTTTTCCAAAAACTGCTCTAGGTGAGATTAAGTTGAACAACTCCGAAGAGCATCTTCTTTGGTGGTATCGGTAAAACACAGTCAGGTCAGCGAAATTTCTTCTATACTCTAAACTATCCATGTTTTTGGTCAACTTTGGATCGCCAATAAAATGATTTACTCTCTTGAGTCGAGCATCCTGAGGATATGCTTGGGAGCCGAGCACAACTCCAAAGATGGACGAATCTGGGCCTTGGTATTAAAAGCTGTTGCGGAATGTATAACTTTATAGTTTTTAAGAGGGTCCCAAGGTTTTGTGAAGTTTCCTTAGCTAATTCGGCAACATTTAATCCATGGATTCAATGATTTTGCTTTGGATACTTCTAAGTGCCCCAAATTTCAGAATAAACAGATTTCGTTACCATTTTTTGTAAAGTAAAACTTAATATTAATACGTCCTTATTCACGTTTCAAGATACTAAAGCATATACAGGGTCGGACAAAATGGTCATCATTAGGTAGTTCTATGAATATTGCGAATACCGAAATTCAAACGAAACTGCGAATAGAAGTCCATGCCCTGTCCAAATATTATAGTAAAGGTATTAAACGGTTGTTTAAGTTTTATTTTCGTTTATTTTGCTTTTATTCGTCGATTCTTTTCAGATTATCACATAAAGATACGATAAAAAGACAATTCAAAACAAATAATTGACTTGAAATTAATTAATAAAATAAAATAAAAACAATATTATCAATCATAACTGTCATAGTAACAAAACATTTTAATATTTAAAATTTAAATTAATCATTAATATGGAGACACGTTTGTTATCTTAATAAGGTTCATCGTAATTGCGAAATATATACGGGGTGTGTCTAAAAGATGGATTTATAACAACTTTCAAAATAGTCTTATTTTATACTTAGTTTGTTATTTAAACAAAAACCTCGTGTACTAGGATTGATATGTCCGTTTAATGTTTACAATTAATCGATATTATGAGAAAAAAGCAATATTTTGCTATCAAATCACGTTTTCTAATAACAAATTGAATAAATGTTAAAACTGAGGGAAAATCAGCACATAAATCATTTTTAATTGTATTATCAGGTACGAAAAAAAAATATCATTATAAATTATTGATGTCTAATGCCTCAAAATTCTAAATTCAAAAAAACGGAATTCGTTTAAGGCTTAGATAGTTTTAGAAAACATTCCAAAGATAATTTTAAAATATTTGAAAGAATCAGCAACAACACTTGCTAGGGATTTTTGATCCTGAATCACCCATTTCGAAGCTTACAAAAAAAGGCAAATGATTTACTTTATCATTTGAGTTCTACTCAACATTCTGCTTAATGTACGAATTCCATCGCAACTGCAGTATCAAATGGAAAGATATTAAAAGATAAATTAAAAAATTATTGATCATTAATATTACACAAGAAAAATTTACAAATTCGGCCATGATATCTATCGAATCCGAATGACTCCTCATTCAAAAGTAGATAAATTTGTTCGTAAAATCACTTTCAAAATACACTTTGAATTATTTCATTAGATAAAGTTCATCGATATCAATTTAATAAAATCTGATAAAAGATAAATTTGCTGTTTGAATTTCGTAATGAAATATAAATAAAATTGATTCAGAATAATAAAACTATATTATAAAATATTAACAATTGGAATAAATCGAAAACATTCTGTGGCATTCACAATAATTATTACGAAATCTCAAGTACGTTCATTCAGGCAAAACATTTGTCTAGAATCCGGTGAATCATTCTTCCCAATATTTCAAACCGCATCGAATAGAATTAATTTAATCGTCAATAACTTTTATAGTACAGTCGAAATAATCCACATCCTATCTTTTTCACGTTTTACATCACCTTCTCAAGAATTACACGTTTACGAAATTACAATATATTTCCGTTAATTTCAATCAATTCCATAAGCGCACTCAATATGAAGAAGATGCTTAAAGAAACAGGAATTAACACCTGGGAATAATTGGACAAACCTTAGAATCTTCAGCTTGTATTCAGGATATTCAGCGGAGACAGAAAAGGGCCAACATCTAATATGCAGATGATACCTTCGTGAATTTTATCTCCAGTCACAGTCAAACCAGAAAATAAATGTGTCTTTATCAAAAATCACATTTTTTTTAAATAAAAATGCTGAGATGCTACGTTTTCTTTATCCCGTTCTGTTGATTTGAGTCCTGGACCTTCACCAAAGATATGAACCAAATATTACAAGCATTCGAAATCTGTCTTTAAAGACGAATAAAAAGATAATACTTCTCTTTAACGATTTTGCAAAGTGAGCTACTATCTGGAAGCTATAGAGCTTATGCTTTCAAAATTGAATGTAAATACCGCAACCTTTAATTATGGATAGCCTCGCCCTCAAAGGAAGGTGTTGGTGTTCTTTAGTTACTTACAGAAACGATAAGAACTGACAGGAAGTTATTCAGACTCACCGGTCAGTTTCCAGTAAGCACAGCTCATCTTCACTCAATGGAAGAGTCCTCTCCGACCAATTGATAGAATAAGACAGAAATCTCTTCGATTGTTTCAGATATGTTTCCATTTTATTTTCGTTTCGTCACTTTTTTATGACCAATAAAAGGTTGTGGTTTTGTGCACTCCCGCGTGGCCAGGTACCCGCTTTGAATTAACTTTATTGTTTATTTCCTACGAGTTCCACGATTGGGTGCAGTTCCATATTAGCTTTGACTCTACTTTATATCAGCGAAGTTATCGAAGGACTGCTCTTCTACTGCCCTACGATAAGAACTGACAGGAAGTTATTTAGACTCACCGGTCAGTTTCCAGTAAGCACAGCTCATCTTCACTCAATGGAAGAGTCCTCTCCGACCAATTGATAGAATAAGACAGAAATCTCTTCGATTGTTTCAGATATGTTTCCATTTTATTTTCGTTTCGTCACTTTTTTATGACCAATAAAAGGTTGTGGTTTTGTGCACTCCCGCGTGGCCAGGTACCCGCTTTGAATTAACTTTATTGTTTATTTCCTACGAGTTCCACGATTGGGTGCAGTTCCATATTAACTTTGACTCTACTTTATATCAGCGAAGTTATCGAAGGACTGCTTTTCTACTGCCCTACGATAAGAACTGACAGGAAGTTATTTAGACTCACCGGTCAGTTTCCAATAAGCACAGCTCATCTTCACTCAATGGAAGAGTCCTTCCGACCAATTGATAGAATAAGACAGAAATCTCTTCGATTGTTTCAGATATGTTTCCATTTTATTTTCGTTTCGTCACTTTTTTATGACCAATAAAAGGTTGTGGTTTTGTGCACTCCCGCGTGGCCAGGTACCCGCTTTGAATTAACTTTATTGTTTATTTCCTACGAGTTCCACGATTGGGTGCAGTTCCATATTAGCTTTGACTCTACTTTATATCAGCGAAGTTATCGAAGGACTGCTCTTCTACTGCCCTACTTGTCCATTTTACATTTTGAAGAATGCTGAGATGTCTAGTCAGGTCTCCAGGCTTCATGTTCTATTCCTTTATTGCTTTACTTTCTATTGAAGTCTTCAATCTAAAATGACTTGTACGATTAGCGCTGCCGTGGGACATAATTGTATCATAACCGCCCTTTGCAGTTGATCTAGGGTTATTACCCAATAATGGTTTTTGTTCTTAACCACTATATGTTAGCTGCATAGGCTATGATAGGTGGACCAATCTGCGGCAGTTATATAAATCAATTCGATTCGAGATTCCCGAGATATTTCATATCTGGCTTAAGGGCTAGTTCAACACCGTTCATTCTGAGGGTTATTTAAAAGTACTAGATCATCAGGATAGGTTGCATTTGATTTCATAAGACATCATCATGCATTTCGACTACTAATGACTATATTAGTGGTGATGCTACTGCCCTCTGTCTGGGCATCTGTCTCTCGGTTTTTTCAGTTATTGCTTATGCGTTGAGGTTATGGTAAAATGCGGCCAGACGCAGGAGAACGTGGAAAAGAAACAGCGTCTACAGAACACTCAATAAGAAACACAAAAATTACATAAAACAAGGTAGGGGGAGATTCAAGACGTCGCGAAGTGGAGGCTTCAATACATAGAGAAAACAACTTCACAGTATTGTTTTCTTCTTCGTAAAAACTTAGTCATTAATTCTCTTATGTATCTTCTTAAGTCTTTGCTATCGCTGATCCTCTAGCTTTCATCAACCTTTTGGTTTAAACGTCCAAGATTTGTCGTTGTTTTCTGTTTATGAATGGGTAGCAGCTACAACTGTCGGCACGCATGACCAATGCGCTATCATAGTTCAGAGACAAAATTAAATTAAGCAAAGTGTAGCTTCAACTGGAAGGGAGATAGTAACAATGTGGAACAATTATTATAAATCGACTAACGGTGTATATAATTCTACTGTACTAAATGATCGATCATTAGCATTTGTAAACTTAATATCGGCATGCTACACGGCTCATGTCAAGGTGGGCTGAATATGTGTAAGATCCAGACCGCCATATAAGGAATCACCAATCAGTGAAAGTGTTAGCACTCCACGGTCAAGTCAATCTCTTCACAATCACAAAGGACATTCTTCTTAGGGATATGTTTTTGAAGGTGTGATTTTATATATTATATAAAATACCTTGAATTTAGATCGAATAGGAATTTTTTTAACAAATAAATCATAAAGAAACATAAATAAAAGGGATAAAAGATCGAAAATTCACTCTAAAGAATATCGTTAGGTTTATAATCAGTTTGGTCGATGACCCAATGGCTTTCATTACACTTTTGATGAGATTTAAACGAAATAAGTCAGATTTTTGCATCTAACGAGACAAACAGTCAAGACAGTGGATTGGAAAAAAAACTGAGCAAAAAAATTATGTGGAACAACAAAAAAAACGATACAAACGTGAAAAAAAAACAAATACAAATGATGAAACTATTTTTAGATTTAAAAAAATAAGTAGAGTCCAAGAAATAAGAAGAGGGGATTACATATGAAAAAGGTTTGTGCAAGGTACTTAATGTTGATCAAAAGCTCGCTCGGATAAAAAATTCAATTCAAACTTGGATATCTTCAAACGTATTCCGAATGAATGTTCACATCATTGTAAATGAAACTTGAATACACAATTCACTTTATCAAAACTACAGCAAAAACCGGTTTTTCGACCAATTAGATCATGGGCACATTGTTTTAGGTTTAGGACATTCTTCTTAGGAAAATATTTTTGAAGGTGTGATTATATATTATATGAAATATCTTGAATTTAGATCGAACAGAAATTTTTTGAACAAAAAATAAAAAAGAAACATAAAGAAAAGCGTTAAAAGTTCGAAAATTCACTCTGGAGAATATCGTTGGGTTTATGATTAGTTTGGTCGATGACCCAATAAGCTATCGCTATACTTTTGATGAGGTTTAAACGAAATAAGTCAGATTTTTGCATCTAACGAGACAAACAGTCAAGGCAGTGGATTGGAAAAAAAACTGAGCAAAAAAATTATCTGGAACAACAAAAAAAAACGGTACAAACGTGAAAATTAACAAATACAACGATAAAACTATTTTTAGATTTAAAAAAAGATAAGAGATTACATATTAAAAAGCTTTATGCAAGGTGATTGCTTAATGTTGATCAAAAGCTCGCTCGGATAAAAAACACAATTCAAACGATTGTTTGGATATCTTCAAACGTATTTCAAATGAATGTTCATATCATATTAAATGAAACTTGAGTACACAATTCACTTCATCATAACTACAGCAAAAAACAGAAAAGAAACATAAAGAAAAGGGATAAAAGTTCGAAAATTCACTCTATAGAATATCGTTGGGTTTATGATCAGTTTGGTCGATGACCCAATAAGCTATCGCTATACTTTTGATGAGGTTTAAACGAAATAAGTCAGATTTTTGCATCTAACGAGATAAACAGTCAAGACAGTGGATTGGAAAAAAAACTGAGCAAAAAAATTATGTGGAACAACAAAAAAAAAACGATACAAACGTGAAAAAAAAAAGAAATACAACTGATAAAACTATTTTTAGATTTAAAAAAAGATAAGAGATTACATATTAAAAAGCTTTATGCAAGGTGATTGCTTAATGTTCATCAAAAGCTCGCTCGGATAAAAAACACAATTCAAACGATTGTTTGGATATCTTCAAACGTATTTCAAATGAATGTTCATATCATATTAAATGAAACTTGAGTACACAATTCACTTCATCATAACTACAGCAAAAAACAGAAAACAAACATAAAGAAAAGGGATAAAAGTTCGAAAATTCACTCTATAGAATATCGTTGGGTTTATGATCAGTTTGGTCGATGACCCAATAAGCTATCGCTATACTTTTGATGAGGTTTAAACGAAATAAGTCAGATTTTTGCATCTAACGAGATAAACAGTCAAGACAGTGGATTGGAAAAAAAACTGAGCAAAAAAATTATGTGGAACAACAAAAAAAAAACGATACAAACGTGAAAAAAAAAAGAAATACAACTGATAAAACTATTTTTAGATTTAAAAAAAGATAAGAGATTACATATTAAAAAGCTTTATGCAAGGTGATTGCTTAATGTTCATCAAAAGCTCGCTCGGATAAAAAACACAATTCAAACGATTGTTTGGATATCTTCAAACGTATTTCAAATGAATGTTCATATCATATTAAATGAAACTTGAGTACACAATTCACTTCATCATAACTACAGCAAAAAACAGAAAAGAAACATAAAGAAAAGGGATAAAAGTTCGAAAATTCACTCTATAGAATATCGTTGGGTTTATGATCAGTTTGGTCGATGACCCAATAAGCTATCGCTATACTTTTGATGAGGTTTAAACGAAATAAGTCAGATTTTTGCATCTAACGAGATAAACAGTCAAGACAGTGGATTGGAAAAAAAACTGAGCAAAAAAATTATGTGGAACAACAAAAAAAAAACGATACAAACGTGAAAAAAAAAAGAAATACAACTGATAAAACTATTTTTAGATTTAAAAAAAGATAAGAGATTACATATTAAAAAGCTTTATGCAAGGTGATTGCTTAATGTTCATCAAAAGCTCGCTCGGATAAAAAACACAATTCAAACGATTGTTTGGATATCTTCAAACGTATTTCAAATGAATGTTCATATCATATTAAATGAAACTTGAGTACACAATTCACTTCATCATAACTACAGCAAAAAACAGAAAAGAAACATAAAGAAAAGGGATAAAAGTTCGAAAATTCACTCTATAGAATATCGTTGGGTTTATGATCAGTTTGGTCGATGACCCAATAAGCTTTCACTACACTTTTAATGAGATTTAAACGAAATAAGTCAGATTTTTGCATCTAACGAGACAAACAGTCAAGACAGTGGATTGGAAAAAAAACTGAGCAAAAAAATTATCTGGAACAACAAAAAAAAACGATACAAACGTGAAAAAATAACAAATACAACGATAAAACTATTTTTAGATTTAAAAAAAGATAAGAGATTACATATTAAAAAGCTTTATGCAAGGTGATTGCTTAATGTTGATCACAAGCTCGCTCGGATAAAAAACACAATTCAAACGATTGTTTGGATATCTTCAAACGTATTTCAAATGAATGTTCATATCATATTAAATGAAACTTGAGTACACAATTCACTTCATCATAACTACAGCAAAAAACAGAAAAGAAACATAAAGAAAAGGGATAAAAGTTCGAAAATTCACTCTATAGAATATCGTTGGGTTTATGATCAGTTTGGTCGATGACCCAATAAGCTATCGCTATACTTTTGATGAGGTTTAAACGAAATAAGTCAGATTTTTGCATCTAACGAGATAAACAGTCAAGACAGTGGATTGGAAAAAAAACTGAGCAAAAAAATTATGTGGAACAACAAAAAAAAAACGATACAAACGTGAAAAAAAAAAGAAATACAACTGATAAAACTATTTTTAGATTTAAAAAAAGATAAGAGATTACATATTAAAAAGCTTTATGCAAGGTGATTGCTTAATGTTCATCAAAAGCTCGCTCGGATAAAAAACACAATTCAAACGATTGTTTGGATATCTTCAAACGTATTTCAAATGAATGTTCATATCATATTAAATGAAACTTGAGTACACAATTCACTTCATCATAACTACAGCAAAAAACAGAAAAGAAACATAAAGAAAAGGGATAAAAGTTCGAAAATTCACTCTATAGAATATCGTTGGGTTTATGATCAGTTTGGTCGATGACCCAATAAGCTATCGCTATACTTTTGATGAGGTTTAAACGAAATAAGTCAGATTTTTGCATCTAACGAGATAAACAGTCAAGACAGTGGATTGGAAAAAAAACTGAGCAAAAAAATTATGTGGAACAACAAAAAAAAAACGATACAAACGTGAAAAAAAAAAGAAATACAACTGATAAAACTATTTTTAGATTTAAAAAAAGATAAGAGATTACATATTAAAAAGCTTTATGCAAGGTGATTGCTTAATGTTCATCAAAAGCTCGCTCGGATAAAAAACACAATTCAAACGATTGTTTGGATATCTTCAAACGTATTTCAAATGAATGTTCATATCATATTAAATGAAACTTGAGTACACAATTCACTTCATCATAACTACAGCAAAAAACAGAAAAGAAACATAAAGAAAAGGGATAAAAGTTCGAAAATTCACTCTATAGAATATCGTTGGGTTTATGATCAGTTTGGTCGATGACCCAATAAGCTATCGCTATACTTTTGATGAGGTTTAAACGAAATAAGTCAGATTTTTGCATCTAACGAGATAAACAGTCAAGACAGTGGATTGGAAAAAAAACTGAGCAAAAAAATTATGTGGAACAACAAAAAAAAAACGATACAAACGTGAAAAAAAAAAGAAATACAACTGATAAAACTATTTTTAGATTTAAAAAAAGATAAGAGATTACATATTAAAAAGCTTTATGCAAGGTGATTGCTTAATGTTCATCAAAAGCTCGCTCGGATAAAAAACACAATTCAAACGATTGTTTGGATATCTTCAAACGTATTTCAAATGAATGTTCATATCATATTAAATGAAACTTGAGTACACAATTCACTTCATCATAACTACAGCAAAAAACAGAAAAGAAACATAAAGAAAAGGGATAAAAGTTCGAAAATTCACTCTATAGAATATCGTTGGGTTTATGATCAGTTTGGTCGATGACCCAATAAGCTATCGCTATACTTTTGATGAGGTTTAAACGAAATAAGTCAGATTTTTGCATCTAACGAGATAAACAGTCAAGACAGTGGATTGGAAAAAAAACTGAGCAAAAAAATTATGTGGAACAACAAAAAAAAAACGATACAAACGTGAAAAAAAAAAGAAATACAACTGATAAAACTATTTTTAGATTTAAAAAAAGATAAGAGATTACATATTAAAAAGCTTTATGCAAGGTGATTGCTTAATGTTCATCAAAAGCTCGCTCGGATAAAAAACACAATTCAAACGATTGTTTGGATATCTTCAAACGTATTTCAAATGAATGTTCATATCATATTAAATGAAACTTGAGTACACAATTCACTTCATCATAACTACAGCAAAAAACAGAAAAGAAACATAAAGAAAAGGGATAAAAGTTCGAAAATTCACTCTATAGAATATCGTTGGGTTTATGATCAGTTTGGTCGATGACCCAATAAGCTATCGCTATACTTTTGATGAGGTTTAAACGAAATAAGTCAGATTTTTGCATCTAACGAGATAAACAGTCAAGACAGTGGATTGGAAAAAAAACTGAGCAAAAAAATTATGTGGAACAACAAAAAAAAAACGATACAAACGTGAAAAAAAAAAGAAATACAACTGATAAAACTATTTTTAGATTTAAAAAAAGATAAGAGATTACATATTAAAAAGCTTTATGCAAGGTGATTGCTTAATGTTCATCAAAAGCTCGCTCGGATAAAAAACACAATTCAAACGATTGTTTGGATATCTTCAAACGTATTTCAAATGAATGTTCATATCATATTAAATGAAACTTGAGTACACAATTCACTTCATCATAACTACAGCAAAAAACAGAAAAGAAACATAAAGAAAAGGGATAAAAGTTCGAAAATTCACTCTATAGAATATCGTTGGGTTTATGATCAGTTTGGTCGATGACCCAATAAGCTATCGCTATACTTTTGATGAGGTTTAAACGAAATAAGTCAGATTTTTGCATCTAACGAGATAAACAGTCAAGACAGTGGATTGGAAAAAAAACTGAGCAAAAAAATTATGTGGAACAACAAAAAAAAAACGATACAAACGTGAAAAAAAAAAGAAATACAACTGATAAAACTATTTTTAGATTTAAAAAAAGATAAGAGATTACATATTAAAAAGCTTTATGCAAGGTGATTGCTTAATGTTCATCAAAAGCTCGCTCGGATAAAAAACACAATTCAAACGATTGTTTGGATATCTTCAAACGTATTTCAAATGAATGTTCATATCATATTAAATGAAACTTGAGTACACAATTCACTTCATCATAACTACAGCAAAAAACAGAAAAGAAACATAAAGAAAAGGGATAAAAGTTCGAAAATTCACTCTATAGAATATCGTTGGGTTTATGATCAGTTTGGTCGATGACCCAATAAGCTATCGCTATACTTTTGATGAGGTTTAAACGAAATAAGTCAGATTTTTGCATCTAACGAGATAAACAGTCAAGACAGTGGATTGGAAAAAAAACTGAGCAAAAAAATTATGTGGAACAACAAAAAAAAAACGATACAAACGTGAAAAAAAAAAGAAATACAACTGATAAAACTATTTTTAGATTTAAAAAAAGATAAGAGATTACATATTAAAAAGCTTTATGCAAGGTGATTGCTTAATGTTCATCAAAAGCTCGCTCGGATAAAAAACACAATTCAAACGATTGTTTGGATATCTTCAAACGTATTTCAAATGAATGTTCATATCATATTAAATGAAACTTGAGTACACAATTCACTTCATCATAACTACAGCAAAAAACAGAAAAGAAACATAAAGAAAAGGGATAAAAGTTCGAAAATTCACTCTATAGAATATCGTTGGGTTTATGATCAGTTTGGTCGATGACCCAATAAGCTATCGCTATACTTTTGATGAGGTTTAAACGAAATAAGTCAGATTTTTGCATCTAACGAGATAAACAGTCAAGACAGTGGATTGGAAAAAAAACTGAGCAAAAAAATTATGTGGAACAACAAAAAAAAAACGATACAAACGTGAAAAAAAAAGAAATACAACTGATAAAACTATTTTTAGATTTAAAAAAAGATAAGAGATTACATATTAAAAAGCTTTATGCAAGGTGATTGCTTAATGTTCATCAAAAGCTCGCTCGGATAAAAAACACAATTCAAACGATTGTTTGGATATCTTCAAACGTATTTCAAATGAATGTTCATATCATATTAAATGAAACTTGAGTACACAATTCACTTCATCATAACTACAGCAAAAAACAGAAAAGAAACATAAAGAAAAGGGATAAAAGTTCGAAAATTCACTCTATAGAATATCGTTGGGTTTATGATCAGTTTGGTCGATGACCCAATAAGCTATCGCTATACTTTTGATGAGGTTTAAACGAAATAAGTCAGATTTTTGCATCTAACGAGATAAACAGTCAAGACAGTGGATTGGAAAAAAAACTGAGCAAAAAAATTATGTGGAACAACAAAAAAAAAACGATACAAACGTGAAAAAAAAAAGAAATACAACTGATAAAACTATTTTTAGATTTAAAAAAAGATAAGAGATTACATATTAAAAAGCTTTATGCAAGGTGATTGCTTAATGTTCATCAAAAGCTCGCTCGGATAAAAAACACAATTCAAACGATTGTTTGGATATCTTCAAACGTATTTCAAATGAATGTTCATATCATATTAAATGAAACTTGAGTACACAATTCACTTCATCATAACTACAGCAAAAAACAGAAAAGAAACATAAAGAAAAGGGATAAAAGTTCGAAAATTCACTCTATAGAATATCGTTGGGTTTATGATCAGTTTGGTCGATGACCCAATAAGCTATCGCTATACTTTTGATGAGGTTTAAACGAAATAAGTCAGATTTTTGCATCTAACGAGATAAACAGTCAAGACAGTGGATTGGAAAAAAAACTGAGCAAAAAAATTATGTGGAACAACAAAAAAAAAACGATACAAACGTGAAAAAAAAAAGAAATACAACTGATAAAACTATTTTTAGATTTAAAAAAAGATAAGAGATTACATATTAAAAAGCTTTATGCAAGGTGATTGCTTAATGTTCATCAAAAGCTCGCTCGGATAAAAAACACAATTCAAACGATTGTTTGGATATCTTCAAACGTATTTCAAATGAATGTTCATATCATATTAAATGAAACTTGAGTACACAATTCACTTCATCATAACTACAGCAAAAAACAGAAAAGAAACATAAAGAAAAGGGATAAAAGTTCGAAAATTCACTCTATAGAATATCGTTGGGTTTATGATCAGTTTGGTCGATGACCCAATAAGCTTTCACTACACTTTTAATGAGATTTAAACGAAATAAGTCAGATTTTTGCATCTAACGAGACAAACAGTCAAGACAGTGGATTGGAAAAAAAACTGAGCAAAAAAATTATCTGGAACAACAAAAAAAAACGATACAAACGTGAAAAAATAACAAATACAACGATAAAACTATTTTTAGATTTAAAAAAAGATAAGAGATTACATATTAAAAAGCTTTATGCAAGGTGATTGCTTAATGTTGATCACAAGCTCGCTCGGATAAAAAACACAATTCAAACGATTGTTTGGATATCTTCAAACGTATTTCAAATGAATGTTCATATCATATTAAATGAAACTTGAGTACACAATTCACTTCATCATAACTACAGCAAAAAACAGAAAAGAAACATAAAGAAAAGGGATAAAAGTTCGAAAATTCACTCTATAGAATATCGTTGGGTTTATGATCAGTTTGGTCGATGACCCAATAAGCTATCGCTATACTTTTGATGAGGTTTAAACGAAATAAGTCAGATTTTTGCATCTAACGAGATAAACAGTCAAGACAGTGGATTGGAAAAAAAACTGAGCAAAAAAATTATGTGGAACAACAAAAAAAAAACGATACAAACGTGAAAAAAAAAAGAAATACAACTGATAAAACTATTTTTAGATTTAAAAAAAGATAAGAGATTACATATTAAAAAGCTTTATGCAAGGTGATTGCTTAATGTTCATCAAAAGCTCGCTCGGATAAAAAACACAATTCAAACGATTGTTTGGATATCTTCAAACGTATTTCAAATGAATGTTCATATCATATTAAATGAAACTTGAGTACACAATTCACTTCATCATAACTACAGCAAAAAACAGAAAAGAAACATAAAGAAAAGGGATAAAAGTTCGAAAATTCACTCTATAGAATATCGTTGGGTTTATGATCAGTTTGGTCGATGACCCAATAAGCTTTCACTACACTTTTAATGAGATTTAAACGAAATAAGTCAGATTTTTGCATCTAACGAGACAAACAGTCAAGACAGTGGATTGGAAAAAAAACTGAGCAAAAAAATTATCTGGAACAACAAAAAAAAACGATACAAACGTGAAAAAATAACAAATACAACGATAAAACTATTTTTAGATTTAAAAAAAGATAAGAGATTACATATTAAAAAGCTTTATGCAAGGTGATTGCTTAATGTTGATCACAAGCTCGCTCGGATAAAAAACACAATTCAAACGATTGTTTGGATATCTTCAAACGTATTTCAAATGAATGTTCATATCATATTAAATGAAACTTGAGTACACAATTCACTTCATCATAACTACAGCAAAAAACAGAAAAGAAACATAAAGAAAAGGGATAAAAGTTCGAAAATTCACTCTATAGAATATCGTTGGGTTTATGATCAGTTTGGTCGATGACCCAATAAGCTTTCACTACACTTTTAATGAGATTTAAACGAAATAAGTCAGATTTTTGCATCTAACGAGACAAACAGTCAAGGCAGTGGATTGGAAAAAAAACTGAGCAAAAAAATTATCTGGAACAACAAAAAAAAACTGTACAAACGTGAAAATTAACAAATACAACGATAAAACTATTTTTAGATTTAAAAAAAGATAAGAGATTACATATTAAAAAGCTTTATGCAAGGTGATTGCTTAATGTTGATCAAAAGCTCGCTCGGATAAAAAACACAATTCAAACGATTGTTTGGATATCTTCAAACGTATTTCAAATGAATGTTCATATCATATTAAATGAAACTTGAGTACACAATTCACTTCATCATAACTACAGCAAAAAACAGAAAAGAAACATAAAGAAAAGGGATAAAAGTTCGAAAATTCACTCTATAGAATATCGTTGGGTTTATGATTAGTTTGGTCGATGACCCAATAAGCTATCGCTATACTTTTGATGAGGTTTAAACGAAATAAGTCAGATTTTTGCATCTAACGAGATAAACAGTCAAGACAGTGGATTGGAAAAAAAACTGAGCAAAAAAATTATGTGGAACAACAAAAAAAAACGATACAAACGTGAAAAAAAAAAGAAATACAACTGATAAAACTATTTTTAGATTTAAAAAAAGATAAGAGATTACATATTAAAAAGCTTTATGCAAGGTGATTGCTTAATGTTAATCAAAAGCTCGCTCGGATAAAAAACACAATTCAAACGATTGTTTGGATATCTTCAAACGTATTTCAAATGAATGTTCATATCATATTAAATGAAACTTGAGTACACAATTCACTTCATCATAACTACAGCAAAAAACAGAAAAGAAACATAAAGAAAAGGGATAAAAGTTCGAAAATTCACTCTATAGAATATCGTTGGGTTTATGATTAGTTTGGTCGATGACCCAATAAGCTATCACTATACTTTTGATGAGGTTTAAACGAAATAAGTCAGATTTTTGCATCTAACGAGATAAACAGTCAAGACAGTGGATTGGAAAAAAACCTGAGCAAAAAAATTATCTGGAACAACAAAAAAAAAACGATACAAACGTGAAAAATTAACAAATACAACGATAAAACTATTTTTAGATTTAAAAAAAGATAAGAGATTACATATTAAAAAGCTTTATGCAAGGTGATTGCTTAATGTTGATCAAAAGCTCGCTCGGATAAAAAACACAATTCAAACGATTGTTTGGATATCTTCAAACGTATTTCAAATGAATGTTCATATCATATTAAATGAAACTTGAGTACACAATGCACTCCATCAAAACTTCAACGGTTTCTTGACCAATGTGGTCATGGGCACATTTTTTTGGGTTTTTGGTAGTTTTTAACACATGATATTATCCAACAAGAAACCAGATCTAAGCTAAATAATTGTAGCAAAATGAGTTGAATTCGTACCTTTTCATAATAAATAGTATGGAATAAGATAAATATGAAATTAGTTTATTGCTAAGATATTAGAAAAATGAAAACAGCTTAAGCAGTTGGGAATATATGGGAAATAAATATTGAGGTTACAAGGGAAGCAGTAGAAAACTTACCTAGTACCATCACTTGTGGATTATCAGACACCCTCTATATTAGAAACTAATATAGAAAGAGAAACATCTAGAGACATAAATCGCAGCGAAAATAAGATATAAACAGAATGTGAGCTATAAACAAGAGTTTTCATTAATAAATATGTCAGAAAATTAATTTTGATTTATTATATAGGTGGTTCCTATTGAAATTGCGCATTTTTATGTAGATTTGAAATGAAGATTTGTTTGAACCGTCAAGCGCAGTATTTTTTGACCTCCCTCCCATCTATTTACATCGATTTTGAGAAAACAGAAAAAATTTGAATGGTGTTTTAGCATTTGATACGTCCCGACTGAAAATGTACTAACTGATTGAATTATATATACAGAGTGTACAATAAAATACGTTTCCAAGATAGTTTGAATGGCCCTTTATTAGTTTCAATATCAGTTTTAATAATTTTTACATCATTCTGTTTATTCTAATCAAGTGAAGCGAGATATAAACTTTTTGTCCAAAATTTCAACGTCTATACGCCCAAAATTTTTCTATTATGTTATAAATTATAACTCACCTCACATAAGGCCACGCCAGTTTCCAATTTTTCCATAAAATTATCGACAGCTATATTCAGATGTGGATACATAGTTTGCAACCATTCTGCCAAATCTTCTTTCATCGCGTAGAGATACTCTTCGCTAGATTTGAACGGTCTAAAAGGCCTTGCTTCGAGTAGCGCCATTTCGATTTTGTATTATTAAGAAACTCGAACCGCAACCGATGTAAACTTGCTCAATTCGACATTATTTACGACTTTTAGTTACTTTCTATAACCTAAAACAATTACTTGATAATAAATCATTCTAAACGATATTTAAATTGAATAATAAAGTTTCAGATAACGATTTTACAGAGTGGCTAGACATAATCTTAACTGATGTTATTTCATTCGCGTCTTGTTTACGAGGACGAGTCAATTTTGAATTACCCGCTTCTTAGAACTCTCGACATTCATCTACACTTCCGGTCAAAAGTTTTTGCTCATAAATTCTATGGATTTTGTAACATATTTAAATTTTTGATTCATCGATGTTTTTGATGCAAAATTTTGGTATTCTCTGTAACAATTTTTACAAGTTATCGTCGTCCAGGACGTTTTTCAGGATATTCCGAAGATGTGGACTGCTTTTCGACTTCCTTGTCCAATTTGTTTTACAACAAGTGATTAATACATTCCACCATCCCGATTCTTTCAAATACTCTTTGCACAGCTTGAGAGAATGTTTGGGATTGTTGTTATGCTGCAAAATAAATTTACTACCCATCAAGCGCTGGTCAAAACCGATGCGAGAAGGGAGTATGGAAGTGGTTACAACAAAAGCGATTGAAGAGGTCTTACAGTAGTGATTTTAACAATGATAACGACTTATAAAGTTAATCAGAGGTGATGAACTTGTGTTATCACTACAGTTCGATTATTTAGCTCATTCAATACGGAAAGCGTGCCGGCGCACTCTTCGATTCCTTAACCACTGACGGTACGCGTGTCGGCGCGCACGTTTCCCTTCACTATACGACTCGACACAAAACTATCCGTTGCAACCAAAGGATTCAGCTTTGTACACCCATGATTCTCGAATAAACAGTGCCAGTACCGTTTCAAATTCGGAAAAGTGAAAATATGCCTTCTTTAAATTGAATTTCAGGTAAGTGAACCATATTTTTCGTGGATTATACTTTTGTTATAGCTATTAGTTTTACATTCCACCTGTGTATAAGTAAAATCATGTTGAAAAACAAATATGACAATTAAATAACTAAATCGTTCACTTAAATTGACTTTTTTTCTAATTAAAAATACTTAATTTCAACATTTCGTTCAGTCTATTTTATAAAACTATTTTGATAAATAAATTCGCAAGGTGTATATAAAGATTCTTGTAAATTGGACCAAACATTTATTTTTGAGACCATTTTTAGAATTATAATCATTTTTAAATTCTTTGTTTTGTTTTTTTTTAGTTATTTTTCAAGTTTTGGGATATATTTGGGATATATGTTTTTATTGTTTCTGATTTCACTGTATCCCATTCTCACTTTTTCTAATCTAAGTTAGAATACGATATAATAATGAACATCCCTTAGAGAAAAACCCCGACCCGGCCTGTCTTATTAAACCCCACTTGTGCTTAATTGACTTTTTCGTAAGCTATCATAAAAATATGGAGTTGTAATTTTAGTACATAAGTGTATTGTTTGTAAATATAATTTTAACTGAATTTATATAAATTTTGTTATATTAATTTTAGTAAATAAATCTACTATTAATTGTAAATATAATTTTAATTTAATTTATATAAATGTTAATTACAACAATTTTATTTAATTTACAATAAAAAAGGTGAAATATGTAATTTTTTTATTGTTAGTTCAATTTCTCGGTATTGCAACCAACAACTAATTAGTTAAAAGGTGAGCCACGAAGTTAGGCTATCCGCTACACAGGTAAACTGATTCCTTAACCACTGACGGAAAGCGTGCCAAGACGCACCCGCTTAATATCGGAAATAGAACTTTGGGATTTTTTTAATCATCAAGCCAAAAGTTTATCTCAAATACTCCGTCCTCTGTGATAATTTGTCAAAATGGCGTTACTTTGTATCAAGTAATTAAAGAGGATTTAAAGATGATTTTTAAGGCGAAGAAGAAGCGCTGCTATTGTTAATATTGCTGTAAATAACAGATGCGCAATATTTAAATTTTTTATATAAGAATCGAAATGCGGTGTATTATTTGCAGGATTGTTTATGAGCTGTACTGTAATTTGAACCTGCCAATTTTGTGTATGTTTAAATGTACATACATTATATTTATCGATAGATGTAATGCAAAAGTCGTGTCAACATCGCAGTTTGACCTTTTCACTATGGATTAAAAAAATCAACATTATTTGATTATATTATTTTAACATTGTGTTTTCTATTTTGACCTAAAAATTTATTTTTTAAGAAACTTATCTAATTAAAAGAAAATTTTATTTAAAAGCGATGAAATAAAAATTTCTAAGAAAAATTTCTGAGCAGTAAAACGTATCTAGAGTGCATTCGATTTGGGAGAGCATCGGAAAACTTTGTAAACAAAAATTATGCATAATAAATGAATATTTTGAATTTTGAAAAGTGTATCTCTAATGGTTACAAAATAAAAAAACATAACTCTGAAAACATCGCTGGAAATGAGTTGAATTTTAAGATAAGTTTAAAAACTTTGGTAACTAATGAAAAAAATTACAAAGGAATTGTTGGAAATCATATCGTAGATTTGGAGCTGCTCCAAAATAAAATCGTTCTAGCTTATATCCTGATCCAGCAAACTCACAAGTTCCTGCTACTATAATATGGTTTCAACAAGATAAAGCATCGTCCAAATTAATGTCCGACAATACCTGAACTAAATTTTTCCATATCGGTGAATAGGGAGGCGCGGATCTAGAGAATGGCCAGCGCGAAATCCTGATCTAAGCTATTAGACTTTGTTTGAGAGGATATGTCAAGAGGATTATATACAAAACTAAACCCATCCATTTAGATGATTTAAAAAGATACCTGAAATGTTGAGGAACGTTAGAAGACATTTCTACACTAGATCAGCTGGTATAGACATTCATGGCGAGCATTTTGAACATCTACATTGACATTAATGTTTCTTATATGATTAAGAAATAAACAGTATTAATTATCAAGTTTTTATTGTTATAACCAAACTACCACTTATTTTAGAAGACATACCCTCAGCCATTCGTCGAGACAGTTCATACAATATAAATGGTCGCCCGGCCACCCAAGTTTCCAGACCTAACTAGCTTAGATTTATATTTGTTGAACCGAAAGAAAAATCTCGTTTACATCAATATACGCACGACAAGAGATTATATGATTGAAAGAGTTTACAAACACCTTGTTTGCACACTTATTACGGTTTCAGTTATCCAAGTCATTGCTAGTGCTTATAGGACTGTCCTACAAGTTGTGACCAGTACGAAAAGCAATCAGAATGGAAATAATAAATAAATGGCAGAGAATGTAACATATTGAGACAGAAAAAGTCCAATCAACGAATAGACTGATTGGAGATGTAAGAGTGTGGGATCACCCAGTTTCTCACGGGCCATGGAAGTTTTGGAGTGTATGTATATGTAGGTAAAAGGGAGAACGAGCGCTGTATGAGATTCCACAATGCAAGGGCAAGACAGTGTACTGTTGATTGGATTGATTGAACAAAAAAATAATACATTAATGAGAAATGAGAAAAAAAATAGTAGTATCTATTTATCCTTTTTTCGAATACGCTATTTATAATTTTTTCAGGATAATTATTTTCTTTTTAGACGACGCCATTCGAAAGTTGTTCGTTCTGTATTCATTTACATACCGGAAGTTGCGTTTTGAGTGTTCCATGTAGTGAAAGTGACAGTTCCGTACTGCAAAACACTTTCGGAACGTTCTGGAGTGACTCTAACCACTTGACAGTTGACACTTCGAGGATTTTGCATAACCTTAAATTTTTAATTTTCTGAAATTATTTGTTTTATCCGAAGTTTTGTCTAAATTAATGAATAACAATGAATGATTATGAAAAATAAAACTTCACCGAAAAAAGCAATGAGTCCGTTCTTAATTCGTTACCGGATAAATCTCGTGCAATGTATGAAAAACCGTACGAGCTCTTTATGAAGTGGTGTCTCTCGCAATAAAACAAGATGTCCACATCAACAAATATCCAAAACTCATAAAATTTCCTGAAGAAATAGAACAAAGGGTACACTGCAAAAAAATCAAAAACTTTAACCAGAGAAAATATAATTGAATTCTTGTTACATTCTTATGCGTCGTCTAAAAAATGTTGTGTACGCCGCGGCTCAAATACTACTTTGTTGGACTCGTCTGTTGCTCGCCTCGTTTCGCTCGTCTCACAATTTTCATACTCGTCCAGCAAAGTAGCACTTTCAGTCCTTGGCATACAAATAACTAGTTTTTATTCAAGAATTTATTCCATTTGGTTAGGTTAGGTTAGTTTAGGTTGTTCCACACCGTATACCTGTTGGTCAGGATAATTATTTTCTCTTTAATAAAATATTTTTTGCTTTCGAATAGCTAAGTATCTAAATTCAAGATCTGCTAGTTCTATAGATCTACCAGCCAAACTTATCACTGATTTTTTGCTTACTGTCAATGATAACACCCAAATTACCTACGTCGAAATGTCAATAATAATTACAAAAAAAAATACTTTATCTATTGATATAGACGTAAAATCGATATCTTTTATGATTATAGCATATTCATCACGTAGTATTAAGGAAAAACCTCGTTTTCTTAACAGTGAAAATAGCGGAAAAAAATGATGATGAATCGACAACATTCATTAGTCAAAATAAATATCAAGATCCGCCTTACAGTATAATCATAATCCACAACGTATAAACTTGAAAATTTTTAATAATAAACATGTTTCATTATTTGCTTGACGGAGACACGTTCGTTATCTTATCAACATTCAACAAGGATACCTAGCGAATATAAAATAAAAAAGTTGATTCCCATTCCTTACATTCATTTGTAAAGATCATAAAAAGTTCAGTATATCATTACGTAAACAGTTAAAGCCGTTTTATAATTCAATCTCGCAAATAAATTGAATATCTAGTTTTTTAACTCACTCGCAAATAAAAATTAATAGTCTATAATGTTTACTATCTACTTTTAGTGCAGGCATTCAAGCTCAAAAAAATGGTGTCGAACCTCCGAATTCTTCAATGCAGCTCCGATTTTCCCGAAAATTTAGAATTAAGCTCATCTCACCCTCCATATCAAGATCTACAGGGTCGCAAGGTGTGCAAATTTTTTTTAAGAGTTGAAAACCACCCCTTATCGAAGAATACAAATATTATAGTTTTTCCTACTTTTTTTCAATTCAAATGCTTTTCGTTTATGGAGCATAAATATCTTAACATATTGTATAATAGAAAATTTATATATTATGAAGTATCAACGCTTAAAAATCTTTAAAAACTACCCTTATGATGAAAATAATATAGGATAAAAATCTTTTAACGTTTTGAAACATTGCAATTTCATTTTTACTGTGAAAAATTCATAGCGATTTAATAAAATTTAATTGGTTATTAATTCTTATTATTCAACCCTTAAAAACTACCCCTTTGCAGAGAATGAAATAAAAATAAATCTAATGACTGCCGACTTTTAGATTTTACATTCTTTTTGGTATCAAAGTTTCTTGTCTCTACTTAAAGTAATTTTTAATTGTCTATACTCTGTCAACCCCTAACTCTTTTGGTATTCAAGAGTATTGTCCAAACACGAAGTGATTTTTCATTCTCTACACCCTGACACCCCTTAAGAACCACCCCTTTATTAAGATTGTAACTATATCATCTCTTGGTACTCTCAAATGTACCTACAGACAACTTAACATCAACAGAAAAAATCTGTGCGCCAAAATTTGAAACTTTTTCATATCCTATAATTCACAACAAAAATTTCAAATTCTTATTTTTTATGTAACTACATTAATTTTAAAGCTATCACATCCTACAAAAAACCATTTTGAAGATAATTTTCAGGGCTACAAGATTATGTTTGTTAGAAGGGCCTTGAAACCCTCCACATTTTATTAATAAAGGGTCAAAGGGCTGTGGATAAGCAATCCTTGCACTATAGTGACAGATTAATTTGGTTATAACTCCGTCAATTTTTATGGTACAAGAAAAAATTAAAAAGCAAAATAATCGTCATGAAAAATTCTTTAATTTGATTGTTTATTAGTTTTTGTATCTCTTATAGTTATAGAGAAAAATTGAGCAAAAAAAATTTTTGGAAAACTCAAAAAAAATATTATTTAATCCTCATTTTTTTCCCAAATTTTGCATTTCTAATCAGCCAAACTTTCAGATATCGTAAATAACATCCAAATAAAGTATTTGGTACAAGGAATAAATTTAATTTTGATTTTCAATGGAATGTCATCAGTTTTAGTGCAACTTTTTTTTAATTTTAACTATTTTACATCATATCTCACTGAAATTTCAGTCGAAACGACTTTTATCAATTATCATTTGAGCTCTTTAAAAAGTATTCGATAACTTTTTGTTGAAAAATGTACCATTTTCCCGTTATTTGAGGTTAAATGCTCAATTATGTAAAACAAAAGCTATTCAAGTATCTATAACTTGCTTTAGGTAGAACATCAAGATCTTAAAATATAGCTTAATTTCTTTGTTTTTTTATACGCTTCATTTTTGTTCATTACACTTTTTTCGATAAAATGCATCATTACAGTGTTATACGGAAAAAAACTATTGAAAAATGCGTTTTTTGACAAGAAATCGTACTTTTCAATTGTGAATAACTCAAAAACTATTGATCTGGAGAAAAAACTTTATTGTTTACTTTAAATTTGCTGATCTTTCGATTATTTTGAATGAAAAATAATCACTTCGACACCATGTAGATCTCGCTTTTCAAATACACACCTGTTATCTGTCAAAATTTCAAGTAAATCGGTGTTGCATTAAATAATTCAGAGGGGAAAAGCTTAAATACCTGGCCTATTATTTTTTTTTTGCTTATAGTAGCTGCTGTCTATTTAAAGAGTAAATGAATTGATATAATCCCGTCATGATTACCACAATTATGTCTTGACTTAGAACCAGGTTAGGCTTTAAAATTACTTAAAGAATAAATAAATATCCCAATAGGCAAAAACCAAACAGAGCATACAAGAAGAAAGAAAATTACAAATATATTTTGTGACACCAAAACGTAACACAAAATTTAAAAAAAAACATGATTTGAATTAGTACATCCAAGTTAGAGCAAGCTCAAGTAACCTGCTCTAGATGGAATTATGTACAGTTCAGAAGAGCATTTGGTAATACAGAATCAAGTCAAAGACCTTTATTCTATGTTCTAAACTGTCCAGGTCAACTCCAGATCGCCTAAAAGTCAAATTGCTTTGTTTTGTTTCAAGTTGAGCAATCTCAGGGTATGCTTGGCAATCTAGCTCCAAATGTAGGAGCAATATTCCAAAGTTAGACGAATCTGGAGCTCGAGAGGACTAGAAGCTGTTAAGGAGTAAATAGCTCTTTGGTCTTAAAATTTTTGTGAAGATACTATATAGATAAGCTGTAGATCAAGTTTACAGTTTTGTCGAGTAGATCTTCAGCTCATATTACCAGAGATCCCCGATTGATCTGAGATCACAGATGCCGTATTGATAGAAAAAGACATCAGAATGCAGAAAGCTTTGAATAAAATAGAACTAGAAATCAATAGAACACCAGCATTGACCTCAAACCTTTTTGAGGTGTGTTCGTCGTGAGTGACCTGGATGGATCGGTCGTTATTTAGCAGCTCGACATGCCAAATTCTCACAAAACCCTTCGATATGTCCAATTGCTCTAGATTCTCTATAGTTTCAGTTCATATTCCCAGAGATTCCCTATTGATCTGTGTTCACAGAAGCCGTATTAATAGAAAGAGAGATCAGAATGCAGAAGGCTTTGAATAAAATAGAACTAGAAACCAATAGAGCACCAGCATTGACCTCAAACCTTTTTGAGGTGTGTTCGTCGTGAGTGACCTGGATGGATCGGTCGTTATTTAGCAGCTCGACATGCCAAATTCTCACAAAACCCTTCGATATGTCCAATTGCTCTAGATTCTCTATAGTTTCAGTTCATATTCCCAGAGATTCCCGATTGATCTGTGTTCACAGAAGCCGTATTGATAGAAAGAGAGATCAGAATGCAGAAGGCTTTGAATAAAATAGAACTAGAAACCAATAGAGCACCAGCATTGACCTCAAACCTTTTTGAGGTGTGTTCGTCGTGAGTGACCTGGATGGATCGGTCGTTATTTAGCAGCTCGACATGCCAAATTCTCACAAAACCCTTCGATATGTCCAATTGCTCTAGACTCTCTATAGTTTCAGTTCATATTCCCAGAGATTCCCGATTGATCTGTGTTCACAGAAGCCGTATTGATAGAAAGAGAGATCAGAATGCAGAAAGCTTTGAATAAAATAGAACTAGAAACCAATAGAGCACCAGCATTGACCTCAAACCTTTTTGAGGTGTGTTCGTCGTGAGTGACCTGGATGGATCGGTCGTTATTTAGCAGCTCGACATGCCAAATTCTCACAAAACCCTTCGATATGTCCAATTGCTCTAGATTCTCTATAGTTTCAGTTCATATTCCCAGAGATTCCCGATTGATCTGTGTTCACAGAAGCCGTATTGATAGAAAGAGAGATCAGAATGCAGAAAGCTTTGAATAAAATAGAACTAGAAACCAATAGAGCACCAGCATTGACCTCAAACCTTTTTGAGGTGTGTTCGTCGTGAGTGACCTGGATGGATCGGTCGTTATTTAGCAGCTCGACATGCCAAATTCTCACAAAACCCTTCGATATGTCCAATTGCTCTAGACTCTCTATAGTTTCAGTTCATATTCCCAGAGATTCCCGATTGATCTGTGTTCACAGAAGCCGTATTGATAGAAAGAGAGATCAGAATGCAGAAAGCTTTGAATAAAATAGAACTAGAAACCAATAGAGCACCAGCATTGACCTCAAACCTTTTTGAGGTGTGTTCGTCGTGAGTGACCTGGATGGATCGGTCGTTATTTAGCAGCTCGACATGCCAAATTCTCACAAAACCCTTCGATATGTCCAATTGCTCTAGACTCTCTATAGTTTCAGTTCATATTCCCAGAGATTCCCGATTGATCTGTGTTCACAGAAGCCGTATTGATAGAAAGAGAGATCAGAATGCAGAAAGCTTTGAATAAAATAGAACTAGAAACCAATAGAGCACCAGCATTGACCTCAAACCTTTTTGAGGTGTGTTCGTCGTGAGTGACCTGGATGGATCGGTCGTTATTTAGCAGCTCGACATGCCAAATTCTCACAAAACCCTTCGATATGTCCAATTGCTCTAGATTCTCTATAGTTTCAGTTCATATTCCCAGAGATTCCCGATTGATCTGTGTTCACAGAAGCCGTATTGATAGAAAGAGAGATCAGAATGCAGAAAGCTTTGAATAAAATAGAACTAGAAACCAATAGAGCACCAGCATTGACCTCAAACCTTTTTGAGGTGTGTTCGTCGTGAGTGACCTGGATGGATCGGTCGTTATTTAGCAGCTCGACATACCAAATTCTCACAAAACCCTTCGATATGTCCAATTGCTCTAGATTCTCTATAGTTTCAGTTCATATTCCCAGAGATTCCCGATTGATCTGTGTTCACAGAAGCCGTATTGATAGAAAGAGAGATCAGAATGCAGAAAGCTTTGAATAAAATAGAACTAGAAACCAATAGAGCACCAGCATTGACCTCAAACCTTTTTGAGGTGTGTTCGTCGTGAGTGACCTGGATGGATCGGTCGTTATTTAGCAGCTCGACATGCCAAATTCTCACAAAACCCTTCGATATGTCCAATTGCTCTAGACTCTCTATAGTTTCAGTTCATATTCCCAGAGATTCCCGATTGATCTGTGTTCACAGAAGCCGTATTGATAGAAAGAGAGATCAGAATGCAGAAAGCTTTGAATAAAATAGAACTAGAAACCAATAGAGCACCAGCATTGACCTCAAACCTTTTTGAGGTGTGTTCGTCGTGAGTGACCTGGATGGATCGGTCGTTATTTAGCAGCTCGACATGCCAAATTCTCACAAAACCCTTCGATATGTCCAATTGCTCTAGATTCTCTATAGTTTCAGTTCATATTCCCAGAGATTCCCGATTGATCTGTGTTCACAGAAGCCGTATTGATAGAAAGAGAGATCAGAATGCAGAAAGCTTTGAATAAAATAGAACTAGAAACCAATAGAGCACCAGCATTGACCTCAAACCTTTTTGAGGTGTGTTCGTCGTGAGTGACCTGGATGGATCGGTCGTTATTTAGCAGCTCGACATACCAAATTCTCACAAAACCCTTCGATATGTCCAATTGCTCTAGATTCTCTATAGTTTCAGTTCATATTCCCAGAGATTCCCGATTGATCTGTGTTCACAGAAGCCGTATTGATAGAAAGAGAGATCAGAATGCAGAAAGCTTTGAATAAAATAGAACTAGAAACCAATAGAGCACCAGCATTGACCTCAAACCTTTTTGAGGTGTGTTCGTCGTGAGTGACCTGGATGGATCGGTCGTTATTTAGCAGCTCGACATGCCAAATTCTCACAAAACCCTTCGATATGTCCAATTGCTCTAGATTCTCTATAGTTTCAGTTCATATTCCCAGAGATTCCCGATTGATCTGTGTTCACAGAAGCCGTATTGATAGAAAGAGAGATCAGAATGCAGAAAGCTTTGAATAAAATAGAACTAGAAACCAATAGAGCACCAGCATTGACCTCAAACCTTTTTGAGGTGTGTTCGTCGTGAGTGACCTGGATGGATCGGTCGTTATTTAGCAGCTCGACATGCCAAATTCTCACAAAACCCTTCGATATGTCCAATTGCTCTAGATTCTCTATAGTTTCAGTTCATATTCCCAGAGATTCCCGATTGATCTGTGTTCACAGAAGCCGTATTGATAGAAAGAGAGATCAGAATGCAGAAGGCTTTGAATAAAATAGAACTAGAAACCAATAGAGCACCAGCATTGACCTCAAACCTTTTTGAGGTGTGTTCGTCGTGAGTGACCTGGATGGATCGGTCGTTATTTAGCAGCTCGACATGCCAAATTCTCACAAAACCCTTCGATATGTCCATTTGCTCTAGATTCTCTATAGTTTCAGTTCATATTCCCAGAGATTCCCGATTGATCTGTGTTCACAGAAGCCGTATTGATAGAAAGAGAGATCGGAATGCAGAAGGCTTTGAATAAAATAGAACTAGAAACCAATAGAGCACCAGCATTGACCTCAAACCTTTTTGAGGTGTGTTCGTCGTGAGTGACCTGGATGGATCGGTCGTTATTTAGCAGCTCGACATGCCAAATTCTCACAAAACCCTTCGATATGTCCAATTGCTCTAGATTCTCTATAGTTTCAGTTCATATTCCCAGAGATCCCCGATTGATCTGTGTTCACAGAAGCCGTATTGATAGAAAGAGAGATCAGAATGCAGAAAGCTTTGAATAAAATAGAACTAGAAACCAATAGAGCACCAGCATTGACCTCAAACCTTTTTGAGGTGTGTTCGTCGTGAGTGACCTGGATGGATCGGTCGTTATTTAGCAGCTCGACATGCCAAATTCTCACAAAACCCTTCGATATGTCCAATTGCTCTAGATTCTCTATAGTTTCAGTTCATATTCCCAGAGATTCCCGATTGATCTGTGTTCACAGAAGCCGTATTGATAGAAAGAGAGATCAGAATGCAGAAAGCTTTGAATAAAATAGAACTAGAAACCAATAGAGCACCAGCATTGACCTCAAACCTTTTTGAGGTGTGTTCGTCGTGAGTGACCTGGATGGATCGGTCGTTATTTAGCAGCTCGACATGCCAAATTCTCACAAAACCCTTCGATATGTCCATTTGCTCTAGATTCTCTATAGTTTCAGTTCATATTCCCAGAGATTCCCGATTGATCTGTGTTCACAGAAGCCGTATTGATAGAAAAAAAATTATTATACTATTAAAAAAATTTTACGAAAAAAGTAAAACAGCTTGCTGAAGAATTATAAAACAATATTGGGGAAATAGATTTGAAAATATTGGATCATATATGGCTTGACTAACCAAGTAACCCCACATTTACTTAAGATAATTAGAGTAGCTTTTGGTAACAACAGTGTCAACCGCTCCATCCTTCTCAAATGCATATCAAACTGAGATTACATCGGTGCAAATTAACAAACGAAATTCACAATGTTTTGACGATCAAATAAAATGGAAGATATGCATTCTTGAACATAGAAGGTGCCTTTGAAGAGGCGATTAAAGAGCATTAAATACTAGGGGAGTAAATGAGATAACCTCCAGATGAATGTCGCAACTACTAGCCACTACACACTACAAGGGAAAGTGTCATCTCCACTAAATATCGTTTCTATTAATCTAAATGGAGAATACCCACATGTGAAGTAGATGAATTCTTATGGGAGCTGAGCTAGTTGAGGATACATGACCACATAGTCATTTTTGCAATGGGAGGCTTCGAGAATACATCCTTCGACAAAGTTTAACTATAAAAGAAGATGGTGTCGGTTGGTGGAGCTGAACGTCAACCCGAACAAGACCCATCTAGTCACCAGGCTCAATCTCAAGTCTATTAATTTGGACTAACAGGCTATTGAGTAGAAATATCTGGACAGACCCGAAATAGTGAACTAAAATGTGAAAAAATATGCATCCACCAGGAACTTTAGCGATAAAAGACTTTTAAGGACCCAGAGATAGCAGCTCTGATTAACGAATCTAGGGATCTGCCTTCCAGTAGTTTTACGATGAAAAGGAGATTAAGAGAAGGTTTTTTTTTGGAAGAATGGCACTGAAAAAACCTCTTTTATTACATGAGAATAAAATTAGGAGGTTACATTGGGTAAAAAAATTGGGAGAGAGTTACTGTTTGTGCTTAGGTCAAGGGAACATCGACTGTAAAACACAGTGAAGACTCGGTGATGGTTTGGGGATCTTTTGGAGGAAGGGCGACTGGAGACTTGCTCATAATTGAAGGGATTTTGAAGAAAGAAAGTTTTAAAAGAATATTGAAAGAAAATGTAGTAAGTTCTGGTCAGCGCCTGATCCTCAAGCATTCCTCAAAGTTGAGAAAGAGAATTTCAAAGAATCGGAAAGGAAGAATTTACTAAAAGTCCCGTCACAGTCGCACTACCTTAACCCGACTGAGTTGTGGAACAAACTATAGGGTGGGCAAAAACTTTTAGCTCGTAGTGTAGTTAGTTAACAAGAGGATTACTTTTATTGTTCAAAATCTTAAACTAGTGATTCTGGCAAAGAAAAATGTTATGAATCTATAAAATTATCATATTTTTAACGTTAAAAATTCAAAGTTAGCTTCAGCTCAATATAAATTGTACCCTGTTTCCAGTCTCTTTTCATAAATCCAAATACACAATTTCCATTAGGAAATGAACAAAGCCGGTTTAAACCATTTAAAAATAAGTTGAAATATTCTATTTTTAGAAAAATTCCTTCAACTCGTCACCCGCTATCACATATGCATACCACATTCGATTCAATGATACATTGTACTTTTTAATTCCACAACAATTCTTTTAATAAAACGAAATAAATTTCCTACAAAACGGAGAGACTATGAATGATGTTTTAGAAAATAAAACACAATAAATATAAATATCTTTTATTTGCTTTTGGCAAAGAAGTTTCCTAATACCCTGTATAGGTAATTATATTAGAAAATTCCTTCGCCTCAATTCAAACATGTCGCAATTTGTTAAGACTAGTTTCTAATTTTATGAAGGGTACAATTGCTTTACTTTCTTTTGATACTTTTTTGCATTACGTTTTTATGGGGTATTGTTGAGAAATTATTGAAAACAAAAGTTTAAAGCAGACGTGGGATGAGGAAAAGAAACAGTTAATGGGCGAAAGGCACAGCGTTGGTTTGATCATTTTAATAGTGGAGATTTAACGCTTGAAGATGGTTCGCGCGCTTAGGTCATCCACCTAGCTGGAGATGGAAGCTACAAGAAAGCAGTAACAAATTTAGTACCAGCATTAACCGATTATCGAACTCCCCCCAAGATCAAAGAGCTTGGTGGTAACACATCTAGCATGAAGATTAATATTTATTCAAATCCATGGCACAATTCCTACGAGGAAAAATTAATCCATAGGAAATGTTGAAAATGCAGTTTTTTTACATCAAAGCCCAAATAATGGTTTTACTAAGGTTTTAATGACTGAACTTTGGGTCAAAACCAAAAGATGCCATTTCATAAACAAAAAGAGACATCCTTTATGTTTGAAACTTTGGATTTATTCCAAACTATAGACTATCTGTGTTTGCAATCTATTATTTGTGGATATGAATCAACAAAATTTAGAATAACTATTTCTAAAAACCGCGGCTATCGAAATTTTAATGTCATTACCATTTGAATCAAGTTCGGAGAATTTCGAACAAACTAACATTCAAGAATAAGTAAATATAACGTTGAAGATTTATTTTTATATCATCAATTATTATAAAATTGTGAATAACATCCTGGCAATGATTTATCACACAATACGTAGTATTTTTTATGTACTGGGATTAAGTTGATAACGAAATATATAAAGCGTGATTATAAACAAACTTAATCATTACAAAAAGTTAACATTAAAGTCTATTCGGTCTCTCGTATATTCTCAATCAAAAGCATGATTCTGATGAAGGTAGGAAAAAATTCAAAGGACCATACGTTTATCAATTATCCTACCATACTACACATATTGTAAGACCAAAAAGCTTCAATGGACTTGTTTAAAACATTAAGAGGCCGTGAGCTTAGATGACTTCTTGGGCTTTACGTGTTGATGTATACACGTTGGAGATGAAAAATATTTCAAATGTAAATGATCAAAACAGAAAGAATTATAATTGAAGATTAAGAAATAAGTATATTTATCTGTCTCAGAAGTTTTTGACCTATTGGACCATTCCCTCATCCTCAGCACGTGCCCGTACCAAATCAATTATTTTTTTCTTTATAAGTTTCTTTTATTGCATCATTTCTGACCCGATGTAACCTCGACGTTCTATTTTTTCTTCTTGAGGCGTCCATTTCTGTTGTTTCTTTTTTTTCTTCAGTTTTTCTTTTATTTTCCATGTTTCCGGTCCATATATCAACGTAATCATTGCATTGTAGATTCTCAGTTTTCGTTGTTTTCCTATTTCAGTATTCCATAGATTTACTTATTCTTCTTGTTCTGTTTATTCTACATTCTTTATCATCTTCTCCTTCGTCAGAAATAACTCCTAGATATTCATAGTTATCACATCTCGTTATAATTTCGCTGTTTTGTAGTTATATTTTCGTTCTATTTTTCTCTATACACAAGTGCTGTGTCTTTTCTACGTTTATCTGTAGTCTACATTTTCCTTATTCTTCCTCTAGTTTGCCGTTTATGTATTTTAAGTCATCTCCATAGTTTGCACATATTACAAACTGGGATGTCCCACGGCGAGTTAAAACTACCTGTATATGGGAAAATACTCATAGTAAAATCATGAAAATTTTAAAGTTTGGGTTTTGGGATACGATCTTTTTAACTAAAATAGTTTCAAAGATGGCTGACTTCCGGTTCTACCGTAAGTCGACTATAACTTTGTTATTTTAAATAGAACACTCTATATATTAATAAATTTTTGAAATCTACGTAAAATTTTAGTATACATTTGTCTAAATACTTTTTTCGAAAAATGCATACTTTTTGAGTTATTAATTGCAGACCCTTATAAATTATTTGTTTAGGAGAATACCCTTAAAGATATAGAAATAGTTTCTGTTCGGTTGCTTTTAGCAAGGTCAGACGTATTCGAATCTATGTTGAAAAATTTTTCATTTTATACAGGATGTGTATAAAAACTGTTCAAATTTTGAACTTCATAATTATCAAATTTCTTTATTTTTTTAAATAGAACCACACAGTTTTTTCTATTTTAATGCATTCAGGGATAAAAAATGAGGCAAATTCATGTATACCTATACCGAAACCTTACCATTATCCAGATATTAAACGTTTTCTGTAAATTTTTAGAGATGCAGGTGTGGTCTAAATTTTATTTATTCGTTATTAAATTGATTAACAATTTTCGAAAGTATCAATTTACTAATTACAGTTAAATAAGTGTCATTTATTACAAAGCCTACTAAAAGTATAGATAAAAAATCAAAACTTGTTAAAAAATATAAAAATATTAATTTAAAACCTCAAATATCTCGGAAACGACTAAAAGATGTAATAGGATAACGATAAAGTTTAGAAATAAGAAAGTATACATGAATTTGACTTATTTTTTACCCCTGAATGCACTAAAATAGAAAAAACCGGGTGGTTCTATTTAAAAAAATTATAAAATTTGATATTTATGAAGTTAAACTTTGAACACTTTTTATACACTCCCGGTATAAAATGAAACAATGTTCAACATAGATTCAAATACGTTTGAATTTACTGAAAGCAACCGAACAGAAGTCATTTTCATATCTTTAAGGGTATCATCGAAAAAAAAAAATAATTTATAAGGGTCTGCAGCGGTCAAATTTTTTACAAAAAAATTAATAACTCAAAAAGTATGCATTTTTCGAAAAAAGTTTTCAGACAAAAGTATACTTAAATTTTACGTTAATTTCAAAAATGTATTAATATACAGGGTATTCCATTTAAAATAACAAAATTACAGTCATCTTTGAAAATATTTTAGTTAAAAATATCGTATCCGAAAACCCAAACATGGAAATTTTCATAATTTTACTATAAGTATTTTGTCATATATACAGATAGTTTTAACTCGCCGTGTAACACCCTGTATAAACAGGTGTCATTGTCGTTTATGATCCCCATTCCTCGCATTTCTTGAACAAATATTTTAAAAAGTGTTGGGGAGATGCAGTTCTCAGGTCTTTGTTGATTGTCATTCTTTATTTCCGATTTTTAGTGCAAACTTTCACTTGTATCTTTTCGTTTTCAATTTTTATCTCTATATCCCATTCATGTGCAGGTATTATCTGTAGGTGTTGGTTCTTTGTTTGTTTTTAATTTTCATTTTTGTCAATTAGTTTTTGCGTTTCAGGATTCCATCAATATTCATAACTATTTGAATTTTCTTCATTTCCTAGAGCTGTCCTAAGTTTGTGTCGTCATTTTCATATTTTATAAGATAAATGAATCAAAATTAATTCGAGTCAAATTTAATGTTAATAAAAGCATTTACCATAACCCTCAACGCGCCCAATTTTATCAATAAAGATCTGATATTTTACGGTAGTGACCTTTAAATATTTGCATCTGTTAAGTAAATAAATTTATATTTAATTGCATCGTCAACAGAAGGTTTTTATCATAACAATAATTTTATAATAAATGTCACTTATCCATTTTTGTTTAAAGTCCACCTACTTCGTAATAATAAATAATTTGCATAAGAATATTAAGTTAATTGAAATTACAAAACCTTTTCATTTTCTTTACTATCTTTCGAATTTCATCAAAATTATATTTTATATAATTTAACCATAAAAATGTTTAATCCGTCAGAATCTAAATAACATTCATAAATAAGTGTAGGTTGTGCCATTTGTTTATCGTTTATATTTTTTTTATTTCATCAATAAATACAATAACTATATGAATAAGTTGTTATATAATATTGTCGAATCAATGTAATTTTAAAAATAACAACCCACCATACATCATATCACGAAATATGTATTAGGAATGCTGAAAAATTTGTTGACATATAGATGTCGCTACTAGTTTTGCATCGATGTGATAAACTCTAACCTTAAAAAGACACACGTATGAATATGACAGCTGTCGTACTATTAGTTTGTAAATTATGGCATATTGAGTCAAGCAACTTTTGTTATTTTGAAAAAAATTATAAAAACGATATTTCGTGTGTTAATATAGCTCTGCTTCTTGGCAAAAACTACTATTGAAGCCAAAGCTTTGTTTGATAAACATTGTTCGAGCTTTGCTCCAAGAAAATCAACCGTTGAAGACAAATTTAGAAGAGAAAAAACGACCTACGATGATTATGTACGCAGTCAACGCTCCAAAAAGGCAGTCACCGACGAAAACGTCAAAAAAGGCCACAAAATAATTTCGGATAACCCTAAAGTGAAGCTGATTGAGATAGCTGACACCTCAAACATATCAAAGAACGCGTTGGACATATCGCGAATGAATATTTGGGTATAAGGAAGCTTTGTTCAAAGTAGTTGTCGTGCGAGTTCGATATCGATCAAAAACAACAGCGCATTGATTATTCTGAGCAGTCCAATCGACAATCAGCCGAGTAGATTAAGCATGATGAACTAACCTCAAAGCGCGGAGAATCGGCTGATAAGCTGATGGCATAAATATTTTTGGTTATTCGGAGTTTGCTCCAAGAAAATCAACCATTGAAGACGAATTTAGAAGAGAAAAAACGACCTCCGACGATTATGTACGCAGTCAACGCTCCAAAAAGGCAGTCACCGACGAAAACATCAAAAAAGTCCACAAAATAATTTCGGATAACCCTAAAGTGAAGCTGATTGAGATAGCTGACACCTCAAACATATCAAAGAACGCGTTGGACATATCGCGAATGAATATTTGGGTATAAGGAAGCTTTGTTCAAAGTAGTTGTCGTGCGAGTTCGATATCGATCAAAAACAACAGCGCATTGATTATTCTGAGTAGTCCAATCGACAATCAGCCGAGTAGATTAAGCATGATGAACTAACCTCAAAGCGCGGAGAATCGGCTAATAAGCTGATGGCATAAATATTTTTGGTTATTCGGAGTTTGCTCCAAGAAAATCAACCATTGAAGACGAATTTAGAAGAGAAAAAACGACCTCCGACGATTAAGTACGCAGTCAACGCTCCAAAAAGGCAGTCACCGACGAAAACATCAAAAAAGTCCACAAAATAATTTCGGATAATCCTAAAGTGAAGCTGATTGAGATAGCTGACACCTCAAACATATCAAAGAACGCGTTGGACATATCGCGAATGAATATTTGGGTATAAGGAAGCTTTGTTTAAAGTAGTTGTCGTGCGAGTTCGATATCGATCAAAAACAACAGCGCATTGATTATTCTGAGCAGTCCAATCGACAATCAGCCGAGTAGATTAAGCATGATGAACTAACCTCAAAGCGCGGAGAATCGGCTGATAAGCTGATGGCATAAATATTTTTGGTTATTCGGAGTTTGCTCCAAGAAAATCAACCATTGAAGACGAATTTAGAAGAGAAAAAACGACCTCCGACGATTAAGTACGCAGTCAACGCTCCAAAAAGGCAGTCACCGACGAAAACATCAAAAAAGTCCACAAAATAATTTCGGATAATCCTAAAGTGAAGCTGATTGAGATAGCTGACACCTCAAACATATCAAAGAACGCGTTGGACATATCGCGAATGAATATTTGGGTATAAGGAAGCTTTGTTTAAAGTAGTTGTCGTGCGAGTTCGATATCGATCAAAAACAACAGCGCATTGATTATTCTGAGCAGTCCAATCGACAATCAGCCGAGTAGATTAAGCATGATGAACTAACCTCAAAGCGCGGAGAATCGGCTGATAAGCTGATGGCATAAATATTTTTGGTTATTCGGAGTTTGCTCCAAGAAAATCAACCATTGAAGACGAATTTAGAAGAGAAAAAACGACCTCCGACGATTATGTACGCAGTCAACACTCCAAAAAGGCAGTCACCGACGAAAACATCAAAAAAGTCCACAAAATAATTTCGGATAATCCTAAAGTGAAGCTGATTGAGATAGCTGACACCTCAAACATATCAAAGAACGCGTTGGACATATCGCGAATGAATATTTGGGTATACGGATAATTAAAATATTTCCGGTATCATTTACATCATTATTCATGAGATAATGATCGTCTGGAGCTTGCAATAGAAACTTATTAATTTCTTCACGAGAAAATTTTTTGGGTCTATAACCAACTGATTTATTTTTCAAATATGCAATGAATTTCGAGTATTTATTGATGTCTACGTCGTTATTTACCTTTAGGGTGCCTTACAGTTTGGAATAAATCGACCAAAGTTTTGAAGACTTCCACATAAAACAATTTTCTTATGGCGTTAAAAATGACACTTTTTTTAACGCAATAGCGTGAAAAAATGAAATGCAACGGTACTTTTTTTCATGCTTTTTGACCTACACAGAAATTACATTCTTTATGAATGCAAATCGATAAAAAAAAACTTGGATATTATAACGGAGGTAGAAAAAATTGAATGAAATACTCCTAGAAAATGAAATTGCACAAATACAAAAAAAAATTGGAATTCCTACTAACAATAAAGTGATGTTTGTTTTTTGTTAATAGTTTGCATTTTTCAGAGATGTATTATTCTCAAATTACTTATTTTTTTTTTCAATTTAAATTTGTATAAAATCGGTTTTTAGCGGCCGCACGTTGCATGCGTGATGGACACGCAACACCCCACCGGTAGGAACAACCCTGAATGCAGATTAGCGAAAATTGATGAAAATTTGTATAATTTTAATAAGAAAGAATCATAAATTAATATACAACAATATACAACAAGATAAGAGATTAATTTAATTCATTTAACTAACATTTTGTGAAAAAAAATGTTTTAAAAATACAATCCATATTATTATTTACTAATTTTACCAAAATAATTTGGTTTTCAAGAAAACCTACACGGAAAAAGTTTTTTAATCATACATAAATTAATTTGAAAATTTTTTTAGCACGAGTACGATTTCTATGGCGCCTGCATTTGACTATACAATTTTGTAAATCGACCGAAAATAAGTCAAAAATGAAGAATAAAATTTTCCGATATCTCGCTTTGTTTTCGGGAAGTTGGAAAAATTTATTTTTATTTAATATTTTTATATATCAACCTAAACTAATCAACTAATCAACCTAACTTAATTTTCTCGTTGTGCACTTTGAGTTTGAAAAGTTCAAAAATCGTGAATTTTTACAGCCCAATTTGTCTAAAAAAATTTTTCTTCGCGTGAGAATTATTTTAGTTTTATTTCATTATTTTTTTTTCTTATGGGGGGCTTCGCTCCCTCGCCCCTTCAATTATAAAACATACGAAAATAAATAACTTTTGGAAGCAATCATAACATACTTTTTGCTCGAAATAGGATATTTTTACATTAAAGTGCTAAATAAATATTCAAACTATCATTAAATATTTTTTTATTTTTTAAATAAATAATATAAAAATTGAATAAAAAAATTTTTTTTATTAAATTACAAGATTCATATTGAATTTGAAGTGATAAAATATTCATTTGAAACGAAGTATTTAACGCCATCTGTTCAATAAAGCGAATTTTGAATTAACGTTTGATTATAACTTTAAGTATCGATATCTCGAAAACTAAACGAGATATCAAAAAATTTCATTCTTCATTTTTGATTTATTTTGGCCTAATTAAGCCGTGTTAAATCGCGACTCCACGGAAATCGTACACTCTTTACTTTTTTTTATTATTCAAATATTAAAAAAAAATATATGTTCAAAAATCATTATGAAAATTAATGTATGTACATTTTCAATCACGTTGCCACTGTGTATACTATTATCGTACAAATAATTCAAGATAAACTACGACAAATAAAAAAAAATTAATTAGAAAAAAAACTACTAACCAATGTAAAATTATCCCTCGTCGTGTTGATTACAACACTTTTTATTATTTTTTCAATACAAAAAAATTACAGACACAAAAAATTTGAAAAAAAAAGCCGAAATTGAAATTATCACGTAGATTCGTATCTAATTCACGCGCGCCACGCTCATAACAGGAGAGAAAACAAGTGAGACACAACCTCTCTTCTTGATAGTCTTTTACTTTGTGTTTTGCGTTGTCCTAATCCATCCCAGTAACCTCGCTCCACACCGTCATCGTAGCGTATTTGTACGCGGCCACGGTGTATAAATTCAGCGACGCTTTATCGTCCTATTGTTTTTCAGAGAGATAAGTAACCGATTGTTTATTCGTTTCTATAATAGACCGAAACGCCGCGGGGTTAACTTCATTTTCGTTTCAGTTTCACTTTCTTCACGGACGGTTGTAGCATGTTCGCCACATTATATGTATACTATCGCAGTTTGACACGTCGCTCCGAACCTACCCTTCGCATGCGATTGGGGTAAAATAGAGATGGGACTCTATCGATTCTAATAAAACCTACCGTAATCCCCCTCTTTTTTTGCCCGAATCGCAAATTTTTACGTTTTCCAGTGCCAAGATAACGAACGTTTTTTTTCTTGACAGATCTGTCAAAGATACTTTGATAAAGTATAACAAACAAAATGAGAAATTAATCAGGTACAATATGAATACAAAAATTTTGTTTGGATAGATTGGGATATTGTTAAACTATTTATTAGTTGTGGAACGTTTCATATATTATAGACCATGGGAAAAGACCCTATCCGATTATTTTACTACGGGTCACGAACGGTATCATTGCACAACTGATTGTAGTGTATCGATTTAGTGAAAACCATTGTACCTTCTCAGTTTTAGGATATTTATCTTTGTTGTCTATCCATCTATCCGACTTTTCAATACAAATTGACTTTAATTTAGATACGATAAGACCTTGGACTACGTAAAAGTGTAGTTGGAAAAATGATATGTGGGTGAAGAATGTTTTAACGAAGAATAAAAACAAAATCTTTAAGATTATCGACCAATTATGTACTTGGACGAAACGTACGTAAAAATTTTGTCAGATAACATTAATAAAAGTTGTCGTGAGAGCAACGGTTAGTCATAGTTCTTGCAGGATAGAATAATGCATTCATACATGAGATTTCCACCATATCATCACGATCTTAGTCCTATTAATCTTGGTTGAGGTTATCTTATACGATACCTTGCAAATACAAGGGTAATTTCCAATCTTGAGGACGTCAAACTCGGCCATTGTTGTCACATAGTTTCTGTTTGAAAATGAAAACAACTGAATATCGAGTTTTTATTTACGACCGTAGTATATTGGGCAGCTAAATTTAAACGTGGCTGCTTTATCGATAGTTTAACTAAAGAATTGAACATGCGTTGTGTGTCCAAAATCTTTTCGGATGAACATTTTCCATGCCTTATTGAGTGTAAGCAAGATAAGTGGGATGTTTGCGTCGATTTATAACTATAGATCAAATCTCGTTCCAGCACTACACTCATTGAACGAAATAATAAACAAGACAATGGGTAACCTGTATATTCATATGTACTACATTTAAACTCACATATTCACCTATTTTACTTTAGGGTTAAATATTTTAAACGCGAGTATTTCATCACCATGCGTTGCTCAACAAAATCAATTGCAATATTACTTTTTGTCTCTCCCGTATTCGGTTTTTTTTATAATCACATTTCAATAGATTCAGACTCGAAAATAAGTATTTTTTGATCAAATCTCGTACATCTTCTTCTTCTCTATAACCCCTTATGCCTTTTCGAACGTTAAAGTCTTAGAATTTTAGTTCTCATTCTCTTTTTATCCATTTTTTTCCAATCTTTCCAATCCCTTACTACTTTATTCATCTGATTCATATCCTCGTATATAAAATATTATATTATTATTAAATATTTCATTAAATTGATTCGAATCAAAATGTTTCAAAATAATTTAAATAATAGGATTAGCTCCTTCGCCAATATTTGAAATGTGACTTTCCATCTCTAACATTGCCGGGGGACGTTATCGAGCGGATCAGCTGATATCTACAGGGGCAGTGGTTGGAATTATATTATGTGATTTATACGTCTGTCTGCGGGGCTATTTATACCTATACCAAGTCATCATCTGTACAAACCCTACTAACAGATAATATCGAAAAAAACGATTACTATTCTAAGAAGTTAGAACGTCGTTTATGCCTTTTTTTAACGAAAACTGCAATGGGATATCTAGTCCAGTCACCAACGCAGCAACGATTATTTGTTTGTTCCAGCTTGCTAATCTGGATCGTTCTTGGAACGTATTTTCTGAGCAAATCCGGATATGCACGGTTCTAGTAATAGTACTTGCTATCAAGTTAATATTCAAGGAAACGGTTCAAAAACGATGCCTAAGTTGGTTGGAACACATAATCTTTATTGCGCAGAATCGTCACTTCACCAGAACGGTTTTTGATGGGTTGGAACCATCGAACTTGGTAAAAAATTATTTATCGAGTTCGATGGTTGGAACGAACTTTATGATATTCGGTGTGGGAATAGTGTACACTTCAAGGTTAAAATGTCTTTTTTTTTAACCTGATGGTCATTTTTAGCTATATCCGAGTCATTAAGAGATAAATAAAATTTCTTTATTTAATCAACGACACAATAAACAAGTTCCAAAATAACAATTTAGACACTTTGATCTGTGACTTATAATGAATTAAATAATATACTTCTTATCATTAACAAACTGTGATTTTTCAGTTTTCTTTAACTATAAATTTTCAATATAAACTATTAATAAACTAAGTAGAACGTTCTTTAGTACTTCAAATATTTCTGAACGACCTACCATTCTTCTAACTAATACAAAAATTAAAAAAAAACTATTAAATATATCTAACTTAATTAACTTTTCGTTAAAATGAAAGTAGAATCAATAAAATCTATTTTCGTTAAAAATTAATCTAATGTGTAAAATTGGGCAAACCCATTTCTATTGTTTGATTTAATTATTTACTGGTACTTTCAATGAAAAAAATTTGATGGTTTGTAAATTGTACTAAATAATAGTTTTAAGGGGACTATACCGACATCTATTATCGGGTAGTAGAAGAGTATATTTTAATATACATAATTTTCTGCATAACACAATGAGTTACACCAACCTTTAGACTTTGAATAACCTTGAACCGTGCATAAACGAACAGTTGTGTTTTGACAACAAAAATAATCTCACGTGATGTCTCAATAAAAAAATTTTAACTGAATTTTTAGCATATTACAGAATTACGGCTTTTATATTTAACTTTAACATTGCGAATGTTGATTCCGTATGGTATACATATATCTAATTATGTTTTTTTTTTAAAGAACGGAAGGACACCCCTGAATATTTTGACAGATGTCAATTGTAGTTGACATTTCTCTAAGTGACGTGAGACGTGATTGTTTATTAATTATTTTTACTATCTTTGTGATAAAAATGGTGTTTTTATCTTATTTAAGTGTGTGATTAAACATCGTTATTGTGAAAACAAAGTAAGTAGCTACATGCTTGGTAAATACTGGCAACAGATTGCATTTGACACACTTTTTTAAGGACGTTTGCATTCCATACATCCTCAAATTTTTCTGTTCAGCTTGTCATTTTAAAAGTAAATTGCTTTTCAATGTCACAGACGCTCTAAGATATAAGCTCGATTGATTTTCATAAAATTACATGTTGATAAATTGAGTAACGTACTTGATAAAATAAGTATTATTTTGCTAATAGTCACAAGGGCAGATTTTGGAGACGCCCAAATTTCTCAAGTCTAGACCATACCGAAATTAGGTTACCATTAAAAGTGAAACTTATAAAATTCTTCCGGTTTCTTGAAATAATTATTGCTTATATATACACACTTTTATAGTGAATTTCTTGTATTAAGGTATTAAATCATAACTAACTTCGATTTTTAAAAGTTTTTTTCTAAGAAACAAATTGTAGCACAAATAATTGAAATATTTTATTTAAATTATTATTTTTTATAATTAAAAACATCACATAGGCAAAATATTGGTAATATAATTTTTAAGTTAATCTATCCAATTACCTAGATACATTTTTAATCTAATTTTCAATATCATATGACAATCATAACATGAGAAAGTTTAATAGTAAAGTTAAAAATAATGTGTTACAAAAATTCTGCAAGCTTTCTAAACATGTATTCTGTTGAAATATATTAGAAAAATATATCAAATGTTTACCAATTTTGTTACTATTCATATAAAACAGATATATCTATTAATTCAGACATGTACAAACCAAATGTATGATAGCAGGATTTTAATTTCTAAAATCAATATTCGAATTTTTTTCTTATCTTAATTATCTAATAGAAAATATAACAACTATAACTTGATTGTTAATGAATTAGCTTTCAAACCAGATGCTAAGTGTGTCAGTATGTATCTTTAGTTTTTATTTTTGTGAAAAATTCTCAAATGCATTTTACCCTATCAGTAAATTCTAGTGCAGTCTTGAAATTTAATTCAAATTATATCCAATATTTTTAAAAAGTTTTTAAGAACTAATGTGAAATAAATTTTCTTTGAAAGGAGTTGATGTTATTTTAAATAAAATAAACAAAAACCATTTTTTTCCAAAAGTTTTTAAATTATTAATAATTTGTAAAATGGATTATTATTATTAAAGAATGAAAGTTGAATTATAAAGTTTGTAGGCATATATGAAAAAATCTATTGTACTCTTTCTTCCACTCAATTTCCAAGGACTGACTCCAAAATTAGTAGTTCTTTTATTTCCAAATTATTTTCACAATATCCATGGCTTTAGCGTAAATAAGTTTTTCTGGTGTATCCCCTATGTTATGTTACAGTTATCTTGTTCCACTAGTATAAGTTTCTTTAGGATTCCATTCAGATTGAAATGATAGAATCTCTGCTAAAACTCTTAATGCATATTTCCTCTAGCTAATGCATTCTTCTAACTCTTCTAGTAGTAGTTTTTTAATAGTGTTTTTACCTTACTGTGTAGTCCCTATAGTACAATATTTTCTACAAAAGGTTTTGATCCATTCTATTCCAGTTTACCCTGGTTTAATTATACCTGAGCATTCCAAAAACCATGTTGGAATTAATTACAGAAGAGTTTGATGCTTTAATGACTGCCTACCTAAAACTTATTTTTCTTTTTCTTCTATATTTCTTATTGATATTGAACTGCCATTTGGGTAAATTTCTAGTTGGAATGTGTTTAGGGGTTTTCACAAACTTTCAGAGTGTCTTGTTTCAATCCCATGTACATATGTACTATTTGATGAATAATCTCTCTGTCTACTAAAGGTGTTCATACCTTTTGTTTATGTTACCATATTCTTCATTAAATTTCTTAAAAAAATCCATTTCAACATCCAGTAGCATGTTCCAGAAATCATTGCTTCTGTTCTACATAAACAGTCCATCATTTTCAGTTTCACTTTGTTGTAAACTGTATTTTGGTGTGAGTAACCTTCATATCAACATTTTTTATATATTTATCAAAAATCTACTATACTTAATCACTCTTTGGATAAACTGAAATATGTCAGGGAATTTATGATATTCACCTGAATACAGAATGTAAATGAACATGTTTTCATTCTAAAAATAACTTATCTTTAAATTATAATTATGAATTTATAATCTGTAAACAGTCCCCCACAAATCGATTTAATTTAAATAACTTTATTCAAAAATAATTAAGCTTAAAAATGGAATGAATTAAAAATTTCTGAGCTTTTTTTTATTTATCTCGAGAGTTGAGGTATATATATATATATATATAGGGTGTTTTCTAATTAATAAAAAAAATTAGAACATCAAATGTATGTATCTTGTGTCTAACGAAATTTCCTCTTTTTGTAAAAAAATAAATAAATTTAAATACCTAAATGTGACGTAGAAAGTAAGTAAACAGACTTAAGTGAGGTTAGAAGTAAATACAGTTGTTGGGATTCTTTTAAAAAACACTAGCACAGTTGTGAGTATTCAATTTTGTAGAGATGACCTACTGTTCGTGCATTGCACAGGAATGTACAAACACTAGTATACAAAAAAACACCAAATCAAATTTTCGTACTTTGTGCTCAGGACATATTCTGCCTTTTAGAATACAAACTTCTCGTTTTAATTGGACGTATTCAATAGCAGCATCCCCATAGGTGCTTCGGGGACCAACACTGAAAGATAGTACAAATGTTTTAACATCGAAAGCTTTAATCAAAACATAACCTTCAAAGCCATCATCTTTATAACTAAATTTTAATAAACATAATGACTTAATGACGTTACTATAAGAAAGTGTGATTAGTAGTACTTAAGTATCTGCTTCTACTTCACGTATTTCAGCCGAAGTAAATAATTGATTATTAGCAAAGAACGTAGCAACCATGAATGCATTTCCCTTAGGTAGATTGTCTGATCTTGCTTCGATAAATCCTATTTCCATCATTTCAATTAGAATAGTTTTTGAAACCCTTACAAAAAACAAATCACACTAAACAACCAATTACCTCCACTCACAACAACACGCGGCGACCACTTTTCACTATTTACTTACTTTCTATGTCACAACCGCAGTAACCAATATAAACAACAAATAATTGAAGTACTAAATAATTTATGACTTATATGGTATTTGAAGAGCACCACATTTTCCAGGAGAATATACAGTGTATCTGGTGCTGTATAGAAGAAATCAAAAGACAAGGAGTGAAGCACTTCTGTACCAGTTTGCACAATGATCATAAAGTATCCAAAACATCTCCAAACCGCCGAGAGTTTAATATATTTATAGCCTTCTTTGTTTAAAATCCCTTTAATTTCTACCAGGTTTCTAGTCTCTTTTCCTCCAAAACCAGCAAACAGCTTCTAATATCTCTAAAAGTCCTATCTAGAGCCTCCACTTGAGCTCTATGGATCATGGTACATTCGTCCCAGATTATTAAAGTGACGTCTTGCAAAACTTTTCCTAATTAGTCATTTACGTTATCTTATAAAGAAAAAATTAGAAGCAGTTTAAAAGTGGACTGAGCTGCGCGTCCAACTTCTAATAAAGTTGCAGCGATTCCTGACGAAGCTAGTTCTTTACATACATATTTTTTGGGTAACTTAAATCGTTTATGCAGAGCACGCACGCATTTTTCACAAATGCTTCCTAATGTTATGTAGTCAGAAGCGTTCCTCCATGAATGGAATATCCAACACAAAAAGAATTTTTCAGTTAGAAGAAGTAGTTCTTGAGATGAGCGCGTTCAAACAAACAAACAAACAAGATCTTCAGCTTTAAAATATTAGTATTGATTTATATTTATCGTTGGAAAAGGCATATTTGAAATACTTCATTGTTATAATATGTAAATATTGGTTTTTAAATATCAAACAATTATTGTTATTAGGAAATCATTTTAGAAAGTTAATTAGAAAGGAATATGATTGAATAGACAAATATGTGCATTGACATAATAGTTAAAAATATTTTAATCAATTCAACCTAAATTTTGAGTAAAACACAATTAAATATCACTTAAGTATGTAATATTTGTATGAGTAGTTTGGTATTCGACATTTTGTAATAAATAATTATTTTTATGGTTCATTTTATCACAGAATATTTGTAATAAATGAATTCGAAGTTATTTACCATGACATACCTGAAATATATCAAATTACAATATTACAATAGATGCAGGAATTGAATTTCGTCCTTGCTTTAAATTATTTTTCATCAATTTGTAATTATTCATGCTTCGTAATTTTCCTTAAAAAATTGTATATAAAATAATGTGATTTTACACATTTCCCATGAAGGTTTTCTGGTCCACTGAATTCTGGTAACCCTCGTAACTAATAGTTGCCGTCTTTCTCCTCAAAATAAGCGTTCACATATACCAGAACACCATCTTTGATTAGGTTAGGTTTATTTCATCTTCGATTAGGTTAGGTTTAATTTAACTTTGATTCAAATAGTAAAAATAAAAACTTGAACATTTGTAATTTTCGTGACTGCGAATTTGTCATTGAAAGGGGGTAGAATTAGCATCCCTCACTTTGACACAAATAAATTTTACTTTAGTGATATTAGTAAATTAGAACAAGCGATTAAGGATGACTCCTTATTTGTTCATTGCAAGCGTGGCTTTTTCCACTCCATATACAATAAATCGCTTTCTTAAATTTAAGAAAAAAGGTCACTGGTCACTGGACATTTTACCTGCAACATAATACAAAATAATGTACAGTCTTCCGAAGGTTGAAAGCACCATAAAAACGACAAATAACCATCAAAAATTTCGTTTGTTATGAATATGAATGAAAACTGTAATTTCTTGAAGAACCCGAAACAAAAGATAGGATCAGTATTTTAATCAGGTGATTTAATCATTTTAGGGCTCTCTCTCTCTCTCTCTTCTAGCCGTTTTCTATCCTTTGGATATAGGCCTCTCTCATATTTTTCCAGTTTTCCCTGTTCTGTGCCACTTGGTACCAGTTAAGTCCGGCTGTTCTCTTGATATCATATTTTAGGGCTATACTTCCGTATCTGCTCGTTAATTTAGCATTTTCGAGTTTGTAGAATTCGTTTATCAAGGTCCCTGATATCGAAAATTAGTTCTACCAGTTTTACCAATAATTTCCAGTTCGACTTTTTGAACTAGATTTATGAAATAAACGAAATGTTATTTTGATAACCTACAGTAAGAAAAAAGGCAAATAATTGTATTTCGCGTTTTTATTAAATGCAGGTCTAGCAACGGATCCATCTTCTGTTTACTTTAGCTTTGATTAGGTCAGATTTACTTCATCTTCGATTAGGTTAGGTTTACTTAATTTTCTATTAGGTTAGCTTTACTTCATCTTAGATTAGGTTAGGTTTCCTTTAGTTTCGATTAGGTTTACTTTAGTTTCGATTAAGTCAACTTTACTTTAGTTTTGATTAAGTTAGGTTAACTTTTAGCTTTGATTAAGTTAGGTTTACTTTAACTACGATTAGGTTAAGTTTACTTTAGCTTTGATTAAGTTAGGTTAGATTTAATATATCTTAGGTTAGGTTATCTTAATTGGCCGGTAACTCGAGAAAAACATATTTTTCTATGAAATGCGAAATATTTTCTTAATTAAAAGGATCTGTCATTTCGTGTAATTCGTAAATGCAATTCGAAAACCGGGAATCAACCAATCCAATTCTTATTAAAAGAGGAAGTACTTATTTCCGGCATCTGGGACCTTTCTGTCGAAATCACGCTCAATATATCGATTTACCTATTGCATGGTATTGAAAAGTTTTAAGTTTTCAAAAAGTTCTGGCACATTTTAAATGATAATTTTGTTAAAAATTTAAATCAGTGACAATAATCGATGACATACGCTTCCGTATGTAATAATAAAACATATTTTTATCGATTTCTAGTTTTATTTACCTTTCTTTTATTCTAATTCTAATTAATCATTGCAAAGATAAAAGTACCCACTTATTTTCTATTTACGCTTTGATTTATTCAAAAGGATGCCATTTTTCTGCCACCAGTATACGTTTTCCTAGAGCACGGTTTTCCTCATTTTCTTCAGTTTTTTGGGAGGTGCAAATAATTTTATAGTATCTTTCTGGTATATACTGTGTATGTTACGAGAGAATCTTGATTAAAATGCACTCATTCCTTATAAAGGAAGGATCTGTCAGCATAAGTTTTCTTGCCGAAGAAGGTTCGAAAGGGTTTACGCGAGGCAGTGAAAACACACACACACACATTAAGTCGTTCAGACAACCAAAAAGACAAGAGTGTATAACACACAGGCTAACTCTCAATAAAAAGATAAAACCCAAGAAATTCCCTCGAACTTTTGGGCGCCACTGTATTTACAGCAATTTATTCAAATTATAAATGTTCGTATTCTTTCTACAATATTACTAAATTATTTTTCACCCCTAATTAACAATTAACCCATTAACCCCTTAATTAACAATTTCTAACATTGTACCAAATTTAGTATTTATAAGTTAAAGGGTAGGAAATAAATTATTATATTATAATCGTCTTATATTGGGATCCCCTATACGCCTCTGCTTTGTATCGATACTTATGCAGGACACCCTGTATAGTACAAGAAACAGCCGTATAAATAAAAATGTGAAAGAGAAAGTGTACATCTGTAACTTTATAAGTGTAGTGTTTCGAAAAAGTAATTACTCACAGCGCCAAAGCTTCCAGTGGACATTTAGGGGTAGCTACAAGTCTCAGTCGAATAATACACTTAGTTTGAGTAAGACGTGCTTAGAGTTGATTGAAGATTATTCACAACAATGTCAAGTGAAAAGTTAGTATGAGTTTCAAATAATAATCAAAGCTTCCCGACTATTTTTTTGACGTGGCATATTCTTATAGAAAATACACGATTAGTTTTTTAATTTTATCAACAGTGGGGGATTTTTGTTTTATTTTGTGGTTTTTTCTATGATAGAAGAAATATAATACTGTTTTATTCATAAAAAATAATTGTCTCCGAGCTTCCGGACTATTTAATTTAAGAATTTTACTACACAAAAATTATCGAGTGCGTTTTGAGGAAATTTGAAATAATTGAAATGTGATATTTTTTGCTAACATTTGCTTTGTAAAAAAAATATAAACTTCCTTTTTTTGCACTTAACATAATTATTATTTATAATTATATTCCAATCGATAAACTTGTTTTTTTATCTCCTTTGTATTTTCCAGTAATTATAGGTTAAATTCTTATTGTTTTTTTTTTAGAGTCTACAATTACTTGTCGGGGACTCTCCCAGAGAACACCGAAGAGAATCCCGGGGAAACTCCCAAGGAAAACGACGAGGAGATTCCCGAGGAAACTTCGGAAGAGAATTCAGAAGCAAGTTTTAACACAACTTCCGAGGAAGAAGAATCTTCAGAAGAGGAATCTGTAGAAGAAGAATCTTCAGAAGAGGAATCTGTAGAAGAAGAATCTTCAGAAGAGGAATCACTAGAAGAAGAATTTTCAAAAGAAGAAAATTCTGAGGAGGTTACCGAAGAAAGCGAAAGTTCCGTCAACAAGTACGAAATAACCGAATCTATTAATTAAAAATATTGCTATTTTATTATTTTCTTTTTAGTATGGATTCCACAGATCAACCGAATTCAATATGTCACGTCCAGTCAATACATATGTATCCGCTATTACCATCCAACATCAAAGATATACCCTTCACGATGCTTTCAGGGGAAACTGTTCAACATTATGGATATTCAGTGGAGGGTTTGGTTATAATTACTAATTATCGTCTCTTTTTGCAAATGAGAAATAGGCCTGGCTCTCACATACCTGTATCGCTTGTCGAAAACGTCGAGGTTAGAGAAATGTCAACTTTATTTATTGGATGTAAAGATGCAAGGTCGTACAAGTAAGTATCCGACACCTTTGGACACGAATATGAGGATTTTTACTTATTTTGAATCAATTTTCATTTGTTTCAGCATGTCATACTTTCAAATTTGGATTATTTCGAATTTCAAACCAAATTGGATATCAAGAGTTTGTTCTTTTCATACCATTTTGCTTTTAAAAAGATATTTCCTTCAATATATTTCCATTTTAATTAAACATTGTGATATATTTGTTACATTTTCTGATACATCATCGACTAACCGATCCCTGACTCATAATCTTGTTCTTGGAGCTCTCCCACACTAGTGATCACCAAGGATCTCCTCTTGGATTCCAGCAGTATTTTTTCACCTGTAGCTTCATCTCATTACCAATACAGATCAGAAAATGTCAGGCATGAAAATCCCTTTATATATAGATGATAGTTTCTTCTTTTTCTTTTGTTGCTCTAAATTAGTTATCTGAGTATACAGATAATTGGGGATACACTCTTCGTACTACATTCAAATTCCTATTATTCATGATCTTAATGTACAAGGTGTTTGAAAATATTTCTTTTTAATCAAACTCTCTGAATTATCACATTGGTTTCATGTATTATAAGTTTCAGAAAATCTTTTACTGAACACACTGTTTACACTACCACTACACCAACACTCACAATTACACTGTCTGATGTGTGTTTCACTAACCAAGTTATCATCTTCAGAGACAGTTTACCTTCAGTAAACTCCTTTACCTTCAGTCTCTGAAGACGATAACTTGGTGGAAACGCACATCAGACAGTGTAATTGTGAGTGGTGGTGTAAACAGTGTGTTCAGTATGAATATCACCAACGGTTTCAGAAGTTCCAGCTTAGTATGTGACTGCTTAGTGCTTAGTAGAAATTTAATTTTAAATTTCAGTGATTTGAATGATAATGTTGAAAAAATATTTTTTGTTAGGTGTACTTTCGAAAATAACGAGACTTGCCAGTTATGGTGCGACTATCTACTCAAAGCTACGGAATACCCGAAACAAGTCGAACAACTTTTTGCTTTTTATCATTGTATCTGGTCAAAAGAAGAGGGGAAAGGAGACGTGGATCTTCGGTTATTGAATCAAAGTCGATATACGTTTGACAGAACGCTTTTTGAGAACGAGGTAAATTCAAACAAAAAATCTGAAAATTAATCAGATAATGCTTCAATTTCAAAATAAAGGCAGTTGATATATTTTTGTTTTTTGACAAGTTTATTAATTGCTGGAAAAAATTGAGGTTAGAATTTATGTTTTTGAATGTACCGAATATAATGATATATAAAATGATTATTTTTTGAATTATTTACTTTTTTACATGTTTGGCAAGCTTGTTATTTTTATTTCCTATCTGGCAAATCACATTTTTTTATTGAGAATTAGTTTGAAATGCTGTTTTTCAACAGCGGTCTGGTATAAAGATTTTATGGTCCACGAAGAATTCATCTATTTGTCCTTAATCCAAACTAATAACCACCAAAAACCACTAGTTTAGGATTTTCCAGAATATTTCATGACCAATAATGAAAATTATAAAAACTGTATCTAATAGCACTCGATATGCAAATATTTGTATTATTGGACATCTTTTTTACTCGAAAAATCTTTACAAAATACTTTTTTACTTATTTATTATTTCAAAATTTCATAAACTTGAATTATTTGTATAAAAATAAATCTAAAAAAAATTTCAGTTATTACTTTTTGATCTATTCATTTATTTTTTTCTAACAAATATAACTTCTATTTAATATCCCTTGAAAAATTTTACACGTAACGTCTATGGGATAGCTGAATGTTTATATTATCTAACAAAAATACCATTTTCATTGTATTTTTATAAATTATAAAAACAAATTGAATTAGATATTTTGTAATATAACCAGAAACCATTAGACCATTAGAATTTTGAAATGACCTGAACACTCTTCACAAATGTCTTTTGAAATATTTATTAAAAGGAATAAATGTAAGTACGTCACTGGTTAGATAATGAAAGGGATTTTGTACAAAAATACGATTTTTCAAAATTAAAACTTTACACTTCACCACAATCCGCAAAAAAAGCTTTGAGAGGCAATAGAATTCAAAGTACTTCAAACTTCCTATTGTTTCCTCACAATTGAATGTAAATTATGTAGATGTTTTATTTGTGGTAATGTTTTTTTGAACTAAACAATAAAAATCCTTCCAAGCATTAAAAGCTAGAAACTTAAAATGAAGAACTCATTAAACCAAGTTTAATATGTATGTGTGTTAAAGTATTAGGACAAATGAACTACTCCTGAACTTGACATCTCAATCAACGTCATTTTACTTACTTTAGTACATAGAAATGATTCTTCGGAACCTAGTACTTCCTTAATCCTTTTGATTACGGAGGAACTTGAATATAATCTACCAGGAAAGGCTTTATGAGGCAGTACAACTCGCCGACAACTCTATTTCTGAAGAAGTAATTGAACTTTTATGTGTTGTGAAGTGTTGGAACAATCAGCTTCTAAAAAAGTAAAACTTCCCCTGTCCACTGTATATCATCATATTCCCAGAAAACAAACCTCACATTCCTTTAAAATACTTCTCTTCCTACTACAATTCTGCATAATGAAAAAATATGTAATTTATGAGTTCCAAATACAAGAAACATATTACCAACTGCTATAAAAAATTGTACTATCTTCTGGGGTTTGAAATCCAGAAATAAATTCGTCATTCGGAATCGATAACAAGCAACTGGGCTGTGCAGTGTCGTGTTGTGAAAAGAATTCCTTTTCGGTCCACCATTTAATCAAGATTTTATTGTTATTTATTTTCAAGTAGTCGTGTGTAGTTGATTTTCAGATCAAAATTATTGAGTTTACAAAGAGGACATCAAACTAGTGTAAAGGTGTATAAAAATTGGGCTACAAAATATAAACATCCAGTAGATGTTTATTAGTATACGTTTGTTTAGTGCTTGTTATCAAATTAAGGTTTATTCGAAACTAGTACTTATGAAAATCTTGTAAGAAACCTAATAAAACTGAAGAAGACTATTTGAACTTTCTTCGGGGTACCACCGTACCCATTGATTATCATTTGTTCAGGACATTTTTTAATGGAATTTTGATCCTGTGGAATCATCTAAATTGTGTCATTCGACAAGTTAGACGAAAATAATTATTTTTAATCAATAGAATGTAGATATTAATAAATTTTTATGACTGTTTTGTTTTATTAAGTTTTACCTTGGCTTTTCCAAACTTTTGACCAGCAGTGTATTTTTTTAATATAAAATTAAGTCATCATAAATTTTCTAAACGTGTTGCTTGTCCCATAAAATATAGTTAAACATGACTAAAGAATATCTAAGATACAATTTTGAATTTGATATAGAAAGCGAGATTAGAAAATGAAAAAAATGGGACAATTTACAAAAAATGAAAACTATTAGATATACATGAGTGAATAAAGTGATAATAATTCAATACTTTCAATAAATAATAAATGTTTTGAATGTGAATCGTGGCAAATACGTTTTGTGTCAAATAATTACGAGGTACCGTTAAGAAAATAACACCAATCACCACAATGAACTAAAAAATCATTGTTGTACTAATACTCATTTTAGCTGAAGATATTTGAATAAAATGAGAACTAATTGGGGAAACCTCTCCAACTTGTAATTGTAATATCAAAAATCTTGATTCTGCCAATTTGGTAGTTAAAAAAAAAACGTTTGTCTCTCTAATTTAGTTCTTTTCAAGAAGTGGTGGACATTTTGCTCACTGTCCCCTTGCTGGATGAAAAAGTTCTGCTACAGTAAAAAGTGACTTAAAGAAACTTTTAAAGTTTCTTTTGGTGTTGATGGTTTCTTACAAGGGTATACATCCATTGATTCCTGAGATGGTTCAAAAACTTTGACAGGCACTACAAGTCAAGATATTTTCCTTTTTTTCCCCCGGTGGAATAATGTGATACTTTATGTGACTCATAATTGTGGATAAAACTTCAGTTGTAAGGGGAATGTGAATTAAAAAAATGAAGTTATCAAATTAACAGAAAAAATTGTTTTTCCAAGTATTTCTAACAAATTTTGGACCTTTCGATACCATACCAAAATTGAATCCCGAAGAAAAACAATGAAAATTTTTATCTCTAAAGAAATAAATACAAATTTAATTCCTTAGGGATGAAAGATAAAGAAAGGGATTAAAAGTACTTTCATTAGATGTGAATAGAAAATTGTTTTTTAATAAACGATGACTTAGTAGATCAAAAAGGTCCTAAGAAAAATAGTTCATTCTGATTGTCATTGAATATTGAACTAAAACTAGATTTTCCTCCATTGATTGGATCTGGAAAATTTACAAAACTGATAAGTTTCTATTAAACCACATTTCAAAAAGATCTGATCGTGGTATCTTCATGAAAATTTATTTATAAAATGACAAAAATGATCCAAACTTTCTTCAAAATTTTAAATCAAAATGCTTACAGAACAGAAATCTTTGAAATTTTTTAGTTTATATCGACTAAAAATTAATCAAACCCAATATCCTCTTGGAGAGTGTAGGTAGATAAGAATATTGAACAAAATAGGAGATACAGAAGCAACTAGAACAATAGAATCCATGGAGAAAAACAAAATCCATCATGAAACTTGTGAAGGGAAAATAAAAATTTCATTATTAATTTTTGTTGAAATAAAAGAGGAGGAATAAAACAAATTTATTCAAGAAATATATCCAAGAAGTACTTTTGTAGATGCTGTCGTTCAGAAGAAGAAGCTAAGAAGCACAATCTAAGTGATACTGACAGTTTATTAAGCTTGCAGCTTTCATTACTTTGCTTACAAAAGTCACTGGCAATGATTCAGTTGAGTAAAAAGAATAAGGCTGAAGAATGTAATTTAGATTTAAAGATGCACAAATTTTATGATGATCATGAAGATGTTTTCCACAAAAGTTGATAATATAGACAAACATTCATTTCATTTTACTTTCTTGGCATCTACCTCACCATTTCCAATACACAATTTCCAATAATGAAAAGGCCAGGGTTGAGCAGATGGAAGCCATTTCGAAAGAATTTTCCAGAAATGCTTCCTATAACATGATAAATCTGTTGCTAGCCGAAGATAATAGTTCTTTTAAGCAAATTGAATCATATTTTGTTTTTTCTGTTTTTGATACCATAATTTACCGTATTTTTGATACCACAAATTTGAATAATAACTTTTATTCATTGAGATAGTTTCCTTCAAACCATTTCACGAAACGTTTTCTTCGAATTTCTCATTTGATAAATATTTTGTTCCTCGAAGCATTTTTTTAGATCTAAAAATAGCTAGTAATTACTAATGGTGAAATCTGAAGTAAATGGTGGTTGCAGAGGTTGAATTCATTGAATTTGACCATATCTTTCGAAAAAAAATTTTATTCTGCATAAGGTGCCTTCTTCACTTGTTTTTACCTTTTCGAATTACCCAATGGACAGTATACCAATCTAATTATGATTATAATGACTTCTAAACTGAAATGAACATAATTGAATAATCCCCTAATATTTTTACCTCGAAATTTTTAGTTATATAATAATTTTTCAATTTTTGTTTCATCATAAACATCTGATCTAATTTTTATTTTCAGATGAGCCGTCTTGGATTTCAAGGACATTCCTGGAGAATATCCAAAGTTAATGAACAATATAAATTTTGTCCAACCTACCCGCCGTATCTTCTTGTACCGTCTTGTATTGATGATGACATGTTAGAGAGCGTTGCAAAGTTTCGTAGCTCCAGAAGAATTCCGGCGGTGGTCTGGAGGTAAGTACGTTTATAAATACGAGGTTTTAATTTATCCCACAACATTGTAATATATCAAACTTATTTTCTCAATTATTACTTCTTACCCACCATCTAACTGTTCTGTAAGAGAAGTTCAAAACCATGTTCATGTAATATACAATGTTGGTGTCCATGTTTGAGGGATCCAAGCTGAGAAAAATTCCAGTAGAGATTCTTCAGCTCCAGTAGATGTACCTGTTCATGTTCTGGTTGTGCAGAAAGTACTAGTAAAAGTAAAAGCTCAAGTTTCAGTGAACATTTACCAAAAATATCCAATACCCTTTGTGAAAAAGGTGTCTGTACCTGTTCCAGATCCCATTATTGTTAAAAAGATTCATGTTCCCTAAAACTATTCTCGAACCTCTTACTCAAGATTGGAATAATAGGGCGGCGATAAAGTTAATACAAAATTTAATTCTGAATTGTTGTATTTCAGACATTCTCGTAATGGAGCTGTGATAGTTCGTTCAAGTCAACCGGAAGTGGGTTGGTTGGGTTGGAGATCTAACGAAGACGAAGCTCTCCTAAAGGCAATATCCCAAGCATGTAATTTCGATGGTCCATTCAAAAATTACGAACCGAAAGAATCTAATTTGTCCTGTTCGCTTGGTTCAATACATTCTGATGAATCAGTTATACCGAACAGTATCGAAAATACAGAAAAAAAAGTATGTCCACAGTACAATTTATTATTAAACGGAAAGTTGTAAAATTTCCCTTTCAGGTTTTAATCATGGACGCTCGTTCTTATACAACAGCAGTAGCTAATAGAGCAAGAGGCGGCGGTTGTGAATGCCCAGAGTATTATCCAAACTGCGAAATTCAATTCATGAATTTAGCCAATATACATTCCATCCGAAAGAGTTTCCATGCTTTGAGACAACTTTGCACTTCCGCTGACCAAGCAAAGTAAGTAACTCAAACAACAACATTTCCATGGCCACTTCAATCGCCAGATCTCATCCGTTTTGACTTTTATCTGTAGGGTCAATTAAAATATCTTTCAACTGTCAAAAATGCCAATTTATGTATACTGGATATAAGGTTAGGGAACTTATCTGAAGAAGAATCAGTTGTTACAGCTGTCATCGATGGTCTAGAAGTTATAGAGGTGGTCTGATGTTTTTCCTGTGAGATTTAGCAATTTCTGAGGATGAAAACAACAATAATTTGAACATTTTAATTACAACGTTGAGGTAGTAGAGAAAAATCATCTTATAATCAAATTTTTTTGCCTTAACTTACTTCAAAATATTTTTCACGGTACTCATTTGGCCCCTTTGGTAATAGTTTGTATCACTTGACATTCTACTCTAACCAACTTGTTTAAAAAAAAATTGAAACTCAATTGGTTTTGTGAAAATTAACAACTCTTCCTTTTGGAAAGTTCAAGATGGATTCCAGAGATCATCTTTTATTTTATACTTTACCAGGTGTAATGCTCTAGAGTACTCTCACACTTGGAGAGAATTTAGACAGAAGCTTCGTCCTCTTTTTAACAGAATCTGCACTCTGCAAAACCTTTTCAGGTGTTTAGTGATAGGGCTAAGTTTCGACAAGCCTTTCGTAGATTGTTCTTTCCTAGGTTGATACATTCAATAAATCTCTGGTTATAGTTCGTATCTTTGCCTGTCTCAACCCCTGGATATTATTCCAGTAACAGATTTTCCCTCTATCTATCTTCTTTTCTAGTGTTTTCTCTATTATTCTGTAGCCGATTATACAAAATGATTCTTTTCTTTAGTGTGTCTGTTATTTCATTTTCCTTAACTCCAGTGTGTCCTGGATCCCATTGAAGGGTTTGTTATTTTCGTTATAGACTTCCAAGAGTGTCTGCACCTATGTCACCTATAAGTTGTCTTTTTCTAGTGTTTTCTTTATTGTCTTGTTGTCGATTCCACAATAAGGTTCTGATGGTACCTACACTATGAAGTCTGTCTGCTATTTCATTTTCTTCCACTCCAGTGTGTCCTGGATCTCATTGAAGGGTTTATTCTCATTATTCTTGTCGCCCAGCTCACTCAGGTTGCCCAGGCATTCCCAAATCAGTTAAATTATGACCGTAACGGTGTAAATTCTATGAAAAACTAACTATAATTCATATTTAGACAAAAATATTGATAGCTAACGTCGTTTTCAGTTGGTACAGTCAATTAGAAGGAACACGTTGGTTATCGAATATGTCTGGATTGATGAAAGCTGCAGTAACTCTGGTGGCAGCTGTAGAAAGGGACGCCAGACCTGTGTTAGTACATTGTTCGGACGGATGGGATAGGACACCGCAAATAGTGGCATTAGCTGAACTTTTATTAGATCCTTATTACCGTACCATTGAGGTAAATATTTTAGTGGAAAATATTTTTTTGATACAGAAATTTTATAAAATTTTTCAGGTATATTTCAATTTTCAATGCAAATATTTATATATTCTTTTATATTTTTTATTTTGTGGACCGTCCTGGTTTATGTCCTGTACCCGTTTTTCAAACTAATTTTTTCGGTTAATTAATTTATTTCACCATTTGTTTCATCTCCATAATTTTATATACTTTTCCTTCTGTTTTTGGATTTTCTTTTATTTTTCTTTTTCTTTTTTTATATACAAAAATATAGTTTCTAAGTATACATTGTTTTTTCTCCTCTCCATTCCATCCACAAAAATTTAAATTTTTCTATTTCTTTACTTTACTTCCAGATAAATGTTTATTTCTTTTTTCCCGTTCTTCTTTTTTATTAAATCATCTCTTACCATTTCTTTTTCATACTCTAGCTTTATCTATGCCCATTTTACTTCCAAATGTAATTTTGTTTTTCTTCTTGTTTCTACTCCTTGCTAAACTTTTTTTTTTTTCATTTTCATGTTCTCCGAATTTTCTTTCTGGTGTTTACTAATCCATTAATAGTTTTCTGCCTCTTCTTTCTTCTATTTCTCTCCCAAACATTCATGTTTATCAGAGTTTGCATCATATCTTTTTCTTATTTTCTTGATTTTTTTGAGCTACTATAATTTTTTTTATTTATATAAATTTTTCCATTTCTTCTTGCTCTTCTTGTTATATCTGTGTCCATAATTATTCCAGATATATTTTTATTTCCTTCTTCTTGTTTCTCTTTTTTATTAAATATTTTTTTTACCATTTCAACGTTCTTCTCAACATCTTTCTTCTACTTTTTATTATTTTAGTAGTAGTTTCTGTTTTTTATTTTATTTTTTATCTATCACACCTTGATTCTTTTTAATACAGTTTGCATCACATTTATTAACCTTCTTCTATTCTTCTCATTTTCTTGACTTTTTTGTGTTCAGTTATTACTTTTAATAATATTATAATAGCTACTTTCGTTAATTTGTGTTCATTTTATTTCCAGATATATTTTTATTTTCTTCCTGTTTCTCTTCCAGATTAAATAATTTTTCACCATTCCATATTATTAGTTCTCTGTCTGTTCTCTCCCATATTTCTTATCTACTATTCTTTACTTCCTGTTTACTAAAGTTTATTTCAAATTTATTTACCCTCCTCAGTTTAACTATGTTGTTTATAAATTTTTTCTTGCTTTTCTTGATATATCTATGTCCAATTCACATCCAGACATTTCTATTTTTTTTCTTCCTGTTTATATTCCTCATTAAATTTTTATTAACATTTTCACGTTTTTCTCAGTATTTTCTTTTTTTTTGCTATTCCATTAATAGTTCTCTGCTTCTTTTTTTATAGATTCCTTACCTGCCATATTTTGATTTTTATTCGTCTTTCTACAGGATATTGTACTACAAGTTGACATTGTGAAAATTGCCAGATTTTAGTTGAATCCTTTCTTCTTCGTGACATATATTCCGTAAGAGGATTTACAGACAGATATACAACTTATGATTCTAATTTACTTAATTCTTTATATGCATGTATATTTTTTTATTTTTCAGGGCTTTCGAACTTTGGTCGAACGAGAATGGTTGGCGTTCGGTCACAAATTCGCAGATAGATGTGGCCATTCTTCAGGTAGCGACGATCAAAACGAACGATGTCCTGTTTTTTTACAATGGTTAGATTGTGTACATCAATTGCTGATTCAGTTTCCTTGCGCATTTGAATTTTCACAAATATTCCTCGTAAGTACGTTGTTTCGCAGGATAGATACGTTTTTATCTCATCATTATTCATCTAAAAACCACGTGTAGGCAGTTTGTAGCGCGGAACCAACATCAACCTGACCTAACCTAATATTTAGTATTATTCTGTAGCAGCAGGATAAGGACACGCGGTGTAGGCTTAATCTAAATCCACAATCGGGAAAAAATTTATGTTCTGAATTGTAAGCTCGATTATGGAGTTATAGTGAAAAATATTTATTTGCACATCATATTAATTTTCAATTTTCATATAATCGTATCTTTTGTTTCAGGTGAAATTAGTGAACCATGTGTATTCTAACTTATTTGGTACTTTCTTATGTAACACACAAAGGGAAAGATCGAAATTGGTATATGGAAAAACTTTTTCCGTTTGGGATTTTTTGAATTCGCCTTGTTTCAGAAATCACTTATATTCCGTAACGGCATTAACAACATACAATAAAAGAGTAAGTTCACAAGGGTCTAATAGTTGATTTCTTCCAAATAAAAAATTAACTGTTGAAAACAGTATTAGTCTAACTGTGGTAGTTTCTATCGTTATAAAAGTGTTTTAATCCAAATTGGCACTATTTTTCCAGAAAAGTAAAAACTTTATTGCTCAAATTTTGTAGAAAAATGTATTATTTAGATTTAATACTATATTGCTTTTCGGTAAAAGACTTTACATTGTATTATATTACAAAAATCCCTATCAAAACATGCCGGGATAAGAATGTTGTAGGATAAGAGCTAAGGATGCTTTAAGGAACGGGACTTGGTACTAATTCGTTAAAATAATGATTCCTACTGCTCAAGTCGAGGATAACGACAATTTCTCCCTAGAAATGCCAAATCCTGTAAATGTAACAAATCCAATTATAAAAAAATTTCCATTCTAAATCAAAATGGGCCCTTCCTACTCATTTTTGTTATACTTGAAATTTTGAGTAGAAAAATGTATTATTTAGATTTAATACTGTAGTGCTTTTCGGTAAATGACTTTTCATTTGTAATATAATACAAAAATCCGTTTCCATATCACATGGGAGAAATATAAAGTCTATGGTTTATGATTATTTTATGCCCGATTCCTCGATTTTGTGTTACCAGTGATAAAAGGACAGACTACAGAAAGCCCTAAATAAATTTATTTCATTTTTTATAATAACAGACAATACTATTGGCAGTTCTTAACTCCAAACTTCTACTAGTATTTCGATATTAAGCGCATCAATTTATAAAAATCACTTTTTTAAATTTTTTCTTTATAAATTCTCCAATTTATTCTCCAATTTATTGTTTTTTCCAGTGCTAGTCTAAATACCATAAATTACCGTCATAAATTGATTTTTTTAAGGTATTGTGGCCTCAGTACAACGTCAGAGATTTACATTTATGGTCAGCAGTGTATTTAGGAACTATAGAAGAAAATTGCAATGCAGAGGAGAGTTCGAATTTTTCTGTTGAATCATATGAATCTTCTCCAAATTATATGACAAAGACAAGATCTTACGGAGACCTTATTAACGATGGTGAAAATTCTGCATATCACTACAGACGATCTAGCGATCCTAGTATCAAATGTGATCCGTAAGTAAAAATATTACAACTTACAGAAAATTTTCATTTCAAATTGAGGACAGAACTCAAAATCAACTTTGAGATGGAAGTAGAGATCTAATTCCTGAGAAATATTAATGTGAGCCACTTCTGTGATGTATCGTGTCCCCTTTTTGACTCAGTTTCATTGGACTATTTTATCCAATAATACTCTCAGGTGTTTAACACTAAGATATTGTAGCGTGCTGCGCTCTACGAGTATTTAGATTTCTAATCCTCAGAATCACAGTTTCTCCACTAGTTTAGGTTTCTCAAGGTGTCCATTCAGATGATAATGGCCTCTAAGAACTTCTTCTAACTCTTAGTACAGATTTTCTTTGGTTGATGTATTCTTTCAATGTATCAGAGCTGATTCCGCTAAGGGTTCTGGTTAGAAAAGTGGGTTTTTTGCTAAATTATTCCTTCTACTACCAATTACTGTATATAAAATTTTCCATAATTCTTGACAAAGTTTGTACTAAAAAATCTTGCATTTCATTGAATTTTTTCAATAGATCTTGAGAGGTCTGTTTTTATAGCAAGTCACCACCTCTTCTATAATTGAAGCCTAATAAGCATCACAATTGAATTGATCTTCTCCTTATTCGTGAAAATATGTTTCTAATTTTCAACAACCTCTATGGTAACCTAGTAGTTGAACTCTATACAAAGTGTTGATGCCCATAGTTCATTCACATTATACTGGTAGAGCCGTTAAGCTCCTGATGCTCTTTGAAAAGCTAATCAGACGCTTTGGCTTGAATTTTTCGACAAATTAGGGTGATTCCTAACAAGCCGATGAAGGAGAAACTGCGGTGGTTTGGTTCTACTACCGGTTGGATACCATATGACTGTTCTTCCGTGAAGCCGGTATCGAGTTGTCCCGCTAGACTCAAGGCTAGCTGCAGATTTGATCGTCGATCTGATTTTACCAGGTCCTAATGCGAATTCAGTTTTATTGCTTTTAGAGCCAACTCGTTGTTCGAGGGGAGTTTTTGGATCTTTAACAGGCTTCACCTGGACCTCCGAGTTGCTTTGGGGGTAGTGGGTTCCGTAATATGGGAAGAGGAGGTTTGCTAGGGTTCCTGATTTTGAAATTTTACCAGGCTGGCTTTATCGCGGATTAAACCTATCAAAATTAGACGTCTTCATTACCAGCCCCCCTCCTCATGTCCACATGGTATGTCCGAGGAAGACGACCGCTGAGCCCCTTAACATCAACAAAATTGAATGTCTTCCTTGACATGGCAGTGTTAATGTTGGTCTTTGTATAGAATATCATCTAGTAACGTTCTCTGGATAAATTTATTGTACAAATCGCCTTCAATTTGACAAAATAAAATGTTTTTAAACAGTCTCTGTTACAAACACTCTTCCAAGTGAACCAATTTGTGATTGCATTTATTTTGACCATGGTACTTGCTAAACTTTTAGATATTTAGTGTGCCCTGTACGTGTTTGAGTAAATATCTCAACTATGAAAAAAATTGTGTACCACTCTCAAATATTAAGTGTTTCCATTACAGAAAATTAGAGGTTTTAACGTCGAACGGATCGGCTATGAACGGACATGATACGGTACACTTGGAGGTGACGAATGGTTCCGACGACGCAAACGATTGTAACAAAGATTGCATGTACAATGAAAATAATTCCGAGTACCAACCAACTACTGAAGAATTAGACCAAGAAGATGAAAAATTATTTGATACAGGTAGCTATTTTTTTTCGTGATCTAGTTTTTTTTTAATTAATTTATTTCAGACCAAACAGATTTCGGAGAACCACCTCCTCCTGTACCAGAACTCCACCGGAAACCTTTAATAAATGTAGAATTAGATCGAGAACAACCCGAAGGGTCTAAAAATTGTAACCACGTGATTATAGAAGGGGATGTTGGTGAAAATTCCATAGACATAAATGGGGGGGCACCGTTAGAAAATGATAAGACTGTCGTTAAAGGTGATATATTAAATCATAATAATAAGGGGGGAAACGAGACTTGTACAAATATAGACGATAAGTTGGATGGAAGTGTTTGTGTTAAATATGCCAATATTGGAAATATAGACAATGAAAGATCGAATGAGACCAGCACTGAAACACTTGTTGACGATGACAGCATTACACCGTAAGTTTGTTGTACTTTAATAAATGTATAGATCGTATTGGACTTTTTTTTAAATCTCGTTTTATTATTTTTTTCTTTGGATCGTCGTTACTGTATCTTGGACACTAATAAAGAACGATGCTGTTAATTAAAACAGTGTCTTGTACAGTAGGATTGGAACATTTAGTTTGTCTCGTCAACTAAGATCATTAAGACACGGTACAGTTATGATACAATTATTAATTTTAACTACGACACTTTAAACTTTCTTGAAGCGTTATTCCTAGCTGGTGGTTACGGCGATTATTGGAGTATTGTGACCAACTTGTTAGTATGCAGTTAACTGTCTTGCATTGCTGATACTTAGAAGGATCAGAAATCAGAAGCGACCAATACATAGTCTGCATATAACAACTGAGTCTCTGTGACTCATGGGGGTTGGTGTTGCAATTTGCCCATCGGTCGCTTATTCTAGTTATGAGATCATTTTAAATTTGTATCGACTAACTGTGGAGGTTAATCGACGAAGCTTCTTTTGCAACTTGATCTGCAAGTTCATTTCAATGCATTCCACTCTGAAACGGTATCCGGATTAAAGTAATGCCAACACCAAATCTTGCAAGACGGTCAATAGGGTCAAGAATATTATGAATAATATCGTCTTCAAAGCCTGGATGATTGCATGTAATTCTCCTCTGAGACGCTAGCGAAAGTTTGATTATTTGGTGTGAATTGGCTACAGCACAACCTAAGCTGACCTCAGTTTAAGATGCATCAGAATTTTATTACAGTGAGTTGAATTGATAATAAAGGAGACTGATTCGGATAGAGAATATGCAGGATTTATATTATACAGGAGCATTTGTTTAGCAGTAAATAGTTTTTGAAATATCAAAGGATACAAAATGTAACATTTTTCATCATTCCGATCACAGTTGTGAATGAATTTGATAAAATGAAAAAGTTTTTACCTCTAGTGTGCCAGATTTATTTTACAATATCATTTCTTTAATAGTAAGTAGTGTTTGAAATACCAAAATAAAAATTTCTCATCATTCTGAGCACTATTTTGAACCGTTTCGATTAAATAAAAAAATAGTTTCAGCATTCGTATTTTGTTTATCAATTACCTTCAAAAACTCAAGTAAGTCTATTGTTTGAATGTTTGAACAAGAAATTTTTTGAATATTTGACCTTTATTCATATTTTTAGCTAAGTATGCTTCAAATTCATATCACACGTCCCCTATTTTCCTAAATTGCTTCCCGAAGACATTAATTTGTTCACTAATGTGACTAAAAGTGTCATTTATTCCTCGTACAAGGAAAATGTGAGTAGATGTGTACTGTAAACAAATAAAAATACAACTATTGCTCAATTAATTTCTCTATCATTGTATATTACCAATCAGATATCAATTATACTTGGATTTGTCTGAACTACAACTATTTACCTGAATATATTTCAAATTTATGAAATGAAATAATTATAAATTGGGACTTGATCGATTTAAATATACTATGTGTCCGATAAAAGATATATTTTTAGAGGCACTATTGGTAGTAACCATAATGGCATCCCTCGAAAAAGAGAGAGGTCAAAAAATTCAAATTCCTCACAGATGACAACCGATAGTAACGGTTGGGATCATTCGTTACACATTATGGCGCACCACAAGAACATATTTTCCTATCAAAATCCTTTAGGCGAAGACGGATTAGTCATACTACGTTGTGAGGTTCAAGAAAGACTCAACCAGATCATTGAGGAAAATCAAGTAAGTTCATAATAACAATAATACTAACTATAAAATTACAAAATATTTATTTTATGAAGTTGTTACAGCAAATATTTAAATTGAATATGATTTAAAGGGTGGGGAACAAAAAAATATTTAGTTGTAACACAAAAAAATATATTGGGTCATATTTTAGTTAGGGTTCTTGAAAAATAATACAGTGGCAGTTTTTTCCCTTATGAACTATCACCAATTCGATATATTTCAATTATTATTGCTAATTTTCAAATTAAAATGGCGTCATTATAACCAAATGATTAAATTGAACAAAAAATAAAATTTTGATACAATTGGTCTTTACAAATGATTAAAATAAGATTCTGATAATGATGAATGTGAAAAAGTATATTGTGGACATAAAGGTACATAGATATACAAAGGAAAATTGATCATATAGTTATTACTTTCTAATAATTAGTAGAAAAATCCGCTATTGAGTAAAACCCTTTTCTTTTCAAGTCCCTAATGAAATTTCATATATCGACCATAAGCTTTTAAGCTGCGTTCAGGAACCATTGAGTTATCAAAGCTATTTTACATTTAATGCCTAATTCGGCATAAGACTTATATAAATGATTTATTTTTTAAAAAATTGTAAATCAAGTCAATTTAATTGCATATTTTCCAGTCAGACTTGAACCTGCGACCATTCGACTGCAAGCGACTACCTAACCTAACGACCATCAAAGCATTTTTATAATAAATCGTTGTGCGACATAATTCATGTATAACATCATAATCAATAGATTAATAATTTATTTTCTCAATGAATATAACTTAGAAATGACAACTTTTGGTTAGGATATTATAAATCTGCTGTGTTCCAATGTAGCGCCATCTATTAGTGAAATTGTAAATTTTGAGTTGAAGGCTCTATAAAATTATGATTTTTATATAAATGAATTTATTAAATTCACTCTATTTTAATAAATATTTCATCAATTTTTTTTCAATCTCTCTTCGATTACCCTTGAATATTCGGTACTTAGTAATCATAGTTATGATAAAAGATATGACTTTTAATAAATATTTTTATGCAGAAAGAAGTTGAGAGTCTTAAAAAGGATCTGTACGCCGCTAGAAAAAATTTAATCAAGCAACCTCGTGCGAAATGTACCCATCTTGACTGTGATCGACAAGACGATAATGTAAGTATACTTATGACCACATAACTCATAATTTTTCTGGAGCAGTTTTTTTCATCTGTTGAGTGTTACCCACAAAGTGAATTTAGTGACTGCGAAAATGGGGACAGCATTTAGTAATATATTTGTTTCTATTCCTAATGCTGCTGAAGAAAGATACTTCTACCACACTCTGTGTTACTTATCTCAATGAGACAATGATTCTAACCTCACATATCTTCTGTTATGTAATCTAACCTATAAATTGATCGCATAGTTTTTCATTTTTATCTTCTATGCGAATTAAAAAAAGACATTATCAGTAGCCTCCTACATCTATGGAACAATCCTAAATTTGTTTTGGGTTAGTTATCGGTTTGCTCCAAACCTCTCCATGGTGGTATTATCTTCACATACCGATACTTAACTGCCTCTTCTATTCTAAATTCTTCTCAATGTAGATTCACCCTAATTGTGTTTGCTATTAAGATAAATTCGAGGGAAATATCTTCGTATTTGATCTATTTCGATCCTCAACCCTTTTTCTAGCTTGTACTATATTCAATTCCCTTTTTCATCTGAAGAGATTATATCACTTTCCGGTGTTGAATCTGGTAAAGTCTCGTATCGTGTTGCTGTTACCATCGAGTTACCTCTTATCCACACTGTTTCATTTTTTGGTTCTTAAATTTTCTTACGGTTCTTCTAAAACCACCAATGTAGGGCTACTTTATAGCAGGCTCTTGGACGTACAACTTTCATTCTTTACTATTCCTGCTCAAATATACCACCACCTTGACTAACAAGAACTCCTTCAGCTCCCAGGAAGGTACAGGTAGATACTTAACCCTTCTAAAATAGTAATTAGGAGTTGATATTGTGATTGTCAAACCACCAACTGATTACAGTGTTAAATTGATTGTTTCCAGAATTCCGTTGTTGAATCCGTCGGTAGTACAAGCGAAGGACAAGCTTCAGCAACCGGAGAATCCTTGAAGTCTGATTTTTCTTGGATAGAAGAAGGTTCCATTATCGAATGTCCGCGGACGTTATGGGTACCTGATCACGCGGTTAATAGGTGTACAGGATGTGATACAGAATTCTGGATGGGAAGGAGAAAACATCATTGCAGGTATGCGTTGATAAATGATGAGAATTTTTTCAATACATCTTTCTCCAAACATAATTTGATGTTTCTACTTGAATGGTGAAAATAATTTTTAAGCCCTAGGTTTCAAACGAAATGAAGTCACTTCAATAATTTATTCGTTAGACTTCCAGTTTTTTCTCATGTTTTTAAAAGTGAATTTATGAATATAAATGAAATACGAGGGAGGACACAAAAATAACTAAGATTATTCAAAAAAAATATATTTAATTCCAAATTTTTCACAATACAAAGTTATCCCATTGAAAATACTATATATTACAAAAAGTTGTTCCACCGATGCTTATAACTATTTCAAATATTTTTTGTACTCATCTGTAGAAATGGCTGACAAATCCTTTTTTTTTCTTTTCCAATGTTGTGTAATCGATGTCCTCATATAATTTCTTTCATACATAGAATCAAGAAACATTACACGTGGCTAGATCAGGTGATTAAGGTGTCTGAAGCAACTAATTTTTGCCAACAACTATTGAAGGGAGATGGTTATCTGTACAAGTGCATTGTTATGATGAAAAACTAGTTTTCTGTATGCCAAAAATCAAGTTTTTCGACCATCATTGTTTTATAATCCTCTCAACACTTACAACTAAAAGGTATGATTGGCGATCTGGGAAGAAACTCCACTTGAACTCCATTGGATTTAAACAAAGCAAATCAGCTTTCGGTTCATATAGATTTGATTCATGTAGATCATAATAATTTTTACAAAACCACGACGCAGATTTTATGATTAACTCAGATATTTTGATTGCAGAAAATGCGGGAAGATATTCTGCGCGGACTGTTCCGAACACAGCGCCCCCTTACCATCAGAACAACTATATAATCCAGTACGAGTTTGCCGAAAATGTTTCGAAGAATTAAGAAGGGACTGTACACAAATTCCTAATCAATGTAAACAAACTAACCCCCAATCAACAAACGCAAATACCCAAATCGCAGCTTCGAGTAATTAATAAAAAGAATATTTTTTCAATATGTTTATTTGCGATATTGTGAAAGGGATGCTATTGAATGTTTTTAATTTGGTTTTAAAGTGTATATAGATATGTATAAAAAGTTTTATGGTTAGGTGAATTTTTTGTATGCCCTTGTGATGCTTTAAATACTATAAAAACGAAAATTTGCTGCATATATAATCGAATTTTTATATCCGTTTGGCGCTTAAAAAATAATCTCAATTTTATTTTTTATTGTGTTCAAGCTGAAAAATATTTAAAGAGAAACTACCCAGCTATAAGACTTTTTAACAATTTGTGACGTTCTATTAGTAAATATGTAAATTTTATTTTCAAACAACTATTCAAAAGACTTTTGCACCCAGTGTTATTTTGGATAGAGATTAAAAAATTCCTGGAAAATATTTATAGGTTTTTTCCATAATTTCAATCTCTTTAACTCTAATTTTAATCTATTATCGCTTGTCTTATGACAGTTTTCCATTTTATAACTGCTTTTCCATTTGGTATCTTTCCTAATAACTTCCTTTCGATGTTTTCTTTTGCTTTTCCCATGATGGATCTCATCCAATTCCAATGTCTTTGTCACAAATTTTGATCTATCATCTCTAGTTTTATGACAGTTTTCCATTCTTCCTGTTTGTTTCTTTCCTAACAACTTCCCTTTGGTGTATTCGTTGAGATTATTCTTTTGCTTTTCCCATTATGAGTCTGACCCAATTACAATGCCTTTGTCACAAATTTTAATCTATCATCTCTTGTCTTACGACAGTTTTCCATTCTTTAACTGCTCTTCCTGTTTGTTTCATACCTAACAACTTCCTCTCGGTGTATTCGTTGAGATTATTCTTTTGCGTTTTCCATGATGTCTCAGATACAATTCCAATGTCTTTGTCTCAAATTTTGATCTATTACGCTTGTCTATTGACGGTTTTCCATACTTCAACTGCTCTTTCTCTTTATTTCTTTCCTAAAAACTTTTTATTTGATACTTCTTGTGCCACATTATCTTTGCCTCAAATCTTGATCTTTCATCTCTTGTCTGACAGTTTTCCATCTTATAACTGCTCTTCCTCTTTGTTTCTTTCCTAACAACTTTTTTTGATACTTCTTTTGCCACATTGTATTTGTTTCAAATCCTCATCTATCATCTCTTTTCTTATGACAGTTTTCCTTCTTATAACTGCTCTTTCTTTTAGTTTTTTCCCCTAATAGTCTTCATTTCAATATTTTTTTCGCCATCACTTATTCAGCGTTAATTAGACGTTACTATAGTGTAACTATGGTCAATTCTTCATAATTAGATTATAAACCGTGGCCCATATAGAGCTCCTGATAGGCCGTCGTGATCAGTCTTCTCCATTTTTAACGAAATACAATATCTTTGTCTCAGATCTTTATTGGAAATCGGTTGTCAGATGTAGTCATCTTCATACAATTCTTGTTCTTTCGTCCCTAGAAGCTTCCATTTTTCACACTTGTGTTGTTATTTCTAATCCGACATTCTTTTAAAGTGATACTTGACTAGACAGTGGTTTGTCAGAACACCTACCACCAGTTTAGTGTCGCTTCTAGAAAAGTTCTTCAGATTTTTTAGCTGAAGTGGTTATGAATCTTTTGGATTGTCTTAGACGTGGAGTATTTCTTCATCCTTTCATTTCGTTGTTGATGTGGCATCTTGTGAGGCCACAGTAGGGCTCTGGTTCTAGGTATAGAGTCCTTGTCCCTTTTTTGATAAGGTTGTCCTGTTCCTCATTGTCTGGTATACTCTGGTCGCCTGGTAGGCTCTCACGCTAATGTGGACGTGCACTCAATAACTTTCAGAACCTTCAAGGGTACTTGGTTATCGTAGAGAATATGAATGTGCTTTTCCCTTAACTTATATTATGGAGAGCACAAAATAGTATGAAAATTAAAAGCACAACTTGAGTTACAATTGTAGTATCTTGATATAAAAAGTCATTTCCTCAGATGCATTAAAAATTTCAAAAAAAAAATCTAGATACAAATTACGATACATTTTGATCTGGCTTTAGGATCAGACACTGTGTATATAATATACGCACAACAGTTTTTGGTGAAAAGTACCAGACCAAGAATCAAATTTCTTTCAGAATTGAATAGTTTGGTTTGGTGAGGTCTAATTAGCTCTAGTCTTTTCGTTGGAGACACGGTCTTCTTGTATAAATCGTGTATGTAAAACTTTTTGTAAATATAACCCACCAGCTAATTTGTTAATGTTTTAAAGACTATTATTTTTATAATATAATAAAAAAATGCAAATTGTACCTTATTTAAACGGTAAAAGGACTGAAATTAATATTTTACGTCGGTAGATAATGTATTTTGTTATAAAAACTTAACACGTTGACTGCCGTGCTATGCTAGATATAATAAAGCGATTGTTAAATATTAACTCACGCATAGATGGCAGTGAGCGTGTTAAGAAAAATACACATGAATAGTTGTGTCTAAACTTGTTGAATGTTTTCGTCCTAAATATCGATAGGTAACATTCCTTTCACGCGATATCGTAAATGATTTTTTCAAAAAATTCGGATACTTTTAGAGATTTGTAACAAAGGAACTATGACAAGTGTTTTTTCTCAATTTGAGACTACAAAATTGATGTTAAAATGTCCAAGAGTATATTGAAATATTAATACATTTGTCATTAGGTATATTGAAGATATTTAGTGAATAAAACTTATTTTAAATTTAATTTGGGTGTTTTTGAATTTACCTTCAAATTTTACCAAAAAAACTTTTATTCAAAATAAAAACAATTGTATAATAATCAATTGTGAATGATGAAATCATTGTTTACAATTAGAACACCTCCAAAATATTCTATAGCTGCATATTGATATAGAAACAGTTATTTGAGAAGAAGAAGAACCTAATCAACAAAATCATCTTTATAACCTCTCTACATTGACCCTTTAATTCTATTCCTTTTATCTCCATTTTTTCTAGTTCTAGGATTTTGTTTTCTACAATATTTTCTTCTATCTCTTTTTTTCTGATAATTTTATTTTCTCTATTTCCATTCATACTATTTGTTTTTTATCGTTTTCCCCATTTTTTCAAATCTATCTAAGATTTTTTCTAATGTGTTTTTTTTGATTTCCTGAATTAAAAGCAACAGATAACAGATGAAGAAGAAAAAAATAAATATGACAAAGAGTAACGGACACAATACAAAACTAAATAATGTTGAAGTAACAAGTTGTAATAAGACATAAAGTGATGAAAATTACAAATACAGTGCGAATAAAATAGAATGCTAGACAAAAATTCCTATTGAACCTGAACTCTTGGCCTAGGACAATCTGAAAGATTCTTAACCATGAAGAACTTCTCGTGATGACCAGAAATGATAGTAAACTGGTGGTCGGTATTCTGGCAGGTCAAATACCACCTTAAAACGATACGCATTGTAGAAGGCGACAACTGCAGATTCTGTAATCTACTCTGCGAATGTTCTGCCCAATTCGCTAAAAGGCTTAAGTACCTTGAAGGAGTAGTAATAATACCTAGGTAAGTGGGACACAAGAACCCTAAAAACTAACCTCCTTTGGAAGGACCCCACAATATAATCTACAATCTAGGGAATAAAAAGGAAAGACCATAATGACGAATATAAAAGTATGTAAATAATTCGTTATAAAATAAACATTTTCATCACAAAGTAATAGGGGTTGACTAATTATAAAAAACATGTCCATAAATTATAGTTTATTATAAAATTTTTTGATAAAATCTGAAACCCTTTCGCCTATCATAATAGCAGCAGCATTGGTGTGACCGCTTAAAAAAGGAATAACACTAACATCAGCAACCCTTAATCCTTTAATACCACGAACCCTAAGTTTATTATCAACCACCGCTGTTTTGTCAATTGTAGGTCCCATCTTACAAGTTCCCATTGGATGATATAGTGTAACACTAATGGTTCTCAATGCACACTCCCAATATTCATCAGAGTTGAACTCAATATTCTGGCAACCATATACCGGATACGGACTTAATTTAGCACCATTACTCCTAAACGCTTTGGTATCTAGAAACTTCTCTATATATCTTATAGCCTCTATCATTCTTTTGATGTCTCTATTACATTTATCGGAATAGTAGTTACCGTAAATGAGAGGTTTATCATGAGGATCAGCTGATCGTAATTGCACTTCGCCAACAGACATTGGGTGAAGTAAAATTGGTGCTATGGTCCAAACTGGTTCGTTTTCCAAAGGTTCGTAAGTGTAACTGTACAATTCGTCCGTTATTCTGAAAGCTAAACATACAACGTATTATTTTTTGCGAGCAAAGTATATGGTAAGGTTATGTGTGGTCAATAAAAACGAATAATGCTTAGAGATTCGAGCAGAAACCAGAGGTTAGGTTGGTAGCTGCACTGGAACTAGACCAGTGCAGGTCAGTTCATAGGTTTGTTCTTGGTAGCTGCACTGGCGGAACTAGTTCAGGAAGTGTACACTAAAGCGTTTGTAGCAGAAACAGCGCTAGTGTCGCTGTTCTTAGTAGCAGTGCAAGAGAACTAGTTCACCCAGTTCACTGTACTGCTTGCACTTAAGAAAAAGAAGAAGGATAAAGAAAAAATTATTCGATACAGTGTTTGAAAATATTGGAGAGGTAGAACCAAAGTCTCGAATTGTAGCTTGTGGAAAATAATTGTAGAAGCAGTTGAAGACAGATTAGAAAGAAAAATAAATAAATAATAAAGGCCTGCAATATAGTCTAATATGAGAAACTTAAGAGACTAAACATCATCAAACGGCAGCTAATATACTTAAATTTAGTTTATTTTTTTAATCTTTAATGAACAATAAAATTGAGTACCTCCTTACTAACATCAACTAATAGACAGTTTCATTTTTACTGATAAAAAAATACAATTTAGTAAATACCTTGTCTGAGAAAAGTACCGTGGTCGGTTCCAAGATATCCTCTAAGAAGTAAAAATTCTACATCCGGAGAATTTGGGGAATAACTAGATACATTCGTTCTGATAAAACCAAGTCCTTCCACTCCTCCCATAGTAGCAAACGGTCCTTCCCCTTTCGTTACAAATTTTGGGAGGCTCGTTAAGTAGGATATCCAAGTTTGATCCCAATCAAAATACACCGGAAATATAGTTCCGTAAAAACAAACGTGATCGAGCATCCCCTGTCCAACGGGCAAATCCTTTATGACCGGTATTCCGAATTTTTGTAAATGGTGTTCCGGTCCTATTCCTGATAACATCAATAGTTGGGGCGAATTAATAGCTCCTAAAAAATATTACGAGTATTTAGTATATGAATAAAAATTTTGAAAGAAGTCTTTGTCAGCTGGACTATGAGCTTTTTCGTTATGGGATTGTGGCAAAATTAAACACCAAAGTGTACTAACTCTAATATATTTCCGTGCTTTCGAATACTTATGTATTCATCTTCTGAGACTTAATTAAATACCAACTATTATTAATTCCCCCAAGTTTTTAATAGTAGTCGTTGTGAGTATTTTTTTAAATTGAAAAAAAAATCGATACATAACTGTACATGAATCACTATATGCCTGGAACGAAAAAATGGTCAATACAGATGATTACAAAGGTCGAACCTGATCCGAAAAGGTCAAAGGCGACAGGAGAGTAATATGCATCATTTCTGATAAAATAAAAGGAGAGAAAAAAGCGGCCGCATTTGGAGGAAAACAAAGTGTTTTTCTCTTGAAACAAGTCCTACTGGAAGGATCACGTTTTATAGAAACTTTTTATTGAAATAATTATAGTGAATTCTTTTTCCCAATAAAAATATTCTCGTGTACATATTCTATTCTTTATTATGGATCTTGTAACACCCTAGAGAAGTGAGACTTCCAAAAAAGTAAATTTATAATGTTTTAGGGTAACTATAGTTACAAAATACATAATTTTCACGAAAAACTAACCCATGTATGAAAAAATAAACGACACCAATTGTTGTATACAGAAAAAAACTGTTTATTTGAAAAATGTCATTCAAAAATTGTGCTGTTGATATGCAAAGTGAGAAAATGGGAAAAACTACCCCTTTTTTTGGGTAACTTTAGCTAAATACATAATTTTCACGAAAAACTAACTCATGTATGAAAAAATAAACGACACCAATTGTTGTATACAAAAAAAAACTGTTTATTTGACAACTGTTGTCAAATAACTGTGCTATTGATATTCAAAGTGGAAAAATGAGAAAAATTACCCCTTTTTAGGGTAACTTTAGCTAAATACGAAATTTTCACGAGAAAATAACCGAAGTATGAAAAAATAACTGAAACCAATTGTTGTATACCGAAAAAATCAATTTATTTGAAAAAGGTTGTTCAAAAATTGTGCTGTTGATATTCAAAGTGGAAAAATGGGAAAAGTTGCCCCTTTTTTAGGGTAACTTCAGCTAAATACATAATTTTGTCGAGAAAATTACCGAAGTATGAAAAATTAAACGACACCAATTGTTGTATACAGAAAAAATTAGTTTATTTGACAACTTTTGTTCAAAAATTGAGCTATTGATATTCAAAATGGAAAAATGGGAAAAGTTACCCCTTTTTTAGGGTAACTTTAGCTAAATACATAATTTTCATGAGAAAATAACCTAAGTATGAACAAATTAATGACATTGATGGTTGCATATAGTGACAATCTGATTATTTAAAAAATGCAGTCTAAAAGTTAGTTCAGTTGGTTTTTAACGATAAAAAATGAGGGAAGTCACCCCTTATGGTACTATTTATAATCATCGATCGATATCTATACAAGAAATACAGTGCTGTTCTTTTTTATAACAAATTATTGTCTAGTAATCAATATTACCAATAAGATTAAACATTAGGTGATATTAGTTTACCTGCACATAATATCACCTCTTTCCTCGCTAGAACAACAGAAGTTTTACCATCTTTTTCATATATTACACCTTGAGCCTGCTTCGTTTCTTCGTTGATGATAATTTTCGTAACAAGAGCCTTTATTACTATATCTAGATTACTTCTGCTGGACGCCGGTACCAGAAACGCTCTACCTGTACTGAATCTTCTACCGTTGCGGGTTGTGGATTGACTTGGAGAAACGCCAATTTCGGAACGTGGAGAATTGTAATCAACATATTCCAAACCTATCTCGGCCCCACCTGTAATCATTTTTTATTCATTATTATCAATAGCTACTGGAGTTGTTCACGTACGAAGACAGTGACTGTTCCACCATGTTTATGAAGTCAAAACTTGAGTTATTTTGTAGTCGGCAGTCAAAATGTTTATTTTTCTAAAAGATTTGTATCCCACTAGACTTTACCTTCTATTGCTGCATCTACAATAGACGATCGGTAAGTGTTTTCAACGCTTAAAGGCCCAGTGGTATTGTGATAATCCATATCCGCTTTTCCTAGGTTATGAGCTCCTTCCGATTTCAAAAAATAGGGTAAAACATCCTTGTAGGACCAGCCTTAAAAAAAAAAACAATACTATAAGGTATTATTTTTCCGTTTTTGAACTGTCGAGTCACATATTTTCGTTTTAATTTCACCAGTTTAACTTTACCAGAATCTTTTCTTTCCAATAGTACCAAAAATTTATCTATCGTTAAAATTTTTTTATTCCTTTATTCTTATGGTACAAAGAGTGAACTTGAACAAGAGATAGGACTGAGAGGATACAAAAAGGACACATAAAAGGGAGAGACAACACAAAAACAAATGATGACAGGAGATGAATCAGAGAGAGATATAGATAAAGAAAGACAATACAGACATAACACAAAAGCAAGCAGAAAATAAACAGAAAGGAAAATGAGACAGCGCATAGGAAAAAGACAAAGAAAATATACCGAAGAGGACACAGAAAACGGGAGAGACAACACAAAAACAGATGGAAACAGGAAAAAACTGTACAGTGATGCATAGGAGACACGGTGAGAGGACATGGAGATGAAACAGAGATAAAAAATACAAATAGGACATTGGTAGAGAAAGAGAGACAACAGAGAATCAAGCGGAAACTAGACAGAAAGGAAGCTGAGACAAGACATGGAGAAGAAACAGACAGAGACAACACAGAAAAAAGCGGAAACTAGACAGAAAGGAAGCTGTGACAAGACATAGATACGAAATAGACATATAGATAGAGAGAGAGAGAGAGAGAGAGAGAGAACAGAGCACAGAAACATAGACTGTCAGACAGAAACTTTACATTGAGGAGATTCTGAGACAAGATATATGAGACAGACAAAGAGGATACAGGGACTAGGCAGAGAGTAGAAGTAACACTGAGAGAGGAGGATACAAGAAAGAAACAGAGAGAGACAAATAGAAATTAGAGACAGAGGGTTAGAACATAGACTAGGTAAACAGAGATAAACAAATCGGAAAAAAAATGTTCAAGGTAGATATAGACTAGGAAGAGACAAGACATGGGAGGCGGACAAAAGCACACAGACAACAAAATTAGAGAGAGAGAGAGAGAGAGATAGAATGCCATAATTTTCAATAGTGATATCAATGACAGTTTCTTGTTATTTTGGTTTTAGTTATTAAGGAGATAATCTTCGTGTTTCTGGTACTATTATCAATAGATGCTGGATATGAGGTTAGCGTTGAGGGTTTTCATACTTATTTTTAATTTAAAAAAAAAATACCTTTGTTTCCTAATTCTTCCCATTTGTCGAAGTCTTCCTTAGCGCCTCTAGAATATATCATAAAATTGAGCACACTAGACCCACCTAACGCTTTACCTCTTGGACACGGCATTCTACCATCAACCAAACCCCATAATGCATTTTGCTGAGGTTCCATTGTATATGACCAATCGTAGATGCTTCCTGAACAAAAAAAGTTATTGTTATATCAATATTATTTCCAATATTATTATAAGTAAGTATAAGAAGAAGTTGAGGGGGAATCACCGAGTTAAAATCCACATTTAAGTACACTCTCCTCCATTTAGAATCACAAAACACGGCAATTTAGCGTTTTCGAGGTCTTAGAATCCATTCATCGAGGTCCCAGATGTCGTAGTACTTTCACTTTTTCTAATAATTCAATTGGTTGACTTCCGGTTCGACTTTTCAAGCTAGATTTATGAATTAAACAAAGGGTTTTATTTTTGGGGACCTATTTCAAAATGAACTTTTATTTACATTCGAATTGGGAACTGTTTCTTGTTGTTGTTAAGCAACCAAGGAATGGATCCATTTTCTGGTCAAGCTAGATTTACTTTAGCTTCTATTAGTCTAGGTTTACTTTAGCTTCAATTAGGTTTAGTTTATTTTACTCTAGCTCCAATGAGGTTAGGTTTATTTGACTCTAGCTTCAATTAGGTTAGATTTACTTTAGCTTCGATTAGGTTAGATTTACTTTAGCTTCAATTAGGTTGGGTTTATTTTACTCTAGCTTCAATTAGGTTAGGTTTAGTTTGCCTTGGATTCTTAAAAAATGTAGAGATATAGGATCTGTACATCTTGAAGGTCACTTGATCCTCTTCTACTTCATAGGAAAACTCCGGTTCAAAGACTATCGAACATCACGTGCATGATGCGGAGGTGCACGCGGATTGGTATGATAGGTATTTTTGAATTGGAATTCATTCTTAAACATTTGAAGATTCGATTGATTTATGATTGTTCCGAAAGGATTTATGATTAAACTAGGTATACATACGATATGAAAATACCTTGGAAAGTAACGGCGAGTAAAGGAACGTCGACATATTCGGTTTCAGGAACACCGGCTTCCAAAAGGCATATCTTCCAATCTGCTATTTCCGATAATCTGGCAGCCACAACGGAACCGGCTGAACCACCACCTACTACGATAAAATCGTATTCTTCGGCTAAAATTTAAGTATAAGATTAGAACTTCTGGGTTTATAAACGTCGTAGAAAAAATATAGTTTTCAATTCGTGTTCATATTTAACACTACACCACATAAATTCTATTTTGATGCTGTTAGATAGTCAAGAATAGAAGATAACTGAAATCCACTGAGTTCAAGCATGCGCAAGTGAGTATATGAAAATGGAAAATTTCAATAGGGGCTAAGATGTATGGATGGTTGTGGAAATGAAATTGAAACTTGATATAAAATCTAGATGGTAAGAGGGAATTGTATGTCTTTTAAAAGATCTTTGATACCTTTTCACAACTATTCAAACTATCGTATATCTATTTCAAAATGGCTTGCATACAATGGTATAATGGAGTTTTTGAAAGTGGGCACTTTTCGTTGGGACATCATGTATAATATGATAGGAAATCTGTGCTCCATTTGAGCCCCAAAAGTTTGAGAGCCACATAATAAAGCGATGGTGTCAGCTTTTTGTCGATTCTATGGTACTAAAATGGCATAGAAACTATGAGAATCCACTTCGTTTTTGATAGATAATTCAAAACAAACTGAGGTGTTTCTGGTCTGGGATATACCATTAAGTACACGTCCAAACTAGCCTGGGAGTGTAAAAAAACTCTAAAAGCTGCAGCTAACAGAAACAAAGTAACCCTAATCAGGCCACCAAATAATGAAGAAGCAAAAACTTTATATCTTGAACCAAAGTCCCACTGTGGCCTCTGAGATATCACATCAACAACAAACTGAAGGATCAGATGAAATATTAAGAAATGCTCCAGGTATAATATTCATACTGTATCAGTAAAGAAGTCTGAGAAAGTTCAGAAACGACATAAACTGATATTTAGATACCTCATGAGATGTTTTAGGTCTACTTAAATCCTACATATACAGTATGGATACAAGGCAAGACTATTTCTTATTCTGTTTCATTTTTTTAATAAATTTTCGTTTATATGCAAGTTTTAAACTTTACTTTTAGTTGATATGACCGTTTTCTGATAATTGTAATCATATACGTTATGTAGTCTCTCAAAACCTCCCCGATATTAAATTTTTTGCTCTAACCACCCACCCTAGAGTCCTGATACAGTTCCCAATGATTCGATAAAAAAATTTGTATAACCACGTCTCTTAATATGAAATATTGAATAAAAGTTGAATATTCAAAGTTTGTATCAATCTAAATGTAATTAGGAAAAAATGAATATACCTGGTGTGTCTGTTAACGTCCATATTTCTTCATCAACTTTTATAATGAATTTTTCATACAATCTGATCAGCTCATTTGCAACATTTGACATATGCATCATAGCAGAACCTTGTACACTTCTCCATATGTTATCTATCAAATTGGATTTACTTCTGGGAACCAAAAAAATGATAAGGGACATTAAAAAAAATAACTTCATCGTCCCCTCGATATTTAAAACGCTTTAATACCTTTTAGTTATACCAAACTATCTTGTAATCTTTTTTATATGTTTTACATATGTTTTAAATAATTAAAAATAATAATTAAAAATTATTATGACATTTTTCGTTTATTACTGAGTCAATTATATCATTAAATTCAATTTTTATTAATTATCGTAAACGTTTGTTTCGTGACAAAATTAGTAGACGTGAAAACGACCTCCTTTATTGTTTTTCCACGGGAAGATAAACTAGAAATAATTTTAATATACCAAATTCCAAAAATACAAAAATATGCGCCACAAGGACAGTAGGAAAACAACATAAGAAGACCAGGTGAACAAAAGAAATACAAGAAGTAATAAAGAAGAGAAAAGATCATAACTAAGAGGAGTACATAAAACAAAGTGAGTAAGTAAAGAAAAAAGTAAGAGAAGCTAAAAAGAAATTTCGTGAAGAATCCAGAGAAGAAATGAACAAAGAATATGATAACAACAACAGAAAATGTTGGAATAGCATAACAGCATCGGAAGGAAAGAAATAAAAGAAGATAAAAGGAATTCGTTAGTAGAAAAACAACATAAGAGAACCGGATTATGAACAAATGAAATACAAGAAGTAATAAGGCTACAGAACGACCTCGACGTTTTACCACAGTTACTGAAACATCTCCTCCACTGGGAGCTATATGACGATGATGAGGATGGAAAAACTGCAACTGTCAAAACTATAAAAAAAATTGAAATGATTGTATACTTGAAACATACTTCAATCATAAGTTATTTTAGATAAAAGCAATGAAAAACAAGGTGAAAGTTTTAAGACAATTGGTAACCCTGATAGTTGCCACTGTACTGAACACACTGTTTACACTACCACTTCACCGATACTGCGTTTAGATAAACAAGTTATCATCTTCAGAGACTGTTCACCAACTGTTCCAGAAATTCCGCTTACCACTGATTTGATAGCCAATTTCCTTTCCATATTTAATACGATCTCCTTTATATATTGAAATAGATTAAAGTGGGAATACTTGGTATAATAAAATCTAAAACTAAAAAAATTTGTTGTACAATTTTTATTAAAAATTTAAAAAGTACTAATATCAAAAACGTTCACAATAAAATGCAGTATCTACAAAATGATCTAATTGTTTATTAACTGATGTTGTAATTGGTTTTGATAATGAATTATTTTGCGGCTATATGCCGTAACTTAAATGTAAAATCCCAATCAAAAACAAAAAAAAATACAAAAGAGGTAAAGTATTTTGACAAAAAGAAATTTTTGATAGAAGCATCCCTAATTAATTCAATATTTTTTACATTTTTATTCATGACATGACGAAAGGTCTTTTTATCCAAATTTGAATCTATATATTTTCAAAAATCTCAGTATTAAGTCTGTTTATAGCACACCTCTGTGGTGGTTATTAACCCTGAAGGTCAAAAAGACCAATATGAACTGAGATGAACTAACTCGAGGACCAGATTGATAGAAACCAATGTGAAACATTTAAAAGGTAATTATTAAATATTTAGGAATTTATATCTGCCAGAAAAACGAATGGAAAAACATAGTTTGACTCCGAATGACATAAAAGTGAAGTTCCAACTGAGTTTTCCAAAAACAGAAAAGTTTGCTTGACATTCTCAGGATCTCAATTGTTGTTTACTCAATTTCCTTCGTATTATGTTAACAATGGGTCAAGAAAAATTAATAAAAAACCACGATTTGAATCTAATTAACATAAAAGTAAAATTCCAATTGAGTTTTTCAAATAAAAAAGTCTGTTTGAGGCAAAAGATCAGTCCTTTCAAGATTACGATTGGCATTTTACTCATTTGCTTTTATTTTATGATCTGGCAACTATAGGTAAGGAAAAAGTAATGAAAAATCATTTTTTGTCCCTGAGTGAAGCTGCAACTGAGTTTTCCTAGACACAAATAAAAGATCGATATTTTCAAGATTTAAATTGTCATTTAGCTCAATTGACTTCACCCCCCCTGACCTTCCTAGCAAAGTTTAGAGTATACTGACATCAATATCTAAACTCCATCCATTCTGGTGAACATTTTTCAAGAAATCCAATGAGAAATTAAAGGAAAACCATGTCTTGACTTTAATTGTGATAAAAGTGAAGTTTAAACTGAGTTCAACAACCCAACATCCTTTTGTACAAAGTGAGGGATCACCAAACCTCTAAGAGAAGGACCGTCATCTTCAGGATCTTAATTTACATCCTGCTCAATTAATCTTAATAGAAGACCTGAAATTGAACTGATACCAATACCTGATGATGCAATCTGGTGGAAAATGTCAATAAAATTCTATAATATGGCTTTGATTGAGATAAAAGTGACGTTGGGGACGTAAACGACAAGCATTTTCAAAATCTGGTTTAAAATTTTTGTCTGTCAATTACTTGAGGGTATATTAATCCCAATATCTGAAGTTTGATCTATGTTGATGGAAGTTTTTCGAATAATTTGTGAAAAAATAATAGAAAACCATAATTTACGTAGAAATTGCATCATAATATATGGGGGTACATGTACTGGATGAATGGTTCTAATATAATTTAAGCTGAGGTGAAGTTGAACGTCGAGGAACGATGACATCAATCATTGAAAAGGATATTTTCTGCTAAGGTGAGTGTTATATTTAAGTTACGGCATCTAAAAAAAATTCAACACATATTTTTACCACCCTTGCCGGTTTACAATTTCGTTATTATAATCGATAAACCTAAAATCAAATACATAAATATTAAATTACGTAAAGGAGACTTGGAAGAAGAAAAAAAAAAAAGGGAACATAAAGAGTGGCGAAGAGGAGGATGGAAAAAAAATAACAAATAATAGGTCTTATCAATAGTACTATTTATAGAAAGTAATCGGCCTGCGGTTTTTTCGAAGGTATTCCTCTCGTTTCTTGAGGTGCTGCTTCGAATATCGTGAAATCCCTTTGTAAATGTTCGTTAAGTTCTAAAATGGCAGCTACGTTACCACACCTGCAAAATATTTTCCAATTAAAGGAAGAAATATAAAATCGATAAATAATCTAACCTGTAACAATAATTTGGGGCCGACCAAACGGTTAATACAGTCTCGTTAAAGTGCCATTTGTATCCTTCCATAACTAATTGATGGGCCCGACATATCATGTCAATATCATTGGCAGCATTGAATTGTGCTACTACGTCAGATCCGAACAAATATCCTGCACCTCTCGGTGATACTCCCCAACCCTGTGTGTCTAAAAATATGATTTTAAATGAATTTGAGATATTTTTTAAAATAATTACAAGATAAATTGTAGTAGTAGTAGTAAAATAATTGGACTGAACATTTTTTTTAGTGTAAGGTAATCGAAATTTACCTTCGGGATCACTCCAAAGCAAATCGCACATAGGCCCGTCGTGAGGTACTTCTTGTTTTCTATCAATTACTCTAATTTGGTCTAAAGTCTGTATAGAAGGCGAAAGACCGCCATGGACACAAAATATTTTACCATCGATGATGGCAGACAGTGAGAGATAATCGAATATTTCTGTACAGTATCTCCAAACTGTAATAGAGCCATATTTTCTTAGACATTCATCATAAAAACCATAAACTTGTGTTATTTGACGTGATTCGTGATTACCCCTAATGAGAGTTATACGATCTGGATATCTAACCTAAAAATACATAATTAGAGGAAAAAATCTAAGATTGTAATTTATTTTGTTATTATTTATTATTAAAAATTGGTGATTTAATGTGTTTGATAACTTTCCTTCTCTCCTGTCAATTGCTGGAGCCTTGCAAGTTCTTCCAAACAATTCCAGAACATTTTACAATACCTAAAGGACTCCAAAATATCCCAGAAGAAAACTATGATGATAAACCTTCACAAATCTATTCATTGTATCATTTAGAATGAGATATGTTTAGTATCAGACATTTTTAAAACCAGGAAAACCACAAAGAAAGATCTCATTTTACTTTTTTCCATAATCTCTAAATTGGATGAGAAAATATTACTAAAGAGACTAAACTTATCATAGATAAAAATAATCCTCCCTTAATACATCAGTTTGGATTTAGAGATAAGAAAATTAGCTTCTCCATCTCCTTAGAGTCGGTACAAGCTTTTAAAAATAATTGGAACGAGCTTTTAGAGTAAATAAAATAAGTACAAACGTTGAAGAATGAAAGTAAACGTCTGCATGGTAATTATACTAACAAAAATAATGAACAAATATCGATAAGAATAAATAATGAAGAAGTAAACTTAAATGGTTACAATTTTGAATTAAATCTTCAAATTACGACCCAATATATTGTTATGAACTTGTTACCGACATGAAGCCAGTCCTGTCCGGATGTAATTGAATGAAGTCGCGGCCCATTTGATGTTTTTTATATAAGTTGTTGGGATTATGGATTAGGTTGATAAATTTATGAAAAAAAAAACTAAATATGTTATCAATTGTAAGATTATTTTATTTATACTAGAGTTTCCAAGGTTTGTATTATCGATTTTATATTTAATTTTTATATTTAAACATATACCTGGTTTTATGACCTCTAGCTCGAAAACCGTTTTCTCTTTATTTTATGAAATATTCTTTAACAAGGTTAAAAATGCCTTTAACAGATGTTTTAAAATAGAAAACTTTACTTCCAAATTAATATTATAAAATTATAATATTTTAAAAGAGAAGGATCTTTTTGAATATATAAACGAGTTTGTTGAGCCTAGTTAGTTAGTTTATAATGAATAGTCATAGTGAGCGGAACAAAATAGAAAAGTAACCAAATAATTTAAATAAGTTAGTGTTAGTTAGTATTAGTGATAAGTTAGTTAAGTGTAGTGTAAAGTGTTTAAATAAATTAAATAAGTGAAAGAGGTAATTCCCCAACAGCTAGAAACAGTATAAATAAATAAGAAAAACATTACAATATTAAAATATTATATAACTCAATAGAGAATTTAAAAAATATCATAAAAAAATCGAACGTACCTTAAGAGCTAATAGTAACAAAAATGTTTCAACGCTAAAAAATCCTCTATCTACAAAATCGCCCATGAACAAATAATTTGTTTCTGGAACATCACCACCTACTTTAAACAATTCCTTCAAATCATAAAATTGACCGTGTATGTCTCCACAAACCTAAAAGTATAAAAATAATAGCTATTTGTACAACAAGGGAGGAAAGTGCTACTTCTCCTCCCAAGAATGAAGTTTATAATTTAAGGGAAGAAAAGACACTTTACTCCCTGTTGTACATATGATTTTTCCACCTCCCATAAATAACAAGTCATTTTTAAATAATTTATTTATGAAACAAAAAAAAATATTGGAGAACTTGATTTATAATTTGTGGCAGAGTAATTATTGTGTACTGAATACCACTAGAAGTGAGAGTTGGAATGAATGCAGTTTTCGTGATATTTACATTACAACATTTTAGTATGAGGATGATTTAGTCCTTGCAGATATCATCAATTTGAGCTGCTCCCACTTAAATTTCTTAAATTTCTCATTTTTCACTAAATTAAAATGCTACTTTTTTTTCAATTTCAATCATTTTGTATATTTACTCACAATTGAATCCTCCCAAGACAATCCTTCAATGGAAAAAAAATTCGAAACTAACTTTAAAAACTCAATCCTATTGATGTTATACCTCACTGATAAAATAATGTAACAATGTTTAACAAGATCTTTTTTTACCACCATGAAGAATTATAGGAGAAAAATGTAACAATTTGAAAGTTATTTCATAACTAATTGCTAGTAATCATAAATATCAAACAATCAATTGGGGTAGATAATAATTATAAAGAACAAGAGCTGGATTCTACTAAAATAACTATATATTCTCAACATGCCTCAAACATAAAAATAACGTACAATACTTAAAAATTAAACTTACCGTAACTGGAGAATCGACCCTTTGAACGTTGCTTTCTTCAACTAAAATTTCCCTTGCTTTAGCACATAGGGCTTTGACCTCACTTTCTTTTATAATTTCACATCTTTTAAGCTGTTCTATTTGTCTGTCCAAATCACTAGTATCGCCCATCTGAAACACAATTTTGATTTAAATATGTAAACATTTAATAATTAAAAAATCAGTAAATAAATGTAGGTTATGTTGACATATATTTTTGAGCGACATTTTGTTTACGCTACAAAAACACAGAAAGGAAATTCATAATATTTGACACTTTATGAAATACAAGATATTGAAAAAAATGGTAAAGAAAAATGAAATATCTCACATTTTGGTGTAATGTTTGGATAATCACACTTCTTTTTTCTATGAATGTGGATTGTTAAAGCACCTACGTTATCCAATAAGTTTCCTTTTCACTTACGCAAGACGCCGAGAACGTACGTTGTAGTAGTAATGTCGTAAATAACAATAAATATGTATCACTAAATTGAAATGAAATGTAAGAAATTAACAATATTTTGTAAGTTTTAATCAATATAAAAAGCACTTCATTCTGTCTAATATAAAATAAAACTTGTGTAAAGAGAAAAATGAAGGAATCAAATGTAACAATAAGAGCGCAGTCGCAATAGAAATACCAGGGGAAGTCGACAACTTGATAAAAATATTGAAATTATATTTTTTTTTCAAACTGCATAAGCATATTTTTTTAATAAATATCATAGTTATTTATGATCTGATTGTTAAATGTGATGTTTTATTTTGTGAGTAAAACCGTTCGTGAAATTAGTTAAGCGAATTGAACAATTTCACGAACAAAACGAAATCACTTTTAATAGTTTGTAGAAATAAATGTCCTCTACTTGCAGAATTTCTCAAACTGTCGAAACCAAAGCAATATACACTTAACTGTTTTCATACATCTTCCGCTTCTTTGCTAACAGAATCTGGAGCAAATATTATCATCATCGCCATTATGTCGTTAAATCTTTTGGATTATGGCTGACGTTTTTTACGTCTATAAATCCATTTATTGGGTTTGATTATTATATTCTATTACTTGCTCTTTTTATTATAGTTTTTTGTTGATCCTGGGCTCGTTTATCAACTTTATCCATTATTTTCTGTTTCTGCATTTTGCTTTCCAGTCTACTATTTCTACGAATCTGGTATCTTCTTCAATTTGGTTTCTCATGGATTTTCTTAGTCTTTATGTCTAGAAAGTACTTCTCATTAGTATAATGTAGCGGTATAACTTCATTTTCAAAATAAATTCATTAGCATCTCGAAATTAATAATAATATGAATAATATAACAATAGCACAAATACGGCCCTGTAGTATAAATTAGTTTTTATCATTATATTTACGTAGTTACCGGCTAATGTGGATTTGAATTTGTTCAAATCGTTTAAAAACTGCGTTAGTTGAAATCAAAAATAAAAATCTTGTTCAATTTTTGTTTATACCTTGTATTATCTGAATTTTTGAAATATATTTGCATGAATTTATAGCCAATATTAAATGACATTCTTTTTTATATTTCTAGAAAAACAAGTCTAATAAAAAAGACTGGTAATGATTATAAATCAACAATTTCTTATGCATTCTTGTTAACTAGAAAAAAATTAATATTGTTTAAATGCTTTTTTGTATGAATAATCTTTAAATAAAACCAGTTTAATCCTAATATATCGAGTATATGCGCAGTACACATCAATTGGCCCTCGTAATATATTGCATTCATATAGGGAATGTGGTTATCTTCTTTTAATTTTTGATTTCAATAATCGGCGGTCCCCGACGTCGTTTTTGTGCTTTACGAAAAAGCAGTGTTGCAAATATCGGTTAGTTAAAGTGCGTGAAGTTGTTGTAGTGTATTATTTTAACAATTAGATTATTGTTTGTGTTTTTATTAACAATTTAGTGATAAATTTCAATTGAATATGGGTAATATTCACACTGTTGGACCTAATGAAGCATTGATAGTATCAGGTTAGTGGGTTTTAATTTGAAAAACATTCAATACATTGATATCAAACACACTTATTACTACTAATTGTTTCTTATTTCGATAATCAACTAAAGTCCAAGTCTTATATTTAATTATACAATTTCGAATTTTTCTTGTAACACCATCTACATAATACTTTCTGTGTTGTATACACCCAAATAGTAACTGAGGTTATGTTTTTGTTTTGGCAGGTATAATTATTGTAACTTCTATATTTTCGCGATATTAGTCAATGTAATTATAATACTTATAATAAATTTATATCTTCTTTCAACTTTTTTACTGTCTAGTAGGGTTTTTTTAAGTTAGAAATTATTATTTAATTTGGTATTTACGTTTTAATAATTATAAAGCAATTAAAGGCATTTTTTTAATATTGAAGTTGTAGATATAGTTATTATTATATACAAACAACGGAAGCGTCTTAAAGTCTATAATACATTATTGATTCAAAATACAACAATGTGTTTTACAAGCAGACTTTACTAAGTGAACACCCTTCAAAAGTTTGATAAACATAAATATAAAATTTTTGATTATATACTTTTTCTTCCACAATTTTGTTGAATGGAATTCCAAAATTATTCTAACTGGAGTATTTCAAATAGATTTCCTAGCTGCTGTTATAGTACCCCTTGTACAGTTTATAATTCTTAATATTTCAAAGGTATTAGCTCTTGGAAATCACTATCTTTTAAGGTTAGCTATAGATACCTTGATACCTATAACAAATAACAATCATTTTCTTAAAGTGGTGCAATGAAGAATCGAACTGAAAAGACAAATAGAATAGAGTCTTAATTTTTGGGCTCATAATGGCTGTAGATGAATCAAGTTAAGTACACATATTTGAAATCACTATTGAGCTCTCAGCAAGGCAGGATTTAGCATTTAGGCGATATTAAGGCTAATAATTTTTCCACCCTTAAGTCAAGTTAAAGTTAATTAACTAAAAACCTAAATGGAAAAATTATATAAGGCTTATATGTTAATTGCTTGAACACCATTCCAGGATGCAATTTTATCATTTTTTGAGGAATTTACTTGGCTCTGGGCTTAACAAAATGCCGTCTTGAAACTTTTTTACCAATTTTATGTATTAAATAGTTAGCTAACGTTCGTTGGAGTGGAACAAAATGATCCAACCCTCAGAACATTTATGCAACAAAGCATAGCCATTGTTGCTACTGCAGCGGCTTCAAATTTTATGCCCACTAACATAAACTCCATACATTAATTCGTGTTTTTATTACTAGATATTTTCTTAATTTCTTTTCTTCTTGGTCTTGCCCCCCTGGGAGCTTGCACCCATATTCCTGGACGGACCTACTTGGTAAACCAGCTCTGACTCTCAGACTAGAATGGTGCAATTAATCATTATATTGAGGAAAATAATAGAATAGGGTCTTGATTTGAGTCTACATTTTGTTTATGGGCTCATAATGGATGTAGAAGAGTCAGGTTAGGTTAATTAACTACTTTGCTGCAATGAAATGAGTTTAGGCAAGTCCGTTTCTGGCCTATTACACCTATAAGAAATAAATATCGAGCTTACAGGCTAATTTGACGCAATGAAAGATCTAAATAAAGGACAAAAGGATTAGAATTGTTTTTCCAGTTTAGATTTGTTTCATGAGCTCATGATGATCATAAACCATATATGCAATACTTCAATATGGGCAGTTTCTATAAGTGGAAGCTGTTCTGACTAAGGGAGACAGAATAGCAACGATTTCTCTATCCTCCGAGGCTCCAGCTCGGTTCTGCGCATTCTCAAACATGCGCAGTATAGATAAAGTAAAGAACACCTTCCACTTATAGAAACTGTCCATTATAGGAGTATTACAAATATGGAGTATTACATATACGTCAATTGTCCCATGGAGTGAGGTGGTTTTTCACTTTGTAGATAGTAGAGTTATATTTTGACATTCTGTACAACATCTGATTATTTCCAATTATTCCGCTATTTATTATATCAATTTACAATGAAATGCTTGAAATCGCAACACTCTCGAAAAAAAATCCAATTTTCCTTCATATACATCCTGTAGTCACAAATTAGGTCGGTGTTTAAAGACTACACACCCAGTTTTATTGGATTATTCTATTTTTGTCAGCGATGAAAATGAGGTTATGACCTGATGGAATCAACAATCTATTACCGCTCTGTTTAATTCGATCATACGTCAAATATTCATTTGGACGAAAAATATAAAAATTTAATTGTTATTTTATATAAAATTAATTACGTAAAAATATATTAATATTTATTTAGTTGATAAAGGAAGTTTATACATATTTTGTAATATTGTTTAGACACAGATTATGGACTATTGTGAAATGACATTACATTCATTTGTCGAGTAATGTGGCCGTGACCTTTCAATTATATAACAGCGTTGCCACTTCGTCTACATTTTCCTATTGCTTGGTGATAAACAAAATAATTATTATACAGATAACTGGTCATATCGTGATTCACTGACGCCTTGTAAATGTTTTTTTATCAATTTATCAATTAACGAAAACATATTTTTGTTCATATCTATTTATTAGGTAAACTAAACTTGCAGTTCACACATTTTTGTGGTATTTGTTTTGAGAAACATGAATTATTGTGAGATGACATTACATTCATTTTTCGAGTAATGTGGCCGTCAATTATATAATAGCGTTGCTACATTTGCTTGGTGATAAACAAAATAATTATTATGCTGATAATTGGTAATATCCTGATTCACTGAAGTCTTGTGAACTAAGGTAAACTAAACAGGAAGTTCATACTTTTTTTGTGATAATCGTTTAGAGAAATATTAAGATATTGATATATTGGTACTGTTCCTTTTAATTTGGAAACGGCGCGGCGCTGCTGCCACATAGTTAATATTATCCGATCGTTTGGGATAAATATAGTGTTGTAATAATGAAGACTTTCAACATTCGATTTTCATGACAACTTTACGAATCTTTTAAAAACAGACTTTTAAGGTAGCTCATTTTGAAGATTTTTTTAAGTTCTTTCTGAACGTTTTCTTAACAAAAATGGCTGTTATTCATCTTTCAAATGTTTCAAATTTCCAATAATTCAAAAGTCTCTTTGACGAGCGATAACTTAGTAAATATTTCAACTATAAAAACAAAAAAATACAAAAATCTTCCCCAACTTATATACTTCAACTTTTTTCTAAATGATTTTTTTCTCATAAAATGCATAGTCCTTCAGTTGTTATTCAAAATATGTTGAAAAACATGCATTTTCGGTCGAAAACTGGAAGGTTTAATGGTAAATAGCTAAAAAATATACACAGGACGTGTTTTACTTAAAATAACTCGCCTATCGATTTCTGAGGTTAGTTTGGAATTCATTGATTACTACCACCGGGAAAGGGTGGCATTATCCTCCAGTTTTTAAGCATTTGCATCTTTTAAAATGGAAGTATAAATGTTTATTCAGCTGAAACAATCTGTTTTAATCATTGGGCGCATAACCGAATGCTCTGATGACATTTAGAATTCAAGTAGATGCTTGTGGATGAGCATTACCGTGAAGAAAATCGATGGCTTTATTAACTATGCCCTCTCCAGTAGAAACCACTGTATAATTTGTTAGTTTCGTGTGTTTCTGTCAGAATTTCATTAAAATTTCTTATCCAAACTTATGATAATTACTGCGTTCCTCATTGAGTACTTTGACAGGTCGTCTTCAAATGCTTTAACACTTTCCATCACTCTTAATGGATAACCCGATATGAATTTTTGTTATTTACAGCGGTTTTTGACATATTTTCAGTTTTACTTTATGGTGAAGTTGGCAACGACAAACATGGCTGCTATTTTTGTTTCTTCCACCGTACAAACCCGATTTAACAACCAGTGAATTTCAACTTTTTCCAGAATTCAAGACGTGGCTAAGAGATCGAGAACTAATATCCTTAAATTGACGTCTGAAGGGTATTGCAAAACTTGTAAAATAACCTCAAATCTATGAAATTTTTGGTGATAAATTTATTGTTTTTTATTTTCCACATTTCGGAGGCTAGAACAAACGCCCGCGTGTTAATAAATAAATAAATAAAAAAAATTGAATTTTTTATTCAAGAAAAACCTACAAATACAATTTCAGTCAATTTTTACAATATGGCAGCAAGTATTAGCAGAAAATGTATCATTTTCTCATGTTGAAATCTTGAAAACTAATTAAAAAATCATCGGTACGTTCTGCAAATACCTAACTTGTTTATAAACACCGGGAAAAAGGCAATTTTTGGAAGACATCATTCAGTTTATATGGACGACAGGCTACTCTTAATAATAAGAGCTTGAAGACACTCGTTGCAGTAAATAATAGCCGGAGTAGTTTAAGTTGGCAATACTAAATAATGGAGCTACCTGGTACATGCACGGCTCCTGGATGAATGGCATGGCCGAAGCAGGCTTCCACTTACAGTAAGCAAATTTTCTAGCTTGATGTACATGCTATAGTCTTCCAAGATGGATGGAAAGTAGTCTGCTCTCAAAAGAAATTCTGCTTAAATTGTTGAAAAGCAGAGACACACATTATTGGATTTTCTGTCTGCCTTACCAATCTAGTACTTCACTTGAAAAATGGCGAAATTTGACTGGTGACTGACCTTTTAACCGGGCACGAGTATCTAAGGCGCCATCTACACGCTGTGGGTATTAAAAACTATCCGGATAGCTGCTGGTATATGGAGAAGAAAGAAACTGGACATTGGCTGGTAGTTTCAACAATTCTTGACCTCCCAATAACCTAACTCTAAGGGCAATGTTCTAGTGAACTTCTATAAAGAACCACTTTGTTTATTTATATTAAACGAGAAGATGAAGTTTTTTATTTTGTTGTTTGAACTTAAAATTATGAAAATTAAACTGCGACATTTTTGTTTAGACCATCCAACATTTTTTAAGGATATCCGCAGCCTTTTCTGCAATCATTATTTCAGGAGCCATCACGTTTCCGCTTATACTGACCGGAATAACACTTGCATCGGCAACTCTTAATTTATTCACCCCGTATACTTTCAATTCTTCGTCGACAACTGCGTCTTTTTCGGTTTTTAAGCCCATTTTAGCCGTGCCGGTGATCTGACCTCTGGTTACTGACATGTACCTAAAAGAAAACATTGGAAATTTCATTTAGATCTAAAAATTTGAAATTGAGATCAATGAAAGGAAAATTTGATGATAAAAGTTAAGATGGTTCCCAATTTTTTACCAATTTCACCAAATAGCATTTCGAAACCTATGGGGTGCTCTATAGGAAACGGAAGAACAGCAACATAACAAGAATCAGCTCAATCATTATCCTGATACTATCCTGAGTTAAAAAAAAGGATATTTCTACTATTTCTACCAAAACGAATAAACTAGGATGGACAATGAGCAGCAAAGAAGACTGATGTACCCATCGGATGAGATCTGGGTGATGGTAAAACGTTTTGATGGCTGTATTTTAGTGGTATGTTTGGTCTAGCACATACTTTCACCTATATTCAGGATTATAGGTATATTGTCTAGTATATCAGACTCTGAACGTATTTCAATATTGACTATTGAAACTTCCCCTACCACTGGCGTTTGTGGAGCCACCCTAGACATGATTAGCGGGAAGAGGATCTAGCTATACAATCCTTTCTTCAATTTCTATCTGACTATTGGTTATTTTCCTTTTTGCTTTTTTTCAATACGAATTTTTTTCAGTATTTGAGTCACAAAGCGTTTTCTGATGACACCATGACACCACTAGTGTGACTTCTAAGGTACGGAAAAGCATGTCGAAGTCCGAATATATCAAGAATACAACTAGGTACTGTCGTTAACTCTTTTGCAGCTTGTGTACCTTCGGGAAATCCTCATTTTTGAACCTGTTTGGATAATCCTTGAATCATCCGCATCTAGAGAACATCTGTATGAGTTAGTATTTATATTGCGGGATGGTTGAGGCGTCTTATCTCATTTGCGTTCCTTCTTGCTTTTTTTCCATACGGAATTCTTTCAATATTTCAGTCACAAAGCGTTTTCTGATGACACCACATCTTCCACTACATTCCCAAGCGACTTCTAAGGTACAGAAAAGAATGTCGAAGCCCGAACATATCAAGAATACAACTAGGCACCGTCGTTTACTCTTTCGCGGCTTGCGTACCTTTGGGAAATCCTCATTTTTGAACCTGTGAGGATAATCCTTAAAGCATCCGCATCTAGAGAACGTCTGTATGAGATAGCAATTATATTGCGGGATGGTTGAGACATCTTATCTCGTTTGGGTTTCTTCTTGCTTTTTTTCCATACGAATTTTTTTTAGTATTTCAGTCACAAAACGTTTTCTGATGACACCACATCCTCAACTACATTCCCAAGCGACTTGTAAGGTACGGAAAAACATTTCAAAGCCCGAACATATCAAGAATACAAGTAGGCACTGTCGTTTACTCTTTCGCAGCTTGCGTACCTTCGGGAAATCCTCATTTTTGAACCTGTGAGGATAATCCTTGAAGCATCCGCATCTAGAGAACACTGTATGAGAACAAGTGTAAAAAAGTGTAAAAGTAAATACGGAAGAAGTTTTTGATTAAAAATTCAGATACGTAAGAGATGAAAATCTGGAGGATGAAGGGAAATTATATGACGATAGAAAAAGAAGTAGAAGAAACGATAGGGACAATAAAAATAGAATCGAGTGGAGGTGAAAAAATAAAAACGGAAATGATGAAATATTTAGATACTTATTGAATGTAACAGATTTTTCTCAAAAAATATTCCATATTCAATTTCTATCTAACCATCAAAAAATCCTTTTGTTTCTATGACCTTATTAGAAGAGGTGGATTTTGATGAGAGGGAGTTTTGGGCCAATATCAATTATTGTATTTAAAATCGATTTCTTTTTAATTTTGTTCTTCAACTCCTAATTTGTTTAAGATAGGTTAGGTTGATCTACCAGCTTTTGATATGTCACCATATTCTCAGCAATTATCCATTCCAACAGGATTGAAGTGATCTTTAAGAGCAAGAGATTCTTGCCAAGAAAAATTTCACTTCCAATTTCTAACCATCAAAAATTCCTCCAATGACTTTTCTTCTATGACCTCACTAGAAGTGGATCTTGATGGGAATGGTGGATGTTTGAAGGTCGAATCTTATTTAAAATTGTTTTGATTTTGGAACAAGAACCAATTAAATGTTGAATATGGAATACTTTTCGAGAAGAATAAATTCTTTTCAATTCCAACGTTATGTTGTATGACTTACTTTATAGCACATTTCCAATATTCATCGTTGAAAATAGCTTGATCGCATTCTGGAATTTTTTCTTTTACCAATTTAACTCCAAGCTTCTGCATAGCGGGGCCGTTAATCATATTAATTACTTTTCTTATACCAGCCAATAAGGTTTGTACGTCGTATTCGTCTTCATCACCTAGAGCATTTGGATTAATGTAGGGTTGATGATAGGGATCCACGTCGTCGAGTTTTAAGTAACCTTGAGACTTGGGACGCAGTAGAACTATTTCCACGTTAAAACCTTCATAAGCTTTGCAGAAGATGTCGTGGAGGTCTTTACGTAGATTTGCCCCTTTGAAATGATAGCAACCTAAAACATTTTATCGCATCGTTATTAAATTCAAGGGGGTAATCTTGAGTAGACTTTTACGTAAACAGAACATTCGAAACACTAAATACAGTTGTATCGATGTTAGTTTTAATTTCTTCATCAGATAAATAGCCCACGAAAGGAAGTGGGCTGTCAAATGCAATGAGATGCAAACTACACAGTTAAAGGCTGATTGTCTTGACATTGAATTGCCTTTTCCACGTCTATCTTCACAAAATCAATGTGCAATGTAGAAACTCGAACCATCTAACAACTGAAATACCGGTTTATTGAACGTACAGGCATTTTGAAATCTATTGAATACCCATTACCAACAAAAGATAAATTGACATTGTCTGAAGAGGACGAGAAGGATGTGAAACAACTTGTTGCTAATTGCTAGATGTTAATTGCAGTGAAGATGCTACATTAGGTGAACTTTTGGTATGGTATATGTACGTCAATCATCAGGAAAAATACCCGAAAAGTTCTCAAAAACACGCACACTTAAATGGTTTGACTTGGCTCAATGTCTATTGCGAGATTTTGGCATTTAAAACCATTATTCCTTTTCCACTGCCACTGAGCATAGAAAGAGCTCCAAAATCTCCTCCCACCACCCTAATGTGGATAACCAGTTTGAAGGAAGGTGAATTGGAAGACATGGATCAATGGATTGGAGCTACCTAAGTTATCTAATCTTCCTCCTAAAGTTAACCGACACACATTATAAGTTTTATGTAGAAAGCTATCCACCATATAACCCTGATCTGACTATTCTTTTTCCCGAAGTTGAAGGTCGAGTTTAGGATGTACAATATTCTACAGCTATGATTTTCATAGTGGCTTTAGTGAGACGTTTTGAAAAGTGTGTGGAAATAAAATATTGAAAAATATTCTTATTGCGATTGTCTGCAATTTGGAAATTATCTTACCTCCTTTGGGATGGGTCTTTTTAATTAATATTTGGACGTCGGGATAGGCCGTGCTATCCCTTGAAAATTCCGTTTTTATATATCCCACCAATTGCAACCCTGTTGTACTTAAAGAACCTTTTCCGTAACGTAAATATTTAATTATTTCTTCGTCGGTACTATCGTTAATCCAAAACAATTTAGAAGCAGTACTCGTTTCGTTATTTTCGTCTTTAATACCTCCATGTTTGTGGTAAAATTCACTCTCATAATCTTTTCCTATTTGGGGAATGAATCGATGATTTTTATTATGAAAACGCACATCTAATAACGAATTTCCTTCAGATATGTGAGCGATTTCAATAGCAGGATCTTTTTTGTGATGGTAATCGTCCTTAATATTCTGGTAATTGTGGTGACTTTTACTATTATAATTATTTTCTTTAGTATAATCTTTGGAATCATGTTCGTTGCGTCTTTCCATCGAATCGGATGTCTCGACAGTTTGAATGGATTGTATGGAATCTTCAATTGCGTGTTTCTCGTGCAAGGGATCGTACACGAAGTTGAGACCGACGAAGGAAACTTGATCTTTGAGCTGCTTCCCTACTGCTAAATCAGCTATGGGCTCGATTTCGAAATGCTTTAGATCTTCTTTTGGACCGACACCTGTAAAAAAATTATAATTTTGTTTATAGTGGAAAACTAGTTGGAAACTTATCGCATTACGTTAATTCTAACGAACTACAGACTGTTGAACAAAGTACTGGATATATAAAAAGAAGAAAGTAGGAAGAAGAACAGAGGATATGAGAGAATTTCGATATATAAGTTCAGAACAAAATGAAACTGATAGAATTCGAACAAAAGCTAACTTTAGAAGAAGCATTAAAAAAATAATGTATGGAAAAGCAGGAGAAGGACGATGGAAAGTAAAGACCACAAATGGTAGACAGAAGAAATAAAGAAAATGGTTTAGCAGAAAAAGACAACAAGGAAGAATGATATTAATGATATAAGTGAAGAAAAAATCATGAGAGAAATTGAAAAATCAAAAGAGAAAACATTGAGATGGGATGAAGAATCAGCAAATAATTATAAAGACAGTAACAGAAGCTTTTGGTACAAAATTAGAGCAGAAGAACAAGAAAAGAAATAAGAAGAGATAAAAGAAACACGGACACATATTAGAGGAAGAAAGAATAAGAAAAATTTAGCTGCAGAGGCAGAAACCATAAATTAAGAATTCGAGGATAAACGGGAATTATAGGACGATAGAAGAACAAAAGAGGAAATCTTCGAAGAGGAAGTGGAAGAAGCGATAAGGAAAATGAAAATAGGAAAAGTGGGAACATAAATAAAATGGGTATCGATTGATACAACTAAAATCATATACGAGAATCAACGAGGCAAAGATATTGAGTCAACCAACCAAATGAGGTGGATTGAAAAGTTTGTTTGACTGAAATCAGCAGACGAATATAGAATTGAAGTAAAGAAAGAGAAATGGGATGTGATAAAAGTAAGCAGATTACAGTATATCCGCGAATCTTCGTAAAATTGATTAGACCAAGGCACACAAGTGTATTTTAATTAGAATTTAACGCAGGAAAACTTTTACTTACCAGATAACATCAGAAGTTGGGCACTATTTATAGCACCGGCTGATAGAATAACTTCTTTAGTAGCTTTTGCCAGGAAGACTTTTCCATCGTGAATATAAGCAACTCCGTTAGCTTCTTTGGTAATATCGCTGATGAGTACTTCGACGACTTGACTGTTAGGTAATAATACCAAATTTTTTCTTTGTAAAATAGGTTTTAAGTAAGCCTTAGCTACACTATGACGTTTTCCTTGTTTCGTTATAACTTGCGGTAAACCCAAACCGATGTGATCTCTACCGTTGTAGTCGATGCGATCCAAACCGCATTCCAAACCTGCTTCGAGGAAATGTTCGGCTAAAATCGGGTCACTTGGGTACAGATTCTCCAAATGAATTGGGCCACCTGAAAGCAACAAACCAAATATCTTCACTTCTTCCTGTGTAATTATTTATACTATTAGTTGATTTAAAATAGTACAGAAGAGAACGAAAAGTACTAAATAATGACTTAACCTCGTTATAAGTATGTTTCTAAGATTTGGGTGTATGATTTTAAAACTTATTGGATATATTTGATTGTAATATTTGGTTTAAATTGATTATTACGAGATGTGGTTATAAGGTAACGAGACTAGCGCTGCTACAGAAAAAGCCCGCATTCGCGAAAAGTTAGCGGCTGTTAGATATTTAACCTAAAACCTACTTTTTCGGATGCAGTGACTACCGCGTGTAGACAAACCAGTATAGCCGTGGCTTTCGTTTGTATAATTGCATGATTTACCGTAAAAATTATCGATAGAGCAACGAATTGTTGTAAAACTGTAACTGAAACTTATAATTTATTGAAACAAGTGTATGGTAATGAATGTTTGTCGCGTCCTCGTGGTTTGAGAGTCGTCTAAAGGTTTTCAAGATGTCCGAGAAGATGTTGAGGATGATTTACTTTCGGGTCGTCATTCAAGTGACCGTCGCGCTATTGCTGATTATATAGGAATTCATATTCTCCGGATCTTGAATCGGACGACTTTACTTCTTTCCTAAGATCAAATCCGCATTAAAAGAACAAGATTTGAGTCTGTTGAAGCTGTGAAACAGACTTCCTGCACTGTTTCGGACAATAAAAGATTCGCATGGAGCGATGTAGGGATAGAAGACACCTAATATATTAAAAGAGGATCATATTAAGTCTAAATGTACCAAAATGTGAAAATCTAATTGTTGCTAGCGAAGAAGATGAAGTGAGTTTCTTTCATTTACCATAATGACGAAATTTTTTATCCATATCTTCGACACAAGCATCTTCAATTTTTCTGAAATATGGTAAAACATTTTCCCAACACCAGCCTCTCATTCCGCTATCAGCCCAGATGTCGTAGTCTCTGGGATGTCCTCTTGTGTATAACAAATCGTTTATGGCCGTATCTCCTCCTAGTGCTTTCCCCTTAATTACTAAACATTTGTTATCAACAGAACCTAAAAAAAAAATAAATTGTATGCAATTCTTCAATTAGAATTTCTTTGGTAATATTCATAGTGAACACACAGTTTACATCACCACTACATCAATATTAACAATCACACTGTCTGACGCGCGTTTCTATTACCAAGTTATCGTCTTCAGAGACAATTTACCTTCAGTCTCTGAAGACGATAACTTGGTTATCGAAACGCACACCAGACAATGTGATTGCGAGCGAACTTTCAGTTTGTTTTTTTGTTGTGTTAATGCTTTGGCAATTGAGAAAAATATGAACCAAACTACTTTTAGAGCTTAATAGATTTTTTTTTTATAGTAAGTAGTTATCGTCGTCTATTTGGAAGGCGAGCGGGTTCACCAAATTACTGGAAAATCACTGAAAACTTGCAACATCGACGAAGATGATTGTATAAATACGATTGACATTGCATTTTTGTACGAACCTTGTATTCGTACAATAACAATGTGTGAGATATCGATACACACCCCGTACAAGCTTTAATTTTTGTTGGGGTAACAGAACGTGGTGGTGAAAATGATCTGATTGCAAATACTCTGCTCTGCACACATTCTAAACTGAAATTAAACGATTCTGGGTATAAATTGAAATGTTTGAGAGAAAAAAGAAGACATTCTATAAAAAAAATTCCTTATATTTGGTAAATACCCTATCGATCTTGCTTGACACCATCATATATCTTGAATTTTCGAGGAAAATGTATTTACCCATCTAGATGGTCTTTTGCTGTAGGGTTTATTACGTTTGCATGCTCTTGTTTATTTCTATTTTTTCGATGTAATTGTTGCTGTCTATTTCTAGTTTATAGTTTTCCTACTTCAACAGTTTATTGTTGCGTAAATAATCATATAAATTTCATAATAAAATTAACTAATTAAATGCAAACTCACCTAAACAGGCGTGTTTTTGGGCACATGTTTTATATCCCCAAGTGTATCCGGTTGTTTGCAGCTGCGGCTGCATAGCCGGTACTTCTGTTATTGGCGTTTCCAAGCCTCCTGCTTCTAGTACTAATATCTTCCATCTTGGTTCTTCTGACAATCTGTGAGCGAGTGTAAGACCAGCGGTACCACCTCCTACTATCACGAAGTCGTATTCTTCGGCATCTAGAAAATAAATATTTCAAATAACTACATTAAGAGAGTCTGTTTAGCTGAAGACGATCTCTCCTAACCACTGCTTACGCTTTACATAATAATACGTCTGCAAGACTTTGGGCATAAACTAGATGTATGATATCTTTAGAAGATCCAGAAGATAATAATTAAGAAAATTAGAAAGGAGCTCAACAAGTTTGGCCATGTTCAAATTTAGGCGTTCGAATTTTCACATATGAAAACACATTCTGTATTATGTACTTTTATCTAGATATTCATTACAGATCAAAAGTTTTTGCTTATTCCATAATCCATTGATTGAATTTCCAAATAATGCACTTCAACAGTAACTATCGGTTGAAACTTTACTGTAGGCAAAAAAACCAAACCATTGACGCTGAATTGAAAATATCTCGACGTACCTTTGACTACAATGTGGAAAAATCCACCTGGAGCTTTGGTGATAGAAATCTTTTAGGGCGACCTCGAAAAATTACAACTGCTGATGGTAAACGTATTTTATTGATTGGTAGACGTGATCGACAACTTAAGTGCCTAGAGATAGCACTCTACCTCTGCCTTCTAAAATGGAAAGGAAACAGAGAAGTTGGCCTTTTTGGAAGGGTGGTAGTGGAGAAACTTGGTAGGCAGGTGGCAGTGGGCTAAAAAACAGAAAAATCGGACTCATGAAGAGTGGGAAACAATTTTATAGAGTTATGAGTGAAAATTTGAAGTTTTTGCGTCTAAGACTGCTTGGGCGTTGATCAAAGGAAAAATTGATCCATGGGTAATTCTAACTGTAAAATATGGCGGTTGATTGACGATGTTTTGGAGGAAGGGCTACTGGAGACCCGGTAAAAACGGAAAAGATTGTGGATAAACTGCTGTGGGAAGCTGGAATTTTTAAAAATGTGCCAGTGAAGAAACCTCTTCTAAAACGTTAAACTAAAATTAAGAACTTGCAGTGGACTAAAAAACACAAAAATTGGACTCATGAAGAGTGGGATAGAAATTTATAGAATGATGAGTGAAAATTTGAAGTTTTTGCGTCTAAGAGTGCGTTGATCAAAGGAAGAGCAGATCCATGGGTAATTCTAGCTGTAAAATTCGGCAGAGGCTTGACGACTTTTGGAGGAAGGGCTACTGAAGACCCGGAAAAATTGAAGGGATTGTGGAGAAAAAACGCTATAAAAGAATATAAAACGAAAATGTAGTACATTCTGACCAGCACATAATAGAAAATTTATCTTCTAGCATGAAAACGATCCCAAGCATTCTTCAAAGCTATGCAAAGAGTTTTTATGGAAGAATGTACTGAGTTGAGGGACAAATTGAACAAGGGTAGTCAGAAAGCAGTGTCCTAGTTCCACTTCACATCTTTGGAATATCCTGAAAAAGGAATGGGATCCAAATAGACTATTTGTCGAAAATACAGAGAGTCCTAAAATTGTGCATCGAAATGATAAAACCAAAAAGGCGTTTGTTTTGTAATGTTACATCATTCAGTTTTTCTCGTTAATGTTGATTATATTGTAAATATTGAATGAAAATTCACTTCGTATGTGATGTTTTCTTCAGCTAACTTTGAATAAAGAATATTAAATAGAAAATGGATTTGGAAATTCGAACATAGCTGATATAAATTATTTTCTAGAAAAACTTTATGCGCTCCAGCTTAAATTGTCATTGTGTCAAAATACATAATCGAATTTTGCAATTTATTCAAAACCAATATTAAAATTAACACGTCGACTGCCAAGAGAATTTTCACAATTTCATTTAAGCGTTGAAAATACTAATTCAAATACAAAGTTATCTAGTAGTATTTGAATTATGTAAAAAAAATTTGAGTTATTTCGTAGTTGACAGTAAACGTGTTAAAAATTGTTGAATTTGTGAAGTCAAAATGCTCATAAATAAGAACTGAATCAAAGTTCGTTGTCATTTGAACTCACCTTCAGGTGAGAATTTTGTATCTAGTTCTAATAAATCGGATATTAACCTTTACGAATTGAAATATACAGAGTGTGCCTTAAAAAACAGCACACCGCGTTATTTGGTAGTATAAATTTGTTGCATTTATGGTTTACCAACGCCTTGCCTTCTGCTTCTTCAAACTCCCATTTTTAATTAAATTGATACATTTTGGTAAATTTTGTAAAAATCATTTATCTTAATAACCGGGTGTTAAATCATCTCACATCTAATGAGTTTCATAATTTCGAACAGAATTCCACAATTCCAAGAAATTTCTTTTGGTTATTTGAGACAATACTCCAGAATAGGATTCATGGAATGTTATGTGTGATCAGTACTGAATTACGGAGAGGAAACTTGGACCTTGAAAGCTCAAATGTTCAAAAAACTTGAGGCATTTGAGATGTGGCTCTATAGACGCATCCTGAAGTGACTTTCAGAATCACCAACTATGACTGTTGACAATTATTAAACAGAAATCTAAACCTCCACGTCAGAATAGGATTCATGGGATGTTATGTGTGATTAGTACTGTTGGAAACTTGGACCTTGAAAGCTCAAATGACCAAGTTTGGACAAACAAGCTTAATACAAAAGAGATTAGGGTATAAAGCAAAAGAGAGGTTCAAAAGGAGTGAATTAATTGAAAGAAGTGGATGTAAAAATTTTAATAGCACTAGTAACATTCGGTAACAGATAAGATCGCTTGAAACTCAAAAATAACCGGGATTATTTTTTAAATGCTATATATTTACAAAACAACCTTTTCCCCTTCAAAATACTCTCCATTACAAGTAATACATTAGTCCCAGCGGTGCTTCCACTGTTCGAAACATTGTTTGAACTCATCTTTAGAGATGGCTGCAAGCTCCTGTCTCGTTCTTTTCTTGAAGTTTTCAATGTTTTCAAATCGTCGTCCTTTCATGTCCCTTTTCAAGCGTGGAAACAAGAAAAAGTCGCACGGAGCCAGGTCAGGCGAGTAAGGTGCGTGGGGCAGCGGAACCATGTTATTTTTAACTAAAAACTGGATATAACAGTGATGACTGTGTGCGCAGGTGCGTTGTCATGTGGAAGAACCAGTCACCTGTTCGCTGAACCGAGCTCCAAGATATTCCACTGATTTCAGACAGTTGATGAATTGTCTGTCGACGGTCTGTGCGCACATGCCCTCGAATTCTTTCAACAGTTTCATCTATTCGGGCAGTTGATGGACGTCCAGAGCGAGGTTTGTCATCAATCGACATGTCGCCATTTTTAAATCCAGAAAACCACTCATACACTTGAGTTTTCCCCATAGCATCATCTTTGTAAGCAGTTTTCAACAATAAAAACGTTTCAGCAGCGTTTTTACCGAGTAGAAAACAAACGTTGTTCACTTAAATTTGCCATCATAAAAAAACGAAGCAGCATTGAAACAGCACTAGCAAAAACGGTCATTAGTGACGAACAGAACGTGACAGGTCAACGGCCCGCGTGGCACTGAACTGGCGACGACTTGCGCTAGGCAGACCCTAGCGGCAGAAATCAGTACTATAAAAGCTCCACCCATGGCAACGCTATTTCGGTTACTTTTGAGTAACCCCTCGTATAGAACTGGAAATTGTTGAATCAATAATCACTCTCCAAACGAAATTACAGTTTAGTAAATCAGAAAACGATAGAAGGAGAAGAGAAAAGTAGATACAGAAACAAGAGTAGTTGAAGATGATTTCTGAATAATGAAATTTGGACAGACTTTAACGAAAGTACAAATTTACGCAGCAAAAAGCTAGTTAAGTATACAAAAAAAGTACTTACCTCCCAATGCCAAAGTATTATTGAATGTCGACTTTTCATAATTCTTCTGTTCGTATTTATAAGTGTCAGACCATTGACACAAACTACCGATACCAGATCTAAATTGTTTAACGTATTCGTCAACAATATCGAAAGGTGAAAAATCGGCCTTAACAGTGAATTTACAAATACCCAAAATTAAAAGAGTTACACTTGACCTCAGCATCATCTTCACGGATTGGTATTTCTTGGACGACTGATTTGATTTGTTGATTTTAGCGCTTTATAAGCAGCTTGCGCTTTTTTTTCCGTCAGTCGGGATTTTCCTGTGACTTTTTCTTTTTGTAGACGTTAGAGTCTAGTGGACAGAACGTATTATGCGTTAATTACCAACCGGTTTATTTGCAGAAACCGCTGGGGAAGGACCATAATTAAAAAAATGATGTAGTATATTATAAAAAAAATTATGCATGAGAATGTTACGCTTCGTTGGAAAAAATTAACAAACACATATTAAATCGATGTATAAATATCGAAAATATCGTATTTAGTACGAGGACAGATCGATTTTTTATGTGTGCGAAAAAGACAGAAGTACATTGGTAGCTTGCATTTCTCCAAAAGAAGAGAACTTGTGGTTTCTGAGCTAGTTCGGTAGATCTAACAAGTACTGCTCTAGATGACATTATGTTAGACAGTTTGGATGAGCATCTGCCGTGGTATTGAGCGACATTCTATGACCTTCTATCTTGGTATGCTTGGAAGCCGAGCTTCGAGGCGAGAAACACTACAAGGATTAACGAATCTGTGCCTTGTGGAAGATTAGAAATTGTTGAGGAGTTAACAGGTTTTTGTTGAGCTGCCTAGCTTCTTCGACCCTCTACAGCCTTATTTGCTATGATGGTGATATTTTAGTCCAGACAGAACCAAATGCAGAATCACTTCAACTTGGATCTTTATTGCGTTAAATTCCATTCTACTCCATTACAGAATGTTTCCAAGATCAATTGGATGTTAACCAAGTTTATTGGGGCAGCTAGCTCGAAATAAAACACCATATACATCGATTTGATAGTTTTATCGAGTATATTGTTGATGTACAGGTGAAAGATGGTAGATGATAACACTAAAGTTGACCGTAAACCCTTCTGAAATCAGTTAGGAAGATTTTAATTTGTTCAGGAGGCTAACATGCAAGACTTTGTCAAAATCCTAAGTGTATTTGTTAACTAACGAAATCGTGGGGCAAAATTCTAGGAGTTATTCCGTTGTTTTTGTAATCGTGGATCTAAGACAACTGACCAGAGATTATATAGCAATAAAAATATTAAGTTACTAGGGATAAATCGGCGTCAATAATGGCATAAAGGCTAACGTTGATTTGTCTACCATTACAAAGTAATTTGCTTAACGTACTAAAAGCTATTTTAACCGAGGCTTGCAAAAAATGTATGGAAAATTGAATCAAACATCGACAAGCAATTTTTCGGATAAATAATTTTGTTTTAGAACTTCTATAATAACTTGTTTCATATAGAAAGTAATTCATTCAAACGATATTGTCGAAATCAAAAGCGATTAACAGAGTAAGTTGCATAGAGTTTCATGAATATGCGTAGTACTGTCCAGGAGTTTTTCATATAGAAAATGAAGTGCGTTCTCAAAAGTCTCGAGTCTAAAGAAGAAATAACACCAACACGAGTCAAAAATAGAATGGAGGCTGTTTATAATAACTCGTGACGTTATTTTAAAAATTAAAAATTAGCTTAAGTTGTTTCGCTGGGGAGGAAAATCATTAGAATATGATGAAGGTGCTGGAGGTCCTGTGACCCCCTAAAATACAAGAAATTACAGTACAGACCGGAATTTCAAAAACAAGTGTTCTAAAGATCCTAAATGAGCATTTAAGCATGACAAAAATTTATGTAAAATGTCGAGAGCGATTTTAAAAACTTTACCGACGAAAGTGTATTCTGATCAATTATAAAATCATGTTACTATGATTGAACATCCTAAAGAGATTCTATTGAATGGCACCGGAAAGGAGAACTCGTACAAAAAAAAGCAAAGGTTACGAAAAACACCAAAAAAGTGATGGCTACAATATTTTCGGATTGCGATTTATTTTAAGCAATCAAACGCTTTTTATTCTGACTTACTAAGGTTGTTTCGTCAAAAATTGCTCCAGTCTACACTGCTTTGCTTTCCAAGCCTTCACAAAGATGGTGAACATTTTGACTCTAAACATGCTCATATTTTTATAATGCCGTAGAAGCTTTAGTTAAACGTTCTGAAAAGTGTGTGGAAATAAAATTTTGGAAAATAATTTTTATTTATAACTCTTCTTTTAATGTTAGACTAACAACTGATGGATCGCAGTACTTAAAATGACATTTATCACAAATTAAGTTTCTTCGCGCCAGGATATTGCATCGATGTAGTTTTCACTTTAAAAATAAGTGAATTAGGCGTCAAATTGCTTATTATTTATGTATATTATTATAAAAACGTTGAAGGAACGTTAAATAATGTGTAAAAAGCTGTAATAAGAATACAAATCAAAGACTTTTTGACCCGTCCATGTAAAGTATATACATAACATCATATCAATCCTAACATAATCGTTAATTTAATTATATTCACGTATATGAAAATATGAATGACTGATATTTACGAAATGGATACCAATTTTAAATTTATATTTTAAATTAATGTGCTGCTTCTTCTTTTTTTTTAGGTAAGCAAGCTGTTTAGCCAAATATGTAAGTTGATTAACCCCATAAATCTCACTAAACTAAAATATTAACTGATTAAAAAACAAATTTCATATAATAAAAATGCGCGGGGGGCGTGAATTCATTTATTATTCAAAATATTTTATCGATAGATATAGATAGAAGTAAAGTAATTAGATATACGAGGTCTGGCTATTAAATAACGGGACTGGTTACGAAAAAGATTATTCTACACTCGAATGCTCCCCTTCAATATACTCCTATCCCCCCACTACACACCTTTCCATTGGTTTTTTCCATTGATGGAAGCAGTGCTGGAAGTCTTCTTTGGTGAAGGCCTTTAGAAGCTGTGTAATTTTCTGCTTTACCGCTTCCAACGACTCAAATCGGATCACTTTCAAAGCAGATCTTTTTCAAACTCTTCAAGGAAATCTGAGCAGACCCGTTAACGCAAGAGCCTTTGGTCAGGAGTCAGATTTTTTGGCACCACCTTCGCACAAACTTTTGTCTTGTATAATTTCTCGTGTAAAATTTTTCTAACCGTTTCTTTATCGGCGTTCACAGCCTCGACAATCATACGAATGCTCATTCACGATCTGCACGCACAATTTGGTTGATTTTGGTCACTGTTTCCTTACTTGAAACAGTCACCTGGGTGATGGTCATCATCAGTGCCATCACTAAAGCGTGTACACCACTCAAAAACACGCTTTGATACGTTCCTAAAAAAATATTCTTTTGTGTTCCATACGCTGCGAGATGTAAGGCTCTAAAATGTGAATAGAGGTTATATCTTCTACGTGGCAGAATCTAGCATCTCGACGTCGAGTAGTCTTAAACAAAATTTGACAACTGACGTTGACTGTCAGTGCTGCCACTTATGAAAAACTATAATAGTGATACCAATTACTATAATAAGTGAAATATCCCCATGAAAGTCGATTTGATCGCCCGAAAAAATAATTTAAATAAAAAAGTTTGGTCACTAAATATTTGAAATTATATTATTCATAACTTTCCTTTTCAAAACGATCTGTTTTAATTCGAATTGAGCTCGTTTGTTGAGGTATTAGAGTAAATTTGGAGTCAAATTTTCCAGTCATCTATCAAATAAGCTGAACCGAATTATTTTCGTACAAGTTGCAGTATCCCGGTCTACCTAAGATTTCATATTTCATTCCAAACCTATCAGCAGCTTATATATGATTGAACCTGTATCGTTTCAAGGAAAAACGCTCTCTATATAAACAAATCTAGGAATATACGTGAAAACCAGTTTCATGTATAACATTCTAATTAACCTGCTTAATGAGAGGATGATACAGAATCATTCAACGAGCTAACTAGTTCTATGAAAATAAAATGATTTCTACTTTTAGATGTTTTGGATAATTTAACGTCTTTCCCTTTGAATTTCTCAAGGTTAATCAAAAATTTATGTACTTTGCACAATAATAGATTATAATTTATTTCGTCAGCACAAACCTAAATTCAAAAATTTCGAAAAGTAACAAAGTTAATGTGTTCGTTTAATGATTTTCTTTAGATAGACAAATAAAAACAAATATTGTACAAGGATTGTACGACGGATAAGCCATCAATCAAATGTTATGACTGTTCAAAAAGGTTTTTTGTTTCAACTGTTGTGTGACTGCTCGCATTGTCGTGGATATTGAATGATTCGATTTCTGCATTTGGTTTCTTTATTTTTTAACGAACACTTCTGGTAAAAAAATGCTAAAGTTTCATTTAGAATTGATTTAAAGTCCAGTAATCCCGAAAAACCCGACTACTTGCTTCGAAGTGCTTGGATCATCTTGAAAGACCCATATTGTTGATTTTTGTTTAGTTTCCATAGATCCATGATTCATCGCCTGTCGAGATCTTACAGACGTCTTTTGAAACATCGTGATTGAGTATTTTCAACATTTCTTTGCACCTTGTCCTGACGATCTTCACGAAATTCATCCTTTAGAGAAATGCGACCAAGATTGAATTTGGAAAACCAGCGAAATACGGTAGCTCGAGTGCTTTATCACCAAAGGTCGAAGCGGTCGTTTGACCAAACGTTCTGAGTACGTTCACCATTAAAAATGTCAAACTTTATGTCAGATTTGACATATCCACAGTGTTTTAGTTTACAGCTTTTATTAAACCCAACTCAATCATGCGCGTAGCAATCATACAAAAAGAAAGCCTCAACATCGTTTTTGCTCAACGTTCAATAAGCTCTTTGGGACCTTGGTAGAACCTTTCCTTTGGATTTAATTTTTTTCCATGCAAAAATTTCGTCATAGATTTGAATAATAGTAACTGACGATTCTTCTATTTTCGCATCTATATAATGGCCAGCACGATTTCCTGATCTGACGCCATTAGACATTTTCTTGTAGGGAAACTAAACCCTTCAACTTAAATGTATAAGCTTGCAATGAGATAAGTCATACCATTGATGTTGAGCAACGTTAAAAGATATTTCTATATGGTTGTTTCACCCTGGATATTAGACAGTTTAAAAATAATACAGTGATCACAGCTCCTGACCTACGACAATGAGTCGCTGATTTTTTGGATTTAGGTAGTTCTCCAGGTGATTTATCGATACAGTGAAAATTAACAACAAAATTTTGCTAAGCTAAGCGATATATTTTGAAAAATTTCGAATTTTGCAAATAACTCGAAATCTATGCCTAATTTCGGAAAAAGTGAAGGGATCAAAAATGTAGTTTAAGAAGTTTTCTATAAAAAAGGTTCCTTGTGATTTTTCTCTAAGAACTGTCATTTCTTTGTAAAATGCGCTCAAACTTCGGGGTCGCATCTTACTAAAAAGTTTTCGCGTCACGTAGAGTCTGAGGAAAATTACGTCCCCGGCTGAAGAAGAAACTGCTGTATCTCCTCGAAAACTTAACATTTCGGGACGAAAAAAGTGCATTTTACTAGTTAGAGTCTCTACTTTTTAACTGCATCTGCAAAAAATTCAGACTTGTAGAATTTTCTTGGCAAACAACACGGACGGGATTGTTTTTTGCTGGTTGCACAGTCTCTTATAGAGACCGTAGACTAAAATAGTTATAAGATAAAATAAATAATACAATACGTTTATAGAATCTGGGGATTGTTTTTCTAAATGTTTTTTTATTGAAGTGTCCGAGATCAAAGTTTCATTGTTGATCCTAGAGGGAAAACTTTTTTTAGAAGAAAGTTTAGTCGAAAGGCACGTAGTTCAGGTTTAGAGGAAACTCAAATTTTCAAAACGTGTTGTGTATAAAAAAAACTGAGTTTGTCATATTTGAAAAAAATTGATCATATGTCAATTAGAGTTTATTTCGTATGTGAAATTTTGAAACAGCAACAGCAACAACAATTAGTTTCTTTCAAATTCTAATTCGTATTATTTTTATTTTCACATTTTTGTGCAGGGAATTAAAATAAAAATCTATTATGATTATTGGAGTAGACGTTATGAACATTAAAATCGATAAGAGTCGATTTCTTTTCTTTCCAAACAAAAAAGCGAATAATTCGTTCGCCGTATACAAAATCTAATGTTATTCAAACTAATTTTGCTATCTCTATGGAAATTTTAATTTTTTTGTCTTCCTTTTTTTGAATCTGATTACTGATGTTCTAAGCAGTCAATTAATTTTAACTAAACAGACAAAACGTGGAAACGAACAGAAAAGGATAATAATTAGAACTGGAAAAAGTCGTAGTTGATTTTCCATAGTTTTCGTTAACAAAGTAAAATGTCAAACAACGGAAAAAAATATTTTGCTCCAGCCTCAACCCATATTAACTCAGTCAATTACGTAAACCAAAATTCGGATCAGTTTTGACTTAGTGTCAATCTCTGAAGAAGATGACGCAGTTGTCGAGACGCACTATAGATGATTTCTATATATAAACATATAAATATGTTTTGTGAATAGATGTTCGAGAAATGCCTTAAAACACATGCTACATCCAGCAGCGAACCATTGCTTGAGATCGTCAATTCGACGATTACCTTTGAAATGAGATCTTTGAACTCACTATGTGATAGAAAAAAAACTACTTTTACTAATATTAGATTTTTTCATAGTGGACAAGTTTGGTTGTTGAATACCAGTCATTTTCGCAAAATAATGAGAAAACTAAAGCATAATTTTTTTAGTTGAGTTCTCCAGCTTCAAATAAGTTCGTAAAACCTTCGGTTTCCCATCAAAAATTTGAAAATTCACTAAGAGTTCCAAAAAGACATTTTTTTCTTAAAACTTTTTGCGATTTTCCAGGGGTTTGGTTTTAACGCATCATACGGGGGGAAACGAAAGATTACGTGGTACAAAAAAGAAACCTCTTTCTACTGGGAGAGTTTCTTTAATACATCAGCCGAAGATTCTACGGGTGTAGAGAGCGCCGTCGAACAGACAAAAGCAAAAGGCATATTATTAGTGCACGTGTAAAGTTTTAACGTTAATTGTTGAATGAAAATTGTGAAAAAAATAGTGAAAATGGCAGAAAAGGAACCCAATGGGAAAGCTTCAAAGTGAAAAATTAATTGTGTTTCTTTTTTAGTACGTAAAGCATCAAATCTTTGATTAGTGAAATGTTGAATTGTTTTTATTGTTTTGATCTCAATTTTCTTCGATAAATATGAGAATGAAGGAGACTTTCTTGACGAGTCTGATGTAAATGTTCATAGCAAGTGTAGCCCAAAATATCAAGTCGTGAAATAAGGCTTTACTTTAAAATGTGGCTAGGATAGCAGTTTAGTTAAGTGGACAGCCATGCTTGATAACAAGGAGTTGCTACGAGGATATATTGAAAAATTTTTAGCCTACTATAGAACCAAAAAAAATTCCAATGTCAAAATATTTTATTACTCAACATATTCTCCTCTTAATTGGATACATTTAATACAGCGAACCTGCAATGTCTCTAGACCTTTCACAAAAAGAGATGATAGTCGGAAGGAGTCAAATCTGGTGAATAAGGGGGGGTGTTCTAGTAATTCAAACATGAGATCACGAATTTTTTGCATGGCAACATGAGATTTGTGTGCAGGGGCGTTGTCCTGCAAAAACAAAACAACTTTGGATAGCTTTCCGCGTCTTTTCTCTTTAATTTTTTTCCGTTGTAATGTGGAATAGTAATTTCCAGTTATTATTCTACCCTTATTCAAAAAATCAATCATGATTACTCCATGGTAATCCCAAAAAACTGAAGCAAGAACTTTTCCAGCAGATTTTTGGACACGAAACTTCTTAGGTCTTGGAGAACCAGAGTGTCGCCATTCCATCGATTGTTGCTTTGTTTCTGGATCGTAGAAATGTACCCAAGTCTCTTCCATAGTAACAATTTTAAGAAGTCTATATCTTGCACGCTTTTGGTCAACATTCAAACATTTGGGGATCCATTTTGCAGCAATTTTCCTCATGTCCAAATTGACGTGAACTATATGATGAACGCGTTCCTATGAAATATTTAGTGCCTCAGTTATCCGTTTTAGCCCAATTCGACGGTCTGATAAAATCATGTCATGAACTGCATCGATATTTTCGGGGACCGACACAGAAACTGGCCTTCCCGATCAGTCATCATCTTCAATGGAAAATTTACCTCTTTTGAAGCTTGCTGTCCAATTTTTCACGGTCGCATACGAAGGACATTGATCATCAAGGGTATTAAGCATATCTTCGTAAATCTGCTTACCTCTTAACCCTTTTAAATACTCCAATTTTTCGATTTTCACAATTTCGGTGGACATCATTTTTCTTTTAATTTATTGCGTAATTCTGGTTCACTTTTTTGACATCAATCTTTACACTGACACTTCTAATAAGTTATTGTTCGTTGCTATGGTAACGAAATATTTTGTTTATGCATGGAACTGATTCAGGCTAACTAGATATCAATACATCCTCGTATATATTTATAATTTAATGATGGATTATACAATGTTAAATCGTGATCTTCTTAAACCAAATAAATTTGCCTCTGTAGAGCCTTTTTTTTACAAAATTTATCAGCAAATGGGAATTTGTTTGAGTACGGTTCAGGTATTCCCATCGTCCCAATTTTTTTATGTGTTTTTGGATTTTTTAGCTTCTAAATGATGAATTCTACTATGTTGAGTCATTATCTTAATAAACAAAGCTGATTTGAGTTTGTAGAGGCTCTTTTTCACAAAATTGATCATACGAAAAATCATATTTGAGTTTCTTCGAAGGTAATTTCTTGCTCGGCATTTTTTTTTTTCGGAAATTTCAACTTTTTTGAGTTATCCGCAAAAAATGCATTGTTGGAAAAATCCAGTAACACGCTTTTTGTAAGAGTAATTTTGAGATTAAGAAAAAATCACAGGGAACCTTTTTTGTAGGAAATTTTTTGAACTACATTTTGAACCCCTCAGTTTTTTCGAAATTCAGCATAGATTCCGAGTTATTTGCAAAATTCGAAATTTTGAAAATTTAAACAAAAATATACCGCTTAGCGGCAAAAATTTTGATCTTTCAGAACTACTTAAATCCAGAAAATCAGCAACATTATCAATTTTCGTGGGTTTCGGCTCTAATTGAACTGTACTCACTGTACTAAAAAGGAATATGAGATAATAAACTACGATTTTTTTTCTTAATATTTAATTTCGTATATCAAAATAGAGAATAATAATCGAGTAGTCTATTTCCATTCATCCTTTATCAAATCTGCAGCTTTTTCTCCGATCATAATCGATGGGGCAACCAAATTTCCCGAAATAGTTACAGGTATCACACTGGCATCAGCTACTCTCAATTTGTGTATTCCCCTGACTTTCAAATTTTCATCTACTACGGCATTTTCATCTTCTTCTGTACCCATTTTAGCGGTTCCAGTGATATGTCCTTTATTAACAGCCAAATGTCTTACAGCGCATTTCCAATATTCATCGTGATTGTTTTTATCGCAACCGGGTATGTGATTATCGCTAAGATGAACGTCTAATTTTTGTAAAGTATCAGTTTTCGCTAATTCGATCGCTTTTTTTATTCCCGCAACCAAAGAATCGATATCTCGATCATCGAAATCGGTTAAAGAATTGGTGTTGATTAGAGGATGGTGAAGGGGATCGTTATCGTGGAGTTTTATATCCCCAATCGATTTTGGATGAAGGAGGGTTACTTCCACGTTGAAAAAATTTGATTTGGGGTATATTTCGTCGTGGATTTCTTTTTTGATACGATTAGTACGTTGGAATTGCTCACCTATAAGAGAAATATTAATTTCAAAAGAAATATGTTGATGGTTGTTTATTTACCGTTTTCAAGATCGTCTTTTGTTACTAGAAACTGTATGTCAGGATAATCCAAACTTTCTTTCGATGCTTCCGTTTTTAAGAACCCTATAGCTTCAATACCGGGTGTTGTTAAAGGACCTTTAGCGTGTTTCAAAAATTCTTCAACTATTTCATGTTTATCAGGTATTTTAAAGCTTTCGTTATAGTGAAAGTTGAGTCCTATAAAACTCATTTGATCTTTCAAACTACTACCAACGTTTAAATCGGCTACTGGTTCAATTTTTAAGGCCTCAAGCTGCTCTTTCGGTCCAATACCTAATAATATAATAGATATAGATTATATATACAAAGATATTAAAAAAAATAAATACCTGAAAGTAAAAGTAATTGTGGTGTATTCACTGATCCAGCTGCCAAAATAATTTCTTTAGTAGCTTTGCCTACCAATAAATGACCTTCTTGTAAAAATTTCACTCCGTAGGCTTCCTTTGTATGCGGACTGATCAATATTTGTAGAGCTTGAGCTCCTAGAAGTACCTCTAAGTTCGGCCTAGTCACGGTTTGAGCTAGATACGTTTGAGCAACACTGTTTCTATGACCGTCGCGTGTAGTTGCTTGAGGTAGAGATACTCCTAGTTGTTCTTTACCATTATAATCGATTGTTTTTATGTTTAATTCGTGAGCCGCCTCCAAAATATGTTTCCCTAATCCATTGGAATGATGGAAATGTTCCACATATACGGGGCCACCTATAAAAAGTAGATTATGACATTGACAATCTGCGTAATTATATTGAGCAATAGATAACGTGCAACCTTCTAAAAATTCTAAATTTTATTCAATGTATTTTTCATATTTCTTGAGTTTTTTCCCGTTTGATGATCTTTTGATAATCTTTCTTAATACTGCGTTGTCTGTCCTATGTAAATAGTGTCAGAATCGTTTTACAACATATTTTGCATTAGAACCGACACAATGTAGCTCAAAATATTGGAGGCAATTTACCTCTATACAAGGTCTATATATATAGGGCCTCAAAGTAAGACTCAAAATTCATTACTTCATTTTGAAAATACCACATTTGGTACACTGTATGAGACTATTAAGAGCATCAAGTGGTAAGTGGCAGCTTTCGGATGCCTTTTCCGACTTGTCACGCACCATTCGCGGATATAGTAAATAAATAATAGTCGCAAGGCGACAAATCGGGATTACGAGAAGGGTGTTCCAGTATTTCTCAACCCAATTCGTTCAACGTTTCTGTCGTAAACCGAGTTGTATACGATATGGTGTTGCCTTGCAACGGTTGGCACTACGGATTGGAATATCGCGTCGTTTTGATCTGTTTCACCAAGTTTTTTAGGAGGTTATCATAATACTGAGCCTCCACAGTACTTGGTTCGGTGATAAAATCATCCTATCACGTCCTAAAACACAGTACATCACGCTTTCCCCACTGAAAGTGTAACTTTCCATGGACAGGCGTTTACTCTCCGGAATATAGTACTCAAGTCTCGAAATTTTCTTTTTCCTCTTCATATCGTTGCAGGAGACGCGTGCAAACTTCCCAGCGCGGGTATTTTTGTTCAAAATTTAGAAGTCCTGGTACCCATCTGGTCATCTGGTAACCGAGCCGTTAATGAAATTATTTGCTACTACGCTGATGCCCAATGTGCCACTATTTCTCGGCCTTTCCGATATATGGAACATCATTCATACACTTGAAGTCTTGGAGATAAATTTCGCGCGGATTTTGTTTCATGTTTGATCGAAAAATGAATAACTATTCGTTGCCCAACAGATATTGGTACATTCTTCTCTTTTATGGCTATTAGTACACTAAAAAGTGAGGTTAAGCGGGCCAGTCTAACATCCACTTTTACGAGACTAATTTTTTTTTTTTCGAAAACTTCGATTTATATTTGAACCACCCTCGTATTTCGATAATATATAATTTCCTTTATGACTATGCTAATATCATATTTGTTAAAATAATTCTATAATTGTTGGGAAAGTCCTTGTTTCTTAAATGATTATACCTAGTTATAGATCTGTTTATCTTTTTCTAGAATATGTTATTTATAATTTTTTCAAGATAATTAATTATTTTCTTTTTAGACGACGCCATCTAAAAGTTGTTCGTTCTGTATTCATTTACATACTGAAAGTTGCGTTTTGAGTGTTCCATGTAGTGAAAGTTACAGTTCCGTAATGCAAAACACTTTCGGGACGCTCTGAAGTGACTCTAGCCACTTGACAGTTGACACTTCGATGATTTTGCATAACCTTAAATTTTTAATTTTCTCAAATTATTTGTTTTATCCGAAGTTGTGTCTAAATTAATGAATAACAATGAATGATGATGAAAAAGAAAACTTCACCGAAGAAAGCCATGCGGCCGTTTTTAATTCGTTGTCGGATAAATCTCGTGCAAGTACGAAAAACAGTACGAGCTCTTTATGAAGTTGTGTCACCAGAAAAAGGCGTAAAACCCAACGGAAAACGCAGCGCTCGCTTATTTTTCAGTAAAATCTAAAATCTGGAAAAGTTCCACTTTATGGTCTACATTCTCGATGATTAAAAGTACTCTCGCAATAAAACAAGTTGTTCACATCAACAAATATCCAAAACTCATCCCGAAGAAATGAAATAAAGGGCACACTGCAAAAAAATCAAAAACTTTAACCAGAGAAAATATAATAGAATTCTTGTTACATTTTGTGCGTCGTTTAAAAAATGTTGTGTACGCCGCGGCTCAAATACTACTTTGTTGGACTCGTCTGTTGCTCGCCTCTCTTCGCTCAGCTGGCAATTTTCAGACTCGAAACAATTTTCTAAATAACTAAACATGAATTTGTCATTTTTACCTAAAGTGTGATGTTTTCTGTCGAAATCTGGAACGTGGAAATCTTCAATTTTCTTGAAATAAGGTAATACGTCATTCCAACACCATTTTTTTAATCCGAGATCGGCCCATTTATCGTAATCTTTATGATTTCCTCTAGTGTAAATCATGTTATCGACCGACGTGATACCGCCAAGGACTTTTCCATATTTGATAGAACATTTATTGTTTTCCATACCTACGGTTTGATTAAAATGAACTCTGAATTAAATAATTTTCAAACTCCCCCTATAAATATGTCATACCTAAACACGAATGTTTCTGTTCCGTGGTTGTATAGCTCCAATCGTAAGGCGTCGTCTGTAGATATTTGGACATTGAAGGCGTTTGAGATATTGTAGTTTCCACGTAACCCGCCTCTAAAAGTAGTACCTTCCATTCTGGTACTTCTGAAAGTCTGTTTGCCAAAGCCGCGCCAGAAGGTCCCGCTCCAATAATTATAAAATCGAATTCTTTGGAAGCTGCAAACGATTCGGATATGTTATAGTCTAAACTCGAAATTAGCCAATCGACCAATTATGAAAATAAATAACAATTTATTTGGAATTCTCTTAAAAAATCATTTTAGTGTAGCAGAGATTTAGCCCCACACCCTAACCCGCTTCTGGGATAGCTAGAAAACTCAGTAATTCAATTTTCATACGAAATAACCTTTTTTTAAACAACCTGTATATATGTAAAACGACTGAACAATGTGATAAATGAAAATACTTGTTAATGGTGAAAAGTTGAAAAATCGATGCTCTTGCGACCAGTTTCAGATTTCGATTAGTTTACAATATATGTCATATACAGAATGTCCTACTAGAGCAACTAGAATGTGTTGTAAGGGGAAATAAATTTTCTGTTAAACGATTGTTCATTTTGTTCTTTAACGGGGACAATCTTTAGATAAAAAAAATGTATTTTTCACTCCAGTCAAATGGCCGATAAAAGGGAAGCAGATATTCCCGTTTTATGGTCCCAGAAGTATCTGGCCTGAAGTACACAATCTATACAGTTTGAAGACACCACGTTGTTTAGTATTTGTTTGGCAGCCATCGATGGTGAAAGTTTTCAGTGAATTTGGTCATCGTTATGTTAAATCTGCCATCGTTATCAACTGTAAAATATTGGTACCAGAGTTTAAACGTGACCGTATGATCTTTGAAGACCAGCATCGCAGAGGTCGACCATATGAGGTGACGACTCCAGAAATGTTGAAGAAAATCCACTGAATTATCGTCGACTGAAAGTGGGCGAACTAACAGACATGGTAGGCATTTCAAAAAATGCGTTACATCGTATAAAAACTGAAAATCTGTACATGAAGAAGATGGGTGCCGCGTTTGCTCACGATGGAACAAAAACATCGTCGTGGAGATGTTACCATCGAGTGTTTGGCAATGTTTCACAGAAATGAAGCCGAATTTTTGCTCTGGGGGAGTGGAGAGTCCATCAAATCAGAAGCAAAACAAAAGAATAATCAAAATAATGGACTGAAAAGGAAGAACCGGCTCCAAAGGAGGCAAAGACCGTTCCATTTGCAGGCAAGGTCATGGCGTCGGTTCTTTAGGATAGGAAAAACTATCAACGGCGAGTTTTTTGCGAACTTATTGCATCGTTTGGTCGAAGAAATCAAGCATTTGGCTAAGAAGAAAGTGTTGATTCATCAAAAAAATGCACCAGCTTACAAATCCGTTATTGCAAAGGTCAAAATTAATGAATTGAAGTTTGAATTGCTAGATCCAGTACCCTATTCGCCAGATTTAGCCTCCTCGGATTATTTTCTGTTTCCAGATTTGAAAAAATGGTTCGGTGGTCAATTAATTGCTATTTTGAGAAGCTTGATGATTCTCCTTATAAAATGCTATTATAGAAAATCGTTATGAAAAGTGTATGGGACGAAAAGGAAAAGGAAAAGGAAAAGGAAAAGGAAAAGGAAAAGGAAAAGGAAAAGGAAAAGGAAAAGGAAAAGGAAAAGGAAAAGGAAAAGGAAAAGGAAAAGGAAAAGGAAAAGGAAAAGGAAAAATATGATATATTTTTTTCTTTGTTGGGCCAGGTACTTCTGGAAGCAACCTCGTTTATCGAGTAAAGTCATTTAATTTGCTTTTCGTTCACCTGTTACATTACGTTTTTCATCTTCAAAATTTTTTTCTTTGTATTCATATTCAGACGCGATTCGTTCCATTTCGGCAAGTCCTTTCGAAAAATTTTCGAAATATGTACTTTTAGGATCTGGTTCTGGTGACGAACATGTTGCGATAGATATGGATAAACCGATGAGAAACGGAATGCAAGAAAAAATTGCCATATCTGAAATCGAAAAAAACTAATTAGATTTCTAAACTAGATACATTAATTTGTTTACACAGAATACGCCATATTTTCAAAAATAATATAAATGAAATAAATGAAACCTCATTGTTTGTTGTGAGATAATATTTAACATTAATTCATTTGCTTTTATGGGTGTGCCATACTTTTACTTGTCCTTTGAATTTATTTTTTATCCCGTACGAATGATATTTTCTTTTATGAAAGTGAAATAATGAAGTATTTTATACGATGATATAAAAAATTGTTTGATACAAGGGCAAACGTTCTTTTCTAATAATTCAATCAACATAGAATTCAAATACTTTTTTGACATAATAATTTCCCATTTAAAATTATTTAAATTTGAAAAACATTGAACAAATATAACCCAAACAGAGATGCAGTCTTCTGTATAAATCTGTTAATTATTTTTATCCACCATCAACGTATCCTCTCGGATTACCAAATTTCTGCCTTTTATTAATGTGATTGTGAAGAATCATAAATTTAGCTACTTAAATTCAAGGTTCATTGTATTCATTAAGATTTTATGTTACACGATCTTAATGGGGACCCACATCATAGATGATTGATTCCGGTTGTTCTTTGGAGATTTGAGTTCCATTAAACTATCAAATTACGTACTTTATTTTGTATCGAATTTTTAGTAAACACATAGATGTCTCAATATTATGGCGTTCTTTCGAGTATTATTGAAACTACGTTTAACTACTTATTTTATTATTTAATAAATAGTTTATTGATGTTTTTATACAACGAATATGATCAACCATCATTGGTTAGCAAGAAGCTACATTACAAATACTAACAATGATAATTTTAGAGTGATTACATCGAAAATTAATGATCAACCTTCACAACAGTGTCTAATTCAATGTTACGCAGTAGTTTTGATCCACTATGAAGATAGGCAATACTTTACACATATTGTATGGAAACTTCCATAAGAACGAATTGTTTTCGTTGTGTTAAAAAAATTTTAAATTAAAATTTTATTACAAATATTTATCATGTTTGTTCAAGAATGTGAAGTTGTAATATATAATAATGGATATTTAAAAACTTGTAACCACTTGTTTATAGAATAGAAAGTGGTTAATTTAGGAAAAAATTGTTAAAAATGATATGATACAAGTTTTCGGGCTTTTTTGGCCTTTTATTACCTTTTATAAAAAGGTTTAGACTGGTCAAAAGCCCGGTGTATTAAAGATTACGTAGATGTTATTGTATTCATTAAGATTTTATAGTACACGATCTTAATGGCGACCCACATCATATATGATTGAATCCGGTTGTTCCTTGGACATTTGAGTTCCATTAAACTATCAAATTACGTACTTTATTCTGTATCGGTTTTTTAGGATTAAAGACCGGTCTGTAAACACATAGATGTCTTAATATTGTGGTGTTCGTTCGAGTATTATTAAAACTAACAACTTATTTTATTATTTAATAAATAGTATATTGATATTTTTATACAACGATTATGAACAACCATCATTGGTTAGCAAGAAGCTACATTACAAATACTAACAATGATAATTTTAGAGTGATTACATCGAAAATTAATTATCAACCTTCACAACAGTGTCCTATTCAATGTTACGCAGTAGTTTTGATCCACTGTGAAGATAGGCAATACTTTATACATATTTTATGGAAACTTGCATAAGAACTAATCGTTTTCGTTGCGTTAAAAAACTTTTAAATTAAAATTTTATTACAAATATTTATCATGTAACAAGAATGTAAAGTTGTAATATATAATAAAAGGTATTTAAAAACTTTTAACCACTTTTTTATGTAATAGAAAGTGGATAATTCAAGAAAAAATTGTTAAAAATAATATGATACAAGTTTTCGGGCTTTTTTGGCCTTTTATTACCTTTTATAAAAAGGTTTAGACTGGTCAAAAGCCCGGTGTATTAAAGATTACGTAGATGTTATTGTATTCATTAAGATTTATGGTAGACGATCTAAATGGGGACCCACATCATAGATGATTGATTCCGGTTGTTCCTTGGACATTTGAGTTCCATTAAACTATCAAATTACGTACTTTATTCTGTATCGATTTTTTAGTATTAAAGACCGGTCTGTAAACACATAGATGTCTTAATATTCTGGTGTTCGTTCGATTATTATTAAAATTAAGTTCAACTATTTATTTTATTATTTAATAAATAGTATATTGATATTTTTATACAACGATTATGAACAACCATCATTGGTTAGCAAGAAGCTACATTACAAATACTAACAATGATAATTTTAGAGTGAATATTTATCTTTATCAAGTTTTCCCGCTGTTTTTGGCCTTTTATAACCTTTTAAAAGTCCTGTGTATTAAAGATTACGTAGATATATTATAAGATTTTGGTTTATAACTTGTGTTTGATAATAAACGTTAGAAATTTTGTTTTATTCTAATTTCAAGAATCTCTTCCTACAAATTTTCACCGAAATTACGATTTTCGGTTTTTTCGTATAGTAAGGAAGTTCAAATTGTGTATTCTCAACGTCCTTAACGGTCTATTATGCCCTTATTGAGTCACATCTCCGATATGCCCTTCCCTTCTGGGGTATGTATGTTGCGACTCAATTTGAGCGAATCTTAAACTATAAAAGATAACTGCAGGGACTGACTCTTCCTCTCTTATTCATCTTTGAATCCGTTTGCCTAGTTCGTAAGCACGCTTCTCCAATTTCAGAAAGGTCGTTGCACGGTTATCCACTTAGAAACGCGGAGCATTCCACGTTCAGAATTAGTTAAAGGATCAATACTTTACAATGAAAAAAATGCACAATCACTTGCTAATTGATATCAAATCGATATCATCTTACTAAAGAAGATAAATGTGACGAGTTTCAAACATGAAGCTCAGGAAAAGCATAATTTCGAATAGTTTATCATTTAAAAGAAAGACTTCGAAAGAAAATGCACGTTTTCTTCTTTCTAAAGAAAATCTACAATCTACTCGTTTCGATGGCTACCATGTATCGATAAATGCTGATGTTTGTAAAGAATGGTTGGAATAAGTGATCGTCTTTCGCGAGTCGATGATTTCTCCTCCATTCCCTCGAACGACAATTTTGAAAGTGCGCATGCGATCGGTCCCTAAACTGATTCGGAATCAGTCCCGCGAACAAAGCTAACTGTTTACTACTCAACAATTCAAGACCGCAAAGAATGCTTTATGTCCTAGTTCCTTTAGTATCGAATTCGCAGATTAGAGTTTTTAACCATGGGGTTGAGCTAGAACTCTGGTATGGAGGTACATTTTCGTTACAATGAAGGTTTTTAGCGGGTTTAAACTCTTCATTTCCACAAAAATATATGAAATATTAATCAAAGTTAACCGAACTGTCCATGTAGAATTGAAAAATGTTATTAAATCAAATTTACTTAATTATAACAAGAAAAAAAAATGAAGATGATCTTTGAAGATGATTAAATACCTTCAATCTAACAGGAAAACAGTTTAACTGACTATTTAGACTGAAAAAACATTATGCATTACATCCAATTAGAACTAAATCATACACCAAAGAGTGAAATCCAAGTACCTCGGCTTTGACAAGAGCAGTTTTAAGATAACAAGTAGCTAGAGCAAATAAGGTCGCCGGACGTCTTCAGAAAGTAGTATGGTGAAACAAACACCTAAGACATGAAACCACGACATCAGACTTATACGTCAGAAACATCAAAAAAGAAACAACCCTTGGAGACCGCAGAATTCCCAGGCGGATCTGGGGGAAAATAAGATCGAGCAAATAGCGAGGGATGAATCTCCAAGTAGAGGTCGACCACTAAAGGGGTGGAGTGACAACTTAGAACCAAAACGATGAATAAATGGGCGAAAAAGAAGAAGAACGAAATCAATTATGATCTTCAAATAGCTGTTCAGAAAAAAAATATCGATATGAAATATCAAATCAGTGAATCAAACTGGATGCAAAAAACGTGAGACACTCTGTACACATCCAGTATTAGTAGTTTTTTATATGCCTCACGGGGTGGTAGGCAGACGCACGCGCGATTATAAAAACCCTAAAAAGCACCACAATCCCAGCCCTGCAGAGATGAAGCTTTCCTATATCAGGGCTGTACCAAAAATAAACCAAATTGACAACCCAACCAATTCAACTAATTAATATGAAGAACGGTATTTTTTACTCACCCGTTAATGTAAATATGTAGTGGAGAACAGCACTTGGTTGAATAATCAACGAGCCTCTTACTTCTTACATTCAATAACAAATAATCTACGGTTCATTGCAAAAATCTAATTTATACATTCATGCAAATATTTCCGAGACCCACCCAAATGAAATATTTCCCCATTGTAATAACGTACTTATCTTTTGTTATTGTATATTCCAAGAAATGCCAATCGATAAATTTGTCCCTTATGATTACAATCCGATCACCCTGACCGTCTTAATTTTTTTTTTGCAAATCATTGCGAATAGATTGAATGTCTTTTACGTCGGAAATCATTTATAAAAATATTTGAATCAATTTTTTCTACGTTAAAGGTAACGTTTCAGATTGTTTATTATCTGCAATCAATGTTCTGCAATGTTTCCAAATAAACGTGTTGAGATTTTGTCTTCAGCGAGGTCTTAATTATACTTTACTATTTTAGTTTCATTGTTTTTAAAGAAATTTTCAATATCTCAATTTACAAAAATGTCTTGAACGACTGAACAGACTCAACACTTTCACTAACTTAACTTAATAACGTTAAAAAATGTTTCACTAAACTAATTTATTCTTCGGAAGTCACTTAAAGATGCATCTTCTTTGTCAATTCCTATAGTTTCAGGAATCGTATCTAATACTTAGCTGACTGTCAAGTTTATCGAGATTTTTTGAAATTTTCATATGTCAAAACGATGGAAAGAGACCTGAACGTGAATTATCTTCAACATCTTCTGCGCAATCTTGAAAACAATTAAACTACTTAAAAACACAAACATTCATTGCCATACATTTTTTCCAATAAATTATAAGTTTCAGTTGAAATTTCTTCAAGTTTCATGTAAAATTTTACAACAATTCGTAACTCTATCGATGAAATCAGCCCTTATACAAACGAAGTAAACGGCTACACTGGTTTGTCTACAGTCAAAGCTGACAATCGTTAACCTTTGGCGCATCCGTATTTTTTCTGAAGCAGCCCTTGTATCATCACATCATCAACGACATCATAAATATAAATTTTAAAAAGTCTTATACTTTGGCAGTTTTTTTGCGAAGAGTGAATATTACTTTTTGAACATTTTTTATTTGTCGTACAGTATTATAAACAATTGTGCCAAATCCATACATACATAATCATAAAAAAATATTTGCCGTCATGTACACAATTAAAAGAATATTATTATAACAATCATTCTCTTCTTAGAGGATGGTTTACATCGCTTTCGGTAATATGGTAATCCACTAAGTTACCATTAACGATGGTCTGTACATTAGCTTCACCAGTACGGCTCTTTATTTTGGAAGGTAGTACTTCTTCACTAAAATTGGAAAAATAATAATTATGACATCATATTACTTAGATAACTGAAGTTACTTGATGATAATTGAAAAAATATTGTCATTTCTTTACTATAGGATAACAAAGTAAAAATGAAATTAATCATCCACAGATAGATAGATAAAAACAATCGAAACAAAAGATTTAACGATTGGCGTTGAACATTTTCTCTTAGTGTTTTGTAGAATTAAAAGTAAAATTAAAAGTAGAAAAGAAAAAAATGATATAAAAAATGTATAGATCACGAACGATATGGAAACTGTGATAATTAATATAGAAGAATCTAAGTCAGACGATTCAATCCACAACTTTTCAAATTTATCAATGAATATTTCTCAAAATACAACGCAACCTTTTTGAGATTCAAAATTCAATAATTGATTGTTTTTATTTTAAATCACCACGTGGAACTATTTCTATAATACTGTTTAGCTGCTCAACCAAAATGATACAATAAAGGATAATTTTATATGGGTAAATATTAGAAATAGTTGGTTATATTTTCCATTCCCTCCACTAATATGAGTTCTTTATAATAAAATTTGAAACATCGGTTGTAATTATTAAGAATACTTAAAACGATTCCTTCTAATCTATGATTTGCTATTCCACGTACTTTCCGATATTTTTGTTTTCTGCATCCTTACTCATTAATTTCATTCCTAATTTGTTAATGAACTTCAAATACTATATAATCTAGTATTCTAGGGTGTACTAAAAGTAGAGTTCCCATTGAGGTACGGACTCTAGGGAAGGTGCTAAGCAAATCCACACTCGCTTGACAGCCGTCGTAGATGATCGCGAATGCGAGATTTGGTTTCTCCACGTCAGGAATTTACCACGTGTGGAGGTATATCGTCAACTAACTGAGGTTTTTTGTAAAGAGTACCGTTCAGCACGTCTCTAAATTGTGCAGTGTTTTTACTGACGGTCGCACGGAATTCAGTATGAAGTACGGAGTGAAAGATCGCCGGTTCCGGAAGGGATTGTCCAGAAGATCAACTTGCTCAAAGAGAATCACTGGAGCCTTCGATGCAAAAATTGAAAGAAATAAAAGAAACGTTGGGTTGTTGCTAAATGAATGATTGGAGGAGGCTTTGACTGTGCTCCCGTGTTTCTTCTACAATGAGACGGAATAAGCAAGAAGGAGAAGTTGTTTTGACTCTATCATTACAGAAGATGTTTTAGCATATTAGTGAAACAAACCAAAAATCTTATTATTGGCGTCACTACGGTTCACTGCCATCAATGAAATTCCAAAAAATGCAGTCGACAGGAAAGGTTATCGAGGCTTGTACTTTGGGATACTCCTCAACGATTTCTTGCAACCTGGGACGAAAATAAACACTGACACATATTGTGAAACTCCGGAGAACAATCCAGAACTGCTAGAGAAGACGAACGCTTCTCAAATAGAGGAGCTTTTAAGAAAATAGGGAGGATTTTTCTGCTCTTATATATTCCACACTTAGCCTTCATTTATTAACAACAATTTTCCAAGTTAAAGCAACACCAAGGTGGTAAACGCTTTAAGAGCGACGACGATGTCCGAATAGAAGTCCTACGTTTTCTCAACAGAGTGGTGGAAGACTTCTTCGATGTAGGAATGCAAAAGCTGCAGTACCGTTTTTAAAGTCGAGACTGTGGAAAAATAGACAACAGTATAAGCTTTTCAACGATGTATGAATTGATGATAATGAACTTTTTCTGTTACTAAAAACAAAAAGAAAGGATATATTTACCCAGTAATTTTATAGCCATCACCATCAGCTTGGTAATACGTAGTCCTGAATTCGTTTCCATCATCGTAAGACGTTTTTCCATATACAATACCGTTATCTCTAATTTCAACTCTCTGTTGGAAACTACCTTCAATACCGTCTTGAATTTGAATGGCGAATTCGTATTTGGCATTTCTTGCTTGTTGTAATTCTTCCGCTGTTAGATCTTTAGGTTCCCATGTTGTTGGCGGGATAACTGTCACTTGTTTGGTTGGTTGTACTACTGAAACTTAACATTTTTCGGTTAATTTTTCGTACTAGATATTTTCCTTTTCACATACAAAAGATCTTCCATGTCCAATCTTCCTGGTAATTCTAATAATTAAGCTGATTGACAAATGATCTCATTTCTGTTCAAGCCAAATAGAAAGTTACCTCGTCCAGATACAGAATTTTTCAATAGTGAAAGGAAGTTTTTGAAAAAGTAAATCAAAACTATAATAAAATCAAATGGCGTTGATTCTTCGAAATACAGTCTAGAAGCTATTTCTTTAAATAACGGGAATAAGAAACTGCTGAATTATAAATCGGTAAATATCCTAAGTGAGTGTCAAAGAAATAAAAGTTATTCAAAGAAGCTGCTGTTGAATTATTGGAAAACTTAAAAATATGAAAATTATGGAGATGTTTTGACTGAGTTGCAAAAAAAACCAACAAATAGTAGTGAATATATTGAGGATTTATTTATACATCCACATTTTATTTTCTCCCTGACAGTTTAGAAAGATTTAAAATATTTTTGAGAACGTCACCAGAGATTTTGATTCAGTCCAGTTATTTATTTTAACAAACTAATAAGAAAAATATGGTACTAAAAATTTTTATCGTTATATTCTTACCATAACTCCTATCTATAGAGGTTCTCCCGTTTAGTTTTCCTTTCAACTCATCAATAATATTTGCGCTTGTTTCTACATGGACATCCTCGTTTCTGTTCTTAATCTTAAAAAGATTAATACGATCCAATCAATGAACGTATGATTACTAAAAATTTTCATAAACTAAACTATACCAACGAAATTTCAACCTTATGATATAGTAACCATGGACAATGCGTCTACACAAACCAAGGCGTAGCTTATAGGCATCTCAATCTGTCAAGTTTTACGATTAATGATTTGAAAGTTTGCAGATGAGCAGTTTGAAATAAGCAAAACATTTTCAACGCCAGAGTCAACAGCTGTTATGATCAAGTGATCCAAAATTCTCATGAACAAATCAATTCTCATCTATTTCTTGATATACTTCGACAAAATTTCAACAGCATCTTGCAACCAGGAAGATTCTAGTCTTATCTCAGGCATCTATTCAGAAAGCTGCGTTCAGCTCTTCTGTTTATTAAATTAGATAGAAAGTTTTTTACTACCAGTAATTGAATAACAGATCTGTACAACATTTACAAGACCTACTCGACAGGCAGACGTGGTTCATCAACACTGAGTTTGCCTACAGAAGCCCAGAACGTCAATTCATCGGGACTCCTTTTTTGGAGCCTATGGAATGGGTACTCTGCTTATTTTCCAATCCGATGCAAATTCATGGATGGTAGGTCAAGTTGATTGAAGGTGCTTCAGAGTTCATCGGTTGTCTCATATGGATTTGCTGCTACGTCCGCCCTCAGCATGTCATTATTTAATGCTGTTGGTGTTCCTGAACTTGAAGAATCATCTGTTATGAAACTTAAAGAGCGTAGATTACCAGATATGCTAGCCTGATATTTGGTTGGCCATTTCACCCCAAATTTTTATAACTGTGGACTGTCTATGGGACGACTCTGAAGTACACAAAATATACTTCAAACTGAAAAAAATTGCTTACAAATTTGCCAGCAGAAAACGAATCCAAAAGATCTTGCACTCTTCTGTCACCTACAACGCTGGTTCTAATTTCTTCTACAGCTGGCGCCATCAAGACACCGGCAACTTGAAGAACCAAAACAACGACAAAGAATTTACTGAACATGTTTACTAGTCACTTGCTAGAAATGATGCCTTTCTGTTAATTTCTCACTATTTTATATACAAAATTGTGTGAATTTTAATGACAGTTTTATGGAACTACATCATTTTTGGTAATTATCGAAAGAATTCTATTATTAACAATCATGTGGAAAGATAACCCAGAAATTTTATCAAGATTTACTCGTGTAAGGTCACTTCGTAACTAAAGAGACTTCTGTACACGTTTAGGTTGGTATCTGTTCGTGGAATCTCAATCCAAGCAAATTTTAACTGCACAGTGGACGATAAATCAGATTGATATTCTTGAAGCTTCTCACTCAGCATTGAAACGATCTAAAATTACATCCCAAACTATGACTGGGATTGCTGTTTCTAAATGTTATAATTTTCGCTTCAGATCGCGTAGACGTTTTTTCATCAATGGGTAGCATTCATAATGTCGGGCAGACCTCTTCTGATATAATAATTTCTTATTTAAAATTAGGCAACATTGCACGGATATAGCCCAGACAGTGATACATCATCTCAACATTCCCAAAGGGGAACCATTGGGATTTGTTAATCATATAGTTAAGTGATTCAAAGTGTCCCTTATTTGGGACATTTGAAGTTACATTAGAGATTGCTTGCTTTTATTTTATATAAATGTGAATCTAAACAACCATAAAGGTCTGTTTTTATAATTAATTGTAGCTTTTGTATACGATAAGATTTAGTATTTAAGGCGACTTGTGCATGGATGCGGTGTTTTTAATAGTTTGACATTCGTCGAGTAGGCTAGTCGGATTATTGTACCCAAGTTTAATTCATTATTTTCTTGTTTAATGAATAGTTTTTTTTTCAAATTAGCGAATTAAGTTATTTAAATTGTGGGTGTGTTAACTAATTAACACGATAAGACGGTTGTTGTTAAGAATAAAAATTTTGGTTGGATTCCACTGTACAGGATCCTACCAAAATCAAAGAATGGGCGGTATAAGAAACATAATCTTCTAAAAAATTGTTCAAACTGTTTGTTTCAATTTAATTATTTGCACTTGAAACACTTGAATGCAAACATAGGCTGAAAATTTCTGCCGAAAAATTTAATATGAGCATCTCAGTCAACAAGACACAATCAATGGTAATCAAAAAATCCCATTAGATGCAAATTGGCAGTCGATAACGGAATAATACAGCGCAGGTATCAAGATTCAATTACCTGAGAGTGAATACATCTAGTGACCTATTGCCACACATGCCTCAGAAATAAGAGCAGAGACATCAACAACAAAAAAAATAATGAGAATCGCAGAGATGAAAATACTGCGAACCGTCAAGGAAGTCACCCTCAGGGACCGAATAAGGAGTGATGACATAAGAGAAGAATTGGGCGTACAGGATGTGGTGAGATGGGTCAGGGCACGAAAAAGATTCTGGAGGGATCACGTAGCAAGAATGCCAGAAGACAGATGGGCAAAGTGAGCTAAAACTCAGAGACTCAATACACGCAGACCTGTAGGCAGACCACCAAAGAGGTGGTACAAGAGCTGGAGTTCAGTTTCTCAGGAAGATCCCAGTATCGCGTCACACAGAGTAATTGTGATTGTTGGTGTAAACTGTTTACCTTCAGACTCTTAAGACGATAACTTGGTTATCGAAACGCGCGTCAAACAGTGTAATTGTGAGTGTTGGTGTAAACTGTTTACCTTGAGACTATGAAGACGATAACTTGGTTATCGAAACGCGCGTCAGACAGTGTAATTGTGAGTGTTTGTCTAAACTGTTTACCTTCAGTTTTTGAAGACGATAACTTGGTTATCGAAACGCGCGTCAGACAGTGTAATTGTGAGTGTTTGTGTAAACTGTTTACCTTCAGACTCTTAAGACGATAACTTGGTTATCGAAACGCGCGTCAAACAGTGTAATTGTGAGTGTTGGTGTAAACTGTTTACCTTGAGACTATGAAGACGATAACTTGGTTATCGAAACGCGCGTCAGACAGTGTAATTGTGAGTGTTTGTGTAAACTGTTTACCTTGAGACTATGAAGACGATAACTTGGTTATCGAAACGCGCGTCAGACAGTGTAATTGTGAGTGTTTGTGTAAACTGTTTACCTTCAGTTTTTGAAGACGATAACTTGGTTATCGCAACAAGAGTCAGACAGTGTAATTGTGAGTGTTGGTGTAAACTGTTTACCTTCAGACTCTCAAGACGATAACTTGGATAACGAAACGCGCGTCAGACAGTGTAATTGTGAGTGTTGGTGTAAACTGTTTACCTTCAGACTATGAAGACGATAACTTGGTTATCGAAACGCGCGTCAGACAGTGTAATTGTGAGTGTTGGTGTAAACTGTTTACCTTCAGACTATGAAGACGATAACTTGGATAACGAAACGCGCGTCAGACAGTGTAATTGTGAGTTTTGGTGTAAACTGTTTACCTTCAGACTATGAAGACGATAACTTTGTTATCGAAACGCGCGTCAGACAGTGTAATTGTGAGTGTTGGTGTAAACTGTTTACCTTCAGACTCTCAAGACGATAACTTGGATAACGAAACGCGCGTCAGACAGTGTAATTGTGAGTGTTGGTGTAAACTGTTTACCTTCAGACTCTCAAGACGATAACTTGGATAACGAAACGCGCGTCAGACAGTGTAATTGTGAGTGTTGGTGTAAACTGTTTACCTTCAGACTCTCAAGACGATAACTTGGTTATCGCAACAAGAGTCAGACAGTGTAATTGTGAGTGTTGGTGTAAACTGTTTACCTTCAGACTCTCAAGACGATAACTTGGTTATCGAAACGCGCGTCAGACAGTGTAATTGTGAGTGTTTGTCTAAACTGTTTACCTTCAGTTTTTGAAGACGATAACTTGGATAACGAAACGCGCGTCAGACAGTGTAATTGTGAGTGTTGGTGTAAACTGTTTACCTTCAGACTATGAAGACGATAACTTTGTTATCGAAACGCGCGTCAGACAGTGTAATTGTGAGTGTTGGTGTAAACTGTTTACCTTCAGTCTCTCAAGACGATAACTTGGATAACGAAACGCGCGTCAGACAGTGTAATTGTGAGTGTTGGTGTAAACTGTTTACCTTCAGACTATGAAAACGATAACTTGGTTATCGCAACAAGAGTCAGACAGTGTAATTGTGAGTGTTGGTGTAAACTGTTTACCTTCAGACTCTCAAGACGATAACTTGGATAACGAAACGCGCGTCAGACAGTGTAATTGTGAGTGTTGGTGTAAACTGTTTACCTTCAGACTCTCAAGACGATAACTTGGATAACGAAACGCGCGTCAGACAGTGTAATTGTGAGTGTTGGTGTAAACTGTTTACCTTCAGACTCTCAAGACGATAACTTGGATAACGAAACGCGCGTCAGACAGTGTAATTGTGAGTGTTGGTGTAAACTGTTTACCTTCAGACTATGAAAACGATAACTTGGTTATCGCAACAAGAGTCAGACAGTGTAATTGTGAGTGTTGGTGTAAACTGTTTACCTTCAGACTCTCAAGACGATAACTTGGATAACGAAACGCGCGTCAGACAGTGTAATTGTGAGTGTTGGTGTAAACTGTTTACCTTCAGACTCTCAAGACGATAACTTGGTTATCGCAACAAGAGTCAGACAGTGTAATTGTGAGTGTTGGTGTAAACTGTTTACCTTCAGACTCTCAAGACGATAACTTGGTTATCGAAACGCGCGTCAGACAGTGTAATTGTGAGTGTTTGTCTAAACTGTTTACCTTCAGTTTTTGAAGACGATAACTTGGATAACGAAACGCGCGTCAGACAGTGTAATTGTGAGTGTTGGTGTAAACTGTTTACCTTCAGACTATGAAGACGATAACTTTGTTATCGAAACGCGCGTCAGACAGTGTAATTGTGAGTGTTGGTGTAAACTGTTTACCTTCAGACTCTCAAGACGATAACTTGGATAACGAAACGCGCGTCAGACAGTGTAATTGTGAGTGTTGGTGTAAACTGTTTACCTTCAGACTATGAAAACGATAACTTGGTTATCGCAACAAGAGTCAGACAGTGTAATTGTGAGTGTTGGTGTAAACTGTTTACCTTCAGACTCTCAAGACGATAACTTGGATAACGAAACGCGCGTCAGACAGTGTAATTGTGAGTGTTGGTGTAAACTGTTTACCTTCAGACTCTCAAGACGATAACTTGGATAACGAAACGCGCGTCAGACAGTGTAATTGTGAGTGTTGGTGTAAACTGTTTACCTTCAGACTCTCAAGACGATAACTTGGTTATCGAAACGCGCGTCAGAAAGTGTATGTGTTGGTGTCAACAGTGTGTTTAGTATGAATATTCCAACTTGTTTATGTCGGATATTTAGAAGCAGGCGCTTCACTAAAATTCCCATTATGAGGATATCCTATTCATTCTTAATCGCCTCTTATTTTTATTGATTTAATTTTATGAGAGTCATAACAAAATCCGAACAAATTTTTGGAATGGATTGTCTTTACTTTTTATCGTCTTTAAAATTCTGAAACATCAAAAATTTTGCCGTCCTTCAAATGAAGTCACCAAAGACCTAGTCGTATAAGCCTACCTCAACTTGAAAATGTTAACACTCATTTCAATTTCGTGTAGTATGTAAATTCTTCTGAAAATGAAAATAGTGAATCGAGCTGTCAAATTTGCTCAATTTTGATCAAAAGCTGATTGAAATGACGCAGTTTAAGTAAAATAAGTCGATTTTTCGCGTTAAATCATAACTGTAGATGAAACTTGAATCTCCTAAAATGAAAAATTCCCCAAAAAGTGATGCAAAAGTCTTCCAAAAAAGCAATCATGCAGTATTCATCAAATCTAGTCTACCCGTTTCCCTGTTTTATAACCTCAAAGTTTCATTTGCAAAAAAGGTTAGACCATAGCTGGACCAAGTGAATAAGTTTAAAAGAAATGGAAAAATAAAAAATATTGATGGAAAAAAGGTCTGGTTTCTGGTTAAGTGTAAAACCTTCATATATAGTTCTCAGTTCAAATCGACTAGACATCTACTCACCATATTATTCGTTGAGCTAATCTGATTAGATCGAACGTCTCCGCGTTATTATTTAAGACCGTTGGAATTATAACGCGCATGATTGTAGGTCATGGAAAGATCGCGCAGAGCACGTTCATGTATGCCAGATAAATATCTAATAATAATTCTTTCAATTATTCAATTGATCGATTGTATCAAGTTATTTATCAAGGCGACTGCGGAGTATTAGATTACTGATATATAATTACGAGGTGTAGCTATTAAGTAACAAGACTGGGGATATAATAAATTTTATTTTGGTTTTATGTATATTTATTTATTATCTTTCGATATATACCCTTCCTTTATCAATACATGAATGCAAGCGAATTGTTCGTAACAGTGCAGGAAGTCTTCTTCTGTTCTTCAGGTCGTGCGGCGCTTTTTTTACAGCTTCAACAGACGTCACACGTTATTACATTTTCTTATAAATTTTCAAATAAAATTTGCCGCAAACATTCTTTTTCAATTTCTATAGATTCAGCAATCGCATGAAATACTTGACCGTTAGTCAGATCAAACAAGATATTATTTATTTATATATTTATTTTTGACGTGACCCGAATGTATATCATCTCGGCTATACACTTGTTTCAATAAATTATTTATCATAAAAAGCTTCAGTTGCATTTTTTTTCAAAATTTATCTTAAATTACACGGCTACACTGGTTTGTCTACAGACGCGGTAGGCATCGCATTCCAAGGAGTAACTTTCAAGCTAAACAATTAACAGTCGTTTACCTTTGGCGCGTGCGTATTTTTTATGTAGCAGAGCTATTTTTGTTATTCAACAGTCACATCTCTTATGTATTTTTTGTTTTTTAATTTCTGGAGACCTCCTTGACATTTTTATTTGACGTACAGTATTGTAAACTAATAAAATAAACAATCATGCAAATCTATACATATATAATCATAAAAAAATATTTCTTGCCAATGACACAATTCAAAATATTATTGTAATAATCATTCTCTTCTTAGTGGATGGTTTACATCACTTTCGGTAATATGGTAATCCACTAAGTTACCATTAACGATGGTCTGTACATTAGCTTCACCAGTACGGCTCTTTACTTTAGAAGGTAGTACTTCTTCACTACAATTGGAAAAATAATTATGATATCATATTACTTAGATAACTGAAGCTAATTGATGATAATTGAAAAAATATTGTCATTTCTTTACTATAGTATAACAAAGTAAAAACAAAATTAATCATCTACATTATCGATAGATAAAAACAATCGAAATCACGTCCCTAAATTGTGCAGTGCTTTTGCTGACAGTTGTACGGAATTCACTATGAAGTAAGGAGTGAAAGATCGCCGGTTCCAGAAGGGATTGTCCAGACAGCGACTTGCTTAAAGAGAGTCACTTTGAATGGAACAATTGGAAAAATTAAATAAACGTTGGGTTGTCGTTAGTTTAGTGATTGGAGGAAGCGTCGACTCTCTAATTTCTTCAACGATGTGAGGGAATAGGCAAGAAGGAGAAGTTGGTTTGACTCTATCATTACAGAAGATGTTTTAGCATATTAGTGAAACAAACCAAAAATCTCATTATTGGCGTCACTACGGTTCACTGCCATCAATGAAATTCCAAAAAAATGCAGTCGACAGGAAAGGTTATCGAGGCTTGTACTTTGGGATACTCCTCAACGATTTCTTGCAACCTGGGACGAAAATAAACACTGACACATATTGTGAAACTCCGGAGAACAATCCAGAACTGCTAGAGAAGACGAACGCTTCTCAAATAGAGGAGCTTTTAAAGAAAATGGGGAGGATTTTTCTGCTTTTATACATCCCACATTTAGCCTTCATTTCTTAACAACAATTTTCCAAGTTAAAGCAACACCAAGGTGGTAAACGCTTTAAGAGCGACGACGATGTCCGAGTAGAAGTTTTCTCAACAGATTAGTGGAAGACTTCTTCGATGTAGGAATGCAAAAGCTGCAGTACCGTTTTTAAACTTAAGACTATGTAGAAAAATAGACAACAGTATAAGATTTTAGGGGATGTATAAATTGATGATAATGAACTTTTCCTGTTACTAAAAACAAAAAGAAAGGATATATTTACCCAGTAATTTTATAGCCATCAGCATCAGCTTGGTAATACGTAGTCCTGAATTCGTTTCCATCATCGTAAGACGTTTTTCCATATACAACACCGTTATCTCTAATTTCAACTCTCTGTTGGAAACTACCTTCAATACCGTCTTGAATTTGAGTGGCGAATTCGTATTTGGCATTTCTTGCTTGTTGTAATTCTTCCGCTGTTAGATCTTTAGGTTCCCATGTTGTCGTCGGGATAACTGTCACTTGTTTGGTTGGTTTTACTACTGAAACTTAACATTTTTCGGTTAATTTTTCGTACTAGATATTTTCTTTTTCACATACAAAAGATCTTCCATGTCCAATCTTCCTAGTAATTATAATCAAAATATGTCGAAAGAGGATAATGAAAGAGATCTAATCATTCTTGAATAATCAAGCTGAATGACAAATTATCAAATAGAAAGTTACGTCGTCCAGATACAGATTTTTTCAATAGTGAAAGGACATTCCAGAATTTTTTGAAACAATGAATCAAAATTCTAATAAAACAAAAATTGAAGCTGCTTCATTGCACAACGGAAATAAGAAGCGTCCATGTTAAGGACAAGAATTGAGTTTGAAGAACATCAATTGAAAGTGTGCAGTGATCTCAAAATTATTGGTGTGTTATTGTTTCCAAAATGTAAGATTCAAAATCATAGAACTTCTATAAAATATCTGTTGTAATATCCAAACAACATAAATTTTCTTATTACCAGTTATTCGTCCTCATCTTATTTCATGATTGTATTCTTAAAATTAGAAGATATCTAATTTGAGTATAGGCACGTTTTCCGTAAATTGTGGCTCAAGAAATAATCTTTTGCAGCTTATTCAATAAAAAAAACTGCAATAACGTCATGTAAATAGATCCGATTTAGTTTCGCTGTAATTATTTTGTCCAATGAATAAATTAAAACAAATGTAGAGATAGCCAAGAACACGTTTTTTAAATTAAATTCGCTTCTCACAAGTAATAACCTTAACCTGAGAACACATTGCTATGTTTTGACTAGCCTACTTTATGGTGTTGAGAGCTGGTCTCCAGCATGCGTAAGGTGGAAACTTTTGAAGTGTGGCTCTTTAGACGGATCCTTAAAATACCATGGAAAGATCGGGTGACCAACGACGAGGTGCTAAGACGAATGAACAGAGAACGAGAACTATTAACCATAAAGAGAAGGAAAGCTTCCTACTTTGGAAACATTTTTAGAAATGAAAAATATGCTTTGTTACAACTAAGTTGGAATATCTGGAAACGTTGGCGATAATCATACTGAACAAACTGTTTACACCACCACTACACCAACACTAACAATTACACTGTCTGAAGCCCGTTTCGATAACCAAGTTATCGTCTTCAGAGATTGAAGATTTACCTTCGAAACGGGCGTCAAACAGTGTAATTGTTAGTGTTGGTGTAGTGGTGGTGTTAACAGTATATTCAGTATGTCTTGTTACAGCTGATCATGGAAGGGAAGATAGAAGGCAGGCGCGGCCTGGATAGAAAAAGATTTTCATGGTTGAAAAACCTTCGAATTTGGTTTCATGTAGGTGAAGCCGTAAATCTAATACGCATGACTGAAGATCGAGAGGAATTCCAGAGGATGATTGCCAACCATTCATTAGAATGAAGCAGGCACTGGAAGAAGGAGAATGAATAAAGAAAACAATCTACTTAATATTTTTATCGTCATAACCTTACCATAACTCCTATCAATGGGGCTTCTTCCTCTTAATTCTCCTTTCAACTCATCTATGAGATTCGAGCTTGTTTCCACATTGACATCTTCGTTCCTGTTGATTATCTTGAAAAAAAATGAACGCATGATTACTAAAAATGTTCATAAACCAAGCTGATCCATCCTATATAAGGTTTGACTATTAAATAAAGAATTTGAGGCGCTTGTGGTGACTATATCAACGAAACTTCAACCGAACGGTGTAGTGACCTCTCTCTATCCATGAATAGTTTGTTAAATCACGTGTAATCAGCAGTTTACTCTCAAACTGTATCTTTTAAACATCCAAAAATGGAGATAAATCATGCCAAAATGAACAATACAACACAAAATTCCAGTAAAGTATTAAAAGGGTTTAGTGATGATTCTATGAGCCGTGCACGGATGTTTTATCGGCACAAAATGTTTAAGGACAGCGTGAAATGGACAAACAACTATTAACTCTGCAAAATTGGTACCGAAAAACCTGATAGACGAACCAAAATATTTATTATTATAGTATTTTTAGCCCCAGAGTCAATAAAATCTACCACCAAGGGAGCCCAGACCAAAAACTCACATGAGCAAGTCTAAAGTGAAAATGACACTCGTTTGCTTTTTTGACAGACACTTGGTGGTCCAAATGCATCCTTTATATTCTGCAGTCACTCTTTTCGCCGGATCTATTGCCCTGCGATTAATTTCTCTTCGTCTACCTATTCAGAAAACTGGTTCAAACACTTTAGAATTCTGATAAAACTATAGGGTACGGGAATTGGGAAAACCGATTAAACTCTTTGTTCTTTTATTTAAATTGACACCAGGATGTCCAGCGACAGGCTCAATTCAGTCTTGTACAACGCCAGACGTGATAACCACAGCTTTTATTGACTCTCGGCTAGAGCAGCAGATAGCTTGACACAATTTGTATACAGATTCATTTGAAAGATTCAAACTGCAGTATTTAGCCTTAGTCGCCTACTACCAGTTGTGCCTTGGACTAATCTGCTCAGCAAACCACTATTGGACTTAGGAAATTATAAATCAATTCCCAGTCCAGCCTATTAGTAGAATGACTTCAAATTTGGTTTAGAAGTTGTAGTAGGTGAGACAACTCTATGGTTAGAAACCTCAGTCTATTTATATACTACGCGGCTCTCCAAAGCTCTTGGGCTTAATCCCAGTACCCACCAGCATAAAGAGTCGGTTGCTTTACTCCAAGGATAGCCTAAATTCCTGTGAATTATTTTAATTGCTTTGGTTATGACGAGCAAAGCTAGTCGCTACACCATAACGGGCTTCAACCTCCACGTATTGCGAACCAATCTTCTCCAATTCTGACCAATGTGGTTCCTTCATTTAACCACCAAATATGAAAATTGTCGTTGGTATTGGTAATATCTCTTTCATTTGCTTAAAAAACTGTAATGTGATGAGGTATTTATGCTATGGAAGTGGTTGCAGGCGGCTTCATTAATTCAGTATTTCGCATCATCAATATCAATGATATTAATGCGATTTAACCTCACGTTGTTGTTGTTATAATTATTTCTAAAAAGAAAATCAGTACTTACGATTGGTTTAGACACTTCTGTGATTACTGGAGTCGATTTTTTCTGTTCTTCAATGAGAATTTGTGTTAATAAATCTCCTAATCCGGATGAACTGTCTTTCTAAAATTAAAACTGAATCATTCCATAGCTGTTAATTAAATTGATTTTTTTCTAATATCTAAATTGTACAAACCCTATTGAATAAACTGTATACCATATCGCGGATCGATTTATCTTGTAAAACAGATTCAACATCCACGTTCTCAGAGCTTGTTACCACCTGAAAATATGAGAATTCAATAAAAATCAAGCAACTTTTGAGATATGGCAACATTGGTGTGAATATCTCAAATATCAGAGAAAATAAAAAAAGAATGCGTTGTCGCTATAAGTTAAAAATGATTGCCGGTATTTTCTGATCCTATATCATATGATTAATCAATTTTTGAAATGATATATTTACCTGAGTTGTTGATCCCTTGTTTATTGAATTGAACAGTTTCAAGAAGTGATATAAAAATTCTTTAAGTTGTTTTAGCAAGACGGGATCTCGCAAGATTCTTTGCAGTTGCTGATCATTGTCATAATTATTAGTTGTGGTTGTGGTGGTGGTGGTTACAACGACTTTGTTAGGCGACTTCTGAAAGTATAAAATAAAAAATTATTAAATTAGTATATTTCCATCGGTGGCTGAAAACGAGAATAAAAAAAACACTGCACACCGCCATGGATATGATAAAGAATCAAGGGCTCATGGTTTGAAATGAAATTTTGATGAAAAATCTTTAATTTCTATTTGTTTGAGTCTACATTCCAGTCGACGCTTTCCTTTTCTCTCTTTTAAATTCGATATTTCTAAATCTATTTCTTATTAATCATCAATCTCTTTGTCAACTTATTGTTCTGTTGACTTCCCCAGTTGTTCCCTGCCCTCTTGGAATTTGTTAAGATTGTTTGCGACTTCTTCTAGTCACGTTTTTTGAGGTTTTCCAATAAACTTTTTGCTACCAATGATCAAATAACAACTCTGATGGGTGATGTTAAAATAGTACCTTATGTATGTGATGGATCAGTTAGCTTCCTCTTTGGTCTTTCCATTTTGGTCGCCTGTGCTGCGGAATTCAAAAAGCATCCAATACTAGATATGCTTATCTGGTATTGAGCTAGTCATTTCGTCCCAAATTGCAAAGAACATATAATATTTGATTATTAAGTAGTGGTGGAGTCACCTAAATAGATTTAGTTGCCAAAGAAATTTTCCTAGCAACAATTTCCTTTTGGAATTATCCAGAAGATTAACTAGTTCGAAGGGAGTTACTGAAGCTTTCCATGGAACAATTGAAAGTGAGTGAGTGATTGAAGGAGACTTTATACTAAAAAATAAACAATTACTTACCAATTTGCTAGCAGAAAACGAATCCAAAAGATCTTGCACTCTTCTGTCACCTACAACGCTGGTTCTAATTTCTTCTACAGCTGGCGCCATCAAGACACCGGCCACTTGAAGAACCAAAACAACGACAAAGAATTTACTGAACATATTTACTAGTGACTTACTAGAAATAATACCTTTCTGTTAATTTTTCACCTTTTTATATACAAAATTGTGTGAATTTTAATGACAGTTTTATGGAACTACATAATTTTTGATAATTATCGAACGAATTCTATTATTAATAATTATGTGGAATATATTAAAATATTTCTATCATCATTTATAATAATCATGCTAGGATTATATTGTTGAAACACTTCTTTCATTATCTCTACTACAATAATTATTCGTATTGATAAATAGAAATAGTTCCCTGTTCCATAGGGTGATTACCCATAAATTTCATCAATATATACTCGGTTTTGGTGATTTTGTAGCTAAAGAATCTCCTTTACTGATCTAGGTATCTGCAGGAGTTCGTGGAACCTCATTAAAAGCAACTTTCAACTACACCAAAGTCTTGCAGCTTGGACTGTCTCATTCCAATCATTGGTATTATGGTGACCGAGATCCTTTTTGTTTTTTCGCGAGCAACTAAATAAATTTCAAGGTCATAACTTGTCTCTGCGAGCTTTCCAGACCTATTAACTTAATGTTTCATGCAAAAATCGACGTAAACAGTATTGATAAAGCAACATTTTTATTGACAATACAATACAATACAAGAGTTTTTGCGTGAAGGTGCAATAGGTGATTATGGGACGGTTTTGTAGGTTTGATGAGACTGAATCGCCTCCGTACTTTGTCCAAAGTATCGTTCATATTGACCATACAACTGAGATTGTGAATGTAACTATCAAATAGACAGATTCTCCGCGGGTTTTGGAATTTCGCCCCAAGACTTGAGTGGTTCAAAATTTTCGTCGAGAGAGAGTGGATATCGCCCACATGTACTCGGACCTTTTCTAAGGGATGACGAAAGGCTTTTTTATTAGAAATGGCGTTAGGATAGTTAGTCTCGAAAAACTGGCCGACAAAATTTAAAACCGTCTATACCAGCTGCTCATTCTGTGAAGATGAAAGAAAATTCGCTTGCTTTTAGACAAAATTAACTACAACAAGCGGCAGATATGTGGCGACCTGAAGGTGATTGGAATTTTAATGGAACTTCAGGGAGGTTTCACGAAACATTGTTGTTTTCTTTGCCTATGGGACAGTCGGGCAATAGATCAACACTATGTAAAAAATATTGGCAAGCAAGAAGTGAGCTTCAATCGGGATCTCAAAATGTTGAGTTTATACTCCTTGTAGATCCCAAAAATGTACTTGGATTGATGAAAAAGGCTATGGATAAAGAGGATGATGGATTCAAATACATTAGAGAAGCTTTTCTCCAGTTGAGTGATGCCAAATTGAAGGAAAGTATTTTTATTGGGCCACAAATAAGAAAATTGCTGGACGACGACAATTTTGCAAAAAAGCTCACCAGACAAGAACTTAGCGCACGGAAGGCATTTGTTAGTGTAGTGAGATGATTTTTGGATAACAATATTGATCCACAGTTAATTGATGAACTTCAGGGTGGCTACAAATCCCTCGGTGCTCGAATGTCATTGACAATTCATTTCCTTCATTCCCTTTTGACATTTTTCCCCGAAAATTTCGGAGCTGTCAGTAATTAGAAGGGTGGAGAGTTCCACCAAGATATTAGAACAATGTAAATTCGTTATCAAGGACGATGAGATTAGGCCGTGATAGGTGATTACTGTCGCAAAAAGTAGATACAGCTAATCAATATTTATTAAATATAAACTATAAATATTTTCAAAATAAACGATTTAAAAAACGTGAAATTTTATATATAAATGTAACATAAAAACCTTACATTATTTTTTTTACATTTGTTACATGTTACATTTATTTTTTTCATATTTTCGTATTTGTATATATTTTATCACAATGTGGTATTAATTCTTGTGTTACTACATAAAAAATTTTTTGTCGACCAGTGAAATCGTTGAATCTAAGACAATTATATTGAAAAATAGTATCAAATATCAAAAAAAAGTTATTATATAAAGAAAAGCAAGATGCAATGTTGCTAAATTTATTTTAACATATCCTTAGAATAAAAAGCAAAGCAAAAAATTATACGAAAAAATTCTCTTTTCTATGGGTTTAACTGTTCATCTTTCAGTTTTCATACTGATTGATTTCGATGCTAATAAAGTAAATGAGTAAAATGAGATACTCAATGAGGGAGAGTGAGAGAGATTGGATTTAAGTTTTTATATTTCTTTCACGCAAAATTCACATCAATGAAAGCATGCCAAAATCTTCCAGTCATAGTTTTAGCGTCTAGATAAATATTTAGCCAACTAAGGGTAGTACTTTAATAACATAATCATTCTTTCATTCCATCTCGTATTTTTTGTTTATTAATTGTACACGTCGAACTAATATCGAAAATTTCCTCATAAAAAATGCTATTTCCATATCTCTGCACATTTTCATTAAAATCCAATAATGATTTTATTGAAATATAATAACCGAAAAATTTCAAAAAATTATAAACGACATTTTATAATCATTAAAGTTTATCAGTGATTATTTATTTGGCTTCAATAGATAGATAGATTGGAAATTTATACGCGAATATGTGGCAATCAATTAAACATTAAAACCATAAACGATCTTTAATTATGTACATTCGTGATTGGAATATTTGTCCAAGTTCAAAGCAAAAACATAAAACACAGTCGCTTCTAGTCGCCTTCTTATAGTTGTTTAATAATTTTGAGCTCAAGGTCGCTTTGCTAGCCTTAAAATGTTTTGCAGCTGATCCAAGAGATCTAGCGTTCGGTTTTGTGGTCTTCATGAGTTGGCATGTTACACCAATTATAAGTTGCAGTCTTTCGATGCATTCACAATCAGTTGGTCTGATTGTGGTAGAAGATAGAAGATGTTTGGTGGTACCTCACTGATCTGGTTCCCAACTTTCCAAAAATTATCGGTAGGCGAGTGAATCCTGTTTGAACCATATCCTAATATCTTTCTCCTTGTAGATTACGCGAACTTCTCTAGCGAATAAACTCGGTTGCCGCCAAGTTATCTGCCAATAATTATTGATAAAGGTTATTTCAATCTCTTCTTCACCAACATTAACATTCTAAACCATCCGAGAGTCACAAATAATCAACTGATAAGTTGATTCATCAAATAATCAGATAGGACCCTTCTTATAAAAGTAAGAGGCCACGGCCAGGTCTAGATCCAGTTGGATACGTGGTTTTTAGACAAATAACGAAAAACTTGGTATTGGTCATCACTCTCAAACCTTTTCATTAATTTAAATTTCTAATTCATTGCTATGAAAAGAAAAGTTTTTATTTCTAATAGATCCCTTCTTCCATGATAAATCTCAGCTGTGTATTGCACAAAATTTAAACCAGTATTTCATGATAACAAAAAAACCTGCGAGGAATCAATGACTCATTATTCGTTTCATTTAACAAGCCACATAAGGCAATGAAACAATCAGTCGTGGAATCAAATCGACGTTGACCTCTTCTGGAGTGGATTCACTGCGTATTCTACATCGAAATCATGTGCAAAAGGTGTGAGCATTATGGAAATTAAAAAAGTGTCTGGTTAGTTTCCAAACTTCATATACGAAGAATCGTTGCTCTAAACAGCTACCTTTGTAATTTCGTACGAGTCACTTGGATAATCTAGATCAAACATCGCCGGCATTTGTAAGATCTTTTTGTATTAAGCGGGTAAAATTTTAATGGAAATGTTATTTAAACGGTCGTGGTAACAAGGAAAATACGTAAAATTGAAGACACATTTAATGAACGAACGAAATTTGACATTTGAAGATCTTCCGGTCGTGGAATATTGAGGTTATAAAGGAAACAGTAGAAAACAAAGTAATTCATTCAATTTAACAATCGAAACATGGAAAATCCGTGGTTAGACTAAGGGCAATCACCAAAACCCGTCGCAAAGAGAGGTCGATTCGTGTATGTTTGTTTGATGGAATCTTGAGGCTTCTTAATCATTCCAGGTGGCGGGACTATTAATGCCGGAGTATATACTGAATATATGAGGTTTTAGCGGAGAAATATTGAGGTTTAATCAACTGATATCGGGTTCGCTTGGAACAAAACAATGCTGCGGAAGAAAACTCGAAGAAATATACCAGATCTAGAATTTAATCTAGACATTGCGCTGTCAGATAATTATTTAAGTAGATCTATGAAGAAATTGTTGCGAGGGAATAATTTTAATCCAAAGTTAAAAAAGCAGTGCATCTAAATCAAATCTATTTAAAATAAATATACTTTTTCACGCGTTTAAACCAATTTTCCTTTCCGATTGAGTTACCTCCAAAACATTTGATTTGAACGCAACGAAGTGTAGAAAAACGTTGACCTCGCATTTTATTTTCGATCTACGAGAATAAGAAGGAATGACCCATCAGTTCGATGTTTTGACTGTTCAAAGACGTTTTTTTTGAACTGATGTGTGAGAGCTCGCATTGTCGTGGATAGAGAATTATTCGTCCTCTACTTCTAGTGTCCCTTATTTTTTCGAACACTTCTGGATGTACTATTCAGAATTGACCGTTCTACGTTGGTCTGATAGAACGATGTCAGTTATTCCGAGACAACAGCGAACATTTGTTTCGAATCGCTTCGCGCGCGATCAACTTTTGTTGCATTTGGATCGTCTTGGAAGACCCAGGCGATTGTCCCTCAGTTTCGAATCAAGCGAAGCCTGGCTGACTATAGGATGGACGAGGTCAAGTTACCCAGAGTTCAGCCAGGCGAAATGGGATGGCCGAGGTAAGTTATCCAGATTTCAACCAGGTTTGGACCGTTATTGGTTTACTAAGGCCGGATTTCCCAGCGTTGGTCCGAGCTAAGCCCCATCGTTCAAGTCTGTGGGCTCCTACATGTGGGATGGTGCATCATCACCATAAGCCGGCCCAAGCAAATCGTCCAGGATCTTCATTAATTTTTCCTTTGTTTTATTTGAATCGATTTTAATTTGCATCCGATTATAATTCAAAAAATCAATATACAGATTGTCTCGGTGTACAAAAAACGCTAAAGTCGTTTATGTATCATATTACGACATGGTTTTTGATTAATAAAAACATTTCATCATTGTTGCCTCGCGCTTTTTTTAATGGGTTTTTTTGGTATGTCATATGTCAAAGAAAAACAAATTTTTATATATATTTTTAATAAATAACCTTCGCAAATCCTTACAAACTACTTTGTATTTACAATTCTAAATCTACTTTTATCACAATGTTTATAATTTCATATTCCAATCTTCCTTAATCATATCAGCTCCTTTTTCTGCAATCATATAAGTAGGTGCGTTGGTGTGAGCTACAGGTACTTCGGGCATTATAGAAGCATCGATAACCCTTAAATTCTTGATACCGTAAACTCTCAAACGCGGATCTACTACGGCCCTTTTATCTTTCGCAGGACCCATCTTGCAAGTACCACTCTGATGATAAATAGTGAAGCTGAAATGTCGCGTCATGCAGTCGAAATATTCGTCGCTAGCGAATTTAAATTTCGCGCATTGCGGTATCGGGATATCGTGCAATTTAGCTCCGATCGCTTTGAGAGCGGGTTGTTCGGATATCTTCATAGCCAATCGGATCCCTTTAATCATTATATCCATATCTTCTTGATGAGCGAAATAATTCGGATAAATGAGCGGTTTCGTTTTGTAATCCGCATTTTTCAACATGACTCTACCTTTACTTTTCGGTCTCATCAACATCGGCATCACCATAAAAGTATCTTTATCTTGTATGGGGGTGTAAACAGCATCGTATATTTCGTCTGTTATACCGAAACTCCTTCTGAACGTGTAGTCGGAAACCACCGATCCCGCTTCGTATAGTAACTCGATTTCCGGATATCCGTCGGTATCATTAGGATTAGAAAAATCGTGAAATACCAGCACTTCACAACCTCCCGCTATCGATAATGGTCCTTGGTGGTGATTCAAATATAAATCCAAATTTTCTTTATTGATAAGTCTTTCTATTCTTATAGAATAAGGTTTATCTATAACGTAGGTTATACCACCCGTGGCTACGTGATCCATTAGATTGTAACCTACTTTGAGATCCTTCAAAACTTCAATTCCTAACGATGTAAGATGCTTTTTAGGTCCTATTCCACTAAGCATGAGAAGTTGTGGGGAGTTTATCGCGCCTGCCGACGAGATAACTTCTTTCGTTGCAAATACAGTTTGTTTCTTTTTATTTCTTATGTATTCTACACCATACGCTGCTTTGGTATTCGGATCTATGAGTATTTTAGATACCATAGTGAATTTTATGACGTGAAGATTCGGTCTTTGTGATATCGGATGAAGATACGCTCTACTGGCACTATCACGGACTCCGTCCTTCATTGAAACTTGTAAACGCGATACTCCCACCTGAAACATTTACAGATTTCTTAAGACATTGATATTAATGTTAAGAATCATATTTAAAGACTGATACTATTGGATGGTAATCGTTATAAGGAAGTGGAAGAGCTGCTGCACCAAAACCCTTCTAATACCCAAATTAATTAAGTTAGATCATTGCTACATGCATGAAACACTATATAGAACTTGATAATTAGGATTCAAACCATTCGAAAACTTTTAATTTAAAACTTCTCTACAAGAGGTAGCAATAAAGTTTAGTCTGACCTCGCGTTATTTTGTGACTAAAAGCTCTGTGTCTACCATTTAACTCATATATTAACTATTACTTTCTAATAATTAGCTAAAAAATCCGCTATTGAGTAAAGTTGAGATTCGTTTTTATAGATATTAATCTAACAGGTGTGCTGAAAAATTCGTCAACAAGCAATTCGACATTCTAATAGTCCCTTCGAGGTTCACTTGAAATTCCTAAAAACCGAGATCTTTGGAAAATTCAATCAGGCACTTAGGATCGAACGTTTTAACCGCACTGGCTAAACCTTACTGATTTCTTTTGTGTTAGGACCTCACACTTGCTTGCCAATGATGTATCTCCAGTTTCTTCCATTTCTTTCCACCAACGGCATTCTGGATTGTCGCATGGGGATATCATTTGCTTAAACGAAGAAGTAGATTGGTTGGGCAAGCAGCTCCAACCAGGTGTCTTCCGAGTTGACTTCTCTACTACACTTTTGACTCTGGATCTACTGTTGTGATAAGCCCACGCTCGCTTAATACTCGCACCGAGTTCGCGCTTCATTTTGTTTCCTAACCTTATTCATTGAGCGCATTTTGAATTGTTGATATCGTTTCATTTCTGATTTTACCAAAGCATAGAGGCAAAGCAAAATACAGGTGAACGCTCCTAACTGTGTTAATATTGGGTTTTAATTCCTCACCAAACATTAATTTTAAGAAAAATTACAAAATATAACTAGGATAGAAACAGTACTAACAAGAAATGATGAAAGTTGAAACAAATGAAACAGAGATCAGATTTTTTTTCTACAATGTAAATGAAGTGTTGGTACATTTGTATTTAAAATCGAATATTTTCACAAAAAGCTGCTTATGACTTTGAACTTTACCTGTGTTGCCGCATTGTAGTCTATTGTAGGAAGACCCAATTGTTGACTAGCGTTAATAACGGCATCTGCTATTTTTGTTTTACCAGGAGCGTAACTGACAGTTAAGTAACCATCGGTTCCGTGGTAGTGATGGTTCATCGGATTCATGTGTTCTTGTACTGAAAAACGTTCGACTTTTTTAAAGTACGGTAGTACATCTTCGTATGACCTGAAACCAAATATTGGTATCAATTTTGTGGAAATAGTTCATAATTACAAATTTCTTTTAGACCCAACATGCCCCGTTTGATGTACTACCAAAGGCCGATCAAAGAAGCCAGTTAGGCATCTATGTTTGAAACTTTTAACGTCACTAGGAAAACTGTAAGTCTTCATGCACCAGCGACGCAAAAGGTTCATCTATGTGTCTGCTTTAGATGACTCATCATAAATCATAGTTACACTTGGTGCTTTTAATAGAACCAAGGTGTCACTTTTCAAACTGCCAAAGAAGTTAGTTAGGCATCTATGTTTGAAACTTTCAACATCACTAGGAAAACTGTAAGGCCTGCTCATGCATTTAAACTTAGCAAGTGTACAAAACTGCACTTTCATGGCACGGCATGAAGACGAAATCATAGATGACCAGGTCTGGTAAAAATACCAATCACCAGTCGTATTATGGACCTTTTTATGTGATGCAGTTGATTGATGAAACTCTTTTATGTGTGCCTTTAATTTCGTCGAACCAAGTAGAAACTGTCTTGTGATTATACTACTCAGACATGACATACCTACATTTTTGGTCACACCAAGAATGGGTTCTAATCTCAGTGGTAGTTTTGCTGATACCAGTCTGTTCAGCTGGGTAAACCAAAAATTATCGATATCGATAATAGTTGTACATATTTTTTCGTATGATTCAACTTTAGACTTTTCAATTACTTACCATCCCGTATTACCCATGTCTGCCCATCGATCGTAATCTCTGCGATTGCCTCTAGTGTATATCATATAATTTAAAACGCTAGATCCTCCAACAACTTTACCTCTAGGCCAATTACATTTTTGGTCATCGAAACCAAGACAATATCTATTACTGGGCTCAGTTTTATATTTCCAATTACTTTCTGTAAATTGAAGGTAATTGGCCAATATGGGTAGGTCCATCATAAAGTTTTCTGGTCGACCTTAAACGAAAAGAAATTTTTACAGTAAAATTTTCTAAAAACGTCAAATTGTAATAGAAAGATATCTAGTCTGATAGCACAACATCTAAAGTTACCAAATTCCGATGTGGGCGGCAATATGATACGTGGAGTTTGCGCTTCGAATCCTCTGTCGGAATGATGTACCTGGCCGTAGGTAAATCAATATTGTACTGGGTGGAAAACTTGTAACGCAGAATTGATGATGAGACTCATCCAATAGCAAGTCCCAAAAGAAGACGGATATCTCTTGGTGTTAAGGCATTTTCTATTGAGCGATTGAGGCAATTTTTTATTTTTAGTTCGTTCAGACTATCTTTGACATATTTTCGCTTGTGATTATCACGTAATCGGCGCAGCAGAGTTTTGATATCAATATTATTTTCTACTATCATTCTTTAAAATTATACCAACTTTTTTTGCTTGTATAATTGCTTGCTTACCAAACTTGGTGGCAAACATGCTTATATAGGCTTTGTATTCCTTTTATTGTTCAGCTTCCTTTTCTCCAGCGTCTATCCTTTTAACTTATATCGCTCAGTCAAAGGCTTCGCCCAAGACTTCAATTTTAACGTGTCAACTGTATTATTTATAAAAAATCGATGTCCGCGGAAATATTATTCTCATCTATTAACACATCACTCAATAAGTCGTGTAACTAACCATGAAAAACATTTTTTTTTATAAAAATCGAATTTATCCATCAATGTAATCTCCTTCAAGAACAATACATTCCGACAGTTTCAGCAATTGCCTCTTCATTTTAGTTGAATTTCTAACCGGCGAGCATTTTTTTGAGATTAGTGAATAGCCAGTAGTCACTCGGGGCTAGATCTGGACTTTACGGTGGATAAGGAAGCAAATCGCTCAATTAAACAACCGTTGCAATCGACTTGAATCAGTGCATTCTCTGGGTTGAAACAGTGGTTTTTTTCGTCAACATTCAAACAATCCAACAACTCTATGTAGTATTAACTATTGATTGTCTCTCCCTTTTGGAGATACTAGATCAACGATAATCCAAAATACTGAATCCAGAACCTTCTCAGCTGACTGTTATAGCTTTGGACGTTTCGGACCTTGTTCACAACTGCAGTCCACTCAGATAAAGATAGTTTTGATTCTAGAATATAGTGATGGATCCATTGTCACATATCGACGCAAGAAATTTGATTTATTACGTGTAAATCTAACCAAACACTGGTCTGAATCATCAAAACGTTGGAAAAACCTATAGAATGGCCGGGGCTAAGTTACCCAGACTTCAACCAGGCTTGGGCCATTATTGGTTTGTTAAGGAAGAGTTTCCCAGCGTTGGTCTAAGCTAAGCCCCGTTGTTTAAGTCTGGGGGCCCCCTACATGGGGTAATATATTAATTTTAAATAGCAAGTTCTGAATTTTTACCTGCTTCAATCAAGAGCACGTTCCAGTTTGGATTTTCGCTTAATCTGTTGGCCAATACACAACCAGCAGTTCCCGCGCCAACAATAATAAAATCATATTCTTTCAGTAACCGATCTTCTGGCATGTCCGGCGGTTCAGTTTGCGCTTGATTTCCTCCGTCAATAAGAAGTTTAATAACTCCATCTAGTAGATTTAAATATTGAGACGTAGTCGCTCCTAATAGAGTTAGAAGTAAAATCCATATCGACGTGAACCTTGACATCATTTAATTAACTAAAACAAACAATAATGCAAATAATTATCTATGTTAAATTTCGTTACAAAAATCAAATATTTCGAAATAAAATAAATTGTTTACTGAATTTTCCTTATTTTACATGCAAATAACCTTTTTCAGGACACGTTTTTTTTTTGTTAGAGTCATAATCTCATAAGTTTGTGAATTATTTATTAAAATTGAGTTGATAAAACAAAGACATCACATATTTTTCAGAAATCAAGTTTTTTTTATGCAAAAACATAAAGATATTGTAGGAAAACGTTGTAACGTGGTAGATACATATTTACTTTTTAAACTTAACAGGAAATCCTTAATTTATAAGGAAATTATAAAGGTAAATATGAATTAAAATATTCATACATTTCTGTTTATTCTTTTTCACTTAACAAAGTTAAGAAAAAACTCGTCACATATGACGTTTTCCCACTAGCCAGCAATTGTTCTTATTTTTCACGTTTTTCTTGCGCTTTCCTTATCGCATAGCTTTTTCCCTCTTCTCTTAATATGCGTCTTTCATTGTTAGTTTTTCGTCCTTATTTAGAGATTTTAAATCACAATACCAATCACTAATAACCAAAACTATCACTTGCTGTTCAATTGTCACGTGACAGAAAACTACCAGCCACGTGCCTAGATCAGCTTGGATGTTATTCCACTAAAATCGCCGATGTCGGTAACTCTGTATTGGATACCGTTGAGATTAAAGCAGTCGGGGTCGTAGTATAATTAGTCTCTTTCTGTATTGAGTCGAGCATCCTTAGAGAATTCGACTTTTCCCATGACCTTGGAAACGGTTGAGACTAAAGCAGTCGGAGTCGTAGTGTAATTAGTCTCTTCTGTATTGAGTCGAGCATCCTTAGAGAATTCGACTTTTCCCATGACCTTGGAAACGGTTGAGACTAAAGCAGTCGGAGTCGTAGTGTAATTAGTCTCTTCTGTATTGAGTCGAGCATCCTTAGAGAATTCGACTTTTCCCATGACCTTGGAAACGGTTGAGACTAAAGCAGTCGGAGTCGTAGTGTAATTAGTCTCTTCTGTATTGAGTCGAGCATCCTTAGAGAATTCGACTTTTCCCATGACCTTGGAAACGGTTGAGACTAAAGCAGTCGGAGTCGTAGTGTAATTAGTCTCTTCTGTATTGAGTCGAGCATCCTTAGAGAATTCGACTTTTCCCATGACCTTGGAAACGGTTGAGACTAAAGCAGTCGGAGTCGTAGTGTAATTAGTCTCTTTCTGTATTGAGTCGAGCATCCTTAGAGAATTCGACTTTTCCCATGACCTTGGAAACGGTTGAGACTAAAGCAGTCGGAGTCGTAGTGTAATTAGTCTCTTTCTGTATTGAGTCGAGCATCCTTAGAGAATTCGACTTTTCCCATGACCTTGGAAACGGTTGAGACTAAAGCAGTCGGAGTCGTAGTGTAATTAGTCTCTTCTGTATTGAGTCGAGCATCCTTAGAGAATTCGACTTTTCCCATGACCTTGGAAACGGTTGAGACTAAAGCAGTCGGAGTCGTAGTGTAATTAGTCTCTTTCTGTATTGAGTCGAGCATCCTTAGAGAATTCGACTTTTCCCATGACCTTGGAAACGGTTGAGACTAAAGCAGTCGGAGTCGTAGTGTAATTAGTCTCTTTCTGTATTGAGTCGAGCATCCTTAGAGAATTCGACTTTTCCCATGACCTTGGAAACGGTTGAGACTAAAGCAGTCGGAGTCGTAGTGTAATTAGTCTCTTCTGTATTGAGTCGAGCATCCTTAGAGAATTCGACTTTTCCCATGACCTTGGAAACGGTTGAGACTAAAGCAGTCGGAGTCGTAGTGTAATTAGTCTCTTCTGTATTGAGTCGAGCATCCTTAGAGAATTCGACTTTTCCCATGACCTTGGAAACGGTTGAGACTAAAGCAGTCGGAGTCGTAGTGTAATTAGTCTCTTTCTGTATTGAGTCGAGCATCCTTAGAGAATTCGACTTTTCCCATGACCTTGGAAACGGTTGAGACTAAAGCAGTCGGAGTCGTAGTGTAATTAGTCTCTTCTGTATTGAGTCGAGCATCCTTAGAGAATTCGACTTTTCCCATGACCTTGGAAACGGTTGAGACTAAAGCAGTCGGAGTCGTAGTGTAATTAGTCTCTTCTGTATTGAGTCGAGCATCCTTAGAGAATTCGACTTATCCCATGACCTTGGAAACGGTTGAGACTAAAGCAGTCGGAGTCGCAGTGTAATTAGTCTCTTCTGTATTGAGTCGAGCATCCTTAGAGAATTCGACTTTTCCCATGACCTTGGAAACGGTTGAGACTAAAGCAGTCGGAGTCGTAGTGTAATTAGTCTCTTCTGTATTGAGTCGAGCATCCTTAGAGAATTCGACTTTTCCCATGACCTTGGAAACGGTTGAGACTAAAGCAGTCGGAGTCGTAGTGTAATTAGTCTCTTCTGTATTGAGTCGAGCATCCTTAGAGAATTCGACTTTTCCCATGACCTTGGAAACGGTTGAGACTAAAGTAGTCGAAGTTGTAGTGTAATTAGACTCTTTTGTATTGAGTCGAGCATCCTCAGAATATACAATTTTCTCCATAACCTTATAAACGGTTAGGTCTAAAGCAGTCGGAGTCGGAGTGTAATAAGTCTCTTCTGTATTGAGTCGATCATCCTCAAGGTATACAATTTTCTTCATGACCTTGTAAACGATTAGGACTAAAGCAGTCGGAGTCGTAGTGTAATTAGTCTCTTCTGTATTGAGTAGAGCATTCTCAGAGTATACGACTTTTTCCATGACCTTGGAAAAAGTTGGAACTGAAGCAGTCGTAGTTGTTGGGAACCATCTTGTTTTCTTTTTTTGGTATGGGTTGAACCCGAGTAAGCTTCCAATTCTTTGTCTTCATGGTATAAGGCAACCAAAAAGATTTTAAAGAGTTTACGCAAGCAATTGTGATTGAAAAGGCTTCCACGATGATATGGATTTCCACCAAAACATTCTTTGCGATTGCAAGCTCTCATTAATACTCCTACATTCGTAGGATTCTACCTAGTGCAAGATTCTTGTTTCCAAAAGGCCAAACCCTAAGAATTTTGGAATGTCTTAATGATCTAATGCGACCAAGGAGATTACAAAGAGATTTCCAATGATTACCAACATTTCATATTCTTAGTGATTATAATTTTATCTATTAATTAAAATTGATGATTTGAAACGGATGAAGATATTTTTACTCATAAATTACGAAAAACATTAGTATCATCATGAGTTAAAGTCATAAAAGTTATTTTATTTCATTAAAAATAAATAAACACCGTTTTTATTTACCAATTACAATCGATTTCATGAATAATAAGAATCCATAACTAATAATAATTCGAAGCATTAATGCAATTTGTAATATTTAATAACTGACCGTGAAATATTAATTTCTCAAACTTGAATTATTTAGAAGATTCTAGGACACAAATAAAAATCGCATAACTTATTAATAATTACATGATAAACATAAAAGAGAGGTTACGTCAATATTTTTAGATAGCAAGTGTTAATATTTGTAATGAATTTGCCAGGGCGTGTCAAATATCAGACATGAAAGTATATTTTTTTGGTTAAAATACTTGTTGATAATAAAAAAAATTTTGTTCCACCAAATTCGCGTATGTATATTCACTAAACTTACAAATCCTCATGCAAATTATTTCATTTTCTTGTTTTATACCTATCCAACATTAAAATATTGATAAAATCATAATATTCATCCTCATCGAATACACCTGCTTCAATTACAAGATGTTTCGCTCGCCACAAGTCTAATAAATCGAAGCCATAAATTAAAAGAAAGTTATTACCATGATTTTTAAATAAAAAAGGATTAACAGCAACACAAATAAAAAAAGGTTGTTTACAGTTACTTGTGTCAATCATATTCAACAATTTAAAGTAGTTTCGCTGGAGACGACGACGAAGAAGTGTGGCTGCCACAGTTACTTGTGTCAATCATATTCAACAATTTAAAGTAGTTTCGCTGGAGACGACGACGAAGAAGTGTGGCTGCCTTATAACAAGAAAATTGCAACGTTTCCAAAACAAGTGTTTTAAGGATCCTACATGAGTATTTGAAAATGTTAATGATTCGACTTCCAATAAAGATTCCGTGGAGTGGCATCGGAAAGGAAAACCAGTGCTAAGAAAACAAAGGTCACGAAGAGCACCAAAAAAGTGATGACTACAATATTTTGGGACTGCGAGGGTATTCTTTTAAGTGACTTGAAGGAATCCAATACAACCGTGACTGCCCCATGTTAATCTAATTTACTAAGGCAGCTAAGACTACTGTACACGAATGTCTGCCCTGATGAAAAAGACAGCGGCTAGCCACAAAAACGTGTTTTGACAAAAAAGGCCAATAACCGTGTTTTTGAAAACTATGAATGATAAGAATACATTTTTTGTCTCAAACCTAGTAAATCATATTGTGCAGCTTGTGTGAACATATTTTCTCCAAAATTTTGCTTGTGGTGGATTAGTAAAATGGCAAAACGTACTTACTGTGAGCATTTTATCTAGAATTTTATAAGTAATAATAGGTGAGAAGGCCTTTCTCCCTTTCTATTTATGATCTATTAAAAAAAATAAATCATTCAAATTAAGCTATGTAACTATTCAACTTAGTTGCCTTTTTTGATTTAATTCTTTTGCTAAATGTTACCTATTTTTATGTACGAAATTTCTCGAACTTTCTAAATCGATTATAATAGTTTTAATACTTTCTAGACCATTCCAGTAATCTTTCAAACTCCTCTTGCGTTAGAAAAGAATAGAAATATATTTTTAGACATTTTCGCCACCCACAACCACCCACATCTACTAAACTCCCTTACTATGACCTGGAGACCAAGGGGAAGTTGATTGGGGTTGGGGGTGATAGATAAAACAGAGTCTTAACGTAACTAGAATATTGGAGATTGCAACAAGTTTGGAAATAATTATAACACTATAATCCTCATTTCTAAATTTGCTGCAATCGTCTATATTCTAGTTAATTCTAACTAGTCAGCAAATACTATTCGTCTTGGTGTTTTAGTAATTTTTTGGAACAATATGTCTCTGCAGTATTGAAAAGGTTAACGTTGCGTTCACTGGTCTTATACAGTAAAAATTTTTATTTCTAAATAACTAGATTAAAAAAAACTATGTTTTTATTAAACTTTATACAGTTTTGAGTGATTCATTACCCAGTTTGATTGCATTTGATTATGCTCCTACATTCTTATTCAAGACCAAGTAATACACCTGATCAGAATAAAGATTGGACTAATTAGTTGAAGGTCAGTTGTTGTCATCAGACAGAAGATATTGTCGACGATATTAATAGAATGAATGTTTTCTTCTTCGACTAATAGAATGAATGAATATTCTTGACTGATTTTTTAAAAAAGGTACTTAATTAAATTAGTACGTGAACATCGTACTAAGGTTAATTTAAGGTTGTTATTCATGGTTTTACTATTTTCTATTTACCGAAATTACTCAATTTTAAGTAAACTTTCATTTTCTGTTCGTAATTAAAAATTATTAAAACGTATTTATGTTGTATGTCTTCTTGTTAAATCTAAAAATAATTGTAACTATAGTTAGCCATAAACTAGTGTGTCTAAACCAAAAACTGTCGTATTTAAACTGTCAATAATAAATAGATTTATGAAACATCGATATCTTTGAAAATAGAAATTATTAATCGAAATATACTCAGATGTTCAATACACTAGTTATTAACCTTACGAGGATGGTCTAGAAGTATCTGGTCCAACAAGGACAACTCAAAAATTTCTCCTTTTAGCTTTGTTCATTTTTTCCATCGTATAATAACAACCGTCAAGTTTTTCAAAATATCAAAATAGCCATTAACTGCAGACCTCACCTCATCATTATTAGAAAATCTTTGAACCACCAAGTCAGGTAACGGAAAATTTTGGCCATTGCAATAATGGATATATCAGCTGGTGCATTGTCTTGATGAAACAATGATAATGCGAGCTCTCACAAAAAAAATCGCAGATCAAAAATAAATTGCGAGACCATCGTTTTTCTAGACCTGAAGAAGCGGTTGATGCGTTCAAATCAAATGTTTTGGAGGCGCCTCAATCGAAATGGAAAAATGGTTCAAACGCATGCATATTTTGGAAAACGATATTTGTTTTCATTTGTCAAAACTCGAGTAGCAACTTTCGTATTGCAGCTGAGTAAAATAAAAATTTTAGAAGATTTTATTTCAATTTTTTTTTTAAATGACCACTTACATAATTTAATATTTATTCAACCATAATACACTGAAAACAATTCCAAATAGCATTGTTATAAAATGTCAATTATTTACAAATTACTTTTAGAAATCATAATCGATTCGATTTATAGTTGATAATTGAATAACAATCAAATAAAAAGAATTTAAGTAATTACCTTTCGAGTTAAATCCTTTCTATGATAATTATATTGTCAATATCACAAATAATTCACCTGCACGTACTTGTTGCAGCTGTAACAACACAAACACGGTCGAGGGCGATCAGGTTTTAAACTTCTTAAGCCCAATCGGCGTCGATTTTCAAATGATTTCACATCGGTTGCCTTGATTTTATATTATATATACGTAGTTCTATACTTGTACGTGAAACGATTATTCCCCACCATAATTTTTATGATAATTGTCATTTTTTTCTCTTAAATTATCTTTTCCATACTCGCCCGATTTGCGGAAATATAATGATCATTTAATATTATAATAATATTCAAAAATATTAAACAAATAAAATAAAATAGAAGTTTTTTACATAGCAGAAGGCACTTTTCAGTAAATATACCCTCAAATTATTGCGAAACGCGGGAAAAGATTATATCGATTTGATTTCAATTGGCAAGTGATTGTGCGTTTTTTTTGCATTGTAAAGTATTGAGCACTTAACTAATTTTGAACGTGGAGTGCTTCGCGTTTCAAAGTGGATAACCGCGCATCATTCGTCCGCGTCTCCTCCACACATTTCACGAGGATGATTTCGATCACAAATTGGAATGTTGCAAGTGGTATCTCGGATGCAGTTCCAACAATCCATTTTGTGGATGAAATAACCTTCAAGCTGAACGGTACGGTACAGTCAATCGGGATAACTGCGTGTACGGGAACGACTAGAATCCTCACGTCTCCACTGAAGAAGAATTTGCCTGGGGTTGTGTTTTTGGGAGGTCTGAACTTTTTTGAGAGTCACGCGACGGGCCTAAGTTATCTGAAAATGCTCAAGGTTTACGTGGACAAATGGACAATGGTCTAATACTCGCCAACATCCATCATTTCATACAGAATAGAGCTTCGCCGTACAATGCCGGTGTGTCTAATGTTCCTTTTTGAGAAAGGATAGGCATACGAGGATTCGTTGTGTCCTGACACACTATGGTTTCTTCCTTTGGAGCCTTCCCAATGATAACTCGCAGTTCCCGAATCAAGTGGAAAAGTAAGTTTTTAATACACGCGAATTTGTCTAACGAGGTCGTTAAGCCGAGTTTGACTACGCGTCGAGTGCAATATTGTGTATGCACTCGAGTGCACGAGTGGCTTACAATATTTTTCCTACGTTCATGGAAAACAAATTTTTGACTGACATTTCAAGAACTGCAGAGTTGCATTATCCAAATCATAATAGTCGTGTTTGAGGCGTTTACGTTTGACATCACGTCGAGTGCAATAAACACTTTTTGCACGAGTGGCTTACAATATTTTTCCTACGTTCATGGAAAACAAATTTTTGACTGACATTTCAAGAACTGCAGAGTTGCATTATCCAAATCATAGTAGTCGTGTTTGAGGCGTTTACGTTTGACAACACGTCGAGTGCAATAAACACTTTTTGCACGAGTGGCTTACAATATTTTTCCTACGTTCATGGAAAACAAATTTTTGACTGACATTTCAAGAACTGCAGAGTTGCATTATCCAAATCATAGTAGTCGTGTTTGAGGCGTTTACGTTTGACAACACGTCGAGTGCAATAAACACTTTTTGCACGAGTGGCTTACAATATTTTTCCTACGTTCATGGAAAACAAATTTTTGACTGACATTTCAAGAACTGCAGAGTTGCATTATCCAAATCATAGTAGTCGTGTTTGAGGCGTTTACGTTTGACAACACGTCGAGTGCAATAAACACTTTTTGCACGAGTGGCTTACAATATTTTTCCTACGTTCATGGAAAACAAATTTTTGACTGACATTTCAAGAACTGCAGAGTTGCATTATCCAAATCATAGTAGTCGTGTTTGAGGCGTTTACGTTTGACAACACGTCGAGTGCAATAAACACTTTTTGCACGAGTGGCTTTCAATATTTTTTCTACGTTCATGGAAAACAAATTTTTGACTGACATTTCAAGAACTACAGAGTTCCATTATCCAAATCATAGTAGTCGTATTTGAGGCGTTTACGTTTGACAACACGTCGAGTGCAATAAACACTTTTTGCACGAGTGGCTTACAATATTTTTCCTACGTTCATGGAAAACAAATTTTTGACTGACATTTCAAGAACTACAGAGTTCCATTATCCAAATCATAGTAGTCGTGTTTGAGGCGTTTACGTTTGACAACACGTCGAGTGCAATAAACACTTTTTGCACGAGTGGCTTACAATATTTTTCCTACGTTCATGGAAAACAAATTTTTGACTGACATTTCAAGAACTACAGAGTTCCATTATCCAAATCATAGTAGTCGTATTTGAGGCGTTTACGTTTGACAACACGTCGAGTGCAATAAACACTTTTTGCACGAGTGGCTTACAATATTTTTCCTACGTTCATGGAAAACAAATTTTTGACTGACATTTCAAGAACTACAGAGTTCCATTATCCAAATCATAGTAGTCGTGTTTGAGGCGTTTACGTTTGACAACACGTCGAGTGCAATAAACACTTTTTGCACGAGTGGCTTACAATATTTTTTCTACGTCCATGAAAAACAAATTTTTGACTGACATTTCAAGAACTGCAGAGTTGCATTATCCAAATCATAGTAGTCGTGTTTGAGGCGTTTACGTTTGACAACACGTCGAGTGCAATAAACACTTTTTGCACGAGTGGCTTTCAATATTTTTTCTACGTTCATGGAAAACAAATTTTTGACTGACATTTCAAGAACTACAGAGTTCCATTATCCAAATCATAGTAGTCGTGTTTGAGGCGTTTACGTTTGACAACACGTCGAGTGCAATAAACACTTTTTGCACGAGTGGCTTACAATATTTTTCCTACGTTCATGGAAAACAAATTTTTGACTGACATTTCAAGAACTGCAGAGTTGCATTATCCAAATCATAGTAGTCGTGTTTGAGGCGTTTACGTTTGACAACACGTCGAGTGCAATAAACACTTTTTGCACGAGTGGCTTACAATATTTTTCCTACGTTCATGGAAAACAAATTTTTGACTGACATTTCAAGAACTACAGAGTTCCATTATCCAAATCATAGTAGTCGTGTTTGAGGCGTTTACGTTTGACAACACGTCGAGTGCAATAAACACTTTTTGCACGAGTGGCTTACAATATTTTTTCTACGTCCATGAAAAACAAATTTTTGACTGACATTTCAAGAACTACAGAGTTCCATTATCCAAATCATAGTAGTCGTGTTTGAGGCGTTTACGTTTGACAACACGTCGAGTGCAATAAACACTTTTTGCACGAGTGGCTTACAATATTTTTTCTACGTCCATGAAAAACAAATTTTTGACTGACATTTCAAGAACTACAGAGTTCCATTATCCAAATCATAGTAGTCGTATTTGAGGTGTTTACGTTTGACAACACGTCGAGTGCAATAAACACTTTTTGCACGAGTGGCTTACAATATTTTTTCTACGTCCATGAAAAACAAATTTTTGACTGACATTTCAAGAACTACAGAGTTCCATTATCCAAATCATAGTAGTCGTGCTTGAGGCGTTTACGTTTGACAACACGTCGAGTGCAATAAACACTTTTTGCACGAGTGGCTTACAATATTTTTTCTACGTCCATGAAAAACAAATTTTTGACTGACATTTCAAGAACTACAGAGTTCCATTATCCAAATCATAGTAGTCGTGCTTGAGGCGTTTACGTTTGACAACACGTCGAGTGCAATAAACACTTTTTGCACGAGTGGCTTACAATATTTTTCCTACGTTCATGGAAAACAAATTTTTGACTGACATTTCAAGAACTACAGAGTTCCATTATCCAAATCATAGTAGTCGTATTTGAGGCGTTTACGTTTGACAACACGTCGAGTGCAATAAACACTTTTTGCACGAGTGGCTTACAATATTTTTTCTACGTCCATGAAAAACAAATTTTTGACTGACATTTCAAGAACTACAGAGTTCCATTATCCAAATCATAGTAGTCGTGTTTGAGGCGTTTACGTTTGACAACACGTCGAGTGCAATAAACACTTTTTGCACGAGTGGCTTACAATATTTTTTCTACGTCCATGAAAAACAAATTTTTGACTGACATTTCAAGAACTACAGAGTTCCATTATCCAAATCATAGTAGTCGTATTTGAGGTGTTTACGTTTGACAACACGTCGAGTGCAATAAACACTTTTTGCACGAGTGGCTTACAATATTTTTTCTACGTCCATGAAAAACAAATTTTTGACTGACATTTCAAGAACTACAGAGTTCCATTATCCAAATCATAGTAGTCGTGCTTGAGGCGTTTACGTTTGACAACACGTCGAGTGCAATAAACACTTTTTGCACGAGTGGCTTACAATATTTTTTCTACGTCCATGAAAAACAAATTTTTGACTGACATTTCAAGAACTACAGAGTTCCATTATCCAAATCATAGTAGTCGTGCTTGAGGCGTTTACGTTTGACAACACGTCGAGTGCAATAAACACTTTTTGCACGAGTGGCTTACAATATTTTTCCTACGTTCATGGAAAACAAATTTTTGACTGACATTTCAAGAACTACAGAGTTCCATTATCCAAATCATAGTAGTCGTATTTGAGGCGTTTACGTTTGACAACACGTCGAGTGCAATAAACACTTTTTGCACGAGTGGCTTACAATATTTTTTCTACGTCCATGAAAAACAAATTTTTGACTGACATTTCAAAAACTGCTGAGTTGCATTATCCAAATCATAGTAGTTATGACCGCGTATTTACGTTTGTCTTTATAAATTGTAACCATAGGGCATTTTAGAAAAAAAAATTTTCTAGTAATATTTTAAGTTGTTTTTATTCTATAAACGTATAAAAAGCGTGTTAAAAATAATAAAAATCGAAGAAAATTCAAATTATTCATTGCGTTAGCTATTTTTTTGTCAATAATTAAAGAATATCCGTTTTTATGACGATAAACGTTGACCGACAATCGTTTAACATTCTTTTATTGGTTTTTCCCGGTATTTGATCCCATAATTTATAAAGGATATGATAAAAACATATATTTATAAAGTCATTACGTCGTAAATTAATTACATAATATTAGTAAATAATATATAGGTGTAAAGGTTATATGAAAATGTATGGGTTACATTACAATACACAAATTTTACTTTGAATAGCATTTATACCTTCTTATTGTCATCTATTAAATTTATTACACTCTTATTATTAATATACGAGTATCGGAAATTATATGCAATAAACGAAAGCGTCCTTCATTCACTATATTGCAATATTCTGCATTCGGTTAGATCTAGTCAAACAATCGCGATTATTTTCTTAGTTATTAAGAGATTATTACCGATAATAAATAGAAAACTAAGACTTATACTATCCGTATAAAAACTTGCGAACAAAAATACAATTCAATATGTATTACTGATCAAATATAGAAATTATTTAATCTCAAAAAATCACAAAGTATGAAAATTGAATAAATATAACCTCACTCAATAAGTCGTGTGATTCAGATGGCGCTGATTATCAAATCCATATGACGTTTACGTAGTACCAACTTTCAAAAGACTGTGTCTCAAATTTCATGAGATTTAGAGTAGTCATGAAAAAATGACAGCCATTCAAGTAAAGCTTCATTAGTTATTTTCAAACTAGATTCAAAACAATTCCGAATGTTAATTTATTATTGCTTCTTGATTAAAATTAAAATTAAAAGTGTTAACCGGACTGTGCTCCGTCGAAAAGAACTATTTGTTATTGGTTTTCTGAATTTAAACGTGGTCATCGGTGATGGTGAACGATTTGGTCGTCTAATTGATGTTGTTACTCCAGAAAACATCAAAAAAGTCCACGAATTGGTTATATCTAAACGTGAGCTGAGATAGCCAGGACGTGGAGATATCATAAGGCAGTGTGTTCACAATTATGCATGAATATTTGTCCATGAGAAAGTGGATGCTGCTGTTTACTAACAATCAATCAAAAACAACAATGTATTGATGATTTATAGCAGTGTTTGGTCGTAATAAATCAGATTTTTTACGTCGATATGTAACAATGGATGAAACATGGATCCATCACTTCATTCCGGAATCAAAACGATCATTATCTGAGTGCACTGCAGCCGGTGAACAACGTCCGAAGGCACAACAGTCGGCTGGAGAGGTTATGGCTTCAGTATTTTGGGATGCGGATGGAATATTGTTCATCGACTATCTCCAAAATTGAGAGACAATCAAAAACGAATACTAAATAGAGTTATTGGATCGGTTGAATGCAAAAATCAAGAAGAAAAAAAACTGTTTCACCAAGACAATGCACGGATTCATTGACAACGATAGTTAAATTGAACGAATTACATTTCGTATTGTTTCCTCATCCACTGTATAGTCCAGATTTGGCAACTGAAAATTCGCTAGCCGGTAAGAAACTCAGCTCAAATGTTGAAATTGTTCAAAAAATTGCTCAATTTGTTGAAACTGAAGCGAAAGACAAATTCTTCTACAAGCACGGTATCGAGAAGTTAGAGAACCGGTGGAATGATTGAATTGTTCTTGAAGGATATTACATTTATTTTTGGCAAAAAAAATAGTTAGCCACATGACTTATTGAGTGATGTATAAGAAAAACAAAGTAGATAAAAAACATAGCAAATGAAATTTGAAAAATGTAGTAACCGCAAGAAAACGACAGGAATCCAGAAATCAAAACTATAAATGAAATATGTGGCGGCATGAGTTGAAAACCAAATTAAAATCGAGCTTTTGATCCAGGAATTAACCAAACTCCGACATATAGACACAAAAATACTTCACGTAGACCGACCAACGGTCACTGATGTGAAGTGGTGAAGAAATGAATTTATGATAAAAAAGAAAATGCAAACATCAACCCCCTCCCCCCGCAACTACTGAGAAAATAGTTGGAAATACCTAATGTGGAAAATTCTACCCAGTTGAACTGGATAATGGTTTAAACTAGATTATAATTAGTCGAGTTAGGATATTTTCTAAAGAATCAAGAAATTCAGTTACAAATTTAGTCACAAATTCTTGCACGATTCTTAGAAATATATAGAAAATTAAAAATTATCCAAGGAGTCACTTAACTGCCCAAAAGAAATCAAGAAAATCGTGAAGTTATCATGTAGCTTATGTATCTTTTGATTGTTGATGACAAACGCTGTCCAGGCACGTTAAACTGAAATAAAAACAAATTAGTTTGAATTTAGTTTCGAAGACTTTTTCGAGATTGTTCTGATGATACTTCCCATAACAACTATGTCATGCATATAAAGAAATGTTTTTTCCGGGTAAAAAGCTATTGATTTCATTCTTGAAAAGCAGCGGGGCCTTACATTTTAAACCCTTGAAATTGAAAATAACCTTTCTCTGTACCTTAATATTTGGGTGATAGTTCTAACGGAATTTCATGAAAACGGTTTAAAAATGAAAACCATTTCGATTTACTTGACTAGTTTAGAATCGTATGTATTCTGGATAAAAGAAATTTTATTGTAATTATTTTTCCATTTAATTGCCTGAAGTCCGATTTTTAAGGTACTACTAGCATTGGACTATGATAGTATGAAACTGATTATACAGTGCTTTTCAGATAAAAGTATCCATCTTTAATAACTTTTGTAATACTGGTATTTATAAAAAATCCAAAAACACGTCAATTTATGTTGGAAGGGGCAAGCATTATGGCTTATTCAAACTTACTGGAAAAGCCACCCCCTCACCCCTAGCAGCATCCCCTTTATTTTTTTAAATTACTTTTCATATTTTTTATGTAAAATTTTGATACTCCTCTTTGAGCTGATTTCAAAAATGTATAATACTTGTAGGTTAAAGTGGTTAGTTTATGAGATAAACAATTTTTCTTTTAAGAGCACAAATTTTACTTATTATTTACTTTCACCTTATTTGCCTGTACTAAAATGGGTTGTACAACAGTTCAAACTCTTTAATCTTTTTTACTGTGCTATTTATTCTACTTAAAAAATCCAAACAACAAAAAACTCTACTTTTTATTAAAGTTTGACATTGTCAACTAGAATTTGTAGTCACTATTGATAGTGTAATTTGATACATTATTTATTTTGTTTCTCTGAAATGGTTTACTCTTTGCAAGAAAGAATTGAAATTGTAGGTTTATACTACCAAAATAATAATTGTGGAAGAGCTGCTGCTAGAATATTTAACGAATTACATGACGGAAGACATGCAACTCATAAGTATGTAATTCAACTGATGGAGAAATTTACCACAACAGGGTCTGTTTGCAATAAAGTGCATAAGCTAGAGGGACTCGTAAATAACGAAGCAATCCAAATGGCAATTTTAGGGCAAGTCAGCTTAGAGGCTCAACAACCCCAATCGTTGTCAACAATAAGTAGAGCGATCGGTGTTTCATCTTCTACAGTTTTCCGAGTTCTATATAAATTCAAGTACCACCCATACAAAGTTAAGTTGGTGCACGAGTTGAATGAAGATGATTTTGATCGTCGTCTAGAGTTTTGCGAATCAATGACGCAAATTATCAATAACAATCGACAATTGTTAAACAATATTTGCTTTTCTGATGAATGCTCATGGTCATTAAATGGCTTAGTAAGTAGGCATAATTGTAGATATTGGGCTGAAAGTGATCCACATATTATGCGTGAATTCCATACACAACATCCCCAAAAGTTAAACGTTTGGTGTGGTATCCTAGGTGACCACATTGTCGGACCTTTCTTCATCAACGGAAATTTAAATGGTGAATCATATCTTGAGTTACTCAGGGAAGGGGTTGACCCACGTATTACAACAATAATAGAAAATGATGATAACCTTTCCGAAGATTTACCGGTATTTCAACAAGACGGAGCTCCCCCACACTATGCTATGCCTGTCCGACAATTTTTAAACGAAACATTCCCCGCTCGTTGGATAGGTAGAAGGGGGCAGATGATGGAGTGGCCACCTAGGTCACCGGATTTAACACCCCTAGACTTCTTTTTATGGGGGTATTTAAAAACAAAAGTTTATGCTACCCAACCAGAATCTCTGGATGATTGACGAGAGAGGATAGAAAATGAATGTCGACAATTAAATCCAGCCGTATTAAGCAATGTCAGAGAGGCATTTCAAAATAGATTATACCATTGTATGGAAGTGAATGGTACTCATTTTGAACACTTATTGTAACTTCATATTAAATAGCACCGTTAAAAAGATTAAAGAGTTTGAACTGTTGTACAACCCATTTTAGTACAGGCAAATAAGGTGAAAGTAAATAATAAGTAAAATTTGTGCTCTTAAAAGAAAAATTGTTTATCTCATAAACTAACCACTTTAACCTACAAGTATTATACATTTTTGAAATCAGCTCAAAGAGGAGTATCCAAATTTTACATAAAAAATATGAAAAGTAATTTAAAAAAATAAAGGGGATGCTGCTAGGGGTGAGGGGGTGGCTTTTCCAGTAAGTTTAAATAAGCCATAATGCTTGCCCCTTCCAACATAAATTGACGTGTTTTTGGATTATTTCTAAATACCAGTATTACAAAAGTTATTAAAGGTGGATACTTTTATCTGAAAAGCACTGTTGAGTGTTTGCTACGTGTTGCAATAGATTTCCCCACTAACATGGAATTTTATAAGATCCGGATTAATTGCGATAAAATGATTTTAAAATCGATTTCTATAACAAAAATGCTTATAAAATATTCTTAATGTATAAATACTACTATAACTTTGTTTTCATTCAATTCAAAAGTAATTTTTATTGACTGCAATTTATATTCAATCAGTTGGTTTTTTTATATATCGTTAGGTTAATAAAGATAATTATAACAACATCAATTTCGCGTCACATAAACAAACCATTAAATACATAGAGAGAGAAAAAAGAGAAATGCTTAATTATCAAAAAATTGTTATAATTTGTAGAAAAAAGCTTGTAAAAACTAAAAGACAAACATAAAAATAACTAAATAAAGTAAAATAGTAGAAGGCACTTTCCAGTAAATATGCCCTCAAATTATTTCGAAACGCGGGAAAAGATGATAAAATATTATATCGATTTGATTTCAATTGGCAAGTGATTGTTCATTTTTTTGCATTGTAAAATATTGAGCCCTTAACTAATTCTAAACGTGAAGTAGGTAGTTAGGAAGGAAGAGTCTTTTAAAGAAGTCCCTGCAGTGAGCTCTGTTTAGTCCCGAGTAAATATCTAACAACTCTCTTTAATAGTTTGATCAAATTGAGTCGCACCACAATAAAATAAAATAAAATAGTAGAAGGAACTTTCCAGTGAATATGCCCTCAAATTATTGGGAAATACGGAAAAAAATGATATCGATTTGATTTCAATTAGCAAGTGATTGTGCATTTTTTGCATTGTAAATATTGAGCCCTTAATTCTGAACGTGGAGTAGGTAGGTGAAGGTCGTGCTCTAACATTGGAAAAGCGTGTTTACGAATTAGGCAAACGGATTGAAATAAGGAAGAGTCTTTTAAAGAAGTCCCTGCAGTGAGCCCTACTGTTTAGTCCCGGCTAAATATCTAACAACTCTCTTTTGTAGTTTGATCAAATTGAGTCGCACTACACATAATAAACTGTTAAGGAGGTGAATAAGTTGAGTTCTTTGGAAACTTATCTCAGCGCAAAACAGGAGGCACTTAATTTTTTAGATAAGACGGCAATACGTAACTCCCATTTCAAGGAATTGTCCACAACAAACCCTAAGAATTTTACAGATTCAACAACGTCAGTGACAGTTCTTTTTCTTCTTCTTCTTCCTTCTTGTATGGTAGGTTTAAAATCTGTTTCTTCTTCAGTTTCAACCTCCTGGATCCAGATTGTCACACCATCTCTTTCTCTGTCGACCAATACGCACTATTCTTTCTCTAGTCATTCTGCTAATGTGACTATTCCATTCTTGTATTCGTTTTAGTACCCAGTCAATTACATTTTCTACCTTGCACGTATTTCTTATGTTTTCACTTCTTTCTCTGTCTAAAAGTGTTTCTGAGTTCTTTCATTTCCGTTGTCTCTAGTAGTCTTTTTGTCTTAGTTGAATCGGGTTTTGTCTCTGCTATATATGTCATTATAGATCTATTTGTTGTTTTATATATTTTACTCTTTGTTTATTTTGTAACAAGAAACAGAAACAAAGAAAGAAACAGTGGTAGTTGCAATGTATTTTTATATGATAAAACTTTCGTTTTGGAAACGTTGAGACAGAGAAAACTAGAATCGCCCCTTGATTTAAGGGTGATTAGGTCACTAGATATGCTCCAAGAGAAACTAGTGTAGTCTACAAATAGACATATTTTACCACTGATGTCTAGATAGGCGTTTATAAACAGAAGAAACAAATTAGGGCCTAGTACTGAACCTTGAGGCACTCCACATTCTAATGGCTTGTTAGAAAACATCGTTGTACCAACCCTTACAAGCTGACTTTTGTTGGTAAGACATGACGTAGATCATGGGAGAGGTGTTCTCCTGGAACCGTAGTACTGCAATTTGTTAATTAAAATACACAATCGAAAGCATTAAAGAAATCATAAAAGCTGTTGCAGTGGATTGATGGCTGTTTAAGCTAGAGTAGACATTATTTACGAGGAAGAATATAGAATCATTTTGTATATTTGTTATTTAAAAACCCAAATTGATGAGTAGAAAGTATTTTATATTTAAACAGAAGTGATAAAAGACTTTTTTTGACTAATCTATCTGTGATCTAAGATAACGTTGGAAGGAGTGCAATTGGGCGATAATTCGATGCTTGATTTTCATCTCATCCTTTATGCAACCGTCTTAAGTCAATTGGGAAAAGTTTTGAAATGAAACGTTAATTGAAGGTGATTTGAAGTGCAATCGGGCAGACTCGACTAATTAAAGATGAAAAAAATTATCTTTATCAATGCGACACGTCGTTTTTCACGAAAATGAGTAGATAATATTGCATAGTGGAATAAACTGGAAAACGACAATGTCGCCAGCTTAGTCTAATTCACAATCTACGTGCGGTTACTGAAATTCTGTAGATTATCTCATTATATCCGGAATGGTGTCTAAATCATAGATAATAAAAAGTTAATTGGGCTATAAAAAAATTTTAAAAAATAATATTGTTTAGTTTTTCATTTATGGAGTACGGAAATTTTTCAATAGAAAAAAAATCGTTGGAGTAGAGGAAATTTTTATTCATTTATCACTCAATGTATAGGGTGAGCAAAAACTTGCAAATACGATCGTTGTTTTGCAATTTTCCCTCTACTGTATAAAGCTTTGATGCTTTTTACTTTCCTGTGAATTTATCTTTTTGAAAATATTTGATGCGCACATTCCCATCACTTTTCCAATCAACGAAATCGTCGTAATTCCATACGACGCTATTTTCCAAATCTACTTCATATCCACGCTGTTACGACAACAAAAATTGAGGTTTCTGTTTATTTTTAAGTTTTTTATCAGAAATTATGGCTGAATTTCGGGAAAACGCCAATGAAATTTTACAGGTGACGTCGATATTTTTGAAATTCCCGCGACCTCGCAAGGTCATTTCGTGCGCAGGTAAGTAGGAGCAGAAATATCCGCCATTTTGCTCGTTCATTGAATTAGTGGTAAATAAAACATTGCAATTTTAAAACATTTTTTGTGGTTTGGTTTTTTGAGTTAAAATTAAAAGGAATACTTTCAAAAATGTAACTAGTTATTAAATATTCCAATGTTTCGTCAATTGATGATTAATTTTTTATTTTTAAGCTCTAATATTATTCACAAATAACAAACACAGACCCTCCTAAAAAATGGAACCTTTTTAAAATAGCAACAATTATGCCAACAGAGGTTCAAGCAATAATTTGGGCCATTAATAATAATCTTGAGCGAGTCAATAGATGGTGCAACAAGCACAATCAGTTTGCTAAATGGTATGATGACGGTACCGTTTTTGGCCACTTCAGATGGTTCACATGGTTCGAACGATTGCATATTAACCTCCGTCAAAGAATAATCATCACCTATTGTGTGACGATAAAAGAGGCTTCAATCTTGGAAACAATAGTTTCTTCAGAATCAGTGAACGAACGTCTTCAGTTAAGCCCGTGAAGTTTGTATGGCCAGTTTAGACCGATAATATAAAGATGAGGGACAAATTTGAGAGGATGGTGGGGTCGTTAAATAGAAGAAAATACAATAAAGGGCGCATGGTCGAGGTCATTGGATATTAGGAATGATCGAGCGAGGCGGCGACGGCTACCGATTGGAAATATGTCCTGATAACTCTAGAAGTACCGAAACGTTGATGGAGCTGATGAAGAAGCATGTCAAAGTGGGAACTATCATTTATACTGACTCCTGGAAAGGATATTTGGCGCTAGAAAGTGAAGGCTACCAGCACTTTGTTGACACTGAAACAGGGGCCTACACCCAAAATATTGAATCCTCTTGGGAGGCAAATGAGAAGAAGAATATAGAGGTAGAGAATCAGAAGTAACTTGGACATGCATCTTTGTGAATTTCTATGGATACGGCGAGTCCGGCGAATAAAAGTGGATCTATTCGATGCAATATAAAATTTTTGTATCCTGGAAAGAATGATCGACTTCCAATGGAAGAGTAACTAAATTTTTTGTGGAACAAAATTTCTTTTCTTTATTTGTATTGTTTTTAATGCTCTTTCGGGATCGGGAAATAAGTCAATGCTATCGATTCGGTCAGGTTAGGTTAGGTTAGGTTAGGTCCGGTGCGTTTACTATCGTATTTCTATTTTTCTTTCCTTTTTCGTGGTACGAATAGGCCTTTTTTGACCGTATATTTACTTCACATTTTCCGCGAATGCGCACGATCCCAGGTATGTTTTCTTAGTCCTTATTCGATTGACCGTTCATTTTTACCTTCCAAGTTTATCCGAAATTATTTAAAAATTCTGTAACAAAAATGTATTAAAACGAAGATGTTTTGATGTACAACAATAAATTTAGAGAACCTCATAAAAAATTATTTAGTGTTATTATATTCCAATAAGAATATGTTGAAAACAAATTATTTACCTTCTTAATGGCAACGAATTATTTTCTTATTTTGTAATAGTCTGCCCCAGATAATACCATGTCGGCCTTAGAACACGAGAACGTATCAGCGGCGTGGTCCAAAGAATTATTTAGCAATCATGTTCAAGAATTAAAAACTACATTTTCCTAATATAAAATGGAATAGTAAATTCCAAACATTTCATTATCCTTCTAAATGTTCTTCATTGTAGATCTTTTCTGATTTAAAATTAGTTTCTTTTATAACTTTTTAAAAACAGATGAAAATTTGACGTTTCGACTTATTTTAGTCTATCAAAATATGATATTGACACTGAAAATTTGCATATTTATATTAATCAATAGAGGAAACTAATTTTGAAACAGAAAAGATCTGAAATCGAGAACGTTTAGATGTATAAAAATATCAAAAGGACTAAAAGATAAGAAATTGAAGAAATTTAAGCTTCCAAGACCAGTTAGCCACTAAAACTTTATACTAATTTTATTTCTAGAATTTGAATTCATATAATACTAATTTTAAAATGAAAAAAAAAAAATGTTAATACCCATCCTGTTGTCAAGGCAATGAAAAAAGTAATTTTCATCTTTTTTGATTAGATTGCTGAATATTTTAATAAAGTATTTGTATTTCGTTCAACATTCCAAAGAATTTTGACAAGACTTTTTATTTTCGATCTTGGTACTACTACTTAACAGACGTTTAATATGAGAAGTTGTTGCAAACCAAGGGTGAGTGTACGTAGATGGTCCAATATAGCACCTAACCCAACAAAGAAAAGACAAAAATTTTGAAAAAAAATATATTGATTATTCAGCGTAATCTTCTTTTATCTTCATACACTTTTCCCAGCGATGTTCAAAAAGTTCGATACCCATTTTATAATAAGAATCAGCTCCTCAAAATAGTCATTAACTGCCGACATCACCTCTTCATTATTGGAAAATCTTTGACCACCGAGGCCTTTTTCTAAGTCTGGGAACAGAAAATAAGCCGAGGGGGCTAAATCTGGTGAATAGAGTGCATGGTGTAGCAATTCATTAATTCAAGACATTGCAATAACGCTGAGTGAACTGGTGCATTGTCTTGACTTCTTAGCCAATTGCTTTTTCTTTTTTCATGTTAGTTAATGAAAATTATCCCACGCGCATCCCGAAAAACCGACGCCACGACCTTATCTGCAGATGGAACGGTCGTTGCCTTCTTTGAAGCTAGTTCTCCCTCTTCAATTCATTGTTCTTTTGTTTTGGGTATGAAGTGATCCACGTTTCAACCAAGGTTGCCTTCATTTCTGTAAAACATTGCCAAATACTCGATGGAAACATCTTTACGACAACTCGGCTTCCATCATGTCAAAATTACATCAGTTAATATGCGATATACCGCCTCTTTGAAATGTCTACTAAGTCTGCTAGCTCGCTCACTTTCAGTCGACGATCATCCAGTGGATTTTTTTCAACCTTTCTGGAGTCGTCACCTCGTTTAATCCACCACTGTAATGCTGGTCCTTGCAGGTTGTACGATCTCGTTTAAACTCTCCTACACCGTATTTAACTGTTGATAATGAAGAAGCAGTCTCACCTAAAGAATCTAGTTCAGCTTTGAGGTCGCTGAATTCTTCCCCTATTGAGTGTAATGGTCGATGATAGGAGGGTAGAAATCAACATCATTTACCAAAGATTACATAGACGATAATATAAATAACAAGTTAGATCGAAAAAGTTCTGATTAGTAAAGGTCTATACATTTTTGCATAGGCTCAAACATTTCGCTTCTCTGAAGCTTCCACGAAACGATTCTATGCATTATTGAGTAAGGTTTTGAATTGAAATAATAAAAAATTGTTCAACATAAGCCTTCACTCAAAATTAAAAGGCAACCCTCGTGTAACTATCATTTTTTTTACAGATAGCTGCAAATATAGTATAGTATATATAGTATAGTAGTGCTGCTCTATAAGGGCTCATTTTGGAAGTCATAAAATGGGAATGGTGAGATTACGAAAATAATAGTTTTGAAGAGTGTGCCAGACAGGATTTGACGTATAACGGGAGACTTTGAGTACTTTTTTTACGTGAGGAAAGACGAGGATCGAAGACTTAAGCATTGACGTGCAGAGTGATCAATTTTTGTGTGATGAAGAGTGCTGCCAGAGTGTTGTAGTGATGGACATTTTTTTTCTGTGATCCCGGAACTCTTAGTTTCCAGATATTCAATAAAAGAAGTTGTTTCGAATCATGAGTGACTTCGCTAGACCTCCTTTTATCGATAACTATTTCACCGACACTGTTTTTCGGATATAGTTGCATTAAGTTGCAAATTCTTGTCGATTTTTCACGCTTGAATATGAGAGATGTTTATGTATTCGGAAACAAGTATAATTATAAGTAGTTAGAAAGCGCCTTCAAGGCCGTTGTCTTGATATATTTGCTTTACAACCACATATGTTGAAACAATGACCTATCGATTTTTACGCCAATGTTAACCGGTACAGACAGAACCAATTTTTGATTCAGACAAAAATTGAGATGAATCTTAATACGGGTATTTTTTCAAGGTGACCGTCTTTGCATGATCTCGGTAATTTTCGAGTGTAATAGAGGATACGACAAAGTTTATGAACGAACTTAACAGCGTTGGTTTAATCGTTTTAATAGTGGAGAATTTTGGAGATAAAAAACTGTAACAGTCCCATCTTGCCAAATTTTATTTGGTATACGTCCCTCATTGATCTATATTTTTACGAAAAATGGTTTTATTATAAAAATTATTCTACATTAGAATGCTCCCCTTCAAAATACTCCCATCCCCTCGCCACACACCTTTTCATAGGTTTTTTTCCATTGATCGAAGCAATGGAAGTCTTTTCTGGTGAGTGCCTTTAGGAGCTCTGTCGTTTTTTGCTTTACCGCGTCTATCGACTCAAATCGAGTCCTTTTCAAAGCAGATCTTTTTCTAACCTTTTAAGGAAATCTGAGCAGACCCGTTGACGCAAAAGATTTTGGTCAGGAGTCAGATTTTTTGGCACCAACTTTACATAGACTTTAAGAATTTTTAATAAATATTTTCCCCCTTCTTAACTATTACAATTTCGAAAAACTATCTTCGAAATTGTTATACCCGTATGAAAATACATTTCTCTCAATTTTTTTAAATCCAATATCCAAAATACTCAAATTTTATTAAAATTAAGTTAATACATTTTCTGTCAAATATATTCCTGACATGTGGCACCGTCCTGCTGAAGCCACATATCATCAAGATCAATAGCTTCCAAATGAGCCACACGGTAACGTTCATCATCCACCGTTATAGCATTATCTTCTTCGATTTTAATAAAAAACGGTCAAATTATGCCTCCAGACTATCATGTACTCCATACAGTGACCTGTTGTGGATGCATAGCTTTCTGATGAATTATTCGTGGATTTGCAAGTCCCAAATGTGACAGTTATGCTTATTAACAAAGCCACCGAATTGAAAATGGGCCTCATCACTGAAAATGATTTTGTTTGCAAAGTCAGTAGGTTGCTCAAGAATTCTCTTATCTGTTTATTAGCAGCAGTTGTTAAGTCAGTTGGATTTTCTAGGCATACAGCTGTAAATCTTTATTGAGAATTTGCTGAAGAGTACATGTTGAGATGTCCAATTTTTGTGCTCGATTACGAATTGACGTCTCTGGCCTTTCTATCATACTCTTGCGAACTACTGACTTTTGTATATAATTGTGTATAATTCCTCATGTAAAATTTTTCTAACCGTTTCCTTTCTTTATCGGCGTTCACAGCCTCGACAATCATCCGGATGCTCATTCGATGATCTGCACGCACAATTTGGTTGATTTTGGTCACTGTTTCCGGAGTTGAAACAGTCACAGGGCGATCCGGGCGCTGGTCATCTTCAGTGCTCTCTCGGCTCGCACTAAAGCGCTTACACCACTCAAAAACACGCGCACGAGATAGAGAATTTGAGATTGATACGTTGCTCCTGGGTTTTAGGACGTGCATGGACAAGATATCTAGGTAATTTCTTCCCCATACTACTTTATCGTTTCTTTCTAGCGAATTAGACTTTCTGGAATGTTTTTTTTTCCAGTAAAAACCAAAGACGATTTCTATTTTTCTTTGTACGGATTTTTTTACTACGTTGAAAGGACTCCAATAAACGCTGCTTTCCGCCAACATAATTTACGAAGAACGTCTCAGCCCTTGTCCGGTATATTCTTCGAGATTTTTCAGTTTCAGGTATTTGCAGCAAGTTTCGTGACAGTTATTGCATCCAATACGATTTCCGTATGCAACAAATAATCTTCTGCTGTTCATATTTATAGGCCCAATGTACATCCCTCGTCGGTAATGGTAAAACTTCTTGAAATATGATTTTTTGCCATCTCGTAAAAACATTATATTCTACATCATCGAAACTCAAACGTGTTAGATCTTATCTACGACATGCACCGAAGATCCCAAACACTAAAATCATTTTTGTCTGTAGATATAATTCATCTGAAGTTTCGCATAAAAATTTGGTTCCTTATTGTTCCATTAGTGCGCTGGTTTTTTACTTTTTTGATATTTTGTGTTATTAGCAATTTTTTTATAGCTAAACAACTGTTTAACATTAAGAACCGAGTCCATAATGTAGAAGGTTTCATATTCTCGGCTTTTACGACGAAATAAACTAAAAGAATATCATCACTTACAATTTTTTGAGATCTCGCCATTCCATATCTCGACCTGGATTTTGCTGGTAACAAATCAGCACTGACTTGTCTCACTAGCTCTAATGTTTGGTACTATTATGATTACTTTGAAAATTTTTTGCTCCTCCAATTAATTTGAAGTCATTCGATTGAAGACAACCAATCAGTACAACATCATTATACTGAAAACAGATCCCAAAGGCTCTATCACATTGCCATTGATATATATATATATATATGGATTTATTTCGATTTTGACGTTAATGGAATTATAGAATTGGCGTTGATTTCAAAATATTGGGCTGTGAACATGATAAGAAAAGATAGTACAGTTGGATTTTAAATAAGAAAGTTGGTATTGGCTACTACCACATGAAACACCCCGTAAAATTTTTTTACTATTCTATTATATAAATAGACGAGTCTTGGCATTTTTGCCAACACGCCCTCATTTAGTTATTACACGCGGTATCGTATATAAAACATTTTAATCAATAAAAATAAAATAAATCTATTGGAAGATCAATATGAGTGGGGATTTCTTTGATTATAGAGGCGCTGATGCTCCTTACCGCACTACAGGCTTCAACTGCACGTACCCATAAGCGCGCGTTCTATATAGCCTAAGAACTGATCGATTAAAAACTATCAAGTTTTATATTCAAAGGAATTTTTTTAAATGACAATTCTTGCTGATTTCAATAATTATTTCAAAAACAATCTATCTAAATATCTTAATGGAATATTATCGTGAATAAACAACGAACAATCATTATTATAGTTGGGTTCTACAGAGTTTCGTAGAAGTTTACGCAAACAATTAATTGAACTAGAAATTATTTTACATACTTGTACTAAATAGTTTCTAGGTAACTATTTATAATCATAATTAGTCACTGTATTGTACAGTCCAACGAACTGATGTTCACCCTGACGTCTTATTTAACAAACCCACGAAGTTATTCAAATAATTCTGATTGAAATAGTTCAAATTTCTTGTTCCTTCATCCATGTCTTTCCACATCGTAGATCTAGATTGTCACTTCACTTCTTTCTTTTATTTTGTTATTTTACTTGTTATCGCTTCTTTCTCGGTCTAAAGTGTTTTTGCCAAGATCCGCGTGAGAATTTTCATTTCTATGGTCTCCAAGATTTATTTCGTTTTAGATGTTTCTGGAGGAAAACAAGACATGTTATACTTTATTTCCTCGTGAGTATTAGTTGTGGCTATTTTCCTTCATTTACATCAATATGGATGGCGAATCGGGCTTCAAATCATCAAAAAATGATTTTAAACTAACACGATTGTTATTACGAAAATTGCGTATTATTTTCAGATAAAAAGTTCGTTTCTCAACGCTATAATTTCTTTAAAAACATTTTTGTTTTCATCACACAATTCATGACCCCAAATGTCGACAGATTTTTAATCGAATTAGTCTCTCGAGCAATTGCTAGGAGTCCGATTTGGTTCAAAATTAGCATACATGGCTTTTTTGGCGGCGGATTGATGTTATTAGAGTTTGGTTGAAAACAAATGAATATTTCGAGGGGTCGCAGTACAGAAAAGTGGTTTTTGACCTTTGCTCACCTCTGCAGGTCAAACGAAAAGCGACTGAAAAATGAAATTTCACATGTAGGTTCAATTAGTTGCGAGATGATTTCCTATCTAAGGTCGAAACTTTCCATTTCCACCCCTCTCCATTTTATGGTCATTTTTGTTATATTTTCTTATTTTTTGGTCAGAAAAAGTTTAACTAGAGGGTTCGAACTTCGCATGCAAGTAGGGGTGATTGTGTGATGGTGAATTTCCTTTCTCAAGTTCAAAGTTTTCTTCTTCAGTTCTTCCAGCACAAAACGCTCGAAATCATTTTGATCGTTGTAATTGTTGAACTGGACCGCCTCCTATTTAATGAATAATACGAGTATGATCTTTGCTGAGTTGGCTGATTATTCGTCGAAAAATAACCAAGCGTTTGTCTATTTTCCTGGAACTTTAGCTAAAATTCGGATAATAGAATATCTATTGGAAAAGGCCAAGCGTTTATTTGCTGTCCTATACTTCTAGCGAAAGGGCCAATACCGTGTTTTTATTTTTGAGTTAACACTGACACTTTCTTGACTTTCCGTATTTTCCACTTTGTTCTCTCTTTCTCATTGTCTCCAGATTCATCAGTCGTGCTGACGCTTCTGTCGAACGTACAGTGTCTTGTCCAATTTTGTATATTATTATTCGATACGTGAACTTGAAAAGTCATTTGCAAAAACTCTTTAGCATGGAGAAGATCATTGTTGATCGTGAAAATTTTGAAAAGGAGCTGAACGAATTGTTTAATAGTCAGAAAAGTAAACGCAGTATATGGGATAAAGTACAGTTAGACAATCTAGAGCAAATTTTACTCGCTGGTCCTCCAGACAAAGAAGCTGGACCCAAACCTTACAATACTTACGATCATTATGTAAAAAGCTATGAACTATTGCAAATCGAAAATGAATGTCACGTAATCGTAAAAAGAAAAAAACAAACAGATGATTAGATTAGGTTAAGTTAGGTTAGGTAAACGATGTGGAACAAACCTGTGTTTGTTTACGTCACCAAGCCTCCACGTGCTGCAATAAATGATTGATTGACATGAGAAAAATAAATAAATAAGACATCTTTTATCCTATTTTCGTTTTATCTTATTCTGTAAATTCAATTGTCCGTTATCCGAATTTTAGCTAAAGTCCCAGGTCATTGGGGGTCATTTTTCGACGAATAATCTATTGTTCGGCATTTAGCTAATACTCCGGGAGAATAGGCATGCGTGGCGCGCGCCTATTATCCTGGGATATTAGCAAAAATCCCAACTTGTCTATCGACTTAGGACATTACAATATATTTCGGTAAATAAAGGAATGAAACAAATTGTAATAAAATTATTATTCAATTAACAATAACATTATTATTTAACCAATCTTCTTTAATCAAATCAGCACCCTTCTCGCCAATCATTATCGTAGGGGCGTTCGTATTACCGCTAGGTATTGTTGGCATAATAGAAGCATCTATAATTCGCAATCCAGAGACACCGTAAACCCTTAATCTCGGATCTACAACAGCTTCTGGATCCCAAGATGGTCCCATTTTACAAGTACCCACAGGATGATAAATGGTCATCGAAATGGTTCGTATATGGCACTCCCAATATTTGTCACTGGTAAATTCAAACTGTCTACAATTAGGAAAGGGGATGTTGTGCAAAAAGCTGCCGAATTTTTGGAACGCCTGCGTACTACTAATATTCATCGCAATTTTCGCACCTGAAAAAAAAATCTCGTGTATTTATTTCATCGCTGAATTCATTTGGAACAATTAGGATATTATAGAGTTTAGCATTTGGTAAAGTTGGAGTTGCAATGGACGGTTCCTCGCTCTCGTTAAACCTTTTTCTTCTTCAATGTATTGTAGGCCTTAGACCTGCAGTTTCCAAAGTTTCGAACTTGTCATCCTTGATATTTTGATGTCCATGAATCCATCCATCTTTTTGGAGGTCTTCCTAAAGGTCGTCGTGTTCCTGGTTTACCGTCATCCTGTCCACGTGTTCGCTCCATCTGATTATGTCTTCCACCTCACATTCATGTCTTTCTGTCTGTTAGAGTATTTTCATTTCTGTTGTTCGAATGATATTTTTAGTTCTTTTGTTGTCCACTCTTGTTTCTATAGCATAGTTCACCATTGGTCTAACGCAAATTTTGTATATTTCAACTTTTGCCCTTTTGTTCATACTGGTATTATTCCAGATAATGTCCTGGAGTGCACCTGATATTCGCCTGGCTTTATTTGCTTGTCTGTTCACTTCGTTTATTTTATTCTGGTCTGTGCTGAATTGTGTGCCTAGGTAGTCAAATGACATTATCTGTTCTATGGTTTTATTTTCTAGGGCGAGTTTGGACCTCATAAGATGACAAGAGTTTTGGTTTTTGCGGTGGATACTTGCATGCTAGAGGTTTTGAGCTTTTGAGCTTTATTATTTCGTCTATTGTTGAACAGTTGCTGGCTTAAGGAGTTTCCCTGTGTCGGATACCCGTTGGTATTTGTATTTCCTCTGTCAGGTTTTGCTTAACTAATATGTGATCAATAAGTTTTTCTATTCAACCTAAAGCAAAAAGTATCGATAAACCTGATAAAATAATGTCGAGGTAACGAAATTTTTAGTGGAAAAACTGGTACTTTCCATGACCATCGTGTCTTCGTGGTAATAAACAAAACAAATTATTCAAATTTCAATAAATTACCTTCAACTAATATTTTAATATCATCAGGATGATCGAAATAATTGGCGTTAATCAATGGAGGAGCAAATGGATTTTTATTTCTCAGTCGGACCCATCCTCTGGATTTCGGTCGTAGAAGAAGCGGCATCAATGTATAAACGTCCTTATTCGCTATGGGTTTATAAACCGTGTTATATAATTCGTCCGTAATACCCAGAACTTTGCGAACTTTGGCCCCCGCGTCTGAGTTTATACTAGCAGGCGCCATATGGAATTGGATGTCTGGCCAAGATCGGTTTCCTGAAATGAAAATCATGAATATTCAAATAGAAATTTAGTTTAATATCTATGTAAATAGATTTAAGTGAAATATTATGTGTGATATTCAAAGGACGACGGTGACGAGGGAGAAAATCTGGAAGCGGAAATGACGAGGAGAAATAAACAGTTGGGAGTGCTGGAGGTTATAATAAGATCCCAAAAAATCTCCAGAAAGTCAAAACTACATCTATACAAAACAATGATAAGACCAATAGTGATCGAAACCAAGATCTTAACAAAACAGATGAAGATATATGGAAAAGAAAAATACTAGGATACTAGGCGATAAAAAGGAGGGAGATTTATGGCTGAGGAGAACAAATATTGAAATACGAAATTTATTTTGGAGATGCAGAACCAAGAAACAAAAAATAGAGTGGCAGGGTCACATCCAGAGAATGCCAGATATTAAAGCAACTAACAAAACTATGGATAAAGATCAGGAAGAAACAAAGGAAGACCAAGGAAAATATGGTATGCAGAGGTGATGTAAGAGCTAAGAGAAAGAGGATTTCAGGACTGGAAAACGAAAGTAAAAAAATAGGAAAGAGTAGAAGGGAATCACGCAATCATCTAAATTCATCGAAATGCATAGAACCCATCAAGGATTAAATTCTAATATAAAGAGGATACAGCTCATTAAAATCTCTAAAGCTGCTCAATCTCAAACATTTTTGCAAAATTACGCAAATAGTAGGATGATTTTTTCAGTCCAATCATGGAATTTTGTAGCAGAAACCAAAAAAAAATTTCGGGCCATAAATATTAATATTAAGTCTTTGACCGAGGTTTGTAAAGATTTCCTCTTAATAAAAACACAGAAAATTCGACCATGGATGGGTTTTTTTCATAATTGAATGCTCTAAAAACGTATCCATTGCGACCAAGCCATAATTTGAACCGGCGAGGTAAATTTATAACGAAAATCACGTCAAATTACAAAAAGTTTCTCTTCTTTTATGGAAAATTGGAACAAGAAAGAATTTTTGTAATTTGTGTTAACTAAAAATAATATATGTAACGAGAGAAAAGTATAGACTAGAATACATTAGTAGCTCGTAGGAAAAGTATCTTTACACCATTACATAGGAAACTGGATCATCATGAAACAGTTTGTTCACTAGTTAAAGACGTTAACTGCTTCTCTTACATTTGCTAAAAATGTCCTCAACTCACAATTCTATGATTGAGTTGAAACTAAAGGCTTGGAATGTTTCGTCTTTGTGGTACAGAATGGACCCAAACTTCTTTATTTTTAACGGAATGCTATGGTTTTATTAATTTTTTGGAATCTACGCGAAATTTCAATATAACTTTATTTCACATTTTCTAAATTTTTGGACACTAAAAAAATTATATTTCTAAGTTTAAGTGAGTCATGTCTAATATTTTTGGGATTTGGACAAATAACACTTAAAGCTTTCAAAATCTGTGAAAACCTTGACAAAAATTCATATAGGGTGTTCAGAAAATGGTGTCGAATTTCTAAAAACTTCGAAAACTTAATTTTTTCAAATGGCAACTCCCATTTTTCTCTTTACCATTGGATTCTACGTTTAAAATTAAGAGGACTTCGTTGGTAAATTCATATATGTCAAATTATCGGTTTTTGTAGAAACTTGAAAAAAAACTGAATGCTGCATGTGTCCAAAAATTTCGAAAATGTGAAATAATTAAAAAATGGTGGACTTTCGGCATTCGATGCCTCATATAAAGTTATATTGAAATTTCGCGTAGATTCCAAAAAATTAATAAAAACCATAGCATTCCGATTAAAATATCGAAGTTTGGGTTCACTTCAGATAACTGAAATTATTTTAGTTCAAATGAGCATTTCGGAAAACAACCCATGCAAGCAAATTTTCAGAACACTAGTCGCAGTACTTTCCCATATACATATCGATTTAGCTCGTCGTGAAGGACCCTGTACATAGCTGAAACTAGGAATATATAGTCAGAAACATCTAAAATTTCTTTGGCAACAGATCTACTTCAAACTAGTTTAATTGTAGTATTTCATTTATTATGGAGCAAAGAAAATCCATCGAAACATAAACAGAAAGCAAAGTGACTAGAGAATCTCTAACCTAGTAGGTTCGCAGGGCCTAAATCTTCTGGAATTAGCTCACAATGGCCAAAAAATAGATAGGATGATGTTAAATGTTGAAAGTTTATACAACTACTCCACCCAAACTTTCAATTACACTATCTAATGCGTGCTTAACGTCTTCAGAGACTGTAATTTCACCTTGAAGGCTCATAATTGAGTAATCGTTTCGTAAAAACAGTCAGCGAATTATCTTTTTATGAATAAAAATTGTTTTTAAAAGCACTCCTAATATATAAAGGCCCATTGATGGATCAAAACAATCTGAACTTGTTGAAGCGTGCCCGAATTTGAGAGAGTTACATTTTAGTACCAAAACAGATCGTATAGAGCAACGCATAGTGATTAAATACTTATTCGAAACCCCAAATCTATATTCAAGAAATTACCAAACGCAAATATTTGTACAGTTTTCTGTATGCGTACAAAATATATTAATTAAAAAAAAGTTTATTTACCGAATTTAGTATTTACAAATGCCAATCCTTCCACACCACCCAAGGTAGTCATGGGTCCTTTTTGATGCAGAACGTACTGCATAGTCATGGTAATCGCTTGAAATCGATCTTGTACTATAGATACTGGTTTATTTACTCTAAACGTTAAACCCCCCATAGCGACATGGTCTTGTAAATTTTCTCCTACAGCCAGATTTCTAAGTACGGGTATTCCGTGCTTCGTTAATTCTGCTTTCGGTCCTAATCCAGATAGTAACATAATTTGTGGTGTATTGATAGCTCCTGCAGATAGAATAACCTCTTTTTTTGCTGTGACTATTTGTTTCCTTCCTGTAAAAAAATCTGGTTAATACACATAAATTGAGATCTGTTGTTCAATTACTTACCATTCCTGACGAATTCAACACCAAATGCCCTCATCGTTGCAGGATTTATAAGGACTCTTGTGACATGAGCATTCAAAGCTATGTCTATATTTTTGCGTAACTTTACTGGCCTTAAAAAAGCTTTCGCCGTCGAGCATCTAGAACCTGGAAAATAGAGAAAATTAGTGAGTTTCATGGTGGTTTTCCGAATTTAATCGGGATATTATACTTGGTTATATTGTAGTATAAGTACCTCGTCTTATTGTTCCTTGTGCTATCATAAATCCAGCTTGATCTGCTCCATTGATATCTCTTACTGGATAACCCATTTCGGAACCTGCTTCTAGAAATGCCACTACTAAAGGAGTTCTCCAAGGAGATTCTTGAATTGTCAACGGTCCTCCTGTACCATGATAAGCAGTTTTAGCTAAATACGGATTTCTATTGTCTTCTGATTTTATGAAATATTTTAGAACATTTTCGTAATTCCATCCTGTGTTACCTACAAAAATTAATAAAAATCTATTGAAGATCCAATATTAACAATAATACAGTTATTTAAATAAATATAACCATAAACTAATAGAGCTGCGATAAGAGCAACTACGGGAGCTCCTGATGTTTTTGTGTTGCATTAGTTGCATTCCAGTAAAGGCAATTTTGCTTGTTTACGTGTCCATGAGGTACACCCTAAAAAAAGATGTGGATGTTGGAAATCGCTTCATCATCTGGTTTACTAAGTGAAGTCTCGAGAACAGACCGAGTATCACCGTCTATATTTTGACGGTTCTAAAAGACCTTCGATTACCGCTATCGATTGACATACTTTCCGCGCCCGTTCTAAGAAGCTGAATTCACGCAAAAAGCAATACAAAAGTTTCTTTTAAGACACCTCTTATCAACGGCAGTTTTATAATAGTCCTATGTATATACAAATACCAAACACGTTTTTCAATATAAAAGCATTTTGAATGGTTGCAGTTCAATAAAGCACGTGTTTACTTCAATTAGAACATACAAAAAGACTTGTTTGGTCCTCCAACTCTCATTAAAGGTCCTAACTTTGATATCTTTTTTCCCAAATTGATGTATATACAAATACCAAACACGTTTTTCAATATAAAACCATTTTGAATGGTTTCAGTTCAATAAAACACGTGTTTACTTCAATTGGAATATACAAATAGTGTTGTTTAGTCCTGCAACTCTATTTAAAGGTCCCAACTTTGCTATCCTTTTTTTAAAATTGATGTATATACATATACCAAACAGGTTTTTCAATATAAAACATTTTGAATGCTACCAGTTCAATAAAACACGTGTTTACTTCAATTGGAATATACAAGGAGTGTTGTTTGGCCCTGCAACTCTATTTAAAGGTCCTAACTTTGATATCTTTTTTCCCAAATTGATGTATATACAAATACCAAACACGTTTTTCAATATAAAAGCATTTTGAATGGTTGCAGTTCAATAAAGCACGTGTTTACTTCAATTAGAACATACAAAAAGACTTGTTTGGTCCTCCAACTCTCATTAAAGGTCCTAACTCTGATATCCTTTTTCCCAAATTGATGTATATACAAATACCAAACACGTTTTTCAATATAAAACCATTTTGAATGGTTTCAGTTCAATAAAACACATGTTTACTTCAATTAGAACATATAAAGAGTGTTGTTTGGTCCTCCAACTCTCATTAAAGGTCCTAACTCTGATATCCTTTTTCCCAAATTGATGTATATACAAATACCAAACACGTTTTTCAATATAAAACCATTTTGAATGGTTTCAGTTCAATAAAACACATGTTTACTTCAATTAGAACATACAAAAAGACTTGTTTGGTCCTCCAACTCTCATTAAAGGTCCTAACTCTGATATCCTTTTTCCCAAATTGATGTATATACAAATACCAAACACGTTTTTCAATATAAAACCATTTTGAATGGTTTCAGTTCAATAAAACACATGTTTACTTCAATTAGAACATATAAAGAGTGTTGTTTGGTCCTGCAACTCTATTTAAAGGTTCTAACTTTGATATCTTTTTTCCCAAATTGATGAATATACAAATACCAAACACGTTTTTCAATATAAAACCATTTTGAATGGTTTCAGTTCAATAAAACACGTGTTTACTCTATTTATAACAAATAAAAATGATTTTTTCAATCCTGCAATTTTAATCAAAGGATAATATTTTAATTTCTCTTTCTAAATTAATAAATATGTCTATACCAGACATTAAAATGATTTTGAATCATGCTAGTACAATATCTATGGACTGTTTGCCCCAAAAATTCCAATTATATACGTATTTTTGTTAAGTTCTTTACCTAATTTTTCCCACATGTCATAGTCGTTTCGGTTGCCTCTGACGTATAACATGTAATTGAGGACACTCGATCCACCGAGTACTTTTCCTCTGGGCCAATTGCACTGGCCATTCTTCATTCCGAGACAGGCCCTGCCGGTGTATTCAGTTTTGTAACTCCAATCTAATTTCGATAATTGTAAATACGCAGCTAAGGATGGCACATCACTTACTTCGTTCTCATCGAAACCAGCTTCTAGAAGAAGAACCTGAAACGTTTGTTTGAAGATACGAGTAATAATATACAAAATAGTACAAGAAATTTAAGATTTGACGATTTGGTACTTTACATATACTAACTGACAAAAGTTATATGGTTGAAAAGATTCCATTTTACTCAAGTAAGTGTCAGAATTTATGTCGTTTTATGATGATGATTTTTCTTTGATACTTCCTTCTGAGTTACATTTTTTCTCGCCACATCACGCTATATAAAGAGGTGGAAGATTTAGAATCTAGTGCATCCGTTAAACATGATTTCATGACCCCGAGTGCACATACGCAAGTCATTCTTTACACCCTCGAGCAACTGGTCCTCGTTGTATCCAAATTAGCTCTAGTACCCCAAACCATTGCCCTATACATGACTATTATCGTGTACATCCACAGTAGAATATGTGGGTTACAATTTCAATTGTTCCCTGCGAAGTTTCTGCACACCATCAGGACTTTCGTGTCTCTATTGAGTCCAAGATATTTCTTCCCTATTCTCCACTCAATGGCTTTCACATCAAGTTTGATCGTCTGGAGTTTTTTCTTCTTACAGGAGGTAATTAGGTAAGTCTTGTTGTTGACACCACCTCCTAGAGTATTCTCAAAGCTCTCCCTTGTGTACATGACTATGTTGTCGTCATATCTTTCGCGGGATAAGCTGACATCAATCAGTCCGTTTAAGAGTTTGTTTACCCTTTGTGGACATCTTCTGTTTGCAGTAATAGAAATAGTGACCTACTTTCAATTCTACTTTTCTAGTGGATAGTAGCCATTTATTTGGAAATTATCCCGTTTACTCCTTTTGCTTCTAATGCTCTTAGGACAGCCTCATGTGGAGTATTGTCAAAGGTGCCTTCTATGTCAAAGAAAACTTGTCTCTGGTTATTAACAAAGATGGCGTGGTGTACACTCCAGCATATCTGTTCTAATGTAGCTGTCGACAAATAATTTCGCAAAATGTTTCGCTGATTGGTCTGAAGGCTTCGGGATGTGTGGTGTCCTTCTTTCCCACTTGGGGAATGAAAATTACTTTCGCCCTTCTTCGAAGCATTAGACTGCTTCGACCAAGGCAGTGTGGCAAGACTTCTTCCTGTCCTCTTTGAAGAAGGGCTGGAGAAATTCCGTCCACTCCTGGCGACTTAAACAGCTCGAAGGTGTTCTTCCATCTTCGTGGTCTCCATGTACTAAATACTTTCAATAATAAATAACGTTTTGGTGAAGGGCGAGGGTGAGAATCATAGAATTAAAATCAATTATTGACCCACCAGGATCTTCCAGATCCGTCTGCAATTGAACACACCTGGAACATGATTAGTTTCAGGCTGTTGGATTTGAAGCATCTTCTACTGACATGGTGGAGCTTTACAATATAAATTACAATTTCTAAATTAATTTCTGAGTGAAGTTGGGCTATTAATGATTAAATTTTCATATTAGAACAAAAAACTTACTTTCCATTTGGATATTTCTGATATCCTGGAAGCCACAACTGCTCCTGCAGATCCTCCACCGACTACAATGAAATCGTAGTCCCTGTAAATCCTTTGAGCTTCCATAATAGGCGTTTCGGGGTCGAATTTGTTATAATTAACGTACGAAAGTCCCGCCAAAATTAAAGGTATAAGCCAAAGGGTCGAACCGACTATTCCTATAGTTTTTACGGCCGTCGATACCAAAAGAGTTTCGAATACCATAATTATATCACAGGTAACTGAAAAATTATGAAATTATCTAAAAACCTTTAACATTAGGCTTAGTTTGAAAACTATTATCTAGAAAAGTCATGCTCAATAATTAGAGCATGAACAATTCTTCTCTCACTAACAATTTTAGAACAATTACATACCATAAAAATCTATGGGGGTTATTTTGTAATGTATAGGGTTGATACTTACTTAGTCTGACTAGTAACTAGGTATCTACTAATTTTTTTTTATGTTAGTCCGGTGGTCGGACTTTGAACATTATTATACGACGAAATATCTGGGCTTTTCTTATCTTGTTGCCAAGATTTAAAAGAAGCATGACTATTTTAATGGATGCAGCGTCATCTCTGGATTAGCCTGGAAGAAAAAATAAGATTTAAGTTTCGATGCATTAATATCGAGGAATATGAACGGAACGCCGGATTTTCTAGATTATTTATGACTTTTTGAAAAATTGTCACAAATAAAATTTTTCATATATTTCGTATACTATCTAATAGTGTTTGAAGATTTTCTGTTTATGTCATAATTTTCAAGATACGATAGGTAGTATTTGGATATACCTTAAGCATGTGCTTTTCCAGTCTCTAGAGAGATTAGATTCAATCCTTATAAACTATAGACTTCAAATAGCCCCAATGTCATTTTCCAAAATTCAATTCTCATGAATGAATTTTCCGCCTATAAAATTTTTTTTCCGGGAACTCCTCGTATCAAACAATCTCTTTGCACAGGAATTTATCAAAATATGAGAGATTGTGGACACCCTTGCTTTGTATGGTCACGAAATAAATTTTTAGCACGTTTATATTAGCTTCACCTGTATAGGGGGGTTTGTTTATTTGTGAACTTTTACTGTTAGTATATCCCAGCACTTTAATTGCGTTCGTTAGATGAGCGTCAACCTCTAGATTCGCCGATCGTAGTTTCAAATCCCGTTTACGTTCTAAAAAAAATTTCGGCAATTTTTTTTTTAGAAATCATCATTGTAAATTTTTTCTCTACATCGAAACTTACTGCCCTCTGTTGGAGATTTACTATACTATCTGTATCAGTATTACTTTAGAATTTAATACCTTAAATTTATTATTTATATATTCTATTGTAGATTTATAATAATAATGACTAGAACTTGAAAAAAAAATATTTTTGACAATAAATTAATCTGGAAACAATAATAAATAAAAGCGTTTTCACAATATTGTCGTATTTTTTATTCATTATTGTCTTATTTGGAAAAAAAAATTATTTTTAACTTTTCAGTTTGAGCTGCTTTAAAAGTTTGTTGCTTTTAGTTTTCTTAGTTTATATTTTTTCTGTTCCGATTTTCTTGTATCATAACGTTGCCATTCCACAAATGTAGATGCTATGAATTATTATTTTTCAAAAAACGTTTTTTCAATTGATTAATGTCAAGAATAAATTGGTACCTCAAATCGCTTCGGAAATATATGATTTTTTATAGAAGAGTGTCAAATTTTTATGTTAAATTTCTGAATTTTTTGACTGAAAATACACGTTTATAGCGAAAATATGCAAAAAACTATGAGATATTTTTTAGAAGTGTACTAGATTTCTGTAATTTATTTAAAAAAATAATGTATTTCGCCAAAAAAATACACATTAATAATATTATTGTACTTTGATTGGTAAATGTTTGATGTCCGCTCTATTTTTGGTCATAAAAAGTCGAAAAATTATTTTTTTTTCATTTTGATCATTTTTCCGGCGCGATTTAGGTAGAAACGAAAATTTTTTAATAAATCATTGAGAAACCCACTCAACGTTATAATTGAAGCCTAACCTAACCTAAAACTTTTTCAAAACAATTTTTAAAGAAAAATCGGGGAATTTCTGGTATCTGGTTTGGCCCAAAAAGTGTTGAAAATTCGATTTTCTATATTAGTTTTTAGTGTGATCTGCTTTAAAGCTCGTTTTTTAGTTTTCTTAAACTTTTTTTTAGTTATGATTTTCTTGTATTAGAACGTTGTCTTTCCACAACTGTAGATGCTGTGAGTTTTTGAAGTATTATTTTTCAAAAAACGTTTTCTCAATTGATTAATGTCGAAAATAAATCGGTACCTCAAATGGCCTCGGAAATATATGATTTTTTATAGAAGCATATCAAATCTTTTTATTAAATTTCTGGATTTTTTGACTGAAAATACACCTTCATAGCGAAAATATGCAAAAAACTATTTATATTTTGCCAAAAAAATGCACATTAATAATTTTATTATACTTTGAATGTCAAATGTTTGGTTATGTTAGGTTAGGTTAGCATGCACATGATTGGTAAATATTTGGTACCCGCTCTAATTTCTGGTCATAAACATTCGAAAAATTATTTTTCATTTTGATCATTTTTCCGGCGCCATTTAGATAAAAACGAAAGTTTTTATTAAATCATTATGAAACTCACGCAATGTTATAAATGAAAAACGTCCTAACCCAAAACTTTTTTAAAACAATTTTTAGAGAAAAATCGGGGAATTTCTGGTATTTGGTTTAACCTAAAAAGTGTTGAAAGTTTGATTTTCAATATTAGTGCGCTGAAAAAATAAACATAGTATTGAAAATATCAATTTTTTATGACCAAATGAGAACCCTTTGATTTCAAATAAATGGTTTTGCACCCTCGTGCATATTTATATCTAAGGGATATTCATCTTAGACGCGTTAGTTATATCATTATTATGATAATAACTAATAACTATTATCAACAGTCTTTCATATGTCCACCATGATTATCAATTAGAATTCTTCGATTATGTGCAATTACATAATATCTTGATTCATAATCTACTTTCGTAATACTTTCTTCGGTTTAGTAATATTATCTTACTTCCTACCTACTATGAAATCTAGGTTATAGTGTTAATGAAACTTTCCACTAACATTTTTCAATTTTAATTAATACTAATTCATTTGAAACAAAAAGAATTTTTTACACGCTTTTCAAACAAGACTTTAATCGTTTATTTGATATTTTTTATAACAATAATCTAAGATTAACACATTTTTTTGCCAAAAATTGAATTATTCATTCTTCTAGATCAATAAAATCATGCCAAAGCTTCTCTAATTTCTCGATGCCGTGCTTGTAGACGAATTCGTCTTCTGCATCAAAATAGGCTTCAGTTTCACCAATTGCGACTTCATTTGAGCTGAATTTCTACCAGTCGTCACTAGGAACCAGATCTGGACTATACGGTGCATGAGGAAGCAATTCGAAGTGTACTTAACCATCGACTTGTGAAGCCATAACCTTCCCAGCTGACTGTTGTGCGTTTGGATGCTTCGAACGTGGTTTATCGACTACAGTCCACTTAGATAATGATCGTTTTGATTCCAGAGTGAACTGATGGATCCATATTCCATCTATTCCCACATGTCGACACAAAAAATCTGACTCATTACGACCAAACGTGCTCCGAATCATCAACTCGCACCCACTTTCGAAAAACCTCTATCAAGGTCAAACGTTCATGCATAATTGCAAACACACTGCTTTCTGATATATTCGAGGCCTCAGCTATCTCAAGAAATTTCAATTTACGATTAGAAATAACCAATTTGTGGACTTTTTTGATGTTTTTTGTACGGTGTCTGTACGACCACGTTTAAATTCAACAAACCAATAACAAATTGTTCTTTGGGATAGATCAGAGTCTGGATAACACTTTTAGCTTGTGCAGTATTTTTATTCATCAAAAAGCAATGATAAATTAACATACGAAATTGTTTTGAATCCATTCTGAAAATAACAAACGTAGTTTCATTTAAATGGTTGTAAATGACACCAAATGTTATTGTTAAAATAGATAGGAATACATCATTCAACTGGTTCCAATTATTTATGTTGTTTTTACTTTATTATCAATCAAAACATATACAGTTCTTCAAGCTTTTGGGATGGTTTCAGAGAATATCATCTTCACCTGTCTTATAGATCTGCTGGCCGAATTTTTTTTAGTCTTCCACCATTTTGTGGCTTTCGACTGGCTTCTATGTATGATGGCTATATCTGATTCATTTACACAACCACAGAGCTCGATACCATACATCCAGATAGGATTAGTTATACTTTTATACAGTAGGAGCAGTATAAATCTTCTTAATGATATGGTCTTTCCATGTTAGTCTATACACAAAAGGATATTGGTCTTGATGTCTTGATTGGATGTCATTTAAATGTGTTGCTTGCTAATATGACTGTGTCTTTCGCGATGGTGTCCATAATGGTTCAATTATTTGATCTCGTAGATCTGTCGTGTATAATACATAAAATAATGCTTCCCAAGATGATCCCCTCGGGTACTTTTTTTATTAATTTTTGTTCTTTTTTGAACTCTCTCACGATTAGGTAAGATTTTGTCTCTTTGAAGTATGTGATTTAAGACAGTTTTTGATTTTATATAATCTGCCTGTATGCCAAACGTCGGGATTATCATTTTTTTACATTATCGCATCGTCTTCGTTTATTCTGTTTGTTTTTCTTGTATGTCGTAGTCCAAAGTTAGTCAATATAAGGCTTATCATTGAGGAATCCGGAATATACAAATGGAAATTCAAAATATGCACAAAGTGCTCCATCCTGTAATAATAAGTTGAGATGAAAGAGGAGTGTTCGGTGTTTCTTTATAGAACTGAACCCTTAAAGGCGCTTCAAGGAAGATTTTTTTCATGTCTAAACTTTTTACAAGAGAAAAATGTTTTCTGGTCTTTTCAACAACCCTATTTAAAGCATCTGTCAAACTGACCAAAAATCTCGGCGTTAGGCGTAGAAAGAAAATAATATTGAAAGAATATCTAGTACAAATTTGGCTAGTGTCAGTGCATTCGTTTTTTCTAATTCTCAAGAAGCAGTGATTGAAGATTTTGGTTGATGTCGCTAAGCACACCTATCAATAAATGAACAATTCAACTTCCCCTAGAATCTGATTTCATAATACTAAGTATTATACAATGTTTTTAAAGAAAATAATAAGTTAGGTCAACTATACAATAGTCTTGAATACTGACTAAGCCGCTAAGCACCAACGAATATAAAATAACATACAAAATGGCCAAGAAAACATTCTGATTCCAAAGTGACGTTATGCGCGAGGCTTGTCAAATTTGAGCCGTAAATTCAGCATTCAGTTATGCGTGTATCGTAGTTAAACGTACATTGAATTTGCAGTACTCCTGGAGAAGATCTGAAATTTAGATTACGCAGTTTTGACAATGGAATAGTTAATGTCATCATTGCCTCGAACGTTTTTCTTTTTATACATTGCCCAAATGTGTATTGCGACACGTCTACAGATTTCTTTTGAGCAGAAGCATCCACGTATTGGTCCGAAATTTTTTATTTGAGAACGATTTATACGTAAGCTCGATAAACTCTTTTTATATGAGCAAATACGTTCGTTCAGATATCTCAAAGAAAACATCATTCAATCATTATGATTACTTGGTATTATTTTCTTTCCTTTATTTATTAATATTATTTAATCAAATATTGAAATAATGATTAAGTAACCCCTTATGGCACGTACACTTTCGAAATAATGCGATGTGATCAATAGCAAGGCTGCGAAACTTGAAATACTTAAGGTCGCGTGTTGCTAATGGTACTGAAAAGAATTCGATCGGTAGAAAGTTTAAAAATTACATAAGTAGCTTGTAAGAAATTACCAACTTGTCGTGTTTTGAATCGCAAGGAAACGTTTTATTGGATAAATTTGACATTAGAAGATACTTGGTTTATCTATTGGTTGGTATTGGTTATAAATTCATCATTGCTCTGAGCTGCCATCTCTTGGCCAGTGATTCGTCGATCACGTTTACTGATGAAACATTACGTTTATCTTCAGCGGTTGTAATAGACTGTTCTGAAAGTTTTCTATCGCCGAAGATCCTGGTGGATACAAAAATTTTCATATTGTACCTATATTCGTTAGGAAATTTTCAATATTTTAAAATGGAATCATGCATCCATTGTAATCACCATGATTGCCATGTATTAATTAAAGGTGAAAGGTCTGTCTTTTGTTTCTGCTCTTTCTTGGGTAAAAATTGTCGTGTTTTGAATCACGAGGAAACGTTTTATTGGAAAAATATGGTATTAGAAGATACTTGGTTTATCTATTGTTTGGTATTGGTTAGGTTAGGCAGATCTATAGATTCATCATTGCTCTGAGCTGCCATCTCTTGGCCATTGATTCGTCGATAACGTTTACTGTTCAATAATAATCGAAGGTAAGTGATCTGTCTTTTGTTAATGATAGCAGGCTTTCTGCTCTTTCTTGGGTAAAAATTGTCGGTTTTTATTTTATTTGAAGATTGGTGATGGTAAATTTTGAGGAAATTTTATTGAAAACAGTTTTATTTGTCCCGGTATAACCAGAAACATGATATTCATTAATACACAATTATCTACAAAATTTTAACGAACTTACATAACGAAATTATTTTGTGCAGCCTACATATGGCGTGAAAATGAAATTATATAAGATAAAATGGTCACCAAGAATGTGTGTCATCAGGTTACATGGATATAATTATCACGTAATCAAATTGACGTGTATTTTATCTTTAAAACAAATATTTGAATAACGAAGTCTTCTAAGTTATGAGAATTAATCAAAATATCATTTATTTTTCAGAGCTCAAACTACTAGAGCTCATGTTTGACAAGTAATTGAACTAATAATCAAACAAAAAAACTTGGAAAGTAAAACAACAGACGAAACTTGTTCACTTCACATTCACAAGTTGGATCTGTTAATTTTATGAAAGCAGTTGTTGTTAATTTTGAAAATTGACACAAAATTATTGATTTTCAATCATTTTGTTTGGTCAGTTGTTTGACAGCCATAAATTTTTTTAATTAACAACGCATCGTCTTCACCATTTAGTAAAATAGATGTAGGAGACAACTTCAGTTGAATGGTTTGTCTATCGGCTTCTATAAAGTGAATAAAGAACAAAGAATAATATTTGATGCCGCTAATACCTCAATTCCAACATTCTCATCAGTTTTCTTTGCTTTGATGTTATTGTTAACGACTGAAATTTAAAAATTATTATTTTTTGTTTATCTTTCAAATCAGTATTTATTCCTTTAGAAACTTCACTGAGTTGGAGTTCGTATATACGCTACCGGTCAAAAATTTTCGACGAATAATTGTCTTTTATTTAGTTCCGCTTTTCAGAATATTCCAAAGATGTGAAGACTTTCTGACTTCCATGTTCAATTTGTCCTACAACTCAATTAGGTGGTGGTCGGGCGATTGTGACAAATCATTGCTTTAAGTACATTCTTCCCTTCTAATCCTTCGAAATACTCTTTGCACAGCAATGCTATAAGATAAATTTGTATGTCGATTAGACGCTAACCAGAACGTACTACATTTTCATTTAATATTTTTATAGCTCTATCTCTTCAAAATGCCTCTCAATTTTTACCAGGTCTCCGGTTGGTCTTCCACCAAATCATCTGCAAACCATCACCGAACCGTGTTTGACAATCGAGATAATATATGGATCAAACATCCCTTCTTCCTTTGACTTGCCCACAAATACTCTTTTCTTAGACCCAAAAACCTCAAACTTCGACCCGTCACTCCATGAAACTTTCTCTCACTTTTCCTGGAGACCAATTTTTTTGGTCTTTGCCTTTCTGAAACCTCTTAATTTTATTGTAAGTTTCTTCACTGTCGTCCTTCAAATTAGCCGCTGACCAGAACTGAAACCTCTTGAAATAGATTTCTTCTCTGCCGCCCTTCAAAGAATCCAGATCCTTTCAATCTCCTTTCCACCCTAGAATTACTCATTGGCAGATCTCTAGTTTCATCGATTTATTAATTGATCTGAGTTGCCATTTCGGAGCCCGTGATTCGTCGATCACGTTTACTGATGAATACATTCCGTTTATCTTCAGCTGTTATACTTAATTCGGTGTCATTGGTACAGTTACATTTACCTATACTTTGAAGATTTTCTTGGTTTTATTTGTATACGACCTTTACAATATCATGTTTATATGTTTTCAATTTCTTCTACTTGAAGAATCCTTGAAAGTGCGGTTTAGATTGAACGAAAAAATATATAATTAAAGACAGGAATTGTGGTATACTGAACTTACTTAATATATCCTTAGATGTTGAATGAATTATTTCTTAAAAGTTTAAAATCGAAGAGAACCCACCCCAATTTCAAACTGAAGGGCTACTACTAGTGGAGACTACAGCTGGGCTTCGATTAGCAGTGAAGAAAAGAAGAGGAAGAACAAAGCAAGTAGAGGGACCACCTATAGGTAATCCTGCTAATCCAGTATCATCTACTGGACAGTTTCTGCTACGTTACAGTTGTGGTATTGGTTTTGGAGTTGTCATGAAACAACAAAACCTCGCAGAAGGGAAAATCTCGCTTAGATACTGAAACTTGATTTAAGAGATTGAAGTAGTGGGTTCCGTTGATGGTCCCACGTATATATTAGACATCTACCAGGAGCACAATCCTAAAGAACACTTTCCCCATAGAAATACGAGTTTTGGCTTTCATGGAGTTTTTTTGCCACTCCAATAATTCATCCACGTCAGGTCGTAAAAGAAAATTTTTCTGCGAGTGAAGCAGCCAAAAGAGAAATGAACAATATGGTCGCCATGAACTGTTTCCTGTGGGAGAAATGAACCTTCAGTTAACCCCGAAAATTAGGGCTAATCAAAAATTTTGTAAGAGCAAGGAACTGGTTTCAAATTTAAAAAAAAATTCTTTGAGTGACGCTGAATTAAAGGGAGGTGTATTTGTTGTAACCGACGTCAAAAAATTAATTAAAGATCCGGCGTTCATTACTACCTTAAATAAAAAAGAGAAACAAGCTTTGAAGCGTTTGTCAAAGTTACTGAAAACTTTTGGGGTAAAAAAATGCTCAGTGCGTATTATAAATTGGGATGTGTGATAATACAGGTTTTACTTTCTCATATAGTTTTTTCAGGAAAATATGGGGGCTTTAAGTGACGAGCTTTCGTTACAATTGAAAAGCTCTACCAAGGAAAATCGGAACCAGCAATGTTTGGTCTTTAATTAGAGACTCCGAATTTAGGAGACATGTAAAAACATGTTTTTTAGTGCTGATAATAAAACAGAAGTTTCATATGTACTTGAGACAAAATAATTTCTCACAAAAATGTGATCCAAATTACGAATAATTTTATCCACGAGGAAAAAGTGATTTGAATGAAACATCAAATTTTGATGAAAATTAAACAAATTAGGGACATTTTAAATGAAAAAGCTTACCTCTAATATGAGTTAAAATAGCCCAAGCTTCAATACGATTCTCTAAACAATAAATTAATTTTTTTTTCAAATTAAAGTTAGAAATTTCGAAATAAACTTAAAAAAACCCAGAAGCATAATTATTTTGTACTTAATTGGTCATTATTTGTCCAATAATTTTTTTTTAAATAAATTACTCACTTTGAAAGTCTTTCTGTTCTACATCCACAAAACCATTATAATCCCAAGGATCCACCAAGTTTTTCAAAACACTTCACCTTTTCACACCACCAATTCCGGTATAAAAACTAAAAATAGCCCATTTTTCATTCAAACAATAAAACAAACAATAAAAACAAAGTACAATAACTAAATAGTTAAACTACCTGTTTAAAGATCGTGCACTATCTAACGATTCTTGGGGATCTGAAAGTGAGAGTGATGGTACATAGGGGAACTTATCACTGTTCTTGGTCTTGTTTTGCAAGAAAGAACGCGATGCATGAAGAAGGGATGTAGAGGAAATACACGTTTAGTGCACGCGTTTTCAACATGAAGCACATAAGGTTCTCTTCAATTAAACATTATTACATAACGCGTTAATCCATAGTGAACTTATTACATAGGAAGTATGTTCTTGAATTGTAATTAAATTGGTTGAAGAATGTGAATAATATCCGTGATTAAAATTTTTTTTATTAGTTTATACATTCATTAAGATACTATACCTAATTGGTGATTTTTTTGGGAATATATACACTTTGTCTACTTAATTTGGAACCATATGGAAAACTTTTTTATTAGTGGTTATTCTTGATAAAAAGTGCATGGTCCAAAAGTTAAAAAGGATGACCCATCAAATCGATGTTTTGACTGTTCAAAAACGTTTTTGTTTGCGAGAACTCGCGTTGTCGTTGTCGAGGATGATTCGTCTTCTGCGATTGGTTTCTGTGTTTTTTGTCGAGCACTTTAGGTAAACAAAAGCTGGTGTTTTTGTTTGTGCCTCGTGCGCGAACAGCTTTTGTTGGATTTGGCTCGTCTCAAAAGACCTATTAGTCGATTGCAAAGACATGCATAAATCTATGATTCGTCATCTGTTACGATCTTATAGACATTTTTTTAAACATGGCGATTAAAGTTTTACAGCATTTTTTGCACCAATCGACACGAGCTTTTTTGAGCGATTGTCAAATTATGCGGTATCCAGCGCGAACAAATCTTTTTGACAGCCAAATGTTCATACAATATTGAATAAATGCAAGTGGAAGATAAATGTTTTAAGTATCTGTAAACAACTCTAATAAACCTCGTATACTGCTTTAAAAAATTGATATCTGATGATTGCATTTTAACTTTTGGACCATGCAGAACTTTTTATTATAAAACCATCAATAAAAAAGTTTTCCAATTTAAGTAAACACACTGTATATTAAAAAAATATATAAAAATCTAATGGCAATCCGTCCGGCCGTTCTATCTGGCCGATTTCCTTCATTTTTTTTTGACTGTACGGTATTTATGCCTAGATTTGTCATCTCATACTCAGACGTAGTTTTAGTCTAAGAACACTGAGTAATTTAAGCGCTTTCATCTGAGATATAATACGAGGGTTGTGAATATGTCAAATCTGACATTGCCATCATAAAGTTTGACATTTTTAATTGTGAACGTACTTAGAACGTGTTGTCATACGAGTGTCATAGATTTATGCAATCGACTTCTGGGTCTTTCGAGATGAGCCAAATCCAGCAAAATGTGTGCGCGCACGAGGTACTTCGCAACAAATGGTCGCTTTTGTTTACCTAAAGTGCTCGACAAAAAATAGAAACCAATCGCAGAAGACGAATCCTCCACAACGACAACGCGAGCTTTCACAAACCAAAACGTTTTTGAACAGTCAAAACATCGATTTGATGGGTCATCCGCCGTACAATTTTTGGCTCCACATCCAATGATTTCTTACGAGGTCAACTTTTTCTACACCTGAATCACATGTTTTAAAAATACCTCAATCGGAATGCAAGAAATCATTCAATAATTGGTTCAAACGCGTGCAAAAGTGGAAAATATTTTGAAAAACAATAAAGACGTATACACTTATGAATATTGATTTTTATTTGTCTATCTCCAAACTTACATTTGATGGACAATAGCTCTTTCGAATTTCGCATTTCTTCATCATTCTCTTCTACGTTTTATTTGAAAAGAAAGAATAAACCACGTGGCCAAAAAAATTTGCTAAAGATTTCGATCGTCGTATATAAAGTGTCGCTTAATTAGGTGAATTTAATTATATATTTTCAAATTCGTCATTTAGTAGTGAACTAAAAACTTTGAAAATAATTCCCACGCGTATCTAACTGCGACTTTTTTCCTGTAATATAATCCGTTCCTGGGATATGGCCGACGATCGTTATTAGTTGGCCACCCGGTATATTAAAGATACTTTTTAAAATGTTGCTATTTGTTTTAGCCTACCGATGAATATTCATCAATTTTTGCCCACACTTTATAAAATAAATTAAGAAATGCGTTCATTTAGGCGCCATCGACAAATCTTATAAAATTTTTGTCTCCAATCCACTTTCTACGTTATTTATTTCAATTTGTTTACATACAACAAAAACGAAAGGAAAAATATTTAAAGAGCATTATGTAACAATGAAATAAATCAGCCTACTTTCATATCACTATTAATAATTACTTTGTTCGTTTATCTTGAAATGCACCACATGCAAATCGCATTATCTAATACTTTCTCTTCCAAGTTCATTATTAATTCTTCTGTAACAAACTAGGTATAAAGGTGATTTTGTCATCGTGAATTAGATCACCGGATATTATTCCTCAGTGAAAAATTTTCGTAACGCCAAGATATACACATTTTTTACGATTTTGCCGCAACTACTGGCAACACTGTATTGAAATTTTATACGAATATATTTTGGAAGCTGATACATCCAATGAATTTGTTTTTATGTCTGACTCTCACAGAGGGCGCTAGTTACACGGTTCGTACCAAGTAACATAACTTTTTCAATCTTAGATAGATTAGAAGTTTTCAAATTTGGATCATTGACTTATTAGGTTTCTAGGTGTGAACCAAGATTTGCTTTCAAAATTACCATTAAAGAAATTACTTTGAAAACAGAAATAAATTTGAAGGAAAGGCCCTTCGAGAGCCCTCCGCGCACTCGGATGTGCGGACAAGGCCAGTACGAGCCTGAATATAAACATTGTTTTTAGAAACTGGTCAATAAAAAGTTATTAGAAAATACTAAAAGGAAGTGAACATTTTATATTAGACTATCACGAAACGTGAATAAATTAGAATGATATTATTTACAACTAGTTTTACATTATCCGGAGCAAATGTATATATAACAAAGGAAAATAAAACACAGTTTAAGTATAAAAGCTTTTATTTAGAAAGTAGAATAGTAAAAATAACATTTTAATCAGCTAATATATATTACTTATATAATAATATTGTTAGAAAAAAAGAGGGTATTTACTAAAGAAATTCGGAATATAAAATTTAGTTATGTGCTATCCTACTGATCCTGGCAAGGATAATGATACTAATTTATGAAATTATCGTATTATCGTCATTAGTTTTTGACTGATTTCCAAAATTTTCTGCTTTTCTGATCATTCAAAATGTCTGGAAAACAAACTCGAGTCTTAAGATTTAGTTACGTACAATCCTGATAATTCTGACAAGGATAATGATACTAATTTATTAAAATATTGTATCGCAATTAGTTTTTTACTAATTTACAAAATTTTCTACTTTTCTGATCATTCAATTTGGCTGAAAAACAAACTCGGGTTTTAAAATTTAGTTACGTACAATTCTGATGATTCTGGCAAGGATAATGATACTAATTTATTAAAATATTGTGTCGTCATTAGTTTTTTACTAATTTACAAAATTTTCTACTTTTCTGATCATTCAATTTGGCTGAAAAACAAACTCGGGTTTTAAAATTTAGTTACGTACAATTCTGATGATTCTGGCACGGATAATGATACTAATTTATTAAAATATTGTGTCGTCATTAGTTTTTGACTGATTTACAAAATTTTCTACTTTTCTGATCATTCAAAATGTCTGGAAAACAAACTCGAGTCTTAAGATTTAGTTACGTACAATCCTGATGATTTTGACAAGGATAATGATACTAATTTATTAAAATATTGTATCGCAATTAGTTTTTTACTAATTTACAAAATTTTCTACTTTTCTGATCATTCAATTTGGCTGAAAAACAAACTCGGGTTTTAAAATTTAGTTACGTACAATTCTGATGATTCTGGCAAGGATAATAATACTAATTTATTAAAATATTGTGTCGTCATTAGTTTTTGACTGATTTACAAAATTTTCTACTTTTCTGATCATTCAAAATGTCTGGAAAACAAACTCGAGTCTTAAGATTTAGTTACGTACAATTCTGATGATTCTGGCAAGGATAATGATACTAATTTATTAAAATATTGTGTCGTCATTAGTTTTTTACTAATTTACAAAATTTTCTACTTTTCTGATCATTCAATTTGGCTGAAAAACAAACTCGGGTTTTAAAATTTAGTTACATACAATTCTGATGATTCTGGCAAGGATAATGATACTAATTTATTAAAATATTGTGTCGTCATTAGTTTTTTACTAATTTACAAAATTTTCTACTTTTCTGATCATTCAATTTGGCTGAAAAACAAACTCGGGTTTTAAAATTTAGTTACGTACAATTCTGATGATTCTGGCAAGGATAATGATACTAATTTATTAAAATATTGTGTCGTCATTAGTTTTTTACTAATTTACAAAATTTTCTACTTTTCTGATCATTCAATTTGGCTGAAAAACAAACTCGGGTTTTAAAATTTAGTTACGTACAATTCTGATGATTCTGGCAAGGATAATGATACTAATTTATTAAAATATTGTGTCGTCATTAGTTTTTTACTAATTTACAAAATTTTCTACTTTTCTGATCATTCAATTTGGCTGAAAAACAAACTCGGGTTTTAAAATTTAGTTACGTACAATTCTGATGATTCTGGCAAGGATAATGATACTAATTTATTAAAATATTGTGTCGTCATTAGTTTTTTACTAATTTACAAAATTTTCTACTTTTCTGATCATTCAATTTGGCTGAAAAACAAACTCGAGTCTTAAGATTTAGTTACGTACAATTCTGATGATTCTGGCAAGGATAATGATACTAATTTATTAAAATATTGTGTCGTCATTAGTTTTTTACTAATTTACAAAATTTTCTACTTTTCTGATCATTCAATTTGGCTGAAAAACAAACTCGGGTTTTAAAATTTAGTTACGTACAATTCTGATGATTCTGGCAAGGATAATGATACTAATTTATTAAAATATTGTGTCGTCATTAGTTTTTGACTGATTTACAAAATTTTCTACTTTTCTGATCATTCAAAATGTCTGGAAAACAAACTCGAGTTTTAAGATTTAGTTACGTACAATTCTGATGATTCTGGCAAGGATAATGATACTAATTTATTAAAATATTGTGTCGTCATTAGTTTTTTACTAATTTACAAAATTTTCTTCTTTTTTGATCATTCAAAGTGGCTGAAAAACAAACTCGAGTCTGAAGATTTACTTATGTACTATCCTGCTGATTGACAAGGATAATGTTACTAATTTATGAAAATATTGAATCATCATTAGTTTTTGACTGATTTACAAAATTTTCTACTTTTCTGATCATTCAATTTGGCTGAAAAACAAACTCGGGTTTTAAAATTTAGTTACGTACAATCCTGATGATTCTGACAAGGATAATGATACTAATTTATTAAAATATTGAATCGTCATTAGTTTTTGACTGAATTACCAAATTTTCTACTTTTCTGATCTGTCAATATGGCTGAAAAACAAATTCGAGTCTTAAAATTTAGTTACGTACAATCCTGATGATTCTGACAAGGATAATGATACTAATTTATTAAAATATTGAATCGTCATTAGTTTTTGACTGATTTCCAAAATTTTCTTCTTTTTTGATCATTCAAAGTGTCTGAAGATTTACTTATGTACAATCCTGCTGATCCTGGCAAGGATAATGTTACTAATTTATGAAAATATTATCTCGTCATTAGTTTTTGACTGAAGTACAAAACTTTGTACTTTTGTGATCATTCGAAGTGGCTATAAAAAAAGTTGCCAGTCCAAAGTTTTATTTAGGTGCTAACCTGGTGAACCGGGGTTCAAAGTAGCCAAAAAATGAGTCTAGACATTTCATTACATGCTCTTTATTTGGATTTATATTTTCCATATATCTTTATATTTATTAATAAATTAGATCTTAAATAATTTACAAAAATATGACTAGTTATTTACTATGGAGAAATATATCTAACAAATATGAACATCTATACAAAAAATTGAATGAAATAAATCAAAATTCATAATAACTACTGAATTTCAATCCCCCAATCTTCCTTGATCATATCAGAAGCTTTCTCTCCAATCATAATTGTTGGAGCATTTGTATTACCGCTTACTATAGTCGGCATTATAGAAGCATCAACAACTCTCAGTTTCTTGATCCCGTATACTTTCAATCGTGGATCTACCACGGCATCAGGATCCGTAGATGGTCCCATTTTACAAGTTGACGTCGGATGGTATATGGTAAAGGTGAAATGACGTAAAGCACATTCCCAATATTCGTCAGTATCGAAAGCGTATTGACCACAAGCTAAAACAATAGATAACGTATCATATTTGATTCCTACTGAATGCTTCTTCAAAAGAAGCATTGCATATCTTCTACAGAAAAAGAAATGTACACTTTTTATTGTTTTGAAATAATGGTGTTGATTTCATGGGGTTCATTAAGCTCTTATCCAGATCTCCATTCCCTGAAGATGATAACTCATCGAAACGCGAGTCAAACAGTGTAATTGTGAGTGTTAGTGTAGTTGGGGTGTAAACAGTAACCATACAAATACCAAATATTATATCAAATTTAAAAAAAAATTATCAGATCTTTCCATTACCTGGAAAAGGAATTTGATGTGGTCTGGAATTGAATCTTTGGAACGCTTTGGTAGCAGATACGTTTAGTGCTATCCTTATGCCTTCTATCAATACGTTCACATCTTCTTTATGTGTGAAATAATTCGGATTTATATCTGGATACACCATGGGATCTTTAGATTTTAATTTAATCCATCCAGTACTTTTCGGTCGCAGAAGAAGCGGTAATATCGTCCAAGTTTCCGCATTTCTTAAAGGCTTATAAACGGTATTGTAAATGCTATCTCGTAGTCCTGTGATTTTTCTAATTTGATCCGGGTCCGAGTTTATACTGCTAGGAGCGAAATGGAACTGCACGTCCGGCCATAGACCGGATTTTGGAGCGTATTTCGTATTGACAAAAGCCAAACCTGAAACAGAATATTTTTATCAAACTATTATAATTTTTGGTAGCAAATCTAACTAATTGCATTAATACAGTTATTTCGTCTGCATTTTCGTTGACCTTATTGCCCTTCAGGGGCACTACCGGTCAAAAGTTTTTGCCCACCATATAGTTTGAGTGGTACAAAACAAATAAAAACAGTGGCAGTTGCACAGCTTCGAGGATGCTTGGGATTGTTGTTATGCTAGATTAAGCATTTTTTACGAATCAAATGAGTACTACAATATTTTCAATAGCCTTCCTTCTTCAAAATCTCTTCAATTTCAAAACATCCCCCAACCATCACTGAGCCTCCGCTGTGTTTTACCTTAATCTTCAGCGGTTGTGGTTTTTCGAGGCCACCCTAAACGTTTTCTGTCGTCAAAGCTGTTGGTTGATGCATATTTTTTCACTTTGTACGTCGAAGTATTCTTAATTTGGCGCCTATAATAAATTACTATTACCTAGACTAGGAAGACTTGGGAAGAGTTTCAATCGATAGTTGCTTGTTGTTATCCAATTCAAACTCAAAGTCTGAATTTGCAAGAACTAACTTCACAAAAAGATGTCTTGGTCTAAACAGTATAAATAACAGCACGACTTCACGTTTCTTAAGGCTAACTGGGACTAAACTATAATCATAAACACGAAACGAAAACATTCACAGTTGAAGAATAATAAGCAAATGAAGTTAAAGGGAAACCAATCAAATTTATACTTGCATTACCTTCTACACCTCCTATTGACGTTAAAGGTCCTTTTTCGTTGATTATATATTCCAAAGCGACCTGCATTGTTTGATAACGTTTCCTATTAACAGTAAGCGGATCATCAATTATAAAAGTCAAACCACCTAACCCGATGTGGTCTTGTAGATTATGTCCAACTTTCAAGTCGCTTAATACGGGTATATTGAAGGATTCTAAATGCTCCTTTGGTCCTGAAATATTAATATTCTTTAAACTATGATTGTATTAAGGATCCCTATACATAATTATATCAATTTTGATTATACAGTGCGTCCTAACCCAGAGGATAACATTTGAGTTAAGTCATCAGTCAAATTTCAAATTTCGCGGTATTGCCAGACTCGAAATAAATGTTGAAAATACTTGGTTTGAGGAATAGTATCTAATTAGGAATCAATCGAATGCTAAATAAATGAAAACCTCACCTACACCAGACAGCATCAAGATATGAGGACTTCCAATGGCACCAGCACTCAATATAATTTCCCTTCTAGCTCTAACCGTTTGTGGTCTATTATTCCTTACCAATTTTACAGCATAAGCTTCTTTAGTTTTCGGATTTATTTTTATTTTTGTTACTTGAGCTAACATGGCAATGTGAAGATTCGATCTGTTTCGAACAGGTCTTAGGAACGCTTTGGCTGTCGAGCATCTCGAACCTCTCCGAATAGTACCTGAAAATGGAATTAGGTGACAATAATGTCTTTAATAACATCAGGACAAGTAATAAAATTTGAAATCCATGGAATTGATATCTTCTGCATCATTGATTTGTACTAGTCTCCCAACTGTTTATTGATCTTTATTCTATAGTAACCTCTCGCCTTCTAGAGGATCAGGGTCTTCACTAATGAAAACCTGATCTATCTGCCTTCCTCAAAGCTCTAGTTGTCGTTGGTAACCTTTTGGTCGGAAAGTTTCCCATAATTTCATCACTTTAACTCACCTTGTGCTAGCATAAAGCCAGTTTGAATCTCTCCATTGCAATCTCTGTTCTGGTAACCTAATTCCATTCCGGCTTGAAGGAAAGCTATCGATAGGGGAGTCCTCCAAGGGGATTCTTGTACACTCAAGTAACCTCCCGATTTATGATACGGTGTTTTTAACAAATACGGATTTCTATTGTCTTCAGATTTTAAAAAATATGGCAAAACTTTTTTATAAGACCATCCAGGATTGCCTTGTTCTTCCCAATAATCGTAATCGCGACTATTTCCTCTGATGTAAATCATGGCGTTCAAGACACTTGAACCTCCAAGTACCTAGAATGTATAAAAAATTGAAAATATTGTCAATAATAGTTATTTGTATGCCAAGGACTTTGCTGGACGAGTATGAAAATTGCGAGACGAGCGAAGCGAGGCGAGTAACAGACGACGCATAAGATCCAAAACTTTTTCAATTACACTGAGGAAAGAAAATAAATAATAGAGAATTATAAACATTTTATTTATTGAACAATATAATGTACTTAATGATATTTGCAATGTTTTCTTTTTCATCATCTTTAATTAATTTAGACAAAACATCGGGTAAAACAAATAATTTCAGAAAATAAAAAAATTAAGGTTATGCAGAATCATGGAAGTGAAAATGTCAACTGTCAACAAAGTGGCTAGAGTCACTCCAGAGTGTCCCGAAAGTGTTTTTGAACTGTCACTTTTACTACATGGAACACTCAAAACGCAACTTTCGGTATGTGAAATACAGAACGAACAACTTTCATATGGCCGCGTCTAAAAAAAGTTTTTGATAAAAATATTTGATTTTTGTGTGTGAGATGATTTTTGTCCTGTGTATACTAAGTCTTTTATCACAAGTTGATCCAATAGATTAAAATAACCCCTTGGTGGCCATTCAATGAAACTTCTCGGATACGAATAAATTTAAAAAATTCGAACTCTATCAGCAAATTGAGGTTGAGCTCTATCCAGCTGAAAAATAAAATCCCCAATGAATTGCATAGATTATTTTTGCCAGGTTAACAGGTTTCTCCCGATAAAGAAAGGATGATCCACTAACCAAACATTTAATTTATTTGAAAACTGAATATCTATCGAGGGTTTTGGTCAGACAAATATCTTGTCGATTGACATGACCATTTAAATAGAATGTAGCTTCATCGGAAATACAAATATGTCTCAAATTATTTGGATCTTGGGAAATATTATCATCGATAGTTTCATTATATTGCAGTCGTGGATCTATATCAACATTTCTACTTGAACTGGATGGATTTACTAGATTGTCCATCATGTGGAAATTATATAAAACTTGCACGATCATTGGTCTAGATAGTTCTTGGTTTTTAGTATTTCATTGATGCACTTTTTGGACATCTTTGACGTAGAACATCTTTAAGACAGATATGATATATCTAATTGCAGCTTTTTACTATCTTTCTACATTTCTAACATCCATGGGTTTATTTTAGTGCTTATTTAGCATTATTCTGATACATTAAGTACAGAAAAGTAATTACATACTTTACCCCTTGGCCAATTACACCGATCCCCTAGCATCGCTAAACAATAAGGTGAATCCACCGGAGGGGAAGTCTGGTACATCCAATCCATTTCCGACATTTGCAGATATCCACTTAAAGTTGGTATATCGGAAACTTCATTTTCGTTACCACCTGCTTCGATGAGTAAAACCGTCCAGTTTGAGATTTCGGATAGTCTGGAAGCGACTACGGCACCAGCTGAACCTCCTCCGATTATTATGAAGTCGTATTGAGGCCTGATCTTCAATAAAAAAAATAATCAACTATTAATGACCTTTGTATATACACAATACTCCTGAGGATCGAAACTATGGGGTAGGCCACCATCCAATAGTCATACTCGCAACCATTCATACATCTTAGCTCCAATGGAAACTTTCAAGCAGTACATACCTCAAAGAGTGCACACTATTTCAAGATCCAAGATCTCATAAACTATGATCATACTCGCGCCAAATTAAAATCATTATCTTAATTGAAGTGAGCTCAAATTTTAACTACACTTAAATTTGTTTCCTTATCGAAAACTGGTGAATATCACCAGGATATTAACTCATATATGTTTGAAAAATACTTTTTCTTGGTGGTAGCTACCACCGTCCAGTCCTAAACTCCTTGTACCTCCGCGTACCATTTGTTTTGGTTTTTCCTTCTCTTCCTAACCAGATATGAGTTAAATACGAAGAAGATTTAGAGCTGGAAGGTCAAGCTTAGATTGGGTCAGAAATGACACTATAAAATGGCAAATTAACTTGAAAGAAACAATTATAGAACATAATGAGGGAAAGAAGTTGATTTGGTACTGGCACGTGTAGAAGAAGAGGGAGGAAAAATTACCAAAAAAATTGTGAAGTAGATCCCACAGAAGACTAAAAGCAGAGGAATACCAAGACATGCAGTCACATGAAAGAGTGGCAATTAGGCTTCAGGTTGAACCCGAAAAAACTAGTCCGAGAAAATAGAGAAAGTAAACTGATAATTATCTGACTTTTCTACACATTTTTCGCAAAAACAAAAAAATTACTTACGTGCATAGTATTTGTTGGATGTACTTCAGGGTCTATAGCTAAATATCTCATGAATGCTATGCCTGCAGCAAAAACAGGCACTAAGCCTAATATCGTCAAAGGATTCGTGGTAATCCCAATTGCAAAATTCGCTACTTGTCCTATAGCTGCTAAAGCCGACATTTCGATTCCTTCTAGAAAATATAAACGAATGGAAAGGCTTCAGAAGTCAAGTATTAAATTTGGTACTTCAAATTTAGTTTTATCTTCAACTCTTTTAACCTTTCCAATTAAAATAATTTTCGAATTTCCCTTGAAAGATTTCTTTGGGGTGAGATGAAAATGTTTAGTTTAGATATGGAGACTATTATACATGGTTAACTAATTTAAAGTGTGTGCGGGTTGTTTTTATAGAAAAGTTATTTCTTTTTCAAATATGCTCGTTTTTTGGAATCTCTATCTTTCTATTCTCAAGTAAACTGTACTTTTTTTAAAGATAATGGATCAGAAAAATCATGTATTTACCAAAAAAAAACAGTTCATTAATCTCCTAGGTCGGCGAACTTGTCTTCGCTATTTTTTAAACAGTTTTACTTTCTTACAACTAATTGCTCTAATTATTATTTCATTTCGGAAAAGTAGTGTTTAAATTAATGCAAAAAGAGCTCATTTGAATGATAAAAATTGAACAAACGGCATACCTATTGCACCTGTATACCTGAACTAGTGATTTCCAAGTTATTTAGACCTCCAGAGCCAAATTTCTTCGGGCTTAAACGACTGACCTATCCGATTTTCGTTTTTATCTTATATTGAAGAGATATTAAAAATAATTTTTCTTTTATAGGTAAGTTTGATAAATCAAAGACTAATTACAATAATTTGTATATGTCAGATCAATAAGTACGAGGTCTGGCTATTAAATAAAGAGACTGGTTACGAATAAGAGTTTTATTATAAAAAATATTTTTTCCATTGGTCAAAGCAGTGCTGGAAGTCTTCTTTGGTGAGTGCCTTTAAGAGCTCTGCCGTTTTTTGTTTTATCGCTTCGATCGACTCAAATTGGGTCCCTTTCAAGCAGATCTTTTTCTAACCTTTCAAGGAAATCTGAGCAGACCCGTTGACCAAGAGCTTTTGGTCAGGAGTCAGATTTTTTTGCACCAACTTCGCACAGACTTTTGTCATGTATAAACTTTTTCTAACCGTTTCTTTATCGGCGTTTACAGCCTCGGCAAGCATCCGGATTCTCAATCGGCGATTTGCATGTATGATTTATTGATTTTGGTCACTGTTTCCGGACTTGAAACAGTCACAAGTCGACTTGGGCGTTGGTCATATTCAGAGCTTTTTCGGCCTTCACTAAAGCGCTTACACCACTCAAAAACACGCGTTCGAGATAGAGAATTGTCCCCATAGGTCTATTGCCCAATTTATTACCCTCAGTAGGAATTTTTTGTAATTTAATGAGAAATTTGAGATTGATTATTTTTCGACACGTTCGTTTCAATACCCAACGTACTACTCGTTTTTTTGCATAGCATTACAATTTGTATATATATACAGTTAGAGTACATCAAAATCTGATTGTAAAATTTTCATACTTACTTCTGTATCAAGTTTATCACAAATTTTTGGCACGTTAAACTTAATCTAGTTCCTAAATATATGTGTTCAGCATTCCACTACATCCACATACCCATATTAATCTCATGATTCAATATTTTCGGTGTATAATTTCTTATACTAACTTTCTTCATTTGAAATCTCGGCAAATCTTTGTTGTTTATACAAGATTTGATGCATAAGTTGTTTTTTAAGTAGTCCAATTGATCGGTTTTATCTTTTTCCGTATCAGTTTTTTTATTATATCTGTCGGATATTTTATATTGAATATTTTGTTTACAACAATGTGGTGTCGTATTGTAAATTGGCGTGAATACTTCTCTTAATTTCGGTTTTACAACGTCAGTTTTGTATTTGATTCTGTGATCTGCGTTTGGATATTTCACTTTTTTTGTTATTGTTCCCGCTGTGTTCATTGCCTTCTACAGGAAGATGAAGAAGTACTGTAAAATAGAAAAATATATTACGAGGACCGTTTTTTTTTCAACTTCCGATAGGCTATAAATAGAAAAAAAGTTCATGAAAAACAATAATTTTATTACCAAAACATTGGTACACATAATCACCGAAGAGATTGGAAATTTGTCATATCTGTGGACAAGCTTTTCAATACCCTCTTCAAAAAAAATTTTTCCTATATACACGACTCATTCTCCGATGGATTTCTGCAGAAATATGGTCTTCAGCCTTTAGAAAACGAATCACATGGCTGTATCACAACGCCGACTGACACCCGAATGTCAACAATGGCTGAGTGTGTAGTGCGAGAGCTTCGCAGTTGCCTACAGCGCATGCCCGCTCTCTTCTGCCCGCATAGCGTCTGCACGGAGCGATCGGAGGTTGAAAAAAGATGGCACTCGTATATTACAAGGAAATAAATCATGGAAAAAAGTTTGAGGTTTGAATAAATGGAGTTCTAAATAATGTACAATAGATTGTAACTTTATATTCATCTATCTACCTCACCAGCAAGTTCTTTAAGCTACTCTGAGTTGTGCTACCACCAGTGTTGTTCACACGAAAAAGTGCGAAACGTTGAAATAACCAAACTGGTTGAAATTTGATTATGACATTTTGGGATAACGGAGTGACAAAATTCAACGATTGGTGTTTAACGTAATCTAAAAGCTGATACAAGCTGCTAAACCAGTCGATATTTTTTGCCGTATATTCAAAAAATTGTATCTCCAACAGGTCAGTGTAGAAAGTGGAATGTAGACCACCTGGTAACGTACGCAGTAAGTTCCGAAAAACTAGTGAATTGGTTATGGGGTTAACGGTTAACACACCCTTGTTATCGATGACCACAGCTGATGCCATAACTTCAGGTCTGTCAAGTTAGCAGACCAAAAATAAATTCTGACAAGCTCAAAAACTGCCGTTTTTTGCCGTGAAATTTCCGCTAATTATTTTAAAAAATAATGGGGTCGCTCGCTAACTTTAGTATCAAGCCACCCCCTATAATTATATAGATAATTGCCTTTTTGTTTTACCCCAGATGCCAACGAGCCCCGAAATCAGCAATGATATTTCCGTGAATGGCAAATCAAGCGGCAATTATCTATGTGCTTTGTTACACTCATTGTTTAGAGGGATCTAATATTTCATTTTCATTTCATTTACATTGATAGTTAAGTTAGCTGTCCACTTCTTAGGACATTGCTTCCCTTTGTACGGATATTCAAACTGAAATAATAGATAATTGTCGCTTCAATTGTCATTTAAGAAAATACGAACCCCGATGTCAAGACACGCTGGCAAATGGTGAGAAGACATTAGGGTTCTTTTGATCGTATTTGGCATGGTTATCAACTTAGCAGGCTACCTCCTCGGTTGCAGCTTCTCTTCGTGCGACCATCCATTTTCAATGTTCGATTGCCGCTTACGAAAATATCATTGCCTGGCTTGATAAATGTGGGGAGCCCTGACCGGGCGATGGGCTTTTCTGATGGAACAGCAAATATCAAACGGGTAATCCATTTACTTGAGTCAACTGATTGGAATCTGGAGTAAAACCTGCTCACGAAGAAAGTGATTCCTTTCACGAAGTCGAGTGCTTACATGTCTCCAGGATCATAAAAAGTGTAATGGCTAAGTTCAAGTAAAAACAGCTTCAGAATTTGGCTCCATCTACTGGGAAAACATCTTAAAGGAAGCTCTTTAGTTTGTTTTTGTGAATGGGAAGTCTTTCGGTTCGTTAAAGTTCTAGTCTTCTTTTGTACAGATTAGAACATTCATCGTATAATAAAATTATTATTATTTTATCTTCAAAATATAAATATTTCGACATATTTTCTACTATATCATTAATTGCGACCTCGACTATTAAGGTGAGTGGATTAACACGTTTGTGAAATCCAAAAATTGCTTTATGTGTGAATTACTCAATGCAAATTTGTTTAATGAATGAAGATCTCGAAATCAAAATTAGTATTATCAAATTTTTGTGAAGTAATGAATTGAAATTATTTACCAACAAATTTATGCAACAACTTATGTGAAGTAATTTTTTTTAAATATTTTTAATTGGATTATCATTACCCCTAAACTTTAGACATTGGTCGTAGATCATGTTTATTTCGTCTTTGGCCCTTGGGAATTGACTCGCTATGTAGTGTTTCTCGGGAGTGAACCGTGCGTTGTTTCACATAAACGGCAATTCGAGAGTAAGGCGTATAGAAAATGAGAAAACAGGTTGAGTAGTTCGAAGAGACCAGATGAACAATGGAAAAACCAAAATCCGGGCATCCAAGGTCTTCTAGAACGGTCCAAAGCGTAGACAGTCTTTGGTCTATTCGTCACGAACCTGAGTTGTCTATTCGGAAGCGTGTTGTTGCTTTAAACGTGTATAGATCACCATTATTTTGCATCTTACACAAAGATTTATGCTTGTACTCTTAAAAAATCATTTGATGGAAGAATTGAAGCCTCAGGATGCTAGTTATAGATTTGGTTTTGTAAAGTAGATGATTGAGCTCTTACCAACTCTTGTTTTCGGATGAAGCTCATCTTAATGGACACGACAACAAGCAAAATTGTCACTATTGGAGTGCAACACCACTCCTTACATTCGCCAAAAGGGACTATAGGCACTTACTTTTTTGGAAAATGAAAGAGGTCGCACAGTTACAGTAAAGTTACAGAGCGTTATGTACAAATGTTAGACTAATGAACTCCAAAATTTATAACTAAAGAACATGGTTCCAGCAAGACGTAACAACTTCACTCACGTCCAATAGATCTCTACCACAAGTTCGTACTCTACTCAATGATGATTGAACATCTATGGACTTTTTTCTGTGGGGTTATGTGTAAAGTCTACGCTAACAAACCGACTTCCCTCGCAATATCATGTTTCTATTTTAACGCAAATATTTAGTTCGAGTGGTGTCTGCCGTTTGGATATATCTGTGGATATTAGTCTTGAAGTTGTGTAGGCTGTAGCTTCGGGTAAGACGTGATTTCATAGGCTTGCACTTCTCCAAATGAAGAAGTTACGATAAATTGACGTTCTGGACGTCTCAGCTCGGGAGATCATCTGCCGTGGTAATATCGGTAAAATAGACATTTCTTCTATGCTTTGAGCTGTCTGGATTACCATTAAGTCTAATTGCTCTTTTATGTATTCAAATCTCCTAAAGGTATGCCATACGATTATCCTAAAAGTATGCCATTATCAAAAGCCTTCGATATGTCCAGCGCGATTGCTGTTGATTTCCCATTTTTCTCTATACCCTCAGTTCATGGACCAGAAGATTTTCGAGTGTTCTACTATGAGAAAACCGTATTGATGATAATGTTAAAAGACTCAATACCGTGTCTTTCAAAACATTCGCATGCGTGTTATATCACTGCTTTAAGTGCACCAAACAATCACATGTTTATAACGTATAGATTAATCGCAAATTAACAATAAGGTTTAGCCAATAAAAGCTTGTGGTACGTTTAAGTTCTCCTCCCTATCGAGCGGTCGAAAGAGCCATAAAAGTATTAGTACAGTAAATAAAGATCGCAAAATACCTTTTGCGATTTTACCAGGGATTGATTTTTTTAATTGGCAGTTATTGATGGGTACTTTCAACCGTCAAATTATTTACCAGAAAAAACATGTGGAAGGCACCGGGAAAATGGCTCAAAAGTTCCTATAACCCGTTTTTCGCCAATAACTGCCGTAATATGGCAGTTAGATAGTTCTTTTTGGGCTTGAAATGAACATCAGTTCATTATCTACAAGAATAGTCCTGATGACTTTTTTCGCAACATTAATATTTTTCGAGAAAACAGGGGCTCGAAAATCCCCAATTTTAACAATGTGAAAATATGTCTTCTCGACTTCGAGGCTTAGGACTTTAAAAACTGATTTCGATGTTTTGAAGTGTAAAGACCAATTGTAGATGGGGCCACCACGTTCCTCCTATTCGCGAAATTATAACGGCCCCATTTCTTAACAATTCTCGGGGTGCAAATGTGATTATTTCCTTCGTCAATAATCACTTAGGCTATCTCAGTTCGATCACCAAATCCTAACAGTGATAACATGAGAATGTTATTGGCCAAAAAATTGCAAAAATCTGCTTTTTGCCAATAACTTTTTGGGCTAAAAATCAAGATTAAATCATTATCTACAAAAATTGTCGAAACAACTTCGTCGAGATAACAAACCCCAAACGCATCCCGCATTTGGCGCGCTGCCGGGATGCAGAAGGGCTCGCTCCACGCGTTCTCGTAGAAGCAGGTGGTCAAATTGTTCAATAACTCTCTCTCTCCTCGATATTTTTCGACTATTATCCAATTCAGCCAAGTTTTGTTAATAATTGTTATTCAGTTGAATCTTTTTTGATTCTGAGGCTTTGAAAGGTGTTCAGAAAAATTAATTTCGTAACATCCGGGTATATTAACAAACAAGATATGTTTTAAGGTCGTTTTTTCTTGGATTTTTGGAGTTTTTAAAAATCCTGGGGTCTTTAAGGAAATAAAAAATAATTAATCATCAGATCGCCGCAAATGCACATCATTGGAAACCTTTTTAGTACCTCTTTTCTTTTTTTTCTCCGTAGTTTTCTAGAAAATTTAAAAACCGTGGACTAGAGTGAAAACTGAACTTTTTTTCGAACATTATTTTCTCTTCACCCACGATTTTTGTCCGTTCGAGAATGTTACTTTCTAAAAGGCCACGTTCTGATCTTTTCATTGATAGATAATGAACTGATCTCTATTTTCAGCCCAAAAAGAACCCCCTAAGTGCCATAGTTCGGCAGTTATTGGCAAAAAGCAGATTTTTGCAATTTTTTTGACCAATTTTCCGGCCCCATTCTCATGTTATCACTGTTAGAATTTGGTGATCCACCTAAGATAGCCCAAGTGATTATTCCCGAAGGAAATAATCACATTTGCACTCCGAGAATTCTTGGGGCCTTCGCTGAAGGTCGTTATAATTTCGCGAATAGGAAAAACGTGTATTTTTAAATTCCTGGACCTCGAATTCGAGAAGAAACTGACATATTTTCATATTGTTAAAATTGGGAAATATTAATGTTGCGAAAAAAATCATCAGGACTATTATTGTTGATAATAAACTGAATTGATATTATTAGTCCTACTTTAATTAATATGCCAAAAAGTTTTACAAATATACGTTTAAAATTCGTTGAATTACAGCAAGATTTCAGTACTGTTTCTACATCCTATTTAATAAGGAATTTATAAATATGTTTACACTTTCACTACTTTCTTCATTTCGTAACAAGAATTGTGTATTGTATTATCGACAGATGTATATGTAATAAGGTGATTATCCTTCCCGCTATATACAAAGTGAGTTCCATACATTTTGGTTTGTTAATATTTCAAAATATGACCGATTTTATCGTAGTATTTCACAATTTTCTAATAGAAATATTTATTTTGTTATGTGAGGAATGTCTCTCATGAAATTCATGTGCATTCAAAACTGAGCTTTCCCGAAAAATATATCTGAAAGAGTCGATTTATCGAACAGCTCCCGCGATCTCCTGACACGAGTTCTATATATCATATCGTTTGGAGTCACTTGAAAACATTGTTAAATAAATATAACCTAAAAATTATCTGGTATCAAGAAATGAAATTAGAGATAAGCATATGGAAAAAAATTTATGAAAAAAGAAATATTTGATTGGACAAAAATTGCAAATTAGGAGGAGCACGTGGAAGGCTTCGGAAGTACCTGGCTTGACCTAGAGATGGCGGTAGTTGCTTGAAAATTAACACTGCAATAAAAAAGTACAGAAAGCGTATTTTTTGAGTTTGGAGACGCCACGTTGTTTAGTATTTGCTTGGAAGCTATCAATAGTAAACGTTTGCAGTGAATTTGTCAACATCGAAAAAAATGACACAATACTTTTATTTGGAAGACCTTAGTCCAACCCAGAAGTAGGTTCTACTCTGGGTGAGACTGTTTCTTCGTTATCAACAGTTAAATATTGGGTAGCAAAGTTTCGACGAGACCAAATGAGGTGACGACTCCAGAAATGTTGAAAAAAATCCACTGGATGATCGTGGACTGGAAGTGCGCGAGCTAGCAAACATAGTAGGCATTTCAAAAAGGGACGTACATCGCATATTAACAGTAAATCTGGACATGAGAAAGCTGTGCGCAAGATGTGTGCCGCGTTGACTCACAATGGAACAACTACAGATGTTTCCATCGAGTGTTTGACAATGCTTCACAGAATTTTTGCGTCGTTTCGTAACCATGGATAAAACGCGGGTCCAGCACTTCACGCCCGAAAACAAAGAAAAATCAAAAGAATGAACTGAAAAGGGAGAATCGGCTCCAAAGATGGCAAATATCGTTACATCTGCAGGCGTCGGTTTTATGGGAAGCGCGTAGGATAATTTTCATTATTTTTGTTGAAAAAGGAAAAACTATTAACGGTGTTTATTATTATATTATTACAAAGTCGTGAGGAATAGGACAAATATGGAAATACAAACGATTAAGAGACAATTCTGGGAGAAATACTCATCAGACATGGAAAACGACTTATATGGGGACAAAAAAAGATCTGGAATATGATAAGGAACATCAAAAGACCAATCAATGAATACATCCACACGAAAACAATAACGTTAAAAGAATGGGAAAGGTATTTCCATGAGCTCTACGGTGACATAATAACAAACCAATCCACAGAACAGAAACAAGGAAATATATCTGAGGAAGGAGAAGACATCCAACAACAATTAATATCAAAAGACAAAATTGAAGCAACAATGCGCAAGATGAAAAATAGGAAATCACCAGGGCTGGATAACATTAATAACGAGCTTCTTAAATATGGTGGCAATGAATTAATAGACCAAATGCATGTCATGTTCAACAAGATATACGACCAGAGAAAAGTACCAGAGGAATGGAAAGTAAGCATAACGATCCCCGTCTTTAAAAAAGGGGAAAAGAAAGATCCAAATAATTATATAGGGATCAACCTCCTAAGCACGACTTCAAAATTACTAACAAAAATTATTGCAGAAGAAATCTCAAGTAGCGGCATGAGCGAAGAACAACAGGGATTTAGAAAAAATAGATCAACCATAGACGCTATATTCATCTTAAGACAGATTGCCGAAAAGGCCATAGAGTACAATAAAACCGCGTTTATGTGCTTCATAGACTTAACAAAAGCATTTGACAGAGTGAGATTACATGACGTCATTGAGCTACTAAAAAAACGAGGCGTAAACCAAAGGACAATAAACATCATTCGGGACATGAACAACGGAAATAGCACATATGTAAGAGTAAACAACGAACTCTCCAGTAAAATGCCAGTATCAACAGGGATCAGACAAGGAGATAGTCTCAGCCCAATACTCTTCAACATTATAATGGACGAAATCATAAAAAAAGTCAAAACGGCAGGCAGAGGATACAGAATGGGAAAACATGAGTTTAAGATAGTTTGCTGCGCTGATGACGCGGTTGTGATATCTGAAGATGAGGATAATCTGCAAAAATTGCTACACATATTTGAAACAGTTGTAGGAGAATTCAATATGATCATATCGAAACAAAAGACACAATCCTTGACAATAGCGAGAGAACCAAGAAGATGCAAACTGGCAATTTATAATAAAAGTGTAGAGCAGGTTAAGTCTTTTAAATATTTAGGGGTTAACATCACGAGCAATAGGAACTTGAAACAAGAAGTCAAAACGCAAACAACAGCAGCATCTAGGATATCAGGATTCCTTCGAACCGTGATGTGGAGGAATAAATTTTTAAGTATCGAAAGCAAAACACGGATATATAAAACTTGTGTCAGACCAGTAATGACATACGCCATAGAAACGAGGGCGGAGACTGCAACTACTAAACGGATTCTTAGAACAACCGAGATGAAGACATTACGTTCAATCACAGGGAAAACACTAAGAGACAGAATAAGGAGCAATGAAATCAGAAGAATGTGTAACGTTCCGGATATAGTGAGATGGGCCAGAACTAGAAGAAGAGCATGGAGAGTTCATGTCAATAGAATGAACAACGATCGACTGGCGAAAATCGCAAAGGAAGAGAGACCCAATACAAGTAGACCGCCTGGAAGACCACCAAAGCGCTGGTATGAGAGCTGGTCCTCGCAGTCACAACTTAGGCTGCCTCTTTGAAAACACAAGACACAGTCTTAAAATAAGAAGAAGAAGAAGAAGAAGAAGAAGGTGTTTATTATGCAAACTTATTGCAATATTTGAGCGAAGAAATCAAGCAAAAACGGACACATTTGGTTAATAAGAAAGTGTTGTTTTATCAAGAAAATTCACCAGCTAACAAATCCGTTATTGAAATGGCCAAAATTAATGAAATAAAGTTTGAATTGCTACCTCATGCATCCTATTCCCAAGATTTAGCCCCCTCGGATTATTTTCTGTTCCCAGATTTAAAAAAATAACTCGGTGGTCTAAGATTTTCTAAAAATGACGAGGTATGGTTATTTTGATGATTCTTATTATAAAAAGGATGTCGAAATAAATTTTTCCCAAAAATTTTTGTGTTTTCCTTATTAGGCCAGGTACTTCTGGGACCGTTCTCGTATTCAGGATGATCCCAATCAATAAGTAGAACAGTTTTTGAGAATTTTGTTCAATTTTTAATTAATTTTATACATTTGCAGTTCAGTTCAGATTACGTTGTTGCATACGTAACAAATTTAATTGATAAAGAAAATTATAAACGAATTCTCTGTTACTTTTAAAATAAAAAAATTCAATTTTATATAGTAAGTACAACTGAATGCCATTACTTTTCGATATAATGGCAAACCGTTGTCGAAAAAGTGTAGTTTTCAATAGAAATAATCTTTTCATTTATATTTAAATAGAAATTTTGTAAGTAACAAACTTACACTAAAGCAGAAAATGTAATCCTTGATGTACACCATCTTCAATTTGTCACAATCACCACAAAACGAACACACGCAATTTAGATTCGATTGAACGTATTTCAATAAAGTAAATGTTCGACGATGCGCGTCGGACGTACAAAATGCCACGAGAGAAATTTTAGAGAGGTGTTTGTTGTGTTTCTCGATAACTTCACTGTGTGTATGGTAGTCTTGTAGACATAAGAATAAAAACGAAAGTTTAACTTGGAGAATGGTACTTACAAGCGTTAATTATTGTCTACGCTTTTATTTATTCAATCTCATGCATGCAATTCATTATAAATGAATCGTTTTTAAAACTATATTTACAGATATTACTTTTTTTACACGTCCTTTTATATAAACAATAACAGATTGTTGTTTATGAACAATTTTAAGATGTTAGTAGATTATACTAACCATTCCATCCAAATAAGGCTGGGCTTTCTTAGTTGACCAACGAAGAAACGTACCAGCAGTATAGTTGGCAGCATTATCTTGCTGTAATAACGTCTTATCCTTCACGTTTTCAAAAGAGATACTGCAAAATAACGCTAACAATTCACCACATTGTTCATTTTTAGATTGTTACTGTTACCAATTTTGAAAAAGTAAGGATAAACTACACCTTGAAACGATATTACGTATCACGCAGTTACCTTTTGGAATGGAAAAGCTTTTAGTCAGTATTTCGTTGGTTATTGCCACTCCAACACGGAAATTTTATATATTAACGAACCCACAGTGAGATCTAAGTATAATCATCAGTGGTGAATAAATTATGGACCGTATCCACCGCCTTTTGGCACCCAATGATTGTATCTTATTCAAAGCAAAAATAAATTGTGTGGTCAACGTTTTTTTACACCTGAAGAAGCGATTGGTGCTTTCAAATCACATGTTCAATCAGAATGGAAATTGATTAAATATTTTTGAAAAACAACAAAGCTATAACCAATTATAAATATTTGTCTATTTCAAACTTTAGTAGAAACCCTCGTATTCTGTGACTTTTCAATTTTCTGTGGATTTCTTGTTATAGCCTCATACATCTGATAGAAAATAGTCTTCGGTGGACTTCTTTGCACCTCGTTTCATTAGCAGTTTTTCCAAAATTTAACACCCAAAAGTTAATAGCGTTATATAGCGTTAATATCATGTTAAATTTAAAAAAAATCGATTTTTTTTCATATTTCGATAGGTTATATCTTTAAAAATAACATACTAAAATTTTAAATCGATATCTTGAATAGTTTTTGGGTTACATCCATTTAAAAGAGTAGGCAGTTAGATAATTGCATTGGCTACGGGACATACCATCATTTTATCTTTAAACGCGTTTTTCTCGAAACAGCATTTTTCAAATTTGCTGGAGGGATTACTCGGAGACAAATAGTTCTCCATACGATGACCCTCCAGTTTTTTGATCTGATCAAAAATCGAATTTTGGCAGGCCAAAAACGACCAAAATTTTGGGAGAAATTCATTTTTTTTAAATATGCCGCCAATTCGTCAATTTTTGATTTTTTTGTTCGCCCGAGGGTCATCGTAAAGAAAATATGCTTTAGTTTAACAAGAATTTTTTTTGTTACGTTTTATCAACGGAGAAGGCTGCAATCACTCCAGTAGTGGAGGACCTTTTTTTCAAAAATATTTAATATTTTATTTCAAAAATTTTACTGTGTGTTCTCATAACATTTATAAATATACCTTCAAAATTTTAAGACGATTGATTCACTATTTTTATTCCAAAAATTGCCTTTTTTAGGCTGTCACACTAGGTGTACCCCTGAAGGTTCAACTAAAAACATGGAAAAAATTTTTCTCGATCAGTCGAACGTTCGTCTAAATTTTCCATCCACTATCGAACTCCTCAGCTCTAAAGCCCACTATGAACTTTGGCATCGTTAAGAACACAGCTGAACTTCGCCTGATTTCAGGCTTTCCAATTTTAAAATTTCTCTAGTTCTACTTTGTCCAACTACTTTTTTCTGGAACGCCCTTAGTTTTTCTTATTTTTATCATGTTTTATTCTTTATGAAGCTTACTCGACTCTAAATACAGCTCGTTCTTTTCCCTCTAAATCTCTACAGATTTTCATTAGGCACTATTAAAACTCGATTTAAAATTGTTTCATTTTGACTACCATAAGTTTATTTCAATATGTGTTCCAAGCAAAAGTTGACATTTCACCATTTTATTGTCTATTGAATCCATGCAGTATTCAATGGATCGTTAAACATACTTGTGCGGTTTTTCCCTCCCTATTTCATTAAGTCTGGTGGTAGCTTTCCATTTATTAAGTTTTTATATCAATTCTTATTTCTTCAAAAGTTGGTATTTCGCAATTTACATCACATTCTGTCTTGTTTCATGACAACGAAATTTTTCAAGCCAAAATCTTTTTTCTGTACTCATTATCAAACCATTCGTTTCATGGTGTCTTTTTCCCATTTCCCAAAATATCTTTTTCCAATATTCTCTGTCAAATGTCTCAAATAATTTTTTCTGAAAACCCTACATCGTTGGTCCACACAAAATCTCTCGTTAAAAAATAAATGAAGATTATTTTTACAAGTATATTAGATTTTTTGAGTAGCCTCCACTGTTTATAAGTCGAGTTGTCTAATCCCTAATACCATTAATTTTTTCCTATGTGCAAAAATTATTGTAATATTTCGAGTTAAGGCGGCAAACAAATTCGTTTTGTTTATGTAATCACTTTCTTCTAATTAATATTACCGAACCAGCACTGACTTATATCTTTGTGTCGTTATAGGTAGAACATATTGTGAAATGTGTGAAATGAATTGCTGCACATAAGTGGAGAAATTTTGGAAGTAGTGTTTTAACAAATTATCATTTTAATCACCACCACAATCAATATTTTCTTCTTTATGCAACCATTTATGTACCTTTTACGTAAAACTCTTTCAGTTTGAATTAACAAAAAAACTGAATTTGAGGTTATGTACTAGTTTAATTTCATTAAAAAATAACAAGGAATCGATAACTCCCTTAGTTTTGATGCTAGGAACTTTTGTAAAAAATAAAAATAAAGGTTTTATGAATCACTCAATAAATCGTGTGACTAACACACAGATGGCGATGCCATTGTCAAATCCTATATGACGTTTACGAAGTACCAACTTTCAAAAGACTATGTGTCAAATTTCGTGACATTTCGATTAGTCAGAAATAGTCATTTAAGTGAAGCTAGTTTTGTTATTTTCAAAACAATTTCTTGAGTTAATTTATCATTGCCTATTGATGAAAAAAAATATGTATAAGCTCAGTAATGGCTTCAAAAGTGTTATTCGGACTCTGATCTATCGAAAAGAACCATTTGTTATTGGTTGGTTGAAATTAAACGTGGTCGTACAGCCAGCGTTGATGGTGAAAGTTCTGGTCGTCCGATTGAGGTGGTTACTCCAGAGAACATCAAAAAAGTCCACAAATTGGTTAAATCTAATCGTAAAATGAAATTGCGTGAGATAGCTGAGGCCGTCAATATATCAGAAGGCAGTGTGTTCATATTTGACTATGAAAAAGCTTCCATCAAAGTGGTTGTCGCGTTTACTCATAGTCGATCCAAAACAACAAGGTGTTGATGATTCAGAGCAGTGTTTGGTCATGTTTACACGTGATAAATCTGATGGATCCATCACTTCACCCCGGAATCAAAACGATAAACATCTGAGTGGACTGCAGCTGATGAAACACGTCTGAAGCGTCCAAAGACACAATGCTCAGCTGGGAAGGTTATGGCTTCAGTATTTTGGGATGCATATGCAATATTGTTCATCAGCTATTTCCAAAAGGGAACGACAATCAATAGCGAATATTACATAGAATTATTTATTGGATCACATAAATGCAAAAATCGAGCTTTACCAAGACAATGCATCGATTCACAAATGGATGACAACGATGGTTAAATTGAACGAATTACACTTCTAACTGCTTCCTCATCCAGAGTATAGTTCAGATCTGTCCCCCAGTGACTACTGGCTATTCGGTGATCTTGAAAATATAGTCGCCGGTAAGAAATTCATTTCAAATGAAGAAGCAATTGCTCTTGAAGGAGATAACATTGATGAATAACTTATTGAGTAATGTTATAAGCTTTCCCGAAAAATGCTTTGATTTTTGGTTATTGTTTGTAGAAATTTTCCATTCTGGCGTTTGAAAATACCAATTAACTTCAGCTTAGCTTAAGCTTCAGTTTAACTCTCCTCATTTTTTTCTGTTAAATGAATATTTTTTTAGTTATTCGCGAGAAACTGTCTGAAAAAGTGATTTTTTTCCTGAAAATCAACAATTCCTCTCCAGAAAAGTATCGAATTTCTGGAAAAAACTTCATAGATCACAAGTTACTTGTAATTAATCGATTTATCGCACTTATTTTCGATAAAAAATTTATCACCCTGAAAAGGAAAGGCATTAATCACCAGGAAAGAAGCACCTCCAGCGTAGTCTTTGTAGTAAAATATAGTCTAGGGATAATTATCATTGACTGGACTGAATTTTTTGTTAGTGTCAATGACATCTTCCATCTTAAAATTTAAAGAACATCTTTTGCGATTTCTTTACCATGGAATTTTTCAGAACAATGAATTTGCTTGCATAACTTCAGACGTAACATAGATAATTATTTTTAGTCACTGTAGATGAAAATACCCATAAATAAAAGTACAATTTTTTTGAGGAACGTCTTCCTAAGAAAAATCAAACTTTTTAGAGCTGAATTTCTTATGGAAAAATACTACATTAATTAATTAAATTATTTGTTTTACAGTAAATGACCGCCTCCGTATATTATTTTCTTCAAATTATTACAACTAAATTCCGATGAGTCAGCTAGTCAACGATACTCTCAGCAAACAATGTATCAAATCCGGTAACTTGTCATAAAAATCATTTGATCGAAAGGGTGTCAAGATCATTAAGATTTCTATCCACTTGAAGTAAAAGCTATTATTAAAATTCACTATCATCCATTTAAAATATTTTAAAAAAGAGTATGGAAATCGAATGGAAAAATTCATTTGGTTGTATATTATGTACAGTGTGAATAATAGCATGATATTTAACAAAAGTCACCAGAGCTTAGCTTATGCTGATGGTGTGGCGTTAATAGCAAGAAATAGAAGAAAGCTAGAAGTAACTAAAATACAACTAATAAAATCAGGAGAAGACATAGGATTACACTTTAATAATGGAAATAAAAAATAAATGTGGATGTAAGAGAAAAAATTGGTAAAGTACATAAACATAATGGAAAGCTAATAGAACTCGAAGAAGTAGAAAACTTCATGTATTTGGATGTACTACTAGATAATAAATCCCAAGGAGAAAAAAAAATCGAACTAAAAATAACCAAAAGTAACAGTCATGCAAGGAGTCTTAGAGGAATATTAACATCCAAAGAGATATGCAATCCAAGAAAGTTCGAATTTATAAGATAATGTTGTGAAACTTGTATAATGATGAATAAAACTAAACGAATATTGGACATTTTTGGATGAAAGCAGACGGAGTTAGGATGGGAGGAAGATCAAACCATGGAATTCATAAGGCATCAATCAGCGCGTTTATAAAGACAAAAAGATTACTTAGAACGAATGGACGAAGACAGACTCTTGGAACGAGTTGCATGGAAGATACCAAAGGACAAGAGGGAAAGAGGTAGACCAAAAAAACGTTGGAGGGTAGCGGTGGAAGAAGATCTTAGAGAAAGAAACATCCAGAGCTGAAGAGAAAAAGGACCAAAAGAAATGGAGAGAAATTTTAAGGCTGTGGACTGAAATGGTCTGTATATAAGCCTATATACCTATGGAAAGCAAAAATAATGTTTGAATTATAAGACACGAACTAAGAATTTTCTCAAGAAGGAAAACAAAAGATAGATACTGCTAAGAAAGACAACAACAACCTTGGAGGAACTTGCATGCAATCTAAATCTAAAAGTAACTAGATTTTTTCTCTAAAACATAAATTTTCTATTTAAATAGTTTAATAGAAATAGCAACAAATCGTTAAAGTAGACTACGAATTTTGTAGATCATGATATAACCTATATTACAATCCGCGCTTTATTAAATGGTTTTGACTAAAATTTAGTCGAAAAGAAAACTAAATTCCACCCCTGCGAGTTGTTCACTCTACTTGAAAAATGTTCAAAGCAGTGCAAGAAGAAAAATCCCTGTAAAAAAAACAAAACAAGCCTCATCAATATCACAAACACCATACTGATAATGAGTTGCTCTATTTTGCGTTTCGCGGAAGAAACGCTTACCACAAAAGCTCTGTTCGGTATTTCGGTTATTATTGGGTCCTTGTAGTATACCTGAACAAAAAGATCCTGCGTGGGATATTGTGGTTACCAGGAAAACAATAAAAAAATAACCTAACAATCGATACATTGAGAAAAATGAAACAAGAAGCTCTACAACAGCTTATAATCTTCTACAAGGCCCAGATACGCCCATCTTGGATTATTGCCCGCACATTTGGGGTTCGGTTCCGAAGATGCTCGACTCAATACAGAAGAGAGCAATTCGACTTATAGAGGATTCAAAGTTGACCAGAAACTTGGACAACTTAGAGCATAGAACAAAGATCGTCGATCTGACTCTGGTTTACCACAAAAGCTCTGTTCGGTATTTCCGTTATTATTGGGTCCTTGTAGTATACCTGAACAAAAAGATCCTGCGTGGGATATTGTGGTTACCAGGAAAACAATAAAAAAATAACCTAACAATCGATACATTGAGAAAAATGAAACAAGAAGCTCTACAACAGCTTATAATCTTCTACAAGGCCCAGATACGCCCATCTTGGATTATTGCCCGCACATTTGGGGTTCGGTTCCGAAGATGCTCGACTCAATACAGAAGAGAGCAATTCGACTTATAGAGGATTCAAAGTTGACCAGAAACTTGGACAACTTAGAGCATAGAACAAAGATCGTCGATCTGACTCTGGTTTACCACAAAAGCTCTGTTCGGTATTTCCGTTATTATTGGGTCCTTGTAGTATACCTGAACAAAAAGATCCTGCGTGGGATATTGAGGTTACAAGGAAAACAATAAAAAACTAACCTAACAATCGATACATTAAGAAAAATGCAACAAGAAGCTCCTCTACAAGGCCCAGATTCGTCCATCTTTGGATTATTGCCCTCACATTTGGAATTCGGCTCCGAAGCATATCTTGAAGATGCTGGACTCAATACAGAAGAAAGCAATTCGACATATAGAGGATTCAGAGTTGACCAGTAACTTGGACAGCTTAGAGCATCGATCTGATTTTGTTTCACCAATACTACCACAGCAGATGTTCTTCCGAGCTGTGCAACATAATCCCACCTATATTGGTATCTACTCTACAGACGTGGAGCATGAACACCTCGTCAGCTACCAAGGCACGCCTTTCACAAACACAACAACATAAAGAAGTTCAAGATCAATATCGATCGGAATTTTCACACAGTGAAGGTATCACTAGATCTACTCGGGTGTAGAAGGGTTTTTCCTCTTTTGTTTCACGGAACATTTATTTTATTATTAGTATGATTCTGTTATCTTAATTCTTTATCAATTATTTCATAGATTGTTATTGTTAAGGATGCTCAGAGGACAACGATACAAACTCGTACACTCATAAGTATAATTTAATAAACATTAACAAATTATTTAGTTTTATACACAATCCGACTTTCCATTTTTATTCATTGACATCATGTGACATTACTACTATCATTATGGTAGACATAATTCAATTTAGCGTTATAAACAACTTCAAAATCTCTTTTTCTCCTCTTGGTAGTGGGTTGTAACCAGTAGGATTTGATCATATCGGCGCCTTTTTCACCAATCATTATAACTGGAGCATTGATGTTACCGTTAGTGATAAACGGCATTATGGAAGCGTCTATTACTCTCAAACCAGAAACCCCGTACACCTAAAACCACAAGAAAATATTACTAATCAAAACTGTTAATAGATAAATGACTAGTAGAACCCAGACGAGACTATCCTAGTTTATAACCTTGTACTAGTTTTTCGTGAAACGCGAAAATCGATACGAGGTAGAGTTGCAACGAGGCGAAGCGAGGAGACACGAACAAACCATTCGAGTTCCTTCTTATAGCTTTGTAGAGAGTCTAAAATGGGCTTTAAATGTAGTAAAACATTTGTCTTGTTGTGGTGGCTATCAACTTCTCTAACAAACAAATGCAAACATGATATTGCTGCAATGAATACATCTTTCTAATCACATCATTATGATCAATCTTTTGGTGATAAGAAGGCATTTGCATAAGGATAGTATGAAAAAAAAGCTTTTTAAGAAGTAAAACTTGAATGTATTAAATGCAAGTAATTGGGCAGTTTCGTTAAAGTAATCAATTTTTTGGTCTAAACGCACGCGTTCTTTGTCTTCTTATGGGGTTAGTCACTGGTAAAATACTCTACTTTTGTCGGTACATCAGTTTTGGTGTCTTTGAGTTAGCCATCAAATACCACAATTGAAAGGATCGACATTGAAATCACTTAAAAATGCTTAAATTAAATTAATGACATTTCGTTTGTAATCAAATAATAAGCGTGTTGGAGATTTAAACAGCAATTTGACAAAAAACATCACGGACCTTATAAAACAAGGATACTTACTTTCAATTCAGGATCCACAACAGCGTAAGGATCACTTGGCGGCCCCATTTTCGCCGTACAAGAATAGTGATAAATAGACAATGTGTATTGTCTTATATAGCACTCCCAATATTCATCAGTATATATTGGTAAATGTTTGCATTTGGGAGGTGGATTAGTCAAAAACCTGGATCCAAATCTTTTCATTGCTTCCGTTTGTCCGAAAGCTACAGCTGCTTTAGTTCCTTCTCTTAAGACGTTAACATCGTGAGGATGTGTGAGATAATTGTGATATAACAGAGGATAATCCAAAGGATTTTTGGATCTAAAATTTCAAAACTTAAAGTAAGACGTAATATTAAATCCATCATCAATGTTATGAAAATTGATAAATTCATATTTCATTGTGTGTTTCCGCGGGTGATAGTATGGGGTCATGACCCCCCCCCCATAAGTAGGAATATGTAAAAGTACGAATTATTTCACACCGTGGATTAAGGGAACCAATACCAAAAAATATTTTGAGAAGTAGAAGAATCTGACATAAGCTAATAAATATAAATAATCAAATCAAACTAGTCGAAAAAAGAACCAGGACTCGGTCTAGTGCTCTAGGAGTTTATTAAGTCTAAAGAATCAAATGTCGAATGTCGCATGTCGAATGTCGAACGTCGAATGTCGAATGTCGAATGTCAAATGTCAAATGTCGAATGTCGAATGTCGAATGTCGAATGTCGAATGTCGAATGTCAAATGTCAAATAAAACGTAATTAACTTCCCCCCTTCTTTGTCAAGTTCCTGGATCCGCCCTTGGGTTCAATATAATGTAGAATATAAGCTGTTCTTTTCAGGATACAGAAGTCCCTTTAAACGGATTTTTTACTATTGTCTACCCAAACAAAATTTTTCACATCTTGCATGCTTAAACATATTTCATTAAGGAAAGTAATAGATTCATTAGAACATCTGAATGATGATCATAAGCTTTTTGAAAGCTTTATATTTAAAGCGTGAAAACGTCTAATAAATTTCATTTGAATAATCTTCTGAAATTTCCAATATTGTCCTTCAAACGCAGGGTGAAGCAAAAAGTTGACCGAATTGTTTTGAAAGCTTATCGATTCCTAGATTCATACTTCCAATAATCCGATTTATCAGTTCGTAGTAGAATAATGGGCGATCAAGGGCCGTTAAGTAAATAGGCCTTCTAATAGGCCCCACTTGATATTAACAAACGCCGATTTCCTTAGCTAGAAAAGCCATTTTTTCACCACAATGGAAAAGAAAATATTATATTGTGCAACAAGTGGGAAAAGTACTTTTCTCACATGTTGTACACTATACTTTTTCTACAACTAATAAAATAAATAATAATAGTAGTAGTAAAATAATATTGAATGATTTGCAACGTTAATTTTATTTTTAATAGAATCTTCGATGTATCCTTCTGCCTCGGTACTGGATTACCATCCTACATGGCGCTTTAAGATTAATATGTCCCCTCCTGCATTTACTAAAATTGTTGCCGAAGAACGTCTGCAGCAGTGACCTTTGTATAGATAGGGGGTTTTCTAATTTTCAAAAAATTGCAATTGTCTTAGCTATAGTACTGAATTTGTCAATGCCAACTACCCGACTAGTACATTTTCCGTGTTGGTAATTTAAAAAGAAACGTTTTTCTGGTAAACCAATCGATCGAAGAGCAGCATATTTTTTATATATTCCATAAAATTATCCCGTTACAGTGAACGTTCTTGGCTTTTTAGTCGAATTTTTCAAGGAAAAATTAGATTATTACGGTAGGCATGACCTAGAAGAAAAATGGGGGGGCACATCATTTTTCACATGTTTTGAGACCTCCTGAACACGATTTTGATGGTTTTTCGAATGTCTGTAGTTTATATATATATATATATATATATATATATATATATATATATATATATATATATATATATATATCTCTCGAGCAATTGCTATGGGTCCGATTTGGGTCAAAATTAGCATACATGGCTTTTTTGGCGGCGGATTGATGTTATTAGAGTTTGGTTGAAAATAAATGAATATTTCGAGGGGTCGCAGTGCAAAAAAGTGGTTTTTGACCTTTGCTCACCTCGGCAGGTCAAACGAAAAGCGACTGAAAAATGAAATTTCACATGTAGGTTCAATTAGTTGCGAGATGATTTCCTGTCTAAGGTCGAAACTTTCCATCTCCACCCCTCTCCATTTTATGGCCATTTTTGTTATATTTTCTTATTTTTTGGCCAGAAAAAGTTTAACTAGAGGGTTCGAACTTCGCACGTAAGTAGGGGTGGTGTTGATGAATTGTGTTTCTCAAGTTCAAAGTATTCTTCTTCAGTTCTTTTAGCACAAAACGCCCGAAATCATTTTGATCGTTGTAATTGTTAAACTGGACCGCCTCCTATTTAATGAATAATACGAGTATGATCGTTGCTAGGGTGATTTTTTTTACTTTCCATTTTCGAAATTTCTTGTCATTATGACAATTTTTTCTTTGTTGTCAATTGGAATTGAACAAGAGGGTTCGAGACCACCGGGTCTATTGAAATTATGAATTTTCATTCGAGAGAAAGAGTTAACTTGTGAAATGAAAAGTTATTGAGGAATAGCAAATTTTCCATATAAAGAAATAAGATTGAGAATTGATATCATTTCCAAGAAATTCATTTTATGGAAAGATTTGTTTGTGTATTAGTTAAATTCTTCATTCGACGAAAAATTCGACTTTCGTGATGGAGCTCTGCTGCTTTGTTTTCGTGTTATATAATTTCACAAGTAAAGCTGAATTTAAATCCTCTAAATTAACTAAATATTAAAATCTTATAAAAAAATTCTTGCCACCCGAGATCCAAGCGGACACACTATAATCCACTGTACCATTGACCATTGATTTAAATGTATTTGCTAAAAGTACAAATGAATTTTTAATGATTATTTGATTATTTTTATCTACTGAAAAACCCACTAATTAGAAAAATCTATGTTAATTCAACGAAAAAATAAAATAAAATTCTGAAAATAGTTCCTTCTAAATAAATTTTCTTTTATTAGTAGATATTTCTTGTATTTGCAATATCTGCAATTAGACTGCTGTCAATATGTTTGATTTTTGTGGGGACGTAATTATAGGACTTTTCATCTATTTAAAAATAAACGTAATTTCTGATACGTGGATATATCAATGTTATTTTTTATTATGGGTAGTACTTCGCAACATTGAATAATGTGACCAAAGTGTAGACGCCTTTAAAGTTTTCGACATTTAACATTTGTCGACAAATGCTTACCATTTTTTAAGAAAATGAAAATTTGATATTGTTAATGAGAGACGAAGCCCATTTTCATCTTAATGGCTTCGACAACAAACAAAATTGCCGGTATTGGGCAGAAAGAAACCCACATCAGCTTCACGAGAGCCCAAATGTGACTGTCTGGTGTGCTGCAAAGAATTGAGGCCAAAGACTACAACAATGTATTGCCCAAAATGGACATAACTCGCCGGACATAATTTTTCGTAACAAAAAAGTAACAAATGCTGTGATTTAACGAGGGTTTCTGTACTAATAAAACTTTTTTAAAGTAAATATTCAATTCAATTCAAAACATCCGGTTCCCATGAATGACCCTGTATAATATCATAGTTGTGCCAACTATTTAAAGTTAATTATTTTTCACAGTGAGAGCAATATGTAGTTAGTTAGCTATGAGAAATACGTCACTTTTCATAGCAGTTGTAGAAAAACTAATTTTTCTACGACCGTGCGTTTTAACCCACTTTCCCGCACGCATTTTAATTTTGAAAGTGACATTCCTCAAAGGAGAAACAACTATCAAACCACCCGGGTTTGATATCAGTTGCTATGACAACCCAAGCGTGTAATTGTTACTAAAACGTCAAAGTTGTTCAAAACGTCTTGGAAGTGACCGAATAAGAACAATCTTCTTCTAAATTAAACCACATTAAACCGAATCCGATACAATAATATTGATTGATTCATCCGACGAAGAAATTCCCGAAGCCATTTTGAAGGCTGCAAATGAAGCTAATTCCGAGCTGTTACCTGCCAAAACCAGACTAAGGTATGAGAAGCAATACGACCATTTTGTTACATGGTGTAAGGAGAAAGGGGCCAAATCTTATAAGGAAGAGGTATTTTTGGCGTATTTTTCAGAACTAAGTAAGGTTTTGAAATCTAATACATTATGGTCCCGCTATTCGATGGTAAAAAGTTTAGTAAAAATAAAACAAAATTTGGATATAGGAAACTTCCATAATCTAACGTCGTTTCTTAAACAAAAAAATATTGATTTTCGAGCACAGAAAGCACAAGTTTTGCCAAAGAAGATATATCCAGGGTTATGCTAGCTCCCGATGAAGTATACCTGATGATTAAAGTGAGTATCATTTTTGCACTGGCTGGCGCTCTCCGCAGATCCAAGCTTGTAAATATCACTGTCGACGACATTCAAGATGAAGGCAACCTAATTGTTGTGAAAATTTCTGATTCCAAAAATCATTCGTAGCATATTTACGCCTACCTAATCCGGAACGTTAGACAGGACACAGTTTCAGACGTTCTTCGGCAACGTTCCTAGCAGACTCCGGCGAAGAAATAACCAACCTAAAGTGCCTCGGTGTCTGGAAGTCTACTACTGTCGCTGAAGACTATTTAGAGGACTCCGAGAATCAGGAAAAAAAAATATCAAATAAAATTCTCTGTACTACAAATGACTTAAAACCGTTGCTGTCACCGTCATCGTCATCTTTATGCGACCTGCAACAGATGCCATCCTCATCGACGTCATCTACCTTCCAGATGGAACCAAATAACTCCACTGGACTGGCAATTCTTACTAGTCTAAAGAATGCAACAAATTGTGTTTTCAATATTAATATTTATAATAATTAGTAGTTTTAAGTTAAAGTTTTGTATATTATTATGTTTGTTGGAATAAAATAATTTTAGAAAAATGGGTTGGTATTATTTTTTGTATATACGGTCGTAGAAAAAATAATGTTCCTAACTCATGCGTAAAGTACCTTTCCCGCACTTGACCGCTTGCCCGAACTCCGCTTCGCGTCGTTCGGGACAACTGCAATCGCGTGCGTTCCGCACTTGTTAGGAAAATAACTATTTTGATCAAATTGATATCGAAAAAACCGATTCGATTTTAAGAAGTTGAATTATTAACCAAATTTGAATAGGAAAAGTCAAAATTTGACCATATTCAAACTACTACTACCACCAATTGTTGTCAAAACTGAAACCAAAAGCTCTATATTTGATAAAACTGAGATAGAAAAAAACAATTTTTATAATTGGAACAGCTACATTTTGAGTAAATTAAAATTGACTTTTTTGAGACTCTCGTGCAAGATTTGGAACAAAAATCTCCTCTTGTTTCGCAATTTTTCAAGACATTCTCACAAACGGAAATATTGTGAGCAAAACTATTAGTAATCTCACCTTAATTTGATCTCACCCCTACTTTTCGGTCTAAGCATCATAGCGAAAATACCGAAGGTATCTTTATAATTAATTTCCTCATAAACGGCTTTATAGAATTCATCCGTCAATCCATGCGCTTTCTTAACTTGAGTACCACCATCTGCAGCGGTTGTCGTGCTAGTCAACATGAATTCCATATCTGGCCAATCGTCGGATTTATTAGCATATTTCGTTGGAATAAACCCTACAGTTTCCAAACCTATCATCAAATGTAAATTAATATCCTATATTCAATAATAATAATAAAAAGATATTACCTATAGAAGATGTGAGGGGTCCATCTTCTTTAATAGCATACCTAGCAGCGGTATTTAGATTGACTAATCTATTTATAACTAAACTTATGGGATGGTCTATCAAAAATGTTACCACCGACGCTATATGATCTTGTAGATTTTGTCCTGAATATATTACGAAGATAATTAAAGTTTGTAATATATAAAATTATAAAAATAACTCACCCACTCCCGGTGAATCATGTATTACTCTTATTCCCTTATCCTGTAGATGTTTTGCAGGACCGATCCCGCTCAACATCAACAACTGCGGAGAATTAATAGCACCTCCCGAAACAATTACTTCTTTTTTGGCCAATACGGTTTGTTTTTGTCCGTTTTTTATATATTCAACCCCGTAAGCTCGTCGTGTATCGGGGTCGATTAAAATTTTAGTAACGTGACTGTACATGGAAATATGCAGGTTTCTTCTAAGTCTTATCGGTCTGAGGAAAGCTTTGGCTGTACTACAACGAGAAGCTCGTCGCATGGTGAATTGGTACAAAGCAAAACCGGTTTGTTTGTCGCCGTTTATATCACGAATGTCGTAGCCCATTTCTTGACCCGCTTCGAGAAAAGCCACCCCTAATGGTGTGTTGTAGGGGTTATCTTGAACTGTTAAATAACCTCCTAAAAAATAAAATATGAAAATTAGATATAATTTAGAAGGAATTGATAATTTTTTACACGTTACCCACTGAATGATGTCTTTTGTTTCTAGCTAAATAAGGATTCCTTTGATCTTGACTTTTCTTGAAATAAGGCAAGATTTCCTCGTACGACCAACCGTAGTTACCGTGAGCTGACCATCTATCGAAATCTCTTCTATTTCCTCTTACGTATAGCATAGTGTTTAAAACACTTGATCCGCCTAGTACTTTACCTCGTGTCCAGCTACATCTGTTTTCGATCATAGCTTGGCAAGCTGTATCTTGTGCTTCTGTCCTTTATAATAAATGCATATTTCGTAATTATATTTGAAAATATAAAACAATAACTAATATTTTGTTAAACTTCCACATTTACACCTATCACAGCATGCTTTTAACCAATAAATAGTCAATAGTTTTTATAAATAACTCAATAGTATTTCTTCTAGCTTGATGCGATCCCTAATCATCATTATCATCAATAATAATGAACTAATGGAATCAAATGTAGCAGCACTACGTACGAGGATTTATTGATATGAATAAATGATGAAAAATTGAACTGCAAGCTTCAAAAGAGGTAAATTTTCCATTGAAGATGATGACCAATCGGAAAGGCGGCCAGTTTCTGTGTCTGTCCCCGAAAATGGATATCCGAAGCACTGAACTCGTTCGTTCAGTGCTTCAGTTCACGTCAATTTGGACAATTGGAAAATTGCTGCAAACTGGATATTTATTATTTCAAATATTTGAATGTTGACCAAAAGCGTGCAAGGGTAGAAGCATCGCGTTCGATCTGTGCTCGATTTGAAAACGATTTAGACTTCTTAAACCGAATTGTGACTATGTATGAGACTTGGGTACATTTCTACGATCCAGAAATAAAGCAACAATCGAAGAATGGCGACACTCTGGTTCTCCAAGACCTAAGTTTCGTGTCCAAAAATCTGCTGGAAAAGCTCTTGCAGTTTTTTGGGATTACCATGGAGTAATCATTATTGATTTATTGGATAAGAGTATAACAATAACTGGAGTAGTAGAAAGCTATCTAAAGGTGTTTTGTTTTTGCAGGACAACGCCCCTGCATACAAATCTCATGTTGCCATCCAAAAAATTCGTGTTTTAGGGTTTGGATTACTAGAACAACCCCATTATTCACCAGATTTGGCTCCGTCCGACTATCATCTCTTTCCTCAACTGAAAAAAAACTTAAAGGGCCGTAACTTTTGTTTCAACGAGGAGATAATAAAAGCTGTGGAGGTCTGGTTTGCAGAAAAAACATTTTTCTTGAGGTCTAGGTCTAGAGACGTTGCAAGTTCGCTGTAATAAATGTATCCAATTAAGAGGAGAATATGTTGAGTAATAAAATATTTTGACATTGAAACTTTGTTTGGTTCTATACCAGGCTAAGAATTTTTCAATATATCCTCGTAGATGCCGCTACTGGTATTAAAACCATATAATAAACAGTTAGCCCCAACCTTCAAAAGTTTATAAATTGTACAGCTGTCTGTGGCTACTCCATAATATGAAATTGTATGAATTCTGTACCGGTTTATCCTTATTAAATAAATATAGTATCTATATTTTTATAAACGTCACTTACTTGTATCCCCAATCTAATTTACTCTTGTGTAAATATAAACTGAGTATTGGTACGTCTGAAATATCGGTTTCTTGTCCACCAGCTTCCATAAGCAGAACCTTCCATCCGCTTATTTCTGTCAAACGATTAGCCAGAACGGATCCTGCTGAACCAGCCCCTAAAACAATCAAACGTAAAAACTTTTTTATTTTCACTAGAAATATGCCCGGAAGAGTAAAGGAAAGCTCTTTAAAGTAGCTCTTCACATAGTACATGCAGACACATGTATTAGAATCATTCTAACAACGCGGGATCTCGTTGGTATCAAGTTAGTTTTCTCGTTGTCCATTCACAGAATTTATTTTTCGGTAATAATGGAGGAAATGTTAGTTAGTTAAAGAAAAGTTCTTTTCGAGTAACGTTGATTATTATGCTCTAAATGTCATCACCAGATTCACAAAAATTGCATGTAATTACACCACACCTAGTTCATACAGACATTTGTCTCAGACTCTTTCAAACAGTGCAAGATCTCGTTGGTATCAAGTTAGTTTCTTCATTGTCCATGTAGGTGGTATCTATTCTGTGTCATCTGTGCCCAAAAATTCAATTTCTTGAGAATAGTAGAGGATATGTTAGTAGGTAACAGGTAATGGAAGCTCTTTCCGAGATTTAACAACCAGATTCTCTCTTAAAGGGAATAGATTTGGAGGTATTCGCTCTGATGCACCAGGTCGAGTTTATTGATATGGTACTGAAGACGTCTGGAGGCGGTAACAGCGTGGCTAGAATAGTTGACATATAGGTCCTAGCATGGTGCCTTGTGGTATCCCAGATTTTATCGGTGTTTGTGATTTTCTATACTTCACTTGAAATTGCCTCTATTTCAGATAAATATCATTTTATTCATATTGATGTACTCGAATAACTTACCAATTATTATAAAATCGTAGGAAGCATCTAAAATTTTTCTATCGACATTTCTGTTTTCGGGATCGAATTGGTCATAATGAAAATACGTTACGGCGGCTATGAGAAATGGCAATACTGCTATCTTTCCAACTCCTATTAGCGCTACTCCAGCTTTTATAGCAGTTCCAATTGTACTTAAAGCGATTACAGCCATTTTAGATTATGGTACTGACTTAGATTTTATATAGTTACAACGTTTCAAGCTCGTAGATAATAATCCTTCTTGATTTAAATATTATATTCTTTGGAATTCAAATTGAACTTTGATGGCACTAAATATTAGTTGACTAGTGAAGAATCTTATGGCAGAACGTTTTTATATTAACTTGCTAATAATTTTATTTTCGTACGTATCGACATCATTCTTTTTAATATGTGTTTGCCATTGGATTATCATAAAATCATAACCTGAAACAAAAAACTTGTAAACTTATAGCCCCCAGATTTGAAAGCTTGTACCAACGCTGGGAAACCCGGCCTTGGCAAACCAATAATGATCCAAGCCTGGTTGAAGTCTGGATAACCCGACATCGACCATCACCAGGCTTGGCAGAACTCTGAATAACTATATAAAGTTTTATTCTAATATCTTATCAATAATAGATATTTTTATGTACATTAATTAGTAGAGTGCATTGAAAAAATTGATCATAAACTATATTTTTATTAACAATATATTAAAAAGCTATTTTTACAAGCAACCAACCTGGCCCAGGACTGCTGAACAGTCCTTGATTTATCCAGGTAAACAGGCCTTGTCTAGGCTTGCAAACCAAGCGAGGGACTTCCCAGTTATCATCCCAGAGTCTCACCAAGTCTGGGCCAATAATTACTTCCAAGTAATTGAATTACAGTTGTACAAACTTGATCCAAGTCTGGGCCTATACTGCGCCCATTGTAATATCCTATCAGGGTAAGGACATATCTCACAATTTCGGATTGTTTGCCATTGGAAACCTTTTTGTGCAATTTGGGAATTCTCTGCTTTCTGCCTTCCCACAAAAATTCAATCGGTTTGAGGTCGGGCGACTATGACGGCCTAATCATCACTTTTCTCAATCCTTTTCACTGTAGAAATACTCAAAATCAGATTTATTGAACGAAGCTGCTATATCTGGACCCGTAAGTCGTCGATCGCGTTTATCTTCAACGGTTGGCTTTTTCCAGACCGCCCTGAAGGTTTTCTATCGCTCTTAGTAGATGCCTATTCAAGCCCTCCTATATCAGGGCCAGTTCCAACAAACCTTCCTAAGCAAATTTTCCTTATCATACCTAAAAATTTTCCAACGAATTTCTCTCTCTGCCTATTTGTTCGCGTTGTAGTTAAGATCTTTCTAATTTGGCGGCTTTTGGGAATAGTATTTCCACTCAAAATTTAATTTTGGTGTATCAAAACCAGATAACTACATCTCTAGGATTAGTAAAAACTAATTTTTTATTGAAGCAACCTCAATGGTTGTCCATTGGGGATACGGTATTCGTATTTAAAATAATGAGCGATGAGGATACACATTTTTTACTATTTTGCCGGCAACGTTGTGATGAAATTTGATATAAATATGTTTTGGAGGCTTATAAATTCGATTATTTTGTTGTTATAACTATGCAGGGCGCTAATTGCACGGTGATTAATATTGAAAATGACCTTTTTAAGGTTACATGTATTTATTAAAATTACCACTTAATCGGGACTACCGTTTTTTCAACACCAAAATTTTTTATTCCTGTTTCCCAATCTCTTTCAGTTTCTCTTATTGTCCCATGGTTATCTAGTATCCAAATTTGTAGATAGAAAATTTTCAAGACATGATAACCATCCCAAAATATATTGCTTCGAAAACATGTGAGTCAAAACGTCGAATTTTTTGTAATTTGGGCGACGATATTCTTTGTACTTGAAAGTTGGTAACTGATTAATCAGACTCAAAGTTTGATTCCCTATTTTAGGGACGTGGTGTTTCGAAATCAGGTCAGAACAAGTCCATTTCATAACTTCCATACCATATCTAAGCCTTGGTGTTATATTTGTTATGTCAACTCATCTTCTTCTATGACTTGTTACAACTTTTACAATGTACGACGAATTTTTCAATTCGGTCTGATCAATTTCAAAATTTTTGTATACAATTTCTTATGCCCATGACATTAATATTACTTCGAACTCTAAGAGCGTGAAAAATTTTTCCACTACAACGTTCAATAACAGCAATAACCTTGATAAAGATTCGCTCAAGTGAATTCGGATACCACGGCAGGCGATTATTTTGAAGGTTGTTACGGAGTTGATGTTTTGAGTAAAAAGAAGTGAAAGATTTCACTTTCTACTTGTTGGTCAATCGAAAAATATTCATGAACCTGTTTATATATACCTTTACTTCCTCATAATTTCCGTTTATAATTCTTATTTAATTTAATTTGAGAATAGATTAAGTTGTAAGCTGAAAATAGAATATAATTTGGTTGATAGATCCCTAAGCCTGAAAATTCCCATTTTTCAAAATCAAAATATTTCACGCGGAAGCATTTACCGTGCTATAGCAAAAAGTGAACAAGGAATACCATGGCTGTGGTGATTTTAGCACGAAATATTTATACAGTGCTTTTCAGATAAAAGTATCCACCTTTAATAACTTTTGTAATACTGGTATTTAGAAAAAATCCAAAAACATGTCAATTTATGTTGGAAGGGGCAAGCATTATGGCTTATTTAAACTTACTGGAAAAGCCACCCCCTCACCCTAGCAGCATCCCCTTTATTTTTTTAAATTACTTTTCATATTTTTTATGTAAAATTTGGATACTCCTCTTTGAGCTGATTTCAAAAATGTATAATACTTGTAGGTTAAAGTGGTTAGTTTATGAGATAAACAATTTTTCTTTTAAGAGCACAAATTTTACTTATTATTTACTTTCACCTTATTTGCCTGTACTAAAATGGGTTGTACAACAGTTCAAACTCTTTAATCTTTTTAACTGTGCTATTTATTCTACTTAAAAAATACAAACAACAAAAAACTCTACTTTTTATTAAAGTTTGACATTGTCAACTAGAATTTGTAGTCACTATTGATAGTGTAATTTGATACATTATTTATTTTGTTTCTCTGAAATGGTTTACTCTTTGCAAGAAAGAATTGAAATTGAAATGGAGAAATTTACCACAACAGGGTCTGTTTACAATAAAGTGCATAAGCGAGAGGGACTCGTAAATAACGAAGCAATCCAAGTGGCAATTTTAGGGCAAGTCAGCTTAGAGGCTCAACAACCCCAATCGTTGTCAACAATAAGTAGAGCGATGGGTGTTTCATCTTCTACAGTTTTCCGAGTTCTACATAAATTCAAGTACCACCCATACAAAGTTAAGTTGGTGCACGAGTTGAATGAAGATGATTTTGATCGTCGTCTAGAGTTTTGCGAATCAATGACGCAAATTATCAATAACAATCCACAATTGTTAAACAATATTTGCTTTTCTGATGAATGCTCATGGTCATTAAATGGCTTAGTAAGTAGGCATAATTGTAGATATTGGGCTGAAAGTGATCCACATATTATGCGTGAATTCCATACACAACATCCCCAAAAGTTAAACGTTTGGTGTGGTATCCTAGGTGACCACATTGTCGGACCTTTCTTCATCAACGGAAATTTAAATGGTGAATCATATCTTGAGTTACTCAGGGAAGGGGTTGACCCACGTATTACAACAATAATAGAAAATGATGATAACCTTTCCGAAGATTTACTGGTATTTCAACAAGACGGAGCTCCCCCACACTATGCTATGCCTGTCCGTCAATTTTTAAACGAAACATTCCCCGCTCGTTGGATAGGTAGAAGGGGGCAGATGATGGAGTGGCCACCTAGGTCACCGGATTTAACACCCCTAGACTTCTTTTTATGGGGGTATTTAAAAACAAAAGTTTATGCTACCCAACCAGAATCTCTGGATGATTTACGAGAGAGGATAGAAAATGAATGTCGACAATTAAATCCAGCCGTATTAAGCAATGTCAGAGAGGCATTTCAAAATAGATTATACCATTGTATGGAAGTGAATGGTACTCATTTTGAACACTTATTGTAACTTCATAATAAATAGCACAGTTAAAAAGATTAAAGAGTTTGAACTGTTGTTCAACCCATTTTAGTACAGGCAAATAAGGTGAAAGTAAATAATAAGTAAAATTTGTGCTCTTAAAAGAAAAATTGTTTATCTCATAAACTGACCACTTTAACCTACAAGTATTATACATTTTTGAAATCAGCTCAAAGAGGAGTATCAAAATTTTACATAAAAAATATGAAAAGTAATTTAAAAAAATAAAGGGGATGCTGCTAGGGGTGAGGGGGTGGCTTTTCTAGTAAGTTTAAATAAGCCATAATGCTTGCCCCTTCCAACATAAATTGACGTGTTTTTGGATTCTTTCTAAATACCAGTATTACAAAAGTTATTAAAGGTGGATACTTTTATCTGAAAAGCACTGTATATGTAGCACCACTGTATGGTGTTTTACTTACAGCCATCTGTTTGACATCATTTCGTTCCTTTCTTCCTGTTGGGGGCTGTTTTACGCCTTTATTTATTTACTATTAAATAATAAAAGTTAGTCTTTAGAAACGGAAACGTGTGTTCACTGTTACAATAGTTTGAACCTCCCAAAAGTCAAGAATTTCACTCAAGAAAGAGCAGAAAGAGTAATAAGAAAAGTAAAAGAAAGAATCGGGGTTACCGTTTGAAAATTAGCCCGTGAGTACCATACTTTAAAAAGTATCGTATCGAGGGAATTAGCAAGAAATAGTTAAAAATAGCGAAACCACGACAGTGTCTTAAATATACCCCAAAAATTTTTACATTTTACAATCGCCTCAAAAATCTTAACTATGAGGAAAATTGAATGAAGACTTGACTTGTTTTCTTTTCAATAAAGGATTGAAATAGTAGCCAGATAATAAATAATTGAAGAAAAACAAAATTAGTAAATTAACACGGAATTAGCTTTAAACAAAATGGCGGTCTGGAGTCTGCGATGTTTTTGAATTAACGCATTTTTCTTTTAGATGAGTTCAGAAACTATCTAACTAATGGTATCAAAATGATATAGAAAAAAACACGCAGCTACATGATTTGTTACTTAATTGTATACATTATGTCTTAATATAACAAAAATGTTATTTTTATCTGGTTTTTTCGACACTTTTACTTTAGCTATGAATTTAAATAATTAGTATGCACGGTTTTTGTGTTTATCACGAAATTATATAAGAAGCCTCTTAATTGTTAGGTAACTGTTTCCATAATTAAATTTATAGTTTTATTTTTATTTTTTTTTAATTAAGTATCTTTTCTTTTCAGGTAATGATGAAGCGCCACTCTTATGATTTTTACGTAAGTTTTATTCAAATGAATTTATATCTCAATTATTTGAAACCAATAAATCCGATTCCTCGGGAAAACTTCGAAATATGAACATTAGTAAAAACCTTTTTACATAAAAACATTTTCCATCATGTGCTTCTGAATGAAAAAGACACAACTCTACAATTCTTTCGGGTATAATATGTAAATCTTTGCATTGATTTTCATACACATTATCAAGTTTTGCTTTTGTTGCATTTCCAGAATAATTTTCATCCTTCAAATATGAATTAAACATTTTTAGAGTATTCGTACTAAGAAATCATCCCTAGTTTTTCGCTTTTTCAACTGTTTGACGGTCACGTTTTTTATTTTCATTAAGAGGAGCAGCTGCATTGTTGAAATATGCTACAAAAAATTGTTTACTTCTCTGAAGCAATGCTTCCTTTATCCAATAATGAATATCATACTTTTCAGGATTCCAGTCATGTTGTAAGCAAGAAATTTTTTTCGTTTTTGGTATTGATAAGTAGATATCTTTAATATTACAGCTTGAAACCTCTGGAGAAGAGCTTCTTTAACATCTTTCGCTTTTCCAACAATTTAACGTTTACGTTTTCGATTTCCATGCCGAGAAATTTTATCGGAATTGGTATTTCTTTGTTTTAACAATCCACATAAAGTCGATGGGGAATCCGAACTTCACGGGAGTCTCTCTTTTAGAGAATGTTTCCAAACTACCAAACTTTTTCTGCAAGTTTTCTGTTTTGCGATTTCAAAAACAAATGGCACTTAGCAGGTAGCAAAAAGAAGCGTGAAGCTTGAGTCTGATTGATGGAAACAGACGAAGAGAGAACTGAAATAAGAAACAAAGAAAGGAAAGGCAAAGAGGAAGCCAATTCGTGAATCTTGGTTCCCTTATAGCAACTTGATGTGAAAATTTTTCAATGCTAACATGCTACCCCTGCCATTTTTTTCAATATCAGTAGCTGATCGTTATAACTACTAAACCATATATATTTTGACAACTAATTGAGGTTAATTATTGTTCTCTATTGTTTTGTTTCCTTGAGTCAATTAAATATTGCCAAATTAACATAGTTTTCATATTTTTTTTCCTAATTTTAATCTGTAAAAACCAATAATTGTATTTGCTTGTTATTTTAAGAAAGAATTTTAGTGAGTAAACTATTTCTTAATACGAGATCACGTAACAACGAATAAACTATTATATAATAATGTTAGAAATGTCATTTATACTAACATCGAAGAATTCGTAAATCAAAAGTGCATTGACTGTACCAAAATGAGAGGCAAACATCCAAAATCGAAACTACGCGATGTAAAAAATCAGAAGTGAAAACCTGGTCGTCGGAAATAAACTAACTCATAGTTATTTAATTATTAAAATTGAACCTTCAAAATGTGAGTTACGCAGGACATAAATTACTATGAAATATGTAGTAACCGATTACCAAAACATTCAGTAATATAGAACTTAGTCAAAATTGAATACCTAGAATATTTTTAAATATTCAAATGACATTAATATCTAGTTAAAACCTTGTCCCTAATCACCCCAGTGTTAGATCCGACTTGTTAATAAAATAAAACCATTTAAGAAAAGTTATTCGTAAAAAAACAAAAAAAAAATAGTTTTTCTTCCCTTCAATTACTACCTCAAATCCTCCCCTAAGCATGCGACCAATTTGTATGTTCTTCAGCTCAATTCAATCTCTTAATTTCATTTCGACCTCTTCTTCGACCCTCCCAAAATGGACAGCTTCTCTCAATATTCTTTTCAGTGTAAAATTCTCAAAGGCAGATCTCTAGATTCATTGATCTGAGGTGCTATCTCTGGCTCGTGAGTCGTCAATCAGGTCCACTGATCAATAAAATACGTTTATCTTCAACGGTTGTGCTTTTCCCAGACCGCCCTGAAGGTTTTCTATCACAGAAGCTCCTAGTGGATGCATATTTTTTAGAACTTTACACAAAGATGTCTTGGTCCAAAAAGTAGATCAGTTATCTTGTCAAAGATCATCAGACTTTCTGGTTCTACTTTTTTCTTTGTTCTACTCTTCGTTTTTTCTAGTCGTGGTGTAGTCTTCCCTCATCGTCTCCCTTTCGCGATTTCTGGATCCGTGAGGCGTCAATCACGTTTACTGATCATTAAAATACAACCAGTTGTGGTTTTCCCCAATAGTTGTGCTTTTCCCAGACCGCCCTGAAGGTTTTCTATCACAGAAGCTCCTAGTGGATGCATATTTTTTAGAACTTTACACAAAGATGTCTTGGTCCAAAAAGTAGATCAGTTATCTTGTCAAAGATCATCAGACTTTCTGGTTCTACTTTTTTCTTTGTTCTACTCTTCGTTTTTTCTAGTCGTGGTGTAGTCTTCCCTCATCGTCTCCCTTTCGCGATTTCTGGATCCGTGAGGCGTCAATCACGTTTACTGATCATTAAAATACGATCATCTTCAACAGTTGTGGTTTTCCCCCTCCGGTTTCTTTTGCCAGACCGCCCTGAAGGTTTTCTATCGCCAAAACTCCTGGTGGATGCATATTTGTTCACGTGGTAGTCCACGATACGTCGAGGTATTTTTAATTTAGTGGTAATGGTACGATTACTTTTACCTATACTATAAAAACTTTCTGGTCTGAATTTGAAAAATGTCTTGGTCCGAAAAGTACGTTCTTGAGTCTCACAGAGCTAACTGGGACTAAACTATAATCACAAACATCGGAGTAATGATTCACAGTTGAGGAATAATGAACAAATCAGCCGGTACGTGCAAGTTTTAGCTCGAAATATAAACATGCGATCGGGTATAGGGAACAAATAACGGACACTATCATTTTTGGATTCCAAATATGTGAAATTGAACAAAAAGAAACAGTTGATCTAATTGTTTTAATAGTGGGGATTCAACGCTCAAATATCGTCCACGTGAGAGGGATCTTCAGGTTACAAAAGAAGCTGTAAAAAACTAGCTTAGGACCGATTATCGGTCTCCATTGCATCTTCTAGACATACCAACAATCAAATTAAAATTAAATCGAAAATCGTTAGGTTTTACCATGGTTTTAAAGAGTTGTCTGAAAGTTGAGTTAAACTCATAGAATACGATGGTTTCGTGTCAAATCAATATCAACCCTCAAAAGTATATATTTGTGCCAAAAATTCTCATTTTCAAATAGAAATTATACCGTTTATTGCGGATTATGCGAGCTTCTGTATCAAAATGAAATATCAAGAACAAAAAAATATCCATTTCAAATGATTATAAGTTTGAAAAGAATTATCGAACATATAAACTATGCGTTCCATTATGACTTCAACTATATACTACAATATCAAATTCTTGTTACCTCATATCAAATCCTCAGAAACGTTTTTCACTTTCCAAACACATTCGCACTTCTAAGATTAAAATCAACAATATTAAGTGTAATTTGATAACTTAGATCTGAATAGTTTTTACGTATTATTCAGTAAGCGAGATAGTGAAAGTGCTTTCTTAAAACGGAACAAAATAAAACGAGAACATTCATTTAGGAATCTACGCTATTACTGAATGTTACTTAACGCAGTTCAGTTACTTGGTTATTATATGGTTGGTGTTGCGAGGGGATTGTAAGTAGAACAGGGAAATTTTCGGGGGTATCTGAATAAAAAATTTCATATGTATCACTTTTATTATTCACTCCTTTTATTTCATGTCTTTCTTATCATAAATATAAATGAAATAATGTGATTAATTATAGTTCGAGAAGTTATTAAAATGTTTTAAAATACTCAGGGCTAGTTCAAAACAACTTCTTCCTAAATACACCCAATAAGAAAGAATACATATCGGAAGATCTTCCTAACAGTGTCCTTTGCCGATCATTTTCCATCCTACGATCAGCTGTCTTGTCAAAGATCGTCAGACTTTCTGGTTCTACTTTTTTCTTTCCTCTACTCTTCGTTTTTTCTAGTCGTGGTGTAGTCTTCCCTCATCGTCTCCCTTTCGCGATTTCTGGACTCGTGAGTCGTCACAGTTCACTGATCAATAAAATACAACCAGTTGTGGTTTTCTCCAATAGTTGTGGTTTTTATAGACCGCCATGAAGGTTTTGCCTAAACTATGAAAACATGCTATTAATGCATTAGTTTCAACTGATAGTTTCTCTGTTTTATCCATTTTAAAACTGTCAAGTCTTAATTTGCTAGAACTTCACACAAAGATGTCTTGGTTTAAAAAGTAGATCAGTTATCTTGTCAAAGATCATCAGACTTTCTGGTTCTACTTTTTTCTTTGTTCTACACTTCGTTTTTTCTAGTCGTGGTGTAGTCTTCCCTCATCGTCTCCCTTTCGCGATTTCTGGGCTTTTGAGCCGTCAATCACGTTCACTGATCAATAAAATACAACCAGTTGTGGTTTTCTCCAATAGTTGTGGTTTTTATAGACCGCCATGAAGGTTTTGCCTAAACTATGAAAACATGCTATTAATGCATTAGTTTCAACTGATAGTTTCTCTGTTTTATCCATTTTAAAACTGTCAAGTCTTAATTTGCTAGAACTTCACACAAAGATGTCTTGGTTTAAAAAGTAGATCAGTTATCTTGTCAAAGATCATCAGACTTTCTGGTTCTACTTTTTTCTTTGTTCTACACTTCGTTTTTTCTAGTCGTGGTGTAGTCTTCCCTCATCGTCTCCCTTTCGCGATTTCTGGGCTTTTGAGCCGTCAATCACGTTCACTGATCAATAAAATACAACCAGTTGTGGTTTTCTCCAATAGTTGTGGTTTTTATAGACCGCCATGAAGGTTTTGCCTAAACTATGAAAACATGCTATTAATGCATTAGTTTCAACTGATAGTTTCTCTGTTTTATCCATTTTAAAACTGTCAAGTCTTAATTTGCTAGAACTTCACACAAAGATGTCTTGGTTTAAAAAGTAGATCAGTTATCTTGTCAAAGATCATCAGACTTTCTGGTTCTACTTTTTTCTTTGTTCTACACTTCGTTTTTTCTAGTCGTGGTGTAGTCTTCCCTCATCGTCTCCCTTTCGCGATTTCTGGGCTTTTGAGCCGTCAATCACGTTCACTGATCAATAAAATACAACCAGTTGTGGTTTTCTCCAATAGTTGTGGTTTTTATAGACCGCCATGAAGGTTTTGCCTAAACTATGAAAACATGCTATTAATGCATTAGTTTCAACTGATAGTTTCTCTGTTTTATCCATTTTAAAACTTTCAAGTCTTAATTTGCTAGAACTTCACACAAAGATGTCTTGGTTTAAAAAGTAGATCAGTTATCTTGTCAAAGATCATCAGACTTTCTGGTTCTACTTTTTTCTTTGTTCTACACTTCGTTTTTTCTAGTCGTGGTGTAGTCTTCCCTCATCGTCTCCCTTTCGCGATTTCTAGGCTCGTGAGTCGTCAATCACGTTCACTGATCAATAAAATACAACCAGTTGTGGTTTTCCCCAATAGTTGTGGCTTTCCTAGACCGCCCTGAAGATTTTCTATCATCGAATCTCCTGGTGGATGCATATTTTTTCACTTTAAACTATGAAGACTTGCTATTAATGTACGAGTTTCAACCGATAGATTCTTGGTTTTATCCATTTTAAAACTTTCTAGATTGAATTTGCTGGAACTTTACCCTAAGAAGTCTTGGTTCAAAAAGTAGATCAGCTATCTCGTCAAAAATCGCCAGACTTTCTGGTTCTACTTTTTTGTTTGATCTTGTCTTCGTTTTGTCTAGTCGTGTTGAGTCTTCCCTAGTCTAATACATCATCTGGATGTTGCTAGGCTCTTCAACTTTTTGATTTTTCCAGCGATTTCGTCCATAATTTTCCTTTTTTTCTCTTGCTTGGTAAATCTAATGTACCAATAGGGGTCCATAATTTTCCTCAGGCTTATGTCCTATTCGTTGGAGCTTGTTTCTTGATATTTTTACTCATTTTGAAGTTAGTAGTTTTAAAAAAATTTTCAGAATATGACATCAATGCAAATATCGATTTATTTAAGTGAAATATTGTACTAGAAATAGAGAACCTAACCTAACAAATCATTCCGTGGTATAGAGCACATTCAGGAAAATATTTTTCATATCAAAACTATTTGTCGAATCACTATACTTGAAACATCACTATTCAGAAAAAATAGAAACAGAGTAGTTTTTTGTGGGATATAATTTTGATTGTAAAATGGCCCGGACATAAGAAAAATGTTCCTCTGCAGTGCTAGGAATGGGGATTTTTATTTATAATAATTCGGCTTCCCTTTAAGCTTTTTGCTTTCATCCATACATCATTTTGTAGAAAATTTCATAAGCTACAAAACCATGAGAGTTGCAACCCTTCTAGGCCCTTTTCTTCAGAGAATTTTGATGTTAAAGTATAAAAAAGACTCTTCCGTAGCATTGAAATCAATAATTTAAACTCTTATATCTCGTTTAATTTTCAAGCTATGTGACTTTAAAAAAGCAAAATGTCCAGTAAAATGAAAGCTAAATTTTAGTTACAAAAAAATTCTTTCGTTGATACAATAGTTTTTGAGATATTTTGAAAAAATAACGTTTTTTTTTAAATCGAAAAAAAAATTTCACATTAAACAACTTTTTTCAAAATATACGTGTTCCAAACCATTCAAACTTTTGGAACGTGTTGTTAGGGCTTAAATGAGGATAATTTTACATGGGCTACGATTAATTTTGCCGCACATGGTATCAATTTTAACGACATTTTTTATTTCAAATGCGAGTTACTTAACTTATTTTCGTCATAACTCGCTTAATTTTCATGCTAGACGGTTTTATAAAAGCTTATTTCGAAGGTCTGAAAAAGTACTTTAAAAATGTTTATTACAATTGATTGTTTTTCCGTTATTTGAACTCAAACCTTTGCATAAATTTACGAAATGGAAAAAAATTACCTTTCGTGACTCATAAGTTGCTGAATATTATTTAAAAAATTTAATTTAAACTGACCAATTTCTTTGTTTTTCTATAAGCTTCAATTTTAATAAGAATAATTTTTTCCACCAAATACATAATTTTCGGGTTTTTCGTGAAAAAAATTTGAAAAACGCGTTTTTTTTTAATTTTCAATCGCGAATAACTCAGAAATTTAAATTTCCTTCCCCGAGTAAGGGTGGTATTCACCCCTGGGGTAGAAGCATACATTGGCAGGTTTGTTATTTGCATCATTTTCGAGCTTCTATCAAAATTTCAAACTAATCCATGGAGGTCTTTAAACTTGCGAGGTGATTTGCTAGGTTCACTGTACTAGTGATCGTTTTTGGCTCAGCGTGTGTGACTAAATTTAGATTAGTGCAGTTGCAACTGTATTACCAGTTGTTAGTCACGGAGAAATCACATAAAACCTATAAAACCGCCGGGTAATCACTATTACGTCAAACCTTCCTCGTATACATCGTGAAAGTAGTATTTCTAAGAAAACAGAATATCTGACAACAATGTAAATACCACCATAATCGTTTTCGCCCTGTATATGTAGATATGAAATGTCTTCGAGTTCTGCTACTGATGAATTGATGATTGATGATTTTCGAAAAAACGATTCTTGAAGTGAAAACTTAGTTTTATAATCAATTAGTTAAACGATGTATCAATAAACAATTTAAAATTGCTCGTACTACTTTTAGACAATAATTATGAGTTTCCAAATAGAATTAACATATTAGGTTCATCGAAGAAAACATTCGAACGTTACCCAATGTTGCGTCATTAACGTGTCCATATTTTAATTACGTAATTAGATAATTGTAATTTGAACTATTAAGTTAATGTAATGACTTTTGTGTCTGAAATATTTTCCTTTAGAACAATTACCATTACACGTAGATGCTTAACTATAATCCACGAATTACCACAGTCTATAATTTATTATAATTTATTATAAATTGAATGATACCACCCTTACTAACTAAATTTTCACTAGATTTTAGTTAAGCAACTCCGAAATATCAATAAATCATGAAATATAAATGTGCAAACCATTGCGAATAACTTCATTTTCAAATATTAGGCCAAGAGTCGTTTTTTTTGTAAAAAACGTACAGGAACAGGTATTTTTTTTTTAATATATTGAGAGGTGTCCCCTGAATGTAAATCCAAGTGAGCGTCATGGGGGGGCGGCTTCACTTCAGCCGCCATCTTGAAAAATACGTTTTATTAAATATCTCGCGAACCGCGCATCGTACGACAAAAATTTTGAAAATCATTATTATAGATAATAACATTTGCCATCTTTTTTATTCGAAACTTTTTTTTGTATAACCCATAGGTTTTTAGTTATAGCGCTCCAAACTTTTTTCAATATGGTTTTTGCTAAATATTTAATTAACGGTCAATGATAAATTAAAAATGGTGAGAACTGGATTGTAGAGCATAAAATTTTCTATTAATTTCATTGGAAACTTTAGACAGAGAAAATAAAGTGCAGACGTATACACACAGTATTTCACAAAATTTGCAATAATTGAAACCGTTTAGCGATTTTTCGAAAAACTCAGATCCTTCATATTCTTCTATTAAAAAAGAAATCATTTTCAATATTACTATATATTATAATATACCATATAAAATAGCATAATACAAGCATAATGTTAATTAAGAATAATAATATTAAGAATAACGATAACAATTCTTACCTTGTAGCGTAACTAAATATTTTACAAAAACCATATTGAAAAAAGTTTGGAGCGCTATAATTAAAAACCTATGTGTTATACAAAAAAAATTTCAAATAAAAAAGATGGTAAATATTATTATCTACAATAATGTGTGAACGTGTTTTTCAAGAAGCCACCCCCCATAACGCCCACTTGGATTTACATTTTGGGGACACCCCTGAACATATTCAAAAAAATACCTGTTCCCGTACGTTTTTTTCAGAAAATACTTTTTTGGTTGGTGCTCTTGGACTATATCTAGTACTAGGCGTTTGTACATTTATATTTTCATCCAATTTACCTGCTTATAACTTCTGAGCAGGCGATTTTTCCACAAGGTATTATGTCATACTGATATGAGGGCTGCTACTTGCCTGTAAGTCCGATTTTGCTTCACCGATTTTTGATGTTATTTGAAAAAGCTATTGTCCAACAGAAAAAAATATACGATTGTTGATATTTGATATTGATTGGATGTGGTTTTATTGTTTTTCAAAATATATACAATACACTTTTGCATGCTTTCGAGTTAATACTTTCCATACCGATTGAGGCAACTCCAAAACATGTGATTTGAACGCATCAACCGCTTCTTCAGGTGTAAAAAAACGTCGACGACGAAGAATAAATCACTGGGGGCTAAACAAGGACTGTATGGCGGATCAATTTGATATTCCGACTGTTCAAAACCGTTTTGTTTGAACTGATGTATGACAGATCATATTGTTGTAGTTGTTTTCCTTGAGCCGCTTTAACCAAAAGTTTCCCTCTTTTTATTTAGACATTTTTTTTCTTTTTTGACTCCTTTTCAATCCATATACCTGTCTCAACACGGCAACAGATATCGTAAATTGTTTGTCTGGCTATTCCCATTGCTTCAAAGCGATCAACTTAACTCCAGATCATCTTGATGTGGCTAAATTTTAAATTATGAAACGTTGATCTAGATGTTCATATTTTTATATCAAATAGTCCATGAAGTAAGAAGTTTATATACAAAATTCCAAATCGAGAATATAAATAATTTTTGAGAAATTAATTTTTGAAAATATGTGTTTTCCAGCTTCATGTGGAACGAAACGTAATTCGTTTAAGACGCCATTATGTCATACAAGACGCCATTTTGTACTATGTCATGCATAGCGTGACCAATGTTGCCATTTATCATTCAGAGGTCGGATTATGTCTTGAATAATAAATTATTACGATGTCATAATTAAATTCAGCTTCATGTTTTCATTTTTATTTTACAACTTTGAAATTTTGACACAAAGTTATTATCACTATATGGCGTGTCATTTTTAGTAATTGTTCACCTTACAGTTGAGAAAGTTAGGTTAGGAAAGGTTAGGTTGAGCTAGGTTAGGCTAGGTTATTATTATTTCGTATCTTATTTAAAACTTCAACCCCCAATATAACATCAGTTTTAAATTACTTAAATAAAGGCTCCCTTTACGGGTGGAATCTCGTAGCTTTTTCCGGGGTTAGAGTCACCCCTCGCAGGGGACGCGGAAAACGCCTTAATCCGTTTGCAATTTATACTGGTCAGTGCTGATTTTCACTCGACATAACCTCAAACTGTATCTTCTAATTGAACAAAACCGGAGGGTTCAGCAGAGGAGGACCACCCCTCGCTGCGCCTTTCACCTTCACTATAAATCGACGGTCCATAATCCAAAGTTTCACCCTTGATGTTCATAAATTTTTTTTCTACAGCACTGGTTCAATGGATATGTCAAATTTGACAGGCTATTTAAATTTGATTGATCTGTTTGTGATATATCAAATTTCTTGTAAATAGTATATTTTTATATGATAAATAAATTATTAGTTTGATTAAAGATGGAGGGAATACGAGGTATTGTAGAATACGACATGACTACATTAAGAGGTCCTTTAGCGAATGCTTTTATCATCCTTATAAATGCTTTGTTTTTCCATGTGAAATTAATAGGAGTTCCAGATATTTATCCGAAAGATTTCGGTGATTTTTTAATGCAAGTGAGTGGATATACGTACATTTTATTTATCGCTCTAGCTTTGAAAATAATTCCACTACATTCAATTTGAATTAGTTCAAAATCGATGTTTCTTTTAATGATAGAATCGATTACAGATTTTAGCCGGTACCATTACAGGACATTTCAGGGAAACCTACTCAAATAATCAATGTAATAAAAATATTTTACAACTTATCTTATCGATTCTAGGAATATGAAGATGTTTTTGACTTTATAATAGTTGGAGCTGGATCAGCGGGATGCTCCTTAGCTAACAGATTAACAGAAGACGAAAAATGGTCGGTACTTCTAATCGAAGCCGGAAACTATCCCTCGATAACTTCAGAAGTATGTAAACAGATGTAGTAAACTTCCAATTGAATCTATGTTTTCCCAGGTTCCTGCGTTTTATAGATTGTTAGTTGGTAGCGAAGAGGATTGGAAATTTGTTTTAGAAAAGGACGAGAAAGCTTGTAAATCCTTCGAAGGCGAACGGTGTACTCTGAGTAGGGGAAAAGCTTTGGGTGGTACAAGCACCATCAATAATTTACTTTATATTCGGGCTTCTACTTACGATTACGATGTCAATGATTTCGAATCGTGGGGATCAAATGTATCGTATGCTATACTCAATAGGTATATATCATAATTTTAATTTGATTTTGTTCGAATTAGACCTTTAGATTTCTTTTTAATTTTGAACGTTTTTGCTTGAGAAATTTGAAAAAACCTGCTACATTTCTTAGATTAAACTATGTATTATTGTGAGAAAACGAAAAATGACGAAGTGGTCTTCACAAATAGAACTAATCGTGCAAATACAGGGAAAGAGAAATGCTTCATTGTCAAAAAATTGTTTTAAAATTCACTGGATTACCACTTCACAATTCGCTATTGAAAGTAGTATCAGTTGTCATTAATCAACCTCGACTGTGGAATTGAACAAGACTGGCTGTGAAAAAGGTGATAGAAGGAAAATATAATCGTCTTGATCCCACGTATACCGATGATTTCAAACGATTTACAATTCGATTTTAAACGATTACAATTTCCGGTATGTCTGGCCTTTGCGTTGATCAAAAATAAATCGCAAGGCCAGACAAGCAGAAAAATGTCAACAAAGAAGAGGGAATCTTTGGTTAAAGCGGTTCTCGGAAATTTAGGATTCAGTTTGCGAACATTGGACAGAATATTCAAAATCGTTATTAAATTTGTTGGAGACATTCTGAAACAATAAAATGTAGTACAAAAATTAAGAAAATCGGCAGCCAAATGTTCTGAAAATCAACAAATGAAACAAAAATCAAAATTTATTATTGTCGGAGGCGATTTAGTAAATTCAGAAGTATATTTCAAAAGACACATTCCCGAAATCGAAAGCGCTGGTATGGTTGACGATATATTCTCGTGATCTTTCCTCTTCAGCATAAATTTGTCTCTCTGGAAATTCTGTAACCTCCAAAATATATGAAAAATAGTGAGTTAGATCTAGATTAAGCATCCCAAAGGAAATTGTATGTTTTGTCTAGATATGCCAACTGCTTATTATGCGAAAGACGTTACCAAAGCGCCTCAACTGAAGCCAATTGAACGTTTTTGAAGAAATTTGAAACGAAACGTATATTCTGAAGGTTGGAAAGCAACTACACATGAAGAATTATAAAAGACAATTTCGAACAAACTCCAGCAAACGCAATATTTAAAAACAAAATGTGTGTAATGATAATTCCCTTCTATTTTGATTTTTTCTCTTCAAAACTTGTTAATTTTCACTTTGAAACGATTCTCTGTAGGCTCGAAAATTATAATGGACCCATTATTCATAACGTAATACACGGTCGAAATGGTTTGATCCGTTTGGACCACGAGAATTTCACCGGTTCATCAAAAACTTTATTACAAAAAACTTACCGATCCGTTGGGATATTATCGAAACCCCATAGACAAGACATAGGCTTCGAAGACCATCTGGTAACGCAAAGATCTGGAGAAAGGATTAATATGGCGAAAAATTTTTTAACTCCGATCAAGGATCGTCCAAATTTATTTTTCACAACGGATTCAGAAGTTACTGGTATTGTATTAACAGGTTTGTTGTTATTTTTTGCATTTAGATTTTTGGGTTAACCTCGAATATATCTTTGAATATTAGAGAAAGTTAACAATGCACAAAAAGAAAGGGACCCACCAATTGATCCACAAATTTTGTTCTCTATCATTTCTAGTAGCTTCACAACTTATCGTCAATGAAACGTCGAATTTATGAGACCTTCCAAGGGAGTGCGTAGTACGGTCCATGAGTTCTTGATCTAGGGAACAGAGTGCGTACACAATCTTAATGCACGCGTCGTCGACAAAGTCTCAACAAGCTTTACACAAAGCTTCAACTGGTCGTTTTGATCCATTTTATTATAGTACATCTGGAAACACCTCTCAGTCAAGTGATTTTGAAACATGTCTTAAATTGAGTTATGAAATTTGTGACTAAAGAAGACAAATCACTTGTGCCCAAAAATTTTAAATTGGACTAAGCTGGGGACGAGAACCATTAGAAGATGACCCACGTGCGGGAGGTCCTGTGACGGTGCTGATCCAAGAAAACGTTGAATTAGTGAAAGAAATTGTTTAGAGTATCTAAAAACGAAAGAAATTGCAGCACAGATCGGCATTTCCAAAACAAGTCTTCCAAGGATTATGCATGAGTATTTGAATATGACAAAATTTTGTGCAGTACAAAAACAGTGTGGAATAGAACGTTGTAAGAGATTTTTGGAATTTCCCATCAATTGTAACGGATAATGAAACTATGGTCTTTCACTATGATCCGACATCCAAAAGATATCCCATAGAGTTGCATTCGAAAGAAGAGCCTGTCCAAAAAATGCAAAATTCACGAAAAGCATAAAAAAATGATAGCGACAATATTTTGGGACTGCAATGGTATCCTTTGGATTGATTTTAACGAATCAAAAACAACCTTATTCACTAAAAATCAGCCAAGAGCTTGTATAATATTTTTATAGTGGTATGAAACTTTAGTCATACGTTCTGAAAAGTGTGTGCAGATAAAGGGAGAGAATATATTGAAAAACAAGCAGAGTTTTTTTTATTTATGACCTTTCTTTCTATGTTAGGCTGAGAATTCATTGACCACACTACGTCTCTAATCCCAAAACCGATACCAAGCTAGATAAATCTGCAAAATATTTAGATTTAACTAGATTAGGATAATATCAATATCACCCAAAATTAAGAGTTTAACTGGGACATGAACGAGAATGTTTGACTTTACTTTGTTGACATTTGTATTATAGAACCAATTGATCGAAGAGTAAGTGGAGTTAACGTAACAGTCCAAGACGTACCGTTATTCATAAAAGCAAGAAAAGAAGTTATATTGACTGCTGGTGCAATTAATAATGCCAAGCTTTTATTAGCAAGCGGAATCGGTCCGCGAAATTACATCGAATCCAAAGGTCTCCAGTCGTATGTAGATATTCCAGGTTCGTATATTTAAGAACGTTAGTTAAAATTATTCTTCTTTTCCATCTGAATTTAACGTTCGCCTATGTGACTACGCAGCTGTAGAATATTATGAAAATGTAGTTGAATTGCAATGTTTGGAATGTTTAATAAGGTCGTGCTAAATCATTCATATTCAACGTTTTGAGGAAGTATTTCTGTTATGGTTTATTCATGTTACTGCCTTAAAATACACGAACTCATTTTCAGTAAAGTTGTACCAAGTCTTCAATATATTTTATTATAAAAAAATTTCTCGAAGCCTCGTCATAGAATACTGTCAAGGTGGAGCGAACTCTTTATAGACCATCGCGCAGCTGTTAAAGAAGCCGATGACTTTCGACTTGCTTATACGAATTTTTTTTGCTCTTGGAGCATTTGAGGATAGCCTCCGTTATACTCTATTGGGAAAGAACGTAGAGTAATAAATGCTCATTATAAATGCAAAACCTTGAAATTTTTAATACGTTACTTTTCGTCCAAAATTTGGAATATTTAAATATGCCAATGATAAATAAGTAAATGGACAGAGATATATTTTCACCATAATTGACAGGACTAAAATGCAAGCGGTTACCTAAATAATCCGAATGGCCATCCTTTTCTTTCCAAAAGTAAAGGATATCTTTATTTCTCTCTCTATTTTAATACTTTCACACAGACCTCTGAATCTCCCCAAAAAGTAAGAAGACCTTTACTATCGTAGCCGTTGCAAAGGGTTTTTCGTAATTAATAAAATATTATTATTGCTTTTTAATATTTACAGTTATTTTTATTTAATTATTTATAAATACTAAATAGAAAATATACTAAACTACTCATTTCTATATTATATACAACAAATATTTCCTGTAACATATTTAAAGTATGTACCGGGTGTCCCAATAAGAATGGCTCTCGGCCGTATCTCGGGAACTGTTTATAGTACAGCTTTGGGAAAAAAATTGATAACAAAAGTGGCCTGGAAATTATTTACAGAGTTGTAGATCCACCCCCAAAGGGCGTAATTGGATACCAAAAATTATAAAATGAATTATTTACAAATTTTACCTGATTAAGATGCATTTAAACTATGATTATCCTATTCTTCAAGAAATTCAGCGTATTTTTGATTTTACAAGTTTCAGTCTATCTCTTAAAATAAGACGTGGGGGAGAGTGGGAACTGTAGTATGAAAAAACGCCTGTAAGTCCAGTTCTACTTAACCTATCTATACAAACTTAGTCTTTTTGAAGAGAGTTCCTTTCTACCAATGTAAGAGTTATAATTTCGAAACAACCTAATGAGTAACGTATAGGCTAGAGGGCGCTATTTATTTTTTTCAAATCTAGCTATCCTTGAAAAATTTTGAATAGAAACACGCAGTTTTAATGAAGGAATATAAAAGTAGACCAAATTAGCAACAGAATAGCGAAAACCGCATGTCGATATCTTTTTCGTATTCTGAGTTATCCTAAGAAATGTGTAAATTCCATAACGTTGTTTTCCGGTGACAGCATAAATAAAATTGACATAATAATTGGAACTATTATCAATAGAACAAGGAAGACAATTTTGAGGAGTCAAAAAATGTTAAAATCCCTTCAGTCAACCCGGAGTAATTTATGTTTAAAGGAAAATGCTTAAAATTTACCCATTTCTTAGGATATCTCGTAATACGAAAAAGATATCGACATGCGGTTTTCGCTATTATGTTGCTAATTTGGTTTACTTTTATATTCCTTCATTGAAACTGCATGCTTCTATTCAAAATTTTTCAAGGATAGATATATTTAAAAAATAAATAAAACACGCCCTCTAGCGTATACGTTATTCATTAGGTTGCTTCGAAATTATAACTTTTACAGAGCAAAAAGGAGCTCTCTTCAAAAAGACTAAGTTTGCATAGATAGGTTAAGTAGAACTGGAATTACATGCGTTTTATCATAATAAATTTCCCACTCTCCCCCACGTCTTATTTTAAGAGATAGACTGAAACTTGTAAAATCAAAATACGCTAAATTTCTTACGAATACGATAATCATAGTTTAAATGCATCTTAATTGGGGAAAATTTGTAAATTATTCATTTTATAATTCTTGGTATTTAATTACGCCCTCTGGCGGTAGACCTACAACTCTGTAAATAATTTCCAAGTTTTATTCGAGGTCACTTTTGTTATAATTTTTTTTCCCGAGCCATTTTTATTGGGACACCCGGTACATGTTTGCAATATATGTATTTTATTTCGAAAATGAATTGTGGATGAATTGTTTAAATTAATCATGAGAGGTTCTACAGTTTGATCAATAATGTTGTCTAATTTCCACATTTTTTCTTCCTCTTTGATTAAATGCTGAATGCACTTTTGCCAGTTTTCAGCAGTAACATTTTTTAAAGCTTCGTTTAGTAATATTCTAAATGTGTTTTTCGATCGGATTGAATTCAGGAAGACGAATAATAGTTATTCGGCGATTTTTTGCCACTTCAACAATATTATATTTCTTGGGGGATTTTTATTTATTTTGACAATTGACAAAAGTTCGTTTTTTACTAAGTCATTGTTGAATGTAATATTTTTTTGTATTTACCAGTTAATAATGTCTTTGTTTTCTCCATGTCGTCGTAGGTAGACTTTCAACTTGTCTCGAGTGGTAACTGGCGTTGTTAAGAACAATTACAGATCCGGCTGGAATTAGATCTAGCTCTAGCATTTGTTTAAAGTATTCCTCGAACACATCTGCGTTCATATCCTCGTAATAGTCACCGGTTTTTTTATTCAAATAACAGTAGGCCCTACTATTAATCGTCTGCCTTTTCCTGATGGAGCTCTCAATCCTGTTAATAGTCCTTCCAAGAAAGCTTGTCTAAAATTGTAACCGTCTTATCTTGCCATATTTTTCCTACAGTGTGCCCCTCGTTAACCCAAGTCTCGTCCAAATAAAAAATAGTTTTTCCTTCCTCCCCGAGTTCCTTAATCGTCCGTAAATAAGACCTTTCCCCAACACACGAGTTTTTCGAAATCTTTTAAATATGAATTCAGTTCATGTAGAACCTGCCAAAGGTTATTTTTGCTGATTGGTGGCCATCCGTCTTCCAAAAAGGACGTCAAAATTTTATCAATGGTAGAAATTTTCTTTTTAAAGTAAAATGAGTGGACTTTCCTGCGGATTGCATATTTGTAATCTTCATCGATGTAAACCTTTGGCCTTCCTGACCCAGACTTTGGACCACCTAAACATCCATTTGTTTTCCTTTCCTTAAGAAGTTTGTAGACCGTTGATTTTCCTAGACCTGTCATCTTCGAACACATACTTGTTAGACCATCCACACTCACTGATTTTAATGTATCATATACATTTAAAGCCATGGCTTTCTCGTTAACAGCGTCTTCACTTTATGTATTGGAGTATAGTTTTCAAAAGTCGACATACTGAATATTCATTAAAGTTTTGTAAACGTTTCTGTGGTAAACACTGCGCTATAAATGCAATTGTGTATTGGGAATTTTCTTTTATAGGACTTTTTCTTAAACTGAAACTTGTCAATAACCATTTAAGTATTTAATTTTAATCTTTTATTAACCTCTTGCAAAATGTACCTAATTATCATTTTTCCAAGAAAACATTTCACAAATCGTATTCAAATTAACCTCTCGGTATAAGTATATACTATAAAGGGCGTGAAATATGTACCTGTCAACATCATTCCTTTCTTAAAATACCCCAAAGGAATTGTTTTGGCCAATAAGTAAACATAGTTGGAAACTTGAACTTGATGCAATAAATTTCTTAGAAAATAAATGTTGGTTTCATAAAATAAAATAAATTGTTCTTAAATGTGACTACGGCTATGACAGCCAGGGATTGATCTATTACTCTACACTTTTTCGAATGGAGTATATAGTTTCGGGTCGTAACATTAAGTTTATGTCGCTTAAATTTTGTTTTTGATTGTTTTTGTAAGTACACATATTTCGTTACTGCTCTAGTTCAAATATTTATTCATACATGTTCGTTTTGGCTTCTTTTGTTATTTACTTCCCAGATAATGTTTGTTTAACGTTCATTTCTCGTGCTATTTATGTCAGTCACCTCTGCTTCTCGATTACCAACGCTCTGTATGTCAAAGTTTAAATATTCTAAACTTTTCACTTTTTCCAACTGCATTTCAACTATAATCGATTTTGAGGTCTTCTGGTTTTTTTTTCCATTACAATTTTTGTTTTCTATAAATTGATATTCATGCTCCTTAATTTTAATGCTGTCTTTCATGTTAATAAATTCATTTCTATTCAACAATATTGAATCGTTCTAGTACCTTGCATTTCGCATTTCTTGTTGTTTCTCGTCTTCTACATTAAGTAGCTCCCTAAAATTTTTCCCTGCTACTCGTTTCGTTATGATTACCATATCATTAACCTGGTTTCTTTGAATTTAACAATTTTTACTAGTGTTCAATTGTCTTATTTCGTAAATATTCTCTCAATCATTTCTTCAGTTGATGCTTTATATTTAATCTCGACGTATTTCCTTTTCGTTTTCGATATATTTTTTTATTTTAACAGCTACTCCCTTTTACCTTTTAAGTATGTTTATTCTCGTTAAACAAAGTGGTTTCCCTGTTTCTTATATATTTGAGAAATTAGAGCTAAACAAGAGCATTCTGTAAGAAGAAACTGGTTCTTGAGGAGTCCATAAAAATCCTCATTATAGCCAACGAGGTCTGGCTATTACATAACGAGACTGGTTACGAAAAAGGGTCTACATTCGAATGCCCCCCTTCAATATACCCCCATCCCCTCGCGAGACACTTTTCCATACGTTTTTTTCATAGATCGAAGAAGTGCTGGAGGTGAGGGCCTTTAGGAGCTCTGCCCTGTTTTACTTTAGCGCTTCCATTGATTCAAATCGAGTCCCTTTTAAAGCAGATTTTATCTTAGGAAATAAAAAAAAGTCGCACGGTGCAAAATCTAGACTTAGTATTAACTTATACATAATTAAGGTATGTTTTCAGGCGTTGGGAAAAATCTTCAAATGCATTTGTTAGTTCCTCTGTATGTAGCATACGAACCTCTAACCGCATGTGACCGAGAATTCTACACAGAGAAAGATTTAATCACTGATACCTTCAATTACATTATCAACAGGAACGGTAATTTTACTAACACGGATGTAAATGAATTAACGACGTATATTTCTACGTTTAAATCCAGCGGCAGCCTTCCCAATTTGGCAATTCACCATAAGCATTTTAAAATCGATGATAATAATCTTGAAGCTTGGACGGAAAGTTTGAAATATGATTTGAAGATTAGTAAGACTCTAGTCAAGTATAATAGAGAGAGATCGATATTGGTATTTTTGATTAAACTTTTACACCCTTTATCTCGCGGCGAAGTATTTTTAAACGACACCCATTATTTGAGTAATCCGAAAATAATACCAAGATTCATGTCGGATATCAAAAATGTGGATTTTCAAGTACTATATTCAGGTAGTCACAAAATAATCTTTTATTATACAAGTTTTATGAGACACTATTTTGTTGCAAGACGAACGCATTTTATCGCACGCGTTTTTAGAGCACGACGAGCGCATTTTATCGCACGCGTTCTTAGAACACGATGAGCGCATTTTGTCGCACTTGTTTTTAGAGCACGACGAGCAGATTTTATCGTACGCGTTTTTAGAGCACGACGAGCGCATTTTGTCGCAAGCGTTTTTAGAGCACGACGAACGCATTTTGTCGCAAGCGTTTTTAGAGCACGACGAACGCATTTTGTCGCAAGCGTTTTTAGAGCACGACGAGCGCATTTTATCGCACACGTTTTTAGAGCACGATAAGCGCATTTTGTCGCACTTGTTTTTAGAGCACGACGAGCGCATTTTGTCGCAAGCGTTTTTAAAGCACGACGAGCGCATTTTGTGGTACACGTTTTTAGACCGCGACGAGCGCAACGATTGGGACTAAATTGTCTCATAAAACAAGTATAATATATTTTTTTTCTATTTTGCCCCTATTTTGTATCTCAAGTTAAAAAGTTAGACAAATATAATAGAAAAAATTGGCATAATAGTACAAGAAGGTGAAAAACGAGGTGAAGAATTTAATTACACACTTCCGGAATTACGAAAATGGCAGAAGACGCCATAAATAATTTGCTTGCTGAAAAAGTCGCGCAGCATTTACGAAATTGACTCAGCAATTTCGATAATGGTGCGACTCTAACAATCTGCACACAATAACCGAAAATATTTTAATGAGTAAAAATAAAAAATCATCCACCTTGTAGTTCACTTTACGCTTACCTGAAAACGTTTCTATAAGGTTATAAACCTAATTCAAAGTTTTAAAATCTGATGACATGTGCCAACTCCTGATCGTGATTGTCTTGAAGATTAGACAACTCGTGCCGGATGATTACGCAGCTCGTGATTTTAATTCTGACATGAACATAACCTAACCTAACTTACCTCCATCGGTATGGCGGTTTGTTTTACATCCTTCTATTGTCTATTGAGGTGTTCAAAGGAATTTTGAAACATTTTTATAATCTTTGTTTTTTTTTTTAATTTAAAATCATTAATTACTAGCAATTTGTTTCTCCGTTGATTACTAGGTCTAGTACGAATGCCATTTTTAATTTTAACACCTTCATCACGTTATCTATTTGAAGAATAAAGAACGAAGCTGGTCTAATTGGCAAAAGCAGGCCGCGACTTGATTACAATAGAACGGCATGGAGAATGGAGATCCTCATCTGTTGCGGAGGGCTATATTGACAATTCTATCAAGAAAGTTTTCTTCAAAAAGATCATCATCATCATCAATATAATGTTTACATGATAAAAACAAATCATCAACTGAGAAAATTGGAGCTAGTGGTGACCAAAGCGTTGGATAAAACTTGGTGTCAACTTAAAATCAAATATATCCTAAATTTATATCCAAAAGAAGTTCTCGAATGATTCTAGAAGAAACAGAGATTGGTTCTAAAAATATCTTAAACAAATCGTCGCCGTATTTATAAAAACATGTAGAAAAATAATATCAAACGGATTCCAGCACGTTCTACAAATTTTAGACTTTTCCTCCCTATCCGAACAGTACCAGCTTTACGGTCCATGCCGTGAAGGAGTTCGTAACAATATGTTAGACGTAGATTAGGCTTTCGTTGAGTGACTCATTAAATAAAACACCATTATATCTGTTTTGTTTGATATAACAACATTTATTTAAAATACTGGTTTCAAATTTACAATAATTACAAAATAACAGTTGAAATTTTGAGGTTATGTTTAAAACTTTCGACTTTAGTTGGTCACTGACTCGTTGCCGGCTACCTCTACTATCTTCAAAGTACCTGTTTCTGTCGAAATCATTATAATTTTGATGCGTGTGGTGATTATTCCAGTTCGTTGACGAGATCATCAAAAAAACCTGGTCGTCATTGCCAACATTAAAACTTTTGCGTATCGTATTGGAACTCAGTACGGCATCCGTTTCCGTATCGTACTATGTTATAGGTGCAAAATAGAAAAAAAATTAGTTTTTTAGCTTTAGCAACATTATAAAAATTACTTCCATCAGGTTTTGATTTCGTAACAAATTTAACGGATGCCATGAAAGACGTAAAAGCAGAGTTTTTGGATTTGGATATACCGAATTGTAGAAATTACAAATTTTGTACACCAGCTTACGTTAAATGTTATATCCATAATATGGCTTTTCCTGAAGATGTTACGAGTACCGTTTTCATGGGACCAGATTGTGATACGAACGCGGTGGTTAAAGAAAATTTAGAAGTTAGAGGAATAAGGTTAGTTGGAATTAGCGTTCTATGACTTATTTCTGACATTTTTGTCTTTCGATAATCATTTTTATTTTTCAAAGAATACACTTTTTCCTGCGATGTTCCAACGTTTATAACCTTTCCAATTAATACGCTACTTAATACACTTCTACATGGGCTTGAACCAATTGAGGTACCTCCAAAACATGCGATTTGAACGCATCAACCGCTTCTTCGTGTGTAGATAAACGTCAACTTCGCAATTTATTTTTGATCTGCACGAAAAAGAAGACATCACTGGGTGCCCCACAAGGACTGTATCGCGGATGACTCATCAATTCGATGTTTTGACTGTTCAAAAACGTTTTTGATTGAACTGATGTGTGAGAGGTTTCCCTGATTTTTTCGAACACTTCTGGTCTATATCTAAAAACTTAAGTAGCAACCGTCATATTTTTCGTATTTTTCCTCAAAATAAGCATTCACGTATACCATAACGTCATCGTCATAAAAGTGAAACTTTGAAATTAGGAAACAGAAAAAGTCACTGGGGACCAGATCTAGTGAATAGGCGGTCAACCAATTCGGAAGAGTGAGATGTAAAAGCATTTTATTTTCTTTTTAAATATTATCATTTTATAAAGATAGTCGATGGACACAATCCAAAATCCAATTCGTTATCACTTTTCCGGTCGATGAAACCCTTTTCCTTGTCTTGACATGAAATAGTGTATCAATACGCCACCAGGAGGTGGTGGTTCTAAAAGCGAACGATATTTGTTCAAATGTGACCCATCACATACTAACTGTCGACGTTTTTGCCTCAGATTAATCGCAAAAAGCATTGATTATAACATTGCTTAGTACCAGAACGTTGTATAAAAAAATTACAACAATCCGACTTCCTGAAGTGCTTCTAATTACAATTTCAAAGCTATTTTATTTTATTAGATGTTTGCGAGTAGCAGATTCAAGTGTCCTAAATAATATACCCATCGGAAATACCGTTTCTTCTGACGCCATGATCGGTTTCAAGATGGGCGAAATTTTGAGAGAAAAATGGCAGAAAGGTTATCAATCCGAATACCTTCCTCACCGTTCAGATTAACGGTAGACGGTGTCGTATATTATTGTAAATACATCAATAAATAAGTTCTAAACAATAATTTGATTTTTTTGTTAATCAATTTGGTCTGATAGACGCTTAACAAGCTTTTCAATACACTCTTCAAAGAAAGAGAGACATTGAAACTTCTAGAAATTCTGTAGACAAAGCAGTAATGGTGAATTCTTTAACCATTCTCTCAACTCGTTGAACCAGGTCATCTGAAACGACATATTTGAGTCCTATGGACATCATTCACTAACAAAACCATCACTCATGAAAACATGACTCATTCTCCGATAGATTTCCGCAAAAATATAGACCTCAGCCTGTAGAAAACGAATCACACTTAGTAGGATCGTCAATAGTGCCTGTAGCACAACGCCGACTGACGCCTTAATTTCAACAATAGCGGGGTGTGTAGTCTGCGAGCTTCGCAGTCGCATACAGTGCATCGGAGGTTGAAAAAAAAACGGTCCTTGTAGATACTATCAATGATTAGGCGTATACTTTCAGAATATAATCGTTCATATCATCCCAAGTATAACCTCATGAGTATGTCCTTCACAAATAGTATTTGGAGACTTTAACTTTAAGAATATCGTTCAATAATTTCGTGTGTGGTGGATAGCAGACTCAATCGTGAAGTGATAGTTATCACTCTGGTAGATGGAACTGAAAGAGATTAAAAATTACAAGCATCGTTTATCAACATCTGCTCGCGATAAAAAATAATTATACGAGTTTGAAAGGGGGGAATGTGCAATGGTTCACGCTATTTAAGTAACCCTAGGTATCAGAAAGGCTCCAGGTGTAAATCAAGCTTCAATGCTTGTACAGTGACTGCAGTAGTTGGTTGATCGTACCTTTTTGTTGGTGTTTTTTCTTGTTGTCAAAACAGATTCGATATCTTAATACTCCTAGGTTGGGATTTTATGGTTGATTCAATTTCTTCCATAGCCTTCAATAACTTTTTCTCCCATTCCATCAGTTTGATTGTTTAATTTCCAGCTTTTTTATTTCAGTATTTCTCTTCGATCTTCACATTTTGGTGTCTATTTCCTTCCGCATCAAGTTCTTTATCAAATGTCACCTTGTACTTTCTTGTAACATGTTTAATGGCCGCATTCTTTCTAGCTTCTATTTTTGGTGATTGGGGCGTCGGCAATTTCATCTGTTATGTTCAGTTGTAGCATTTTATTTTTCTATAATTTCACTATCGTTGCTTGATGAATTTATCTTCGAAAAGAGCTTGGAGTTTACTAACCTACAACTTTCACTTGAAGGATTTAGGAGTCTTATCAAAGAAATCCTTCAATTTTATGAGTACGGGCCAAAGGTTCAAAAGCTGTTGAATAACTAATATATAAATTAAGTTAGTAAAAGCAGGTCATATATTCCAAACTAGTACTAAATTTTATTTTAATTATCACCTTACAATTTATCACAATTTTCTTTATAATTCTAATTTTTCATTCAACCATCGTTCTTTAATCATCATACCAGCTTTATGACCAATCATCATAGCAGGAGCATGCGTATTAGCACTAACAATCTTCGGCATTATACTTGCATCGGCAACACGTAAATTTTTTATACCGTGTACTCTCAATTCGGGGTCTACCACAGCAGTTTTATCACCCGCAGGTCCCATTTTACATGTTCCTGTTGGATGGTAAGTAGTAGAGGTAAGATGTCTTAAAGAACATCTCCAATAATCGTCTGAACGGTATTCGTATTGATCGCAATCGGGAAGGTCAACTTTTACTATTTGCGGATCGAATTTTTTCATAGGAGGTGTCTCCAAAAGGTTCTCTACGAATCTGAAAACAATAAAAAGTCAGCTTTTTCACAAAATGGGAGGTTGTAGTTGAAAATAGTTCACACACCACCTGTCTAAAGTTTTCGAACGCTATAAAAAATCACCATTGATTCAGCTTTGCAAGCTTTATGTATTCTAAGTAACAAAACGATTCATGAAGAAGATATTGAAAATAATATCAAGTAAAAAAGTTTTTAATTTTATGGAATCTGCTATTCATTTCCTTAAAGTGTAGATATACCTGCTAGTATCCCTGGCGGCGCGTCTATGCAAGGTTGTACTGGCAGGAAAGCTCAATATCCCTTTCGGATACAGAGGGAAACCTTTAAGTCATAGATCAGGGCTCTAACTCCAATACCTATCACACCCGAAAAATCCACGAATATCGCTCCACATCATTTGATAAAAATTATATTGGACAGTGGAAATATCGGTCTGGCGGTACTTCTTGATATTGGAAGAGTACTTCTTTTGGGCACTCTAGAGATGTAGCACCAAAAAGTGATAAGATATATGACAGAGATCATTTAGGAACATAAACCATTGGTCTGGCGGTCTTTGACTTGTCCAAATTTTGTTATTTTAATAAAATTTCTAATTTATTTTTTCGTAAAATCGATCTACATAACTTAAGTATAATTTTTCAGTTTACGATGGCGTTTTGACTAGATAAAAACAGCAATTCAAGTCTGACGTTCTTGTTTTTGACGCAACTGTGTGTCATACAGTCCCCAACAATCTTATAACAACAACAAATTTTCTATACAAGGTATAAAAAAAAATTAAACGTCAAAATTTTTATCTTTTATTCCTCTTTCAAATAGAATTGGTCTGGCACGTGAAAACTTGACCAAAATTTTGCCAGACTTTACAAAGTACTCTTTGAAAAATTGTGAATAATTCGATACTTCCAAAAAAAAAAACAAAAAAAGATAATGGTGTATCAAAGTGCATTGATTTCTATCAAAAAGACTTGATGCGAGTAATTATACACTTTCACGGTCACCTGGTTTTTTGGCTCTAGAAAATCGAAAAATGGATGGATTTTAATGATCTTGGTCTCAAAATGTTCCATTTACGGCGGATTTATAAAAAAAAATACAAAAATTAAAAAAAATAAATATTTTTTACAGTTTCATGACTTTAAATGCAAAAAAATTTTTTCTACTATTTAAGGTTTAAAACTATTAAAAACCGCAAATTCAGCCACTACCCCCGTGTTTTTCATAAATTCTTCGTAAAATGGAACATTTTGAGACCAAAATTATAAAATTTATCTATTTTTCGATTTTTAATGGTCCACAAACTATTAACATTGAAGAATATAGTACGAAACTATTCACGAAAATTGATTGTTTTTCTTCGATTTCATTTTAAGCTATAAAAACTGAAAAAATCATTCTTTTTGGATTTTTTTAAAATTGTTTATTAATTTATGTAGAATACAAAAAAAATATAAGAACTTTATCTGATATTGAGATAATTTTTTGTAAAGGATTATTTTGCAAAACCGTTTTTTTTTACGATTTAAAACAGTAAAACTATGAGAAATTTTCATTCCAGCTATTTCTACTAATTTTTTTTATAAATCCGCCGTAATTGGAACATTTTGAGATCAAGATCATTAAAATCCATCCATTTTTCGATTTTCTAGAGCCAAAAAACCAGGTGACCGTGAAAGTGTATAATTACCTAGATGCGCTGCAATCTTTGTGGAATGTATGCAGACCAAAAAGTGCCAATGTTTTTGTCATTTTCACGGAGGCTGTTCAGGGAAACACTGATGGTGAGATTAATTGCTCCATTACAACTTTGTGATAGACAAAAAATGGAGTCATTGACTGAGAATAGAATATATCGATCGGTAAAACCAACGATGAGACTTGGTAGGTCTCCCAGTAAAGGATGGGCTGCTGGTTGGAAAAAATATTGTCCGAAAGCTCCGTCTAATAAAAATAAAAGAATAACTGATCTACATACGGAGTCATAAGAAGGATGGATACCAGAAAGTATGTTTTTAGAAACCAAGATTGATTTCAAAATAAATTAATGCCGAATGTACCACCGAATAGTTGTATTAACTTTTTGTACGAACTTTAAATATATTTCCACAAAAGTTGTAATGTTCAAAAATTGCTAGAAAATGTAAAAGGTTATAATTTTTCAAATTTGTGACAAAATTGCGAAGGGAACAGGTCACGAAGTAAGTCTAATTTACCTATTTACAATTACTTTAAACAGTAGTTGATAAAGACGGAATTTAAAAATGTAATTGCTGAAAACTGGAGAAACTGTATTCAACACATGAAAAAAATTGTAAATTCATAAAGATGTGTGTACACAAATATAAATAGTTTTGAAACGTCAAAAAAACTTATTATTCATTTGCAAAATAGCAGCGATAGCGAAGTTCAACTAGATAATATCTGGTAATAAATAAAATGTAATAAATGTTTTTATTTATAAATCTATTGCGTATCATTTAACAGATTTAAGATGAAAATTCAACAGTCCCATCATATTAATATTTCAAACTCAAATCAAATGTACCCTGTATTAAAATCAAATTATAAAGATTGCCAGGTATTATAATATACGAGGTCTTGCTATTAAATAACGAGACTGGTTATTCTAGAAGTCTTTTATGGTTAGAGCCATTAGGAGCTCTGCCGTTTTTTGCTTGTCCGCTTCCATCGACTCAAATCGGGAACCTTTCAAAACAGATTTTATCTACGGAAACAAAAAATGTCGCACGTTACCAAATCTGGTGAGAACGGCGGGGGTTCAAGCACTAAAGTGCACTTACTGGCCAAATACTGCTTCACAGATAGCGCGTTATAGGCAGGTGCGTTATCCTGGTGTAAAATTGGGACGTTTTTTACGAACTCGCTCTCGCAGTGTTGCCAAAACTGACGAATAGTAAGTCTGGTTTACAGTCCGATCCTCTGGAACCCATTCACTCATCACGATACCGTTAATGTCGAAAAAAATGATCAACATTGCTTTGAATTTTGATTTGCTCTCTCGGTCCTCCCTTACACTACTCAAACACACGCGTATGAGATAGAGATTTAACCCCATAGGCTTCTTGCAACAATTTATAGCAGTCAGTCGGAGTTTTTCTCAATTTAACGAGAAATTTGAGACGCGCTGCTTTTGTTTTTCGTCTTACATGGTTTTCGTTTCAAACCGCTCCTGCACAAATACTATAATAGTGACGGAAACGTCTAGGGCGCCCTCTAGGCGCGCAGTTGCTTTATTTAATAACCAGACCTCGTAATATTGTGGCCCTGCACATTGCCCTATCAATAAATAGCTATAAATTTACGAGTTTTGGGTCTTATCGAATTTTATAAAGATTTTTGGAAAATATAACACTTGTTGCTGATGGCATGTATATTGATATTTATAAAAGTGCAAACTCTTCGATTCGTCCAATTTCTATAGTTACCGAAGTTTTTTTGAATAGTTGTCAGTATTTTTGGCAGTTATTAGTTATCCTCCTGATTATGAATTGTTCAGAATCAAACAGTATGGAAATGGAAATCAAATACTGTATCTAATAAGTGGAGGATTCCATAATTAAGAAACAGACACTGTCGTGAACATTATTGGATAAAATAATATGAAAAATCGCAAGTACACAAATTTAATCACAATAAAAAAGTCGTTTAAATAGTCTAGCTTCCTAATTTTTTTCTCAATTGTTTGTAATTTAAAAAAATATTCCACGTTTTATTGAGAGAGTTTTTCTTTAGTAATATTGAACAAAAAATTACCTTATAGCTTCCAAAAATGTTTGCAAATCTTCACCATTTTCATCAGTGAAATATCCTGAATTTATCAAAGGTTTGTCTTGAGGATCGCCGCTTTTCAAAGTAATCCTACCTTTTGACTTGGGGTTCAAAAGTGTATTGCTAATCACTACACTTGGTCGACCTTTCACTGCATGTACTCTACTTTTCAAAATGTGTTCCTTTTCTCCAAAAGAACTCAATACATTTTCTAAGAAATTTTCGTCGTTCAACGGAAAAGCAACTAAATGATTTTGGACGTTAGGATATTGCGAATCATTTTTTGTATTGAAGAAATTCCAAAAATTCAATATACCCACAGAAGCTAAATCTCCTTTTTGATACATAAAGTATTTATATAATTCGTCTTGATTATTTTTCAAATTGAAAGCTTCTGGAGCAAATGTTACTAATGTGCCTATATTTAACATGTGGTCTTCTAAATTGTAACCAACAGGAGCATCTTTGAATACCTTTATATTTAAATTTTCTAAATGTTCCTTGGGTCCTATGCCTGATAACATGAGAATTTGCGGAGAATTTATAGAACCGGCAGATAAAATAACCTCCTTTTTAGCCTTTACTTTTAAAATCTTTTCACCGATTTTAACTTCGACGCCAATTGCGGTTTTAGTAGCAGGATCTATTAATATTTTGTTAACGAAAGAATGTAGAGAAGTGAATAGATTTGGACGTTCTTTAACTTTTCCCAAAAAAGCTCTAGCTGTGTTATATCTTATCCCGTCATCGATGCATTGAAACCCTTCTAATGTTCCTAAAGGATTCGTAGGATCTTCTTCTTGTAGATTTCTATACCCTAAATATGTGAAAGCTTCGCGTAAGGATTCTACGAATGGCTCATCTGGAAAATTTAAAAATAAATGAAATAATCGAAGAAATACATGATCTCAGCAAATTGGTACGATCTTTTTTGTATTCTTGGAAAGTTTTTTAACGATATTGAATATGAAAAAACAGTTGAGCAACGAGTTCGCTGGAAATTTTGTGTTTCCAAGGAAATTACAGCTATAGAAGTTTTAAAGATGTTACTAAAGTAATTTATGGCACAAAACGTTCACTGGAGAACATGCTCCATCCATCCATAACGATAACATAAAAAAGTTAAAAGTAGTGGTCGAAACACGTTGTAAAAACATTCGAGAAATAGTAGAGATTCAAAATCTCTTCATTTGATGCTTTGAAACTCAAACCCTGACTCATACCTGAAGACATGAACCTTTTGCACAAACTATGTCGAGTAGAGATTCTTAACATCGAAGTTGAGGACCTTACATTCATCAAACGCATCATTATTGATGATGAGACGTGAATTTATCAATATTACATAGAAACTGTCCAATAATTTAGCAATTGGCAATTTAAAAATGAATCAAACTCGTGGAAGTACGTCAAATCTGACAAAAATCGTGTAAAGTTTTTTTTTTTGTTAATCTGGTTAAAAATTGATCAAACATTCTATTAAAATCTCGTTTTATCGATAATACTTATTAAAAAAGTGATTTAAGTAAATATATTGCGAATTCTTCCACTGATATAGACCGTGAAGCCGGTCCTATTCTAATATATTAATTACATCTGAAGTTTTACGAGTATGCTAAGTAAGTGCAAAAATGAATTGAAATTTTTTAAATTAAAATTATTTAATTAAATAAGGACAAAGAGCAAAGTGAGTTGATTTCATTTCTAATATTACCTTATACTAAAACTTAAATGCAATGCCCTAAATAATTTTCCTAATTTTTATGTGATACAAACATTCTATTAGAGCCTTTAGACTGACTCATAAAAGGAGTTTCGTATTTTAATAACTCATTCTTTTTTAAAATAAACAAACTATTGATATGTTAATAAACATTATTCGGATTCTTCGAATCAACCGTTAGAAAGTAGTTTAAAGATTTTAAACAAAGCGAAATTTGCATCGAGAACGATACAAGCAGTGGACGCCCCAAACAGGCTGTCACTTTCGGAAACATCAAAAAAGCTCAGAGAAGTTGATTTAGTTAGCTGTGACCATGAAGATGATAGACATACCGTGTCATACAGCTTACAATCAACCCAAAACAACAACAAATTCATGATTCTGAGCAGTGTTTATGTCGATATGTAACAATGGATAGAACACGGATCAATCATTTCACATCGTTGTCCAATCGACAGTCCATTGCACGTGATGAACTGTTTCCAAAGCGTGTAGAGATGCAAAAATAGATTAATATTAGGAAGCGCATGGTTTTTGCTAACGATACCTTGGTTGTTAAAACATATATCAAGTGTATATCAGATAAATCTTCTCAACGATGATGCATAAAGTAAAGCAAACACAGTTATTTAAAATAATGATAAAAATTTTAATAAAACAAATACCTGCATGGACTCTTGACAGTTTCATTAAACCTTCTCTTCCATATTGATCGCTAACATTTTCTTCTTGCATATTTTCTAATTTTTTAAAATGCTGCTTCACATTTTCCCAATCCCAATTGGTATTACCGAGCTCTGCCCAATGGTCGTAATCTCTTTTATTACCTTTAATATATAACATTCCATTGAGAACGCTGCTACCTCCAAAAACTTTTCCTCGCGGCCAACTGCATTGCTCGTTTTTGAAACCTAAACAAGAAGTTTTGGAAGGTTCAGTTTTGTATTGCCAATCTTCGTCGGTTCCTTGAAGGTAAAAAAGAAGAGCTGGTATCTAGAATAAAAGAAATGTATAATATTCATTTGCTTTACTCGTAGAGTGGAAAAATTATTATACTCACATCACTAACAGCTGAAGGATATCCTCCAGCTTCCAAGACCAAAACTTTCCATTTGTCATTTTCACTTAATTTATTAGCAACGACAGAACCTGCTGATCCTGAACCTATTACTATAAAATCAAATTCGTCTCCATCGTGAATTTGTGAAGAATAATCTTCATTGTAAGCTTCTCTAGATCCTAACTTACATTTCGATTGTACCAAACTGTTTATTAAACTTATAAACAAGTAACCTGATATCCCCTGAAGGTTTCCAGGACAAGTATCCACCAACGAACTACCGATATCCATTTTTCACACCAAATAGTGTTGTGGTACGTGTTTATATATTTAGCATACTAAATATTTTCATATGATTTAGATAAAAAGAAAAGTTGTGTTTATCATTTAATTGGCGATAGAAAAAAAAATAGTACAGTTCATATTCTATTAAATATTCTGTCTATGCGTTAACATTTGATGTTAATGCACTTCTCGATACCAACAGCCATCATTAACATTTTGAACCCTTAGATCTGTTTTAAACCCATGCCTCGACCTTTTCCATAACGTTTATTATCCAGTTTATAATCCTCATACTATAGAAGCTACAATTTTTCGAGATGTCCACTACCAAGAAAAAATTTTGCCCACTCTATAGTTCACGTGATCCACAAACTAGGATACTGCTTTCTGACTTCCCTTGTGCAATTTGTCCCACAAAAACTCAATCGGGTTGGGGTCGCGTGATTTTAACGGCCAAATAATTACTTTTTTTCAGTTGTTGGCCAGAACTTACCACATTTTCCATTAGTATTTTTTATAACCTTGTCACTTGAAAATCCCATTAGCCATATCTCCAAAACATCACCAAACCATTACCGAGCCTCCGCCGTGTTTTATATTCCGGATTATACATGGATCTAACATCTATTCTTGCTTTGACGTACGCGCTAAAACACTTAGATCCAAAATAATCAAACCCAAACTCTTCAACCTCGTAATTTTATTTTGACGTCTTCAAAGATGTTCCTTCCAAAGCTGCCAGTTTCTCTCAATTTCTTTTCCACCGTAGAAGGCAGATCCCTAAATTAATTGATTTCAACTGTTATCTCTAGGTCCGTGAATCGTTTTCCCATACCGCCCTGAAGGTTTTCTATCGCCAAAGCTCCTGGTTGATGGATATTTGTTCACATGGTAGTCCATGATACGTCGAGGTATCACCAGAATAAATCTGCTTTTTTCCTGAATTAGGGATCTCATATTTTGGACCTCTCATGGTGTGGCTAAAATATTGAAAGATCTGACCATGATATCGTCAGCATCCTACGGTAGGATAACGTATCTAAGTACCATACCAGAGGACTGGGAATACATAGCAACTGAGCTTCCGAGTTCTCAGCTTTAAGCTCTGATTGCGGCTACAAAGAATTACTTAACAGAGCAGTCACACCTCAAGTCTGACCACATACAGTAACTTGTTCGTTGGGGCAATCAGTTTTAGTGATTTGGTCTTCTTAACGTAGTGTTTTGTAAATCTGACATGTTTTTGGTGAGAAGTACTAAATGACGCAGATTGTTTAGTGAGTACCATTAACTCTTATTCCGCAGATATTGGTGAAGATTTCGTTTGAGTAGACGATGAGCAGTGGAGAAAAAACACACCCCTATCTAACTCCCGGCTTGATACCCACCGCATTTGTCATGTTGGACTGAAAGAGAGTAGACGCAGTTTGATTCATGTACAGTTTGGTTATTATTTCTAGATCTCTTGTGGCAAGATTATTTTTTTTTGTGTTTCACATTATCAAAAGCTTTATTAAATCAATAAAGCCGTACACATTTGGTTGACATTAAGACATTGCTGCATTAAAACATTATACCTGTTATATCTTCTTATAAAGGTTTTTATTGCCACATTTTTATTCAGAATTTCAATGAAAACAGTTGAACTTTAAGTAAATTATTCTTTGGTCATCTGGCAAAGTATTTCTGAACTAGACCAGTCTTTTATCGGAGCAATTAATAACTGAAGTGGATATTAACAGATCTAGATGTTGTGTTCTATTTTTTTTAAGAGGTTAAGTGTTAACTGAATGTTATTAACAAGCGTGTTAAAAATAATACCATTTGTAAAAACTATAACTGATAATGATATGACCTTCGTTAATAAAAGTAAGCTAGTAAAAATATTTGTAAATAGATTAAGAAAACTAGGCCAATCTTTGCGAAATATTACTATTCGAAACGCGAAATTTAGTTTAAGAAAAGAGAAGAAAAACATAGAAATCGTTAGAAGAAGAAGGGATTAAGTTATTCCAGGTGGTAGTCGAAGAAAAATTTGAGAATAATTACGTCAAGCAACATACTAATTAATATAGAAACATGACGCTGGAACTGAGATCCTCAATGTCAAAATTGATCTTGTGTGGAAAAATATTTACAATAAGATTACAAAGTATTAAAGATAAGAATAGGAAATAATGTAAATCATTTTAGGTTTTAAAAAATTAGGTTACCAATTGTACCCAAACTTTCTTCATTTATATATCTAAAAAATCTAATGACAGTCCGTCTGGATGTTCTATCCAGCCGATTTCCTTCTTTTTTTTTGACTGCATGTTATTTATGCCTAGATTTATCATCGAACATTTAACTTGTGTTAAAACTGGTACAGGAAAATTTTGACAATCCGGAACAACACTACAGCTTTATCAAAAGAAGCATGATTGCTGCAGCGGAAGAAGCCCTGGGAAGATCCGATAACACTAGAAGACCAAGAACGTACTGGTGGGACAAGGAAATTGAGGATCTCATAAACGATAAGAAAGTAAAGTTCTCCAAGTTTCTATGCACGAAAAATGATAATGATAAAAGAAATTTTAAAGAAGCACAGACAAAAGTAAGAAAAGCTATAACAAAAAAGAAAAACGAGACATGGGAAAAGACCTGCACTCAAATAAACACCTACCTAGGAGGCAGCAGAAACACAGAAAGTTGGAAAACCTAAAAATCTCTTCGAGAAGATAGATCAAATAATCTTATATCGCCAATAACATTAGAAAAATGGGATGAGTACTTCTCTAAATTGTTTACAGAAACAAGACCAGAGTTCAAAAATCAAAAACAGGACAATATAAACATCATCACATCTCCGCTTAGAATTACAATTAAAGAAGTAAAAGACGTTTGTCAGTCACTAAAGAATCGAAAATCTCCAGGCCCGGGTCAAATAGCACCAGAGTTAATTAAAAATGGCACTGAAAAACTTTTTTCTCATCTGCAAATGCTTTTCCAGAAGTGTATAAATGGTGAAGCGCTACCCCAAGAGTGGAAAACATCTTATATGACTACCGTATATAAAAAAGGGGAAAGAGAAAATTGCGACAACTACCGGGGACTTGCAGTGCTGTGTACAATATCCAGAATTTATGGAAAAATCATAAAAAATAAAATCGAACAGGAATATTGCAACATGGAGGCAGAAGAACAGGCAGGCTTCAGAGCGGGGAGGTCGACTATTGATCATTTATTTACGATTTCGCAAATAATTGATAAGAAAACCGCCAAAAATCAAGAACTCCACCTTTTGTATGTTGACCTTAAAAAAGCATATGACAGCGTACCGCAAACAAAACTATGGGATGCCTTGGAAAGAACAAATATAAATGCGGCCCTAATAAAAGCAGTACAAAAGCTTTATGAAAACAGTAAATCACAAGTAAAAATAGGAAACAAGGTCTCAAAAGGATTCTCCAGCAATAATGGGTTAAAACAAGGATGCTATCTGTCGCCCACACTCTTCAAGATATACCTGGAACACGCACTAGCACACTGGAAAAGGAAATGTAAGAACATGGGCATTCCACTAATCGATTCCACACTATATACCCTGTGTTTTGCAGATGACCAAATAATCTTGGCACAGGACTACGAAGACTTAGAATATATGACAAGAAAGCTAGTAGAAGAATACAGGAAATGGGGTCTAGAAGTAAATTTTAGTAAAACGGAATATATGTGTATTGGAGGAGAACAACAAAATTTAATACTTGAAGAAACGAACAAAAAATAAGTCATTGTACAAAATACAAATACCTAGGCATGATCATCACTAATGATGGAAGATTAGATGAAGCAATAGCACAAAGAAATAACCAAGGAAGACAAGCAATAAGACAACTAAATAGTGTACTGTGGGACAAACAAATATCCAAGGAAAACAAACATCGAATATACAATAGCATAATAAAAAATATAACAACATAGTAGCGAAGTCTGGCCTCTAAAAGAAAAAACAGTCAAAATGCTTGAAGCCACAGAAATGGATTATTGGAGACGCGCGGCAGGAATATCAAGACTGGAAAAAATAAGAAACGACAGAATCAGGGAGATCATGAAGGTGCAACACACGATTACGGAAGACATTAGGGTGAATCAGTTAAGATGGTACGAACATGTCCAAAGAATGCCTGAAGACCGCATACCCAAACAAATTTTAAATTGGGCACCACAAGAAAGAAGAAAGAGAGGAAGACTAAGATTAAGTTGGAGAGAAGGTATCGAGAAGGATATTCGAGAGAGAGGATTGGAAGAAGATCTTTGGGAAGATCGAGAAAAATGGAAACTGGGAATCGGAAGACGGCGAAGAACGTTTTAACCCGATTAATATATATATATATATATATATATATATATATATATATATATATATATATATATATATATATATATATATAAAATGAATCATACCTTTTTCCCCGTTCGTTTCCTATGATTTTATCTTTCTTCTTTCATATCTCTCGAGTTTTTATTGAGATAAGTTGTTCCTTTTGGACTAAGAAAACTAGGTAAAACAAGCCCCTTCATTTGAGATAAAATATGAGTGAATTGATTCAGTCTAATTAAAGTTAAACGTGGACAGATGTTTTTTATGCCATCATCAACCGGTTTTAGAGAAAAATTTCAAAGATTTCCATGCAAAGTTTGATTAATTCATAACATCCGATAAATAAATTAACTATTAACTCTATTACACCCCGTACTTATTATGCATTAGTTTTCATGGTATGATTTCGTTTCTATTCTTTTATTATATAAATATCTGCTAAATATTGAAAAAAAAACACATTTTTATATATCCCCCACCTTTTATTTGAAGAGTTAGACTAAAACTTATGAAATGAAAAATATATGTGTAGTGCCACTTTCGCTTTTTTAATTTTTCATTTTCAAATACGTACTCTAATGGGGATTTGAAAATCTAAAAATGATTTCCACGTTATTTTTCTTAATCCAGTTTAATCCTTAATCTTAATATAATCCGTTTCTGTAATATGGTTGACGGCAGTTCTTAGTTGCCCACCCGGTACACTTATCTATGATTCAATCTGTATTAATATATATTCATAAATTCTAGTTTTTTATCAAAACACTTCATGTGCAATTAAAACTAATTACATACAAATTTTTGTCATAAAAACATTTGTTATCGTTTGCTAGAGCATAATTTGGAATTAATATTTTATGTTCTTCTTATTTATGTAAACAATTATTTGCAATCAGAAAACGATGAGATGAATTTATAAGCACGGTGTTTTTCAATTACGAAATTATTTATATACAAACTTTTCCACAATTAAAACTATCCACCACTATTTATTCACGCACTTAATATCTAATTTATTGAAATACACTTTTAAGCTCATTGGTCACTGCCCTGATATCTCCACTATGACATCAAATTATTTACTGACTACTTTATATATTTAAATCACATTCTAGGTCTTTCGGATTCTTGAGATCTCTAGAGTTCCCTGAATACAATAAAGTCTTTTTAGAAATGGTCTTCAAACTGTCATAAAAAAAGTAAACAGGTCACAAATAAAAAATTTGAAAAGGTAATTGGGGCATTAACGAAACATTGCAACAGAACTGACTTCACGGTTTATTTTAGTGGGTAAAATTGTAGTTTAACAACTATTTTCTATATATGCTACTAGATAGTTAACAATAAACGCACTATCCAACCAGTTGGGATGAACACGTTGGTAAGATGCCGGCCGATAATGCAAAATTATCCCATATCGTTACTTGTCACTGCTTCCAAAGATCGTCAGCGTCTTTACTTGAAAAATACAGAAACGGATCTGATGACTATTAAACGCCACCGAGGATGGAGGTCCTCAACTGTCCCAAGGACTCCATTGAAAATCAGAATAAACTTTCTGGTGGCATTCTTCCTGTTTCCAATCTGTGTGATCCAATCAGCAGCTGCAACATCTTCAAATAGCGATAAACAGGACTCCAAATTAGTATTATCTTCAAGTAGCAACAAAACATGTCGAGAAGCTTTAAAAAATTCGTTATCTTGGCAAGGAGTCTGCATAAGCAATTGTTCTTATTATATACAAAGAGAATGTTAGTTATTTAGTCTATAAAACATAAAAAAAATTGTTTTTTGAATGTTATTGCCAAGTAAAACACCAGATTCTGTGAATGTTTTACCCCCCTGGCAGGGGTAGGTGATGTTTATTTCTATAAAGTAATCCGAATAAATATTTTGGCGTTGGGTCACTGAATTGATAAGTTGATTGATGATCTTTTTTATTCACATATAAACAACAATAACAAATACAAACAATTTTCCTTATAATTCTATTTTTTTATTCAACCATCGTTCCTGAATCATCACACCCGCTTTATGACCGATCATCATGGACGGAGCATGCGTATTAGCACTAACAATCTTCGGCATTATACTTGCATCGGCAACACGTAAATTTTTTATACCGTGTACTCTCAATTCGGGGTCTACCACAGCAGTTTTATCACTCGCAGGTCCCATTTTACATGTTCCTGTTGGATGATAAGTGGTTGCAGTTAGATGTCTCAAAGAACATCTCCAATAATCGTCTGAACGGTATTCGTATTGATCGCAATCGGGAAGGTCAACTTTTACTATTTGCGGATCGAATTTTTTCATAGGGGGTATCTCCAAAAGGTTCTCCACGTATCTAAAAATGATAAAATTATTATTAAATTGTATTTATTTATATAGAATTGGATAAGATAGTTTGTAACCAAGTCAAACTTAGAAATGTCAATTTTTAACCAAATTAATATTGAAAGGTTGTTTTTTATCCATAATAAACAGTTCAAAGTATATTAGAATTGAAAGGGTCAAATTTTGAGAAAATTAGCATTGAAAAAGTCAATTTATGGCCAAGTTAAACTTGAAAATTCCAATTTCTGGTCAAATTAATCTTGGAAATTTGATTGTTATCCATAATAAACAGTTCGAAGCTAATTAGAATTGAAAAAGGCATATTTTTAGCAAATTAGAATTTGAAAAATTACTTTGTAACCAATTCAAACTTAGAAATGTCAATTTTTGACAAAATTAATCTTGAAAAGTGGTTTTTTATCCATAATAAAGAGTTCAAAGCAAATTAGAATTCAAAGGGTTAAATTTTGAGGAAATTGGCATTGAAAAAGTCAATTTATGGCCAAGTTAAACTTGAAAATTCCAATTTCTGGTCAAATTAATCTTGGAAATTTAATTGTTATCCATAATAAACAGTTAAAAACAAATTAGAATTGAAAAAGGCATATTTTTAGTAAATAAAAATTGGAAAAGTTAGTTTGTAACCAAGTTAAACTTAGAAATGTCAATTTTTTGCCAAATTAATCTTGAAAAGTTGTTTTTATCCATAATAAAGAGTTCAAAGCAAATTAGAATTCAAAGGGTTAAATTTTGAGGAAATTGGCATTGAAAAAGTCAATTTATGGCCAAGTTAAACTTGAAAATTCCAATTTCTGGTCAAATTAATCTTGGAAATTTAATTGTTATCCATAATAAACAGTTCGAAGCTAATTAGAATTGAAAAAGGCATATTTTTAGCAAATTAGAATTTGAAAAATTACTTTGTAACCAATTCAAACTTAGAAATGTCAATTTTTGACAAAATTAATCTTGAAAAGTGGTTTTTTATCCATAATAAAGAGTTCAAAGCAAATTAGAATTCAAAGGGTTAAATTTTGAGGAAATTGGCATTGAAAAAGTCAATTTATGGCCAAGTTAAACTTGAAAATTCCAATTTCTGGTCAAATTAATCTTGGAAATTTGATTGTTATCCATAATAAACAGTTCGAAGCTAATTAGAATTGAAAAAGGCATATTTTTAGCAAATTAGAATTTGAAAAATTACTTTGTAACCAATTCAAACTTAGAAATGTCAATTTTTGACAAAATTAATCTTGAAAAGTGGTTTTTTATCCATAATAAAGAGTTCAAAGCAAATTAGAATTCAAAGGGTTAAATTTTGAGGAAATTGGCATTGAAAAAGTCAATTTATGGCCAAGTTAAACTTGAAAATTCCAATTTCTGGTCAAATTAATCTTGGAAATTTAATTGTTATCCATAATAAACAGTTAAAAACAAATTAGAATTGAAAAAGGCATATTTTTAGTAAATAAAAATTGGAAAAGTTAGTTTGTAACCAAGTTAAACTTAGAAATGTCAATTTTTTGCCAAATTAATCTTGAAAAGTTGTTTTTATCCATAATAAAGAGTTCAAAGCAAATTAGAATTCAAAGGGTTAAATTTTGAGGAAATTGGCATTGAAAAAGTCAATTTATGGCCAAGTTAAACTTGAAAATTCCAATTTCTGGTCAAATTAATCTTGGAAATTTAATTGTTATCCATAATAAACAGTTCGAAGCTAATTAGAATTGAAAAAGGCATATTTTTAGCAAATTAGAATTTGAAAAATTACTTTGTAACCAATTCAAACTTAGAAATGTCAATTTTTGACAAAATTAATCTTGAAAAGTGGTTTTTTATCCATAATAAAGAGTTCAAAGCAAATTAGAATTCAAAGGGTTAAATTTTGAGGAAATTGGCATTGAAAAAGTCAATTTATGGCCAAGTTAAACTTGAAAATTCCAATTTCTGGTCAAATTAATCTTGGAAATTTGATTGTTATCCATAATAAACAGTTCGAAGCTAATTAGAATTGAAAAAGGCATATTTTTAGCAAATTAGAATTTGAAAAATTACTTTGTAACCAATTCAAACTTAGAAATGTCAATTTTTGACAAAATTAATCTTGAAAAGTGGTTTTTTATCCATAATAAAGAGTTCAAAGCAAATTAGAATTCAAAGGGTTAAATTTTGAGGAAATTGGCATTGAAAAAGTCAATTTATGGCCAAGTTAAACTTGAAAATTCCAATTTCTGGTCAAATTAATCTTGGAAATTTAATTGTTATCCATAATAAACAGTTAAAAACAAATTAGAATTGAAAAAGGCATATTTTTAGTAAATAAAAATTGGAAAAGTTAGTTTGTAACCAAGTTAAACTTAGAAATGTCAATTTTTTGCCAAATTAATCTTGAAAAGTTGTTTTTATCCATAATAAAGAGTTCAAAGCAAATTAGAATTCAAAGGGTTAAATTTTGAGGAAATTGGCATTGAAAAAGTCAATTTATGGCCAAGTTAAACTTGAAAATTCCAATTTCTGGTCAAATTAATCTTGGAAATTTAATTGTTATCCATAATAAACAGTTCGAAGCTAATTAGAATTGAAAAAGGCATATTTTTAGCAAATTAGAATTTGAAAAATTACTTTGTAACCAATTCAAACTTAGAAATGTCAATTTTTGACAAAATTAATCTTGAAAAGTGGTTTTTTATCCATAATAAAGAGTTCAAAGCAAATTAGAATTCAAAGGGTTAAATTTTGAGGAAATTGGCATTGAAAAAGTCAATTTATGGCCAAGTTAAACTTGAAAATTCCAATTTCTGGTCAAATTAATCTTGGAAATTTGATTGTTATCCATAATAAACAGTTCGAAGCTAATTAGAATTGAAAAAGGCATATTTTTAGCAAATTAGAATTTGAAAAATTACTTTGTAACCAATTCAAACTTAGAAATGTCAATTTTTGACAAAATTAATCTTGAAAAGTGGTTTTTTATCCATAATAAAGAGTTCAAAGCAAATTAGAATTCAAAGGGTTAAATTTTGAGGAAATTGGCATTGAAAAAGTCAATTTATGGCCAAGTTAAACTTGAAAATTTTAATTTCTGGTCAAATTAAACTTGGAAATTTGATTGTTATCCATAATAAACAGTTCGAAGCTAATTAGAATTGAAAAAGGCATATTTTTAGCAAATTAGAATTTGAAAAATTACTTTGTAACCAATTCAAACTTAGAAATGTCAATTTTTGACAAAATTAATCTTGAAAAGTGGTTTTTTATCCATAATAAAGAGTTCAAAGCAAGTTAGAATTCAAAGGGTTAAATTTTGACAAAATTAGCATTGAAAAAGTCAATTTATGGCCAAGTTAAACTTAGAAATTCCAATTTCTGGTCAAATTAATCTTGGAAATTTTATTTTTATCCATAATAAACAATTCAAAGCAAATTAGAAGTGAAAGGGTCCAATTTTGATAAAATTATCTGGAAAAAGTCAATTTATGGCTAAGTTAAACTTAGAAATCCCAATTTCTGGTCAAATTAATCTTGGAAATTTGATTTTTATCCATAATAAACAGTTCAGACTAAATTACAATTAAATATTTTTAGCAAATTGGATTTAGAAAAGTTAATTTTAGACCTTTCAAACCTTTTAAACTTGTAGGGGCCTAGTTTCGATCAAATTAACCTAAGAAAGAAAATTTTTATTCAAAATGGACATTTCAAAGCGAATTAGGATTGAATAGTCAAATTTTGAGCAAAAAACTAATTTTACAAAGACCAATTTTACCATCGCAGTCAATGTTCACCAGCAGATTCTTTCCACTTAAGCACAAACCAAGGGCACACTCAGTTTTATAACTACACCAATATATCAGTCAAAAACATCTGTAGCTCTAACATAGTTTCTAATAGTGTATTTATACAAATCAAATGCACCAAAAGAGACTAAAGTATTAAAAAAATTTCAAAATATAACGTTTACCTTATAGCTTCAAGATATGTTTGTAAATCCTCGCCATGTTCATCGGTAAAATAGCCTGAATTAATTAAAGGTTTATCTTCTGGATCAATAGTTTTCAGTAGAATCCTACCACTAGACTTTGGATTTAGTAATGTATTGCAAATTAATAAACTTGGACGATCTTTTACTCCCCGCAGTTTACTATTTAGAATATGCTCCTTTTCTCCAAAAGAATTCAATACACCTTCTAAATATTTTTTATCGTTTGACTCGAAAGCGAACAAATGGTTTTGAATATTGGGGTATTGCGAATCGTTTTTCGTATTAAAAAAATTACAAAAATTCAACGTGCTCACGGTTGCTAGAGATCCTTTTTGATACATAAAGTATTTATATAATTCGTCTTGATTATTTTTCAGATTGAAAGCTTCTGGAGCAAATGTTACTAACACCCCTACATTTAGCATGTGATCTTGTAAATTATAACCAACAGGCAAATCTTTCAATACCTTTATATTTAAACTTTCTAAATGCTCCTTGGGTCCAATACCTGATAACATGAGAATTTGCGGAGAATTTATAGAACCAGCAGATAAAATAACCTCCTTTTTAGCCTTTACTTTTAAAATCCTTTCACCGATTTTAACTTCGACGCCAATTGCGGTTTTAGTAGCAGGATCTATTAATATTTTGTTAACGAAAGAATGTAGAGAAGTGAATAGATTCGGACGTTCTTTAACATTTCCCAAAAAGGCTTTAGCCGCGCTGTATCTCATTCCATCTTTAATGCATACAAACACTTTCAAAGTTCCCAAAGGATTCGTAGGATTTTCTTCTTCTAAATTTTGGTAACCTAGTTGTGCGACGGCTTCTTCTATGGAGTTTGTTATTGGTTCCCCTTAAAAAAATATCATCATTAAAAACCTTAAAAGTGGTTCCAAGATATTTCAACCTATCACAATATCAACACAAATCACTGCCCTAAGAGCCCTCTTGGTTGTCTGCATATACAGAGTAGTTTTGGTACGCCAAAACAAAAAACACGCGATGTAAAACGGCCCTAATCTAACTAGCGGATGAAATATGAAGTGTGATACGTGATGATACATTATGATATAATAAATATGAGTGAAAAAACACAAAAAGTCTTCAAGTTGATTTCATAATTTCCCTATACAATACAATATAAAGATTGCTACATTTTCTTATGTGTACATCATGATGTGATTATTAAAATTAGAAACAAACATTACCTGGATCATATTTAGTCAGTTTCATGAAACCATCTCTTCCATATTGATCGCTAACATTTTCCTCTTGCATATTTTCCAATTCTTTGAAATGTTGTCTCACGTTTTCCCAATCCCAACCGGTATTACCGAGCTCTGCCCAATTATCGTAATCTCTTTTATTACCTTTAATGTACAACATTGCATTAAATACGCTGCTACCTCCAAAAACTTTTCCTCGCGGCCAACTGCATTGTTCGTTTTTGAAACCCAAACAAGAAGTTTTCGAAGGTTCAGTTTTGTACTGCCAATCTTCGTCGGTACCTTGAAGGTAAAAAAGAAGAGCTGGTATCTAGAATAAAAGAAATGTATAATATTCATTTGCTTTACTCGTAGAGTGGAAAAATTATTATACTCACATCACTAACAGCTGAAGGATATCCTCCAGCTTCCAAGACCAATACTTTCCATTTGTCATTTTCACTTAATTTATTAGCAACGACAGAACCTGCTGATCCTGAACCTACTACTATAAAATCAAATTCGTCTCCATCGCGAATTTCTGAAGAATAATCTTCATTGTATGCTTCTCTAGATCCTAACTTACATTTCGATTGAACTAAACTGTTTATTAAACTTATAAACAAGTAACCTGATATCCCCTGAAGGTTGCCAGGACAAGTATCCACCAACGAACTACCAAGATCCATTGTTGATATGGTAATGATTGATTCTGATATATTATTTTATTTTTATATCGATACGAATTTTTTATCTTACGGATAATTATAGAAATTTAATATTAAGTAAGATGTATAACTAGGAATAAATATCAAAAATAAACGACTGGGTGGAAGAATTTAAAAAGGATAAATAGATACAAGTCAAAATATGTATTTAGAAAAAAAAACATTAATAGAAGGAAATAACGAGGATGGTTCCAAAAGTATCTGACTTAACAATAAAAAAGACAAAAAAATTGGGAAAAAAGTTCAATAAGTTCGTTAATAATATTTTATATTGAGAATCGTCAAGCTCCTCAAAATAGCAATTAACTGCGCTTCATTGTTGGAAAATCTTTGATCACCGAGGCATTTTTTCAAGTCTGGGAACAGAAAATAATCCGAGAGGGCTAAATCTGACGAATAGGGTGCATGAGGTAGCCATTCAAAATTCAATTTATCAATTTTGACCATTGCAATATTAGATATGTAACGCTTTCTTCTTAGCCAAATGAGGCCGTTTTTGCTTGATTTCTTCACTCAATAAGTTCGCATAATACTCGACGTTGGTAATTTTTCCTTCTCCAAGGTACTCAATGAAAATTATCCTAAGCGCATTCCATAAAACCGACGGCATGACCTTACCTGAATATGGAACGATCTTTGCCTTCTTTGAAACCAGGTTTTCCCTTCTCAGTCCGTTGTTTTGATGGTTCTTTTGATTTGGATGTGAAGTGATGGACTCACATTTCATCAATAGATATGAAAAGTCCTAAAAAATCGGCTCTATTTCTATAAAACATTGTCAAACAATCACCCGAATCATCTTCACGACGCTGTTATTGTTCCATTGTCAAAATTTTCAGTTAATATCTCTGATGTTTCGTACTTTTTGAAATGTCTACTATGTCTGCTAGCTTTAGCACTTTTACTTGATCATCATCCAGTGGATTTTCTTCGACATGTCCAGAGTCGTCACCTCATTTAGTCGACCACTGCGGTGCTGGTCTTTGCAGGTCGTGTAGTCTCGTTTCAACTCTGCTACTCAATATTTTATTTTTGATAACAAACGAGCAGTCTCACCCACAGTAGGATCTAGTTCAGCTAGACAAAGGTTTTTCAAATAGAAATATTGCATCACATAACCATGACCAACTTTTCCTTGCTTAAAAATTCACTGAAAACGTTTACTATTGATGGCAGCCAAACAAATAATAAACAACGTGGTGTCTTCGAACTTGAAACATAAATTGTGTACTTTCTAATACAGCAACTACCTCCATCTCTAATTCAGGCCAGGTACTTCTGGAATTATTCTCGTAGAGAAGATTAAGGAATTATTAGAAAGATACAAATACTAGATACATGGAATGTACGGGGATATCTTACGATATGATCCAAAATTGGTGGTCGTGAGTTTAAAATATGGAAAACACCTGCGACTGCTACTACACATATTATGTTATTGATCTAGTGCTGCAAGAACATCAAATAATGGAAGATATCCGTCTCTCATATCATGTTGTACTATACTTACTAGATAGAAAGGTACCATGTCGATGTTGGGTATTACATCACAAAACAATTTTTGTCCAGACATGACGCGCTACTTGCATATGATGGGCAAGATGGGTTCGCATACTGCAATGGAGTGCAGAATGAACGATGGATGGCGATTAGAGAGAAATTGTACAATAGTTGGTTTCTGAACACATTTAAGAAGTTCTGCGCACTAAAAAGGGTGGTCTAGATTTGATAGCGACTCATCGAGGGAAAAGAAGGAGCAAGTCAACCCGACGAAATGTGATCCAACAGTTACAAGCTGGGTTTTGATGGAAGAGACAGAGGATTTAGTTCATAGAGTACGTAATTTTCACTGAAGGAAAAATAGAACTATATTAAAATTATTTTAATACCAAGAATGTTAACATAAGCACACAAGCAAACTTCAAAATATATTTTTAGTAGTCTATTAGTGCAGTGAAAAGCAAAATGTAGGATAAATTCAAGATGTAACCTTAAGTATACTACCTACGCATATTTTTGGATGCTAGGAACGCAATTTCGGTAGATTACTTGGAAAAAATACTTATTATGCTAATTTGAACCAAACTGTTCGAAAATATGATTTTTTACTGCCGTGTGAAACATAAAACCAATTTTTTTGCAGCTTGAAATTGGAACTGGAAAATACTCAATATTGAGACGACTTTACCTCTATTTTACTTTTCATTCTATTCTCTAGTTTCCAATCAATTATCAAACGTTTGAAGAGTATTTTCTTTTTCATATATTAGTCATAATTTGCCTCGTATTAGTATAACTAATATTGTTATTTTCGTTAATTGCATATTATCTTATCGTGATCAACTTCCTTTTCATATATTTATTCCATTTCCTTTTTGAAGTTTGATTACCATTCGAACTTTTGACCTTTCATGTACTCAAAATTTGATTATTTGTTTTCAAAGTTTCAAAAATTGAAATTTTGCATAATAAATCTAATATTGAGAAATTTATGTTCAAAACTACTTGGTACGAACCTTGTAACTAGCGCCCTCTATGAGAATCAGACAGAAAAACACATTCATTGGATGTATCAGCTTCCAAAACATATTCGTATAAAATTTAAATACAGTGTTGCCAGTAGTTGCAGCAAAATCGTAAAAAATATGTAAATGTTTCAGTTTTCTATCTATCCTAGAGACGGGAACACATTTTTTTTCACCCTCTCTAAGATAGCTTCGAATTATTCAATTATTATTAATGGTCCTTCTTCTTTTTCCCGATTAATCAAACTCCTGATAAGCTCTTATTGAGACACCAACTTTCATTTCCCACACAATTATTTTGATGATCTATCTAGTGATCTCCCTCTATCTTTGTTCCAACCCATCTCATCATATCCTGAATTCCTAGATCTTCTCTTATCTCCTAATTTCTCTTTCTATATCCTGGGCTCACTTCTTTAATTGTTCTTAATGTTTTAACTTATCTGTTAACAATTTCTGCCACCACTTTCAATGGTTGAACACCCATTCTGTAACCTCTATGATTATCTTAATCTTCAGTATCCCTTCTTTGAATCGTTTCGTGCTGGTTTTGGTATTTTTCTTATTTCCGATTATCGGTTCATTGATAACATTTTGATTTTTATGATCTATATTGTAGATGCATTTTGGATGTGATATGAAAAATAAATTGTAGGTCAAAATGTTGAGCAAGGCAATTTTTTTACAAATTTCTGTACTGATTCAAATTTATTCATTTTAATACGAAGTTTAACACTTTCGGGTTATCTCTATCATTGCTTAATTTGTTTAAACATTTTGTAGCCCAATATTTGTGAGATAAATTGATTTAACTCTGACACACAAATTCCAAAATTGGTGAATTATTTTGGCAAAAAATTTTGGAGTTTGAAGCCCATTGATGTCGATTGTCTTTGGCACATCTAAGGCTATACAGGCGTTTATTTTATTGATCTAAGTTACACAAGTGATACCACACTTCAAAGAATAACGAGCTAATTTACCTCAAACCCGTTCAATTGAAGATTTTTTGAATGGAGTGGACAAAATTTTACTTTCAATTATCAGACTCTAAAGGAAGTGAAAGCAAAATTGCAAAATCTAAGAAATATGGCTTGGAAAGAAACAAAAAAAATAGTTCTCGAAATTCTTTTGTGCCCATATTGATTTCTTTCTCGCACCCATTTTTTCACCCAGTGTTTCTTTCGATTCATTTAAGATCTATTTTAAGTTTTATCCTTCCGTCCGTCAGTATTAAACAGGTTTCTCGAAATCCGACAGAATTCACCATCAACTAAGGGACTCGTCGTTCCAAACATCAGATCTGGTAGTCTGAAGATGTTTATGTTTGAGTAATAATGGTTTTGGTCCGTGACAGATCAGATCTGTAAGATGGAATGAATAGATCTGAACGGAGAGACAGATCGTTCGAAAAAAAAACCTCCCTGTATACCTATCTAACTAGAGATGTTCGCAGAAAATTAACGCCAATGAACATTGTTTCGAACATCTTTGTCTTCGCTTTCGTAACTACGTTTTCAGTTTTGGAAAAGTGGTACAAGTCACGACTGAAGGGCAGATGTGAATGTCTTATTGAATTGGTTAGAGGAACCGTTTGGTTGCACCAAAAATATGTGGACAAGCTTCGTCATGGATTAGTACAAAACTCAGCGTTTCTTTTCGGCTGTTTTGAATGACTTATGCAGATTATGGTCAATTTTTTGGAAAGCTATGTTTAATAGGTGAATAAATTGATTTCTTAGTAAACTGTGTCTTGAAATCCTTTGGTAGAATCAGCACTGGAGGAAAAAAGGGAGGTACGTGTTTCAGTATTATATAGCTACATTATCTGATGATATTTTCAATTATTTGACCGCTCAGAAGAGACCTGACAAGCCGACTACAGTCATCGCTTATATCCCTCTTATTGCTATTAAAGTTTAGTACAATGCTGACGAAGGGCTTCCAAAAAGACTTGGTTGTCTCTAATCTCTATTCTTCTTATTCATTTTTAAGATCTCATGATCTGTTAGTTTTTAGAGGTTCCTCTGTATCAGTTCCTGGGAGGTGGACTGCCAGCTATCCATCCATCTCTTTGGTGGTCTTCCGGGTTCTCTTTTCCCTATTGGTTTCCCTTCAAGTACGATGCGTGGCAGTCTACTCTCTTCCATTCTTCTCACGTGAGCGTACCAGTATATTTTTCTTTGTATTCTTGTATCTTACGATATCTTATCAAGATATCGTAAGACAATGTCCATTCGTTTTATAAAAATATGACTTATATATTGATATAAGAGAGCTGCTAATCAAAGAGAGGTAACAATCTGCTGACACGCAAATTTTTTAGACAGTTTTCCAAACAAATTGTTGAAAATAAACAAAAAAATTATTCCGATATAGTGATATGAGGTTATTCTCTAAAGGTTTATTGTCATAATTTTAAAACCCTTCCAAACTAGTTTATGATATTGAAACTTATAGCTCTAATAGCTGCTTGAATATCAGATAATATGATGATCTGATAGTCTAGAGCTTCTAAACGAGTATTAGACCGCGCTGAAGAGATCCAAGAAGACGAAACCAGTCAGCGGTTATACCTTAACTTTGTTAACAAATATAATAACTACGAAATCAATTTTTTATACTTAATTTTATTATAAATCTAATGATCTATAAGTCTTTTTTTCTTCATAATTACAATTCTGTTTTCTGATTCGACCATTGCTCTGTGATCATGACACCAGCTTTATGACCAATCATCATGGACGGAGCATGCGTATTAGCACTAACTATTATCGGCATAATGCTAGCATCGGCTACTCGCAGATTTTTAATACCATGTACTTTCAATTTAGGATCTACCACAGCAGTTTTATCACCAACAGGTCCCATTTTACATGTTCCTGTTGGATGGTAGAGAGTCGTGGTGAGATGTCTCAAAGAGCACTTCCAATAATCGTCCGAACGATATTCATATTTATCACAATCAGGGAGGTTCAGTCTCAATATTTGTGGATCGAATTTGTTCAATGGAGGCGTCTGCATCATTTTTTCCACGAATCTAAAAAAAAAAAATAATTAGTTTTCGTTTTGAAACATCGACGAAAAACAGTATAAATAATAAGAAGACCACGGAATCGCATCACTTCTTAGATAAATTAACAAATCACCACTTTTTCTGCTTAGACCTTTTTGTCGATATCTCCAATAGTAAGAAGAAAGCTGACTGGCTTCTCTATCAGGTCTCTTCAGCCCGTTCTAATACTAATTAGGAAGCTCTAGTCCGAACTGATAATAACATCAGATTGTATGTTTGGATAATGAAATTCATCCGTACTTTTTTTCCAGTGCTGATTTAGCATCGTGCTTCTACCGAAGGATACCAAGACAAAGTCACTAAGGAATCAAATTACTCACCTATTGTAACCATTTCTTTACATAATCTATTCTTTTTGTAACCTCCGATTGCTAGAAATTCGCTACGCGAGTAGTAGGAAATAAGTATGTACTGTAAACAACTGCGCCATTTATGCACTTATCCTCCGACAGTCCTACAGTGGTACCCAGTGAATTTCACTTTTTTTCAACAACGTATACGTAGTTACGAGGATGAGGACGAAGATTTTCAAAACAATCATAATGACAATTCAAATTCATTGACGGTATCTTGATGTAGTCAAGCCGTTAAATCTGTTCAGTATCTACAGCTTTACTCCTTACTCGACACACATGAGGACCAGAGCTTTATGGGCAAATTACATATTTTACATTGTTGGGGTACTTTTCCTTCAATTTCCGAACCCCTCATACGCTACTCTTGTTTGAATATTTAACCTCAATATTTTGGTAATACATTTATGATTTGATATGAAGTTGTTTTTTGTTTATAGCACTTTGGAGGTTAATAAAACTGACCCGCGTATTTTGTATTAAGAATAACCGATTAGGAAACTACAAAATTTTTTACCTGATACTTTCAAGTAGAACTTGCAGATCATCATCCTCTGCATCGGTGAAGTATCCCGATTCAATAAGAGGTTTATCTTCGGGATTGCTGCTCTTCAATGTTAATCTTCCCTTAGATTTGGGGTTCATAAGCGTATTACCTACAATTACACTAGGACGACGTTTGATATACTCCATACTATCTGCTACAATTTCCGGTTTAACACCCGCAGACTTCAAGAACTGTTCCAGGTAGTGTTGATGGTTCAATGGATAGAAGAAATAGTGATTCTGAATGTTAGGATAATGGGAATCGTTTCTCGTATTAAAGAAATTCCAGAAGTTCATTATACCAGACGTAGCCAAGAATCCCTTTTGATACATAAAGTATTGATATAGTTGATCTTGGAAAGTTTCTGCTTTACAACATTCTGGAGAGAATGTTACGAGCGTTCCTATATTGATCATATGATCTTCTAAATTGTAACCAACAGGAGCATCTTTTAATACCTTTATATTTAAACTTTCCAAATGCTCCTTGGGTCCTATACCTGATAACATGAGAATTTGTGGGGAATTGATGGAACCAGCGGATAGGATAACCTCCTTCTTAGCCTTCAATTTCAATATCTTTCCTCCGATTTTAACCTCGACGCCGGTCGCTGTTTTAGTGGAAGGATCTATTAATATTTTGTTAACGAAAGAATGTAGAGAAGTGAATAGATTTGGACGTTCTTTAACTTTTCCCAAAAATGCTTTAGCTGCATTATATCTCACTCCGTCTTTGTTACATTGATATGCTTCTAACGTTCCCATAGGATAAGCTGGTTCTTCTTCTTGTAAACTGGAATATCCCATATTTTCGAAAGCTTCTCGCATCGCTTTCACAAGCATTTCTCCTAAAACTGTGAAAAAATGTGAAAAATAAAACTTTGATCAGGAAATAAATTCAAAAAGTAATGTTAACAATGTGATATTACGAAACTGTAGATTTTAAATTGAGCTAAGTTCAAATATAACGTAGAAGTCAATTTAGTCGATTTAAGACAAAAATTAATGAAAATCAACCACTAGTGGACAATAACATAAACGAATTCAATATTTTGAGTTATTCTAAGGCCTCCCCAAATGCCTCTCAACAAGAAACAACTGAATTAATATGTAATAATCAGAACAGATAGACAAAGGCAGCAAACACCATTAAAAACAAAGAGGAGTATTAGGAAGGGAAAAAATAGAACAAATAGGGAAGATGGGTACAGGAAGAGAAAAAGCTCTGGAGAAAGATGATAAGGGAGAAAAAACTCTGTGGGAAGATGGCAGGGGAGAAAAAACTCTGGAGAAAGATGGCAAAGAAGCAAAAACTCTGGGGAAGAGGGCAAGGGAGAAAAAACTCTGGAGGAAGATGGCAAGGGAGAAAAAACTCTGAGGGAAGATGACAAGGGAGTAAAAACTCTGGAGGAAGATGGCAAGGGAGAAAAAACTATAAAAAAAATGAATAGAAAGGGATCATAATAAGTTGCCCTTGGTTTATATATAAAAGACTTTAGATCTTATTTTGAGTTAAAGATAGTGTTAAATTTCTCTTTCTAATCCAGCATTTCGTCTTCTAGTCTACAAATCCTATATCATCATCAATCTATTTGTGTTAGATCCCACTCTATCACTTGTTCAATCCGGTTTTTACTTTTATATATCGCATTAGGTGTTTTTATCGTTCTTGATTGATAGTTTTTTATCTCTTTTCTGTGTTGTAGTTTCATCTTCTTCTCTAGAATTCTATTGAGTATCAGAGTATTGATATTCCAATTCTCATTCTCCTTTTATCTATTTTTTCCATTCCTGCCAATCCTTTGCTACATCATTCATCTACTGTATTGTTTTCTTTTGTCTTCTCTCTTCCTAGTATCCAGTTTTCTTCGGTCTTCTCTATTTATTTTATTATATCTGCTTGCTTCTGTTATTTTTATTATTAGGCTTTGTAGTGTTCATGTCTTTATGTGCTTGTATTGGTTCCTGTTTGAGCTTTACTTTATTTACATCTTTTCAAATCCTATCCACGTGATTACAGTTATTATTACATCCTTTTTAGGACGTTTTTGATTTTGAGAAAGAAAAAGAAGTCGTAGGATGATAGATCCGCCGAATAGGGTGGCTGTGCTAATACTGGAATCTTTCTGGAAGCTGAAAACAGCAGCACTCGATTGTTCGCGATATCTGACCGCACCCTGATGATCATTTTTCGAAGTCTATCAAGTACTTAGGTGGTCTGTTCAAAAGGAAGGAACTTTTGGACTATTTCGCGACTGTCAAAGAAGTAAACCTCGTATATTGGACATCTAATAGTCCTGTATCTTTTTAAATATTGATCTTAGAACTTTGAGAGGTCATATGACAGAGATTGAAGGAAGAGGATTTAGATAACTATTCGAAAAAATGCCGTTTTGTCGTTGAACAAAAAAATTATCTGATACGGTACCTATACTAATTTTAGATAACATCATATAACCATTCCTTCCGTACTGGTCGCTGGCGTTGGGATCCTGTACATTTTCAATTTTTTTGAAATAATGTCTGACGGTTTCCCAGTCCCAACCGGTATTTCCAAGCTGCGCCCATTGGTCGTAATCTTTCTTGTATCCTTTTATGTATAACATAGCATTAAATACGCTAGTACCTCCGAAAACTTTTCCCCTAGGCCAACTACATTGACCGTTTTTGAAACCCAAACAAGATTTTGTCGTAGGTTCAGTTTTGTATTGCCAATCTTCGTCAGTGCCGTGAAGGAAAAACATCAGACCTGGAATCTGTACAAATATATTATTTAAACGTCCTATTCATCCTAAAATTAAATTTCAAATTTTCAAAATAAAAACTTAAATATTCACTATGAAAAACGAGAGAATCTATCTTTGATAATATAACATTTAAAGCAAGAAATTTAATCATCTGTCACTTGATTGATGCGCTGAACATTGGTTAGGTTCATAGGTTCGTTCCAACCCATCAAAAAACCGTCCTTAACACTGTACACCGATCTATTAGACGTAATTTACTCCAACCATACCATGCCCAAAAAATATGATTACCTCAAGCGACTGGATTTATTTTACGTCAAGACACTCACTTTTAAAAGAAAATTCTAAGGCCCCGCGTTATCAATCATAACATAAATATCAGTATAAAGTTATTTACTTTTATTCTATTTCCTATTGTGTTGATGAGTTCTTATTCTATTTTATAAGTATTGAGATGTATGTCCTATATAAAAACGAATATTACTCCTTTTTTGGCGATTCAAATTTGAGTTTAATGAAATATTTCTATAATATTTTATAATTCTACTTACATCGCTGAGAGCGGAAGGATATCCTCCAGCTTCCAAAACCAGGACTTTCCAATTCTTGTTCTCGCTCAATTTATTGGATACAACGGACCCTGCGGATCCTGATCCTATGACTATGAAATCGAATTCGTCGCCATCTCTAAGTTTCGGAGCGTAATCATCGTTGTACAATTCTCTAGCACCAAGTTTACATTTTGATCCGAACAAACTGTTTATTAAAGTAATAAATAAGTAACTGCTTAAACCTTGTAGGTTTCCAGGACAGGTGTCCACCATAGAGGCACCGACATCCATCATTTTGTATTATTCGAAAATCACTGGTACTAGTACTTTACTTATAAAGTAGTTTCCCTAATTGCAACTGACTTTCATAATTAATTCGAATTCATATACAAAATCGACGTATTTATATATGTTTTGTTGAAATTTCGAATCTGCCCTTATCATATTTATACTTGGGTAGCAATTTATTGCGAAAACAATTTTAGTACAGTTCTTGATGTTTTTCATAATCCTATATACGGTGTCACACTTTATTTCTCGTGGTTATACAACAATTTCACATGTTCTTTTCGAAAAAATTTTATCTTTATAATTAATTTTTAATTAATAACTCTTGTACAAGAATTGTTATTAATTGTTTAATTTTTTTTTTTTTTTTGATTTTAACTAAAACGAAATAATAAAAATTATTGTTCAATCCGTTATATTTGGATGGACATGAGAAAGCTGTGCGTGCAAGATAAGTGCGTCGTGAAGATGTTTCCATCGAGTGTTTAACAGAAATAAAGCGGCGTTTCGTTAGAATGGATGATAACTTTACACCTGAAACAAAAAAATAATCAAAACAACCGACTGAGAAGGAAAGACCTGGTTCCAAAGAAGGCAAAGATCGTTCCATCTGCAGACAAGCCATGGAGTCGATGTTTCGGCATGCTCTTGGGATAATTTTCATTGACTACCTTGAAAATAGAAAAAATATTAACAATGAGCTTTATGCGAACATATTGCAATATTTGGCCGAGGAAATCAACCATTTGGCTAAGAAGAAAATGTTGTTTCATCAATACAATACACCAGATCACACATCCGTTATTGGAATGGGCAAAATTGATTGATTAAAGTTGAAATTGCTACATCATGCACCCTATTCGCTAGATTTAGCCCTCTGGGATTATTTTCTGTTCACAGATGGTTCGGAGGTCAAAGATTTTCCAACAATGAAGAGGTGATTTTGACAGTAGATGGCTATTTTGGGGAGCCTCACGATTTTTACATACATAGTAAAAAAAAATTCTAATTTATTATTTTCTATATAATATTTTTGAAGTAAAATTCGCATAGATTTATTAAATAGTATAGTCATTCCATTGACGTCGAAAATAATTCGAAAATGATTTAATTCGCATTTTGTTCAAAATGAACGTGATAATGATAACCTCAAGTCTAGTTTTGATTTCATCATGTATTACCATTATGTAACGGATAACCCAAGTGTTAACATAATTAATTTCATCTAATTTGGACCTTAAATAAACTAGGGCCACGTTCAATTTTAGTGTATTGATGATATACAGTGACCTTGAACGGTGATTTATCATTAAAAGTTGAAAGTTTCGCAAGTCAAAAGGTTTTGATACGATTCCTATAAAAAATGTTGAATTTCGAGATAGCAATGACACCTTACAACATCAATATTGAGATTTGTCTCGTTTTTTCTCAGTATATTTACGAAAAAATTAAAATCATCATTTTTATCAAGCTACAGACCAAAACAGATGTTAACTTGTATTAAATATTCAATTTTAAACTGGACTAGCACAGCACCGGCAAGTAATAGACATTACTCGCGAATAGAACACTGTAGTTTATCTACAACTATCAAAAAACAACGTACGGAGCGGCTCAAATATGATAGAATTATTTATATATTAAAAAAATCTAATGGCAGTCCATCCAACAAGAATTGAGTCTGTTGAAGCTGTTGAAGTAAAAACGGCACGCGTCCTGAAGGAACTGACAGAAAAAGGCTTTCTGTACCGTACCATGAAACTCCTACCTCTGTTTTAAGTTTAAATCTGCATTGAAAGTAACAAAAATTGAGTCTGTTGAAGCTGTTAAAGTAAAAACGGCACGCGTGCTGAAGGAACTGACAGAAAAAGGCTTTCTGTACCGTACCATGAGACTCCTACCTCTGTTTTAAGTTTAAATCTGCATTGAAAGTAACAAGAATTGAGTCTGTTGAAGCTGTTAAAGTAAAAACGGCACGCGTCCTGAAGGAACTGACAGAAAAAGGTTTCCTGTACTGTACAATGAGAGTTCTACCCTTTTTTAAGGTTAAATTTGCATTGAAAGTAACAAAAATTGAGTCTGTTGAATCTGCGAATGTAAAAACGGCACACGTCCTTAAGGAATTGACAGAAAAAGGCTTTCTGTACCGTACCATGAGACTCCTACCTCTGTTTTAAGTTTAAATCTGCATTGAAAGTAACAAAAATTGAGTCTGTTGAAGCTGTTAAAATAAAAACGGCACGCGTCCTGAAGGAACTGACAGAAAAAGGCTTTCTGTACTGTACCATGAGACTTCTACCTCGTTTTTAAGGTTAAATCCGCATTGAAAGTAACAAGAATTGAGTCTGTTGAAGCTGTGAAAGTAAAAACGGCACGCATCCTGAAGTAACTGACAGAAAAAGGCTTTCTGTACTGTTTCGAACAGTGGATTATTAGAATGGAGCGATGTAGAAGTGGAAAAGGGGTATATATTGAAGGTAATAAGAAATAAATATAAATAATACCTAAATAAAATATATAATATCACCAGTCTCGTTATTTAATAGCCAAACCTCTTCTCTATTGATCGATATATCAGTTAAAATTTAAGGCAAACAAAGTGAAATAAAATAAAATTTTATCTACTACTAAATTATATTTCGTGTTTTCTAAAATTCGCATTATTCATTGGACCATTCATCACTTATCATTACACCAGCTTTGTGACCGATCATCATGGTCGGAGCATGCGTATTACCGCTAACAATCTTCGGCATTATGCTAGCATCTACCACTCTCAATCTATGTATTCCGTGCACTTTCAGTTTTGAATCGACTACTGCGGTAGGATCGCCTTCCGGACCCATTTTACAAGTACCTACAGGATGGAAGCAAGACGTACCGAGGTATCTCAAAGTACATTTCCAAAAGTTGTCCGATCTAAATACGTATTGATGGCAAGCGGGAAGATGAAGTTTTTCTATCTTAGGATTGTACTTTTGAAGAATGGGACTATCCAGAACGTTCTCCATAAATCTGTGAAAACATTTATAAATTTCTATATAGAGTGTAAATAAACATTGTGAATTTGTTGGTGTCGCAATAGTTTAATGCTAATCAAAAGCTCTATCGTATGAAAAATTAAAAAGAATGTTTGTAGTACACTATACACAGATGGCAAGTGCACACAATACAAAAAATTCGGGAAAACAAATACCGAATGCAAATCTATACACCAGATATAGCTCCTGTAGATCTTCTACAACCTTGCTGGTTTATCCAGGTGGAGATATAACTGCTCTTAAGCGACACGGAGGCTGGAAGAGCCTATCGATAGCAGAAGGCTAAGTGGATAATTCTATGACAAATAAAATCAATATGAGTGTCAATTTAAAGAGATTTTAAAATAAAATTCCATCACTCGGAAGTTCTAACCTCATTTCTTTCTTGGTACTGAACAATAGTGGACGTAGATCCAACCGACAGACGTGGTGGACGCGGTGGTAGCCGAGGAAGTACAAGAGGTCGTGGACGCGGACGTGGCCGTGAAAATAAAGAATGAGAATCAATCACTAAATCGAAGAAATCCACTTGTTTTCGTCGCCTATTAAGGCCTTCGCGTGTTCAAGCTCAACAAGAGCTCAGAGAAACGCAAAGAGAGACAGTCAGAGGAAAGACTTAAGACAGCTAACCTTGAGCCAAGAATGCCAGCTACTGTCCTCTAATTAACCTCAGCCCACCGAGCAGCTCATCCACGATTTGCCAGAAAACACGTTAATTGAACTGACGAGCAACGGGGCTCCGTTCTTTGCTCAGTTGAAAGCATTGTAGCGATAGAAGAGGACGAGTCTACAGGAGACCTAAAGAAATATTGTTGCATTTTTACATAAAAGGCTTTTAGAGGAGGTTCCTGGATGGTTTGGGCGAGCATTTCAATGGAAGTAAAAACCGAGACGGTTTTTATTGAAACTAGTGGTGGATTAACCGATACTGAGAGAAATTTTAGGGGACCGTACCTAAATCCTATCGAGCATTTAAAGGATAAACTTAAAATAAAAGCTTGGGCTAGAAATCCTGCATCAACCAAGAAATCGGACCTCAAAACTGAACAATGAGCTTCGAAATGCTAAAATCAGGAAAAGAAGAGAAGCTACAAATTTGTTGCTAGAGACTTTTGACCGCGAGCTTCCCACTTAAGTCACGGGTCGAGCTATATAATCATTTCAAATACCTTATACTTTCCAGCATCACTTCCAAATCTTCCCCTTCAGTTAAATACCCGGAATGGATGATGGGTTTATCTTCGGGGTTTTTACTCCTTAAAAGAATCTTCCCCGTAGATTTCGGATTCAATAACGTAGCAGAAATGGATAAACCGGGTGTATTGTTGGAAACATCCAACAGACTCTGTAGAATTTCATCTTTAACACCCATAGCGTTCATCAATGAGTTTGTAGGAAATTTATCGTTGGCAGGATGGAAAATAAAATGATGTTGTACGTTGGGATATTCAGAATCGTTTTTCGTGTTTATAAAAGCCCAAATATTAGTCGTACCGACAGTTGCTAGAGTACCTTGTTGATACAAGAAGTATTGGGAAAGTAAATCCATTGTGTTTTCCGCTATACCTCCATCGGGATTAAACGTTATAAAGAAACCCATATTGAGGAAATGATCTTGTAGATTAGCTCCAACTGGAAGATCTTGGATCACCTCTATATCCAATCTTTCTAAAACGTGTCTAGGTCCTATCCCAGATAACATTAATAATTGAGGTGAATTTATCGTTCCGGCAGAAACTATAACTTCTTTTTTCGATTTAACTGTCAATATCTTGTCTTCAATACGAATTTGTACTCCCGTTGCTGTTTTAGTTTCTGGATCGATTATTATTTTTTCTACCAATGAATGTAGGGTGGTATAAAGATTAGGTCTGTTTTTAACCGTTCCTAAAAAAGCTTTTCCTGTATTGTATCTCATACCGTTTTTTATACAAACGAACGTTTCTAAGGTTCCTAGAGGATTTGTCGGGTTTTCTTCTTGTAGTATGGGAAAACCTTGTTCTTTTAACGTTTCCCTTATAGCATTCATCACTGGAAGACCTAAAAATATAGTTTTTCCACGTTCATGCAATAAACATAAACTTTTTTTAAATATATTTAGTGAAAAGTGTGTATCTTTATAGCACTAGTGCAGTATCTGTCATCTGTCATTACTACAGAGGTTTGCTATCAAGACAAACATAAACATTCAAATGTATTTAGTCCTTTTTCTTTGAAATTATAATACGTTTCGAAGAATTGCGGATTTTATTTTATTATCAATCATAGAAAATGCTTTTTTCTTCTAAAATTCCATATGATTACAATTTATAAACAAAAACGTAACTGACTCAAACGTACGCGATCACGACTACTATGATTTGGATAATGCAGTTTTAGAAATATCAGTCAAAAAAAAATTTTTTCGCGAAAGTAGAAAAAATATTGTATGTAACTCGTGCAAAAAGTATTTATTTGACTCGACGTGTTATCAAACTCGGTCTAACGGCTTTGTTAGACAAATTCGCGTGCAATAAACACTTACTTTTTGCACTTGTTGCATAAATAACTATTAACGATGAAATATTTTTAATGAAATGTTAATTAAATCAATCGATATTATTTTACACAATAATTGTTATTATTGGATCATTCCAAAATGATAAATATTGCTAATAAACTGATTAATTGTTGTCATAATACTCTTAATAACTCGTAATAAATTGTACAGTCTTGTAAACATACAGTGTGATTAGCTATCACGCAATAAGTCTAATTTGTAATTTTTTTGATTGTTGTAATTTCAAATAATCCATGATTTCTATCTATAACTATATAATTTAACTATTACTATGATTTCGTTTGAACACAAAATATAAATTGATTACAATTTATCGACAACAAATTATAGTATACGAGGGTTATCTGATAAATTAGTCATTACTCATCGTTACAAGTATTTACGCATATTTCTTATTAAAATTTCAACAATTTTTGGCGATTAATTTCTGTTTGGGGATCGTATAAGTGAAAAGTTTCGAAAATGTGTAAGCTGTGCTGCATTTTCCCACTGAGTAATACCTTGGTTTATTTGTTAATTTTATACAGTTTTGAGAAAGAAGATCCATCATTTGTTTCATACAAATAAAATATATTTCTTCTTTGTTTTCTCATTTCCTTCAAAGTCCTCAGGTAATCTGTTTACCTTACGCCCCTGTCTATCAAAATAGACTTTCTGAATGCTATTTCCAGCCAAAGCATGTTTGTATTAAAAGTTTCCTTAGTGTGCTTTGACTTATAATTCTTATCATCTCGAATTGTTTAAGAACTTTGTCTATTTTCGGAAATTCTCTCCGACAATAGAGATAGACATTTAAAATAATAAAAATTTCCGGAAAACCAAATATTGGTGGAAAGCTGGCGTTTACTATTACAAATAAAGTTTCAAAAATCCCTATCGATCCTATTTGTGCTACATTCGAGGTCAAAAAACAAAATTTGAGGTTTTTTAAATTTTTCTCGAAAACGGTAAGTTTTATCAAAAAAAACCTCATACCAAAATTGTACATATTGAAATTCTCTATAAAAATGGTTTGTATGATTTTTTTCCTAAGAGTTACCATTTCTGAGATATCGCGATTCAAAGAGTCACATTATACTTGATAAGCCACCTGTGAGGTAACGTTTTTATACTATGGTCAATATGACAATTTTAGAATAATTTAAGGTAACAAAACCTGTCAAATTCTAGATTTTACCTTATTATTAATATTGTTTTGATTTCTTTAGATATTTTAATCAGATTCATACTCTTAAAAGTCTATTTCAACAGTCGTGTCTTCTTCGATTTCTTCTTCTTCCTCTTCGTCTTGCTGGATGTTCATAAATTGTTGAAATGTAGCTGAGTCATTGATCTCTTTATTAAAATCACAGGAATCTTTTTCTATTGTACTCAACTAGACTTTTGAGCAAGACTTACCTTGTCAATTGGTACACGCTGGAGAACAAAGCAACCAGACTTTTTTACAGCCACATTTGGCACTACAACTTTTTTGTAATTGCAAAAATAGTATCGGGGAATTTTTCTGGAGCAAGTGGGATCAAAGTTCCAGAGTATTATCTATCAATTTTCAACCTGAGTCTTCTGAATTCAGTTTATTGCCTAGCCATGTTTGAACTTGATAGAAATGCTAAATAGCAGATGCCGATGTTGGAGGAAGACATGATAGTTGCACTCATTTGTTGTTTCGCGTATTTTTTTACAAAAGTTAAGTAACGGTATTTATCAATGCAAGTTAGGGACTGATCGCGATATCTCCGAAATCGTGAGTCTTGAGAAATATCATAAGGACCATTTTTGTAGAGAATTTTAAGATCTACAACTTTGGTTTTAGGTTTTTTTTTATAAAACTTACCGTTTTCGAGAAAAATTCAAAAATTTTGACTCCGAATAACTTTTGTAGCACATAAACCCGAGCCAATATTTGGCGGCTTTTCGGGAATTTTTATTATTTGACCACTATTTGCACAACAAATTTGGTTCGAGTAAGTTTGAGTGTTGATTAAAGACTAAAACTGATATTATAAAAGAATCATTTACCCATACTATATTTAGTCAGTGTCATAAATCCCTCCCGTCCATATTTGCTGCTAACATTTGGATGCTGTACATTTTCCAGTTGTTTGAAATGATGTTGTACGATGTCCCATCCCCATCCTACATTACCCATTTGTTCCCATCGATCGTAATCTCTCTTATTTCCTTTTATGTACAACATGACATTGAGAACGCTGCTACCTCCTAGTGCTTTACCTCTCGGCCATCTGCATTGTTCGTTTTTAAAACCGAAACAAGAAGTTTCGGAAGGTTCAGTTTTATACTGCCAGTCTTCATCAGTACCTTGAAGTGTGAACAAAAGGGCAGGTATCTACGATAGGATAGACAGAGTTTTTGCTGTTTTTTATTTCAAACTTTCAAAATACTTACATCACTAGTAGCAGATGGATATCCTCCAGCTTCTATAACAAGAATTTTCCAATTTGGATTCTCGCTTAGTTTGTTAGCTACCACAGATCCTCCCGAACCAGAACCGATTACTATAAAATCAAATTCGTCCCCGTCTTGTAAATATGAAGCGTAATTTTCATTGTACTGTTGGATAGAGCCTAATTTACATTTAGAATCGACGAAATTAGTAATCAAAGCTAAAAATAAATATCTCGACACACCCTGTAGATTTCCCGGACATGTGTCGTTTAAATTTGCTAAATCCATTTACGATATTTGAAATTGTTTGGATAAATTCGAAAAGGAGTAAGAAATTTATTTAATTTTTCATTATTATAAGTATTATGACAATTATAGAGGGGGATTACATTTTTTTAATAATAGTTATTATTATATTACGTTGTTAATTAGATACAGCGTCGCACTATTCAAAAATAAACAGTATAAGAGACGCCCCACTGCGAATTCAACTTTTCCAGGTCCGCATTATAACATTTTATTTTTAAAATCAGTGGATCACTTAAAAGTATAGATAAACAACAAATAATATTGAGAAAATTATGTATTATCCATTTGATTTTTTCCCATAATCATCAGATAAGTACTTTTAGTAGGGTTTACATTTCACAGTCAGGTCAAATTATTCTTGAATAAAAGTTTTGGGAACAATAAAATAGTGACAACCATGGCTTCAAGATCAACCCTTTGCAGTAATGTAAACGAATATTGAAGGAAACCTTTTAGGGATTCAATTATATACGCGTTTGTCTTTGCAATCACCCTAGTCCATTTAGGGTTGTGTAGAGGTTAGTATAAGCTCAAGTTTGTGAGGTCACCATAACAGTGTCAATCAATTATTTGTAGCAAACTTAATTGTCTACAACTTCAGTTATAAAGGGTTATAAAGGGTATTTTTTCAATTTCAGAACAGAAAGTAATAAATTGTAACGCAATGTAACAACACTTGTCAGCTAATAAGCATAATATTGGTTATAGTTTTCTTTTTGTCTATATTATCTACATACATCTTTATGCTTCCTTGGAAGCACGTTCCTCGAAGAAGCGAGCAAATCAAAAGGATCATATTGAAATGAATTCAAATTTTGAATGCGTTTGAATTTTTAATGCTTGCGAACTTTTGATCAGCATTAAGTAAACGTGGCACCTTTGTTTTGATAACGAATGGAATTAGTTTGGAGGCTTACATGGACCTAATTCTGCTTTGAATCGACCGCAGCCTCATGTAATACCATAAGTTCTTTTTATAGCGAACGTAGTAGCAAAAGGAGTACCAAAATTAGATAGCCATACTTTAGATTGGCCAACGCGAACTCCTGATCTCAACCCGATCTTTTATGTAATAATTTGACTTAGAAAGTTAGAGCTTGTCAGAGTTCTCCTAGGTATTTAGTTAACGCCTACATGACTAAAAATTAAAATTCCTTCTAATGTGAACCAAGGTTGGTGATCTGGTAAGTTATGCGGTACATCGCGGGTTCCTAAGGCTCCTTCAACACTTTTGCATATATTTTCTTTCTAAGCTGCTAGCGCCATTAGAGATCTAAGCTCCAATTACTACAGATGGTTTTGATCAAGAAAGTTGATTCAGAAAGTGATAAATCGATTGGATTTGTACTACTTATACTCTTCATCAGGGAGAATCGATGAAAATGTTAATAGATTTCGATTTCTTGTTAGACCAAATACACATTGCCTCAAAAATGCGTTTTATAATAAACATGTGTCTTCTATATGCCTTTTTATTCTCCTGACTAGAGGTCTTGTGACTTTTCTTTTAACCGAGGGTGAATAAACCGATCAACTAGAGACTATCTCAATAATGGGGTTCCAGCACTTTACGAGAAGACTGCGTACATTAAGAAGGTTAATAATTAATAAAAAAAAATAACAATTTGTTTCAAAAATTCTTTATTAAAATTAGTATTATCATAGTAATGAGTAGATATAAGATTTACCAATAATCGGGATCTTCTCTAGTTGGTACTTGCTTAAGCACTGCCTTAACCACTGGTTTTGCTTGGTCACTTTTCGATCCCAAAATGTCTACAAAACAAATTTCAGTAATCGATTTCTTTTAATAGCTACCGAAATTTTTGTTTTAAAATAAGAGTTAAAAATTGCAAGTACCGGCTTATTTGTTCATTATTCTTTAACTGTGAATTCTTTTTTTGGCGTTTATGATTGTAGTTTAGTCCCCGTTAACCCTAGGAAACGCAAGAACTTGTTGTGATTTATACTTTTTGACCAAAGACAAATTTCTATGAAGAATAGGAGAGAGCTTTATAGAGTTATGAGTCAAACTTTGATACTTTTGACTGCAAGTAAAGAGTGTCAAAGAAGAATAGACGTTAGATCCACTTGTAATCCCGACTATAAAACTCGGCGAAGGCTCGGTGATTTGGATATGTTTTATAGAAAGAACGACTGATGTTTATGATTGTAGTTTAGTCCCCGTTAACCCTAGGAAACGCAAGAACTTGATGTGATTTATACTTTTTGAACCAAGACAACTTTCTATGAAGAATAGGAGAGAGCTTTATAGAGTTATGAGTCAAACTTTGATATTTTTGACTCCAAGAAAAGAGTGTTAAAGTAAAATAGACGTTAAATCCACTTGTAATCCCGAGTATAAAATTCGGCGAAGGCTCGGTGATTTGGATATGTTTTATAGAAAGATCGACTGATGTTTATGATTGTAGTTTAGTCACCGTTAGCCCTAGGAAACGCAACAACTTGTTGTGATTTATACTTTTTGACACAAGACAAATTTCTATGAAGAATAGGAGAGAGCTTTATAGAGTTATGAGTCAAACTTTGATACTTTTGACTCCAAGAAAAGAGTGTCAAAGAAGAATAGACGTTAGATCCACTTGTAATCCCGACTATAAAACTCGGCGAAGGCTCGGTGATTTGGATATGTTTTATAGAAAGATCGACTGATGTTTATGATTGTAGTTTAGTCACCGTTAACCCTAGGAAACTCAAGAAATTGTTGTGATTTATACTTTTTGACACAAGACAAATTTCTATGAAGAATAGGAGAGAGCTTTATAGAGTTATGAGTCAAACTTTGATACTTTTGACTCCAAGAAAAGAGTGTCAAAGAAGAATAGACGTTAGATCCACTTGTAATCCCGACTATAAAACTCGGCGAAGGCTCGGTGATTTGGATATGTTTTATAGAAAGATCGACTGATGTTTATGATTGTAGTTTAGTCACCGTTAGCCCTAGGAAACGCAACAACTTGTTGTGATTTATACTTTTTGACACAAGACAAATTTCTATGAAGAATAGGAGAGAGCTTTATAGAGTTATGAGTCAAACTTTGATACTTTTGACTCCAAGAAAAGAGTGTCAAAGAAGAATAGACGTTAGATCCACTTGTAATCCCGAGTATAAAATTCGGCGAAGGCTCGGTGATTTGGATATGTTTTATAGAAAGATCGACTGATGTTTATGATTGTAGTTTAGTCACCGTTAACCCTAGGAAACTCAAGAAATTGTTGTGATTTATACTTTTTGACACAAGACAAATTTCTATGAAGAATAGGAGAGAGCTTTATAGAGTTATGAGTCAAACTTTGATACTTTTGACTCCAAGAAAAGAGTGTCAAAGAAGAATAGACGTTAAATCCACTTGTAATCCCGAGTATAAAATTCGGCGAAGGCTCGGTGATTTGGATATGTTTTATAGAAAGATCGACTGATGTTTATGATTGTAGTTTAGTCACCGTTAACCCTAGGAAACTCAAGAAATTGTTGTGATTTATACTTTTTGACCAAAGACAACTTTCTATGAAGAATAGAAGAAAGCTTTATAGAGTTATGAGTCAAACTTTGATACTTTTGACTGCAAGTAAAGAGTGTCAAAGAAGAATAGACGTTAGATCCACTTGTAATCCCGACTATAAAACTCGGCGAAGGCTCGGTGATTTGGATATGTTTTATAGAAAGAACGACTGATGTTTATGATTGTAGTTTAGTCCCCGTTAACCCTAGGAAACGCAAGAACTTGATGTGATTTATACTTTTTGAACCAAGACAACTTTCTATGAAGAATAGGAGAGAGCTTTATAGAGTTATGAGTCAAACTTTGATATTTTTGACTCCAAGAAAAGAGTGTTAAAGTAAAATAGACGTTAAATCCACTTGTAATCCCGAGTATAAAATTCGGCGAAGGCTCGGTGATTTGGATATGTTTTATAGAAAGATCGACTGATGTTTATGATTGTAGTTTAGTCACCGTTAGCCCTAGGAAACGCAACAACTTGTTGTGATTTATACTTTTTGACACAAGACAAATTTCTATGAAGAATAGGAGAGAGCTTTATAGAGTTATGAGTCAAACTTTGATACTTTTGACTCCAAGAAAAGAGTGTCAAAGAAGAATAGACGTTAGATCCACTTGTAATCCCGACTATAAAACTCGGCGAAGGCTCGGTGATTTGGATATGTTTTATAGAAAGATCGACTGATGTTTATGATTGTAGTTTAGTCACCGTTAGCCCTAGGAAACGCAACAACTTGTTGTGATTTATACTTTTTGACACAAGACAAATTTCTATGAAGAATAGGAGAGAGCTTTATAGAGTTATGAGTCAAACTTTGATACTTTTGACTGCAAATAAAGAGTGTCAAAGAAGAATAGACGTTAGATCCACTTGTAATCCCGACTATAAAACTCGGCGAAGGCTCGGTGATTTGGATATGTTTTATAGAAAGAACGACTGATGTTAATGATTGTAGTTTAGTCACCGTTAACCCTAGGAAACTCAAGAAATTGTTGTGATTTATACTTTTTGACCAAAGACAACTTTCTATGAAGAATAGAAGAAAGCTTTATAGAGTTATGAGTCAAACTTTGATATTTTTGACTCCAAGAAAAAAGTGTCAAAGAAGAATAGACGTTAGATCCACTTGTAATCCCGACTATAAAACTCGGCGAAGGCTCGGTGATTTGGATATGTTTTATAGAAAGATCGACTGATGTTTATGATTGTAGTTTAGTCACCGTTAGCCCTAGGAAACGCAACAACTTGTTGTGATTTATACTTTTTGACACAAGACAAATTTCTATGAAGAATAGGAGAGAGCTTTATAGAGTTATGAGTCAAACTTTGATACTTTTGACTCCAAGAAAAGAGTGTCAAAGAAGAATAGACGTTAGATCCACTTGTAATCCCGACTATAAAACTCGGCGAAGGCTCGGTGATTTGGATATGTTTTATAGAAAGAACGACTGATGTTAATGATTGTAGTTTAGTCACCGTTAACCCTAGGAAACTCAAGAAATTGTTGTGATTTATACTTTTTGACCAAAGACAACTTTCTATGAAGAATAGAAGAAAGCTTTATAGAGTTATGAGTCAAACTTTGATATTTTTGACTCCAAGAAAAGAGTGTCAAAGAAGAATAGACGTTAGATCCACTTGTAATCCCGACTATAAAACTCGGCGAAGGCTCGGTGATTTGGATATGTTTTATAGTAAGAACGACTGATGTTTATGATTGTAGTTTAGTCACTGTTAACCCTAGGAAACTCAAGAACTTGTTGTGATTTATACTTTTTGACCAAAGACAACTTTCTATGAAGAATAGGAGAAAGCTTTATAGAGTTATGAGTCAAACTTTGATATTTTTGACTCCAAGAAAAGAGTGTTAAAGTAAAATAGACGTTAAATCCACTTGTAATCCCGAGTATAAAATTCGGCGAAGGCTCGGTGATTTGGATATGTTTTATAGAAAGATCGACTGATGTTTATGATTGTAGTTTAGTCACCGTTAGCCCTAGGAAACGCAACAACTTGTTGTGATTTATACTTTTTGACACAAGACAAATTTCTATGAAGAATAGGAGAGAGCTTTATAGAGTTATGAGTCAAACTTTGATATTTTTGACTCCAAGAAAAGAGTGTCAAAGAAGAATAGACGTTAGATCCACTTGTAATCCCGACTATAAAACTCGGCGAAGGCTCGGTGATTTGGATATGTTTTATAGAAAGAACGACTGATGTTTATGATTGTAGTTTAGTCCCCGTTAACCCTAGGAAACGCAAGAACTTGATGTGATTTATACTTTTTGAACCAAGACAACTTTCTATGAAGAATAGGAGAAAGCTTTATAGAGTTATGAGTCAAACTTTGATATTTTTGACTCCAAGAAAAGAGTGTTAAAGTAAAATAGACGTTAAATCCACTTGTAATCCCGAGTATAAAATTCGGCGAAGGCTCGGTGATTTGGATATGTTTTATAGAAAGATCGACTGATGTTTATGATTGTAGTTTAGTCACCGTTAGCCCTAGGAAACGCAACAACTTGTTGTGATTTATACTTTTTGACACAAGACAAATTTCTATGAAGAATAGGAGAGAGCTTTATAGAGTTATGAGTCAAACTTTGATACTTTTGACTCCAAGAAAAGAGTGTCAAAGAAGAATAGACGTTAGATCCACTTGTAATCCCGACTATAAAACTCGGCGAAGGCTCGGTGATTTGGATATGTTTTATAGAAAGATCGACTGATGTTTATGATTGTAGTTTAGTCACCGTTAGCCCTAGGAAACGCAACAACTTGTTGTGATTTATACTTTTTGACACAAGACAAATTTCTATGAAGAATAGGAGAGAGCTTTATAGAGTTATGAGTCAAACTTTGATATTTTTGACTCCAAGAAAAGAGTGTCAAAGAAGAATAGACGTTAGATCCACTTGTAATCCCGACTATAAAACTCGGCGAAGGCTCGGTGATTTGGATATGTTTTATAGAAAGAACGACTGATGTTTATGATTGTAGTTTAGTCCCCGTTAACCCTAGGAAACGCAAGAACTTGATGTGATTTATACTTTTTGAACCAAGACAACTTTCTATGAAGAATAGGAGAAAGCTTTATAGAGTTATGAGTCAAACTTTGATATTTTTGACTCCAAGAAAAGAGTGTTAAAGTAAAATAGACGTTAAATCCACTTGTAATCCCGAGTATAAAATTCGGCGAAGGCTCGGTGATTTGGATATGTTTTATAGAAAGATCGACTGATGTTTATGATTGTAGTTTAGTCACCGTTAGCCCTAGGAAACGCAACAACTTGTTGTGATTTATACTTTTTGACACAAGACAAATTTCTATGAAGAATAGGAGAGAGCTTTATAGAGTTATGAGTCAAACTTTGATACTTTTGACTCCAAGAAAAGAGTGTCAAAGAAGAATAGACGTTAGATCCACTTGTAATCCCGACTATAAAACTCGGCGAAGGCTCGGTGATTTGGATATGTTTTATAGAAAGATCGACTGATGTTTATGATTGTAGTTTAGTCACCGTTAGCCCTAGGAAACGCAACAACTTGTTGTGATTTATACTTTTTGACACAAGACAAATTTCTATGAAGAATAGGAGAGAGCTTTATAGAGTTATGAGTCAAACTTTGATACTTTTGACTCCAAGAAAAGAGTGTCAAAGAAGAATAGACGTTAGATCCACTTGTAATCCCGACTATAAAACTCGGCGAAGGCTCGGTGATTTGGATATGTTTTATAGAAAGAACGACTGATGTTAATGATTGTAGTTTAGTCACCGTTAACCCTAGGAAACTCAAGAAATTGTTGTGATTTATACTTTTTGACCAAAGACAACTTTCTATGAAGAATAGAAGAAAGCTTTATAGAGTTATGAGTCAAACTTTGATATTTTTGACTCCAAGAAAAAAGTGTCAAAGAAGAATAGACGTTAGATCCACTTGTAATCCCGACTATAAAACTCGGCGAAGGCTCGGTGATTTGGATATGTTTTATAGAAAGATCGACTGATGTTTATGATTGTAGTTTAGTCACCGTTAGCCCTAGGAAACGCAACAACTTGTTGTGATTTATACTTTTTGACACAAGACAAATTTCTATGAAGAATAGGAGAGAGCTTTATAGAGTTATGAGTCAAACTTTGATACTTTTGACTGCAAATAAAGAGTGTCAAAGAAGAATAGACGTTAGATCCACTTGTAATCCCGACTATAAAACTCGGCGAAGGCTCGGTGATTTGGATATGTTTTATAGAAAGAACGACTGATGTTAATGATTGTAGTTTAGTCACCGTTAACCCTAGGAAACTCAAGAAATTGTTGTGATTTATACTTTTTGACCAAAGACAACTTTCTATGAAGAATAGAAGAAAGCTTTATAGAGTTATGAGTCAAACTTTGATATTTTTGACTCCAAGAAAAGAGTGTCAAAGAAGAATAGACGTTAGATCCACTTGTAATCCCGACTATAAAACTCGGCGAAGGCTCGGTGATTTGGATATGTTTTATAGTAAGAACGACTGATGTTTATGATTGTAGTTTAGTCACTGTTAACCCTAGGAAACTCAAGAACTTGTTGTGATTTATACTTTTTGACCAAAGACAACTTTCTATGAAGAATAGGAGAAAGCTTTATAGAGTTATGAGTCAAACTTTGATATTTTTGACTCCAAGAAAAGAGTGTTAAAGTAAAATAGACGTTAAATCCACTTGTAATCCCGAGTATAAAATTCGGCGAAGGCTCGGTGATTTGGATATGTTTTATAGAAAGATCGACTGATGTTTATGATTGTAGTTTAGTCACCGTTAGCCCTAGGAAACGCAACAACTTGTTGTGATTTATACTTTTTGACACAAGACAAATTTCTATGAAGAATAGGAGAGAGCTTTATAGAGTTATGAGTCAAACTTTGATATTTTTGACTCCAAGAAAAGAGTGTCAAAGAAGAATAGACGTTAGATCCACTTGTAATCCCGACTATAAAACTCGGCGAAGGCTCGGTGATTTGGATATGTTTTATAGAAAGAACGACTGATGTTTATGATTGTAGTTTAGTCCCCGTTAACCCTAGGAAACGCAAGAACTTGATGTGATTTATACTTTTTGAACCAAGACAACTTTCTATGAAGAATAGGAGAAAGCTTTATAGAGTTATGAGTCAAACTTTGATATTTTTGACTCCAAGAAAAGAGTGTTAAAGTAAAATAGACGTTAAATCCACTTGTAATCCCGAGTATAAAATTCGGCGAAGGCTCGGTGATTTGGATATGTTTTATAGAAAGATCGACTGATGTTTATGATTGTAGTTTAGTCACCGTTAGCCCTAGGAAACGCAACAACTTGTTGTGATTTATACTTTTTGACACAAGACAAATTTCTATGAAGAATAGGAGAGAGCTTTATAGAGTTATGAGTCAAACTTTGATACTTTTGACTCCAAGAAAAGAGTGTCAAAGAAGAATAGACGTTAGATCCACTTGTAATCCCGACTATAAAACTCGGCGAAGGCTCGGTGATTTGGATATGTTTTATAGAAAGATCGACTGATGTTTATGATTGTAGTTTAGTCACCGTTAACCCTAGGAAACTCAAGAAATTGTTGTGATTTATACTTTTTGACCAAAGACAACTTTCTATGAAGAATAGAAGAAAGCTTTATAGAGTTATGAGTCAAACTTTGATATTTTTTACTCCAAGAAAAGAGTGTCAAAGAAGAATAGACTTTAGATCCACTTGTAATCCCGACTATAAAACTCGGCGAAGGCTCGGTGATTTGGATATGTTTTATAGAAAGATCGACTGATGTTTATGATTGTAGTTTAGTCACCGTTAACCCTAGGAAACTCAAGAAATTGTTGTGATTTATACTTTTTGACCAAAGACAACTTTCTATGAAGAATAGAAGAGAGCTTTATAGAGTTATGAGTCAAACTTTGATATTTTTGACTCCAAGAAAAGAGTGTCAAAGTAAAATAGACGTTAGATCTAAGTGTTATCCCGACTGTAAAACACGGCGAAGACACGGTGATGATTTGGATATGTTTTAGAGAAAGAACGACTGATGTTTATGATTGTAGTTTAGTCACCGTTAACCCTAGGAAACTCAAGAACTTGTTGTGATTTATACTTTTTGACCAAAGACAACTTTCTATGAAGAATAGAAGAGAGCTTTATAGAGTTATGAGTCAAACTTTGATATTTTTGACTCCAAGAAAAGAGTGTCAAAGTAAAATAGACGTTAGATCTAAGTGTTATCCCGACTGTAAAACACGGCGAAGACACGGTGATGATTTGGATATGTTTTAGAGAAAGAACGACTGATGTTTATGATTGTAGTTTAGTCACCGTTAACCCTAGGAAACGCAAGAACTTGTTGTGATTTATACTTTTTGACCCAAGACAACTTTCTATGAAGAATAGGAGAGAATAGAGAAAAGAATGTCAAAGAATGATTATTTGGAAATGGTTTAGAGAAAGAACGTTCGGAAACATGGTAAAAATGAAAGCATTTTGAATTTGAAGAATGAAGAGTGTGAACATATATTAAAGGAAAATGTAGTAGCAGCGCCTGATCAGCAAAAAATTTATCCTCCAACATATCAACGATCTCGAGCGTTTCTCGAATCTGTGCAAAGAGTATTTGAAAGAATTTGAAAATAAGAATGTACTGAAAGTTGTTATTTGGTCGACCTCAACCCAATTGAGTTGTTTTGGGACAAATTGAACAGGAAAGTCAAAAATCAGTGTCCTAGTTCCACTTCACATCTTTGGAGTATCCTGAAAAACGACTGAAACTAAGTAGATGACGATTATTTATCGAATTTACAGAATTTTGTGCCAAAATAATAAAAGTTAAAGGGGGCTGCAACGATTAATGGGTAGGACGGGCAAACATTTTTCACAATGTATATTTCAATAAATAATTTACCATCATCATCAATATCAACGATTTCAATTACATCTTCATCTGAATCGTTATTCATAACACCCCAATCTTCCTTAATCATATCGGACGCCTTTTCGGCTGCCATTATGACCGGAGCGTTGGTATTTCCGTTTGGTATATACGGAAATATGGAGCAATCTACAACTCTCAAATTATCTATTCCTAAAAAAAAATATAAAAAAATTAAATTAAATTTTTATAAATAATTATAAACTCGCTTACCCCGTACACGTAACCTCGGATCTAAAACTGCCATAGAATCATTGTCCGGGCCCATTTTTGCTGTACCCGTTGGATGGTATATTGTTAATGTATAATGTTTTGCTTGACACGCCCAATATTCGTCAGACAAAAAGTCCAAATCCTTACAACCTGGTATACGATGTGGATTAAAAGTTACATTGAATCGTTGCATGAATCTAGTTTTTGTCAAATTGTGAGCAATTTTAGCACCTTCTACCTAAAAAATAACAGGTAGGTATAGAATTGGTACTGTAAAATTCCTGTAGAGTTTAAAATTTACATGAACACATAAATAAATGCTGAAAATTGCTCATTGAAAGATCGAAGGTCTCAAAAGCCGCGTTTTTCATAAAAGACTTGTTCAACAGAGGAATATCTGTCAGGGTATAATTTACTGACACTGTTATGAAATGTAATGATTTACCCAAATACTTTTTATTCAAAACAAACAATTTCATGATCTTTGTTAATCAATTGATTGCCAGGTGTTATAATCTTTGAATTTACGTTAAATAGTTTGGATTTCAAGGCGATTTTCGTTGAAAATTATCTGATTTTATATATGGCAGAGAAATATAAATAGGAAAACTATTATTCATATATAGTAACATGTTAATATTATATAAGGGTCGTCAAAAATTTCTGTATAAAACCTTTCACCAAAGATTCATGACATCAACACCAAAGCGAAGTTCATATTGAACTAATTAAGACCAAGTATAAACACAACAATTTCACCTTTGTATTATTATTGCTTGAACGCAGCCATTCAGAGAAGCGTGGGAGGTTTGTCAATCGGTAATCTGGCTCTTAGGAATTTAGTAGCTATGATCGTAACTTGAATACTACACCAGACGCTCGACTGTTTGGCAAATGGATCGAGAAGTTTTTAGAGACCAGATAAACCAAAAACCGGGCATCCGGGCATCTAGAATGATCGAAAACGTAGACAGTAATACTTGGTTTGTTTCGTGACGAGCTATTATTTTGCATTTTACACAAATATTTAAGGCTGCTTCCTTGCAAATTCAGTAGGTGTCTTGAAGCCTCAGGATGCTCGTTAGAGGTTTGAAATCACGCGACTGAGCGCTTTCAAACGTTAACGTTACTCAAAGCGTTACGTGCAGATGTTAGACGACTTCTTCGAGCCTGAACTGGAAAACTTTAATGGTCATAACAATAAAATTTAGTTCCAGCAGGACTGAGCTACTTCACACACTTCCACGTGTTTGTGAAATTTTTCCTGGCAGATTAATCTCCAGAAGAGGTGACATAAGTTGGCCTCCACGCAGTCCCGATTGAATACCTATGAACTTTTTCCTAACAAACCGACTTTTCTGGTACAATTAAAAGAAAATGGCAGCTATCACCAATATGTTATTTTTGACATCTTGAAATACTACCTACGACTTCTGACTAAGAATGAACCGGATATTTTTGTACAGATTTACTTACTATTACTTTCAAATCATCTGGATGGTCGAAGTAATTTGGATAGATCAATACGTGCGACTGGGGATTTTTATCTTTCAATTTAATCATTCCCCGACTTTTTGGTCGTAAAAGAAGAATATAAATACCGAAAGCTTCTCTATAAATGATATCCTCATAAACGGCTGTGTAAAATTCATCAGTCATTCCAACTGCCCTTCGACCAAACATACCTCCGTCGGAGCTATCAGCGAAAGAACCAAAAAAATATTGTATGTCAGGCCAATCTTCTTTGGGATCTTGATATTTGGTGTTTACGAAACCCATAACCTACAAAAACGTTTTAGTAGCGAAAAAAATTAAACTGAGTGTGACCTTTATTGACTAACAAAAGATAATTGGTCAACAGGGAGGTATTTTACGTACCTCGCATACAGGTAACCAGTAAACTGGACCGTATCCTCGCCCAAATTCATTCACGGTATCTGTAGAAAATATTTTCGGTAAATTGAAACTGAGTGGCTCGTCGCCAAATTCCTCAGGTCTGTCAAAAAGGTACGCGACACCTCCAATAGATACGTGATCCTACAAATTGTACAAAAGTTTGGTGATCAACAACTTGTAGTAAACAAGTTAACAATGGCTGGTTACCATCACTAAATCACAATCACCAACTCAATCAATAGCTTAATACAGTACTATACTAATATATTGTGACGGATACACAGTCGCACGCTATCCAAAAGCGCCGACCATATATTAATGTAATGGGAAGTATAGTGTGATGGGTACACAGCCGCACGTCATCTGAACGCACTGAATGTAGTGAAAACTAGAAAAAATGGTGGATGGCTACGTTAAACTATTGTATGTAGCTGTATCTAGATACAGAAAGTTCTACAACGTTCTGAAACATGTAAAACCATATACAATGTGTTAATTGTGGTTTAATGAAGTTATAAGTCTTAAATGAACTTAAATAAACATTACGGTGCGAACTTCATGCGTATATCGAGGGCGGTTTTCTTATTCTATAGGTTATAGATCTTATTTATGCATTGAGCAATATACAACCACCCAATATAAATAACAGCAGGTTCTGTTTTTATGTCGTTCCTGACTTGTTTTAAAGCTATAACAACTTGATTTTCATCTTAAAACATAATTTAAATAAAGTTTGAGGTTATGGGATTACTTTTAAACACGCACATTGTATTAACTGGGATAGATTGATCAGAAAAAACATTAAATATGTCTTTAGAATCATATCAAGTAGTTTTTGAACATGAGCCAAATTTTGCCAAAATCGTTCAATTGGCCTCAGTTGAGGCACATTAGGAATATTCTTAGACATCTCATTAGACGAAATTTTCAAGTAGAAGCTCTCATAACGTCCTTTACAGATTGAGAAGTTGTCATATGTGACCAAGACACAAAATTTCCTTCGGGATGCTTTTCCCTTATGAACTTCATTAATCTAGATCTAAGACACCCTTTTTCATATATTTTGGCGGTTCAGAAGGATAAATGTATGCTGAAGAACGACCACAAGAAGATATCCTCAGCCATACAACAATTTTTGAATGACAGTCTGTTCTTATAGACCAGTGATTTCTAAAATGGTTCAGGTGTATCCCCAGGGATCCGCACGAAGCTTTACAAATGGACTGTCCTTGAATTTCCATCTGATTTTCCAATGAATTGCTAATAAAGATGTAAATGTATCAACTGAAAATTCATAAACTTCTGTTTAGACTGCTGTTTATCGATTTTGATATTTCTGCTCCCAGTTTTCCCGCGAGCTGCTTCAACCAAAATTTTCCCATTCTTTTTTTGCTTCCTGACTTTCTTTCAATCGAAATTTTTGTCTTAACAAGCAGACAGATATCGTAAATTGTTCGTTTGGCTATTCCCTTTCTTATAAAGTGATCATCTGTAAACGATTTCTATAGATTTTGATTTTGTTCATAAAACTTGGCAATAATCTACTCAACTTTCTAAAATATCTAAAAATATACGGATTTTTTGTCCCCATACCCTTATGGTTCGACATTCGATGATCCACCTGATGTCATCTGACTTTTATCTTCCATATGATAAAATTATAACCTCAATCTATATCTTTGTTAAGATAAAATCATTGAAAATGATTTTCACTTCACCTGTAAATTTTGTCCTACGCCTGGAGAATGATGTATAACCTTTATTCCGATATCTTCGAGGTGCTGTTTCGGTCCTATACCCGATAACATTAGAAGATGCGGTGATCCGATAGCTCCCGCGCTCAATATAACCTCTTTTGCTACGTGTGCGGTTCGTTTGGTTCCAAATTTACTAAATTCAACACCGTAGGCTTGTTTAGTTTCTTCGTTTATTAGAATTTTTTCTACCTGAAATTATACATATAATCAAAAAGTAAAATATCAATTGTGTACATAAATTTTCGTCTAGGGGACCAAATAATAATTGGAATAGCATTGCCGTTAGATTGCGCAGCTCATTACCAATTTGATACGGACAAGTCTTACAGATTTTTTTAGTAAGCGCCATTTTGTTTTCTGGTCGTTTATTATGAAGCCAACGTGCAGCTTTCTATTAGGTAAAAATGTTTCTGAACATTTTTTAATATCAAAAACATCCGACATATATGACGCTAGAGGAAAATTTACAAGCGCAATGTATTTTTTAAAAATGCCGCCACGAAAAATCAGTAAATTCTATTATCACCCATTTAATAGTTTTCGTCATTTGTATTCTGATATTTATATTTTTAGTTTTGGCAACACTGTCTCCGATATAAACTTTATATTGAACATAACCTCAACAACAACATTTTGTCATTAAGAGCGATTAGTAATTGATGATGTGTTTGTGATGATTGAACAACATCTTCATGTAAAAGGTTCAATCATTTCGTTTCGTCAAAACGAGAAAAAATGCCAACATCTCATGTTAGCAAAACCTTGTCTAGATAATACCACCTACGAGTATCGGCCGAACAAAATATACAATAGTATTGTGTATTGCCTAACTAGTGGATTGATCAATAATCAGTAATAATTATTATGTTTACTTATATGTAAACTTGCTGTTGATTTAATTAATATAATAATTAATTATTTGAGTGAATAAGTGTTTTATTTTCTATTAAATAGAAAAAAATATCGATAAGATAAATCGAATATTACGTCTTAATGAACTAAGTTTCTCAATGCATTTGTTTTAATTAGTTGCATTTATCAATTCTTGTTATTTTTCCCAATATTTACGAGAGTGGTACGAGAAGTATTTAGCCTACGAAAAACGATATAAAGGACGATTTATTTTTGAATATAATCTCCTTCGATACACTTGATCCAACATATTTTATTTCGATAATAATAATTAATTCGTCGAGAACGTTTTCTCAGTAGGCCTCCGTGAACCAGCGGTGATACTGGCACCATCCTGCAGTGAATTTTTTATTGGAAAGTCAGGCCACGAGCTATAACTTCCATGTGTAAGACAGAGAGAACTCTGTGTCTTTTCCTATTATCTCCTTTCAAGAAATCAATGGCGCCCGCGCTTGCGCGCTACCTCGGCCTCATCTGTCATTTGGTCTCGCGAATGTAAACAAAACAGACACCAAATTTGCATTTGACACGTCTCTTTTTCTACTATCATTACTATTTATGTTTATAAACGTTATTTCCTTCATAAAATTTTTGTAATTCGAATATTTCCCAATATAACAATAACATTGTTCGATAATTTAAACAGACTGCTGTTTCGCGCGCTTCTCTTATTGGAAACGCCATTAATTTCTTAGATCAAGGCCAACCAATCGCGTGAAGGACCGCTCGTATTCAATACAGGGACTTTAAGTGAGGTTGAATGCCCTTCTTTTAGATTTTGAAATTGATTATACGACGATTTATCAGTGGTAAATAATAGATATATAAAGTTAATACTAAAGATTAAGATATTAGTGGAATTGTCCTAGAAGAGAAAGATAATCGGTTTTCCACTCTCTGTCTCGCTCTACTTACTATTAAAATCTTGATATACAGAAGTGTGAGAAGTTATTCACAGCGTGATTAATATTTGGCGCTTTTGGACGGATACTTTATACACAGATTATTATCGCTCTCTCTGCCCTACATACTCTGTTTTTTCATGTTAACATTGTCAATATTTGATAAAATTCATATCCCATTCCACTTAATTAAGGAACTTTCTTGTCAGATAAAATTTGACATCAACATTGATAATATGAGCTATTAACCATACTTACAGTTTTAAATGGATGAATGATTTACAGTAAACGACCAAAAATAGAAGAAGAAACGACGTAATACTTCGTTTGTTTCATTAACTCCGTTTCTTTGTCAGTTGGCACCACTGGAAACTTCTACGACATGGCGATCCAATAAGAATCAGCGGCTCGTGTTCACTTGAATAAGATCCCTCTATCCCTCTGTTCTTAATTGACCACTATGATTCACTTTTACTAAGAAACTTTTATTCGTTATATATAGTTTATAAATCATTTAATCTAATTTAATAGCCAGCAACGGCTTTAATAGAAGAAAACCAAATGAAACGATCAAAAGAATAACGCAATGGCCAAGGAGAAGGGGCAGGCCGAGAAAAACTTGGAGACACAAAATAGAGGAAGACATAAGAGCATTCAATATAGAGAACTGGATAGCAAAATGCCGGAACCGAAAAGAATGGAAAATAATAACAAAAGCAACCAAAACAAATGACAAACTAAAGAAAATAAAAATTAGAAAACGAGGAGTAATTGAAAGGCTTGATTGATGATGATGATGATATTTATATAATAAGTTGATTCTTATTTATATCGTTTTACCAGATATCGCTAATCATTTCATTTGGACTCACCATTGAATGTAAACTAACATGAAGATTGGTTCTTTTAGCAATGGGTCGTATAAATCCTTTTGCTGTACTACATCGAAGACCGTCTCTTAAAGTACCATGTGCCAAAGTGAAACCAGTTTGTTGTTCCCCGTTGATGTCTCTCACTTCGTAACCTAATTCTTGGGCAGCATTTAAGAACCAGTCTACAAGTTTGGAAAAGTATCTGAAATTTGAAAGTTCGACAGCTAAGGTTGCAAGTTATCGATGTATAAACTACATCTGCGGGTTGTTCCACCCGAAATCAAGTATTCTATAACGAAGAACTTGATAAACCTCGAAAAAGGGTCACTAATTTTAGTGCGCAAACAATTGGTTGCTGCTTAACGACAATGTACACTGCTACTACGAGTATTACGCAACTTTTAGAATAATTCCAGTGCTACCACGACCATTATATTCTCCTGATCTATCCCCAGTGACTTTCTCTCTCTCTCTCTAATCAAATGCGTGGTATATTTTGCATCGAATCAGCACAATATTCTCCGGATCTATCCCCAGTGATTTTCTCTTCCTCTAAATCAAATACGTCGTATATTTCGTATCGAATGAGCACAATATTCTCCGGATCTATCCCCAGTGACTTTCTCTTCCCTTAAATCAAATATGTCGTATATTTTGCATCGGTTAAGAACATCCAAACAACGATGAAGATGGTGCCTTCGGAGGTCTTCTAGAATTGCTACAACTGTTGCTATTAGAACCATTTTAAAGGGGATCATTTTATCACCAAATAGCAAAGGACAAACATAGAATATTTTATACAATGTATCAAATTTTACCTGAAATGTTCGATAGTCAAATAACCGTTTTTACCGTGGTATTTATCATTTCTAAATTCGGGTATCGTCATATTTTCTGATTTTTTGAAATATGGTAAAACATCTTCATAGCTCCATCCCACATTCCCCAAATCTCTATATCTAAAAAAAAAACAAAAAATAATATTCATTAATTATTGAGAATATTATTCTTTAGTAAGGAAATGAACCAGAAAAAGACTAAACCAATTAACAGAATTGCTAAACGAGATAATTCGGCAGGAGAAAATACTTGAAGATAAGAACCTAGGAATTCAAAATCTTGAGTAAATTACTTTTTATGGCTTCAAAGGACTCATAACACGTTCTCTGAAGAGGATTTTTGAGTTCCGTATAAAAGAAAAAAGTCACAGGGAGCCAAATCTGGCGAATACGCTGCGTGATGACTTTGGCCGAAAAATCAGTCATAATCAGGCTGGAATGCAATTGCGCTTTAAATTATTCGCATCCAAGTAGTACTCTGCATTGACCATTTACCAATAAATCCATGATTAACTACACTACGGTAGTCGAAGAGAACGATGATGTTTGGCGGTTTGAGAACGTCATTCGGTAGATTTTGGTCAATGTCGACGTCATAATCAGAAACCCACGTCTCGTCATCAGTTATGATGCTTTTGATGTACGTAGAGTCCTCGGCTACCTCTACTCGCCTTTTTCTGGCTTTTTGGTATGGGTATAGAATTGAAAAAAATGATAATTACTAAGTTTGTTATTCTATCTTACCTATCATAATCTTTTTTATTTCCTCGCACGTAAAGCATAGCGTTTAGTACAGAGCTGCCTCCAAGGATTCTTCCTCTCGGCCAATTACACTTTTTGTCGTGAAAACCCAAACAGTAATTTTCACCGGGTTCAGTTCGATATTGCCAATCGAAAGGAGTTAGTTGTAAAACAGGAAACATTATTGGTAAGTCAGTAAAAACTACTTCATCAGGTCCTGCTTCGAGAAGTAAAACTTTCCAATCAGAGTTTTCACTTAGTCTGTTAAAATATTTGATAATAATTACAGATAGAATTAGAAATTTATATATGATTTTACCTGTTGGCTAAAACGGTTCCGGCACTTCCTCCACCTACTATAACGAAATCGTAAGTGTCTCTAATTTGATATAAAGGTACATCTTGAACTCTGTGATCCCTATCCAATAAATCGGGCCTTAAATTTATAATACTCGAATGGAGATATATCAGAAAACCTATACTAGGACCGAGGGTGAGGGCCATCCTGGTCATGGAAAATAAATTCATTTGTTGAGTTAAAGATGCCATATGGAAATTAATTAGAAAATTATTTTAGAGCTAAAACTAGAAATAAAACGAATTTAATTTTATTAAAAATTATATCTGACCGATTTGAACGTTCAATAACAAAAACACGAAATGATTGGTAAAATTTTTGATGATTTATTTTCAAATTTGCCGACTTTGCATACAGATAAATCAGAAATTTTTACAAAATAAACGAAAATATGTACAGTGGTGGTATAACGTTCACCTCGCAATTTATATTTGATCTACGATAATAAGAAGAAATCATTGGGTGCCAAACAAAGACTGTACGACCGATGAACCATCAATTCAATGTTTTAACTGTTCAAAAACGTTTTTGTTTGAGCTGATATATGATATCTTGCATTGTAGCGGTGAAGAATTAATCATCTTCCACGATTAGTGTCTCTAATTTTTTCGAAGACTTCTGGAAGCAATTTCGGGTTCATATGCAATGTATGCCAGTAAAATCAATGCCTAAGTATGCCTTAATCTCACGGTATGTCACATGACGATCTTGCAATATTAGTTTACGCACAACATCGATGTTTTCTGGCACAACAGCCGATTTTGGACGACCTTCTCGAAATTCTTCCTGTAGCGAAGTGTAACCACGTTTGAATTCGAAAAACCAGCGAAACACGGGAACTAGAGATGATGCTTCATCACCTAAAGTCGAAGCGACTTGATCGTACACTACAATAAAAAATTTGATTTCTTCAGTAGAGAGTATTCTCTCTTCTGGCAGTGATATCATCTTGCAAACGACGAGGCATACTTTGGATCAGATTTTTGGTTACATTCTTGCACTAGCTCTCTAGAATCTCATCCCAATTTTGTTGAACGGGATCTAACTCTGGAAGGCGAGCGGGCCAAACAAATTGCGTGATTTGAACATCGTCAAGATACTTGATAACTGTGCGAGCAGTATGGTGCCGTGTATTATCATACATAAAGGTTGCGTCATCTCCAAGAATAACCAGGAATGATACAACATGGTATTCTAGAACGACTCTCAGGTACCTGTGCGCAATCAATGTCGCATTCTCGATAAAGGCTAACTATGTACGAGCATCAAAAGATATCCATCCCCATACTATTGCGCGAAACCTCCTAGTTCGTTTCGTGAGAGCTTTGCCGGAATACTACAGAAGATGCCGTCGAGGTTCTAGTATACCACGGATCCGATGGGTGATCGACGATGCTGTAATGGCGAAGATTAGCAGTAAAAATGATTTTCGAATCTTTTGCTCGAGTTTTGTAGGAAATCTCCTGGAGAAGACATCCAAGCTTCAATGCACTAGATCCCCACTAGGTGATTACCAGTACTTGAATCAAGAAAAGGGACCTGAAAACCACCCCTAGTACAATTTTAAGTAGCAACATGTACCTGCTCTGTGGTTGATGATTCCAAAAGCAAAAAAAAGCCGCCTCACAACTCCTTGCTAAGATATTCGATTTTTTTCTGCAAATATTGCTCGAATTCAAGTTATTGCACCAAAATAGAGAAAAGCCTACTAAAAGACCTCTCTCAGAGTTTCAGTTTGTGCGAATTTTGCAAGAAATCCTCTGGGGATGACGTCCATTACACAAGGTATCCGGTATGTAGACTCTCCAGGTGCGCGATTAATAAATTGGAAGATCATATGCGATATCAGCCTGGAGATACCTAATTTGAGTCCATTTTTAGGTTCTAAATTCCAGGAAATTAATTGTCCAATGCTCTAATGCGATTTGGCCGATGATTTCGGCTTTTTTAAGGCTTTATAATAGGAAAATGAAAATCCTTTTTATTATATATATTTATTTAATGCCTTATATTACAACTATAATCAAAATAAATACAAAATCTTTGGAAGAAACTAATTACAAAAACATTATTAATTATATATATTATAAATTATAATTAATTTAATAAAATCCATAACAATAGTCGTATAAGCAAAAACAAAGTTTTTCTGCGTCATTGAAAAACGTCTCTAAGACATTACAAATCAAATTAATCACGTGTTTTTGCTATTCTTCAAAATCCTACTGTTTTTTTGTTGTCAAGCCCCATACAAGATTTTTCCACTATTAACTGTCTTCATCCAAAATGATTTAATCAAATCCGATCCCTTTTCGCCGATCATAATAACAGGAGCATTGGTATTACCGCTCACCATATTAGGCATAATTGAGGCATCGATCACCCTCAAACCCTTGATTCCGTAAACTCGAAGCTGAGGATCTACTACAGCACCTTCGTCCCAATAGGGACCCATTTTACAAGTACCTAAAAAAATGATATACCTGAATAATTAATATGAAAAAAAAAATATGAATACTACTGTTACCTATAGGATGGTAAATCGTAACCGAATACAGTCTTATCATACATTCATAATATTGGTCTGAATGTTTCTTAAAGTGCGCACAATCAGGAAATTCCACAAATCTACTTCCGTAAGTTTGGAAAGCCGGTGTTTGACTTAAAGCAACTGCTATTTTGACACCTTCTATTAAAGTTTTCATATCTTGTTCTTCCAGAAAATAGTTGGGATAAATCAATGGAGCGTCGAAAGGATTGTTGCTACGTAATTTGATGAAACCTAACATGTGAAATAACAGTCGCAAAGTATAAGTCAAAAATTATAAAATATGAGGTCAAAAATTTATAACTTATAATCGTATGACACCATAGTATAAGTTAGTAAAAGTATAAACCATAAGTATGAGCTCCAAAAAGTTATAATATTATAATGTCATGAAGTGTAAGTTATAAAAGTATGGAGTCAAAATATACGTTAGAAAGGTATAAAGTACAAGGTAAATAAGTATTAGATTATGAAGTATATGTTTTAACAATATAAAGTCATAAAGTCTAAGTTATAAAAGTATTAAATCATAGTATAAGTTACAAAAGTATGGAGTCAACATATACGTTAGAAAAGTATAAAGTACAAGGAAAATAAGTATGAGTTTATGAAGTCTAGGTTTTAACAGTACAACAATATAAAGTCGTAAAGTTATAGAAGTGTTAACTTATAGTGTAAGTTATAAACGTATAAACTTTACGGTAGAAAAGTAATTGGTTTTGGAGTATATGTTTAAAATGGTATTGAGTCATGAAGTATAAGTTATTGAAGTAATAAACCCTAAAGTATTAATTATGAAGTATTAAGTCATTAAGCCTAAATTATAAAAGTTTATAGTCATAAAGTACGAAGTATAGAAGTATTAATTCATAGTATAAGATATAAAAGTATAAACTTCGGGGTAAAAAAGTATGTTATAGAGTATATAACAGAATTAAGTCATGAAGTATAAGTTATTGAAGTAATGAATTCTAAATTATTAATTATCAAGTATTAAGTCACTAAGCCTAAATTATAAAAGTTTATAGTCATAAAGTATCAATTATAGAAGTATTAATTCATAGTATAAGATATAAAAGTATAAACTTCGGGGTAAAAAAGTATGTTATAGAGTATATAACAGAATTAAGTCATGAAGTATAAGTTATTGAAGTAATGAATTCTAAATTATTAATTATCAAGTATTAAGTCACTAAGCCTAAATTATAAAAGTTTATAGTCATAAAGTACGAAGTATAGAAGTATTAATTCATAGTTTAAGTCATAAAAGCATAAACTTCAGGGTAAAAAAGTATATTATGGAGTATATAACAGAATTAAGTCATGAAGTATAAGTTATTGAAGTAATGAACCCTAAAGTATTAATTATGAAGTATTAAGTCACTAAGCCTAAATTATAAAAGTTTATAGTCATAAAGTACGAAGTATAGAAGTATTAATTCATAGTTTAAGTCATAAAAGCATAAACTTCGGGGTTAAAAATTATGTTATGGAGTATATATGTAACAGAATTAAGTCATGAAGTATAAGTGATTGAAGTAATGATGCCTTAAGTATTAATAATGAAGTATTAAGTCACTAAGCCTAAATTATAAAAGTTTATAGTTATAAAGTATCAATTATAGAAGTATTAATTCATAGTATAAGATATAAAAGTATGAACTTCGAGGTAAAAAAGTATGTTATGGAGTACATAACAGTATTAAGCCAGGAGGTTATAACAAAGTGAAACTTGGTGAAAGTTACCTTTGCTTTGTGGTCTTAATAGCATTGGTATAACGCTCCAAGCATCTTTATCATGTATGGGTCTAAAAACTTTATTATAAAATGAGTCTGTGAGTCCATGCGCTTTTTTAATTTGAGCTCCTTTATCGGAATGAGTTGACGCGGAAACGAAATGAAATTCTATATCGGGAAAATCGTCGGAAGCGTTGGCGTATTTCGTATTAACAAAAGCTAATCCTTCAACTCCACCCATAATTGTCAATGGTCCACCACCGAAAACAGCATATTGCATCAGAGGACCTAAAAATGTTTAAGAAATATGATTATTCGGTATTGAGAAGGTATTGCTATATCCTGATGAGACCTCACTAGATCAAAATCGGTCCATAAGTTACGGCTTTCTCATTTTATTTCGAATCTATTATTTTAGAAATCAATAAGATTAGTTAACGTGTACCATTGAATTTATAATTCTTACCAACTGCGTATATTCGATCCAATGTAACAGTCACTTCTTTATTTACTAGAAATGTAAGTCCTCCGAGTCCGATATGATCTTGTAAATTATGTCCTACTTTTAAATCCTGTATCACTGGAATTTTATATTTATTCAGTTCCGCTTTTGGACCAACGCCAGACAACATCAATAACTGAGGAGAGTTTATTGCTCCCGCAGAAAGGATAACTTCCTTCTTGGCTCGAATCCTTGAAATTAAAAAAAAAAACTATCTGTCTTACAATTCGATTATTCACGAGAGGAGTAGAGGCAACTTGATTTTTTTAATTTAACATCTCAAAACAACTATACATTGTTGTAAAGAGTTGAACAAAATAAGTGGATCCATGGAAGTTCTTTTGCATGTCTAATTACAAAAGGGAAAAGGGAAAAGTTAAATTGAAATTTGAATTAGTGCAATGCCCATATCTCAACGTTGAATTGGATGGAATGGTATCATAACGCATGGTGCTGAATCTAATGAGTATAAGGACAGAAAAGAAGGCTTTTAGCAACCAAAAAATCTCCTCAATCAAAAGTGTGCGAGTTGTCATGATGAAGAAGATATCAGTTTATCCATTTTTCAATTCACTTTCATCTGTTTTCGAGGTCGATTAACGTCTTAATTATCCCTCGACCTTAACCGACTCGTTTCTTTTTTTTAATCCTTCATACCATTTGTAAGTAATCTTTAACATTTTGATACGAACTGCGGTCCATGAGCACTTGGTCTCAACAAGCAAGTTTAAACTTGCTACCTCGATCTATTTCATTATATCAGAGCTGTCAAGTTGTTTTGTCTCGTGAGTTTCACGCTGCTATAAAATGTTTGACTAAAGAAAGATTAATACTAACACAAATCAAAAACAGAATGGAGACTGTTTAAGATGAATTGAAAATTGGTCTAAGTTGTTTCACCGGGGACGAGAACCATTAGAAGATGTCCTAAGTGCGGGAAGTCCTGTGGTGTTCACTTTTCCAGAACACATTAGTCGAAGAAATTGTTCTAAGTGATCGACGCCTAGAAATGAGAGTAATTGCAGCACAGTAAAATGTTATAAGGATCCTACATGAGCATTTAAATAATACAAAAATTATTGCAAGGTCGAGTAGAATGTTGTAAACGATTTTTAGAAACTCCTTCTGAGGACCAATACGTGGTAATCCAATTAAATACAACATGTGATGAAACTATGGTCTTTCACTATGCTCCGACATCCAAAAGAGATCCCATGAAGTGACATTCGAAAGGAGAGCCTGTGCCAAAAAAAGCAAAGGTCATCGAAAAGCACCAAAAAAGTGATGGCCATAATATTTTGCGACTGCGAAGGTGTCTTGATGATTACTCTAAGGAATCAAATGCAAGCGTGAAGGCAGCGTATTACTCTAACTTACTGAGGCAGTTGCGTCAAAAAATTATCGGGAAAAGCTTCGGCAAAATCAGCCAAGGTGTGCGCTTGTTTCACGATAATGTTCCAGTCCACACTGCTTCGCTTTCCAAGTCTACTGAATACGAAAGTGGCTTTAAAAAGATTAAACACCCACCATAAAGCCCTGATGTGGTCCCATCCGACTATTTTCTTCGCGACGATGAAATTAAAGAGGCGGTTTACAAACCTTTTGACTCTAAAGATAGAAGCTTTAGTCACACTTTCTGTAAAGTATGTGGAAATCTAGGAAGAATATATTGGAAAGCAATTTTCTTCAATTTATGATCTTTCTTTCTATGGCTCAGGTACTACACAACATATTTCGTGAAATTTGTTGACAGTTTGCATGGTTGCTGGTATAACAATTCATTCACCTCATTTTTTGGTCGTAAAAAAGTTAACCTTTCATTTGGTAAATAGGAAAACTGGAATTACCCACCTGTATAATTTTTTATCTCTGTAAAATTCAACACCGTACGCGATTTTTGATTTAGGATCTATAAGAACCTTTGTGACATGTGAATTCATAGCTACATTCAAATTTCGACGTAGCCTTACAGGTCTTAAAAACGCTTTTCCTGTTGAACACCTCGCTCCTCTCCTAATTGTACCTGTAACAATGAAAATTATCAAAATTTCTTGCGATTCTAGTAAACTTGATGTATATACCTTGCGCCATCATAAATCCAGTTTGATACTGTCCGTTGATGTCCCTGTTTTTGTACCCGAGTTGTTTACCTCCTTCTATGAAAGCGGAAACTAAAGGAGTTTGATAAGGAGGTTCGGAAACGGTTAAAAAACCCCCGGTTGAATGATAAGGAGTCTTGGCTAAATACGGATTTTGATTATCTTCGGATTTTTTGAAATAATGTAAAACATCTTTGGAACCCCATCCGGGGTTTCCTAAAGATTCCCAATTATCGTAATCTCTTTTATTTCCTCGTAAATACAACATGTAATTTAATACTGACGAACCGCCTATCACTTTTCCTCTCGGCCAATTACATCTTCCGTTATTCATGGCTGAAATAAATCAATTGAAAATATGGAAAAAAGTACAAGCTGCAAATAATCCGAATTCAATACATCTACGAATCATATACGATATAAACTTAGTTCTATATTAGAAATTACTTGCTCTGGGTCTATTTCTACTAATAGCTGGGTACTATTCAGACAACAAGGTTTGAATAAACTCAACTACCTTCCTGGGTATCACTTCCAATGGTTTTAAGAGATACGAGTCAAGGTATTATAACTTTTTCTTGGTATTTTTTTTATATTAACGTCCCCAGAGATATCATTTCATCCATTTCTTTGAAATATGTTTCTTCTTCGATCTTTCTACAAAGTTTCCAATTTCCTCTACCATAAATTTTGTTTGCTTTCAACTGACCACCAAGCTTATGATTCTTTCAAATATTCAGTGGACAGCGTACTCGACAGTTATTTACCTGGACACTCAACAATGTACACGACTTACATGTAACAATGACAGAATTTATAAAACTGAATGGTATACTTGAATTAACTATCAAACCAATGAATATAATGAATTCTTATATTTACCCAAACAAGCTTGTCCTTGTGGTTCGCTTTTGTATTTCCAGTCCAAAGCGGATAATTGTAAATAACCTGCCATTAGAGGCACATCTGAAATTTCAGTTTCATCTCCTCCAGCTTCTAATAATAATATATTCCATTTTTCTATTTCGCTTAGTCTATTTGCTACTACAGCTCCTGCAACATTAAAATCAAACTACAATCGGATCAAAGTTTACTAACCTCACTGAAGACGATAACTTGGTAATCTAAACGAGAGCAATTCCTATAAATAACTTTCTCACACAAAGTGTGAAGATAAGAATCGGTTTAATTTGGAACTGGTAAGTGACAGAATATGATAGCAAAGATTTAGGAGACTCCAGGTACTTATAAATAATGATTGAGTCGTCTCAATATTATTTCGAAACGAACTTGGAGACAGACCCAAGTCAAGTTGAATCAACGCTTCTAAGGAATTGTCAACGGTAGTTCGAGACAGGAGACATTGAACAGGCCAATGCCTAAAAGATGTTGTAACGACGACGAAGAAGGATTCTGTTTCTCTGCAAGGTTTAAGTTGGAATAATCGGATGGAGTATTAACGTAGATACTTTGGAAAACATATTAGACAGACTGGTAGGAATTTGGAACTTGCAAGTGATTTTGGTTAACCGAATATCATAGCAAAGATGTTGGAGACTCCTGGTACTTATAAATAATGATTGAGTCGTCTTAAAATTATTTCGAAACGAATTTTGGACTGACCAAAGTCAAGATAGATCAACGCTTCTAAGGAATTGTCAACGGTAGTTCGAGACAGAAGACATTGAACAGGCCAATGCCTAAAAGATGTTGTAACGACGACGAAGAAGGATTCTGTTTCTCTGCAAGGTTTAAGTTGGAATAATCGGATGGAGTATTGACGTAGATACTTTGGAAAACATATTAGACAGACTAGTAGGAATTTGGAACTTGCAAGTGATTTTGGTTAACCGAATATCATAGCAAAGATGTAGGAGACTCCTGGTACTTATAAATAATGATTGAGTCGTCTTAAAATTATTTCGAAACGAATTTTGGACTGACTAAAGTCAAGATGATTCAACGCTTTTAATGAATTGTCAACGGTAGTTTGAGACAGAAGACATTGAACAGACCAATGTCTAAAAGAGGTTGTAACGACGACGAAGAAGGATTCTGTTTCTCTGCAAGGCTTAAGTTGGAATAATCGGATGGAGTATTAACGTAGATACTTTGGAAAACATATTAGACAGACTGGTAGGAATTTGGAACTGGGAAGTGATTTTGGTTAACCGAATATCATAGCAAAGATGTAGGAGACTCCTGGTACTTATAAGTAATTATTGAGTCGTCTTAAAATTATTTCGAAACGAATTTTGGACTGACCAAAGTCAAGATGATTCAACGCTTTTAATGAATTGTCAACGGTAGTTTGAGACAGAAGACATTGAACAGACCAATGTCTAAAAGAGGTTGTAACGACGTCGAAGAAGGATTCTGCTTCTCTGCAAGGTTTAAGTTGGAATAATTGGATGGAGTATTTACGTAGATACTTTGGAAAACATATTAGACAGACTGGTAGCAATTTGGAACTGGGAAGTGATTTTGGTTAACCGAATATCATAGCAAAGATGTAGGAGACTCCTGGTACTTATAAGTAATTATTGAGTCGTCTTAAAATTATTTCGAAACGAATTTTGGACTGACCAAAGTCAAGATAGATCAACGCTTCTAAGGAATTGTCAACGGTAGTTCGAAACAGAAGACATTGAACAGGCCAATGCCTAAAAGATGTTGTAACGACGGCGAAGAAGGATTCTGTTTCTCTGCAAGGTTTAAGTTGGAATAATCGGATGGAGTATTGACGTAGATACTTTGGAAAACATATTAGACAGACTAGTAGGAATTTGGAACTTGCAAGTGATTTTGGTTAACCGAATATCATAGCAAAGATGTAGGAGACTCCTGGTACTTATAAATAATGATTGAGTCGTCTTAAAATTATTTCGAAACGAATTTTGGACTGAGCAAAGTCAAGATAGATCAACGCTTCTAAGGAATTATCAACGGTATTTCTAGACAGAAGACATTGAACAGACCAATGTCTAAAAGAGGTTGTAATGACGTCGAAGAAGGATTATGTTTCTCTGCAAGGTTTAAGTTGGAATAATCGGATGGAGTATTTACGTAGATATTCTGGAAAATATATTAAACATACTGATAGGTTCGGGCAGATTAACAATCTATCTGAATAGAGAAATGTATTTGGCACAATAATTTCAAGCAATTCTCGCCTCAAGTCAACATAAAAAGCAGAACAATGGAAGAATTAATTGGTAAGACTATGCACGCGTTATATAATGTATACAATAATCAAAACTTTGTGATAATTATGTACCTGCCGAACCAGCTCCTATGACAATGAAATCGTAGGTGTCCAACAATTCTTCGGTGGGGACATCGATAGGTCTACTCTCTGGATCTAATTGTTCATATTGGAAATAAGCCAAAGCTGCTACTAATGTCGGTAAAAAAACTGCCAGGCTCGAAAATGCTTCTGCTCCTAATCCGTACAACGGTGCAGTAATTGCACTCATAGCTGCAACGAAATCTTATAATTGTAATCATAAATTTGACTTTTTTTTCAAACCTACCGATACCGATTAACACACCAATAGCTCGATCTATTTTGATTCAATAATATATAAATATATATATTAAATGAAGAGGCATCTATCCCCCAATACGTAAATACATATCACGTAGCACTATTTTGAAGGTATTACTTCATAATATTAGGATCCAAATACATCAAACTTTCTTCTACATTTTCTATTATTTATAGTCCAGTCAATAATAATAATAATAAGCAATACTCGGTCTACATAATCAATAAATATACGTGACAAATATCATCAACAAAAAACCCTGATGGCAACGCCGCCTAGAACGTTCCATAGATACCATTAGGAGTACAAGAAGTATGCACAACCCTCTAAAAGATTGAGAAACCACCACACACAGCATCCAGAACATCAACAATATTTTCGAGTTTATTGATCTGCTTCAACAGTAGCAGAAAGCGAAATCCAAACGTTTATCAAGATACATTAAGGACACAAAGAAGATGCTACACCAATACCATCAAAAAAGACGTTGGAAAAGTATGGTCAACTCCCAAAATCCACAAGAGAAATGCCGACTTGATAGCGGCCGAATAGATGCGATTAAATCATACTAAAAGAAATCACTGATGTAATCCAAAATTCTAACAACTGGAAAGCACCCGGAGTTGATATTATCCAAAACGTCTGGTATAAGAAATACCCGAGCGTACACAGTGAATTACCGAAGCAATTTTCTCTCCTCCTACAGAACCCAGAAGATATCCCAACATTTTTAGCACTGGGTTCCACTCATTTGATTCGAAAGAGCTTCGAGACGTATGACCCAACTCAGTATAGACCTATCACGTGCCTACCCACTTTATATAAGATATTTACAGCTTGTATCACTAACAGAATTTATGGGCACGTTGAGGAAGATAACATCTTTGCAGAGAAACAGAAGGTTTGTAGAAGAGATCACCAAGGGTAGAAATGACAACTTATTATGGACTCGTGAGATAGTTCGAAAAGCGCAGAAAGATCAACGGAATATACATACTGCTTTCGTGGATTACAAAAAAGCGTTTAATAGTGTACCTCATTCCTGGTTTGTGAAGGTGAGGCAGATTTTAAGTCTGCCCAAGTATGGTGAGTTTTATTTCAGCGACGATGAAGGGATTGCAAACGAACCTACATTTGCAATTTGGTATAAACTCCCTCAGTACTGACGGAATACCCGTTTGTAGGTTAATACACCAGGGCGACTCCTTGAGTCCATTGTGGTTCTGCATAGTAATGATTCAACATTGAAGCTGACACAGACACCGTCTTATTACATGGAAGATATCAAGCTATACGCAGCAAATAAGCATCAAATCAATCAATTTCTCGATATAACACATCGATTCACAACCGATATACATATGGAGATTGGATTGTCTAAATGCAAGACTCTACATATCGAGAAAGGTATTGTCATGAACGGAGATGTACAATTTTCCAATGGAGATATCGTACAGGCGATGGAAAACGGAAAAACCTACAAGTACCTAGGATTTCAACAGGCTAAATTACTGGACCACAAGCAGGCAAAAGCTACAATCCAGGATCAATACACCACACAGTGCGCAAGTTTATTGTGTAAACCGAGCTAATAATACCGGCTCTAAACTGAATAGTGCAAAAGTCTTTTGCATAATAATAAGATATATTTATGAAAGAAAGAAAAATAACATTTCAGATTTCCTTTGGCTTCTGAAAGATCTGTATCCAACAATAATCTGATAGCATTCCTCGACTCCATTTCGCTTCTCCATTAGGAAAATCTCCTGATAGAATCTCCACCTTTGTTCGTCACCCACAGCACCCAAAGTTACCGGAAAAATCCAAATGATACTGAAGCATTTTTATTTTCAAGGACATGTGAGAGGGTGAGTCTGTAATATGGTTTCCTAAATTTTAGACAACGTTCAAAAACAATTCCAGGCCAATTTTTTTGTGATTATTCAGTTTTTTTTCAAAGATCCTATCCTTCATCATCACCATCAGTTGCCATTCCATCTTTTTACCATTTTTAAGCATAGGTTTTACATTTTTTTTATCAGTCGAGCTTTATGTGCGACGGTAATAAAAAAAAAGTCATCTGGGTCTACTATAGGATCATTTTTATGGTCTAGAGTGAGAGATTTACGTCTAGATGAAGCTACTCAAAAAAACACGTCCATTAGGTAGAAAGAAATGGACATGATTGAAACGAAAATTATCGAGTATTGTTGATGAGGATACACCAACATGAATAGAAATAATCACAAATATAAATTTTTCTTTTATACGGTGATTTGAATATTTATTATTAATAACTTTAGAAAGAAACTGATTATCTTTTTCTAAAAAAAATCACATGAAACATGAATTTTAAGTAGAATGTGAAAAATCATCCCTATATTTATATATTTTTCTATTTACAAAACTCTAGAATGTATTTTCGTTTATTTAGAATGTTTAATTACCTTATAATACAAAAAAAAATTCAAAAATCCATCGATTTCCTTCGATTTTTTTTATAGCACTATCTTAAATCGTCACTCACCTGTAATTTTTATAATAAATCTTCCTTCGAATATTGTCTAGAATTTTACAACTACAACTATTACAAGAAATCGCATAATTTTAACATAATATAATACTTCAATTTCTTTAAACTGACACACATCGCAATAAATCTAGTCCATATAAACCGCCAACGATAAAAGAGTCGATGAGACAAACGAATTTGAACACGCTGAAGATGAAATTGAAGATGTAAAATCCAAGTTTCTAATGACGATGAATGATCCCGTTTTCTTGTACTTGAACTTGACAAACTTCTCCGATCACTACAAGAAGAAACAACCAAGAAAATATTCACTCTCGCGCCATTCACGGTTTACTTAATGAAATGTATACCAAGTTATACAGGGTGGAAGAGAAACTACAATACAAAATTTTTATTTCAATATTTTGAGTGTAAGCCGTTGTTTAAATATGGCTACTATACTAAAAACCTTTTCTATTTAACCCTTCCATTTTGTTATTAAAACTATGTCGTATTAACTTTAAATTCGTATAAAAATTTGGGAATAGTCTTAGTCCTTACAAAGGATTCGATGACATAGACATATCGACTTTAGATCCGCTTTAGAATACAGCATACGGCTACGATATCCATTTTTTAAATAATATTTTCTTCGCAAATTTCAAAGGAAATGTTTTTATTTAAGACACTCTGTATTTGCCGCGATGTTAAACTATATAATTTTACCGTTAAAACGTCGCAGTTAGACATTGTAAATAGAAAGTTGAATTCACTTTTAAATATTGTTTGTTCAATAAACTGACCAACTGGAAGGAATTCCGTTACCTTCGACAGGTTCATGCTTTATTTTTTAATAGTTTCGAAAACAAGTGCTCAATAACGGACTATGAATAATTATATTTAAAAACTGTCGTTGATTGAAGGTGAATGTTCTATAAACTCGTAAATATTTACATAAATCCATGAAGGATGCGTCTACGTTCATCTAAACGAAAAACATTTACTGTAGTGAAGAAAAATAATCATTAACACACCTTCTTCCAGCCAGACAGCCAGCTGTGATGGTTTTATTGTATCCAATATCAAAACGCAATCTTTTTGTCAAGCTCTTCCTCTTAAATCATTTTTAAAAGATTCGTGCCTTTATATATCTAGTTTTTTCTCCATTCCATGCTGATTATTCTGATTATTCTTTATAAATCTGCATAGCTACCCCGTTTCTTGAAGGGCTACTTTCTCCATCCTTCCTTCCCTTTTTTTTCTTCTTCAGCTCTCCTTTACATCTCTCAGATTTCATATCTTCATTTTCTATTAGTTTTCTGTCGAGGGAAGTTATTTCCCCTATCTCCATCTTGAAATCTGTTTGTCAGTGATCTTTCATTTTTCTTTGTATGGTTTCCATAATTTCTTTCCTTCTTTCTCTACCTTATCTCGTCTGTTCTCAGCCTTTTTGTTATTTGTAGACTTGCTCTTCTGGATATAGTAGAATTGTGTATACGTCGCTTTTTCCGGAATCAAATTCTTCATCCTGTGGATCTGTTTTATCGTCTCATCATTGTTTAATGTCTTCGCATATTAAAAATGAATGATTTGTATATTGGTCCTCAACGGGAAGAAAGAGAGTCCAGCGATACAGATCGTCCTTACCTCGCTCAAGCGACAATACCCTAGAATCTTTTGTTTTTTATTTCAGGTGGATGCTGCGGATCAACAAAACGTGTCACCACAGTCGGAGGATGGTCGTGGGCGTGGTGGCTAGTTACAGACGTACAGCGACTTTCTTTGGAAGTTATGACGCTCAATCCGCATTGCGAAAGCGTCGAAACGTCTCAAGGGGTTCCGCTTTCCGTTTCCGGTGTAGCCCAATGCAAAATTATGAAAGCTGATGAATTGTTACACACAGCTTCCGAACAATTTCTAGGAAAATCTGTTAGGGAAATAAAGATGACCATTCTACAGACCTTGGAAGGTCATCTTAGAGCTATTTTGGGTAAGTACTAAGTAAATTACTGTTTCCCGAGTATATTTGTTTGGATAATTGATGTTAGGTACTGAATTTAAATTCAAAAAGACGCAACCTTTAAACACTGTTGAAATTATAGTAGGAAGTTATTGGATATTTTCGAATCGCTTTCTTGGAAGCGGACATTCATTTGTGATTCTTCGAAAACAATTAAAATTATTTTTACATGACAGTAAATGAAGGTCAAATCATTCTCCAAGCAAATCATGATTTTTTTTCAAGTTTTGATTGATAAATCCTGACTAATACTTTGCAATCCGATAATTTTTCGGAGAAACACGACATGGAGGCTCCAGAAATTTGCCCCAACAATTTGTTTTTCGCTAATTTCTCCGTAAATATAGAATTTTCGTTAAGACACATTTTAGATGGCGTTGCTATGTTTCCTCCCCATATAAATGAGAAACCCTGGGCATGGTCGGGGGTCGCAAAGAGGATTTTTCACATAGAGATAAATGCTCAACATTATAATTTGAGGGTGGAGCTAAAAAATTGATCCTAAACTTGTGACAATCACTATTTTCCAGATGCTTCAAGCCCCCCAAAAAGAAAATTCGAGACATAGGGCTAAAGATTTTGGAAAGATAGTTTGTTAATGTTTGAAATTATATTTATATTTTAGTCAACAATGACGCCGAATCTTATTCTATTTTTATCCTGCTCTCCGTTTATATCTTCTTCTCCTCCATGTCTCGTTCTTCGTCTACTCCTCTTCTTCTTTCATTATTTTGATGATTTTAACACGGACTATTCAGACATGAACCACAAATATATGAAAATTTGCCTCAGTTCATTTTGCACTGGAAAAAAACCAACTTGAGGATTTGCCGACTCTTTCATAATCTGCACTGGCATCTTCTGCAGGCTTCGTTCCTCATTCTGTGACAACTGAGTGACTGTTGGTTAGCGAGCAACTGCTGGAGTTGTATATATACTTTGCAGATTCAACGGTAGATGGCAAATTTGCGTTTTGCTTCGGAAGCAATCGTTTGAAGTTATCAAATCCGAGAGTTTCGGTGAATATTCATAATCACGCCGAATCTTATTCTATTTTTATCCTGCTCTCCCTTTATATATCCTTCTCCTCCACGACTCTTTCTTCGTCTACTCCTCTTCTTCTTTAATTATTTTGATGATTTTAACACGGACTGTTCTGACATGAACCACAAATATATGAAAATTTGAATCAGTTCATTTTGCACTGGCAAAAAACCAACTTGAGGATGCGCTGACTCTTTCATAATCTGAACAGGCATCTGCTGAACGTTTCGTTCCTCATTCTTCGTGTGACAGTTGGTTTGCGATCAATTGCTGGAGCTGTACACTTTGCAGATTCAACGTTATCAAATCTGAAAGCTTTGAGAGTTGTTTTGGTGAACATTCTTGAGAAGGCAAAAAGTTTTGAGACATATCCTTGTCAGGACATACTTGTTTTACTGTACGTTCCACCAGTAAAAGGTTTGTTCTAGCAGACTCCTTGATCATGTGGTATATGAAAGTTTGAATTTAACAGTATCAATTTCAAGATCGGAATATGATCAGAACATACTGCTGGAACAAACCTTGCCAAATGTAAAAGTAGCTTGGAGTCAAGGGAAATAAAATTGTACATAGCCATGTAAGACGTAAGTCCTTTTGGATGCTTTATCATTTTCAAAGCCACAAAATTAATTATTGTGGTTGAAGAGAGCTGTTTTAATCAAAATATATTATCGGGAAGTCAAAATTAACTTCAAATTTGAAGATTCAGTCACAAACAAACAAACAAACAAACAACGAAGCAAAGTTAAGAAGAAAAAAATGTAAACTTATTTTCTTATCAAAAAGGTAAAAAACAAATTATTTTAATAAATAAAAACTATCAAATAATGTACACAAATAAAGAGGACAGTTCAACAATATGAAATATGTTGACTTATACTGTAAGTTTTAAAATGATAACACCGACAACAATGGTTCAAATGGATTTTATAAAGGTGACCTCAATATTTTTAACTAACGATGTCGTTGAATATCTTTGAAATTATTCATTACATAATCTTTGAACTCAGAAAATTCACTGTTCTCATTTTCAAGTATATCACGACATAAAGAAAAATTTTATATCGGTAATAAAAATTCGAATCAAACAAATTTTGTTGATTAGGTTCGGAAATGCATCGAGCATTTATTTTTATGTTAATCAATCGATTATTTCCAAAGACTGTTTATGGTTTTCGTCGTACGTTTACTCTAATATAAGCCAAACACGATACAGTATATAAGAGAGGTTACATGTGCATGTTTCTTGCGCAGATCAACTGAATGTCTGTAGCGTAGCAAAAACCTACAGACGTTTCGAAACACATGTGCAGGTAGACCTTCAACGACGAATCGTAACCTGTATGGTAAACATAATCGATTTAGAACTGTTCCTTCCAAAGAATTATTGTCAGATATTCATCACTGCTTTATCTCTTCGTTTCCAAATAGTCTGATTTACATAAAAGTGGCCATTTTGTCTCAAAACTGCGTCATACTCAACTTGCACTCAAATGATCTTTTGTCGATGTTTATAAGTTCCTACAGGTAGAATACTTGATTTATGATCTGACCAGACGGAACTAACTCTTCATGGATCAAATCACGGTGGTCAAAGAAGCAAATAGATCCTTCAATAATATGAAGCAAAAAGAATCTCCAAAGCAGCAAAGATAAGATGGTAAAAATCGATGATAACGCCATTTGGTGGTAGCCAGAAAGACCTGGCGTTTCGTTTTAGGGTATGAACTTCCATAGGACGCTTCAATTGCGATTGACATTCGAAATTGTTGTTGATCTTTCTTATCGTGATATTTTTAATTGAAATCTATATTTTTAACAATTAACTCACACGACACATCTTCGGCAAAAGCTAAGTGAACATCCGGGGAATTGATAGAAGTTTTTAAAATAATATTTAGATAACAAATTGACTTTTTTTATTTTAATAAGTTCAAGTATTTTATTTTTATTAATTTCGTAATGAAAATAAATATTTTCACCCTGGTGCTTATTTTTTTCGAGTTACGTACTTAGCAAAGTGAAACGTACTCGTAAATCGCGAGATAATTTGAATTGATTCATTTCTCAATTATAACAAGTTTAAAAAACAACTTCTACTAATGATGGTTATATAATTTAATCTAATAAAACGTCAATTGCGTTGTTTTCGAAATTATTCTCATATCTCACCAGATAAATTTGTTTAATAAAAAATAAACTTAATTTTTAGCCAAACAAAGAACAGTGTTGCATTTTAAAAATCGCGATTTTACTAAACCCAGAACTTACCAAATGTATTGGATGTACGAGGGTTATTTGAGAAGTTTCAGATCTATCACTTTTCCATAATAATATTTTACGTTCAACAAAGTCTATACGCTTTTTCCTCTCGTAACATTATGCAAAATGCTTAAAAATCGTTCACGCGTTTTAGCTGTAGTACTAAAGTCGATTTAATTATAAAGATCATTAAAGATGTTCTCAAAATATCAATTGCCGCTCTTTTTGACGAAAAGTCTAATAGAAAATCTCATTAATTATATTATAAACTTTAACAAACTAACAATAATTATTAAAACGACAAATATCTACAGGAATTGTATGAAAACAAATAACATCATTCAATAAGTCATGTGACATGACACACGGGGCTGCAATTGTCAAATCCATATGACGTTTATGGAGTACCAACTTTTAAAAGACTATGTGTCAAATTTCGTGACATTTCGATTAGTCAGAAAAAAGTGACAGCCATTTCAGTGAAACTATTTTCGTTATTTTCAAAACAATTTCTTGTGTTAATTTATCATTGCTCTTGATAAAAAAAATATTGTACAAGCTAAAAGTGTTAACTAGACTCTGCACCGATTATGGTGAAGGTACTAGTAGTCCAGAAAACAAAAAAAAAGTCCATAAATTGGTTATATCTAATCGTAAATTGAAATTGCGTGAGATAGCTGATGCCTTGAAGATATCAGATAGCAGTGTTTGCAATTACGAATGAACATTTGAACAGAAGAAAGTTTTTTTCAAAGTGGGTGCCGCGTTTACTCACAGTCGATCCAAAACAACAACATTTCTGATGATTTAGAGCAGAGTTTGGTCTTAATAAATCAGAATTTTTGCCTCTATATTTGACAATGGATGAAAAATGGATTCAAAAATATCATGATCTTAGTAGATTGTCACCATGGTCTATTTTCCTTTATATTGAGCCAATCTTTTCCATATGCATTTTACTACTGCCAAATTTCCTTTTCTTTGCCTCTATAATCCTCATATATAATGATGAGCAATTTCTCTGTAGTTTTCGCACATTACATCATCCTTGTGAAGTAGTATCATTGATTTTCTTTTCAGTCTCTGGGTATTTTATTTGTGTTCCGTTTACGTAAATATTTTATCATTTTTATGTTGCCACCTCCACTGGTTTTACCTAGTATTATTTTCTTTATCGCTTCTTCGATTTCCTAGTAAAAAAAATAAATTAGGGTTCGAATTGAAAACGTTTAAGACCAACTATTACATTGTTAAATTTAGTTACTTAGACTACACGAGCTTAACAATAAATATGATCATCTCTAAATTAAAGAGGTCATGAAAAACGTCCTTAATTTTAATTGACTAAATTTTTTCTAATACCGGAAGCTATTTGAAACATTTTAACATTGTTGCAAATTACCCGAAGACATTTTCGACCGACCTTGAGCGTTTAACGAGGTTAAATTTGATGAGGTTCAAGGTAATATCAATAATAGACTAATATATTTTAGAACAGAGGTGTCAAACTCAATTTTGCAGAGGGCCATAAATTAAAGTTTGAATTCCTAGGTGGGCCAGATTGAAAATTAAAAAAAAAATGAACTGAATTATTATAACTTGCTTGCTACTGGCGATACTGTCTTTCTCTTTCGTTTGTCTAGACACGTGCTGCCCTTGAAATTACTTATAAACATTTGTAGAGGAATCGAATTAAGTCCAAAGGCTCTAAAGAACATTATTGATAAGGCCCAGGTGCCGGAAACGGCCCGTGGGCCATATCTTTGACATGGTTGTTTTGGAACATTCCATTTGTGCCAAACCAGAATACGCCAAATAACTCCAACAAGTATCGAGAAAGTTTCATTACTGTAAATCAATATGGTAACGGTTTTTGTTATCACTTTATGTGGTTTATATTAAATAAATTTCAAATCAATTATGTCAATATTAATTTTTTGACAATACTGATGGTGTAAACAGCTTACGAAACAAGATTACTTTAAAATGTTTCACAATATTGCCTAAAATCAATAGCGAGTGTTTTGTAATAAACAGTAACCATTAAACTCATTTCCGAGCATGAAAAGTATATGTATGTGTATATTATTAAACTAACGGTCAAACATAATGTAAAAAAAGCGATTCTAGTCAGTTATAATAATTCAAGAAACCATAGAAATACAAAATCGATGTTTTGGATTACCAGGGAGGCACTAGCCTATTATAAACTTATTTATCTATTTGTATTGGTAACATTTGCGAAAACTATCTGAAAAGTAGTGCAATAAACGGTCACTAGAGAGTTAGCAGATTCCAAATTGTCAATTAAGCTCGGCTCGTCCTTTGCCTAAACATCACATTGACGTCATATCAAGAAATAAAAAGAAAATTTTGATATAAATAAAGAATAAGATTGACTTCCTAGTTGAAGTCCATTGTTTCGATAGTATATTTCTTTCTAGAATATAATACGAGCTTTTGATTAGCATTAAGCAAATGCGGCAACCGACTTGAAGATATATTTTTCATATTTAACCTCTACTGCAAAATATTACACACATTTTTATCAATTCTAATAGATAATTTGGTCTTTTTTGAGCATTAACTTTTTTTTTGGTAAATAACATTAACAAATTAATAAACATTTTTTCTTCCTCTTATTTTTAAAACTTTAGTCTAACAATTCCTAAAGTGAAATTAATTCATAATTTTAATTACTAGATATTCCATATTGTCATTAAATTCGTATTATGTTATTAAATTTATTTCCTGTCATTAAATCCATATCAAAAACTCGTAAAGAACCGGACAATTCATATTTTTCTTATTAAAAACCAATTTTCATCAATCTGTTTGTTTTTCTGGATATTCTAGTTATTACAAAGAATGTAGAGTCCATTGAACTAATCCTTTCAAGATTAGTAAACAATTAGATAAAACTCCTGTCGGAACTATTCTAAATTGTTAGTAGTTTTTCGCACATTTAAACATCTCAAATTTATTAACCAAGTCCTTTCTATAATTAATAGAAATGTTTTTTTTCTTATTTCGGTCGAGAATAATGTTTCTTTCAAATGTTGACCTAGCCCGGGCTGATGGCTTGGTCAGAGAAGTCCGTAGCTTACGGTACATTGCCGCTTGGGGTAGCCAAGTCTAGCACGATGTACTCCGGCGGCAAAACCAGCGATTTTTGCCCAATGTACCATTCGTGAATCACGGCCTTTTGAAAGGAGATCATCACGTCCGGACTGAACTGATTTTCATAAATAATGGGGCTCTGATTGCTCGGAGATACATCGAGGAAATTCTCCTTGAGACTGTGATCTTTGCTCGTCCACATACCGCCAGAATTGCTACCGAATTTTTGGAGCAAGTGGTAATCACAGTTCTGGACTGGCCTGTACGATCTCCCGATATGAATCCCATAGAGCATTTGTAGGATAATTTAAAGGGGAGTGTTAGACGTGGTCGTCCTCCTCGTAGTAACTTAAATCAGCTCCAAATTGATCTTAGAGAGGAATGGGATGATATGCCGATGGAGTACATCCAGAATTTAATTTCCTCGATGTCTGATAGGGTTAGAGCCCTTAGCCGTAGCAGAGGGAGTAATAACCGCTATTAGATTTAGATAAATTGTTAGATAACTTAATAGAAATGAAGAATAAGGGTTTTTTAAAATGTTTTAGTTTATTATTTTTTCTTTATTTCGTATTTTTCGTAAGTAATCAATAAAAATAATTCACTTTTGACTTGATTTTGTGTAAATAACTTATAAATTTACCAATTCTTACCATTAATTTTATACTTTTCGTTCTAGAAAATCGAAAAATCATCCAATTTCGATGAATTTTTTTTAAATCTTTGTTTTTACGGTGTATTTACGAAAAAAAAATTATGGGAATAAAAAAAAATTAAAACTTATGTTGGTTTCAGGGCTTTGAATGTTTATGAAAATGCACTTATCCACGTATAATTGTTGATAACTTTTTTCCAAATAATCAAATGAAGTTGTTATATTTTTTTTATAATCTACATACAAAACGAATAAATTGAATAAAAAATTATATAAAAATGTTGATTTATCATGTTTTTACAATTAAAATAAATTAAAACAATTTTTCTTAAAATTGTACTTATTGTAAACAAGTGTACAATAAGTTAATTTTGAAAAATCCAAAATTTTCAACATTCAAAAAACGGTATGTTACTAAGGTTTACTGTTAAAGAGAATTTAAAGTCATAAAACCATATAAAATCTTCAAATGTGATTTTTCCTATATTTTTTCACATAAATTCGCCGTGAAAACGAAGGTTTTAAAAAAAATTCATCGAAATCGGATGATTTTTCGATTTTCTAGAGCGTTTATGAAAACTTTTAAAGTCAGAAAACAATATGAAATCTTTAAGTGAGTTAAAAAATGAATAGACAAAGATTTTGAAAATTTTTTTTTCAAAATATTCGATTTTTTGTGTACATTAACAAAAAAAAATATATAAACTGCATTTGATGCTTTGTGAAAAAGTTATATGCGTTTATGATCACATTTAAAGTCATAAAACTATATAAAATTTCCAGGTGAAATATTTCCCATATTTTTTTTCATAAATCTGCCGCAAAAAAAATATTTAAAAAAAAAGTTAATCGAAATCGGATGATTTTTCTATTTCCTAGAACCAAAAAACGAAGGGACCGGGAAAGTATAAGATTACCAAAAGTTTTTTTTGTTGTTGAGTTTATTTTCTGATAAAAAAGTTCCAAACCGGTTCTGTATCCTTTTTCTTCATAATATTCTAAACAAACTTTGTAAATACAGCGAACAATCCACTGCGCTTTGTTCGTTGGCGGGGAAAACACACGTGCTTAAATAAATTAGACGGCTTGAAAATCGTGTAGTCTCGATTCGTTTTGACTAGATACATAAAATATTGAAACCCTTTTAACTTCAGAGAACTATTTAAACATTGTGAACGCGATTATATTCAATAGTGCATTGTGTTTACGACATGGAATTATTATGGATGAGTATGTTAAGTCTTGGGCTAACAATCGGAGCTACATATGGAGTAGTGTCGAGGTATGTTTTGAAAAAATAACTATTTATGTCGTTACCCTCGAAATGTTTGAATTGAGGATATACAGGAACAAACGAAAATGATTGTTTCAATAATTCGCTGCTTGATTTTAAACGTTTTTTTTGAATCGAAAACAATATACCAAAAAACTGGTAGTTAGTTCTAATGTTAAAATATTTATCTTAGTCAGTAACCTATAGTCTACCGATTAGATAATTATTTTTATAATTGATTTTTAAATAAAAAATATGAAATATTGTTTTTTTTATCAGTTTGTTCAACTGGTTTTATATATTTCTACAATTTGGTCACTTCAAAATATGATGAAGATTGTTTGCTAACATATTTGTAGTGTGAAATTTCTTTGACAGAACTCTGTTTCATATAAATTAATGCTGGTTGAAGGAAAAAATCCACATCGAGCAAGTCTAGATCCAATATAATGGAATAAACAATATAAGTAATTTTTCAATATATTTTGTAAACGACTTCGACGAGATTTTGAGTATAAAGTCAATGTAAAGAGACATATTTTCATTGCAATTGATAGAAAAGTCCGTCAAAGAGCTTGTATCTTTTTGATTTCGCCATCAGGTGGAAGAAAATTGAAAACTCACAATGCTATACACCCAAATCTGCAAAACTTGACATACCTCCTCGACCAATAGTTTCAAATATTCATATATATAAACAATATCAAAAACACATGAGATTTCAAAGAAAAAATTAAAAATATAACAATTCCTGACGAATAGCTATGTATTGATTTCGTTAGATGTATTTTCCATATATACAAATGATGAAAGATATATTAATGAAAAAATTGGACAAAATTACATGCTAGACATAAATCAAAACGAATTTATTAAAGCTATACGATAAAATACTAACTTCAACTAATCAAAAATAAAAACAGGAATCAAACAACATTAAAACAAAAAACATTTTTTCTTACCATATGTAAAGGATTTTCCCAACAACTATGAAATTATTTCAATAAATATGATGAATGAAATAAAAAATAAAATAAATAATATTATATGTCAAGTACCTTATAATGATTGCGACGCTGTGTACATAGGGCAGACATCTCAGTATTTAGAAAATAGACTAAGAAGTCATCAATACGATAAAAAGAACTAGATTAGGTAACAAAAATTCTTGAAACGAAATCAAATATACGAGAAAGAGAATTTTTAGAAATGATTCGCATACATAGAGAAAGCTATCAGTGATAAAAAAGAGTTAAATAATTTGTGTAAAATTTATGGTTCTATTTTATAAATTTTAATTGAAATATGTAATCATTTAATTGATGGCTGCTATAGGTTTTTAAGATGTAAAAACTGAGGAAACGTCAATTTTCCTCGTTTAAGCAGATTTCTATTCTGATTTTATTTTGATATTCATGATGTAGCTGATTGATATTGATATAGACCGAAGTATGTCAAAACGTTAAATTTTTAAATGTTATTTTAAACTGATTTTCATGAAAAAGACTTGTAAAATCAAGACAAGTCAACACAAAAAAAGGAAATTTGAGTGTATACACTATTTATATTAAAACTTTCTGTACATAGTTCTCATTAACGTTTTCACTTCATAGATCTTTTTATATGCTGTTCGTATTAATTTGTCTCGATAGGTGTGTATTTTATGAAAATCAGTTTAAAACAGCGTGTGAAAAATAACTTTATCGGTTTGGTACTAATTCTAATAACAAATTTAGTTCATTTTGGTTCAACAATGCGCTTTGCTTTCGCTCCTGCACTTGGTAGCCTAGGCTATAAAGGTGTTCGTCTACATTCATTGCTATGTCCATTTTCAATTAGTCGAACTAGATTGTCTCTGCGTGGGCTGTAAGACTTGGCGCTCCCTCTAAGCCTTTACTTTAGACGACTTTTGTTGTCCAGTAGCTAAAATCGTCTTTCAAAATAACAATGGACACAAACTACGGGTTATTAGAACCAAAAATTGTGCTAAGAATCCTTCTTCAACTACATCCATTGCTATGTTTCCATTCCCAGTTAGTCGAGGTGGACAGACTCTGCATGGGCTGATAAACTTTACGCCCCCTCTAGGCCTTTACTTTAGACGACTTTTATTGTCCAGTAGCTAAAATCGTCTTTTAAAATAACAATGGACACAAACTACGGGTTATTAGAACCAAAAATTGTGCTAAGAATCCTTCTTCAACTACATCCATTGCTATGTTTCCATTCCCAGTTAGTCGAGGTGGACAGACTCTGCATGGGCTGATAAACTTTACGCCCCCTCTAGGCCTTTACTTTAGACGACTTTTATTGTCCAGTAGCTAAAATCGTCTTTTAAAATAACAATGGACACAAACTACGGGTTATTAGAACCAAAAATTGTGCTAAGAATCCTTCTTCAATTACATCCATTACCATGTTTCCATTCCCAGTTAGTCGAGGTGGACAGACTCTGCATGGGCTGATAAACTTAACGCCCCCTCTAGGCCTTTACTTTAGACGACTTTTATTGTCCAGTAGCTAAAATCGTCTTTTAAAATAACAATGGACACAAACTACGGGTTATTAGAACCAAAAATTGTGCTAAGAATCCTTCTTCAATTACATCCATTACTATGTTTCCATTCCCAGTTAGTCGAGGTGGACAGACTCTGCATGGGCTGATAAACTTTACGCCCCCTCTAGGCCTTTACTTTAGACGACTTTTATTGTCCAGTAGCTAAAATCGTCTTTTAAAATAACAATGGACACAAACTACGGGTTATTAGAACCAAAAATTGTGCTAAGAATCCTTCTTCAATTACATCCATTACTATGTTTCCATTCCCAGTTAGTCGAGGTGGACAGACTCTGCATGGGCTGATAAACTTAACGCCCCCTCTAGGCCTTTACTTTAGACGACTTTTGTTGTCCAGTAGCTAAAATCGTCTTTTAAAATAACAATGGACACAAACTACGGGTTATTAGAACCAAAAATTGTGCTAAGAATCCTTCTTCAATTACATCCATTACTATGTTTCCATTCCCAGTTAGTCGAGGTGAACAGACTCTGCATGGGCTGATAAACTTAACGCCCCCTCTAGGCCTTTACTTTAGACGACTTTTGTTGTCCAGTAGCTAAAATCGTCTTTCAAAATAACAATGGACACAAACTACGGGTTATTAGAACCAAAAATTGTGCTAAGAATCCTTCTTCAACTACATCCATTGCTATGTTTCCATTCCCAGTTAGTCGAGGTGGACAGACTCTGCATGGGCTGATAAACTTTACGCCCCCTCTAGGCCTTTACTTTAGACGACTTTTATTGTCCAGTAGCTAAAATCGTCTTTTAAAATAACAATGGACACAAACTACGGGTTATTAGAACCAAAAATTGTGCTAAGAATCCTTCTTCAACTACATCCATTGCTATGTTTCCATTCTCAGTTAGTCGAGGTGGACAGACTCTGCATGGGCTGATAAACTTAACGCCCCCTCTAGGCCTTTACTTTAGACGACTTTTGTTGTCCAGTAGCTAAAATCGTCTTTTAAAATAACAATGGACACAAACTACGGGTTATTAGAACCAAAAATTGTGCTAAGAATCCTTCTTCAACTACATCCATTGCTATGTTTCCATTCCCAGTTAGTCGAGGTGGACAGACTCTGCATGGGCTGATAAACTTTACGCCCCCTCTAGGCCTTTACTTTAGACGACTTTTATTGTCCAGTAGCTAAAATCGTCTTTTAAAATAACAATGGACACAAACTACGGGTTATTAGAACCAAAAATTGTGCTAAGAATCCTTCTTCAACTACATCCATTGCTATGTTTCCATTCTCAGTTAGTCGAGGTGGACAGACTCTGCATGGGCTGATAAACTTAACGCCCCCTCTAGGCCTTTACTTTAGACGACTTTTGTTGTCCAGTAGCTAAAATCGTCTTTTAAAATAACAATGGACACAAACTACGGGTTATTAGAACCAAAAATTGTGCTAAGAATCCTTCTTCAACTACATCCATTGCTATGTTTCCATTCCCAGTTAGTCGAGGTGGACAGACTCTGCATGGGCTGATAAACTTAAAGCCCCCTCTAGGCCTTTACGTTAGACGACTTTTGTTGTCCAGTAGCTAAAATCGTCTTTTGAATGTGTAAATTCAATAGAATCTCGTAGAAATTTTAACGAAATAAATGAAAGTAGTAGATATGAAGTAATTAATAAAAAAGTTACGTTCAAAATCAGTTTTCATTTATATCGATCTTTGGGAAATCGTTCATTCTATCCATATTGTACAAAAGTACGTTGTTCTTATTATATAGATTGGAAAATTGAAGTATACAGGATGTCCCTGTTATTATTACTATTGTTAATCAGTAAACACCAACTTGAGAATTATTGTATGTAATTTAAATAATCGGTAAGGGTAACATAACCTAAAAACTTATTTCAACTTCTAATATTATTTCGATCTTTATTTACTTCTCGAAATTTCTGCCTCAAGTTCCTGTGTATCTAGTAGAATCCATTCCATAATTCACGTTGTTAATTTTGTTGTAGCAGGTCAAGAACAAGGTCCCTTTCACGGTTCTGAAGTAGGTTAGTTACACTCACTTTTTTCGGATAAATGATCTCACGTTTCCGATATCTCTCACTTCCAATACGAACCGATGATATAATCTGATATTGCGCAATAAAAATATTATAATTAGTACCAAATATTACTTATTAAAAGTGTTTCTATGAGTATCGATTTTTTCTTAAATAATTTTGTAATTAAATATTTAAGTTTATTATTTGTTCTAATAAATAGGCATGCAGAGGTCATCGTAGTTATCTATTGAAATAATGAACGACATTAATTCAACTTCTCATTAGATTGATTCCCTATGATCGAAGAATATTGTCACTTTTGATTTATTTATGAGACACAGAGTAGTATATTAAAACACAAGGAACAGAAGGTTTTTCAATCCAGCAAAATTTTCGAATACTGGAATGGACTTTGTTGCGTGTGTTTTATACTATTTCCTCTGTTTCGGCTTGTGTTCACATCAATTTATAAAAAAATTATAAAAAATATACATCAGGGAAATTACGCTGTAACGTAGGTGGTCGGTTGGTAGCACTGATTCATGTTTGACAGTTGACTTTGGAAAAATAATCTGCTTATGTCAGAAGAAAACGGGTGTAGAATTTCAATTTACATCACAAGAATTACGGGACGTGGCGTTATAACGTTATAAATAATTTCTATCATCACAGAAAATGTGTTTTTGATGCCAAGAATAAAAGTTATAAATGATTAACAATGTGAAAGACTTATTCCATGTTAAAGTTAACGTTAAATATTCGTCCAGTCAGCTGTCAAAATGAAACTGTTATTCAGGGGTACCAACCCACGGCAGAAAATTACCAAAAATCGCTTAAGAATGAAGTAAAAATGGATGCGAGAATAACGTTGTTCCAATACCGAAATAATCCTTGTTTTTATATATTTATATAAGTATTTTACATATTTTTTTCCCAAAAATCGATTTTATACATCAATGTCAGCTGCTTCATGAGCAATACAATAATTCCAACGCTTCTCTAACTTTGATTTGTCTTTTGCTTCAGAACAGGCTTCAGTTTCAGCAATTGCTTCATCATTTGAATTGAATTTCTTACCGGCGAGCATTTTTTTTTTTGTTCAGCGAATTATCTGTAATTGATTGGGAAATAATAACACCATAAGAAAACATCACTTTTCATTTTTAAGAGGTATAAACTTATACTATTCAATCTCATGTTGAACCGCTCTCTATAGTCCATTTTATAGTTTTAACAAAACATTTTGTTATCCAAGAAGAACCAACGATAAGGTATAAATATGTAGTTGCCACGAGAATTCAAATCCCTTTATTGTTTAGCATAATTATGGATCGATTCACTTGCGTGTAGTAACAAGAAATCGATTTTAGGATTAAATATTCAGTGACCTAGACATTTGGAATTCGTTGTTGGGTCACGGATACACGTAAATGTTGGATTCACGTGTTTCAATGTCATTTGTGAACCTCAAAACTAAGTGGTCCAACTAAAACCTACCGGAAGGTGTAAACATCTGAGAAACGATCAACTTTGTGAGAGGGTCAACAAAATCCCTAACTTTATCCTCAATTTTATGCGAATGGGAATGTTGGACGTGGAGAGATTGAAAAAATACAAGCGTATCTGACATTTCAGATCCAATTTTTAATACTAGAGAATTTCACAAGACACGCAGTAGAACCAAAAGTGAATCGACAGTTGACTTGTAATTCCAACAAAATCCACATCAACAAAAAGCTAGTTCCACCAAAGCGAATGTGTAATTAATTTTAGTACCAAAAAAAATACTTTTCCATGGAATCCTTCAGAAATAACAACAATGAGAAAAGTTAAATTTCATCTAATAGTTCTTGTATTCTTGATGAAGTATCTAGATCACGTTGGATCCCATATCCTCTGGTATGAACACGTGACAGAGATAAGTAGAAGGAGGACTCGAAGCCACCGCTATACTAAATAATGGAGTCATTTGGTACACGGACGGTTCCAAGATGAATGGCTTACCCGGAGCAAGCTTCTGCGGAGAATACTTCGAAAATAAGCAATTTTTCATGCTTGCGAAACATGCTATCGTTAACAAATTTGATTGTTTCGTAACAGCAAAATCTCCAGTATCTTCTTGGTATAGCTGTTAGAAATCTAGTCATAAGACAGTCTCTACGGAAACACCTGGTATGATACAAGCTTGTTCTACCAACATGCTTACGGCTAATAACTAGCCTTCTAACTGGACACAGGTATCTACGTAGGTATCCATCTCTATGCTACAGGCGTCACGGGCGGTTTGGAATAGGGCTAGTGCATGGATAAGAAAGCATCTTCAGGCCACATCATTGGTGAATACTCAGCACTGACATGCGCGAGGTTCTAACACATAGGCAAGCGTTAAAGTTTGCCTAATGACGTTAAATGTTTAAAACAAGGTGCCTGATTAGCTTGACATCGGCACATAAACAGAAAATATATACCTAAATCATCGGCTTTTGATCATTTAGATTCACTTCAGAAGAAAGAGTTGGCTGGTGATATATCCTGCTTTTAGTACATCCTAGACTTTTCTTGAACGACGTAATCGGGAGTTGGTGCTCATAAACAGAAAATATATACCTAAATCATCGGCTTTTGATCATTTAGATTCACTTCAGAAGAAAGAGTTGGCTGGTGATATATCCTGCTTTTAGTACATCCTGGACTTTTCTTGAACGACGTAATCGGGAGTTGGTGCTCATAAACAGAAAATATATACCTAAATCATCGGCTTTTGATCATTTAGATTCACTTCAGAAGAAAGAGTTGGCTGGTGATATATCCTGCTTTTAGTACATCCTGGACTTTTCTTGAACGACGTAATCGGGAGTTGGTGCTCATAAACAGAAAATATATACCTAAATCATCGGCTTTTGATCATTTAGATTCACTTCAGAAGAAAGAGTTGGCTGGTGATATATCCTGCTTTTAGTACATCCTAGACTTTTCTTGAACGACGTAATCGGGATTTGGTGCTCATAAACAGAAAATATATACCTAAATCATCGGCTTTTGATCATTTAGATTCACTTCAGAAGAAAGAGTTGGCTGGTGATATATCCTGCTTTTAGTACATCCTGGACTTTTCTTGAACGACGTAATCGGGAGTTGGTGCTCATAAACAGAAAATATATACCTAAATCATCGGCTTTTGATCATTTAGATCCACTTCAGAAGAAAGAGTTGGCTGGTGATATATCCAGCTTTTAGTACATCCTGGACTTTTCTTGATCGACGTAATCGGGAGTTGGTGCTCATAAACAGAAAATATATACCTAAATCATCGGCTTTCGATCATTTAGATTCACTTCAGAAGAAAGAGTTGGCTGGTGATATATCCTGCTTTTAGTACATCCTGGACTTTTCTTGAACGACGTAATCGGGAGTTGGTGCTCATAAACAGAAAATATATACCTAAATCATCGGCTTTTGATCATTTAGATCCACTTCAGAAGAAAGAGTTGGCTGGTGATATATCCAGCTTTTAGTACATCCTGGACTTTTCTTGAACGACGTAATCGGGAGTTGGTGCTCATAAACAGAAAATATATACCTAAATCATCGGCTTTCGATCATTTAGATTCACTTCAGAAGAAAGAGTTGGCTGGTGATATATCCTGCTTTTAGTACATCCTGGACTTTTCTTGAACGACGTAATCGGGAGTTGGTGCTCATAAACAGAAAATATATACCTAAATCATCGGCTTTTGATCATTTAGATTCACTTCAGAAGAGTTGGCTGATGATATATCCTGCTTTTAGTACATCCTGGACTTTTCTTGAACGACGTAATCGGGAGTTGGTGCTCATAAACAGAAAATATATACCTAAATCATCGGCTTTTGATCATTTAGATTAACTTCAGAAGAAAGAGTTGGCTGGTGATATATCCTGCTTTTAGTACATCCTGGACTTTTCTTGAACGACGTAATCGGGAGTTGGTGCTCATAAACAGAAAATATATACCTAAATCATCGGCTTTTGATCATTTAGATCCACTTCAGAAGAAAGAGTTGGCTGGTGATATATCCAGCTTTTAGTACATCCTAGACTTTTCTTGAACGACGTAATCGGGAGTTGGTGCTCATAAACAGAAAATATATACCTAAATCATCGGCTTTTGATCATTTAGATTCACTTCAGAAGAGTTGGCTGATGATATATCCTGCTTTTAGTACATCCTGGACTTTTCTTGAACGACGTAATCGGGAGTTGGTGCTCATAAACAGAAAATATATACCTAAATCATCGGCTTTTGATCATTTAGATTAACTTCAGAAGAAAGAGTTGGCTGGTGATATATCCTGCTTTTAGTACATCCTGGACTTTTCTTGAACGACGTAATCGGAAGTTGGTGCTCATAAACAGAAAATATATACCTAAATCATCGGCTTTTGATCATTTAGATTAACTTCAGAAGAAAGAGTTGGCTGGTGATATATCCTGCTTTTAGTACATCCTGGACTTTTCTTGAACGACGTAATCGGGAGTTGGTGCTCATAAACAGAAAATATATACCTAAATCATCGGCTTTTGATCATTTAGATCCACTTCAGAAGAAAGAGTTGGCTGGTGATATATCCTGCTTTTAATACATCCTGGACTTTTCTTGAACGACGTAATCGGGAGTTGGTGCTCATAAACAGAAAATATATACCTAAATCATCGGCTTTTGATCATTTAGATCCACTTCAGAAGAAAGAGTTGGCTGGTGATATATCCTGCTTTTAGTACATCCTGGACTTTTCTTGAACGACGTAATCGGGAGTTGGTGCTCATAAACAGAAAATATATACCTAAATCATCGGCTTTTGATCATTTAGATTCACTTCAGAAGAAAGAGTTGGCTGGTGATATATCCAGCTTTTAGTACATCCTAGACTTTTCTTGAACGACGTAATCGGGAGTTGGTGCTCATAAACAGAAAATATATACCTAAATCATTGGCTTTTGATCATTTAGATCCACTTCAGAAGAGTTGGCTGGTGATATATCCAACTTTTAGTACATCCTGGACTTTTCTTGAACGACGTAATCGGGAGTTGGTGCTCATAAACAGAAAATATATACCTAAATCATCGGCTTTTGATCATTTAGATTCACTTCAGAAGAGTTGGCTGATGATATATCCTGCTTTTAGTACATCCTGGACTTTTCTTGAACGACGTAATCGGGAGTTGGTGCTCATAAACAGAAAATATATACCTAAATCATCGGCTTTTGATCATTTAGATTCACTTCAGAAGAGTTGGCTGATGATATATCCTGCTTTTAGTACATCCTGGACTTTTCTTGAACGACGTAATCGGGAGTTGGTGCTCATAAACAGAAAATATATACCTAAATCATCGGCTTTTGATCATTTAGATTAACTTCAGAAGAAAGAGTTGGCTGGTGATATATCCTGCTTTTAGTACATCCTGGACTTTTCTTGAACGACGTAATCGGGAGTTGGTGCTCATAAACAGAAAATATATACCTAAATCATCGGCTTTTGATCATTTAGATTAACTTCAGAAGAAAGAGTTGGCTGGTGATATATCCTGCTTTTAGTACATCCTGGACTTTTCTTGAACGACGTAATCGGGAGTTGGTGCTCATAAACAGAAAATATATACCTAAATCATCGGCTTTTGATCATTTAGATTAACTTCAGAAGAAAGAGTTGGCTGGTGATATATCCTGCTTTTAGTACATCCTGGACTTTTCTTGAACGACGTAATCGGGAGTTGGTGCTCATAAACAGAAAATATATACCTAAATCATCGGCTTTTGATCATTTAGATTAACTTCAGAAGAAAGAGTTGGCTGGTGATATATCCTGCTTTTAGTACATCCTGGACTTTTCTTGAACGACGTAATCGGGAGTTGGTGCTCATAAACAGAAAATATATACCTAAATCATCGGCTTTTGATCATTTAGATTAACTTCAGAAGAAAGAGTTGGCTGGTGATATATCCAGCTTTTAGTACATCCTAGACTTTTCTTGAACGACGTAATCGGGAGTTGGTGCTCATAAACAGAAAATATATACCTAAATCATCGGCTTTTGATCATTTAGATTAACTTCAGAAGAAAGAGTTGGCTGGTGATATATCCTGCTTTTAGTACATCCTGGACTTTTCTTGAACGACGTAATCGGGAGTTGGTGCTCATAAACAGAAAATATATACCTAAATCATCGGCTTTTGATCATTTAGATTCACTTCAGAAGAAAGAGTTGGCTGGTGATATATCCAGCTTTTAGTACATCCTAGACTTTTCTTGAACGACGTAATCGGGAGTTGGTGCTCATAAACAGAAAATATATACCTAAATCATCGGCTTTTGATCATTTAGATTAACTTCAGAAGAAAGAGTTGGCTGGTGATATATCCTGCTTTTAGTACATCCTGGACTTTTCTTGAACGACGTAATCGGGAGTTGGTGCTCATAAACAGAAAATATATACCTAAATCATCGGCTTTTGATCATTTAGATTCACTTCAGAAGAAAGAGTTGGCTGGTGATATATCCAGCTTTTAGTACATCCTAGACTTTTCTTGAACGACGTAATCGGGAGTTGGTGCTCATAAACAGAAAATATATACCTAAATCATCGGCTTTTGATCATTTAGATTAACTTCAGAAGAAAGAGTTGGCTGGTGATATATCCTGCTTTTAGTACATCCTGGACTTTTCTTGAACGACGTAATCGGGAGTTGGTGCTCATAAACAGAAAATATATACCTAAATCATCGGCTTTTGATCATTTAGATTCACTTCAGAAGAAAGAGTTGGCTGGTGATATATCCAGCTTTTAGTACATCCTAGACTTTTCTTGAACGACGTAATCGGGAGTTGGTGCTCATAAACAGAAAATATATACCTAAATCATCGGCTTTTGATCATTTAGATCCACTTCAGAAGAGTTGGCTGGTGATATATCCAACTTTTAGTACATCCTGGACTTTTCTTGAACGACGTAATCGGGAGTTGGTGCTCATAAACAGAAAATATATACCTAAATCATCGGCTTTTGATCATTTAGATTCACTTCAGAAGAGTTGGCTGATGATATATCCTGCTTTTAGTACATCCTGGACTTTTCTTGAACGACGTAATCGGGAGTTGGTGCTCATAAACAGAAAATATATACCTAAATCATCGGCTTTTGATCATTTAGATCCACTTCAGAAGAAAGAGTTGGCTGGTGATATATCCTGCTTTTAGTACATCCTAGACTTTTCTTGAACGACGTAATCGGGAGTTGGTGCTCATAAACAGAAAATATATACCTAAATCATCGGCTTTCGATCATTTAGATTCACTTCAGAAGAAAGAGTTGGCTGGTGATATATCCTGCTTTTAGTACATCCTGGACTTTTCTTGAACGACGTAATCGGGAGTTGGTGCTCATAAACAGAAAATATATACCTAAATCATCGGCTTTCGATCATTTAGATTCACTTCAGAAGAAAGAGTTGGCTGGTGATATATCCTGCTTTTAGTACATCCTGGACTTTTCTTGAACGACGTAATCGGGAGTTGGTGCTCATAAACAGAAAATATATACCTAAATCATCGGCTTTTGATCATTTAGATCCACTTCAGAAGAAAGAGTTGGCTGGTGATATATCCTGCTTTTAGTACATCCTGGACTTTTCTTGAACGACGTAATCGGGAGTTGGTGCTCATAAACAGAAAATATATACCTAAATCATCGGCTTTTGATCATTTAGATCCACTTCAGAAGAAAGAGTTGGCTGGTGATATATCCTGCTTTTAATACATCCTGGACTTTTCTTGAACGACGTAATCAGGAGTTGGTGCTCATAAACAGAAAATATATACCTAAATCATCGGCTTTTGATCATTTAGATCCACTTCAGAAGAAAGAGTTGGCTGGTGATATATCCTGCTTTTAGTACATCCTGGACTTTTCTTGAACGACGTAATCGGGAGTTGGTGCTCATAAACAGAAAATATATACCTAAATCATCGGCTTTTGATCATTTAGATCCACTTCAGAAGAAAGAGTTGGCTGGTGATATATCCTGCTTTTAATACATCCTGGACTTTTCTTGAACGACGTAATCGGGAGTTGGTGCTCATAAACAGAAAATATATACCTAAATCATCGGCTTTTGATCATTTAGATTCACTTCAGAAGAAAGAGTTGGCTGGTGATATATCCTGCTTTTAGTACATCCTGGACTTTTCTTGAACGACGTAATCGGGAGTTGGTGCTCATAAACAGAAAATATATACCTAAATCATCGGCTTTTGATCATTTAGATTCACTTCAGAAGAAAGAGTTGGCTGGTGATATATCCTGCTTTTAGTACATCCTAGACTTTTCTTGAACGACGTAATCGGGATTTGGTGCTCATAAACAGAAAATATATACCTAAATCATCGGCTTTTGATCATTTAGATCCACTTCAGAAGAAAGAGTTGGCTGGTGATATATCCTGCTTTTAGTACATCCTGGACTTTTCTTGAACGACGTAATCGGGAGTTGGTGCTCATAAACAGAAAATATATACCTAAATCATCGGCTTTTGATCATTTAGATCCACTTCAGAAGAAAGAGTTGGCTGGTGATATATCCTGCTTTTAATACATCCTGGACTTTTCTTGAACGACGTAATCGGGAGTTGGTGCTCATAAACAGAAAATATATACCTAAATCATCGGCTTTTGATCATTTAGATTCACTTCAGAAGAAAGAGTTGGCTGGTGATATATCCTGCTTTTAGTACATCCTGGACTTTTCTTGAACGACGTAATCGGGAGTTGGTGCTCATAAACAGAAAATATATACCTAAATCATCGGCTTTTGATCATTTAGATTCACTTCAGAAGAAAGAGTTGGCTGGTGATATATCCTGCTTTTAGTACATCCTAGACTTTTCTTGAACGACGTAATCGGGATTTGGTGCTCATAAACAGAAAATATATACGTAAATCATCGGCTTTTGATCATTTAGATTCACTTCAGAAGAAAGAGTTGGCTGGTGATATATCCTGCTTTTAGTACATCCTGGACTTTTCTTGAACGACGTAATCGGGAGTTGGTGCTCATAAACAGAAAATATATACCTAAATCATCGGCTTTTGATCATTTAGATTCACTTCAGAAGAAAGAGTTGGCTGGTGATATATCCTGCTTTTAGTACATCCTAGACTTTTCTTGAACGACGTAATCGGGATTTGGTGCTCATAAACAGAAAATATATACCTAAATCATCGGCTTTTGATCATTTAGATTCACTTCAGAAGAAAGAGTTGGCTGGTGATATATCCTGCTTTTAGTACATCCTGGACTTTTCTTGAACGACGTAATCGGGAGTTGGTGCTCATAAACAGAAAATATATACCTAAATCATCGGCTTTTGATCATTTAGATCCACTTCAGAAGAAAGAGTTGGCTGGTGATATATCCAGCTTTTAGTACATCCTGGACTTTTCTTGATCGACGTAATCGGGAGTTGGTGCTCATAAACAGAAAATATATACCTAAATCATCGGCTTTCGATCATTTAGATTCACTTCAGAAGAAAGAGTTGGCTGGTGATATATCCTGCTTTTAGTACATCCTGGACTTTTCTTGAACGACGTAATCGGGAGTTGGTGCTCATAAACAGAAAATATATACCTAAATCATCGGCTTTTGATCATTTAGATCCACTTCAGAAGAAAGAGTTGGCTGGTGATATATCCAGCTTTTAGTACATCCTGGACTTTTCTTGAACGACGTAATCGGGAGTTGGTGCTCATAAACAGAAAATATATACCTAAATCATCGGCTTTCGATCATTTAGATTCACTTCAGAAGAAAGAGTTGGCTGGTGATATATCCTGCTTTTAGTACATCCTGGACTTTTCTTGAACGACGTAATCGGGAGTTGGTGCTCATAAACAGAAAATATATACCTAAATCATCGGCTTTTGATCATTTAGATTCACTTCAGAAGAGTTGGCTGATGATATATCCTGCTTTTAGTACATCCTGGACTTTTCTTGAACGACGTAATCGGGAGTTGGTGCTCATAAACAGAAAATATATACCTAAATCATCGGCTTTTGATCATTTAGATTAACTTCAGAAGAAAGAGTTGGCTGGTGATATATCCTGCTTTTAGTACATCCTGGACTTTTCTTGAACGACGTAATCGGGAGTTGGTGCTCATAAACAGAAAATATATACCTAAATCATCGGCTTTTGATCATTTAGATCCACTTCAGAAGAAAGAGTTGGCTGGTGATATATCCAGCTTTTAGTACATCCTAGACTTTTCTTGAACGACGTAATCGGGAGTTGGTGCTCATAAACAGAAAATATATACCTAAATCATCGGCTTTTGATCATTTAGATTCACTTCAGAAGAGTTGGCTGATGATATATCCTGCTTTTAGTACATCCTGGACTTTTCTTGAACGACGTAATCGGGAGTTGGTGCTCATAAACAGAAAATATATACCTAAATCATCGGCTTTTGATCATTTAGATTCACTTCAGAAGAAAGAGTTGGCTGGTGATATATCCTGCTTTTAGTACATCCTGGACTTTTCTTGAACGACGTAATCGGGAGTTGGTGCTCATAAACAGAAAATATATACCTAAATCATCGGCTTTTGATCATTTAGATTAACTTCAGAAGAGTTGGCTGATGATATATCCTGCTTTTAGTACATCCTGGACTTTTCTTGAACGACGTAATCGGGAGTTGGTGCTCATAAACAGAAAATATATACCTAAATCATCGGCTTTTGATCATTTAGATCCACTTCAGAAGAAAGAGTTGGCTGGTGATATATCCAGCTTTTAGTACATCCTAGACTTTTCTTGAACGACGTAATCGGGAGTTGGTGCTCATAAACAGAAAATATATACCTAAATCATCGGCTTTTGATCATTTAGATCCACTTCAGAAGAAAGAGTTGGCTGGTGATATATCCTGCTTTTAATACATCCTGGACTTTTCTTGAACGACGTAATCGGGAGTTGGTGCTCATAAACAGAAAATATATACCTAAATCATCGGCTTTTGATCATTTAGATTCACTTCAGAAGAAAGAGTTGGCTGGTGATATATCCTGCTTTTAGTACATCCTGGACTTTTCTTGAACGACGTAATCGGGAGTTGGTGCTCATAAACAGAAAATATATACCTAAATCATCGGCTTTTGATCATTTAGATTCACTTCAGAAGAAAGAGTTGGCTGGTGATATATCCTGCTTTTAGTACATCCTAGACTTTTCTTGAACGACGTAATCGGGATTTGGTGCTCATAAACAGAAAATATATACCTAAATCATCGGCTTTTGATCATTTAGATCCACTTCAGAAGAAAGAGTTGGCTGGTGATATATCCTGCTTTTAGTACATCCTGGACTTTTCTTGAACGACGTAATCGGGAGTTGGTGCTCATAAACAGAAAATATATACCTAAATCATCGGCTTTTGATCATTTAGATCCACTTCAGAAGAAAGAGTTGGCTGGTGATATATCCTGCTTTTAATACATCCTGGACTTTTCTTGAACGACGTAATCGGGAGTTGGTGCTCATAAACAGAAAATATATACCTAAATCATCGGCTTTTGATCATTTAGATTCACTTCAGAAGAAAGAGTTGGCTGGTGATATATCCTGCTTTTAATACATCCTGGACTTTTCTTGAACGACGTAATCGGGAGTTGGTGCTCATAAACAGAAAATATATACCTAAATCATCGGCTTTTGATCATTTAGATTCACTTCAGAAGAAAGAGTTGGCTGGTGATATATCCTGCTTTTAATACATCCTGGACTTTTCTTGAACGACGTAATCGGGAGTTGGTGCTCATAAACAGAAAATATATACCTAAATCATCGGCTTTTGATCATTTAGATTCACTTCAGAAGAAAGAGTTGGCTGGTGATATATCCTGCTTTTAGTACATCCTGGACTTTTCTTGAACGACGTAATCGGGAGTTGGTGCTCATAAACAGAAAATATATACCTAAATCATCGGCTTTTGATCATTTAGATTCACTTCAGAAGAAAGAGTTGGCTGGTGATATATCCTGCTTTTAGTACATCCTAGACTTTTCTTGAACGACGTAATCGGGATTTGGTGCTCATAAACAGAAAATATATACGTAAATCATCGGCTTTTGATCATTTAGATTCACTTCAGAAGAAAGAGTTGGCTGGTGATATATCCTGCTTTTAGTACATCCTGGACTTTTCTTGAACGACGTAATCGGGAGTTGGTGCTCATAAACAGAAAATATATACCTAAATCATCGGCTTTTGATCATTTAGATTCACTTCAGAAGAAAGAGTTGGCTGGTGATATATCCTGCTTTTAGTACATCCTAGACTTTTCTTGAACGACGTAATCGGGATTTGGTGCTCATAAACAGAAAATATATACCTAAATCATCGGCTTTTGATCATTTAGATTCACTTCAGAAGAAAGAGTTGGCTGGTGATATATCCTGCTTTTAGTACATCCTGGACTTTTCTTGAACGACGTAATCGGGAGTTGGTGCTCATAAACAGAAAATATATACCTAAATCATCGGCTTTTGATCATTTAGATCCACTTCAGAAGAAAGAGTTGGCTGGTGATATATCCAGCTTTTAGTACATCCTGGACTTTTCTTGATCGACGTAATCGGGAGTTGGTGCTCATAAACAGAAAATATATACCTAAATCATCGGCTTTCGATCATTTAGATTCACTTCAGAAGAAAGAGTTGGCTGGTGATATATCCTGCTTTTAGTACATCCTGGACTTTTCTTGAACGACGTAATCGGGAGTTGGTGCTCATAAACAGAAAATATATACCTAAATCATCGGCTTTTGATCATTTAGATCCACTTCAGAAGAAAGAGTTGGCTGGTGATATATCCAGCTTTTAGTACATCCTGGACTTTTCTTGAACGACGTAATCGGGAGTTGGTGCTCATAAACAGAAAATATATACCTAAATCATCGGCTTTCGATCATTTAGATTCACTTCAGAAGAAAGAGTTGGCTGGTGATATATCCTGCTTTTAGTACATCCTGGACTTTTCTTGAACGACGTAATCGGGAGTTGGTGCTCATAAACAGAAAATATATACCTAAATCATCGGCTTTTGATCATTTAGATTCACTTCAGAAGAGTTGGCTGATGATATATCCTGCTTTTAGTACATCCTGGACTTTTCTTGAACGACGTAATCGGGAGTTGGTGCTCATAAACAGAAAATATATACCTAAATCATCGGCTTTTGATCATTTAGATTAACTTCAGAAGAAAGAGTTGGCTGGTGATATATCCTGCTTTTAGTACATCCTGGACTTTTCTTGAACGACGTAATCGGGAGTTGGTGCTCATAAACAGAAAATATATACCTAAATCATCGGCTTTTGATCATTTAGATCCACTTCAGAAGAAAGAGTTGGCTGGTGATATATCCAGCTTTTAGTACATCCTAGACTTTTCTTGAACGACGTAATCGGGAGTTGGTGCTCATAAACAGAAAATATATACCTAAATCATCGGCTTTTGATCATTTAGATTCACTTCAGAAGAGTTGGCTGATGATATATCCTGCTTTTAGTACATCCTGGACTTTTCTTGAACGACGTAATCGGGAGTTGGTGCTCATAAACAGAAAATATATACCTAAATCATCGGCTTTTGATCATTTAGATTCACTTCAGAAGAAAGAGTTGGCTGGTGATATATCCTGCTTTTAGTACATCCTGGACTTTTCTTGAACGACGTAATCGGGAGTTGGTGCTCATAAACAGAAAATATATACCTAAATCATCGGCTTTTGATCATTTAGATTAACTTCAGAAGAGTTGGCTGATGATATATCCTGCTTTTAGTACATCCTGGACTTTTCTTGAACGACGTAATCGGGAGTTGGTGCTCATAAACAGAAAATATATACCTAAATCATCGGCTTTTGATCATTTAGATCCACTTCAGAAGAAAGAGTTGGCTGGTGATATATCCAGCTTTTAGTACATCCTAGACTTTTCTTGAACGACGTAATCGGGAGTTGGTGCTCATAAACAGAAAATATATACCTAAATCATCGGCTTTTGATCATTTAGATCCACTTCAGAAGAAAGAGTTGGCTGGTGATATATCCAGCTTTTAGTACATCCTAGACTTTTCTTGAACGACGTAATCGGGAGTTGGTGCTCATAAACAGAAAATATATACCTAAATCATCGGCTTTTGATCATTTAGATTCACTTCAGAAGAAAGAGTTGGCTGGTGATATATCCTGCTTTTAGTACATCCTGGACTTTTCTTGAACGACGTAATCGGGAGTTGGTGCTCATAAACAGAAAATATATACCTAAATCATCGGCTTTCGATCATTTAGATTCACTTCAGAAGAAAGAGTTGGCTGGTGATATATCCTGCTTTTAGTACATCCTGGACTTTTCTTGAACGACGTAATCGGGAGTTGGTGCTCATAAACAGAAAATATATACCTAAATCATCGGCTTTTGATCATTTAGATTAACTTCAGAAGAAAGAGTTGGCTGGTGATATATCCTGCTTTTAGTACATCCTGGACTTTTCTTGAACGACGTAATCGGGAGTTGGTGCTCATAAACAGAAAATATATACCTAAATCATCGGCTTTTGATCATTTAGATTAACTTCAGAAGAAAGAGTTGGCTGGTGATATATCCTGCTTTTAGTACATCCTGGACTTTTCTTGAACGACGTAATCGGGAGTTGGTGCTCATAAACAGAAAATATATACCTAAATCATCGGCTTTTGATCATTTAGATCCACTTCAGAAGAAAGAGTTGGCTGGTGATATATCCTGCTTTTAATACATCCTGGACTTTTCTTGAACGACGTAATCGGGAGTTGGTGCTCATAAACAGAAAATATATACCTAAATCATCGGCTTTTGATCATTTAGATCCACTTCAGAAGAAAGAGTTGGCTGGTGATATATCCTGCTTTTAGTACATCCTGGACTTTTCTTGAACGACGTAATCGGGAGTTGGTGCTCATAAACAGAAAATATATACCTAAATCATCGGCTTTTGATCATTTAGATTCACTTCAGAAGAAAGAGTTGGCTGGTGATATATCCAGCTTTTAGTACATCCTAGACTTTTCTTGAACGACGTAATCGGGAGTTGGTGCTCATAAACAGAAAATATATACCTAAATCATTGGCTTTTGATCATTTAGATCCACTTCAGAAGAGTTGGCTGGTGATATATCCAACTTTTAGTACATCCTGGACTTTTCTTGAACGACGTAATCGGGAGTTGGTGCTCATAAACAGAAAATATATACCTAAATCATCGGCTTTTGATCATTTAGATTCACTTCAGAAGAGTTGGCTGATGATATATCCTGCTTTTAGTACATCCTGGACTTTTCTTGAACGACGTAATCGGGAGTTGGTGCTCATAAACAGAAAATATATACCTAAATCATCGGCTTTTGATCATTTAGATTCACTTCAGAAGAGTTGGCTGATGATATATCCTGCTTTTAGTACATCCTGGACTTTTCTTGAACGACGTAATCGGGAGTTGGTGCTCATAAACAGAAAATATATACCTAAATCATCGGCTTTTGATCATTTAGATTAACTTCAGAAGAAAGAGTTGGCTGGTGATATATCCTGCTTTTAGTACATCCTGGACTTTTCTTGAACGACGTAATCGGGAGTTGGTGCTCATAAACAGAAAATATATACCTAAATCATCGGCTTTTGATCATTTAGATTAACTTCAGAAGAAAGAGTTGGCTGGTGATATATCCTGCTTTTAGTACATCCTGGACTTTTCTTGAACGACGTAATCGGGAGTTGGTGCTCATAAACAGAAAATATATACCTAAATCATCGGCTTTTGATCATTTAGATTAACTTCAGAAGAAAGAGTTGGCTGGTGATATATCCTGCTTTTAGTACATCCTGGACTTTTCTTGAACGACGTAATCGGGAGTTGGTGCTCATAAACAGAAAATATATACCTAAATCATCGGCTTTTGATCATTTAGATTAACTTCAGAAGAAAGAGTTGGCTGGTGATATATCCTGCTTTTAGTACATCCTGGACTTTTCTTGAACGACGTAATCGGGAGTTGGTGCTCATAAACAGAAAATATATACCTAAATCATCGGCTTTTGATCATTTAGATTAACTTCAGAAGAAAGAGTTGGCTGGTGATATATCCTGCTTTTAGTACATCCTGGACTTTTCTTGAACGACGTAATCGGGAGTTGGTGCTCATAAACAGAAAATATATACCTAAATCATCGGCTTTTGATCATTTAGATTCACTTCAGAAGAAAGAGTTGGCTGGTGATATATCCAGCTTTTAGTACATCCTAGACTTTTCTTGAACGACGTAATCGGGAGTTGGTGCTCATAAACAGAAAATATATACCTAAATCATTGGCTTTTGATCATTTAGATCCACTTCAGAAGAGTTGGCTGGTGATATATCCAACTTTTAGTACATCCTGGACTTTTCTTGAACGACGTAATCGGGAGTTGGTGCTCATAAACAGAAAATATATACCTAAATCATCGGCTTTTGATCATTTAGATTCACTTCAGAAGAGTTGGCTGATGATATATCCTGCTTTTAGTACATCCTGGACTTTTCTTGAACGACGTAATCGGGAGTTGGTGCTCATAAACAGAAAATATATACCTAAATCATCGGCTTTTGATCATTTAGATCCACTTCAGAAGAAAGAGTTGGCTGGTGATATATCCTGCTTTTAGTACATCCTAGACTTTTCTTGAACGACGTAATCGGGAGTTGGTGCTCATAAACAGAAAATATATACCTAAATCATCGGCTTTCGATCATTTAGATTCACTTCAGAAGAAAGAGTTGGCTGGTGATATATCCTGCTTTTAGTACATCCTGGACCTTTCTTGAACGACGTAATCGGGAGTTGGTGCTCATAAACAGAAAATATATACCTAAATCATCGGCTTTTGATCATTTAGATCCACTTCAGAAGAAAGAGTTGGCTGGTGATATATCCTGCTTTTAGTACATCCTGGACTTTTCTTGAACGACGTAATCGGGAGTTGGTGCTCATAAACAGAAAATATATACCTAAATCATCGGCTTTTGATCATTTAGATCCACTTCAGAAGAAAGAGTTGGCTGGTGATATATCCTGCTTTTAATACATCCTGGACTTTTCTTGAACGACGTAATCAGGAGTTGGTGCTCATAAACAGAAAATATATACCTAAATCATCGGCTTTTGATCATTTAGATCCACTTCAGAAGAAAGAGTTGGCTGGTGATATATCCTGCTTTTAGTACATCCTGGACTTTTCTTGAACGACGTAATCGGGAGTTGGTGCTCATAAACAGAAAATATATACCTAAATCATCGGCTTTTGATCATTTAGATCCACTTCAGAAGAAAGAGTTGGCTGGTGATATATCCTGCTTTTAATACATCCTGGACTTTTCTTGAACGACGTAATCGGGAGTTGGTGCTCATAAACAGAAAATATATACCTAAATCATCGGCTTTTGATCATTTAGATCCACTACAGAAGAGTTGGCTGGTGATATATCCAACTTTTAGTACATCCTGGACTTTTCTTGAACGACGTAATCGGGAGTTGGTGCTCATAAACAGAAAATATATACCTAAATCATCGGCTTTTGATCATTTAGATTAACTTCAGAAGAAAGAGTTGGCTGGTGATATATCCTGCTTTTAGTACATCCTGGACTTTTCTTGAACGACGTAATCGGGAGTTGGTGCTCATAAACAGAAAATATATACCTAAATCATCGGCTTTTGATCATTTAGATCCACTTCAGAAGAAAGAGTTGGCTGGTGATATATCCAGCTTTTAGTACATCCTGGACTTTTCTTGAACGACGTAATCGGGAGTTGGTGCTCATAAACAGAAAATATATACCTAAATCATCGGCTTTTGATCATTTAGATTCACTTCAGAAGAGTTGGCTGATGATATATCCTGCTTTTAGTACATCCTGGACTTTTCTTGAACGACGTAATCGGGAGTTGGTGCTCATAAACAGAAAATATATACCTAAATCATCGGCTTTTGATCATTTAGATTAACTTCAGAAGAAAGAGTTGGCTGGTGATATATCCTGCTTTTAGTACATCCTGGACTTTTCTTGAACGACGTAATCGGGAGTTGGTGCTCATAAACAGAAAATATATACCTAAATCATCGGCTTTTGATCATTTAGATCCACTTCAGAAGAAAGAGTTGGCTGGTGATATATCCAGCTTTTAGTACATCCTAGACTTTTCTTGAACGACGTAATCGGGAGTTGGTGCTCATAAACAGAAAATATATACCTAAATCATCGGCTTTTGATCATTTAGATTCACTTCAGAAGAGTTGGCTGATGATATATCCTGCTTTTAGTACATCCTGGACTTTTCTTGAACGACGTAATCGGGAGTTGGTGCTCATAAACAGAAAATATATACCTAAATCATCGGCTTTTGATCATTTAGATTAACTTCAGAAGAAAGAGTTGGCTGGTGATATATCCTGCTTTTAGTACATCCTGGACTTTTCTTGAACGACGTAATCGGGAGTTGGTGCTCATAAACAGAAAATATATACCTAAATCATCGGCTTTTGATCATTTAGATCCACTTCAGAAGAAAGAGTTGGCTGGTGATATATCCAGCTTTTAGTACATCCTAGACTTTTCTTGAACGACGTAATCGGGAGTTGGTGCTCATAAACAGAAAATATATACCTAAATCATCGGCTTTTGATCATTTAGATTCACTTCAGAAGAGTTGGCTGATGATATATCCTGCTTTTAGTACATCCTGGACTTTTCTTGAACGACGTAATCGGGAGTTGGTGCTCATAAACAGAAAATATATACCTAAATCATCGGCTTTTGATCATTTAGATTAACTTCAGAAGAAAGAGTTGGCTGGTGATATATCCTGCTTTTAGTACATCCTGGACTTTTCTTGAACGACGTAATCGGGAGTTGGTGCTCATAAACAGAAAATATATACCTAAATCATCGGCTTTTGATCATTTAGATTAACTTCAGAAGAAAGAGTTGGCTGGTGATATATCCTGCTTTTAGTACATCCTGGACTTTTCTTGAACGACGTAATCGGGAGTTGGTGCTCATAAACAGAAAATATATACCTAAATCATCGGCTTTTGATCATTTAGATTAACTTCAGAAGAAAGAGTTGGCTGGTGATATATCCTGCTTTTAGTACATCCTGGACTTTTCTTGAACGACGTAATCGGGAGTTGGTGCTCATAAACAGAAAATATATACCTAAATCATCGGCTTTTGATCATTTAGATTAACTTCAGAAGAAAGAGTTGGCTGGTGATATATCCTGCTTTTAGTACATCCTGGACTTTTCTTGAACGACGTAATCGGGAGTTGGTGCTCATAAACAGAAAATATATACCTAAATCATCGGCTTTTGATCATTTAGATTCACTTCAGAAGAAAGAGTTGGCTGGTGATATATCCAGCTTTTAGTACATCCTAGACTTTTCTTGAACGACGTAATCGGGAGTTGGTGCTCATAAACAGAAAATATATACCTAAATCATTGGCTTTTGATCATTTAGATCCACTTCAGAAGAGTTGGCTGGTGATATATCCAACTTTTAGTACATCCTGGACTTTTCTTGAACGACGTAATCGGGAGTTGGTGCTCATAAACAGAAAATATATACTTAAATCATCGGCTTTTGATCATTTAGATTAACTTCAGAAGAAAGAGTTGGCTGGTGATATATCCTGCTTTTAGTACATCCTGGACTTTTCTTGAACGACGTAATCGGGAGTTGGTGCTCATAAACAGAAAATATATACCTAAATCATCGGCTTTTGATCATTTAGATTAACTTCAGAAGAAAGAGTTGGCTGGTGATATATCCTGCTTTTAGTACATCCTGGACTTTTCTTGAACGACGTAATCGGGAGTTGGTGCTCATAAACAGAAAATATATACCTAAATCATCGGCTTTTGATCATTTAGATTAACTTCAGAAGAAAGAGTTGGCTGGTGATATATCCTGCTTTTAGTACATCCTGGACTTTTCTTGAACGACGTAATCGGGAGTTGGTGCTCATAAACAGAAAATATATACCTAAATCATCGGCTTTTGATCATTTAGATTAACTTCAGAAGAAAGAGTTGGCTGGTGATATATCCTGCTTTTAGTACATCCTGGACTTTTCTTGAACGACGTAATCGGGAGTTGGTGCTCATAAACAGAAAATATATACCTAAATCATCGGCTTTTGATCATTTAGATCCACTTCAGAAGAAAGAGTTGGCTGGTGATATATCCTGCTTTTAGTACATCCTAGACTTTTCTTGAACGACGTAATCGGGAGTTGGTGCTCATAAACAGAAAATATATACCTAAATCATCGGCTTTCGATCATTTAGATTCACTTCAGAAGAAAGAGTTGGCTGGTGATATATCCTGCTTTTAGTACATCCTGGACTTTTCTTGAACGACGTAATCGGGAGTTGGTGCTCATAAACAGAAAATATATACCTAAATCATCGGCTTTCGATCATTTAGATTCACTTCAGAAGAAAGAGTTGGCTGGTGATATATCCTGCTTTTAGTACATCCTGGACTTTTCTTGAACGACGTAATCGGGAGTTGGTGCTCATAAACAGAAAATATATACCTAAATCATCGGCTTTTGATCATTTAGATCCACTTCAGAAGAAAGAGTTGGCTGGTGATATATCCTGCTTTTAGTACATCCTGGACTTTTCTTGAACGACGTAATCGGGAGTTGGTGCTCATAAACAGAAAATATATACCTAAATCATCGGCTTTTGATCATTTAGATCCACTTCAGAAGAAAGAGTTGGCTGGTGATATATCCTGCTTTTAATACATCCTGGACTTTTCTTGAACGACGTAATCGGGAGTTGGTGCTCATAAACAGAAAATATATACCTAAATCATCGGCTTTTGATCATTTAGATCCACTTCAGAAGAAAGAGTTGGCTGGTGATATATCCTGCTTTTAGTACATCCTGGACTTTTCTTGAACGACGTAATCGGGAGTTGGTGCTCATAAACAGAAAATATATACCTAAATCATCGGCTTTTGATCATTTAGATCCACTTCAGAAGAAAGAGTTGGCTGGTGATATATCCTGCTTTTAATACATCCTGGACTTTTCTTGAACGACGTAATCGGGAGTTGGTGCTCATAAACAGAAAATATATACCTAAATCATCGGCTTTTGATCATTTAGATCCACTTCAGAAGAGTTGGCTGGTGATATATCCAACTTTTAGTACATCCTGGACTTTTCTTGAACGACGTAATCGGGAGTTGGTGCTCATAAACAGAAAATATATACCTAAATCATCGGCTTTTGATCATTTAGATTCACTTCAGAAGAGTTGGCTGATGATATATCCTGCTTTTAGTACATCCTGGACTTTTCTTGAACGACGTAATCGGGAGTTGGTGCTCATAAACAGAAAATATATACCTAAATCATCGGCTTTTGATCATTTAGATCCACTTCAGAAGAGTTGGCTGGTGATATATCCAACTTTTAGTACATCCTGGACTTTTCTTGAACGACGTAATCGGGAGTTGGTGCTCATAAACAGAAAATATATACCTAAATCATCGGCTTTTGATCATTTAGATTCACTTCAGAAGAGTTGGCTGATGATATATCCTGCTTTTAGTACATCCTGGACTTTTCTTGAACGACGTAATCGGGAGTTGGTGCTCATAAACAGAAAATATATACCTAAATCATCGGCTTTTGATCATTTAGATTAACTTCAGAAGAAAGAGTTGGCTGGTGATATATCCTGCTTTTAGTACATCCTGGACTTTTCTTGAACGACGTAATCGGGAGTTGGTGCTCATAAACAGAAAATATATACCTAAATCATCGGCTTTTGATCATTTAGATCCACTTCAGAAGAAAGAGTTGGCTGGTGATATATCCAGCTTTTAGTACATCCTAGACTTTTCTTGAACGACGTAATCGGGAGTTGGTGCTCATAAACAGAAAATATATACCTAAATCATCGGCTTTTGATCATTTAGATTCACTTCAGAAGAGTTGGCTGATGATATATCCTGCTTTTAGTACATCCTGGACTTTTCTTGAACGACGTAATCGGGAGTTGGTGCTCATAAACAGAAAATATATACCTAAATCATCGGCTTTTGATCATTTAGATTAACTTCAGAAGAAAGAGTTGGCTGGTGATATATCCTGCTTTTAGTACATCCTGGACTTTTCTTGAACGACGTAATCGGGAGTTGGTGCTCATAAACAGAAAATATATACCTAAATCATCGGCTTTTGATCATTTAGATTAACTTCAGAAGAAAGAGTTGGCTGGTGATATATCCTGCTTTTAGTACATCCTGGACTTTTCTTGAACGACGTAATCGGGAGTTGGTGCTCATAAACAGAAAATATATACCTAAATCATCGGCTTTTGATCATTTAGATTAACTTCAGAAGAAAGAGTTGGCTGGTGATATATCCTGCTTTTAGTACATCCTGGACTTTTCTTGAACGACGTAATCGGGAGTTGGTGCTCATAAACAGAAAATATATACCTAAATCATCGGCTTTTGATCATTTAGATTAACTTCAGAAGAAAGAGTTGGCTGGTGATATATCCTGCTTTTAGTACATCCTGGACTTTTCTTGAACGACGTAATCGGGAGTTGGTGCTCATAAACAGAAAATATATACCTAAATCATCGGCTTTTGATCATTTAGATTCACTTCAGAAGAAAGAGTTGGCTGGTGATATATCCAGCTTTTAGTACATCCTAGACTTTTCTTGAACGACGTAATCGGGAGTTGGTGCTCATAAACAGAAAATATATACCTAAATCATTGGCTTTTGATCATTTAGATCCACTTCAGAAGAGTTGGCTGGTGATATATCCAACTTTTAGTACATCCTGGACTTTTCTTGAACGACGTAATCGGGAGTTGGTGCTCATAAACAGAAAATATATACTTAAATCATCGGCTTTTGATCATTTAGATTAACTTCAGAAGAAAGAGTTGGCTGGTGATATATCCTGCTTTTAGTACATCCTGGACTTTTCTTGAACGACGTAATCGGGAGTTGGTGCTCATAAACAGAAAATATATACCTAAATCATCGGCTTTTGATCATTTAGATTAACTTCAGAAGAAAGAGTTGGCTGGTGATATATCCTGCTTTTAGTACATCCTGGACTTTTCTTGAACGACGTAATCGGGAGTTGGTGCTCATAAACAGAAAATATATACCTAAATCATCGGCTTTTGATCATTTAGATTAACTTCAGAAGAAAGAGTTGGCTGGTGATATATCCTGCTTTTAGTACATCCTGGACTTTTCTTGAACGACGTAATCGGGAGTTGGTGCTCATAAACAGAAAATATATACCTAAATCATCGGCTTTTGATCATTTAGATTCACTTCAGAAGAAAGAGTTGGCTGGTGATATATCCAGCTTTTAGTACATCCTAGACTTTTCTTGAACGACGTAATCGGGAGTTGGTGCTCATAAACAGAAAATATATACCTAAATCATTGGCTTTTGATCATTTAGATCCACTTCAGAAGAGTTGGCTGGTGATATATCCAACTTTTAGTACATCCTGGACTTTTCTTGAACGACGTAATCGGGAGTTGGTGCTCATAAACAGAAAATATATACCTAAATCATCGGCTTTTGATCATTTAGATTCACTTCAGAAGAGTTGGCTGATGATATATCCTGCTTTTAGTACATCCTGGACTTTTCTTGAACGACGTAATCGGGAGTTGGTGCTCATAAACAGAAAATATATACCTAAATCATCGGCTTTTGATCATTTAGATCCACTTCAGAAGAAAGAGTTGGCTGGTGATATATCCTGCTTTTAGTACATCCTAGACTTTTCTTGAACGACGTAATCGGGAGTTGGTGCTCATAAACAGAAAATATATACCTAAATCATCGGCTTTCGATCATTTAGATTCACTTCAGAAGAAAGAGTTGGCTGGTGATATATCCTGCTTTTAGTACATCCTGGACTTTTCTTGAACGACGTAATCGGGAGTTGGTGCTCATAAACAGAAAATATATACCTAAATCATCGGCTTTTGATCATTTAGATCCACTTCAGAAGAAAGAGTTGGTTGGTGATATATCCAACTTTTAGTACATCCTGGACTTTTCTTGAACGACGTAATCGGGAGTTGGTGCTCATAAACAGAAAATATATACCTAAATCATCGGCTTTTGATCATTTAGATTCACTTCAGAAGAGTTGGCTGATGATATATCCTGCTTTTAGTACATCCTAGACTTTTCTTGAACGACGTAATCGGGAGTTGGTGCTCATAAACAGAAAATATATACCTAAATCATCGGCTTTCGATCATTTAGATTCACTTCAGAAGAAAGAGTTGGCTGGTGATATATCCTGCTTTTAGTACATCCTGGACTTTTCTTGAACGACGTAATCGGGAGTTGGTGCTCATAAACAGAAAATATATACCTAAATCATCGGCTTTTGATCATTTAGATTAACTTCAGAAGAAAGAGTTGGCTGGTGATATATCCTGCTTTTAGTACATCCTGGACTTTTCTTGAACGACGTAATCGGGAGTTGGTGCTCATAAACAGAAAATATATACCTAAATCATCGGCTTTTGATCATTTAGATTCACTTCAGAAGAAAGAGTTGGCTGGTGATATATCCAGCTTTTAGTACATCCTAGACTTTTCTTGAACGACGTAATCGGGAGTTGGTGCTCATAAACAGAAAATATATACCTAAATCATCGGCTTTTGATCATTTAGATTCACTTCAGAAGAGTTGGCTGATGATATATCCTGCTTTTAGTACATCCTGGACTTTTCTTGAACGACGTAATCGGGAGTTGGTGCTCATAAACAGAAAATATATACCTAAATCATCGGCTTTTGATCATTTAGATCCACTTCAGAAGAAAGAGTTGGCTGGTGATATATCCTGCTTTTAGTACATCCTGGACTTTTCTTGAACGACGTAATCGGGAGTTGGTGCTCATAAACAGAAAATATATACCTAAATCATCGGCTTTTGATCATTTAGATCCACTTCAGAAGAAAGAGTTGGCTGGTGATATATCCTGCTTTTAATACATCCTGGACTTTTCTTGAACGACGTAATCGGGAGTTGGTGCTCATAAACAGAAAATATATACCTAAATCATCGGCTTTTGATCATTTAGATCCACTTCAGAAGAAAGAGTTGGCTGGTGATATATCCTGCTTTTAGTACATCCTGGACTTTTCTTGAACGACGTAATCGGGAGTTGGTGCTCATAAACAGAAAATATATACCTAAATCATCGGCTTTTGATCATTTAGATCCACTTCAGAAGAAAGAGTTGGCTGGTGATATATCCTGCTTTTAATACATCCTGGACTTTTCTTGAACGACGTAATCGGGAGTTGGTGCTCATAAACAGAAAATATATACCTAAATCATCGGCTTTTGATCATTTAGATCCACTTCAGAAGAAAGAGTTGGCTGGTGATATATCCTGCTTTTAGTACATCCTAGACTTTTCTTGAACGACGTAATCGGGAGTTGGTGCTCATAAACAGAAAATATATACCTAAATCATCGGCTTTCGATCATTTAGATTCACTTCAGAAGAAAGAGTTGGCTGGTGATATATCCTGCTTTTAGTACATCCTGGACTTTTCTTGAACGACGTAATCGGGAGTTGGTGCTCATAAACAGAAAATATTTACCTAAATCGTCACGTATGGGATAGATACTAAATGTAAAAACTTGGTTTATGTAAATGAGTGGATGAAAACGCTGTTGATGATCTGAATCCCTCTACTGATCAATATAATTCTGGTGTGTCCTCTGTAAATAATCTTTCACGCAAAAGCCAACATCAGTGTGTTGTACTTTAGGTACATAGATATATTTTCAAGCAGATTGGAAATTAATTTGAATCGGGTTATGGAATTGAACTTTAGTAGACGTTGAATTGGAGTCGACTATCTCGAAAAAAAATAGTTCTCAGGGTACTGTTTAAAAGGAAAAGATCCAATAAGTGCCTTTACCTAAATCATAAACAGTACCTTACCAGATGAGGAAGAATTATGGGCAATAATTATAAAAGAAATGTTGGAAACGTGTTTTAAAATTTTATCTTATTTATTTCCATAAAAGGAATAAGACAATTGTCGATTGTTGTGAAGATAAAGAAAGCACGTGCGTCTCTATACGATTTACGTAAATGTTTTATATCATTTTATTAAATCTAAACACATTTATGTATCTTATAAAAATACTGATAAAAAAAATTTTTAAGTGGAATTCAACAATTATCAACATTTCTTTAAGTATCTAGTCTATTTTGAATAATTATCAAAAAGCTGATATTTAATTATTACATAAACACTACATTTCGATTATATAGGAAAAACAAAACAACTGCAATATTAAAATTAAAAGTTTTTTCGATTTTTTTTTCAAAAACCTCTTGTCAGTTTTTCGTAGTTTTTTGAGAAATGTTTATCATGATTTTTTTGTCAAAATTTGCGATATATCAAAGAAACAAAACATTTTATTTCATAATCATGCTTATTATTCAAAATGTTTCTTTTTTTGTTATTTAAAATAATGATAGACGGCTAGGTGCGGTAAGATGACAATTCAGAACAAACACCTGAGACAAGAAACAAAGACACGCATTTACAAATCAAATCAGACCTTTAATAACTCATACATCAGAAACATCAAAAACGAGACTACAGAAATGAAAATTCTCACGAAAAACTCCATTAAACCGAAAATGATCTGATGAGACCATCTCTCCTTCAACTGAAAGTTTAAGATAAGGAAACAGGAAAAAGTTTGTTAGATCTGGTAAATACGGTAGACGGTTAACCAGTTCGATTTGAAATTTCTTAATTTTAGCCATGACGATCTCAGAAATATGAGAAAGTGAGTTGTCCTGATGGGAAAGCACACAGTTATTAATCGATTAAAAAAATCCGACTCATTCTGCTTAAACCGCGTCAATACGCTTTTGTTACCAAGTGGGATCTTCTGAGTAGCAATAGTTATCTTCTACGACGGCTTAATAGCCCAAGCTATAAAAAATTAAGAAAGTTGAAAGTGTTTGTTGGAAAAAGTATTATTTGTGAGAGATGCTTGTCAGGCATGTATAGAAGATTTTCAAATAGTTAATCGTTCTTCAATTATCACTCATATTGGAATAAATAGAAGATTTGTTGATAGAGGCTTGATGAAATTTTACCAAATCGATAGACAACCATGAAAAAAGAATTATTACGTACTCCTATATCATTCTATTTAATTCTTTGTTTCCAGGAACTCTTACAGTCGAAGAGGTCTATCGCGATCGGGACCAATTTGCTGCCCTGGTTCGAGAAGTGGCTGCTCCAGATGTCGGCCGAATGGGTATCGAAATACTATCTTTTACCATCAAGGACGTTTATGATGATGTGCAATACCTCACGTCTCTCGGTAAAGCGCAAACCGCCATGGTCAAGAGAGACGCTGATGCGGGTGTTGCTGAAGCAAATAGAGATGCTGGTATCAGGGTGAGTAAACCAAAAGAGCTGATAAAGATTTGGGAAATTGTTTTGTGATTTAATATTATATGTTCAATTAAAATTTTAAGTCCTCTGTGGTGAATCTAACCTTAGTTTTCGATATTCCTTGCTGTGGTAAATCTAATATTTGTTCTTGATATTTCTGACTAGCATTTATTTACTTTGATTTCAATGGTTGACGATTAGCAACCACACGTTAGAGAAAAGGTTTAATTGCAGCCATCATGTAATGAAGAGTGTCTTGCAGAATGTTAAATTACGTCCAGTATTCATCAATTTCAATATTTCAGTTACTTATCTCAATCGAATCAAAATTTTTCGTCTTTTGTAGTGAATATAACCTTAGTTTTTGATAATCCTTGCTGGGGTAAATCTAATATTTGTTCTTGATATTTCTGACTAGCATTTATTTACTTTGATTTCAATGGTTGACGATTAACAACCACACGTTAGAGAAAAGGTTTAGATGCAGCCATCATGTAATGAAGAGTGTCTTGCAGAATGTTAAATATTCAAATTATGATTACTTAAATTTCGAAAACCTGTGAATATGTTTTTTAATTTATGCGTTTCTAAATGCCTCACATTGTATATAAAATCACTGCAATTTTTTTGACCTTGTTTATAAATCGCATCACGTATGTATGTAACTGAATATTGTCTTATTTCTGGTTTGTTATCTAGCATTCAATATGAATATTCGAAAAGAATTCATTTCCTTATTATCTTGACCTCATTTTAAATAAATAAATGTTTGTTTCAGGAAGCCGAATGCCAAAAATCGGCTATGGACATTAAATATTCCACAGACACAAAGATCGAAGACAATTCCAGAATGTTTAAATTACAGAAAGCCAATTTCGACCAAGAAGTCAACACAGCTGTAAGTAAAAGTATATGCTAACCTAACCTAACAAAATTTGATTGCTTGCTCATTAGATTTTCTATTCAAAACTTTCACTGGTAATACATATTTAACAAAAAAAAACATAGAAAATTCAAGAATATACTCACATTCAGTTATAGGCAACACTGCACTAACTACAAATAGCAAAAAAACACTAACTCGAAAAGGAAATTGTAGTGCGCTGGACTAGAAAGCTTAAAGCTAATTCTCAAATGTATTACTCTATATTTTTTATTTAGAATCTATAAGAAACTGGTGATGTACCCCCTATGCTTGCTGCGACACTGAGGATGCTCAGTACTCAGAAAGTTCAAGATATGGAATAGCTCTAACTGCTAAAGATCTTAATCTTCTATTTTATATGATCTGAAGCTATAATATCTTCACTTTGGAAAGAATCTGTATAGAGATTTGGTCCTCTTCGTGGCATAATCTGTATGTTACATTTTCTGCTAAACCTAGCGTCATCAGGTATACATTGAGGCGGCAATTTCCCGACATAACTCCTATTAGTAGTCGTACTTACTAAGATTTATAGATTTTCTTTGGTTATAGTTTCCCAGACCAGCCTGGATCTTATGACATTGAAGTTCAGTCTTCTAATATCTTGGTTGATATAATTCCTGTCTAAATTGAACTGCATATATTTTCCAATTTTGTATATTTCTGCTTGAAAAAATAATTGGTGTGTTACCCAGGCTTCCAGAGTGTTTGGTTCTGGCCCATACACTCTTATACCAGTTATGCCTACTACTTTGGAACCATCCATATACTATTCAATGGCAAATCTTTATTTCTAGTATCTTGTTTTGATCCCATTTGTGTGTACAGTTTAGTTTTGAGGTAAACTTTTTGTCAAAGCTATAGTCTTTCGGTATTTCATCCTGATGCATATGGTGACTCCTTCTCTCAACATTCAGAATGAGGTATTTTCCATCACACAATATTTCGAGATGCAGAATATTTAGAATCATTTCTAGTGTAGCCATTGGGCATGTTCTCATGGCGTCTGTTGTCTTTGTACCTTCAAGAGTTTGAATCTCTTGCCTCAGACCACTGTCCAATATGTGATTATTGATCTCACTATCTCCACAGCGGGATATTTGGTTTACAACCCCAAATCTTCCCTACGAAATTTCAGCACGCCATCAAGGCTATTGTGGCTTTACTGGTTATCTCCATTTCGTGTTTGTTCCAGAGGAGTTCACTATCTAGGATGAGTTCAAGATATTTCCTCTCTGTTTCCCACTGAATGACTTGCTCATCTAGATTGATGAGCTTAAGATTGAGTTTTTGCTTCCTAGTTTTGTTTGGGTTGACACCAACATCTTGATTATGCTGAAATCGTTGTCATTATGTTTGTAGTGGAGTTCTTCTTCACAGATTTTAAATATTTTTCTTTTTATTTATTTTAGAAAGCACAAGCTCAGTTAGCCTACGAATTACAAGCCGCGAAAATCCGACAAAAAATAAAGAACGAAGAAATCCAAATAGAAGTAGTAGAAAGGAAGAAGCAGATCGAAATTGAAGCACAGGAAGTACTCAGAAAAGAAAGGGAATTGAATGCTACTGTTCGTCTACCAGCCGAAGCTGAAAGCTACAAAGTAGAAATACTCGCAGAAGGACGAAGGTACATGAACATTAAACTGATATTTTTCAAGAAGTATTTGAAAATATCGATGATAGTGAAAAAATTATAATTTTTATATCTAATGTGGTAATTTTTAGAACTCAAACTGTCAAGATTGCTCAAGCTGAAAGTGAAAAGATCAAATTGCTTGGTACCGCTGAAGCTTCGGCTATTTCTAGCGTGGGTAAAGCGGAGGCCGAAAGAATGAGACAAAAAGCCGCTGTTTATAAGCAATATGGAGATGCCGCTATTATGTCATTAGTACTCGAAGCACTACCTAAGGTATTTATATCAAATATTATCAAACTTATCGACAATTTTTAATATTTTAATTTATATTTTTCTTAGATCGCTGCCGAAGTTGCATCACCTCTTGCAAAGACAGACGAAATCGTTCTTATCGGGGGCCCGGATAATACTACTGCGGACCTTACTCGTTTGGTTGGTCAGATACCACCAGCAATTAATGCCTTAACCGGAGTCGATATTTCAAAGACTCTATCGAAAATTCCTGGCGCTTCGTACACCCCTAAACCGACGGCTGTCAAATAATTGTAATTTGGAAACAAATTTGTCAAATTTTTTTTTTAGAATATTCCAGTCAAGTTTAATCAATGTTTACTATTACCACATTCACACTTCATAATGGAAGAATTTATCATTTAACACGTTTACTGGCGAGATATTAAAACTATGAATTAAAACAACATTATTATGAATAAATTTCTCATTAATCATAATTTAAACTGCAGTCAACGTGTTAAAATTTATCTTTTACTATTTCAAAATAAAATTTGACAAAACTCTTATGGGCTTGGCTTACAGCTTATGTGTTCTGAATATGGTATATGTCTATGGAATGTTTTATTTTTTTTTATAAAAATTTATGTTTTGTTAATTTAGTTTCTTGCATTTGCAATGTCTCAGGTTTTAGACTAAATTAATTATTTTTTTTTTCAATTCAGACAAATATAAAATATACTGTAACAGAGTAAATTATGATTAAGTGATCTTACTCTAATTAAAAAATCAGTAATTACCTTTCGGATTTAATTTGCCATAATATTATAGTATATTTTGAATTTGCAAAACAAATAAAATACAAGAAATTAATAAACAAAAATTAAGAAATGTATTGGGTACTGCGATAAAATATTGTTCATATAACTGTTAATTTTTACTAACCTGTTACCAATGATAAAGAAAACTAATTTTCCTCCCTTATCTATAGCAAATGATAATAGTCTTTTTCGTCCTTTCTTTTTTATGTTATACATTTTTTTACTATGAATGTTTAGACAATTGAAAACTGATATTTCGAAACAATTTACAATCTTTTATATTATTGTACCATGAACCTTTTTGTTTCATAAGCTTGTATTGCTCTTATTTTAGAATTTATAGGCTATTTTCAAAAAAACTAAATGATTTATAGAACTTTTTTAAATTGATCAGGTACATTTTGCGCAGTTCTTGCACGGAGAAGAATAACGTTTAAGTTTTTCTGTTTGTTTCCTTTAATATCAATACACCATGAACCTTTCCCCATTTATTTTTGATTAAATCCAAGTTTTATTGCTCCTATTTAGGAATTATGGTCCATCAATGTAGCGTTATACAAGAACATTTTCAAAAAAATAAAAAATCCAACGAATTTTTTGGTTTTAACCTCTAACATTGGGATTTATGGTTGTGACGTTCATTTTCAAGATCACTTACCCATTAACCCGTGTTTAAGAAGTTTTTCAGTTTGTTCTCTTCAATATTAATTCACCATAAACCCTTCCGTCATTTCTTTTCATTCATTCGTATTGTTACTACTTTGGAATTAATAAAATTATAACTGGTTAAAATGTGATGTGTAAGAATATTTCCAAAAAAAACACAAAATCAAAAAGTTTGACAACAAACTTTTTGATAAACTTCCTTAGTCTGTCTACTCCAACATTCTTTTTACTACCTTATATTTTATCTTATCTTCGGATTTTAAAGATGGTTACTTTTCTTTGTTGGCCAGTGTATTGACGTTATATGTGGACACAATATTTGAAATAATGTTCGTTTTTGTTAACAACGTGCCTCAATATTGAAATGTATCTAAAGGAACATATGAACTTCATTGGCTTCTGCATTTACTATAAATGCAATAGCGGTACATTTGAACTACTATTCATGTTAGCTTGAACAATAAGTCTTGTAGTTTTTTTTTAAGAATAATTTGACTAATCGACGAAGCTGATAATGATGAGATTTTGTTGTGAAATTAATTTTGTTCATTTATTGCACAAAGAAAAACCACATTTTGGGTTTTTCGGTTTGTTCCCTTTCGCTATTTATTTTCGATCCATCAGCTTGTATTGCTCCTATTTCAGAATTATGTCCAGTTGAAATTGAAGATTGTGTTTTCGGCACAAATTCTTTTTGATCCCACCAGAAAAAAGAATTATTGAAGATTGAATATTTTTTAATCTCTTGCTGTTAAAAGTTTCATCAACAAAATGTCAATTTTGTCGATATTGTGATTTGTGTGGTTTTTTTTCAAACCTTCCAAACTTCATTTTTTTTTATTACTTTGAATATTTCTTGCACATAATATCAAAAAGAATTATCTTTTTCCAGACAAACACTCACATCTTCAAGGGTAAACTATTCATTTTCAGTCTCTGATAGTTGGTTATAGACACATGAGTTCGATAATGCAATTATGGTATTTCTAATTCCAAGTAATTATTAATTAAAATGTATTATAGAAATAGTAATAACTTTTTTGGTACAATTAAACTTATACTAGAGATGCAGGTCATATTTCGAATATCATTGTTAACAGGTTGTATCTCTAAAAGAAATTTAACTCATAAATTGTAGGAAAAAAATATTTAGGAATAGACCTACACAATCGATGTATTTTTCTACTCCCCTAAAAGATCCCTTTTTCTAAAACGTTTTATTTTTTCACACCCATCATAAAAGCCTTGTAATGAATCGATAGAAAAATTTATTAAATACTTTTTTTTCTAGTATATAACTTGATGTATAAAATGAGTTAGACATATGAAATAAATATAAAGACATTCTTCATAAAACTTTTTGAGAGATTGATGTTAATAGTCCACATAAAATAGAAACTTCAAGCAGTGGTGAAACTAGTTGGTTTTATACACAGTGTACAATTCTTCAAAATTAGCTTGTTCTTCGTGTGACATATATAGAATAAAAGACTAATTTCTTTACAGTTTTGATTGCTTCGTATAAATTTTAGTCTTTCACATTGCAAATTAACAATTTTTATACATTTTTTATTTATTAATCTGATCTAGTGACTATTATTTCCCTTAAAACTGGAACCAACAGAAAAATAAACACTATAATAATAGACCAGGGTAGAAGCCGTAAAAAAAGTCAGTTTTTTTTTAAAGTTTTTTATTCGTTAAAATCTCTACTTTCTGATGGTATTAAAAACTATGATTATTATCGTAATAAATTTTCTCAGAAAAGGCAAAAAAATTTCATTTGAAAATTTTTTTATTACATAAAAGTTAGATATTTATTAACATGTTGGACTCTTAATTAGTTATATTTATCAATGTAACATGGAATCTTATGTTTTTCGTATAGAAAGTGAAATTTTAATAAATAATTAAAAATTGATTAGATATGATGAGACTATTTTTGAGTTTTTCATAATACTCTGAGAAAATTTATCATGGTGATGGTAATATTTCTTTATACCATCAAAAAGTAGAGATTTAAATGAACAAAAAACTTTTTAAGAAAAGCTAATATTTTGACGGGACAATTTTTGATTGAAGATTCGGGTAATTTTTCGATATTAAGTCAAAATAAGATTAAAAAATAAATATTTCAAAGCAAAAAGTATATTTGGGACATAAAATGGTAAGTTTCCACCGAATTTCATGAAAAAAAATGTTTTTTGTGAAGGATATAAATAAAAAACCAAAAACTTAGTTTTTTTAATTTTTCACATGAATTTTAAGGTTATGTGAAAAAGCAATATGTACAAAATTTGTAGTTATTCTTACTATCTACAACTATGCTATGTGACTTTTTCCCATAGGAATTGTCATTTTACCGGAAATCGAGATAAACTGTTTTTTACTCTTAAAAACTTACCCCTTTTCCTTACCGGCCTGAAATCGCCGAATTATTTTTCCTTTCATTTTCCAATTATTCTACTGTTTCAAAAATTATCGACCCTGGTCTATAATAGAAATATCTTCTTCTTTCTTGAACCACAGACTTTATTGGAAAAAAAAACGTAATCAAAAAGATTCTTCTTCAATAGAAATCAAGCTAATTATTATTGTTTCTACATCAAATTTAATCCATAATTATAATTTTTCAAAAGCTAAACGGCGGAATATTTTCAAATGAAACTTGGAAGGAAACTAAAATAAAGAAAACGACGAATTTTTGTATCAGATCAAAATACTATTGATACAGTTGGAATATGGATTTTATAGTTCGAAGGAATATGTGTAAAGAGGATCAAGAAAAAGAAAAGTTCTATTTCATGACCCGGCCAGTATAAACACATATTTCTATGAAGGTCTATGCAGCAGCCATTTCGTACATTAGGTCAAAACAACACTACCAAGCAAAGATAATGTCGGTCAGAATTGTAATTAGACTGATTTTAAAAATAATCCAAACCTAACCAGAGAATTATCAATTTTCAAAGCCGAACTGGAAATCGGTAAAATCTGGGAGCTCGATAAATGGATTTTAAGACTTCGAAAATGCTAAATGAATGTGTTGATCCTTAACAGGGTAGATATGGAAGTACAATCTTGCTGATGAAGAAATGTTTTATTTTTGGTTTCCTTTCCTCTCCAAATAATTATTTCATAACTTTAATAAACTACTTTTAAAATTATATATTTCGAATTCACTTAAGTCTTTTTGTTTTTAATATTTATATCTATCGCAATGTTGGACGTTTATGTTTTCCAGAATATTGTAAAACAAAAAAGTTTTCACATATTTAACTGAAAGAATAATATATAATATTTAGTTTTTGTTTTGTATCAATTATCATTTTATTATATTTTAATTTTTGTTTTTCTTTTACTATTATAATATAAGGGACCTTGACTGTTTTAAACAATCTCGAGCTTGAAACTCACGAATTGTTAATTACGGCTTAATAAGGGTTAATATTTCAATAAATTGTAAAAAAAATTTGCAAATTTTTAGCTACTTCTCAAAAATATTTACATCACAAACGAAGTAGTTTTTGCAAACAAATTTTTATTAAAAATTTGGAAATATTAATAAATAATATAGATATTAAGATAATGTTGCTGCTTGTCGCACCTGCTCAAAAATTTATCGGATATTTTGAAATATTTAGACTCCTCCTTAGGAATCCCTTGATTTATTTTGTCTTTTTTATGAAATTCCTGTATATATGGTCATCTAGGAGCAGCTTAGTTCTTAAATTGCCCAGCATTGATGTGTACTGTAAACAAAATGGAAATTCTGATAATAAAATCTCGTTTTGGAGAGTAGTAGCAGCATTTAGTTGATTGATAATCTACCTGAACCAGCATTATAGTTTCCAAAGAGTCCCAATATGTTGTATTCTACTCCTGTTTAATACATATGGTTCCAAATTTACTATGTGCATCAACTTCCTTACTCTGCTACTTCAACACTTTTTCTACTTCATCAGTATTTTATCTTCAGGTCTTGAAGATGGTTAACGGTTCCATAATTTCTATCGTTGTGACATGATACTCCAAATAATTAAAACTTATATGTAAGCGGACTTTAATATTTCAAGTATCCGAACGAAACAATTTTGCTTGTAGTCCAAGATTTACATCAGTAAATCAACTGAATATGTTGGGCAGTGTATATGTGGGAGCAATATGTAAAATAATGTTCGTTTTTGTTAACGACGTATCTCAACATTGAAATGTATCTATGAACATATGAACTTCATTGGCTTCTTCATTTATTATAAATGCAATAGCGGTACATTTGAACTACTATCCATGTTAGGGAGAACAATTAACCTTTTAGATTTTTTTTTTAATAATTTAACTAATCGACGAAGCTGATAATGATGAGACTAATTTCATAATTCAGTATGAATACCACCAACTGTGTCGATTCTTATCATTATTATCAACCATTGGTTACAATGTTGGTCTATATTTCGGAATACAAGCCTTAAGTGTCAATTTATTGATTTTTGTGTTCACTGGTTTGTAATATAATCGAAGTACGAAAAAAAATTTGCACATTTTGTCTGCACCCTGTAATATTTTATTTTAAGCATTTTATGTTCCGTATTCAATGTTTGTTATTATACCAAAGGTTTTTTGGCATAAAAAGGTTCAGCAACGTATAGAGTGTCGGAAATCACTGCCATTTCAATTTTTAGTGTTCGATGTATTAAAAAAATTCAAACTGAGTAAATTATTAAAAAATTACAAAATAATTCAATAAGATTCATTCCTTAGTTCGATGTATTCTAAAAAATTGTCGTTAGAAACAATTTGAAATGAAATCATTTTTTATAGCTACGATTTTTATAAACTTTTGAAGTAGTTTTGTAATAATTTTTTCTATTTTTTGTAAATTGTGCTTCTAGCCATGATAATTGTAGCTGAAACTATTTTATGCGATTAACTGCCCTAAAAAAATATTTAGAATAGTTTTATTGTAATAAAATTGGTTTTATTATATTGCCCACTTGTGTGAACAATGAAAAATATTTTAATAAATGGTATTGCAAATCTTTTCTTGTAACTATACTCCCTTTCGATTTCAAACCAAAAAATAAGTGGAAATTCAGTCTATAATTCGAAATTTAATTATTGTATTGCACCAATGGAAATAAAACCTTTTTTCATGCATACAACAAGGAGGAAGAGATGAAAATTCAAATTTTCTAAAAAACAGTTGTTTCTGGGTGTGAGTGTGACAGGTGTATCTGCTTGTGTGAGTGTGACATTGGTGTATCTGCTTGTGTGAGTGTGACATTGGTGTATCTGCTTGTGTGAGTGTGACATCGGTGTATCTGCTTGTGTGAGTGGTTCGTGTCTATATGCTTGGTCTTAGTCTTAGTGAGTGTGTATATGTGCCTATATGAGTATATCACGAAAACCCACTCCACTCTTTCCTCTTGATTACTTTCTCTTCTTATTTGAGCGCATCCGGTCCTCCTCTAGGGAGACTAGGCATAACCCAAACTTCTACGTTCCTCTAATTGGTGTAAGGAGCTATTACATATCTTGGGATCACGCACTGTGTCAGTTGTGACACGTCCTACTTTGTTCTTGGCATCGCAGGTCCTGGAAAATTTTTGTGATGGAAGATGTCTTCAGAGCTAAGCATTGTATAGCCTAAGGTCTCAGGTGTGATGCCTTCATCCAGGGTGGTGACCAGTTCTTGTTGGTATGTCTCAAATTTTAGGCATTCAAAAAAGACATACTCTGCTGCAAGTTGGGCATTCTTGGGACTCCTTCTACTTGTACAGGTATCATCTGTGTGTCTATGCAAATAAAAGGTAAGCACGAACTTGACAATGTTTATTTGTTTTAAATATATTATACATGACAGTAGTTCGCACAATATGTGTAAACGACGTCTGTAGCATTGTAAAAATTTAATAATATACAAAAAAGATACAGAAGCTGTATCCGGACTTTTTACAATGCCATCTTTTAACCAAAATACACAATTTTTTTAGAATAAACTTTTAACTGGAAGCTTCACCAAAACATACCAGAAGCAAATATTATTAATAGTGACCATACAATGGTATAATTAAAACTGACACTTTATTATTAGAAATATTAAAAAAATGTGGATAGAAACTTTTTACGCTATTGGGAATTATTTTGAAATAACTAGGTTTCTATCCACAGTGGATTATAGTGTCAATTTAGTTAGATACAACAAAGTATTCCGAAATAATCCTCATCGAGCTTTAATTTATTGAAGATAATTAAAAAATGCTCCATATATTCAAGTAAAATCTATATCAAGTCCTCCGAATTGATTTAAATCAGGTATTATGAAAGAAACGATACGATCTTCTATTGTAATCCATAGTTGACAAGAGAAAGGGTTTTGAAATACTGAAACGAAGGAAACAAGGAGAAGAGTCTCTCTCTCTTTCTCAAAGAGTTAAAGCCCATACCGGATCTTCCAGAACAATATGGGATAAGTCTTTGCATTTTGGATAAATGGTCAAAAGAAGAGACGTGAACTTAAAGAATTATCCAGGAAATATATTTCAGCAAAAGATTAAGAAGACCCTTACAGGACAATAGAGGAACTCTTGGAGAAATATGTTAGTTATAAAAGAAGTTATAATACAATGGTAAAGAGGAGAAACTATTGAGGAGTAAAACAAAAGCTGCCAGAATAAAAAGAGGATTTCCAAAAGTCTTCATCATAGTGGAAGTTCTAATTGAACCAATCCCAGAGAATACGATAGAAAGGGCAGAAATAATCAACTAATTCAAGAGAGAAGAAACCCCAGAAGAATAAAAACTAAATATAACATAAGAAGATTGTATCTCTATGAATAAAACCCCTACACCCTACGGGACAGTAGAGGAAATCCTGGAGCAATATGGAATATGAAAAAACAAAAGCTGTCATAAGGAACAGCCCTTGAAGGGTGAGTACTTAAAATAGTCCTTTGAATTGATCCAGTTCAAGAGAGTACAATAGAAAAAGTGGAAGTAATCATCCATTGCAGGATAGACTAAACCAAAAAGGCAAGAAAATATATATGCCAAAAAACAATATGGAGAAGATCCTCTCTCGATTGAAAGATTGAAGAAGCCCTTACAGGATAATATAGGAACTCCTGGAGTAGTAGTGAAGTAAATAATTCGAAGTAGAATAAGAGCTACAGTAGAAAATTTGAAAAGCTAAGGGATAAAAAGGTAAGAAATTTGACAAAAGAACAATGTTTAATAAAAAACATATTTGTTCATATAATACAATTTGATTAAACGGGAAGCTAGAAATAGTTTCCAAAAAAATCAATAAGGTTTCAACTTTACTAAAAGCAAAAATTATATTTAAAATAATAAAATGCCCCAAAAAGAATAACACTTTCTCAACAAACAACATTTAATTAAATAAAAAAATTCGATGTATCACACTTGTGTTCTTAATTTTAAAGTGATTGCGATATAACGCTCTTAATTAATAACTAGTATGTTTTGGGAGAGTCTCGCCTATAGAAGAAAAAAATATATATTAACATATATAGATTTTTTTTAAATACAAGGAACTCCTGCTTTATGAAAAAAAAAGAAAACAGTAAAATGCAGCTATTAGAACGTTCTCATGAAAAGCGATAACTAAAACTTTCTCTCCAAGATATTAAACAGATAAATCGGCATTTATTAAAGACCTAATTGAAACAAAAAAAATAATGGTAGAACAGAAGTTCTTTTTTAAAAATTCCCTCGCATACTTTTATTAGGATTACATTCTGCATGAATGTAAAATTATTCTCACAATAACTTAATAAAAAGAAAACAAGAGACACACACAAAATTAATCATCTTTGCTATCCGTAGAGACTTTTTCTTCTCTCGGTTTACCTGCACCGAATATAGATACACTTCGTTCCGTATCTGCCGTTGAATTTATTGGTGCTTTTACTGTTCTTGGTAGCAATTTTAATCTCTGTCTACCCGATGTATCTAAAATAAATTTTCCATTAAAACGTACTGAAATAATAATTAGTAGAAATGTTTGGTTTACTACAAACGAAAACTTATTGACTTACCTGGGGCAGGATTAGGAAGCTCTTCTGAAAAACTTTTCCTATCTGGTCGCGACCTATTTCCACCGAATCCACCAGTACTACCCGTTCCACCACTAGGAGGACCACCACTGCTAGGGGGACCGCCACCACCTCTACCTCTATTTTGAGAAGACCACTCACCTCTATGTCCATCGTCACCTAAACAGAAAAATCAATTTTGGAAAAAAATTACAAAACTTTCAATGGAAAATCATCAATCAACTCCATAAAAATCTAGTATAGAACTCATTAACTGAATTTCTTCCTCATTTTACCACAGTGTAATGGGTCTTGTGTTTCCTTTCACTAATATTGAAGTTACTGTTGCTTTATTAACATTAACAAGCTTTTGGAATTAAAATTACACATGATTGGCTGCATAACTCTCCTCAAGGAGCCGTTGGACCTTGACGTTGATGAGGGGCTCATTTTCATGAGCTTAATCTAAAGCAGCAGCAATCAAACCAAAAGATTAAAGGTACTTAAGTCTTAACCAGGCGTCGTGAACAATGACAAATCCTTTTCTTCCCTCTGAGGCCTCTGAGCAAACAGAGACCATGGATCCTATCTCTGACCATTGCTTTTGACAAAACCCAGCTCAAACGCCGCAGTAACAGTGGTGCAGAGAAAAAAAAGGAAAGTTAAGACTGCCGAGAGAGTTCAGGGCTTAACGGCCCCAGATTATAAGGTTGCCTCGACTCCCAACCCTCGTTCAGCCAGTGCTTCCAACTCGGAGATCCAAGTCCACAAGATCACTTCCATACACTAAGGTAGAATCCAACAAAAGAATGAGATAGGAAACAAAACGATAAAAATAAAATTATAGAAAATATACTACAGCAACCACTGGATTGAAGAATTATTATTATTTCCTTGAAAAAACTGATTGTAACTTAAAAATTGCTCACCTGCAAAGTTACCATAATTTCCTCGATGACCACCTCTATCTCTATCATTGAAATTTCCTCTAGAAAGAGGCCGTCCATCAAATTCGTCATTACCATATCTATCACCTCCTCTAAATCCTCCTCCTCCGCCTCTTCCTCTACCTCCTCTACCACCTTTATCAAAGCCTCCTCCTCTATCATTTCTTTTACCTAAAATTGAATAGATTATAAAATATCCACCATATTTAACAGTGAACCGTTGTTTAATAACTAAAAAATCAAAATAAGTATCTACTTGACTAACAATAGTAATAAGAAATACAATGATTTTATATTTAAGAGAATGAAATTTATTATAAACAATCAAGTAAAAACACATACCATCAGCAACATCAATTTTAACTAGATTGCCATCTACTTCTACAGCCCCGTTCATTGCAATGGCTTGTTCCAAATCTGCCAAAGTTTCAAATTCCACATAACCGAATCCTTTAAACCTGTCAGTTTCTTTATCTTTCACGAGTCTCACATTCTTGACATTTAAATTGTTAAAAACAAGATTTATATCGCCTTGGATCACTCCAGCTGGAAGGTTACCTATGTAAGCAGTAAATGGTGGTTCAGTGGGAAGAGGCTTTTTACCACCTCCAGTACCACCACCGCCTCTTCGGCTTCCGCCACCAAAATCTCTGGAATAATGTATAATTGAATAAAAAAAATTCCTCATACTAGAACAAAAGTGATTGAAGTAACATTTATGGAGAACAAATTATTTCTTTCAACTTCTTAACAGGGTCGGATCCAGGGATGGGGCGTGATCGCCTCCCCCAATTAAATCATCCCAATACGAAAAAAATAAATAAAAATCGAAGAAACAACTTCAGTTTAAACTAATATTAGTATATTAAAAAGTAGATGCAATAACAACACTTTTAGCTACACCAAGGATGGATTCTGGGCCCATTGGTGAGTTCGTCAATCCCAGTCTGGTAAGTGGGTCTGCCTCGTCATTGGTTTGTTGCCCGAGTGACCGGACACCCAAACAAAGTGGATCTTGCAACCATCACTAACCAGATTTTGTAGGACTTGCACTCTAGCACTAGCCTAGAGCACACCTTTGCAGCCGTTATGGCTTGTATGGGCAGGATGTAAATATGTCCAAGTGCAAGCTGATTTGGGTTAATAGAGGCAAGCACGTATTTGAATATAATTGTAGTTCGAATTGAGTTGATTAGATTTGCTTACAAATGGAAAAATTACTATCACAACAGGAATCCTGAACTGAATCATAAATAAGAAAGTTCAAAATGAGAAGTTACAGAAATTGAAGAATTAGAACTTTTTGTTAACTTAGGTACTATAAGATGTCAATTGCAAAAACTAGTAAATATGAAACAATTGACTTTTTTGAATCTTAACTGTCCCTCTCTTCAAACACAGATCTCTGGGTCCACTCCTATTTCTTAGACCTTTGTATATGTTTTTCATAATTCGTCTTGATTATAGATCACAATTAGTTTAAAATAATGTCAATTTTTACCTGTTATAACTGATTTTCTATCAAGACGATTTATTATAAAAAATTTATTTAATAAAAGATAAAAATGTTTTACATTTATTACAAGAACGAATAGGGAAAAATGGATAAGACAATGTATGCTATCTCAACGTCATAATTTCCCAATTGATCTTTATTCACACTTCACATACTGATTTTTTTTAATATTGCTGTGTGTATTCACAGTAATTGAGTTTGATTCTTCAGATGTTCAGTTTTAACTTTCTCTAATGCAACATATAATAATCAGAATTGAAATAAAGTGCATGAATTCAAAGAGGGAAATTTCGATATTCATTTCTATCCTAAACATAGATATTTAAATTGATCATGATAAATAATATGATTCAAAATAAATATTTGTTTTCATTAACCTATGCATTTTCTAATATATTTCAACCTCATGGCATTTAGGTGTGGATATTTGTAAATGATTTTCATAATTTGTTGATAATAAACAAACACAGTATTTTAAATTCAAAAGTTTCCATTGCATAAAAATTTAGCTTATCGATAAATAAAGTAATGTGATTTGATTATGTTGATGTTATTTATTACTGAAAATGATAATATTTAATTATCCTCAGCTTTGAATTCTCTTTGACACAAAGTAGTTTGATAGTCGCTAGTAAACAAAAAACGAGGTTCACTAGTAACATTAGAAAAATTATACATTTTTTACAATATGAGCGCAATGGCTAACGAGAGGCAAACATTAGAATATTTGCTGAAACATGATTTTTTTTATTTTTGTAAAGAAAAAATTTAGCATGTGCATCACGATCAGCATTGCCGCTTCCCACTAACAATCACTAAAAACACTATTCTTCCACTTTTTAAAACTTTCAGCAATCGGTGGATATTTTTCTTCAACCTCACTTTTAATCACATAATAATTGTCCACTAGTTTAGTGATAATTTTAATTTTTACCTGTTGTCTCTTTCGTCATAACCGCTACGGCCGGCCATGTTTCATCTAATTAGACGTGCGCAATGCGTACTTGAACACAAAAAGGCAGCCAACAGATTCATGCCATTTTAAAACACTATAAATTTTCGAAAATATATCGGCCAAGATAAATGATATGGACTTTTTTATGCAGTAATATAATTTTACGAATTAATATGTCAATCAAGAATTGCCACTATAATGGGAAACAAAATGTGATGATAATAAATGTTATGAAATTTGACAACTTTCAATAAATATGTTTGAACGGTTATATTATCAATATTGAATTACTTAATATACGTTATGATAAATATATATCCGTAGAACAATTTAGCTGCAGAAAATATTACTAAATATTTAAGTTTTAAAAGCGATAACGTTTTGTTATCAATCATGTAATGAGTGAAATTCGATTATTTAGTGCATCATAACTATTACGAAATAATCGAAATAGCCTCTACTATTTGTTGGTCACACTGTTATATTGACAAATAAAATTTAACAGCCAGTTTCGCCAACAGATAATAACAATTTTTCCTTATTTTCAATTTTTAACTATAAGGGTCAAAAATGGAAAAAATGAATGGTGAAGAGAAAGTTAAGAATTTAAAAAGAAACGCATTAGATCAGTTCGAATTAATAACAAGCCCACAAGAAAAAATTCGTTTAAAAGGTAGTTTCAATATAGTAAAACATTTAAGTGATACTGGAGAAAAGGTAAGGTTATGATTATACTTAAGACCATGCTTAATTGTTTTCATTTTAGGAAGGTGAATTAAATCATGCCTTATCTAGAATAGTAAGAGGCTTGGGTTCTTCTTCTAGTAACTCTAGGGCAGGATTTTACACTATTTTAGTCGCAGTTTTAAATTTAAAACCTAATATTTCAGTTGATCAAATTTTTGAACTAATTCATAAACATCTCCACACGTCGGGAAGTAATTCAAAATCAGTAAGCTCTTTTATTTCTAAAACTATTCAAAATATTGTTATCAATGTTTTAACAGGAAAATGCAGATATTTTAACCGGTCAAATTCTTGCATGTGGAGCAATAATCAGATCAAATCTTTGGTTTAAAGCCGATAAAGAAAGAATCAGAATTATCGAATGTATTTTAAATGCTTGCAAGGAACGCGATTATCAAGGATTATTAGGATTCGAATTTTTAATAAATGCATTCAACAAGGTAGGTTGAGTTATACTTTTAATCAAAGGTATTGTAAAAGCACCAATGCTAGACACTATTAGAAGAAAAAGGGTATTTTTTAATAACAAACTTATTTATGGCATTTTAACCTGAGTAATTTGTATTATTAAGTTTGAAAAACTCGTATAACACATATTTAGCTGTATGAGCGATAGTTTTAAGATCGAGGATTGCAAAGAGGTGGCAAAATAATCAAAGTTCAGTAACTACTTAAAGTTACTATATAAAACAATATGCACAAAATTATATATAAAACGAAAATTTAAACAAAGTCGCCCGTGCCGAATTTCTAGGAACACTATAGATCTACTGATATCTGGGCGTTTGAGTTCTGTACACTGCTCTGTTCTAAGAAAAGAGTGAACTTATCTTGAATTTAAAACGTCTCGCCTAGGTTCATTTAAGTGTTTTGGTTTTTCCTAAAACTTGTACCAGATATATCGATATGCTTCATATTAGGATATTAAAAATGTTAAATAAAGGTAACTTGGAATTTCTGGGTCAGGAGTCGCTAGGCTCATGTAAGTATGTTGGTTTTTCCTAAAACGTGTACTGGGTATATCGGAGAGGATTGAGTAAATTCCTTGCTAATAAAATATTAAGAAGGTTATAAAAGAAGGTCAGGGTTTGATCATTGTTTCTTATTTACTACACATAAAAAACTGTTTTTGGGTCTAAGTAAACTTGATTTTATTCAACTGTCTACTTCAAATTTATATTTGTCTCCTGCTCTTATCATTGCTGGCAATGGAAGAATCTCAAAGATTTGTCCATCATTTTCTGAATGATGCTTACATATTTGTGAAACCTTCACTGGCCTGATGGGGGTATTGACAGGGGACTACACCTTTTAGTATTCTTTCATATTTAAAAAGAATCATTAGCAGTACCATCTCACTATTTCCAAAAGAGTTTGTAGGTATCATTCTTGTTATTTCGAATTTATCTCCAGGTATATTACTCCTTTTGGAGTTAGGACAACTGGGGTTTAGTAGAGAAGGATTTTGAGCTGATCAAATTTTGTGGCAGTTCAATACCATTTCTTTCCAGGTCTACCTCTTTTCAAAGGTGTATCTAGGTGCAAATCTTCAACATTTTTTTTCACAGTATTCTTGGTATAGGAAATCGTAATCTAAACATTTCTTTTGCCCATTTTACCAACATTTCCTATGTTTAGAAATTTCAAATTTAATTGGGATGCCTTTTTGCATTCTGCTATGGCTAGAACACCTGTAACCAATAGTGTCTACTATTGGGTGGGATGCTTAAAATCGCTGGGCATGGAATAGGGTTTATTACAAGACAGCAAAGACTAAAACCATATTTACTTTTTTCCTTTACTGTTGTGAGGTATCTTTCAACCAAACCAACATATGCATTTAGTCAACTTAAATACAAAGTGTCTACCATTGGTGCTTTTACTCTAGATTAATATAATTTATAGGTGGATGAACAAGAATTTTACCACCTATGTCCATTACTTAAAGATGAAATTTCCAAGCCAGTGGAAGAGCACAATTTGGATTCACTGTACTTGATTTTCAATATACAAACAAAGTATCCCAACCTACCGAAGAAGTTAAAATTTGATATAAAATATCCATCTTTCTTTTCGGAAGAAAATGTTCCTAAGTTATGTAAGATTTTAATGGTAAGCTAGGTTTTTATGTCGGTATATAGTAATTAATGAATAAAATTAACATCTACACTTTTTACAGATAATTCAGAAACTTGCAGCTTTACAACATCCAGTTTATGATGTTATTAGTACGAAATTAGTAACTTCGGATATTCTACCAAGATATTTAGAAGAAATCGATAGATACCTAGAGATTCCTAGCAGGAATAAATTCTTGGTTGCCGTTAAAATGTTTACCATATTTTTGGAAAAACTTGAAGACGTTTCTTTAATTCCACTTATATTAACAAAGAATTTCATTCATCAAGTGTTGAATCATTTTAAAAGTTTGAAAGGCAAAGATCAAGATGTAGATTTCAAAAGTAGAATCACCAAATTCTTTGGAACATTGTCAGAAAAAATAAAGATGGAAACAGTTACATCGACTATTAAAATTGTCATCTTAAAAAAGTTGTTGTTCTCTCCAGGAACTTTTATCTTCGAAAAAATAACGCATTCTAAAATAATTCAAAGTATTACTTGGAGTTTGGATACAGAGGGAGTCAAAAAACTGGGAGAAGTTTATAAAGGTAAGTAATAACATCTGAACAATGTACAGAGTGGAATAATTTGTTTTTTTGTGGGGCTTAAATATTGGATTTAATCATTTTACCAAACTGAATTTTAATTGTTCTTTTTAGTATCATTTTCTCAGTTAGTTGTGTATTTTTTGAGTCATTTCCTGTTTGGAGACATTTTTTTCTCCTTTATTCAATATTTGAAAAATTGGAATATTGATATGGGTGAAGATTTGTCTTACATTGTCTTCAATTTATTTCGAAGCAATTAATTATTAATAATTTTATAGTCATTAAAAAAAGTATTTTATTTGATTTCACTATATATATTATTTCGTTTTTTAAATTATTTTTTGATTCCAATTTCACCACAAAAACCTTATTATTGACTTCAAATTTTTATAGAGAAGTATTTATCGACATCGGATACATGGAAATATTATTTTTTTTTACAAATTAAAAATACATACAGGATGATAAGCTACCTAACAAGCAATAATTATTAACAGTTTATTGAAATAAATAATTGATTTAAATTAAACATCATGAAATATGAAAAACATTCAATTCAAATACCCAAAATTTAATCAAACGAAGTGATTTTTGTTGATATATTTTGCCAATAGCAATGTGAAAGTTCTAAAATAGTCTAGAAAATTCATATTTTTACCTTTTCGGTGAATTTCAGGGGTTGGTAACATTCCCGATATCGATTTTTTTATTGATAAACGAAATATCTTTCTCGACAAATATAAAATGTTTCTGCTTTTAACTGATTTTATGTACATAACTTCAACTTCTTTGAAAATCTTCTTTTATCTTCCAAAAATAATGCAACAATATAATTTCCTACACAAAAATTTGTCTGCCCATTCTTAAACTACTACCACTCTTCATCTGAAGTCTCAGACTCTTCATTATGCTTTCTATTCTATTTTAATATATTTTTGTATTTCTTATTTTTAATCTTACCCCTGTTTCATTCTTCATTTTCTTTCTTCTAACCTCACTTTTTTCATTTTCCCTTTTACTGTTGAATATTTTCATCTTTTTTTCTGCAAATTAATCCTCATGATTTTGGTCAACATTTTCTTTTTTTCTTCAGCTTGATGTTTAACTTCTTCATACCAGTATCTGATTTATTTTTCAGACACATTTTTTTCTACTTGGAATAAGAGCTTGGTGAATTAATTTTTTAAAACTCAGTCTTTTATACCAGTCAATTGAGAGTAAATCTGATCTATTTAATGGCTCATTCAGTTCTACCAGCTTTGAAATCATTTGGAGCTAATTTCCTGTTGATCATCTATTCAATAAGTACATTAGATCAAATCAGAACAAAATGGTGGATGATTAGGATATATATATATATATATATATATATATATATATATATATATATATATATATATATATATATATTGGGGCAAATCGTATTAATAGGTTGATTGGTTAGGTCTTTCTGATTTTTTGATTTTCTTATAACCAAACTAGGATCAAAAAGTGGGAATATAGTAGAAAAATAAAACTTAATGTAATCAATATGTGGAAATTTGCACTGATAGATTGGAATTAAGGAGGTTATAGGTTCTTTAAATGACTTACAGATGTATTCATTCGAATATAAACTAGAATTTGCATGTTAGTAGCAACTTTTTTTTTCCATAATAGGTCTACCGCTTGTTCCTTCTTTGATATCTTTCCTTATCCTGGCTCTAGATTGTCATTTCCACCTCTTTCTTGGTTGACCTTCTGCTCCGTGTTTAAATTGTGTCTGTTCCAATCGTTGTATGTGGATATAATAAATTATTTGACTGTATCTAGCACTCCAATGGTTTTGTAAGAAATCCAAGTGATCTCATTTCATTCTCAGGTGTAATAGATGGTAGTGAAATAGTGGACAGCCAATATGGGCACGGAGATTACTGGTTAAATAATGATAAATTGTATGCTGCCCATTTATTAATTAAATTATTGAATCATAAAAACATGAAAGAAGAAAATGAATGGAAAATCCAGCAACTCATATTCATAATGGAATTAGGATTGTTGAAAGAAAACAATATTCAAATCGGTACTGAATTATCAGGTATGTTCTTAGAAACTCTACAAAAATCTTTTGTTTTTCAATATATTTTTTTTATTTCAGCTTCGTTAAAAGCGGCGTTTTTTGGAGCATTAGATCTTAAATTATCCAAACTGGAAGAGTTGCATAACATTTTATCGCACATCGTACTTCATTTAAATTCCAAATTGTCCCCAGAAAATCTGGAGAGTATTTTAAGGACACCAATTACCTCAGAAGAATTTGCGATTTGGGAGAAAACTGTAGCCATCATCAAGAAAATTGAAAAAAAGAGGAAAAAGAGAGGATTGAAATCGGTTTTTTTAACTCTCTTCCTTCATTTGGCGCTACTACTTTTTAATGACCCTAAATTAGCTTCGGATGCTTTGAATGAATTGTTTGTATGTTACGAAAAAACTAGAAAAAATCGAAACGATAGTGTATTGTCTGAAGATCAATCGACTGAAGTAGATGATAACGAAGAAATGATGTGGATAGAAGTAGTAACGGATTTATTTTTAAACTTTTTATCGCAAAATTCTCATTTACTGAGGAACATAATTAACCTTGTATTTCCATATTTATGTGAGTACATGACCCCATCCACTATTCAACAGTTAGTTTCAGTTCTGGACCCAGAAAATGAGAATCCGCTATCCAAAGGGAACGCTGTTAGCGATGAAGAAGATTCTGATAGTTCAGATGAAGAATCAGAAAAGGAAGACGATGATGTTGATGACGATGATGATGATGATGATTCTGAGGATGATGTTGAAGACCAGAGTACCCACGATAAATTACGAATGGCACTACATCAAGTTTTAAATTCCAACGGTTATAAATCTGATGAGGAAAGTATTGATATTGATGAAATGAGTGAAACTGAAGGAGAAAAATTAGATAAGGCTTTAGCGGGAGCTTTCAAGCAATTCCGACCTAATCATGGTAAAAGCAATAAACAAAATGAAGAACAACGAAGTTTGACTCATTTTAGAATAAGAGTTTTGGATCTAATCGATAAATATTTGGATTCGACTCCATCTATGATGTTATCGTTGGAAATTATGTTACCTCTTTTGAAAACCGTAGAGTTTTGTGTTAGAGATGAACATCAAAGTCCTTTATTAAACAGATTGAAAACTTCCATAAAAAAATTATCGAGTTTGAAGAAATTCAGTGATACTGATCTTGTAAACGAGACAGTACTGGGTGATTTACTTAAAAGTTTATTAGAAAAAGGAACGAAGAATACTTGGATCGTTCAAGATATGAGAGAACAAATATCCGATTGTTGTATATTTGTTATAAAATGTTCGGATTTGTTAGCGAATAGTGAATCAACCCCAAAGAAAGTGAGAAAACGATTGAAGAATTCTATAAATGAATTGATAAGTAATGAATTCGATACTTATTTTAATAAAAGGGAGTGCATAACGCCCTATCTGGTTTTTAAAAACCTCGTAAAAATATCTTGGTCGGGAAATATAACTTTGATGCCTCTTATATTGAAATACATATTCGATGAAAACGTTAAGATGTTTAAAAAAGTTCAAGCAACTGAATTGGCTCTATTATTCTATACAAATCAACGATATTTGAGTGTTAATACAGAATCGATTAGAGAAAGTTTAAATGAGAGCCATGCTGCTTTTTCAAATAACGTTATATCTTTATTTAAATCGTTTTGTGATAAGAAACCATCGGAAAAATTTATCTGTTCAATGTTTAAATTACTGTCAGTTTTAAAAACTTGTGTATTGAATATCGAGAATATCGATTGGGAGCGAATAGCTGAAACGATTAGGGAATACAGGAGCACAGTTTCCTTGGCGAAAGATGCAAAAACTGCTTTCAATAAACTTTGTGATCGTTTAAAAATTTCTAATATAGTTAAAATGAATCCAACCGTCAGTAGTGTTAGACAATCAGTCGAAGGAAAACCTAAAGATGTGAAAGAAAAGAAAAAGAATAAACAGAAGATGAATAAAGAGAAACTCAAGTTAAAGAAAGATGCTAAAGCTTTACGGTTGGAGAGTTTGTCAGAAGGTTTTAAAAATTTAGATTTTGCCTCGGCTAATGAAGAAAATATGGTAACAGGTGGTAACGATGATGAAAGTAGTGAGGAAAGGACACAAGAAAGTGTAGTGGTAGTTGATAAGAAATCTAAAAAGAAGAGGAAATGTTTAGAAAACTTGTTAGAAAATGGGGTCGGTGAGAATTTTAATAGTAAAGGGAAAAAACGTAAAACTAATTGATAGTTCAATGTCCATAATAAATAAGTTAATTACCTGCTAGTTTTTATTTTCCTCCTTGTATCTTCATAATATATATATATATATATATATATATATATATATATATATATATATATATATATATATATTTCGGGAAGCGAAATATAGGTAGAAATAAAATTAGTACGTCAATAAAATGATAACAATATTATATTGATTCCAAGACGAAATTATACATGAATATAATGTAGGAATAATCTCAGGAATAATAGAAAAAAAGATCAACAAAAAAATTAATCATCTCCCATAAGATTACTGATTTCACGTTCTAAAGTAAATAAAACGAAACCAGAGATAAAAGGAGATATTAAAAATAAATTATCATCAATCGTAATTATTAATATCTAATTTTTGAAATATAATACAATATAAACAATAATAATTATTTATTATACAGCCTTACATTCTCACTTTAATCAATTGATCCTCTTCAATGGTTCTTACTGTCTGTAAAAAAAATAACCGAATAAGAAAATATTTAAACAATTACTACATTTATTAGATATTTAAACTGAACAGTTGATATTTATAATTGAAGCCTCATGGTTCTTCAAAGAAGCTTCTCAACAGCCCTCATAGAAGTATAGACTGAAGCAATTATCATAGATGTGGACAGTGACAGTCAATATTTATAATTGAAGCCTCATAGTTTTTCATAGAAGCTTCTCAACAGCCCTCGTAAAGGAAGAAACGAAGAACAGATTGAAGCACTTATAATAGATGTGGACAGCGACGGTCAAAATTTATAATTGAAGCCTCATGGATCTTTATCAAAGAAAAACTCTTCAAGGGTTGTTGAGATAATAGGAAAGGAAGTACAGATTGAAGCACTTATCATAGATGTGGACAGTGACGTGAACCTGCAGTTCCTAGTCGTCGTCAAAGCGTTGTATTGCTAAACAAATATTTATTATTGTAAAAATCACTGAGTGCAAGATCCGGACTATAAAGAGGACAAGAGAAAACTTTTCATTTGAATGGACTCACGAATCTTTTTATCAACTTTATAATCAAATTTGTCGGTCGTACACTTTTATTTCATAGTGAACGTTATATCGGTCATTTTTAAACTAGATGCACTGTTTTTGGACAGACTTTCCAGAGGTTTTACCAAGAAAAACTTTTGCACATCAAAACTTGAGAGATAAAATTTTAATATAAAAAAAATGATGTGATTACTGGAGGCAGAGTGACACGTTACTTTATGTAAAACCCTTGTAACGTTCTCTTAAAATTTGACAAAAAATTTTTTATTTATAAAATGTTTTACTTCAATTTTGACGTTTTTATGCTCAATAGGATTTTCTAGAATATTCGATAACTGTATAACTAATATTTACAAAAGAGAAGTATGAAAGAAGAATTACTTAACCTATCGAACAATGTACATAACCTCGTTTTCTGATTATTGACTAAGACGAATAAATAAAAAAAGTAAAACGAAAAAATATAAGTACCTTCAGTTAAATTTCGATGAAACTCTGTAACAAAAACAAAAGAAAATAAAACTCATCTATTTTCTCCGTCTTTCTGCCTTTTATATTTACCCATATATTCTAACTGTTGCTTTCTGTGAGCTTCCATTAAAGCATTAAGTTCAGCCTTTTGTCGATTCAGCATTTCCTCGAATGTTTCCTCCTAAGCAAATAGAAATATTTAAAATAAATAATGTATACAATTTTTTTTTGTTAGGATACTTTATAAACAAAATTTTAAATTTTTATTAGTTGTTAACATGTGATCTTCTACCTATGTACACTTTTAGATTTTTATACGAGTGGCAATCCAAAAGAAATTGGGGTTTACAGAAATTACAAAAAGATTAATAGAAAAATAAAATAAAACAGATATAATTGTAGAAAAACATGACTGAAAATACCCCGAGAAAAATTTTAACGCTATATACGAGATGTGATAAAAAATACTTTTGACTACGAAAGATTAAAAAAAATAGAAAAAAAAACAGAAATAAGTGTAGAAAAACATATCTAGTTGTATGAAGAATTCGAAGAAGGATGAATGAAAAACCATCAAGGTACTAAGAATCAAAAAGATGTTAAAAAATAGTTTATTGATTTGAAGATAGACTTTAGTGACAAATGGGAAGAAAAAGAAGTATTTTAAGAAGAAAGTACTTCCACTATTCATTAAAATTGTCACGATGGTTATTTGGAAACTACAAAACAATTTTTTTTGGGATAAATTTTGTTATTTGTTAAACAGCAGCAAAAAAAATAAACTGAGAAGAAAAAAGGCACAAAATAGTGTACAGAAACCCCATAGAGATATTACCATAGAGTAGGCATGCCTACAAGTGAGAGCGTCTCGCGAATGAAAAGAGAAAGAGAATCATTTATGTATTTCTATCTCTTTCTTTTGTTGCGTACTGCGCACGCGTGTCTCTGATTCAACGGGCAACGGTAAAGTGCGTACACGCGCATGCGCCATTAGACAGACACAACAATACATAAATTATTCTCTCTCTCTTTCTATCGGCCAGACGCTCCCACTTGTATGGGCGTCTATAGCATGCCTACTCTATCTGTAATATCTCTATGAAAAACCCTCGTCCTACACGTGTTAATGAAAAAGAAGAAGTAGTTGTTCATTTTTAGCAATAAAAAGAGTTGATCCGTAATCTGTAACTAAAAATATACAGTGTGTTGATGAAAATATTAAAATTTCTAACATTATACATATGATGAGAAACATATTTTTAAGAATAAATAACGTAATCTAAAAGGAAAATGTTTATATAATTAGTAATATGTTACTTTTCTAATATTTAAATAGTGCATCATATATTTTGGAAAAAAAGTATATTAGTAACTACATTATCAAGTCAAACGCCAAGCAACGTCTAGCTGTTAGGAGACTAACTAGATTAGTATAAGCTAAATCTAACTATCGAGACATCTGAAAATTGGACAAAAGGCACTATTAAACATATTTTAATAACTTCTACTTACTCGTTTAGATGCAGTTTATAATATTTCAAGCTTACAGGCATTTGGGTGCATTGCATTTCCAAAAATATCTAGCGGAGATTTGATCGACAAGAAGAAGAGATTAAGAGAATAAAGTTATTCAACTACCCCTTTTGATGAATTAAGGGTAGCTGTACACCGGGTACTCAACGCTATATACAGTAAAACACCTCTTAGGTCTTCGAGATGCAATATGAGGTTATGTCAACGACTGCACCCTCCAGTCGGGGTCTCTACCTAGTGTTTGTCGTTGTCCTACTTATTTCATAACCAAATATATCGGAAACTAATGAACAAAGATTCACATTAAGGTAAATTCACACCGAAGAATGCCATTGAGAGCCAAAAAAAAACTCTTACATTCCAACAATCTACGAATTAGGTTGTAGATTACTTCTTCATTCAATCTATTTTCCTGATTTAGCTTCTAGTGAATATTTTCATAAACCTGAATGATGACATACGCTCACAAATAAATTTTCGGATAATTTTTCCATTTAAAAAATTACAGACCTACACAATCATTCAAGTATGTCAAACAATTTTTTAAATTCCCAAATATGACACGCTGTAACTCAACAAGGGATTGAGTTAAAAGCTTAATGTTTAAACACCCTGTAGATAAGATCCATGGAAAATAATAGCTGATAGCGAAAGTTTGAGAAAATTAAAATTCGGTATGTGGACGAAATAAAAGATGGATTTAGAGTATTGTGTTGAGGAGGATTCAATTTAATGAAAACATGTATCTAGAATATCTTTTTTTTTTATAATTGGCCTGATGTCCTAGTTCGCGATGTCCAATATAACTAATTATTAATAATTCTACCACTAGAACTACTCTACATCTATTAATGATCTTCAGCCCTTTATTAATAGTCATAGCTAAAATATTTTCGATAACGGAAGATGTATTTCTAAAATTTCAACAATTCTCTAAGTTCTACCCTCATAATTATCGATTAAAAAATTTTGGAATTACATCCAGTCGTGTTAAATAAAGGAAATCATTCCAACAATTAGATGGTACCCAATTATCAAAAAACAGAGTGAGTCGTAAATATGGAACGCGCTATTTCGGTAACAACCATTATTTCAACACATTTTCGTTTATAAAGTTTAGTTCGAGTTCAAAATTTCTATTGGCGATTCTATATCGAACACAAAAACAATCGAGAATCGCCAGAAACGTGGATTATTTTATCAGATAGGGCACCAAGAACAGGATCTAAGGAATCATTAAGACAGTGGAGAGAACATGAAAGTATCCTTGGAATGTGGATAGAAAGTGGAGTTACAGAATGAGATACCACTTTGCTTTGCTTCAAACGAAGCAAGAAGCTCAATATCCAAATGCCAAGATGCCACATATTGTTTTTCTTCTTCGTGGTGTTCATTCAGTACACAAAGTAGGTTTACCACACTCCAACTATGTGTGGTCCTTCATAACGACGGGGTACAATGGCAGAACTAGTTGGCGCCAGGCTCAATCGGAATTCAATTCCAATGATAATATTATACACAGAATAATATAATAGAAACAACAAAAATAATATTATAAGCACAAAACACAAAAATAAAATGATAAGCGCGAAAATAATAAAACTATAGGCGCCATAAATAATATTTTAAGTACAATAATAACAAACGAATCCTAATATTATGAGAACAATAACAAAATTATAAGCACCAAATCAATAGAATTATATGCAAAAAGTAATATGATAAGTACAATAATAATATGATAAGTACAGAGTAAAATAATAAGTGAAAGAATTAAATTATTAATAAAATAATATTATACTGTAATAATATTGTTATAAGCACGATAATAATGAAATTATATGCTCAATAATTATATTATGAGTAAAATAATATAAGTACAATAATAACATGACAAATACCATAATTAAGCACAATCATATAATAAGCACAAAAATAATATGATAAGCACAATAAGAATATTATGATTGCAATAATCATATTATTCACATATTAAGCACAAAAATTATAATTTTGTTATTAAATTGTTTTGAGTTTAGGTCACTTCTGGTTCAAAATTAGATTAGAACAAAGCAAAGATATTGACGTTTCGACCTAATTCGGTTTTCATAAAAATCTCAGTAAATTAATAAATACAATGATAATAATAAGCACGATGATAATATTATGGACAAAATAATAATATTATAAGTACAAAAATAATATGATAAGCACAAGAATAGTATGAATAGAATATTATAAGCACAACAGCACGTATTATATGATTAAGATGTCATGTACAGTTCGATCCGAAGAATCTATTGTGTGACCCCTTTCTTGCTACGATACTGGGGAATTACAGTCCTCTTAAAACGTTCAAAATGCGGGTTGGCTGTAGATGCCAGAGATCTTCGTCTTCTAATTTATACACTCCCAGGCGTAGTGCTCTGGAGGTTTTCGATTTCATTTATTTTTTTATTTTTCTACAAAAAGTTTTTTTCTAATTTGTTATTCATCATACTGGGGGTGTTATATACACTGCAATCCAAAAGATCTATTATATCCCATTTTCTTGCTGAGATACGGGATAACCCAATATTTACAGCTGATCTGTTAATCCCACTCCTTTCAGAAAGTACAGAACGTGGGATGGTTAGTACCTGCCAGAGATATTCGTCTTCTTCTCTTCCTCGGGAGTATGTGGATAGAGATTATCTGTTCAATTTAGCATCTTTAGGTATCCATTGAAACGATATTACTCCAACAGGATTCTTTGTCAGTATTCGTAGGTTGTTCTTGCCTAGATTGATACGTTCAGCATGCGGTTATAGTTTCCCATGAGTGTCTTCTTCTTCTTCTTTTCCAATTCTTTCTCTTTTGTTCCACCTTGGCGAGTCTGTCGCACGATATGTAAGAATACAAGCACGCTTTTGATATATTTATCGAGTTATTGAGTAAAAAACAAAATTCGATAGTTCGAAGGGGGCAATATCATAACAGTTATATGCTATGACAATTAAAAATTAACATTTAGATGTCACGAGCGTTTTGGGTTGTTCAGGAACTGTCTGTACGTTTCGAGAAGTGTACAACGATGTGAAAAGGTGACAAAATTATTTTTATAACGGTTTTCATTCGCTATTCTGTCACCTTTTCTAAATTATGAATGTCAAAACGTTTCTCTTTTAGCACATTTTTTATTTCCGGCACCAAAAATCACGTAGTGGTAAATCTGGTGAGTAAAATGTAATCAACGATTACATAAGCAAAAGCTTATATATATATATATATATATATATATATATATATATATATATGTGTGTGTGTGTGTGTGTGTGATTTAAATGATAACAAAAATGTGTAAAATAGAATGTATAAGGCGTACCATACTCAAAACTCACTCTACACCAAAATCACTTAAAACATACGTCGATACAGAATGATAACCTTTTTTTTACTACTACGTTTCACAAAAATGATTACGACCCGCCTCATTTTAATATCTTACCGTTTTAGGCAAATACGTTTCCAAATATTCATATATTGGCACCACTTGTTTACAGTTTACACCACCGCAACAACATTTAGTTACGACGTCGGTATATAATTGAGGGTAACGTTGAGTATCGACGCTAGGTAAAGAATTCATACTTCTAGTCGATAAACTGTTTTCGTTACATCGATATTCGACGTCGAATCTATTCAAACTACCATGAAAACACGTACAATAATCTCGAATCGGCGTAGAACGAGAATCGGTATTTTCTCGCCGTTTTAACGACGGAAAATTATTACTGATATCCATACCGCCGTGGTAAGTGTGATAAGTTTCCAAATTAGTATCCAGATTAGTCCTTCGGTGTAATTTCGGCATCGAATTCGAATGTTTTTCGATCCAAGAACGTTTCAGTAAATCGCTGGGCGTTTCGTTTTTCTTCGTACGTTTCCGTTTATCGGGTTGCTTGACGTGGAAATTTCTAGCTTCCACAACGGCTTGTTTATCGTATTTACGAAGAGATTCGCCGAAATTTCTGAATCCTCTATCGCCGCAAACGGAAACGTCTTCTTCGTTGAAATATCTTTCGTCGGTTAGATCGGGACAAGAAGCGTTGTGATCGAAAACGTTGTTAATAACGAAACCGGTCGTTTTATTGGTAGCCATTGTGTGGATATTCGGTAGACTACTAGTTAAATTGGTATCCTCAGCTGGATGGACGATTATCTTTGGGAAATGCCTGAAAGATTTCGAATGTTTACGACCGGTAGTGAGTCTTCTCGGGTTAACGTCTACCGGTTCGGATTTTTCTTTGATGGGCATTAAATTTTCGATTTCTTTTTTCAGATCGATATAGGATAATGACCTTTTGAAATTTCCGACACCGTGCAATATGGAATTATCTTTCGGGTATGTTAGATTATGCAAATGCAGTTTATTATTAAGGTGGTGACTGTGATGAGTGGTGCCAATGTTACGGGGGTGCTTAATGTCGTTGTTGTTACCAACTTCATGCTGCTACAAATACAAAAATAAAAAAAAACACTAGAAAAAAAACTACTCAGGAAAAACGAATAATGCATATAGTATACCCCACTAAATTAATCCGATATTCCAAGGAAGAGATGGAGGATTTTTTTCCCAATAGGTATCGTAAAAAAGAAAAATCTAGTTTTGATCAATTTTATTTCAATTTCCTTCCTGAATTTCGTAATTATGGAATAATATGTTACATAAATGATATTTTGCACCCCACAGATAAATGCTTAACAAAATTAAACTTTACACTTTCAAAATCTTGTTATGTCACATTATTATGAATTAAAAAATCCTTTTCACCCTTTCCCTAAATTAATAGGATTGAAAGGAATACGAATTGTTGCCTCATCCATTGCGAATAGCAATGTTCACTTTCAACACGTTCCTATGCTAACAAAAACCAAAACTTCTTCTATTTAGTTATACATTATTATTAAAAGTAGAAGTACCGCCCCAACAGAACAAATTTTGAAAAAAAGTACAGCAGTACCAATAAAACAATAAAAATCATGGCTCTAGTCAATTGAAACCTCATTGATAATTTTCTAATAAAATGAGGTAGCTTCATCTATTTCCGATACAATACTATGTATCACTTGCAAAACAATAAAAACATTCCCCTAGTCAGCATAACCTCATTATTTGAAATAAAATTTACCCCTTCATGGATGATTTTCGAAAAAAGTAAGACTGCATCGTCCATTTCGGATGCAATCCTATGTCTTACTACTAAAACAAAAAAATCATGCGCCTAATCAGTTGAAATCTCATTATTTGAAGTAGAATTTACTTCCCCATTGATAATTTTCGAAATGAATGATTCAACAAAAAATATCATGCCCCTAGTCAATTTTAACTTCGCTATTTGAAGTAGATTTCACTCCCCCATTGATAATTTTCGAAAAAAGTGAGGCAGCCTCATAAATTTGGATGCAATCCTATGTTTCAGGCCCCTGGTAGGTTGAAACCTCATTATTTGAAGTAGAATTTACTCCCCATTGATAATTTTCGAAATGAATGATTCAACAAAAAATATCATGCCCCTAGTCAATTTTAACTTCGCTATTTGAAGTAGATTTCACTCCCCCATTGATAATTTTCGAAAAAAGTGAGGCAGCCTCATAAATTTGGATGCAATCCTATGTTTCAGGCCCCTGGTAGGTTGAAACCTCATTATTTGAAGTAGAATTTACTCCCCATTGATAATTTTCGAAATGAATGATTCAACAAAAAATATCATGCCCCTAGTCAGTTTTAACTTCGTTATTTGAAACAGATTTCACTCCCCCATTGATAATTTTCGAAAAAAGTGAGGCAGCATCGTCCATTTCTAATACAATCCTTTTTTCACTACCAAAACAAAAAAAATCATGCCCCTAGTCAGCTTAACCTCATTATTTGAAGTAGAATTTACTACCCCATTGATAATTTTCCACAAAAATGAGGTAGCATCATATGTTTCTGATACAATCCTATGTTTCGCTACCAAAACAAAAAAAACATACCCCTAGTCAGTTGAAACCTCATTATTTGAAGTAGATTTCACTTCCCCATTGATAATTTTCTAGGAAAATGAGGTAGCATCGTCTATTTATGATGCAATCCTATACACCACTAACAAATAAAAAAAATCATGCCCCATTATTTGAAGTAGAATTAACCCTCCCATTAATAATTCACATTTATGTACTCCCAACAGTATCAAACGTCTTCTTCCCTCTAGCACTCTCCAAAATGATAATTTTTAACAAAACTAAAGGCTATTTTCGAAAGAATATGTGAGCGGTATCCATTTTCAATCCACCAAAATCCATCTAGTTAGATCAACATTATTTTGTGAAATAAAATTCCCTTTTTCCTTTAGCGACATTTTTCAAAAAAATACCAATAATTGCATCCATTAATACAAATTTTTGTACCACCAACAGAACTAACATTATCCATTTCCATAGGAAGTTATATTTTCCAATAAAATAAATTCCAGCGGAAACTTCCTACACTCCTAGACAATTTTCGACAAAAATTTTCCCTCTTCATGGTTATATTATTGGATGTAAAGTTAACCCTCACCAATAGCAATTTTTCCAAAATGGTATGGCGGTAACATTGACTTTTAATGTACCCCAATGCACCACCAACAAAATAAAAATCCTCTTTACCCCTAGTTAGTTAAACCCGAATGAGACTTTTCAAAAAAATCTGCACCCACTTCTAATGCACCACCAAGAAAAACTAAAGCCAATGAATTTTCTAATATTTATTAAAGGATTCGCTATACACTACTGGTTCCAGAGGGAGTCCTCGGAAACGAGGTGGAGGAGAGATCTCAGTCTTCACCCCATGAAGCATACATACAAGACCATGGAAGTTGAAAGTTATTATCAATATTATATTATTGTGTATCTAAAAATTTTCTAATTTAAGATACCATTTATTTGTAATTCACAATAATTATTTAATTTTTCATTTCTTATTGACCCCTCCCCTAAAAAAATTTGTGAGGTAATCAAATTATACATTAAATTGCTCCAAACCTATGCACCATTTGATAATATACATTTTTTTTTGTTAGAAACAATCTCTTATTTAAAATATATACACTATCGTCCAAAAGTTATAAGCAGATTCATACAAACCAAGAAGCTCATTTTAAGGATAATAAAATACCAGCATAAAATACCTAGATGGATAACAACAGGATTCCTATTGGGGAACTGTCGCCTCAATGGACACCTAAAGATGCTAGACTTAGCAAATAATGTGCAGATTTTGTTACCAAGACACCTGAGGGTGAGGAGAAGAATCTCTGGCAGCTATCCCACATTCTGGACTTTCTAAAAGGAATGGGATTAACAGATCAGCTGTAAACATTGGTTTGCCCAGTATTGCAGCAAGAAAAGGGGACACAAAAGACACAGTGTATTATTTATCATTATGATGAATAACAAATAAGAGAAAAGCCTTTTGTACAAAAATGAAATCGAAATCCGAAAAATTAAAGATTTTTGACACCGATATGGAAAAATCAGTATATAATCAGAAGATGATCTGGGTGTACAGTAAAATCCTGCATCTGAACAACCCTTTGGTGCAGGTAATATAACAGTTATAGACAGAGGAAAGTTATTTGACCATTTTTAAGGATTCTTTTATACCTAGTATCTCACATTTCCACAGGATATTGATTCAAGGCCTTAGTGTAAATGGTGGGGAAATTTTTTAAGCGCAGAATATCATTTGAACCAATAAGAGATGAACTTCATTTGATTCTACCTTATTACTTTTGGGCAGTAGTGTATTTATCTATATCTATCTACTATGTGGGATGTTCCTTTGGAATATATCCTCATCCCAATTGTAATTTTCTTTCATTTTATTTTCAGGAGCTCTAGTGAATTTTTCGGTCCTTTTTTTATGATATTATGTCCATTTTTACTAAAACATTCGTTTCCTCCTTTTTTTTTTCTTTTGATGTTATTTTTATAGACAATAATAGTCCCTACTGATAACTGCTGGGAGTTACTGAAAATCATTTCAACTCTGCATCTCCATTTCCAAGTGTGTCTTAGACCTATTTTTATTTCAATGGGTTCTTGAACGTAAATTTTCATCTGCTGTTATTTAAAAAACCAATTCCCAATGTTTTTTGACAATATTGAATGCTTCCTTGAAGTCGATAGTTGTCATAAAGTGTGGAATATGATAAAATTCATCAACTACGTGATAAATTTCAATAAATAGAATTATTTTTTGAAAATTTTCTAATTTTTTAGAAATTTTCTGCTAACTTCTGATAATTTTGATTCAAACTTTCTAAAATATTAACTTTTTTGTAAAATACTGCATCTGTCAAAATTAAAAAAAATTACCGAAAGTTCTTTCGAAAATCATCGTAGATTATAAAAAAAACAATTTAAAACAGGGTTTTCCATTAAAGAACAAATTTGGGCCTACAGACAATTGACATATACAAATTTTCAGTTACCAATAGATTCTGATATACATGTCAACTTGGTACACCCTATACATGTGTAGTGTCTCAAATAGGGAACTAAAAGACTCCATTTTAAAATATAAGATCAATTTCCAATAAAAAAACTGTTCGATACAATGCAGGAAACTAATCTACACAGTGTATGATTTTAAACCGGTCAAGTTTTCCAATCGTACAATCATCTTCTTTTATATGTTAAATTGGTAGAACTTCCATTTTTACTTTGATTTTCTTTCCCTTTTATATAGTTCTATATGTTCTTCCTGAACATGTAGTATACTACCACTATAATTCCACTATTAGTCTTTCCAACCTTCCATGGTAAGTTGGTTCATATACCAATAAGTTATGATAAATGGAACTTGTGAATGTTGGTGTTTGAATATCATCAACGGTTCCATAAATTTCAAATTTCTTTTATTTGGTTCGATAAATGGAAAGTTTATTTCTACTAGTTTTCCAATTTTGTTATTTTCTTATCAAATCCTCATCGGTGGTCCTTTTTCGTTTCCATATTTTTCTTTTTTTTTCTCCATCTAAATGGCAGTACCTTCAGATATATTATTCAAATATTGCATAGGTTTCACAAATAAAATCTCCATCTCTTTTAAAGAAAAACATTCCTACAATTTTTTTTTAAATAAATAGCCTGTTCTAACCTAGCCAGCCTTCGAGATATAGAAAATGTGAGTCACAAAAATCATAACAACATTAAGAAGGGTCACACAGATTATTAGTTAATCGACATAAGCAACTTACGCACTTACTTTTATATTCGAAATTTGTACTTCTTCTTCTGAATTTACTTCTTCAGCTGAAATATAAAAATAGTTATTTACTTAATTTGATACAACATCAAAAATTAAATTTTCTTGATACCTAGGTGGTCCCATAAGTACCCAGACTCACCAAAGGGTAGTTTTTTTAAGAATATTACAGTATTAGAAAGTACCAGTTTTAAATTTGAAGACACCATGTTGTTTAGTATTTGTTCGATAACCATTAATAGTGAATTTGCACTAATGAATAAATTTGTTACCATAATGTGATACGATACTTTTAATCGACAGATATCATCTCTACCAATTTAAAAGTGAGTTAAATTCCACTCAAGTCGATTCTGATTCAGAACTGGGTTACCAAGACGACCATGGCAGTGGTCACAAATAGTGAAAAAAATCCTCATAGTGGTAATAAGACCTAAATGCTGCCAAGACAAGCATTGTCTGGCTGATGTCTTCCAAATGATGAAAAACAGTCTTAAAGAAGTAACAGGTCCAAATGGTGCCAAGACAAAAATCGTAATTGTCGACCAAATGAACTGAAGTATTTCAAATGTTCAAGAAAAGTCGCAGAATGTTAACAGGACCAAATACTACAAAAAGAAGCATCGTTACTGTGGACCAAATAAAGTAAACTTTCCCTAATGGTAGAGAAAATCTTCAAATTGGTAAGAATGCTCAAATGCTACAAAGACAAGCATCCTACTGGTCGACTAAATTAGCTGGAGTCTGCTAAATGGTAAAGAAAATCTTCAAAGTAGTCAAAAGATTGAGGTACTACCAAGATAAAAATCCTAATGGTCGACCAAATGAACTGAAGTCTTCCAAATGGTGAAGAAAATCCTCAAATTGATAACAGGACTTAAGTGCTGCCAAGACAAGCATTGAAATGGTCAGGCAAATGAGCTGAAGTTTTCTAAATGGTAAAGAAAATCTTCAAAGTGATCAAAAGGAAGGGGTACTACCAAGATAAAAATCTTAATGGTCAACCAAATGAACTCAAGTATTCTAAATGGTGAAGAAAATCCTCTAAATGGTAACAGGTCCTAAACGCTACAGAGACTAGCATTGTAATAGTCGACCAAATGAATTGAACTCTCCCAAAGGTAAAGAAAATCTTCAAAATGGTAAAAAGGCTCAAAACAAGCATTATTTAGTGTTTTTTTGTAGGAAACTTCTGGGACAATCTTCATAGTATAAAATTGGAATCAATCAAATCTGATTGAGGAATATTTTACCAAATGGTGGCGACTGAAACCTGATTTTGAAAAACGACATTTTATAATTTCAAATTGAGTTTTACTGAAACGAAAATCATATGAAAAATATTTTAGTGTAAAAAATTGAGAATTTATTTTTATTTAACGTCCCATAGTACTTGAAATAAACTAATGAAAATGTTTTCCGGTAGTTTACTCACCCCCTCCAGTAGGCCAGGCTTTAACTAAAGTAGTTTTTAAGGAATCAAAAGTGGTATTAATAACTGTAGTGAAATCGGCTTCTCTTCTAGTTTCTGAATCTACGGAAACCGTACTATCGTCTCTATCTTGTATCTCTATGTCCTCTAAATCGTTAGCTTTATCCGGTTCAGTTACTACACTGACTTGGAATCTAGATATGCGGCGGTCTTTTGAAGCAGGCGAAGAAGCAGGTTCCACATTTGGATCCTAAAAAAATTTTAAAAAATAGTCATCGAACAAAAAACAAATGAACTACCCCTAAGGATTTTTAGCAAAAACCAAATAGTACGACCACATACAACGCACGATTCTTAAAGACGATATTAGATTTTACAACTTAATATTAAATACAAAGCGGTCTATAAAAATTTAAGAAAATAATACAGAAAATGTTCTTGTAATAAAATTTTTATTAATTTTTCAAAATAGACCTAAATTTGGTAGGACATGTGGAAAGTAACACCTTATATGCTACAAAATACTGAAAATAAATTCAGATTATTATCATTTAATATAATTTTTTTTGTTTGAATTAACTATTTTGATAGGTTTTTTTATCCACCCTGTTACAATTTGAAAAAAAACTAACTATTTCTTAGTATACGAGGATATTGAATTGTGTCACGGTCATTTACTTGGTTAATATTAAGGAAACAAAATATTATTGCAAAATCTAATGATCCTCGTTAAGAAAAAATAAAAAGACATTTACTAAATCTACATTTTTAAATAAATTCAATTAGTAAAGCCCTAACCTGGTTACCACTAAACACATTAACGTTAGTTCCACCGACAGCCCCCGGTGCGGCACCTGTTATATCTGGACCGACATTATTTTCGATTTTAATATCGTCTATCTGTTCTATAACGTTAGCATGATCTCTTTTTTCTACAGCTTCAGATCTACTGTTAATCTGTTTCAACTTGTTATTGAGTTCTACAAGCGGATCTTCTGCGGGAGCGTTAGACGATGTAATTTCTGGTTCTATAACTGGTGATAAGATGTCTGACGTCGTGGTTCCGCTACTAGGACCGCTTATCAATTCTATCGGTAACTGCAATAGGGTTTATATTGTTTGCTATGGAGTTTAACGTTCAAAAAATAAATTGTAGACCCTTAATCTGGCAATGAAAAGTGAGGTTACAAAATCTTTATAATAACATCACCATTTTGATTCGACTCCATTTTGTACGCACTTCTTCTTCACTTTATATTGATAAGCTTACGGTATATTGGCAGAAGAAGATCAAGATCAATTGTAGGAAGTACTAAGATATAAGTAGAAGGGATAAAAGAAATGAAGAGGAGAAAAAAAACTGTTAAACATTAGACTAAGTTTGGAAACGAATTTTTCAATTCGTTTCCAAACTGTTACTGTAATTTTGATGATATAAAAGTTGGAGGGATAGAAGAAGTGGAGAGGAGAACAAAAATTGTTAGAGATTGGAAGTTGTGGACAACAGAAGGGAAATTAACACAAAGAGGATCACTAATGTGACAAAATAGTTTACGTATGATATTTATCAACCGATATATCTTGAAGTTCTTCTTCTTGTTACTTAAACTGAGGACAATTGTTTAAAATAATGGTTTTGAAAAGATAAAATCATTAGACAAAATTTAGATACAAATTTATCGAATAGTTGCATGGAATAGATGGTGCCAAAATAGTTTTCTTCATATAAAAAAAATACCGACTAAGCAAGGTTGTCCACACAATTTTTTTCTATAAGAAATTTTCAAGATTTTCAGTAAAACGACTTTTGTACATGAATTAATTTTACTGGGTATATGCATAAAAAATCATGTTTTTTGTATACAAAAATCACTTTTCTTTCTAGTAAACATTTTAAAATTACAGCACTCTATAGGTATTCGCCTTACGGAAGCGATGTTGCCAAATGTGAATTTTGGCAGAGTTTCTACTATATCTACTACTATACTATCAGTGTGCTGAGGTAATAAAAATGTTTTCCTTTGGAGAATCTCATTAGGAATGTATCACAGCGACATTTTATTCACAAATGATCTGAGCTAATGCAGCTACAAATGAGATTTTTTTGGAAAAACATGAAACATAGGCAAGAGTTGAATTTAATTTAAAAAAAGAAGAATTAGAACCGCGAGGGGAGTTATTTATTGATCGAAATCTAGTGAAATGTAAAAATGATGTTTTCAAATATACTGATACGTCAATAATAAGTGAAATGAGATAAATGTGCTGAAGCCAGAAAAAAATCTGCAAAACAATATATTAATTAAACTAGAATTATTGGACGGGACTATCTTGATCAAATTAAATAAATGGACCTGGAGAAAGAAGGTGAACACACAGTGGTGGTCATAATAAATTTTACGGTTGTCTAATGGTTCATACTATCAAACCAATTTATAAAATCAAAGAAAATGTAGATGAAAGGAAGTACATGATATATCTGTTGAAATTCTGGTTAAATTGAGTCATATTTCGATAGTATAATGACTCAAAGTGATAGTTTCAGATCCTACAGTGGCTTTCTTAGAGTCCGGAAACTAAATTCATGAGTATACTTGAAGAGCACGGTTTTTAAATAATTTAAAGCACCATTTACGTTTTATATGGAAATGTGTACATAAACAGTGGTATTTGAGTACCTATGAAAAAAATAAAAAGTGTATAAAACTTGTGGTATGCTGTTAAAAAAATAAAATGTGTTTGGATTAATTATTAAAATATAAAATCAGTATTAGTAACAAAATTATTAACAATAATGAAAAATCAAGATTTAGTTAAAGCCACAAATGTAGTTGTTTTAATTATCATTAAAAAAATTGAAAACACTACTCGATGAACATGTAGTTTTGCATTTATGTCAACTGTCTCCAGCTCTGGATGTTTTTCTCTCTAAGGTCTTCTTCCACAACTTCCTTCTATCATTGTCATAGTCTACCTCTTGCCCTCTGGTATCTTCCAAGCAACGGCCGTTTGATCTTCTCTTCCTTCCTAACTCTGTATGGTTTCCTCCAAAAATTCTTAGCATTTTCCTCCCCCAGATATCCAAAATTCTGTTTAGTTTTATTCGTTATTATCCAAGTTTCACAGTTACTTTAGGCAATTCTTAGTTCGATTTCTTCTTCTTCTTTTTGGCATTTATTATCAATTAGTACAACCAAATACATGAAATTTTCTTCTTTCTCGAATTCTATTAACGTCCCATCATGTTTATGTACTTTGAAATTGTTTTTTGTCTTGTGTCCACATTCATTCTTCATTTCCATAAACTTTGTTTTGTTATCATTGAAGTGTAAGCATGGTTTCTTCTGTTTCTTGCTATCAAAGTCACATCATCGGCTTAAGCTAAGCATTGATGACTTTTGTTGAATATCTGGTGATACTGGTTCTTTGTATTATTCTTCTGTTGTAAATTAAGTGACAATGCATATCAAAAATTCAAGTTAAGCAGCGCAGGTACTGCGAAATTGGGCAGGTGAGAAGCTTTGTGCAGTATATAAGCTAAAAAACACTATCAATATGAAAATAAAATATTTTCTAACTGTTAAATAGTCAATTATTACCAGATTAAGAGTTTAGTATTCTAAAAATGAACAGTATATTTAGAAATAAATAATTATTGAATAATTTATATTTTTTTGTTTATTTATATAGCAAATTTTTTTGTTAAATCTTTCAGAATTTTATTATTAAAAACACAGTGTGTTCACTCAGTTATCGCAACTCTTTTATTAAAAATATTTTTAAAAAATGTGAAAAAACAAACCTTACAGTTTGTCCAGTGACGTCAAAAGGTTCAAGTCAAGGTGCCTAATTAGCTTATGGTATATAGTTATTTACCTTTCACTGAACTATGTAGTTGCCTTTTAGGTGCAAATATTATCCGTGTGCTACTAACTTAAGTGGACACATTGTATATCTTGTGTTATTCAGCAAATATCAATGATATGATAAATTTTATGTCAAAAAAGAAAAATCTAGCGAATATATTAGTGTTTTAACAACATTTTCAATGTATTTGAAAATTATTTCAGAAAATATTTATTTGCCAATACACTATTCGGTAACAAATATTGTAAAAATGCATTTTCGTTACTAAATATATAGAAAAAAATAATTTAACAACGAAAATTATTGTATTCAAAAAAGTTAGTTACTTTGCTTGTATTAACATTTGCATTAGTAGGCAAATTTTCTTGTGGGAATTCTGGCGAAGCTATTATCAGCTGGGGGCTAGATGGCGCCTGAAAAAAACATGCATAGCAACATTCAAAAAAATGCAATATACACACCCCCAGCAAAAATTAACGCATAATTTGTTAACTGCTAAAATCTTTCCAAAGGTCTCTTCGACTGACTCAATTTTATTGCTGTCAAATTTTTTTTCAATAACTACTTATCAACATACATTTTATTGCTGCTCAAAAACATGTAAATTTGATGAAATTCAAAAAAATATTTTATTTGAAATCGTGAAAAACTTTCCAAATTAACCCTAATGCTAATAAAAATCATTATTTCACGCCAACTGTAAGTATTGCAATGGCAACTAGGTTGGAATTTCTGAAACCGTTGGTGATATTAAAAGTGAACTGTTCCACTACAACTACACCAACACTGAGATTAAAGATAAAGGAGTTCACTGAAGGTAAACGATAACTTGGTTATCGAAACGCGCTTCAGACAGTGTAATTGTGAGTGTTGGTGTACTGGTAGTGTTAACCATGAATGTCACAGTTTCAGAAATTCCAACTTAGTTGCCATTTAAACTTGTGCTTTATACGACCAACGCAGTTGGGGTGAAATAATGATTTTAATGAGCATTAGGGTTAATTTGGTGACGGTTTACCTCCGGTAAACTCCTTGTGAGTGTTGGTGTAAACAGTGTGTTCAGTAAGTACGAAGATACCATGTTGTAGAATCGATTTATAAAAGAAGAAATCAAAGAAGACCAGGTCAGGGCTATAAGCATGTTAGTAACACAAATCAGGACCGATTTTTGAGACTACAAGGTTTATTAGATCAATGATAAGTTAAGGACACTTTGAGGCACAGACCTTATTGTAGCATGATCTCCGTTAAGCGCAATACAACTAAGGAGCAGGACTACAGTTATTTAAAAACCAGTTGGATTGGCAATTGGAATTGTGGTAAAGAAAAAATTTAAAAAATGATCCAAGATGCTTCCAACATTTAATTGACACCAGGGGGGGGGGAATTGCTCTCTATTAAAATAGACTTTTTCGTTGTTTTTCTCAATTTGTGTACTTTTTTTGTCAAATCTTGCGTTTGGTAAGTTTTAATCCCATTTCCAATTAGTAAATTTTGCTCAAATTAATATATTTCCTAAATAAAAAAAATGGAAATGATGCGTTAATTTTGCTGGGAACTGTATCAGCAAAATTCAATATTAATTTGATATATTAAAGCTTTTCATAAATATATTTCAAAATAACTGTTACTGAACAAAAAAGACACGAAGATTATAATTCTCATATAGTATTTAGACCTTGGAAATTTAATAAAAGTAGAACATTAAAATGTTATTTATTTATAAGTGTGTCTTCCAAGAGTTTTGACTGCTGCAGTACGAATATCAATTGACCGACCACCAAACCTAACCTCACTTCACCTTAATGGTCTATAGGGTGGGCCCTAACAGAATTCAAAAATAGACAATATTCTCATTAAAAAGTTTAGTAGCATTAGTACACAAGATGGGGGAAACGAATTTCCAAAACAAGAAAATTTGAGGTGGGAAAAGGGTATTCGGAGTGGAAACCTACTAAATGAAATCGAATGCGAAACATATGAATAATAAAAAAACAGTTTTTATTTATAATTCATGTATTCCAAAAATATCTACTAGTTTTATATAACCCCTTTTCCTTCCCAATCAACATCATGATAATTTTTTTGAAAACCATTGGAGTAACTTGATTTTTGACATATGGACATTGTATAGACTGTCTCTAAAGATGAATAACAGTTTTTTTTGTGAAAAAGACATTCACATAGGGTTTATAGAAAAACAAAAACTTTCAAAAACAAATGACGGTTCGTTTTTGTAAAAGACAGTCTCGTAAAGCATTGTCTTTGTTTCATTTCCACATCAAAGAAGAATAAACCAGTACAAACAAATAAAAATTGTTGCAGTTGCAGAATTCATTCCATCATGATTATGAGGTATAGAAAAATTTTGAAACATCCTTTATCATTGCCAATTTACTACCTCAAAACCTTCCAAAAACATTTATGTGGCATCTAATTTTTAAATTCCAATAGTTTATCTTATTGGTACAATTAGTAACCAAATAACAACTACTATATTCAATTTTTTTTAAACAAAACACAATGTTAAAAACAAAAACATGTTAATAAACGTTGACAAGTACCTAATAAATTTTTAAACGACATAAAAAAAATCTGAGATCATTACTTACGGTGTTTGTTTGCGAATTTCTTGAAGACGGAATGGCGGACAGTTTATGTTGCAAAGTCTGAAGATGAGCGTCATATTTAACATCACCTTGAGGTGCGGAGGCTTGACTAGTTTTAACGGAACTAATTAAAAAATAATGAGCATATTAATTTTTGAAAAGTAAATTAATAAAATACTGAACACACTATTTACTTCTACTCGGTCTGGTCTTTCGAGCATGATACAAATTAGCAACACATATGACAGGCTCGAAGGACCAGATATAGTAATCGTTGGTTAGTAAACAGTGTGTTTAATAAAAAAAATCACCATCGGTTCCAGAAATTGCAACAAAAAATAATTTCGCTCTCTTTTGTTTTTAGGTTAAGTAATAAAAAGCTACTTCTACGTATTATATCCCTCAAATTCAGTATAAATCTGCTTAGAAAATTCACCTTTCTAACGATTGGTTGAGATTATCTGGAACTTTTTTAACAGCAGCTGCATAATTTTGCAAGGTATCATCTATAGACATAGAATGCTGAAAACCAGCCAACTGTTGTCCAGGTGACGATGAAAAATTCTGGACAGATACAGAACTAGAGATGGTATGTCCGTGGCTAACATAGGCTGGTTGTTGATAAACGTTTTGCATATCGATGGGTGGTTGATTCATGTTCAATACCATCGGCTGCGACGTAGGGAGATGTTGAGATATGGGAGGTACCGATGACTGTTGGTAATTTTGAGATAGTGGTTGTTGGTGTATTGTCGATTGGCTGATTGCGTGAGATGTACTAGTTGCATTATTTGGCATCATATGAGGTTGAGGTATCTGGAATTAAGAGATTGATAGTTTCGAGTTAATTATATGTGATATAAAAAATGTCCAAAAGGTGAAAAAATAATTGTTGTAATACGTTAAATTAATTTTTATAAGAAGCCTTTTGGCTCCTTTCGTATATTATCTAAAGAACAAAAAATGCGCTACGATATTCTTTTTGTGGGGGGGGGGGGGGGGCAAATTCAGGGCACATTTCTTCACAATTATTTTTCATGTAAAATACCAAAATATAAAATGTAACATTTTGAACATTACACAACCTTTGAAGCGAATAACTTAAGTGAGGACCACGAAGCACATAAAGTATTTGTCTTGAGTTATTTAGTCAACAATCAAAGCATTTTTTTTTAGTTTAGCAACTGTGCAACATTTTTAGTAGATTATTTAAAAATTAATAATGAAAATACTTACGGATGTAGGAATATCATGTTGATGTGGCACACTACTTGATAAAGACTGAGGCAATGGCACTGAAATTGGTTGAGTTGGAACAGAACCGGTCATCACAGACGATGTTGGTTGCGGTGGTATGGAAGCACTAACATGTGGTATGTTCATTGCGTGTGTCGGTGCGTACTGTTGTGGTACCGAAGAAGTTACAAAATTTTGCTGCTGTACAGATGCAACTGCCTGTTGAGGCTGATTTGCATTTGATGGTGGAATTTGAGATAATTGAGTTTGAGATAAATGTTGAGAAAACGGTGGGTGATGTTGAGGAGGCAGTTGCTGCGTTAATTGCGCCTGCGGAATTTGAGGCATCTGCTGCTGTTGCAATTGAGGTTGCACCAACTGCGATTGTTGCACAATTTGCGGTTGTTGAGACAGCTGTTGTTGAATTTGCGATTGTTGTGAAGGTACCGGCTGTTGTTGTTGCAAAAGTTGCTGTTGGGACAATTGTGGCTGCTGCGCAAACTGTTGCTGTTGTTGTGACATTGGTTGTGATTGTGTAGGCAACTGTGGTTGCTGCTGAGGCATCGGTTGTTGTTGCTGAGAAATTGTTTGTTGATGAGAAATCGGCTGCGGTTGCTGAGGAACAGGTTGCTGTTGCTGAAGAACCGGCTGCTGTTGCTGAGACATCGTCTGTTGTGAGATTGACTGCGGTTGAGATGCGGTTTGCGGTGGCTGTGGCATATGCTGAGATTGTTGAGGTATATGTTGCGTCATTGGTTGCTGTTGTTGCGACATTGTCTGTTGTTGAGATATCGGCAGCTGTTGCTGCGGCATCGATGGTTGTTGTTGGGATACGGGTTGCTGTTGAGGCATTGACTGCTGTTGGGGTATCGGTAATTGTTGTTGTTTCGGTACGGATGGCTGTTGGGGTAACTGTTGCTGCAGTTGTGGTATAGCTTGCTGTTGTTGAGGTATAACTTGCTGTTGTTGAGGCATAGCTTGCTGTTGTTGAGGTATAACTTGCTGTTGTTGAGGCATAGCTTGCTGTTGTTGAGGCATAACTTGTTGTTGTTGAGGCATAGCTTGTTGTTGTTGAGATATAGCTTGCTGTTGTTGAGGTATAGTTTGATGATGTTGAGGCATCGATTGCTGAGGCAACGTGAGTGGTTGTTGCGATTGTATTATCGTTTGTTGTGGTGGTAATTGTTGTTGTTGGGGTAAAGGTTGTGGTAATTGCTGCTGTGGTTGGTTCGATTGTATTGTAGCAGGAAGTTGTGATTGATTCTGTGGAATTCCCGGAAGGTTTTGAGATACCTGTTGTCCAGTTGCTAGTTGTGGTTGTGTCTGCTGTGGTTGGGATTGATGAGAATTCGACATTTGTTGAGATTGTGATAGAGACTGTTGGGATTGTGGTGAGGTAATAGAAAAATTTTGTTGTGTTTGCAATGATTGTTGGGGTGAAGCTTGAGGGGCAAATTGAGCTGTAGAAGATTGTGATGCGATAGTCGATGATTTTGTACTAACGTCTATACTTGAGGAAACTTTTTTGCTTTCTGTTTCACCGGTATCCTTTTTAGGATGACTGCTATGTTTCAAATTATCTAAACTAATTTTTAATTGTTCTAAAGTATTAATGTGTTCGGGTCCACAAATTGGAATTGGATCATCTTTACTAATAACATCTTCTTTTAAAGAAGAAACACTCATTTTAGGTTCTGGTTTTTCCAACTCCATCATGTTTCTAGTTGTCTCTAAAGGAGCTGAGGTTTTTCTTAAAGGTTCAGTAGAAGCAATCACGTTGTTCGGAACGATTGTTTTAACTTCATTTCCTTGGTGTATTACTTCTATTGTAGTATCAACAGATGGTACTACTTCGGAAACTTGAGATTGTTGTATGGGAGTTTCAACTACATCTTTATCTTTCGGCATATTCAATTGTCCAGATAATACAGGACTGACTAAAAATCTAGATATCTTTCTTTGAGGTGGTAGTTTTAAATTGTGTTCTGAATCTTTTTCATTCTTTGGATCAATTTCGGTCGACTTTTCAATTTCATCGGTAAGTTTTACCTCGATTATTCTTTCCTTTGGAGATTCCGTACAATCTTCTTTCTGATGATCGGCGTTTTGATCGACAGACATTACAAATACTTTGAGATTAACTTTTTGACCTGGTACCGGTGTAAATTTACCAGATTCTTGGTGAAGTAAACTATCATTAAGTTCGGCTTTAAATGCATCTGTATTATCAGTACAATCAGGTTGAGAAGAAGCATTAGGAGGACTTCCGATTAAAGTATTCTTTTCTAAATCTACCGGTGCGTTCTGGCGAAGCGAAGGTAATTCGACTGGAGTAGCAGTAACGTTTTCGGATACGTAACCAAGATTAGTTTGATCAACATTTCCTGGCTGTCTATTTACTATATAAGTATGCTCCGGAGTATATTCCGAAGCTGTGCTAGTTTTACGGGAAACAGTCCCACTAGAATTTAAACTTTCACGACACCTCAAATTCTGATAGAGATTTTCCGTTAAAGTTGTTTTTATATTTTGGAACTCATCTGGAACGGGCGTCGGGTCCACGTACACAGATTTAACGAATGTCTGTCCGCTGGAGTCATCTCTCTGGATTCAAAAATGAATTATTAATACAATACAAACTTATATTAAATATATTTTGAGTAATAAATTAGTTTAAATCTAGAATTCAATCTTTAAATATTATTAATCAGATTAAAATGTATGTATCTGTATTATGGTCTCCTAAATAATCAGATCTTAATCCTCCGGATTTTTTTTACAATTTACAATTTATAGGTTTATTTTATAATACTATTTGAAGATCGAATTTTAGATTTTTATTTATCAATGAATTTAAGAATTATAAGAAACCACTTATGCTTTTAAAGTTAAAATTAATGGTCTACGTTGCAAACAGAATAAAAGAAAATAAAAAGGAAAAATAAATAAAACCAGATATCGGTATTTTTTAGATATATTAGGGCTACTAGTACCAGTACTTTAATATCGAAGAACGAAAAGACACTGGTAAAGAAATCCGGATATTAATCAGGTTAAAAAAACGATTAAAACGAAAACCATAGTTAGCATGTGATTAAAATGTACCATAAGTGTTTATAAATGGATTTTCTATCGATACAAACGATACTTACCGATCTATGTCTTCGATGAGTCTTTTTGTGGGAGTGCCTTGTAAGTGAAGCATGCCTAACCTTTTTATTGCAGCGTGCAAAAATTTTTTTAATGATTTCATTGTGCCAATTTGATAATGTGCTACCAAAATGTAAGTTTTTTAAGTAGGGATGTGTTAGAAAATTCTAAAATATCTTTAACACAAACAAATATTAATGATGGCGCTATGCAAAAAGTATTAAAGATATTTTCATATTTCCATACTATAGGTGATCACTGTATGTAGACGATGCAAATTTTTATTATTAACCATTACCTCAATGTTATTGAGGTGTAAAGATGTCAAAGGAAGATTTTAAATTTTTATTATTATTATTATTATTATTATTAAAAAAATCACTGTACTTTTTTATTTTGGTACCACTACAAGTACCAAAACAACTCTAATAATTAATGTTATGTGCATATAATGAAAGATGGTATGCGGGAAATAATGAATTTATAAATAAACACCCTGTTTACTACCACTACATCATCAATTACAATTATAATGCCTGATTCTTCGAGCCGGATATTAACCAATTACATACGGAAGGTATAATTTTGACTTTTATGTAGTGGTAGTACTCAGAAATTTCAATTTTGTGAGTTTCTAATAACAAAAGAAAAAGTAAATCTGTATCAAGATGATTATAAGACATGTAGAGCAATTAGAACAACATGAAACGGTTGGATACGTGGAAAAGAAGAAGGAATAGGATAAAAAAGTAGTCGAGTCGAAAGAGGAGAGGAAGTAGAAAAAGTTATATTACAAACAAGAAGACATATTAAAAGAATGGAAAGATTACTATGAAAATTAAAGTTGAAATATCGAAATACAGGTATCAAAAGTAGTACATGGTGTAAATAAAAAAGAAAAAAATGACTAGATAGGAGCAGAAAATTTAAAATAGGTAGGAATCACGATAACAAAATTCAGAATAGGATGAACAAAAAGAAGTTAAGAAGCAAAAGAGGAAAAGAAGTAAAATAAGTGATACTACAAACACACTAAAGAAGAAGACATATCAGAAGAATTGAATGATTAATATTAAAATAAATTTTAAAAAGTTGAAACACAAGAATTGGTAAAGAACGAAGTATAAGTTAACCTGAAAGATAAAGGATAAGGAAGTGACTGAATAGGGTCAAAACTATAAAATGGATATCTTCTTATATCTATCTCTTGAAAATGATAGAAAGAGATTACGCAGATTAACATAATGGAAGATAATAGAAATAAATAAATACACAAGAACAACAAAACAATTCGTCTGTCTCATATTAGCATACAAAAAATAGTAAAACCTAACCGAGGAGAAAAATAACTTAACCTAACCTAACCAAACTAATACACCGAAGGAAATTATAGGAATGGCAAAGAAAAAACATTTCTGGAACTAAACGTTGCAGCAGCAGCAACTACAGTTGAAAACTATGGAGGAAAAATAAGAAGAATAAGTTGAGAAGACCCCGCATTTTCCAGATCAAAAATATTTAGACTACTCCCAAAAGTGGTTATTTTCTCAAGCCTTTTGATGAAATGAACAAGATATTTGCCCTTTCTCGCAAAATCTGCTGTTAACATCCTCTGCTATGCCCATTCTTAAAAGGTCGAATTTGACTTGTCAAAAGATAAATAATCGATTTAATTTCGTTTCTGGAATCTTTCGGATTGTCTTAAGCCTGGAGTATTTCTCCAGTAAGATTCCAACTGATTTTTCAGTCATCTGTTTAGTTCGTAAATGATGTGACATTAAGGAGGTTACTAAACAAGTATTATATTCCCGAAGACTCGAATAAAGACTAATCAGACCTGATCGACTAAAATGAGAAAAACTATCATGTTTAATCAACATTTATACTCCTGTAAAACATCCGGTTTCATCAGATACGATATATATTTTGAAAAAATGTACTAGATGTTATATTTTCAATTTTTTTATATATGGTGATATGTTCAAATTAACTCTAATCTAAAAAGTGAGTTGTCGGTTGTTACGCAATGAGTCTTTTAATATCAGATATGTACCTACATCAATTATGGCACTCATCAAAGACAACATTTAACAGAATACTTACCTTTTGCACATAAGTCCACGGTTTAACTTTGGCGCCTTCAGAAGGTTGCAGATTCAATTTATCAATAACGTCCTGCAAATGGTCCTTCAATTGCTTGTGAGGCTCGTCTAATACCTCTTGCTTTATCATCTTATCGATAATATCGGAAGGGGTAGTTTCTAATCTGTTAAACTTAAAACTAACTGACTTCTGTTTGCAAAGTAGTTGACATTCAACGATCCCGTCCGGTTGAACGTTATCAACGATTAGCTGATATTTTAAAGAGCTCCTCTTTCTCCTTGGCTTCTCGTCTGAAGAAGACGAGGAGGAGATCTCCACGATTTGACTTACTTGTTGTTCGGGTTGATCGATCTCTTGGTTAGGGGTTATAACATCCAACGATGATTTTGGCGTTAACGAATCCACCGAAATAATTGTTTCCAAAGGGGCGGTATATGTGTGGATAGTATTTACGTTTTCGACTGTTAACGCTTGAGAATCTTGATGCTGCGGTAATGGTACCTTAAAAAATTAACAATTACAGTGAACTATATCGGTTCCTATTTTATTTTTTACTTCTATCTACTTAAAAAAACTTAAACTATTCCTGAGAACCCTGAAACCTTGAACTTTAATACCATTGATGGAACCATTGTCTTTTCTCCTTGGCCAGAATCAACGTCACTACTATCTGTAGTATCCTAGACACGTCGTCATCATTTGACTATTCTATTCTGGTTTTAGCTCCATTGTGAGCAAACAAAACACCTTTCTATCGATCTAAAGTACCAACACTGACTGCAATCATCAATGCCCTTGTCATTTCTCCATCTCCAACAATGCTAAATAGTAAAACACTGTCTAATAAGTCTCTCAAAGTGACATTCCTAACTTTGAAGACAATAAATATCAATATCCAGCCATTTCTCCATCTCCGACAATGTTAAATAGTGAAACACCATTCGAAATTCGTATAAAAAGCTTGATGGTAATATGTACTCCCTGTTCAATAGCTCAAAAAGTCATAAATTCCATAGTTTTATTGGTCAAAAATGAACTAGAAAGCCAATTGGGTTGATTTTTGGCATAAAATTTTGAATCCTCACCTTTACATGAAGGGAGCTAATTTTTTAGATTCATATCTATAATATACCTGATTTGTAATCTGTTGGACAAATTCCTGACTATGTATATCATTAATTTGTTGTTGTAGAGATGCCTGTACGTAATCCTGTACCGAAACTGGTTGCGACATAGTCGAGAGACGTCTATGATCGTTCTGAGCCTCGAAACTAGGCATCGGCGGTAAAGAGGTGGTGGAAGCTCTGTGTTCTTGCTTAACAGGTTGTAAATGTTGCTGTGCTAATTTTTGTTGGAGTTCGACCAAATTCGTAGGCGGAGTAGCGACGTTAGTATTAGGATCGCCTTGTACAACTTGCTGGGTTAGCAATTGTGGTTGAGTACCCTGTTGCTGGACATATTGGGGAGGCGGGACCTGATGAATTGAAATTTTTATTTAAAAAAAATTATAGATCGCGATTTGTACATACCTGTTGCTGGGTCTGTTCGACGGTATGAGTTTGTGTAGGATCAATACTTTGGGAAATATACTGTTGATTCGGATCGATATTCTGTTGAATATACTGTTGGTTAGGTTCGACGGTTTGCTGAATAAACTGTTGTTGGTAAACTTGCTGTTGTTCCGGTTGTTGGTACTGTTGTCCCTGGTAAGTTTGTTGTTCGGGCGGTTGTTGGTATTGTTGACTTTGATAAGCCTGTTGCTGTTCAGGTGATTGATATTGTTGCCCAGGATAAGTTTGTTGGTCGCTCTGTTGATACTGTTGTCCTTGATACGTTTGTTGGTCGCTCTGTTGATACTGTTGTCCTTGGTACGTCTGTTGCTGTTCTGGTTGAGAATATTGTTGTCCTTGGTAAGTTGGTTGTTGAGGTGGTTGCTGATAGTTAAGTTGTGGAGGAACATATGCAGTTTGAGGAGCTGATTGAGGTTGTTGTTGTTGCTGTTGTGCTGGGTAATTAGCAGATTGCAGAGTAGTTGTTTGTTGAGGATAATTCTGCTGGAAAGTGGTCTGTTGTGGAGCGAAATTTGGTGGTTGGGTAGGTTGTTGGTAAGTGGATTGCGATGGCGGTTGACTTTGCTGTTGTGGATAATTAACTTGCTGTTGTACAAATTGTTGATTTAATTCTTGGTTTATCTGTGGCATATTTCCGGGTATGATATGCAAAATCTGATCTTGTTGTCCTTGTTGATAGCTCTGTTGTTGTTGGAAGTTTTGCGGTGGATAACTCTGGCTATCTTGGGATTGATAACTATGTTGTGGAGCATAATTGGAAGCCGGTTGCTGTTGATATGCCTGTTGCTGTGGGTAATTCTGTGATTGATGTTGTACCACTTGCGCATATGTTGGTTGCGGTGGTTGTTGTGAATAATTATGCTGTTGATAATTTGTTATGGATTGTTGTTGTTGATCTTGTATCAATCCTTGTTGTACCTTGTCAATTTGACTATCAACACTTAATCTATGTTCATTTTGTGGAGGAGCGGGATGGAGTAACTCTGGCTGAGATATACTCGACATCTTATGTTGATTCTCTTGATGCTGTTGAGCTTGAACCTAAAATGAAAAATTAATAAATTACCAAAATGTTTTTTCCAATACTTAAATTCAACTAGTATCATACCTGTAGATACTCAGCTTGTTGAGGTTGTCCTTCTAAAAAGTTTTGTTGAACGAAATGCGTAGGTGCAGGTTGCTTATGTATAATTGGTTGTTGTTGAACAGGTTCAATGGATCCTTGTCTCTGTATGGGTTGATTTGAATGTTCTTGTGCCATTGGTTGTTGCTGGAAAGTTTGTTGTTGTGGTTCTTGTTGAATTATAGAATGCTGTTGCGTATACATAACGGTTGCATCCCCTTGTTGTGTCTGTTGAGGTGGTTGCTGTTGTTGTTGCTGGATATACTGATTCTGTAAGACCTGCACTTGTTCCTGTTGTTGTTGCTCTACTGAATGTTGTTGCTGATACTGTTGTTCCTGCTGTTGTTGATATTGAATCTGCTCAGTAGTCTACAATAGTACTCGATTAGTATACAAAGCGAGGCATCATTATTAAATTACGTACCTGAATGACTGGTTGACTTTGTGGATAACTTTGTTGTTGGAAAGACTGTTGTTGCGTAAACTGGGGAGGTTGCTGAGCCTGTGGATAACCAGTCATAGTCTGAGGTTGAGATTGTGGTTGAGCTTGTTGTTGTGGCTGTGGTGCTTGTTGGGAAACAGCACTTTGGGCCTGTTGTTGAGACATTTGTTGTTCAACCTATCGAAATAAAAGAAGTTTATTAAAGACAGAATAAACGTTTTTTTTGTAAATAATAATTACCTGTTGCTGAATGCAGTACTGTTGATATTGTAATTGTTGTGCTAACGCTTCTTCTTCTTTCGATTTCTTTTCTCTTTCTTTTGTTATTTGGTTTATCTGCGTTCTTAAGAGTTGGGCAACCGTTTTTGCGTCATCCTCAAAGATAATTCCTGACTTTGCCTGAAAATATTAAAAAATAAATAGAAAATAACGTTTATAATTTATTTTGTTGACAAATATTGAATATATTAATGATATATAGTGCTTGAAATGTAATTTTCTTTTGGGAAACGTTACGAATAATAATTTTTTGAAGAAATATGTTGTAACCGTTAATTTAAACTATGTTTGAGCATAATTTACTTCATCAATCATATAATACTCAATATATGATTCAAATTGTATAAAAATCCTCACTTTTTTGGTATTAATCACTTTAAAAAAAATGAGTATTTTAATTATTTACACAATATACTATCTAAGCAGTTTGCAAAATTTTTTTTGTTGTAATAACAAATTATTTTAAAAATTTTCTATTCTGACTGAGTCTAAATCTGTGTTAGCAGCAATTTAAACATACATCAAGAGAATTTACAATAAATATAGCAAAAACTAGGAAATTAATAAATAATTTGGAATGGTGTTGAAACAATAAAAATTGACATAACAAAATATGTAGGAAGAGCCTTAAAAATACTTACATATATGGTTAAAACTAAATATAATTGTTTATTTAAGCAACAAAGCAATTCTAGTAATATGTGAGCTTCGAATAACATTTAAAATGATTTATTATGATCTTTCAAAATAACCAAAATGTCAAAATAAAATGAAAGAATTGTCAAAATACTGAAGCATGCTTTACAGGGTTACTACAAGAAGTAGTTAGCAAAAATTAAGAAATGATAATATTAATGTCGTTATAGTAAAAAATTCGATTATACTCCAACTTTATTCTTAAAATGGGTGGTTTTGCACAATAAATAAATATAATTACCATTTCCTCAGCAATCGTAACGTGTTTATCCATCTCCATATCGAATTCGAACTGAATGGCTTCGTTTTCTTTATGTTTATGAGTCCTCTTTTTGGGATCGATTACCCTCAATCTGAAAACGATCTTTTTAGTTTCTTGAGAAACAACTTCCACTTTTAATCCGAGATCTTCTTCGAAGAAAGCATGGTTTAGTAAATCTTTCACTTTCGGTCTATCTTCCTTTCTGGGTCTTATACAATTTTCTATTACATCTTTTATTTCGGGATTTTGAACTTTTTCAAAACTTGCAGGTTTGATTCCCTGTAAAAAGTCAAGATTATATTAAATTTATCGAAAGGAAACTGGTTTTTGATAAAAAGTGCTAAAAGTTTGTACTGAACACGGTTGGAAAAGGAAGCATATAATAAAACTGAACCTGATGCTTATGTGGGCACAATTTTAAAACCTTAATGAAATTGATATATTAGTATCAGAGAAATTGAATATATTGTGGAAAGTTGAGGAAAACTCACAGAAAAAGTTGATAATAATATAAATAAAACGTTTGTATCAATAATACCCTATGAGAAAGGCGGGAACCAAACAGGCAGCTTCATTTACTACGATTGTGGTACAGTGCTAGAGAAAATCTTTAATTGTTGCTTATTTCTTCAAGATGCAGCTGTTTTTCCACATTAAGGGTTCGAAATAGTTAGCAAAATTGATTCCTATGGGGTGTTGTTCGGAGCTATTCAAGCAACTGAACTTTCTTTTTCCTTCCTGAAGCATTTTTTGCGTTGTATTGGAATGAGAAGTAATTTTAGGACTAGCAGAACTAAAATTCCTCATCACAAGATCTACATTCATCAGTTTCTGCATCAGTAAGCTATTTTCGTTGATATCCAAATACTTTTTGGATTTCAGGTAGCAAAAGGAGACCCAGTCTGAAAATTAACACCCAGGATTTCGTTTTCTCATCAGAAAATATTATAGGAGCATTTTTCTACACAACAGAAAAGTTCCAGCTCAATAAAAGGTTCTACTTTTCTGAAGAGTTTGCTGGCATTTTGATTTTGTTTCATTATTGTATAAGCAGCTCCCAGGCTGAAGAAAAATCGTTTATTGTTGCTTATTTTTCCAAGATGCAGTAGTTTTTTCACAATGAAAGATCAGTAGACTTGACAAAATTCGACTCTACTGGATTATTGTTTGAGAAGTTATTTAAAATAGAAAAAAAAAATACCAGAAAACATGATTTACAAGACGGAATTATTGAAAAAAAAATGTAGTGAAAAACGTTATATTGTGAGGATAGAGAATTGCAGTTACCGAAATGACTTTCTTGTAGATTTGTGCAGGCCCAGTACATTCGGAATACGGATATTCACTTGTAGCCATTTCCAGCATACACATCCCGAAAGCATAAACGTCCACACCTTCATCATAGTGTTCCTCGTACATTTCAGGTGCCATAAATTCAGGAGTACCAATTACCTTAAAAAAATTAATATATGAAAAGAACAAGCTTACATTAAGGGTGTTTCTGCTATTTTTTTTGAAATCAGTATCAAAATAGAAGAAAATGTCACAAAAAGCATTTCAATAAAATAAATCGTAGATTTTCCTATAGATATAGTAAAAAGTTTTTACCGATTTGGCGAAACTTCTATTTTTCAAAGTTGCCAAACCCAAATCGCCAATTTTAACCGAACCAGTACCACCCGTTATGAAAATATTATCGCATTTCAAATCTCTGTGGATAATCGGTGGAGATCTCGAATGGAGGAAAGCTAATCCTTTTAAAATTTGTCTACACCAAGATTTCAATACTTTCGGATTGATCTTTTTGAATCTCCGCAAATAACTGAAAAATAATAAAAATTCAACATATTATTTATTCGATAGATCGTTCAATTTCGACCTGAACTCACGCTTTCAAAGTTCCACTTAACATCAGTTCCGTAACCAAAACAATATTCTTCTTCTTAGTACCGGGGGATTCCCAATAATTATAGAAACGAACTATATTCGGATGTTGAAGTTTCTTCAACATTTCAGCCTCTTCTCTAAATCTCTGTCGTTCAGTTTTGTTTAGTTTCTTTTCTTGTAATTCGCACCAAGCAACCGCAACACCAGTCTGAGTATCCAAACCTCTGTAAACAGTCTTGAAAGATCCTCTTCCGATCTGTAATTAAAGACATACATGAAATATCGACAAACAAATTATATATTTTTTACCTCTTCTTCGTATTTGAAGAATCTTCCATCGGGACTGACAGCTATCGGTCTGTAAACGTCGTCGTCATCTTCGACTTTTCCTTCTTTAGATAAATTCACCACCATCACGCTCTGTTCGACCATGTCTGGATTATTTTCCGCGTTCTCGTCATTTCTATGTAATTCGTCGATGGTCTGTTCCGTAATTTCAGTTAATTCTGTACTGAGAAAAAGATTCTTCGGAATATTGTACATCGCTCCCACCTAAGTAGCAAATATTGGAATAATTTTATAACAGATAAATTTTATTACACCGGGTATATTGAAAGTTATAGTAATTGGAAAGTTCATTACAAAACCATAATGTAATAAACCGTAAGTTTTAAAAATTCTCCAGGTTCTTAACGGAATCTATCCAATAGCTTAGAAAGATGTCCGTTTACAAGTTTGAGGGTAGTTTCAAATTTTCAAGATTTTAATTCTATTAAATTTAATACAATTCAAGCTATTTGGACTATTCGTAGGCACTGCAGGCATGGCTTGAAATCTCTCCACTGCTTTTCTCCAATTTATTTTGTACACGGTTGTTTTTGGCTCATTCTCTATTTCTTACTTCTGTCTTCTAATTTTTCCACCCTCTCCACTTGCTAAGATTGTTTTCATCCACTTTTTTGCCATTCTGGCTGTATGCACCAACAGACGCTCTTTATTCAAATCACATTTTTGTTTCAAAGAATATTTAGAAGTAAATTTACTATTGTTGAAGTTATTGGTAGGCACAGCAGGCCTCATAGGCCTATGGCTTGAAGTCTTTCCACTGCTTTTCTCTAATTTTATTTTGTATACGATTGTTTTTGGCTTATTCGCTATCCCTAACTTCTGTCTTCTACTTTTTCCACCCTCTCCACTTGCTAAGACTGTTTTAATCCACTTTTTTGCCATTCTGGCTGTATAAACTGTTTATTCTATTCACATTTCATTAATTTTTTCTTTGTTTATCCCCCTTTTGTAACACCTTCTTGAACATCTCCAGTTTTTACTTCAATTTTTGCCAACGGTCAGCATGTCACAAGCACATCCGAAGAGTACTGGCATTCTATTTAGTTCATTATTTAGACATTTCCTCTTCTTCTGTATGTACTGTATACAATTATTTCATTCCTATTAACATGATCATCATTTTTCTTTGTTTATCCTCTTTTGTAGCACCTTCTTGAACATCTCCAGGTTTTTTTTATTTTTGCCTACATTACCATGTCACAAGTACATCCAAATAGTACCAGTATTCTATTCCTTATCGCTCAATTTTTTTCCAAAGTTGCAACCCTGTTTTTCTTCTAATATAATTTCGAATTTGTTGTATGATATCTTCTACGATAAATGAATTTTTAAAACCATAAATGTCTAAAAATAACGTTCTGTTTACTATTTTTCTGGATAAATAATTTATTTATTGTTTCTCGATAAATAATTATCAGTTAATAATAATGAGTCAAATCGATCTGATTATTTTCTGGTGAAAATGACACGCCCGCAAACAAAAAAAAATATAGTATCCAAACTTACTTCCAACAGTCGTTTATCGTTTTGGACTATTTCCGAATCATCTTCAGCATTCGAATCGGTTTCTATTGAAATCAAACTGGTTACTCCACCATGTTTCACAGATTTATCTTTCTTTCTCTTATTTTTTTGTTTTTCTGCTATTATTCTATCGACGGTGGTACTTAACTCTGTCATTATCTAAAAATAGAAAATTTTATGGGAAAGTAGACTTTGTGGTATTAAATTTCTACTTATATCAATAATTAGTGTGAAAGAAGGAATATTAGTAGCTGAAAATGAGGAAAATATAGAAAAGAAAAGATTATATTATGACAAAGTGCCCAAAAGAAATTGTTTTTTATTTAATGTATAATAAATATTGTAATTTTTGGAAAACTAATATTATAAATAAAAAATAATAATTCTATAACTAAAAAGACCTGAAATCAAAACGATTTAGAAACATAAACATATATAAAATATTGAAGAAATAAAAAAAAATTAAATATTGATTATAATTATCTGGATGGTTTAACAATTGGATCCGGTAGGTGGCGTTTTTTTTTTAATTGGGTCAATAATTGATACGTAGAATAGCCTAGATCTAACTAAATGAAAAAATAACGAAATATTAATTATTTACCTGTCCTATGGTCAATTCAGTTTCTTGCATCTCAGTACAAGATTCATGGAACTCTTCGTATTCTTCGACAAAATTTCTGGCATCTATTAAATTATCATTAGGAGACGTATGCATAATTTTCTGTACGTAAAATGGAGTTATAGTATCTGCAGTATTGCATCTAATTCGACATTTGTAATCTGGATCTAAGCGAGTCACTTCGATGGCTCGATTAGTATCTTCGTGTAATTTTTCAATATGGAGTTGATTCTTATCGATAATTTCGACGGCCATATCGATGATATTATCGAGAATTGATTCGACTATCGGTTGAATTTCAGATCTGGTTGGTATCAAGTTTTCTATAATCAAAATAAAAACATTCGAAATCATTCAAGATTTATAATCAGAGTTATAATTTCGAATACCCTCGGTAGATTTGTTTTTTTGACGACACCTGTTAGTTCAGGATATAGCAATGTCGTACGATGTATAAATCGATGATTATTGGTATATTAACTTCTTTATCGCTATTTATCTTAATATTATTTTAATGCTTTAAAATGCTTAATCTTTACCATTGAACCACGACGAAGTTCTTTCTTTAAAGATGCGGATTTCAAGGAATATGATAAACAAATGAACTTAAATAACACTTCTGGCGATTAATAAATAATTTATATACAATGTGCAAAAGCCAATCTACACATACGCATTGACGAGTTGCGGGATGTTAAAGTTAAAAAAAATGCGTTACAACATTATGTGGTGGATATCAACCCCTAAGGTAATAAAAACCCAATATGAACTAAATTTAACCGCCGCGAGGACAAGGTGGATAGAAACTAAAGTTACGTTCACAATATTGTTAAACATTTGAAAGTTAGGAATTTATATAAACATACAATTTGTATAATCAAACTAGGCGTGAATTTTTGCAAAAGCAAATTTACACATAGGCATTGACGAGTTATGGGGTGTTAAAATTAAAAATAACTGCATTACAACATCATGTGGTGGTTATTAACCCCGAATTTATTTTTTAATCAAAACATTGCAGAAAGTTCTCAAACAATACATTAAACAATTTTTTAATCACTAGTAATATTTTTAACAGTGTTGCCATGTACTATTAGATTGATACTTTTCCAATATTTTATTTGATAGAAATAATTTTTTTATATGCTCGTATCACGAATGGAAATTTAAAAAAAAAATAGTGATGATTACTTTTACCTACGTTTTGTTCAAAGTACTGGTTCATATTTATCCACCATTTTTAAAACAAATAAACGATAACAGACATTAAAACAAACTAACACAATACAAGATACGGTGGAACTTTTTCTCAAATAAATCTGACTTATAAATTAATAGATATATTGTGTTATTACAATGAATAAGTATGCAAGAAAAAAATTAAATCTGTCCTAGACAACACCCCATTGTTATGACCTACATACTTTCATGTCTAACCACCTACCCGTTAGTTAAATAACAATGGGACTATAACCATCGAAGAATTTATAAAGAAATTAACGCAAAGACAATTAGAAATAACAAAAAGAGGCGAAAATTTATTTTTTGTCTGATAAAACTGATGAAAGAATATGAATAGGAAATCCATATTTCATGTCTACACCGATAAGAATCAAAGTTGGACAAAAAACATGTTTGTGTTAGATTACAATTGCTGATGAGGTTCCGGACCGCCACGAACCGGTAATATCTACCTTGAAAACTGACCTTGAATATTGAAAAATCGTTTATATGGTCTTAGAGTGTAATTTTTTTCAGTTATGATGGTGTCTGCGTAAAAATCTATGGTTATAATATTGTTTTCCGCGAAACACGTGTTACTTTCTCTTGTTCAAGCATATTTCTCCTAATAAACGAGTAAAAATAATTGTTTGAAACATTTTAAATATATAACCGTCAAAAAATTTATAAAGAAATCAACGCAAATATTGTCAAAGACAATCACAAATGACAAAAAGAGACAAAAAAATATTTTTTGTATAAAAAAACGCAAATACGGAATACCAATTCCATTTTTACCCCGATAAGAATCAAAGTTGGACAAAAAACATGTTTTTCTGGTCTGTGTTAGGTTGTGATTGTTGATGAGGGCCCGGACCGCCTCAAATCGGTTATATCTACCTCGCAAATTGACCTTGAATATTGAAAACATGTTTTTCTGGTCTGTGTTAGGTTACGATTGCTGATGAGGTTCCGGACCACCTCGAACCGGTTATATATACCTTGAAAATTGACTTTGAATATTGAAAACTCGTCTTAGAGTGTAACCTTTTCAGTTATAATGGTGTCTGCTTATATATCGATGGATTAAAACGGCAATTTTATCTGAGAGAAAGACAAAAGTCGCAGAGAGCTACTTCAAGTATTTACGGAAACTGACGACGCTGTACGACTTACTATTTTGTTAGATATCGTTACAGAAAATTCAACAAAGCGCCGGATAATAATTATCAAAGGTAGCCAATCATAGTTTGTCCATAGCTGTGGCCGATCGTGTGACCTTTCGATGCCAACACATTCATAACAATAAAAAAAACAGTTTGTACTTTATTTTGGTATAAGCGGTTCAAAATATAAAGACTGACGGTTGTTTCTGGATCAGAACAGATCCATAATCAGTAATAATCTAAATATTTCTTCAAAAATCGTTTTTATAATGATGATGTAGTTGATAACTGTATACGCCTACGAGTTTTTAAAGTCTTATTGGTGACGCTCTTACCCGACAGAGGTCGCTGAGAGGGTTTGACGCACACAGTGGCTTGATAAAAGACAGTGTGGCCACATGAGAGTGGCCGCCATGTTTAAATCCAAGCTTTTTTTAGTTTAAAATACTATTGAGCACTAGAAAAGTTTTTGAGAATTTAAATTACGATTTTATAAGCGTTTACGCTAAATCAGTCGAGTTTTGGTTAAGCATGGCGACCATTCTGTGTGGCCTCACTGACTCCGAGATATGAACGTAGGCTAGATATTTTTCGAACGAACCTCGTATTATAAAAAATTTTTTTTAACTCATTTCCACTAAAACAACAGATAACCCTTCAAGTATAACCGAAAGTTATGAAAAAAAAATGAAAATACTTTCGGAAAAATATTTAATTTACAAGTCGACTCACCCTGTACGTAAATTTAGTCCTTTAGTAAATTACACAACTCATGTTGTAAATTTTTGTTGTTTTTGTATATGCAGTATTAATACTCACTTTTTATAAAAAAATAATAAACTGAATTAGAAAAAAAAAATGTTTCCAACATCACAATACGATAAAAAAAAATATCGGATCCCGCCGCCGCCCGCCGCCGGGTTCGTAATATAATACCATCAGAGTATAACTGTTTTTAATTGGCATTTCGTTAAGTAGACGGTAGGCGCAGTAAATACGAATAAGAAATACGGTCATTGATAAACTGATAACAAAACGAAGTATATAATATAAAACGATAAGCGCGCTCGGTAGTGATTTGTTTACAATTATATATCGATAATAATTAATGAATCATTCTACTATTTTTTTTATTGATGGATAAAGGAAACGCCTTCGATATTATCAATAAAATATTAATATATATTTAAATTTAGAAACGAATCGATTTTACGATTACAATCGATACTTAGGTAGAACATAATCGATATAGGATAAGACTTTCGAATCGAAACGTTGGCAGATGACGGATGAGGTTTGGTATATAGGTAGGATTGGAGGTTATGAAAAAGTTATTCTACAGCTGTAATGAGGAAAAAAAAAGGTATTTTAACGAGAAAATATCATAAAGGGTATATAATTTGAAGAGAAATTGCTTGAAATAACTTTAGTTTGAAACGACAACTAGAACGAACCTCACTTAATTTAACCTAACCTAACCTAAAAAATTTCTTTTTAGACTCGGATCCAGAACCTTGGTATACGCCATGTCAAGCATCTTCATCAATTTGACTATGCATGTGTTAGGAGATATTGCACGATTAAAAGTTCATTATCCCCTAATCTAGACTATCCTTTTAAAAGAAATTATTGTATTTATGGATTTGATAAGAATCCCAGAATACGTTATAATGGTCAAAAAATCACATTGACAATTGTATATTCCATATTTAGCCTCCTCACTCCTATCCCATCTCACATACCAAACCCTACTACCTAGTCTAGCTTAATGTAGTCGATGAAATTGATGTTTACCTTGATGTCACACTTACATATTTTTCTATTAATAGTCAATCTACCAACTTCGGAATTTATAGACACTTTTTTATGTATGGGAGAGTAATGAAGCCTAATTTCTATTGCAAAACTTTTCATAAATATATCTGAGTCAATACAAGTAAGCTGTACAGAACAATAGAAAAAGGTTTGGAGTGGCCATAAGCCCTCTGTATTAAAGATTACATAGCCGAATCATATTTTTTTCTATTGCCACTAAAGGTTAGAAATTTTATTTTATTTTAATTCTAAAAATATATTCCCAACAAAAATACTATTTTAGGTTTTTCCATATAGTCCAAGTTGTGTAATCTCAACAGTTCAGTTAGGTTGCAACTGGTAAGGTCCCGTGCATAAACGTGGTATTTTTCCACTGATTTCTACATCCAGTCCGTCCAATATTCTTTCGAACTAAAGTACAGGGTTCGTGCCACTTCTTGGCCTTTTATTTTGTTTCCAGATCATCAAAATCGATAACTAAATCATTTTAGTAGACTGGAATGTCATCTACAGTTATAAAACTACGTACTAAATCCTTGTTATCCTTTTTAAAACGTTCTAACTCGCTTTAGAACTAAAGTACAGGGTTCGTGCCACTTCTTAGCCTTTTATTTTGTTTGCAGATCATCAAAATTGATAACAAGATCATTTTAGTAGACTGGAATGTCACCTACAGTTATAAAACTACGTACTAAATTCTTGTTATCTTTTCTAAAACGTTCTTACTCGCTTTAGAACTAAAGTACAGGGTTCGTGCCACTTCTTAGCCTTTTATTTTGTTTGCAGATCATCAAAATTGATAACAAGATCATTTTAGTAGACTGGAATGTCACCTACAGTTATAAAACTACGTACTAAATTCTTGTTATCTTTTCTAAAACGTTCTTACTCGCTTTAGAACTAAAGTACAGGGTTCGTGCCACTTCTTAGCCTTTTATTGTGTTTCTGAATCAACAAAATTGATAACAAGATCATTTTAGTAAGCCGGAATGTCATCTACAGTTATGAAACTATGTACTAAATCCTTGTTATCCTTTTTAAAACGTTATAAATGTTGTTAAAGAAGTAGCAATATTTCAATGGATTTTAATTTTTTCATTATTGTTGGTTTTTTGTTTTCACATAGTCATTTTGCCTCATATGCATTTTTTCTCACTTTTTTCAACACCTGTATCGTTAAATAAGTTTTTGTGAATTATTATGATATCCTACATATTTTTATTAAAAATTTGTTTGGTTCTATTAACTACTGCCCTCATTATTTAAATTTATTAAATTTTGATAATGGAAAAACACACTTACCGTTAAAAACATTTTTTTCTCATCCATATTTGACAAGTTCGAAGACAAAACTAAATTAATTCCCTCAATTTTGAGTGTCTATCTGAATTAGACGATTAAAATATTATATTTCGTTGTAATAAAATCATTTATCAATTTGCGAATGTTAAAATTGGTTGATAATTTTTATTTATAGGCACTTTCCTTTTAAATAACGATATTAATCAGTATCGGTTTCAGGATCTGCCTATATTATTTTTCGAACAAGGACAAAAATAATTCAGGAGACTCGCACAAAAACATTCGTGGAAAATAAAAAGATACCATATACAGTATGTCGCATTCAAGATGAAATAACTTTCTATTTTCTGTCTGCCTAATATAAGTTCAGAATATTATTTTCCAACGAAAAACAGAAATTAAACATATAAAATAGTAGCAAGTATAGTGACAGAAAACAATACCTACCGAATATAAACCAAAATTAACACAAGTATTAGCAACATCTTCGTTTTTGGTTTCAACACCTACCGAATCTTCCTTTGACCGAATAAATATTCAATGAAATCATCCTCGAGACAGAGAATTAGTAAATACACAGTTTATGGTCCTTCGAGCCTGATACCTGGTTTATATCCGGCTCGAAAGACCAGAAGACCAGACAGTGTAATTGTGAGAGTTGGTGTATGAAATTTAAAATCATATTTGATATGTATATCACCAACGCACCAACGGTTCCAAAAATGCTTGGTTTATTGAAACTTATATAAAAAAAATGATACTAGGACAAGAAAACCTGTGAGTGAAGTGGCACAAAGAAAAGCTTGAAATAGTGAAATTTAATAGAAAAGATGAAATAACTCCAAATATACATCAGAAATACGAGTAGATGTCGACCATGAAAGAGATGAAATTCTGTAGCTGATGGACTTGCTTCCAAGCAATTTTCTTTTACACACACACACACACACACACACCTAGAGCCAGGATGAAGAAAAATATTAAAGAAGGAACAGACGATAGACTTATAATAGAAGAAAGAGAAGAAGGTTCAAAAAAATCCAACTGTTAAAATAAATAAAACCAGAGAATTTAAGAATTAAAATGTTAATTTTTTTCAATTAATTATTGAAGATAATCAAATTACTAAACACTACTACTTCAACACTCATTAATATGCGTATCAATAACTGAGTTATCATCTTCAGTAACCGAAAGAAGAGGAGTTTACTGTAACCTATACAGATCTAGTAAAAGTATTTGACAGGGTTTTAATAGGGAAAGTATTGATGAAAAATGTGTAAAAGAAAAGCATAAAAATACTATAAACTTTGAAAATTTTAAATAACGAATAGAATACAATAAGGTGGAAATTTAAGCTCTATAAAAAAACCTTACCAGGTCGACCTTCTTCCTTTTCTTCGTCTTCTTTGTCTCTAAACAACTGGATATTGCAAAATCTCTTTCTGAAAGGCGCCAAATTTTCTATTATGTTATCATAAGGAATGCTACTGCAACTGTGAGTTCGTATCTTCTTATCATCCTTCACGATTTTATCTTCATCCATAATTTTCATAAAAGTATATCTAAAATGAGAACGGATGTTTTTGTTGTTTGTCAATTTTGTCGAGGAAGGTATCACAGAGGAAGGTATCACGGTTGAAAATATCCAATTGAAATTATTTGTAGAGTTATTTGAACTAATTAGAAACATATTTAAACGTGGGTCAACAAAAAATCAATGAACACAATTAAAAATTTATTTATCAATCATATTGATGATAATTAAGGAATAGTTATTGAGCTTACAATTTGTTTGTGGTAGTGTCATTAGTAATGTAAATATGTACTGCATTAAATTATAAGATGTCTCGCTTTATCAACCGCTTACAATTCGCATTATTACCAATTTAGGTAATTCAATAAAAATAAGTACTCACAAATTTATGTCGACTGATTCATTCTAGTGATAATTTCATACTTCATTAATTTTGTTTTGTATATGTGTATCGGATCAGGGTCGGCGCTAGAGGAGGACGATTCAAGAAGCGGTGAAATTTTAATCAACTAGTGAAATAAACGAGTGGCAACACAGCATAATAACCAATAAGTACTCAATTCATATTATGCACGATTGAATATGGTTACCGATGAAAATAAACTATGAGAATGCTTAAATAGTGATAATAAGTGAAGAAAAGCTTGGTGCAGTTAAAATAACCTATTAGAAACCTAATATAAAGACACTAAGAGCAGAAATCCTAAATAAGTCAAACAATGACCGCAAGGAAAGAAAATCTTGATATAGTGAAAAAAAAACAATAAGAAAGTTGAAACAATGAGACCAGTGAAAAATATATCATAAAAAGGCTCAAGAAATGATACTAGGAAAAGAAAACCTTTGTGTAGTAAAAAATAAACTATAAGAAAACACAAATAATAACACAGAGAAAAGAAAAGCTTGAAATTGTTAAACATTAACCATAAGAAAGGTCAAACAATGACCACAAGGAAAGAAAATCTTGATATGGTGAAAAATAAACCACAATAAATTACAAAATGTGTAGTGAAAACTAAACTATAAGAAAGCTTAAATAGTGGCACTTAGAAAAGAAAAACTTGATATGGTGGAACAAAAACCATAAGAAAGGTCACACAATAACACTAAAGCTTGATATAATGAAAAATCAATCACGAGAAAAGTCAAACAATTATACTAGATAAAAAAAGCGTGATGTAATAAGTAGACAATTATAAGGAAGCTCAATCAGTGATATCATAAAAAGGAAACCATGGTTCGGTGAAAATAAAACATAAAAAAGCTAAAACAATGATAAGGAAAGTTTGGCGTAGTGAAAACTAAACTGTAACAAAGCTCTAATAATGCTTGGAAAAAAGAAGCTTTAAATAGTGAAAGATAATCTATAAGAATGTTCAAATAATGTCACTGAGAAAAGAAAAATATGACACAGTGAAAAATTAACTATAGAGAAGCTCAAATAATGACACTGAGAAAAGAAAAACTTGATATAGTAAAAAATAAACCATAGGAAAACTCAAACAATGACACAAAGTAAAGAAAAGTTTGATACAGTTGGCAAGAAATGATAAGAAAGCTCAAAGAAAGACATTGAGAATACATACATAAACCATGAAACAGCTCAAACAATGGTACCGAGAAAAGAAAAGCTTGAAATAGTGAAACATAAGCCATAAGAAAGTTCAAATGATGATGTTAAAAAACAGAAAAGCTTAGAAAAGTGGAGAATAAGGCATAAGTAGGGTCAAACAATGACATTAAGAAAAGAGAAGCTTGATATAGTGAAAAGTAAACCAAGAGAAAGTTCAAACAATGACAATAAGAAAAGAAAAGCTTGACATAGTGGGAAATAAGCCATATAAAACTGTGACAAGGACAGGAAAAGCTTGATGCAATGAGAAAACAACTATGACAAACCTCAAACAATGACAATAAGAAAAGGAAAGCTTGGTGCAGGTAAAGAAAAGTGAAACAATCACACTAAGAAAAAAAGAAAGTTTGATATAGTGAAAAATAAATTATACAAAAGCACAAATAATAACACTATGGAAAGAAAAGCTTAAAATAGTGAAACATAAGCTATAAGAAAGCTCAAATGATGATGTTAAGAAAAGGAAAGCTTAGAAAGGTAAAAAATAAGGCATAAGTAAAGTCAAACAATGACATTAAGAAAAGAGAAGCTTGATATAGTGAAAAGTAAACCAAGGAAAAGTTCAAATAATGACAATAAGAGAAGAAATGCTTGGCACAGTGCGAAATAAGCCATAAGAAAACAGAAACGATGACATTAAGATAGGAAAAGTTTGATGTAATGAGAAAACAACTATGAGAAATCTCAAACACTGACACTAAGAAGAGAAAAATTTGTTTCAGTGAAAAATAAACGACGAGAAAGCTTGAAGGTAACACTAGGAAAAGGAAAGCTCGATGTAGTGAATAATAAAGCCAAAAATACAGAAAACCCAAAGAAAACCGTAAAAGCAGAGACAAGTCTAATTATTTATAGTAGACAATAAAAATTAATCTGATAAATTTTGAAAACTGAGTTAATAAGTATACGATAAAGAACAAGTTTTAACAGAGATAAAAGTTGAATCTGATACCTCAAAATCACAGTGTTGTCAGTAAAATAATTGCGAAATAAAGGTGTAGGAATATTATAAAAGTTCAAGAATCAACTGGTATAATTCAAAAATTTTGTTTAATATACCTATTTAAGCTCGTAGTAGTGGTAATAATCTTAGTTGTTTCGGTATCAGTTGTAACGGTACGTATAGAGGTGATATTTTCTTTCTGTTGTAATTTTTCTTTCCCTCCCGATTTCCCAATAGAATCACACTTCTTCTTATCTTCAATAACATCGGAAGTTTCTGAAGAAAGTTCCATGTTTATGATCGGTTTTACCTTATCTTTCTTGGTTTTCTTTTTATTGCCGTTTGATTTTGGCTTAACCTAAAATAAATTGAACATTAGATACGTCGACACACATTTCCACGTGTTATACATAAAAAAACGATAATGGTATTATGTCTTCTCGAATGACCATATACCAGACGAAGAAAACAAAATGACAGTGGATTCAAAGTCGAAATTACAGGGTGATCAAAACTGGAATTTCGTCTATAAGCTAAATAAAGTAAGAAATCTCAATTCAAACACTATTAACGTAGGTAAGTTGTTATTTGCTGACTCGTATTGCGTAAGACGATACTGTTATGAACTTGACTCGAAAAATGGTGAACAAATAAAAATGATTAGACAAAAGTTAATAACTTATTACTTTTAGACGATCTTTGCATTTTTTTATATATTTAGATTATAGATATAAACCTAAAAGTGTTAAAAATAAATGTATTATTATGACAGAGAAAAATATAAGCAATATTAATACGAGGGTTGCTACTCAAGTATTGAAACAAATATTTATCATTGGATATGGATTTATTGTTTTTCAAAATATTACCCACTTTTGTATTTTGGAACTTTCTAGATCATTTTAGAAATATCTAGAACGTTCTCGAACATTCTAGATCGATCAAAAAAAAATTGCACTCATTTTGGTAGCTTTCCAGATCATACGGGAAATTTCTAGATCGATCCAAATAAGTTGCACTCATTTTGGAACCTTCCATATCATTTTCGAAATTTCTAAAACGTTCTTGAACATTCTAAGCCGATCATAATAAAATGAAACTTACCAGATCATTCAGGGAATTTCTATAACTCTTTAAATCGATCATAATAAATTGCGCTCATTTTAGAATGTTCTTTCTAGATCATTCTAGAAACTTCTACAACGTTCTCGGAACATTCTAAACCGATCTTAATAAAATGCACTCATTTTAGATCTTTTCAGATATTTCCGGAAATTTCTCGAACTTTTTAAATCGATCATAATAAATTGCACTCATTTTAGAATTTTCCAGATCATTTTAGAAATTTCTGAAACGTTCTTTAACAGTCTAACTCAATCATAATAAATTGCGGTCATTTTATAATGTTCTAGAACATTCTAGGAACTTCTAGAACTTTCTCGAACATTCTAAATCGATTACAATAGTTTCCACTCATTCTACAACTTTCCAGATCATTCAGGAACTTCCTGGAACGTTCTCGAACATTCTAAACCGATCATAATAAAGTGCAATCATTTTGGAACTTTCCAGATCATTCCGGAAATTTCTAGAACTTTCTCGAACATTCTAACTCAATCATAATAAAGTGCGCTCATTGTAGAATTTTCTATGCCATTCTAGAAACTTCTAGAACTTTCTTGAACATTCTAAATCGAGTATATATATATATATATATATATATATATAGAATTTTATATATAGATATAGAAGTTTCTAGATCATCCTAGAAATTTAGAGATCTTTTCAGAAGTACTAATGCGTTAGAAAAGGACAGAAATATATGTTTTCACGTTTTCGCCACCCACAACCATCCACCTCGACCAAACTCGCTTACTATGATCTGGAGACCAAGAGGTATTTACCACCCCAACGGGAAGTTGATTGGGGTTGGTGATTGCTCGATTTTTGCCCCCCGGTGGGCCCCACTTTGTCTATTGTTATTAAATAATAAAAATATATTTAATTATTAAATGAATTAATAGTTGATATTAGAAGATTGTTATACAGGGTGTTTAAAATAGCACAATGATATGTAAATTTATCTCACCTTTGATTTCTGTTGCTTGCCGAGCTGTGTTTTGAAGACATCATCGTCACCCGGTGACGTTTCTTTAGTTTTATTTTCTTGATTTGTATCGATTGTATGATATCCCTTGTAATTCAAATTATTTATATCGGTAGGTGTCACCTGATCTATGAATTCGATGTTATCGATAACAGACGACAGTGTATCCGGCGTCGGGACGCTGCCTTTGATAGGTGGAAGATTTGACTTATCCTGAAATTATTTTACTTATTTTGATACATTCAAGTCATTTTTCACATTTATATTACAGAATTTTAATAAATATAAAACATTTTATGGAAAAAACCATTTGGAGATAGGTCTTTGTTCCTTTCCTTACAGTTCCGTTAGTCACGTGTTATTGGTCACATTGAGGTAACTTCAGAAGTAGTGCGTAATGTTTATTTAAGGGTAAATTTTAAATGGAGTGCACAAACGAACATTTTCGACATATTTTACTTTTTTATTTCATTAAAGGAAATAAAGCTGCAACTCACAACAAAATATGTCAAGTTTATGGTGCGGATGGCTTAACAAGAACGCACGTATCAAAATTGGCATAAAAAATTCCATTCTGGAGATGAGCAACGTTCTGGTTGACCTACTGACGTTGATGATGACCAAATCAAAGTCATAATTGAAAAGGTTCGTCCTATAACTGTTCGAGGGGTTGCCAAGAGGCTACATGTATCACACACAATTGAAAAACACTTAAAACGTCTTGGAGTAGTTGATATTGATATTTGGGTACATCACAAATTGGAAGAAATGAAAACAATCATTACTGGTGATGTAAAATGGATCATGTATAGTAACATAGTTCATGTAGCAAATACGATGAACCAGTACAAACCACATCGAAAGCTGAAAAACAACAAAAAAAGCTCATGCTGTCAGTTTATGAAAGGTGTTGCTGCTTCCAAGGAACCAAACGATCAATTCTGATGTTTACTGTCAAAGAAATTTAAAATCAGAAAGGTTTAGTGTTCCACCATGATAATGCAAGGCCTCACACATCTTTGGCAACTCGTGGAAAACTATGATGATGCCACATCCCCCATACAGCCCTGATCTGGCACCATCTGATTACCATTTATTTCAAAGTTTGCAGTTTTCTTTGAATGGTGAAACTTACGCAAATGCCGATGACCTTCAATCGTACCTGGTTCAGTTTTTTGCTGATAAGGACCAGATATTTTACGAACGCTAAATCATGAAGCTGAACGAAAGATGGTAAAAGGTCATTGAGCGAAATGGAAAATATATAACTGATTAAAGACTATTATTTGTTTAAAAAAGTGTCTTACAAACTACAGATTTCCTCGAGGAAACAACTGTTGAACAACGACAAAACAACATAGTTTTGTCGATGTGCTTTGTGTGGGTAAGCGGTGAATATAGTATGAAAATTGACTTACAAAGGTTTAGAAACTTCAAGGGGGTCTTTGAAAGTGTAAGCTGAGCAAAAACAACTCATAAATTGTCGTTAAGTCACTCACAAATGTCACGTTATGGGGATGTTTTAAAGTGTAAACCGAATAAAAACAACTCATAAATTGTAGTTAGATAACGTTAAAAGGTTTAGAAACGTTATGGGGATGTTTTAAAGTGTAAACCGAATAAAAACAACTCATAAATTGTAGTTAGATAACTTTAAAAGATTTAGAAACATTATGGGGATGTTTGAGAGTGTAAGCAGAGTAAAAACAAAATCATAAATTGTCGTTACGTGACTTACAAAGATTTAGAAACGTTATGGGGATGTTTCAATGTGTAAATTAAGTGAAACAACTGTTGAATTATCCATAGGTAATTTTCAAAGATTTAGGAACGTTGTGGGGATGTTTGAAAGTGTTAATTGAGCAAAAACAACTCATAAATTGTCGTTAGGTGACTTACAAATATTTAGGAACGTTGTGGGGATGTTTGAGAGTGTGAACTGAGCAAAAACAACTATTAAATTGTCCTTAGGTGACTTACAAAGATTTAGAAACGTTATGGGGATGTTTCAATGTGTAAATTAAGTAAAACAACTGTTGAATTATCCATAGGTAATTTTCAAAGATTTAGGAACGTTGTGGGGATGTTTGAAAGTGTTAATTGAGCAAAAACAACTCATAAATTGTCGTTAGGTGTCTTACAAATATTTAGGAACGTTGTGGGGATGTTTGAGAGTGTGAACTGAGCAAAAACAACTATTAAATTGTCCTTAGGTGACTTACAAAGATTTAGAAACGTTATGGGGATGTTTCAATGAGTAAACTGAGCACAAACAATTCATAAATTGTCGTTAAGTGACTTACAGATGTTTAGAAACGTTATGGGGATGTTTTAAAGTGTAAACCGAATAAAAACAACTCATAAATTGTAGTTAGATAACGTTAAAAGGTTTAGAAACATTATGGGGATGTTTGAGAGTGTGAACTGAGCAAAAACAACTATTAAATTGTCCTTAGGTGACTTACGTTATGAGGATGTTTGAAAGTGTTGTATTAAATTGTAGTTAGGTGACTTACAAACTTTCATATTCAATAAAGTTGTGTTCTAATTTTCTGGCCAGTTTTTTATATGTTCGATCTTTTAAAATTATTACAGAGACGTAATTACTATGAAATTTATTTAAAAATGACAACTGTCGCCTATTACTCAATCGTCTACGCAATTAATCGAAGCTGCAACTGTTAATCATTAATATAGAAACCTTCGTAATTTTCAAATGATATTCCATAGAGTTTTAAAGCGAAGTATGCCAAATATAAACCTACTACCGAAAGGGTTGACATAATACTATGAATCTTACGATTATATTTACATAGATACTTGCCAAAACTAATTTTGTCTAATGGATATTACTCCAGAGCTATTTTTGAGCCCAGTAATAAATATATGTATTGTACAACGTTTTTTTCTAAAAAATAATATTTTTTTTTGATGACATTTGGTTAGCTTAGTCGATTTTTTCGTATTTATGCTTTACAAAGAACGGGGTTATAATATTAGTAGCAAAAATTTGGTAAATGGGCCTAGATATTGATCCCAAACCACTTTTCTCAATAAAAAAAAAATATATTTCTTGAAAAATTTCCGAAATTATTGATTTTTCTAAACTTAAATTAATATTTTGACAAGCAGAATTGAATTTCAATATATAAAAATGGAATACGAGACATGATCATAACTTCAACCAACTCTTATCACTCGTGTATGGCTACAAATTCTTCAAAATTAAAAAAAAAAAACAATTTTGACTTTACTATTAAGGCGAGAGAAAGTCGTTGGTTTACAGAGGGTGGTGAGGTAATACCTAAATAATGTGTTTCCAGAAGATTGACTGAAAAGCGATTAGCCCCCACGATCACCCGACATGAATCCTTTAGACTATTTCCTTTGGGGTTACTTAAAAAACATCGTTTATAAAACAAAGCTTGCCATGATTCAGGAATTAAAAGATAGGATTACCACAGAGATTAGAAGAATTGAACAGCTAGGGATGTTGCAAAAAGTATTGCAAAGTTTTAAAAATCGCATGACTTGTTGTTTTCAAGTAAATGGACAACAGCATCTGCTGTAATGGCTTTTACTGTATTACTTCTAACATGACATAAACATTTAAAGATTTGTCTTCAGTTGTTGTAGGTTTTCTGCACCATGATTGGGATAAATATTTTACTGCATCAGTTTCGTTTTTTCCAATGCCACCCTCCCAAAAAGATCCACTTTCTCTCAATCTCCTTTTCACTGTAGAAATACTCAAAAGCAGATCCATAGTTTGATTGATCTGAGCTGCTATCTCTGGGCCTGTGAATCCTCGATACGTTTTCCATCACTTGATCTGATTGATTGATTTAGAAACTTTGTATGTGGGCCTAGATGTTATGTACTGACTGTGTGGCTATCAATTCTTTATAATTGAAAATCGATAAAAGTCAATAGTAAATATTCCGAACTAATAACAGTTTTTACTGTACTATTAAGGTGGAAACAGCGTTTTAAATAAGATCGATTTTCACGCATCAATTTAAACTTTTTTATCGTACTTTTCCATATTATATTTCTTCTTACACTGTCGAATGCTTTCTGAATGTTTATAAAATCGGTTTACTTTTTATTTTCTACTTTTTCTTTTTTATCTGTCCTAATATGAATACATGTTTCAAACATTCGTATCTTTTAATCGATTAATCGAGTATCTTGTATGTCGGAAACGGAAACAAGTTATTTGTAAAATGTTTTCGAATTTGACATTTGACACATAACCCACTGGGTTTGTTCCAATTGAAGCTTGTGGAGATCATGAACGTCGAGCCCATGGGTTTCGCACTTAATAAATTTTTAAACGAAGTATAGTACAGGAAAACAATAAATTCCTTCTATTCGATAAAATTTGATATCAAACTATGAATATAACAAGTTTTTTGTCTGTATAATATTTTTTAAGATTTTTCCATTTATGGGACCTTGAGGGATAAAAAACCAGAAGCATAGTCCTAATTTTTATTGTCCTATATTTATAAATGACCTTCCTTTTTAAAAAAAAATAATATTTCTCGAAAATACGTAGAATAAATCCGCCTAGCAGACGCCTAGACGGGCACGTCCCAAAACACGTTTCTTTCACTATTATAGTATTCGTACAGTAGCGGTTTGAAACGAACGTGTCGAAAACCATGTGTGACGAAAAACAGGATAAAAAACTCAAATTGAGTGCAATAAATTGTTGCAATAGGCCTATGGGGACAATTCTCTATCTCGTGGGCGTGTTTTTGAGTGGTGTAAGCGCTTTAGTGAAGGCCGAAAGAGCTCTGAAGATGACCAGTACCCAGATCGCCCTGTGACTGTTTCAACTCCGAATACAGTGACCAAAGTCAACCAAATTGTGCGTGCAGATCATCGAATGAGCATCCGAATTATTGCAGAGGCTTAAAAAGCCGATAAAGAAACGAAGCCGAGGAAAAATTTTACACATGACGAGGTTGGTACCAAAAAACCTGACTCTGATCAAAAGCTCTTGGTCAAAGGGTCCGCTCATATTTCCTTGAAAGGTTAGAAAAAGATCTGCTATGAAAGGGAGCCGATTTGAATCGATGAAAGCGGTAAAGCAAAAAACGGCAAAGCTCCTAAAGGCGCTAACCAAAGAAGACTTCCAGCACTGCTTGGATCAATAGAAAAAACGTATGGAAAGATGTGTGGCGGGAGGATGGGAGTATTTTGAAGTAGAACATCGTTATTTAATAGCCAGACCTCGTACGACCCAATTTCTCACATTTTTGAATATCTTTTAAATATTTTCTATTTTTATAATTGACTGAACATATTTAAAAAATTTAATATTGCGACTAGCATATATTACATGATATCTAGCAATACTTTTGAAAATATTTAAACTACGGACCTGTGGTATTTTCGAAATTGTTGCCTTACGAAAATCGATAAGAAATTTTACAACTGGTCTGAATATCTTGATTGATTTCTTCGCCTAGAAAACCACAGCTGAATTGAATATAAGACAATAATAAAACAGGATGTGGTTTTTTCAATAACACCACCAATAATACGGCGGCGGTTCAATAAGTACTCTCTTACCAAAAAAAAATCGAAAATTTTGGAGCCGAGACGATTTTACTTCCACAAATATAGAAACAAAAAGAAATCGTACGAAACGAAATCTGGAAAATATTGTGGGTAAAACTACCAGTTGCCAATTCGACCGATATGGCCAAGTCGAAGATGGAAATTTAGAACTGGTGTGTTATCATGGTTTTATCCTTCTCAGGTAGATCACACCTAGTGAATACCAGAAAAAGGTAGCCATTACCTTTCCGCCGATAAGACGATGAAGTCGACTATTTCTTGGTCATATTTCGCTTAAATCTGCTCTGAAACAGTCTTACGGTGGCGTTTTTTATCATTGGCGAGCATCCATGTCGAAAATGTGATGCAGGACATGATACACGCAATTTCTTGGATCTTCTACTGCCTCAGCTTCGTTTATCATCTTAAATCGACGGCATACCACTACCAGATCGTCGATTTTTGTTATATTATCCTTCGTGGTAGTCGTTTACTGGAGAACTGGGCATGGAAAATCAAGTAGAGACATTTTTTGATGGTCGCAAAGACAATACTAGATTCCCCGATCGATATTGACGCCATAAGGCGGCGAATACTTATCGAACTACCCTCGTAACATATACATTACTTAATTATTGTATTGTATTGTTATAAACACATGTGGCGATTTTTATCTTTAACGAGGTGGGGGATGTTTTTTTATCATTGTAACCAGTTTACTTCGATAAATTCAAAATTACGAGGGTAAATAAGAAAATACAATGGATGATTTTTTTTACAATTACTTATCTTGTGAGCAAAAAAATCGACTCAAGTCGCACGCGGGCGGTGGAAAGCTACCAAAAAATCTGGATCTTCCATGTTTTTTTTCTTATTTTAACTGTTAAAGCCGTTAGTTTTAGCGTTATTGAATTATTTATTCTTAGACGGGCTACTCGATGATCGATGAGCTGTGGGTAATTTGGGGGCAGTAGCTGGACTTTTCGGCTCAGAACAATATCGGCCATTTCTTTTTAATGTGCACCTTCGATGGAAGTTATCAGTATTTTGGTATCGACGGTAAACTATGGAAACAGGAAACTGAGTTTATCACAACCATTTCGAATGACTTTTTCATTAATAGATAAAAGGCTTTCAAAGTGAGAATCTTTCAGTTTTGCCACTGTTATGTTTGGAAAGATTTTTTTTATAAATACGTGTCCTATTAGTATGGACGCTACACTCTGTTTAAATCATAGTTTTGATTCATTGTTTCAAAAAATCCCAGGAGTAAACTTTACTTACGTACCTGATACCATTGTTGTAAGCGGGATACAAGAAGTTCTACTTTAGATCTTGATCATTGTAAATATTATACAAGATCATTCAAATAGGCATGGTTAATTCAATGTGGAGTATTTTCTTGAAGTGAGAACTGATCAGAATCACTAGAAATCGATTTAATTTCAACATCACTTTCATTGTCATCTAGTATATTCGTACTCGAATTACCGGCTCACACTGGATGAGTTGCATCCATAGCATCAGTGAACCAAATGGCCGACGATTTCTCCACTGGAGTAAAACGATTCTCCAGCTTTAGCAAAACACGTGAAGCGTTCACTTTTTATCTTGATTTGCACCAGGAAATCGAAAATTCGAATGCTCCCCTTCGATATAATCCCCTCCTCTTCCCACACCCCTTTCCATACGTTTTTTCCATTGATCGAAGCAGTGCTGGAAGTCTTCTTTGGTGAGGGTCTTTAGGAGCTCTGCCGTTTTTTGCTTTACCGCTTCCATCCACTCAAATCGGGTCTCTTTCAAAGCAGTTATTTTTCTAACTTTTCAAGGAAATCTAAGCAGATCCGTTGATGCAAGAGATTTGGGTCAGGAATCAGATTTTTCATCATATTCAATATCTTATCGGCCATCTTAAAAACGCCTAATAACACGTGGACGTGACAAAATTCATTACCAAACACTTGTTTTGCAAGTTGCAATTTTTCCAAGTTTCGTGTGAAATTCCATAACAATCTGTTGCTCTACTCTCTCCATGCGAATCTTCCATTGTTCCAAACAGTGCAGGTAGTCTGTTAATTCCTTTCTAACCTTTCAAGGAAATCTGAGCTGACCCGTTGACCAAGATCTTTTGTTCAAGAGTCAGATTTTTTGGCACCAACTTCGTTATGTGTAATTCCTTGTGTAAAATTTTTCTTGCAACAATTTATTACACTCTGTCGGAGTTTTTTATCCTGTTTTTCGTCACACATGGTTTTTGGAATAGTTCCTTTCAAACCGCTACTGCACGAATACTATAATGAGACAAACGTGTTTTGCGACGTGCCCCGTCTAGGGCGCCCTCTAGGCGCGCAATGCCGTTATTTGATAGCCAGACTTGTCGTAATTGTCGTTTGAAGCGAATAAAACATAACAAATAAATAAACAAAAAATTGTGACATGTGACTTTTAGGTTTAAGGAAGGTGGATTAATATACAGGGTGTTTCTATATTCACGTGACAAATTTCAGGAGGTGATTGTTTGTATGAATTTAAGATCGGACTTTCCTATAACAAAATTTCCTCAGCCCAACCCTTTCCGAGATATCACTCTTAAAAAGTGGTGACTGAAATTTTCATTTTTTTTTTTTTAATTTTAGTAAAGCTACTAGAAACTTGAAATTTTTTTGCGAGTGTACGAAAATTACAGATTTTCCAGCATTACTGAAATTTTAGAAAAAAAAATGACAATTTTAGTCACCACTTTTTGAGGGTTATATCTCGAAAAGGGGTAAACTGAGGAGATTTTGTTGTAGAAAATCACCTCCTAAACTTTGTCGCGTGAATTTAGAAACATCCTGTATTTATATAGTTTTATTTTGGGATATAAAAAAAGTTCAATTTCGTAAACTAATGTAATTAGCTTTTAATACCGGATTGGTCAAATTACATTTACGCGATTATCTAAAAATGAGCGTGATTCAATTTTAGATACGGGGGCGGTACAAAAACTTGAGTTATCTCTTTCACGGACTTATTGTCGACGAAATTTTCGATAAATGAAGTTACGTGATGCGACGTTTAAATTGTTTTAGTATAAACGAAAATATCGAAGCGAGTGCTTTAATAACAAAATACATAGTGATATCTAAATACAGATGCGAATATTTAGCAAGCCAGTTTGACGTGTTATTGCCGAATCTATTCGAGAGTTAGCTTAAAATTCATTTCCTAACACCGCAAGCACCAACAAGCGAACTTAACAAACACTTACAGCATTCTTTTTAGGAATAGGCGTTGGTTGAGAACAAGTAACTGTAGGGGAGGAGGTACCCGCGCCTACGAGTACCTGGGTAGCCTCCTCCCCCAATTCGCAAGACGTCGACGAAGCGTTCGATGGTGTTCTCTTATGTCCGCCTCCGCCAGACGATAATTTCGACGAATGCCTCGTTAAGGATTTGGTCCACGCATGGATACTGCCGGCACGGGTACTTCCCTTGCTGGTCGTACTACTTTCACTACTCTTGCGTGGAATTGTAGAACTATTGTATCTGTAATAAAATCGGTAGGCAAGAGGTACACAAAAAGTTACGTCAAACTGGAGGCCGGCCTCCGAACATACATACAAATATTAAATCATATCATTCAAATTTTCACTATATTCAACCTTATACGAAAAAGTACGTACTCAGAAATTATAAGAAACTTGATGACGAATGACAAATGTTCGTTTGAATACAAAAATCAAGGAAAAACGACGAAGAAAAAACCACTTTTACACCAAGATAATTCATAAGTCGATGACAACGATGGTTAAATTGAACGAATTGCTCCTCAACCACCGTATAGTCCAGAT